>NC_090443.1:539156560-540451467 GCF_031143425.1 Pleurodeles waltl | reverse complement strand
ACTGTTGCAAGGCCTATCTTCCTCATTTATTAACATGAGGGCTGCCTTTAAATAACTTTAAAGCACAGCTTCTCTTCAAGGGGAGATAGGAATATGAAATTTAGGGTCTCTGAACTCAAAATTTAAAAATACATCTTTCAGTGAAGTTGTTTTTTGGATTGTGAGTTTGAAAATGCCACTTTTGAAGTAGGCATTTTCTTGCTTAAACCATTCTGCGACTTTCCCTGTTTGTGGATTCCCTGTCTGGGTCAGTTTGACAGGTGGGCTACTTACACCTCTCCTCTAGACAGTGAAACAAAGGGAGCTGGGGTGTAGCCTGCATATCCTGATGAGCCATCTATGCTGAGAAGGAGGGGAGGAGTGGTCCCTGCTGTGCCTGCCCTCACACAGCGCAGTCTCCAACCTCCTGATGTGTTTGGGGCCTGGCCTGGACAAGGAAGGTTCTTGCAAACATGTGAGACTTTGCTTTGAAGTTTGCCAACTTAAAAGGCAGAAGGGGTTATAAGAAGAAGACCCAAAACCCCAGACTTATTAGAATCTCTCTGGAATCAAGAGGAACCTCTTCCCCGGAGAAGAGCAGAAGAGTTGGAAGAGGAGTCCCTTTGCTATGCTGCTTTGCTGGACTGGCCTGCAGTTGCCGCTTCTGCCTGAAAAGAGTGCAAAGGGTGAACTTTTCTGTGTGTTCCTGCTTGAGAAGGTTCTCCAAGGGCTTGGAGTAGACCTTGCCTCCTGTTGGAAGTCTCAGGGATATCAAAGACTTCAGTTTCCTCTTCCAGCAGCACTGGGAACTATGTGTTTTGTGCTGTTCAAGGAGAAAAAACACTTCAACGACGGCGCAGGCTTGCACCGTGACCTGCTAATGCCGCATGGAGCCGCAGTGTCCCGCTTTGCACCGTGACCCTGGTCTCACCAATGTTGTCATTGTGTGACTTCACCGGGCCCCTGCCACACCCCAACCTGTGGGCCCCACACTCTTGCATTGCCTGCTCACACCGCAGTCTGGGAATCCCCGACAACAACGTTCCTGCTGACACCAGCACCGCTTCCTGCACTGTGGCCTGTGGACACCGTACTTGAGGTACACGAAGCACCGTCCCACACTGCAGCCCCAGTCCACTGACGCCAGCACCATCAACTCCAGTGTTGTCACCAGGAATCCCTGACTGCACCATGGCCTGTGGACACCGCTCGTGAGGTACACGAAGCACTGTCCCGCACCGCAGCCCCAGTCCACCAATGCCAGCACCATTGACACCAGTGTCATCACCAGGCATCCCTAACTGCACAGTAGCCTGTGGACACCGCTCGTGAGGGAAACAAAGCACCGTCCTATCCCACACCACTGGCTGGGGCCTACCGTCACCAGTGCTTCAGCAACGGCAACACCACCGCCTGCATCGTCCCGCTTCGCACCGCAGCCCCATCGCCATCCACGCCAGCGCTCCTGACTTCATTAGCCCGGAGTTCGATCTGCAACCTGTGTGATTCCAAGGGCCTGACAACCCCTACACCGACTCCGGAACCGACACCGCGATGCCAAAGACACTGCTCTACAGAGCTCACCGTGAGGATCACGACGCCCTACAATTCCAAAGGTACTGTTTGCTGTGCTTCCCAACACTGTAGCTGGCCCGCGACTCTGCGGCCGGCCTGAACCATTGGTTTTGTTGATCACGATGCCGTGATAGCCCCAGGTGGAGCTATTTACTTCAAGGAACTGTATTTTTGAGTAAATCTTGCAAAATGTATATCTTTAACAGTGTATGTTGGATTTCTATCGTTTTGTTTTACACAGATGAATATTGGCTATTTTTCTAAAACTGGTGTGGTGTCCTTTTTTAGTGTTTTCACTTATTACTGTGTGTTATGTGCAAAAGCTTTACACATTGCTTCTGAGATAAGCCTGACTGCGCGTGCCAACCTACCAAGGGGGTGAGCAGGGGTTATTTGAGTGGGTATCTCCCTTATCCTGACTAGAGTGAGGGTCTTTACTTGGACAGGGTGCAAACCGACTGCCAACTAGAGACTCCATTTCTAACACTCGCGTACGTGACTGTTGAGCAAGTGGATCACTGTCTGCATTTGTTTTGGCACTGTGTGACTGTGCGCCCCTGCTGCTTGGGGTGAGGTTTTGGTCAGATTTGGACCGTATGGTTGTTACCTAAAGTGGTAAGCCCTTCCTTCAATCGTCCAGCACAACAGTGTTGGCTCCTTGCTCCCTTATCCTTGAATAACCTATTGTATCTTCCAGGAATTGGCTTAGAGGTTTCGCTGCCCAGCTGGTTTAAGATGGGAAAGCGGAGCACAGTAAAAAGAGGGGTCAAGGCAGGACCGAGGTCAACCCTTGATGGGTTAATCCAGAGTGAGGTGGGACGAATTAATAAGGATTTTAACCTGGTGGAACACAGTATCTTTGTCACCCACCTCCTCCAGGCCAACCTGCTGTGAGACTAGGTCATCGCCAATTATTGCCTGAATCCCTGCATCGGCCTTAGAAGAATCTTGCTCGTACCAGAGGACTGAGTCGTGTTTGAAGGAATGTGGTTTATCTTAGGAAGTAGAGGGGGTTGCATCAAATACAGCTATCCCTGCACCATGCCCTAGGGATCTTGTGCCATCTAAAGGTACAGGTGATAAATGGAAGAGTGAGGCAGTGAATCTTAAGGTAAAGAGACTGCTACACTCTACCCAGGCAGTGGCAGGGGATCTGGGGGTTGGCCCACCAGTTATGCCTAGTAAAGATGTGAAGGACTTGTGTGACAATCTATTGCTATGTGTAAAAGAGTGCCTAGAACCTGTTTACCAGCAACTGGGTGCAATAGAAACCCCCAATCAAACAATGGCTGATCATGGCCACCAGCCAACTGTCAACAAGAACAACAGTACCACCAGCCAACTGTCAGCAATGACAACAGTACTACGGGGATGTCAACCGGTGCTCTCAAGAGCGCGCACACCTACCAGGAGCAACAACTTTCCCCTCACTGAGCCGGGAGGAACAGAGCATTATTCAGCAGGGCCATCGGAGGGTGCAAAGGAGGGAGGTTGTCTAAAAAGGCTTACAGTGTTGAGGCAGGAATCAGTCACACTGAACATGCCCACAGAAGTCAGCCCTTATGTTGCTATATTGTCTAATGTTCCATGCCTAGCAGAAGGTGCAGGGGAATCATTTGTACAATTCAAAAACAAAACACTACATTGGGTTTGCACCCATGCTGGCTTCTCCTACTCAGATGCATGACAAATTTTGATGGTTGGGAGAGTCACCTGGGTAGTGCCTCTGCCCGAGGCCTACGGGGGTGACTTTGAGTTGTGAATTTTAGGGATCCTTCCATTGTATGTTGTTAATTTACCAGCAGGGCCTAACCAAGCAGGTTCTAGTATCCTCCTGTTACCACTGTGATCTTTTATCAGCGCTTGAGGGAGAGGAGTGGATACGTCCTGCAGCCTTTAGCAGCAGGTCAGCGCAGGAGGGTCTGGGGGGCAGAGTTTGGCCTTTGCATCACTCTTGTTCCACCCAACTCTTCTCCCCATTAACAAAGGTGGATTGACTCTCCTCTAATCAGGTTGGTCCTATTAGCAATGGAACGGTGTGCTTGGAGAGTATAGGGGAGATTTTTAGTACAGATATGCTGGCAGCTGTTTGCCGTGAGCAGTGAGCCCATTCGGACATCATTTGTTCTGCAACTAATCCCAGTACAGCCACTCCAGTGGCGCACCTTACTCATGCAGAAAACTCTAGGAGAGATGATCTTGAGGACACATCGGAACACCTTCCCTCCTCCACCTTCTGGGCACTCCTGGTAAATTGGAAATTTGCTGTAATCTGGGGCAAATTTGGAGATCCAGTCTGAGGTATTTTTGTGGATAATTATGACATCTACCTTTTTCCAGATACGTGGGCACTAGAGCAACTGAACAGGTGTGGCTACAGAATTTATCACACCCCAGCGATTAAGTGCTGGGCATCCTTCTGGTGGGCTTCTGGCGCTGGTCCTAGCCACTCTTTCTTATTCAGTCATGCCTTTGCATCTGGATTACTTAGATGTCCAAGGAATGATTCTCTCAGGGACCAATTCACACCCCGTTATAATCATTAATATCTGCAATAGGAGCTGTCGCTATAGACAAAAAAATCAAACAAGGATTTGTAATTCAGTGGGTCTCGCATTTGCTCGAGTTAGAGCTATTAGCTCCTAACCCGACTTTTCTTGCCGCATAAACTTATAATGAAAAATAAAACAGTTTCACATATGTGAGCCAACAGTCGCCATGAGCATGAAGGAGACACAGAAAAGGAAACAGAAGTTCGCTCACAGTTAAATGTATCGTCAAAAGTGCAATTATCCATGTAGCCGGCAAAAGTAGAATTATCCATGTAGCCAGCAAAAGTAGAGTTATCCATATAACAGGGTTGATGAAATGCAAAGCGCTCGACTACTGCCCAGTGAGAATGTGCTGCCTAGCGAATAAAAAGAAATAGAGTAGAAGCCATGCGGAAAACACGGAGCCTTGTATGTTTTCAGTAGTTTACCAGTGCTGTAGCGGAGAGCTAAACACTGGAAAAGGCATGACTTATGCATGCCTTTCACTAATGAAATCAAACTAACCAAACTGATGGGCAAGGTTAAAAGCACACTGAGAGATTACAACAGGAGCCTGAGCGCTTGCACGCGTGCGACCCTAAAAAACTACACCTTTTGGGCAGAGTATTAGGAGAGTATGCAAGCACTCACTACATGCTTGTAGCTTGGGAGTTCAATCTTACCTTTGAGTCAAGCAGCTTAGCTAGCAGTCTGACTACAGATGAGTACCTGTTGTAGGGTATTCCAGATTTAGGTCTCCCCAATAGGAGACACTTCTCAAGAGTGGTGCTGCAGGTTGCAGACCTTACAATTGCACATGATATCCAGGCATGTAATGGTCGTACGCCTTCAGACAAGCCTATTGCCCCTATCTTCAGAAGGGGGACTTCCCAAAGTACAGTTTTCTACATCCTTCTGGATATAAGATTTTGGAGTAGGCTGGACGACATGGCTATAGTGGAGACAGATGAGAGTGATCACAATAATTTGTCACTAAAGCTAAACATCTTATTGACCCTCACATGCTCCGCAGTTCCGGATAAGGGGCATGGGCAGCTTGCAGCCACAAATAACAGAAGGAATTTGAGATGGGAAATATTGATCTCTCCAGAGATAGCTAGGGTCCTGTACTCAATCCTGGTTACCCATATGGAGAGAATGTGTGCAAACTGGATGAATAGTGATCTGGCTCTGGCTGAGCATCACAAGGCCCTTGACAAGCTAAGAAGCATCCTACCTAAAGAGAGGGGAGGTTGCCCTATGTTATGAAGCGGATGGTTAAATGATCAGTAAAAAAAGGCTAAGGCAGATCTTATGCAAGCAATGAAAAGAGAGGACACCCAAACCATAAGGGTGTGTAGGGCGAACTATCAAACCAATGCAAGAGGAGCAACAGCAGGATGGGAGAAGGACATGTGGGTGGATTTACTAGCTGCCACAGTAACCAACGACCAGAAGAAGTTCTGGTCCTTGGTTAGCAGGAACGACAGGAGTTTAGGGAACCCTGCAGAAACTTCCATCCTACCCAGTGATTGGGTTGCCTATTTTGGGAGTAAAGACTATAAATGTTTGTTTGTTTCACGGATAAACAACACATCTTTTGTGTGTTCAGATTTCTGTGCATCCCTGGCAGAAAAAAAATCCTTTATACAAGCATCTACCTGTGCCAAGAATCCCCTTGTCAATTATGGCAGGTCAAGAAAAGATACATTTAAATTTATCCTTTGAATTAGTCATTTCATGTTTAAGGTTCTCTCGTTTCATTACAATTGACTTCTGTAAACATTTGCAGGAGAAAATAAGAGTGTTTCCTATTTTAACTCCACTAGAACATTACTCAATGGAGTGCCTTTGCTTGGTTTGTTGTAAATCTGTTCAGTACATTTAAAAAAAATAACATTAAAAAATGTTTCTTGTGAGCTTTCAAAGTGCTGACTTATAGAGTTATTTGGACCATTATTTTGTGGACCCAAAATAAAAAACATAAAGGCCCTCATTTGGAAGGTGCTTTTTCCTCCCTTAATACTGAGACTTAAGTTTGTGGCCATGAACGATCTGATTGACTGGCTGCAACACTGAAATATCTGTTTTGGTCAGTCTTTGAGGACACCTAAAGACCCTCTGTTCAAAGTTTTTTTTTAATGTAAAAATTACTTTGACATGATGGGTTTGCAAACTTAGCTCCAAATTCAAAAACTTAGAACGAGTGATGAATCTCAATGACCTTTCCCTCACTATGAAGATTGTAGACTCTAAATCAAGTTCACTCAAAAAATACAGCTAAAGTGAATCTATGGTCAGCTTTGGTTATAGCACCATGCCTCTGAAAATCACCTAGAAAGGTCCAGTACAATTCCCTAGTTATGGTTAGCCACACTTTCCTTTACACGAACAGCCATGCTAATAATAATTTGCAAATTAAATGCTTATGATCTCACAATATTTATGCCGATGGACAACAACAGCTAGAAGCACGACGTCTTTAAATATCAATACATAACCAAACCAATAAATAATGCTATATTCACATAAGTCTAATTTGTAGCATCAATGGTAAACTGGTATGTAACTCATTTGTAATATTATATATGACATCTGTAATTGTATTTTTTTTCATCAGGGGCACAGCAAGATCCCATGTGTGGAGTTAAATGTTTTGTTCCCAACTTTTCTAGAAAATGTGCATGGGTTGTCTTTTTTATTAATCACTGATGTCATGTAGTAATACTTTAGGGGAACTCTTTTTTCTGGAGTCAATATTCATATTTAAAAATGCAGTTATAAGCACACATTTTTAAGGCAGAGAGAGAGGGAAAGAGAGAGGCAAAGAAACAGACAGAGTTATATAATTTTTTTAACTGTGTAACCTGGTCTAACACTGGCATCAAGATGTTTTGGTTACATCAAAAACCAAAAGACCCAGTGGTTTGCCACGAGAACCCCAAGTTAGCAGTATAGGATACCAGTATAGAAATAAACCTTACCCGATTATGCATTTTTTTTATATTACACGTTCTTTTGGGAGTAGGTAAATAAGTTGAAAAAACTTTTTCTTCAAACCAACAATGAGCCAACAATGGGCACTGATTGAAATTAGAAAGTTTACATACACACATTCACACACTCACACAAAGAGGTGTGCAGTGCAAGTGTGATAAGCTATTTACTACCATTGTTGCATGTCTGAAGGGGCCAACACACACTTCCTGTTAGTTCCACTCCACTTCTTCATCAATAATAAATATAGCATATTACATTCTTTGCATGTGATATATGGTTTATACTACGCTGTTTTAATGTACAATAATAATATATATTTTATATACTATAATCAGAATTTGCAGGTCAACAGGCTGTGAGAAAGTGTTATTTTAGGCGCACTTTAATTTTTTAAAATTGAGTTCCTTTTAAGGATTTAATGGGACTGTCCATCTATTTACTTATAAAAGGTAGAAAGAACTGACAAGGTCAATTATCTAAACACTAAAGTGGCAGGTTATTCAGATCGTTTATTACACAGAGACTTTACCGTCAAAAAAATGTCCTGGTTTATGTAAAAAATAATTACTGTTTTCATTTTATCAAGGTCTTATGAAGCCTCCTCTATGAAAAGAGGTGATGTCTAACTTGAATTGCCACCTGTTTTAACCACACCTACCGCACGCCCATCACTTTCACTTGTTCCTGGGCTTGCCTTTCAAAAATGCTTTTCTATTATTGGTAAATGCTTTACGTTTGCCCCTCCTTGGGGCGGTTTTGTTACCGCCTTGCAGACTGCCCCTGTTACATAAATAATTGCACAATTGTAGATACGTCTGACTGCGAGCAAACTTCTTTTTCTTTTTGTGTCTCTCTTTCACGCTCATGGCAGCCATGGTGCTTTGAATCGGCTCTCTTATGTCAACTGTTTTACTTATTATTTTTCTTGCTAGCAGTTAACGCAGTTGCAAATAAAACTTGTGCATTATTAGGAATGTTAGTTCTACAGCACGGCTGGAATTACTGTTTTTACTGAACTAAGTGTCTGGCGTTCAAAACTGTTTTGTAGCCACAAACCCTGCCATTTGAAAACTCACAGGCTCTGATACTGCAAAACAGTTGTTTACTCTTTACCCCTGGAAACAACTTTCTGATTCACTGAAGGAGTTTTGCGAGTTATAGGGAATCACACATATAAACAGGAGTGAATCGGGGGTCCTTGCTTAGTTAAGATAAAATTACATGTATCAGAGACTTACAACCTTCAGATGGCAACTCCCAGGTTGGGTGGTATCCGAGTGGGAATGGATTCCCTTTTTTTTAAATCATATTGTGCATTCTCATGGGAGTAGGCAGTGGCTCATGTGACAAATATCTGCTTCTCCTGCTGTCTTCACAAACTGTAATCATGTTTCTAAACACCACCTCTTCTCTAAGGAACAGGTGTGGCTTTAAAAAATGTTTTCCAGTTGGGATTGTGAATGCTTGAAGCCACTAGACATCACTCAGTGTCTCCTAAAATTGGCAGAGGTACACGAGACATAGATTAAACAAGCATTTGCAATTACATCGAATTAGAGCTATTAGCGTTGTAAACTCCTAACTGGATTTTTCTTGCCACATTAAATGAAAAGAAAATGAAAAAACGTGTGCGATCACGCTGCAAAATAAAGAGAAAAGTAGTCCAGAAACTATACGGAAAACATGGAGCCTCATATGTTTCCAGTAGTTTACCGGTGCTCTCGAGGAAGGCTAAACACTGGAAAAGGCATGACGTATGCATGCATTTCATAAATGAAAACAAGCAGATTTTAAAAGGCAAGCTCATGAACCAATAAAAGTGACTGACATAACATGGGCATGGTTAAAATCCCCCTAAAGAGAGATTAGAAGAGGGATGGAGCGCTTTGTGCTCGCCCCTAAAAAAGGGTGCCTGAAAATTCCTACCATAAAATTAGTAGTTTCCTGGCAGGTGACTGGCTGCATTGTAGAGCACATTGCCAATCCAAGTCCTGTTTTTCCTTTGACACTGCAGTGGCAGACAACAGAAGTCTCAACTTACAAGTGACGAAATTACTCTCGCTTTCTAGGTAAGGAGTGTATCCATCTCTCTGAAAGGGATTTCTTTTAGGATAATCAGTATGGATGAGATGTCCATTTTCTTATCAGAACCAAACATCAGCACTTCCATTTAAGTGAAGCTGTGTGTTTTCTGTCTTAATTGAACTTACCGCAAACAGACAGAGAAATACACAACCATACCCAGGCTGGCTGGCGGAAAGGGCACGCATATTGCAAGCTGTATTCAATATTTTACTGGGGAAGGTCCTATTTAATTATTTTATTTTATTTATTCGGGAATCAACATATACATATGTATATATGTATATATACTGAAAAGATTTGAAGCTTATATACTCAGAATACCTGACTAAAAAAAGTAATGAAATCCTAAGGTAGCAACCAGATACATTTCTGAGTAACGCTGGAATAAAGTATTTAGGGCCATATGTACGAACACTTTTTCCCATAGACACAGAATGGGTAAAAACCTTTGCTACATCTGGCCCTTACAGCCTTAACTCTTAGTCCAGACCCTTTGAACGACCCAATGTCCTTCAACTCGTGGGTCATAACCAATAAGAAGCCTAGACAGCCAAGCTTTGATAGGATCCCCATGCACAATAACTTAATCCTACCTATGTCTTTTTAAGATGAACAAACCGTGGGATGGAGTGAATCCATTTGCAGCCAATACTGAGCCAGGCCAAACCTTCCCACCACAATTGTTATAAAATATATAGCTGCAACTTTCTGTTAATACTATAGGAATGCCCCAACATAATCATTTTGGAATCCTAAGATACATTACTCCATTGATCTACTGGAGCACACAGTCCCAGTATCTACAGATAGAAGTGCAGGACACAAAATGTACTTTGGGTTAGTCCTATTAAATGTACTGCAAAAGTATCATTCATAACCAAAGCTCCCAGTTTTCTGTTTTCACTGATCTTAGAAAACAGTGCTTTTCTTGTTAGTATTTATTTTTAAAAACAAAAAAATACAAGTAGTTGGACTTCTTTTGTGTGATTCTCCATATCTTTGTTGTCAAATTTGGCCCAATAGCTGCGCAGATTGACAGCATAAGAAGTATACAAACAGGGTGAGCTTCGCTACATAACAATATATCTCCACATTTGTTTTTGGTGTTAATCTGATATTTTCATGCAGCTGCATTATTGTATTATACTTGGATTTGAAATGTGCTAAACCGGACAAGCACTACATATGAATGCAAATTTTTCAGTTAAATAAAAGTGAAAATAAACAGGTTACAACTTCATTTGGCCACAATATCCAAATTAACTATGGAAAAATACTGACAAGATTGCCCAAAAAATAAATATGGATAAATTCAGATGAAATGCTAAAAAAATACCATAAAACCGGGAACCCTATTCATAACCTTTGAAAGCTAGCAGAGCTAACCCAATGTGCTTTCATGCAACATGTCTCAAGACACATGAATGAAGATCCAGGCACGCGTTTTCCATTTCTGTCCACTAGGTGGCGGTGTTCCTACACGCTGGGGACTGAGTGCAGAAGAGACTGATATAATCTTTTATTTGCAGATGTGGTTATTAAAATAATCTCTTTGAGGATGTGAGAGAAATCAGTTTGTATTTTTTACGCTTCTGAATAATCAATGCAAGGATTCCATCTTCAGTATCTCTAACATTGTAAGTCGTGCTGTCCTTGCGCAGTGCAAACCTTCCCCAAATCATTAGGTTGAGCGCTGAAGTGCTTTGACCTGTTGTAAGTGTTGTGTCCCTCGCTCATCTCATGCCTAACACTTTCTTTCACTCGTTTGTGAGCTTGCCTTTCAAAAGTCACTTGACGTCATTGGTAAATGCTTTAGGTTTGTCCCGCCTTAAGGCTGTTTTGTTACGCCTTGCACACATTGCATGATTGCTGATATACTTCAGCATGGTCAAACTATTTTCTTCTTTTGTCTCTCCCCTTCATGCTGCACGGTGGCGATCGTTCTCACAGTGTAAACAGGCACAACATTGTTAACTCGATTGGCGCTATTGAAGCGCTGATCACAGTTACCTAATCAAAGTAATTTCTTCTGGCTCTCCCCTTCAAACACTTTAAATCGGTAAAGGCTTTCAGGTAAAATAGAAATCATAAAAGCAAAAGCGGCTCGCCTGGCACAAATGAAGAGCCAATACTACAATATTCATTGCACTCAAGAAAACACAACCCATAATGCTTTTCAAGGCATTGCTTTCACAATACATTTTTGCCCTGAACTCAGTCTGTGGTAGTCCTAGGACAATGGCACCACCACCAAAATGTTCAGCACTATGTGCTCTTTCTGTCTGGTTCATCTCTGGGTCCCCACTCTAGGTTAGTGGGGAGCCTGAAATAATAATTCTTACCACCATTCAATATCTTTTTGAGCTCTGTCATGGGTGGAACTTTTATTTTACAGCTGAGAGTAGTTTATGTTTAAGGTCCTTGTTTGTAATGTCATTTTTTGGGCCTGTTGCTCCTGAAACTTTGTAATACAATACATCCTCTATGGGTTAAATATATGGTTATGCTGCATATTATTGTAGGAGGTTCGCCTGGTTTGTAGTGGATACCTAAGGTACTTACACCTTATTCCAGGCCCAGTTATCCCTTATTAGTGACATGTAGTCAGTGCCTAGAAGTCAGGCTCTTTAGGGGTAGTGTGGATGAGCAGCCAAGGCCTAACTAGGAGAATGGCAAAGCTCATGCAATACCACTGTAGTCACACAGTACTCACACACATGAAAGAAAATACTCAGTGTTACAAAAATAAGGGAACTTTATTTTGGTGACACAAATGCCAAAAATGCCATAGAGACTATACTCCCTTAGGAGATAAGTAATACACAAATTATATACACTAGTATGCAGACATAGCTGTAGAAACAGTTAGAAAACAGTGCAATTAGTGAAAATTACAATAGTTAGAAAGGTGCCTGGGGGAACACAAACCATATACTAAGAAAATAGAATACGAAAGTCGGTTTATTCCTGAGGCAAGTGTAGTGTGTAGAGGGGTGCTGGGAGTATTAGAAAACACCAATGGTAAGTAATAGAACCCACCCCAGAGCCCAGGAAAGCAGGAGTAAAACACAGGAACATTCCTAGAACACACAAGAACACGAGAAAGAAGATGTTGCAATAATCAAAAAAGACTCCAAGACATCAAACATAGATTCATGGACCTGAAGACCTGTGGCAGAAGGGGACCAAGTCCAAGAAGCACTGAAGAGTCCAGGGAGGACAGGAGCCCCTGCTAACCCGGATGAAGGTGCAAAAGTAGAACCACCAGTGAAGAACAACAGTCAGTACTGCACCCAAGAAGATGGATGCGGGTTCCTGGTTGGTGCAGATGATGTCCCACACCGGATGGATGATTGCAGTCTGGTTTGCGTCACTGGATTCTGCCAATAAGCCTTGGCACACGCAAAGCTTTCAGTTAGCGGAAAGTAGCACTGCCCAGGACCAGGAGGGACCTGGTGGATTCTACCCAGGAGGGGGAGTCAGAGGGAGCTCCCAGCAACTCAGAGATCCCTCAGAAGATCAGGCAGTGTGCACAGGAGTACCACAGCATGGGGACAAAGAAGGTGAAAAAGGAGGCCTACACAGCCCTACACGCAGGAAGTTGTGCATTGCAGGAAAGAGCGCTGGGAGCCGGAGCTGCACTGTGCACAAAGAACTTTGTGGAAGGATGCCAACTAGCCTTGGCAACTGCAAAAGATAGGCTGCACGGGGTACCGTCTTGTGTGGGGAGGCAAGCTCTTACCTCCACTAAAGTTGGACGTCAGGACCGTCAGGACCACTTCAGTCCACCACCTGTGATGCAGGATCCACGCAGCTTGTCAGGAGAGGGGTCCTACACAACTGGTTGTCATTTCAGAGAGGTGCCTGCTGAAGCAGGGGAGTGACTCCTTCACTCCAAGGGAGTTTCTTTCGTTCTTCTGGTGCAGGCGGAAGACACGCTGTCCTCTGAGGATGCACAACTGGGAAACAGTTGCAGTTGCTGGCAGGAGCAGAAGATACAATGTTGCAGAAGTAGTCTTTGCTTCTTTGCTGCAGTTGTAGAGTTCCTGGAGGGTCCAGATGCAGTTTCTTCGGTAAGAAGGTGAAGTAAAGGATGCAGAGGAATCCTGCTGGAGTCTTGCAATCCAAATCTTAAGAACCACCCAAGAGAGAGACCCTAATAGCACTGGCCACTCAGTTGCTCCCAGAGTTCTCTGTTGGAATCCAAGATGGCAAAACCCAGGGACCCTCTGGAGGAGCTCTGAGCACATGGTGATGGACATGGGAGTGGACACTCCACTTTTCTTCGTCCAGTTTAGCGCCAGAGCAGGGACTGGGGGGCCCTAAACCGGGGTAGACTGGATTATGCAAGGAGGGCACCATCTGTGCCCTTCAAAGCATTTGCAGAGGCTCTGGGAGGCTACCCCTCCAAAGCCTGTAGCACCTATTTCCAAAGAGAGAGGGTGTAACACTCTTCTCCCAAAGGAAATCCTTTGTTCTGCGTTCCTGGGCTTGAGCTGTTCAAGTAACATCAGGGCAGAAACCTGTCTAGAAGGTGGTAGCAGCTGGGGCTGCCTGGAAAACCTCATAAGGCTGTAATGGCAATACTGGGGGTCCTCTAAGGAGCCCCAAGAGTGTATGGAATCATACAACCAATGCTTGCAAAAGCATTGGGGTATGGTTCCAACATGTTTGATACCAAACATGCCTATGTTCGGAGTTACCATTATGTAGCTGGACACAGGTGGTGACCTATGTCCAGTACATGCGTAAAATGGCATCCCCACACTCACGAAGTCTGGGAAAATGGTCCTGAGGGTCATGGGGGCACCTCTGCTAGTGCCGGGGTGCCCTCACACACTGGTACTCTGCACCCTGCCTTCAGGACTGGAAGACCTGCAATGGGGTGACTTATAAGTGACCTGGTGCAGTGTAAATGGCAACAAAAGGGTGCATGACCCTTTTCACACAGGCTGCAATGGCAGTCCTGTAGAAGCCTTTGCATGGGCTCCCTATGGGTGGCAAAAGAAATGCTGCAGCCCATAGAGATCCCCTGGAACCTCAATGCCCTGTGTAACTAAGTACCATATATTAGGGACTTATAAGGGGGCACCAGTAAGCCAATTGTGGGTGAAATACTGGATTACCAGTATGCAATAACCATAATGTAAGGGAGAGAGCATAACTACTGGGGTCCTGATTATCAGTATCCCAGTAGGCGCAGTCAAGCACACTGACAAACAGGCCAAAACTGGGGGTAACCATGCTAGAAAGAGGCTACTTTCCTACAATTATTTAATGTCATTTTATTTTTGTGTGGTTATTCTCTGTAGGGGTTAGTTATATAGTTACATAATCATATTTCTCACAAATGCTATTTTCATTGTGGTGTCCTCTGGGGGTTGTTCTAAGCTTTGCAGTCGTATCAACACTCTAAAATATTCATGCCATACAGAAACTTGCCCCATAATGCTTTGAGGTGCATTATTTGACAAAACATTTTCGCTCATAACTCAGCCTGTGGAGATCCTGGGACAATGGGACCACCACAAAAATGTTCAACATGATGATCTCTGGGTCTCCACACTATGTTAGTGGGGACCCCAAAATATTAACCCCTCCCACATTTCAGTTTTACTTTAAGGGCTCTCATAGCTGGAATATTTTAATGTTGCACTTGTGAGTAGTTTGTTATAAGGGTGTTGTTTGTAATATCGTTGTTATAGGTCTGATTTCTTTGATTATGTACAATGATCTGTAAGGGCAAAATATATGGTTATATTGCATTATTTAATGCCATTTTCTTTTTGTGTGGGTTTGTTCTCTAGTAGTTCATTATATAGTTATATGACCATGTTTCTTACAAGTGCTATTTTTATTGTGGTGTTATCTAGGAGTTGATCTAAGTATTACAGCCATACCAAAATACTAAAACATTCGTGGCAAATGGAAACTTACTCCATAATGCTTTTCAGGGCATTACTTTTACAAAACATTTTTGCTCATAACTCAGCCTGTAGTGGTCCTAGGTCATTGGACCATCACCAAAACATTCAGCACGACATGCTTTTTCGGTCTATATCATCTCTGGGTCCCAACCCTATGCTAGTGAGGACTGCTAAATAATAACACCTACCACTATTTGTTATTTTTTTAAGCTCTCTCATGGTTGGAACTTTTGTTTGAAAGCTGGGAGAAGTTATGTTGTATGGGCTTTTAAAAAAATATTATTTTAATAGACCTGTTAGTCTTGAAAACGTGTAATGCTCTCTAAGGACTAAATCTACAGTTACACTGCATTCCTTTCATCTTTTTAATGGAGTTATGCCCTTTAGGGGCCTAACAATGTGGTTCCATTATATTTGTGTTATGGTGTTTTAAGCATTACAGTCTAATGTCAAAAGTCTATTTCTGATGAAGGTTTATATGATAATTGTATATGTTTTAATAATCTATTCTTAATACAATTATGACCATGATTTAGGACAACTTAACATCCTTATTACACTATGACTGTTTGAACACACTTGATATGTTTGGGTGACACTTCTAGTTTATTTCTCCTCTGTGGCTGTCCTGTGTCTTTTTTGGGGGAATGGTGACAGCCAGTCAGCAACTCTGATGGTGGGGTTGTGAAAGTGGTATTCTATTGGAATTAGCAATGCAGATATAAATTAGGATGCTAAATAGCAACATTGTCATTGATTTGCTGCAGATAGAGGAAGAAGGTAAATGGAAATGCTTTAGTTAAGTGCATGGCCACTGGAATTATATGACAGGAAAAGATGACATTATGAGGCAGGGTTGACCAATTTATGTGGCAAGAAAAGTCCAGCTATGAATTTACTATGCCAATAGCTCTAACGCAAGAAAAGCAAGACCTGTTGCATTGCAAATGCTTGTTTTCCTTTGTCTACAGTCATCAAACAGATGTGGTATTAAAACAAATCAATCAAGGCTTGTATTCCCACCTCACATGAATTAAATTGTTTCTGTCACAATTACTTATGTTTGTCAAGCCATATAATGGTCCCTGTCCCAGAACATTTGGCCCTGCAGATAGCTTGCATTTGGAGAATTAGCAATGATTGATGGCTTTGTTACAAGAAGCTAAGTACACTGCAGTTGCCTGAGTTTTCAAATTACCTAGGCCATAGCATAAGCATGACATAGCAAAACTCCTATGCACTGTATAAATATTGATAATTAAATACAGTATAGATTAATTGCAAAAACAAAGGTCAAAGTGACGTTATGGGTAGCTACAGAAATAAGCTTTCAACCTATTGTTAAAAAAACAGAAATTCACTGAAGACATTTTTTTTAAAGCAAAGTTTTGATATTAGATAACAACTAACATTTAAAAAAACAAAAAACAGAAAACTGCCAGTTATAGTTTAGTGAATTAACTATAACTTGTGCCCCGGTCAAGCACTGGCTATGACCTAATATGTTGTGTCACTCATGACATATCAGATAACATAATTGATGGCATCACTAATTACATCACATATGGCCTTGCCCTGCGCTAAACACCCCATTGGTGCCCAACCCCCAGGCTACACATGCCCTTTGAACCTGTGTAGCAGGGGTTAGCCGCAGATTCTGGTCTCCAGCTCAGCCCTGCATCCAACAACCTGCGGATGCCCAACCCACCGGCACATACCACCTTCAACCTCATGCACTTAGCAGGGGGTTGACTGAGGCCAGGCCCTACACGCAACCCCTTGTGGGTGTCAAACCCCTCAATGGACCCAGCCTTTAGCTGCACCTACTTGTGAGTATGGACCTAATTGTTTTCCTTTGCAAAGTGACTGTAGTACTGAATGTGTCAAACTGTAATAAGAAATGTTGGTTAGGCTGTGAATTTTCTGTCTATCACTTCTATTTGATCTAACTACTTCCTTTTACCCTCACTTTCATCACAGGTTGCATCAAAATCTCCTTCACAGCAGAGATTGAATGTAGACCTGTCTGGCACCTGTTGGAATAGAGCTAATTCTTGTCAGAGGTCTTACTTTTCAATCTCCAAGTAAAAGAAGAGATCGTAGATCAGGTAGTTGAGCACAATGGTCCGGGACCCAATATGGCGTCGTTTCAGCGGTGGTGTTTCTGCTTCCTGAAGGTGCTCTTTACCACTACGGTGCCCAGCATGGAAACCTGTCTGACGTGAACTTGTGCCTGAGGATCTCAGGGAGAGGGTGCCAGCAGATGCCCTTTGGTCTGAAAAGAGAAAGGAAAGGCTCCCTCAGCTCCTAGGGTCATCACAGTATCACAATATAAGCAATCCAACACTCATAAACATAGGCGCTATAAATCTTATTTATATTAGTATAATCTAAGTGTCCCTCCAAACAGACGTTCTTTTTATGCCAAACACATGTTGGCAACCGGAAAACAAAAAAGCTTTCACACTTGTCCACAGACTTGAGAATTACCAGGACACTTCTGCTTTGATTATTGCACCTTATGCAGTTTTCGTTTAGAATTCCTTGTTGAGTTCTGGATCAATTTGCTATGTGTGTATGTATAAAGTATTTGATAAAGCACATTTCGACCAGAGGTATCAAAGAGCTAAGAAGGCAAAACAAGAATTCTACGGCCGCTCTTAATTAAGACTGGAATAGCCCCGTTTTGAGTTGTTTGCGATATGTATGTATGTATGGATTTTTAACTCTATCGCTATCCACTCTAGTTAGAGTAAGAGTCCCCAAAAATAGTCATCAGTCAGCGTTCACATATAGATGGGTGTTGTTCTTCGGATGCTGGCAATCTCTCTGTCTCCACAATTAGACACAGTTTGTTTTAAGACTGTACCTCATCTGAACCCATCTCTCTATGCACAGTGAGTACACTTGCAAATACACCAAAGAGGCAGATCAACGTAAGGTGAACCTCATTAAATTCATATGTGCCCTTTTGAAGAGCAGGGTCCAGTTCTACAGTAATAATGCATGAATCAGTAAAAACATATTCACCACAATGGAAACCATTATAGTAGGCCAAACCAACATTCTCCAGCCATTATAAGAGCCATCATTTGGCCATTCTAAAAACCATTATCAGAAAAGCAACCCAATGCTCATCCCTCAGGTCCCAACAGACTACTAGCACTTTTAAAGATATGCTCTAGTTTGTCATTCCAGAATTTAAACATTATGCTGATAGTCTATAAAATGAAAAAGGAGACTAAAGGTTTAAGTGGAAATAAAACACAAGATATGAACCGCTATGTGCCTTTAACACAAATCTTGGGTTTGGGGTTACCCAGCATAATATTTCCAGGAGCCTAAAATGCCATTGATATAAATCCACATGAACGCACACACAAAGAGCCACGCCTCCCAACCACACATAGACACACAAGTGCACATCCACACATGCACACACACAAGCACTTTCACTTTGGCATACCCACACCTACAAATTAAGGCCCATATTTATACTTTTTGATGCATACCAGCGCCAGCGCTGGTTTGCGCCAAAAATGTTACCGCCGGCGCTGCGGACTGGTCTGAGAAAAAAAAATTACTCAAACCAGGCAGCGCTGGCGTAGGGGAAAATGGGGGTTGTGCGTCAAACAGTGCTGCATGTCAGGTTTGAGGCAAAAAGCATGCCTCAAACCGGACGTGTGCCATTTTTTGACGCACAAACCCCATCGAAATGACTCCTGTCTTAGCAAAGATAGGAGTCATGCCCCCATGCCCAATGGCCCAATGCCATGCCCAGGGGACTACTGTCCTCTGGGCATGGTCATTGGGCACAGTGACATGTAGGGGACCCAAATTAGGCCCCCTTATGCCACTTTAAAAAAAAAAAACAATATTTACCTCAACTTACCTGTACTTACCTGGGATGGGTCCCCCATCCATGAGTGTCCTCCAGGAGTGGGTGAGGGTGGCAGGGGATGTCCCTGGGGGCAGGGAAGGGCACCTCTGGACTCCTTCCATGGTCCTAGACCATGGAAGTGATCCCACAAGTCCCTTAATGCCTGCCCTGACCCAGGTGTAATAAAACTGCGCACATCAGGCTGTGCGCCATTTTTTAAGGCCCGCCCCCTCCTGTGTGTCAAAATGACATGGGAGTATAAATAAGGCGCACAAGCCTTAAAGTCATTTTTGGGGCAGGAACGCCTACCTTGCATGTCATTAACGCAAGGCAGTTTCCCGCATCCCAAAAATGACTCGCACGGTTTGCGCCGAATGTGCGTCATGTTTTAAGCACATTCAGCGCAAAGAGAGTATAAATATGCCCCTCAATTCTTCTTACCTCGCCCATACTTCATTAGCACATTTAGCTGTATCCCATGCTTGCCTTATTTGCTCATATGCACATTTAGCTAACCCATGGACCAAAACACTCCGAAAACACACTGATTACCACACACAAAACCATGGCCACAAGCCCTTCCCAGCCTCACACTAATGTTCCTAATATCCACAAATGCTTCTTAACTATCTGTGACAAGATGTTCACCCCATCCACTCCCCATCAAATTCCCTCTCAGGTCCACGTGCTCATACTTCTGGTTTCACAAAAGCCAAAATGTTTGCTCTCACACACACATACTTAAGGAATTTTCTTTTCCCTCTTTCCAAACAGAAGTAAAATTATATTTCCATTGCACACATACTGCTCTTTTCAATGGTCATTTGAAGGAGAAGGAATTCCTCAAATTCACGGCGGATAACTGGGTTTTTCATGTCACGACGGAACTTGACAACGCTGCGGATGAAGTCAAATAGGGAATCCAAAGCCCTTCTCTGAAATGGGGAAAGGGGAGAGAAATGTTTGACATAGTATAGACAACGTTCATAACCTCATACAGTGTTTAGCAAACCCAGGGACTCGCTCTCTCTAAAATTGGCAAGATATACTTGTATTCAGCCTACATATGGAGTCACTGATCCTCAGATTGTCCGGATATTCTTGGTGTTCAGCACACACTGGAAGTCACTGATCACCAGGATGGCAGAACACACGTGCAGTCGGCACACACAAGAGGTCACTGTTGCGCATGCTTCAAGTTTATATATGTGAATCAGCACAAACATTAAATCCTTGCTCATCCAGTACAAAGAAAAGAACGTAAAATCAACCTCACACAGTGGAGTCCGTTAACGGGTTCTTTGATCTATGCATACCACATTCATGCAATCAGAGAACAGAAGGGATCTTTATCATATTGTCACGATGCCTTGACATCAGAAAAAGAAATGAAGACTCCTGGTTTAACACTGACCTTCCTGGGACGCAAGTGTTGATCCTGGTACTCTCCAAACCTGCCAAAAGAAAAGCAGAGTTACACAGGGGCAGGACTAGGAGGAAAGCCCCATGGCTTACCATCGACACTTAGAAAACAACATTATACAGTATATGCTTTGTAGGCACTATAGATGGTAGGACATGTGTCACAAATCTGCAACAAATCAGAAAAGGAACGAGGGCGGAGTACAGGGCAGTTAAGACTTTATTCAACGTGTACCATTCCTTGAAAATGCACTTCCTCAAAGTCAATATAGAGCAAGACTAACACACTTTAGAGTGGAGCAAGCTCAATTTTAAGGGATCTATACCACAATGATTATTATTTCATTTATTTTCCCTACATGATGCTCTCATGCCACCCGTGTAGGCTTCAGAACACACTATAAATGAATAAACAAATAAATAAATAAATTAATAAATATGACTTAGCTGATGAATGACTAAAGGTGAGCATACACAGGACCGGACTGAAATTTTGGTAGAGAGGGAACTTTGTTAAATTTAAAAAGAGAAGGTGACTATCAGTACAAACACAAATGGGTGGCGGGGGAACTCCCAACTGGCCACTGGAAAGAGATGCAAGTTGACTGAACAACCATGTTGTCTTATACTTCCCATATGGCCCACAATACCTGCTTTAAACTGATTCAGTATTATTAATTGCATTGGGTGCACCTGCCTTTTAATCATCTTAATAGGATGCTTCCGGGGATACAGGTGGCATGCCATAGGTTCTGACTGGATAGTGCAGACTTTATTAATTTGGTTTTGAACTGGTCGACTCTTACCCCATATTGGGAGTTTGTGACAGCCATCATCAATACCATTAGGGGCCACACTCTTGAAAGCACACCTGTTGTATGCCTACTGAGATTGTTCCCCAGATCCCACACCAGGCTAATCATGTTTAGGTTTGCAGACCCGGCCTTTGTTCTGGCATGCCAGCACATCACAGTGGCTTGAAGGTTCCCTGATGGGCCCTCTTTCCGGGGATGGAGGCAGGAGCTGAGCAGTAGGGTGGAATGTGAAAGTGCTTCTATGAAACTAGAAGGAGAAAAGGGCCGACATAGTCCAGAACATGCTTAGGATTTCGAACTACTGCTTCAGGATAACCCAGTTATAGCAGTGGCAGTCGCCTACTTCACACTCTAGATGAGACCCTGTCTGCCAAGAATTGAGCTATCTCTAGTTAGAGTTCGCTCATCCTACATACACTGTAACTTCATATAGCGGAACATCTGCAGACCCTCTGTATATAATACCCCTGCCCTCTCAACTGTTTGCCACCCTGCTTTACTGCCCTTCCAACTAAAGACCTATTCACACTACAGTGACATCATGCACACTATATTCACTCTGCTGTTTGTTTGGCCAATCTCTTTTTGTCTCCTTCCTTTTGCTCAGAATTCCCTTAGACTGTTGGGACTCACTCTTAGCACAAACATATGTCACCCATATGGTTCTCATACCTTTTTATTTTCTTGTTACATCCTGGATTTTAAACCAGATAGAATGCTTATTGTCTTACTTTACTGCGGGTGAAGCAGCTGCTTTATAAGATGCATGAGTCGACTTCACACTGCATTCCTTATCGTTGTGATTGTTTCATGTATACGGAAAATGCCAATAAAGTTGGTTACAAACAAAACAGTCATAGTGATGATGTATCAGGCCTTCTGATGAAACACTGGGGACCACACAGTGGAGGGCTTTCCACTGTAAAATAGAGGAAGGATTCAAGATCCTGGAGTACATTGGGGATATACCACGAGATATTTGATGGTCAGTTATTTTTGGTTTTATACTTTTTTTGGGCTTCATCCATATTGCAGGGACTGGGAACACAACCCATCACCTTAGGACCATCCTTCCACAGAAAATAAAGGGAACAGTTGGATACAAGTTGTAATTATGGAACCATTTCCCAAGGGGAAGAACCATTTGCACTAGCGATGCTAAAATCGTTTCATAATGGTAACCTTGTCACTAAACAATACACTGATTGTAACCTTACTTTTATCTTTAACATAATCCCAAATTTGACCTTTACTGTTAATGTAATACCAATTTAACTCAACCAACCCCAGGCCCTCACTCTAATTTTGACCCATACACTTACCATACCACTTATCTAACTGTAGCTATAACGCTAACCCTAACTTTGACCACTACACCATCATAAATACTTATCTAACTGTAACCCTGGCCCTAATCCTTCCTTTTCACTCACATTTACTATAATACTTATCTAGCCCTAACAAAAACGTTGCCCTTACAAATACCATAGCACTTTTCTAAACCGAGTCTTGACCCTAATATTTACATTACATTTACCAGAAACCATATGCAAGACTAACCTGACTGTAACCCTTACTTAGAACCACTTATATCATTTATCTAGCCCTAACCCTCGCCTAATCCTAACTAGACTCTCACCCTTATCATAACACTTCCCCAACTGTACAATGACCCTAACCCAACTTAGACCCTAACACTTAGCATAGTACTTATCTAAGTCTAACCTTGGTCTTAACACCAACCTTTATCCTTTCAATTACCATAACATTTATTTAACCCTAACCCTGCCCTAACCTTAAATGTGTTCCTTAAATTATCATTATACTTAACTCTAACCCTGGCCAAAACCCTATTCTTTATTCTGGCTCTAATATGAACATGACCTTAATCCTTTTCCAAGTCCGAATCCTGACCCTATTCCTTAGTTAATTATCCTTGTTTTATCAACCTTAAGGCCAGATCTACAAGACAGTGGCGCATCGATCCTGATGTGCCACTTTTCTTGGGCCACCCCTGCCCCACCTAACAACCCCATGGTTGCACCGTATTTACAATACAGCACTCGTTTCCACAATAGCGTCATAATCTATGGTGCTACTGTGGCGCTTTGCTGGATTAGCGCAATGAATTATGGCGCTAGTGCAGCAAAGCACCAGGGAGGCCCATAGGCTACTATGGGTCCATCACTTTAACGCCTGCCCTGAGCAGGCGTTAAAAAATACAGAAAAAATGTTGCAGTGAAATCTTGTAGATTTCACTGCGCCATTTTTTGTGGACTCCCTGCGTGGGACCGCCCCCTTGCATACATTATACCTGGTGCAGGTGTAATGTGGCACAAGGGGCTAGCATTGCACCACTTTGTAAATATGGCAAAGGAGAATGACCTCTTTAACGTCACATTAGTGTAATAAAATGATGCTAGTGTGGCGCTAAGAGGCTCTAGGGTCTTGTAAATCTGGCCCTAGGGGACAGATTGAAAGTAAAGTGGTGCAGCACGGTGCTGCGCCAAAATTGGGAATGCCGATCTGCACCACTTTAGAGACGCAGAGATGCGTCGTATTTAAAGAATACAGCGCACCTCTGCATTTCCCCCCTGCTTTGGTGCTAAATTTAGCTGCCAGCGCCAACACAGGCATCCTTGCACCATCATGCAAAGATGTCTGTGTTGACGGGTGTGATTGTTTAAGTGCAGGAAGATGTCTCTTCCTGCACATAAACAATCACTAATGGCGCTTTGGCATCTCTGTGTGTTGCACAATGCAGCACACACAGAAGTGCCAAAGCGTTATTTTCAAATGATTGTTTATGTGCAGGAATGGACACCTTCCTGCACATAACCAATAATTTCGGGCATTTTGCTTTTTCTATGCATGCAGCAGAATGGAGCACACATAGAAAAAGCCAAAAATGAGGAGGAATAAAAGTATTCCTCCTCATTGCGCCCTGATAACGCCACCACTGGGGGTGGTGTTAGATTTTGGCGCTGCCTCAGGTTTACGTGTTTTCATAAATCTGAGGCAGCGTCAAAATGCAATGGGTGTTGCTGTGGCACGCCCACAGCAACACCCATTGCACGCCCATTCCACGCACAGTGCTGCGTGGGAAGGGGCTGTATTTACAAGGAGGCGTAAAGCTACAAAACGTGGCTTAACGCCACCTTGTAAAAGTGACGCTCCTGTGGCGCTAGGGGTCTATAAATACAGCCCTAGGGCCCATATTTATACTTTTTGACGCTGAACTGCGCTAACACAGTTCAGCGTCAAAAGGTTTACCGCCGGCTAGAGACATTCCAATACTCCGGCCGGGCCTCATATTTATGGTATGATACTAGCCGTCAGTAGGGCCCGGCTAGAGTCATAGAAAAGGCACTAGATGGGTGCGGGAGGCGTAAGGGTAACAGTAGGTTTAGCTTCAGAATATGATGTTAGTAGAGGCACAGGCAAAAAAAAATGCCTCTTCCCAGACTAGCGTCATTTTCTGACATTATAACCCCATGGGCATGACTTCTGTCTCAGTAAAGACAGGAGACATGCCCCCCAGCCTAATGGCCATGCCCAGGGAACTTATGTCCCCTGGGCATGGCCACTGGGCACAGTGCCATGTAGGGGGCCCAAGATAGGACCCCCCATGGCACTTTGAAAACTAATTTAAAAAACTCACCTGGACTTACCTGGAATGGGTCCCCCCATCCTTAGGTGTCCTCTACGTGTGGGTGCGGGTGGGTGGGGGTGTCCCTGTGGGCAGGGAAGGGCACCTGTGGGCTGTTTCCATGGGCTCTGACCATGGAAAGAGGCACACAGGTCCACCAACGCCTGCTCATACCCAGGCGTTAAATAATCACTCTAAGCAGGCTTAGCGCCATTATTTAGGGCCCTCCTCCTCCCATGCGGGATTTTTGGACAGGAGGATAAATAAGGCAGTAGGGCCTTAGAGTAATTTTTTGCCCGGGAATACCTACCTTGCATCTCATTGAGGCAAGGTCGTTTTCTGCAGGCAAAAATGACTTTAACCCAATAATTTGGCGATAGACATGTCTAGCACCGAAATATAAATATGGAGTTAGGTTTGCACCGGATTTACATAAAAAAATGACGCAAATCCGGCGCAGAGTATAAATATGCCCCTTAGTTTCTCACATTTTGTATTCCAATGAAATGTTAATGTTAAACCAGCCATGATTTTGTCCTCTACAAGATCGTGGCTTGCTCTTTCATGAACTGAGCAATGTTAGCTGTCTGTTCTTGATATTACCATCTACATAGCTTGTACATTACTGAGTAAAAACCTGTGTGAATTCTGATGTCGGGGGAAGCTAATTAAGCAATAACTAATAAAGCTCTAGTGTAATTGGTTCACTAGAATGTCACAGTCAGGATGTTCTCCAACTTTAGACCCCCGAATTATCCATCTGGGGAGAAAACATTTGGAAATCTTTATCAGCCAGTTCTCAGCATCGCTGTGAATACCCTTCTTTTAGATAAAGCTCCAGAATTTATTTTTTGTGCCAGGTTAACCAACACATTTTCAACTAGATACTATTCTGTTGTAAGGCACTTTACTGATAAAGTGAATTATTTGTTGTTTGTGAATACCCAACAAGTGGCCCTCCTGGTTTATGTCATACCAAATCTGAGGAAGATTACGTTAAAAACATAAGTTTGGAAAGCCGAAATTATAAAAAAAAAAAGAAACAAGGCTTTACAGATGCAATACCAACACACACGCAGCAAGCATGCCTACAGTGACAATTTTGAGTGGTCCCGAAAGTATTTCTCAAATATTTACAGAACCCTCGCTGCTGGAGTCTCTCTGTCAGAGTCCAGTCGAAAGCATGTGATGGGGAGACTGTGGAAATCCATATCTAGCAGAGAGATGATGGAAACTGCAGCGAATAGCAGAGGATCTGGTGCAGTGGGACTGTCCTGCAGAACTGCCTGCTGCAGTTGTGCCTCTCTCTCCTACAGAGAGGCTTTCCATCTGTCTAATGTGCCCCTGTTTTTGGGATATGAGATCTTCCGAGACCTTTGGAAGACTGTGTCATGTCTTCCTTCAGTTTCGTGTTTTATTCTCATGTTTTGTTGAGTCCTATCGCATGCAGTGCATTTTCATAATCTGAAGCCAGTGCTTAACTGCTTCATTGCAGAAGACCGGGGTGTAACTAACACTGATGCACCAGAAGCAGTAGCTCCACAGCCCAGAGCCATGAAAGCAGAGGTGTCATGAGCCCGCAGCTTTAACACCTACAGTGCAGGTGGGGTTCTTTATGGCCTTTTTATGGGCGAGCGCAAAGCGCTCTGTCCCATCCTGTAATCTCTCTTTGGGCTTCCAACCACGCCCATGTCACGTCAGTCACTTTCATTGGTTCGTGGGCTTGCCATTTAAAATCCGCTTGCTTTCGTTTGTAAAAGGCATGCATACGTCATGCCTTTTCCGGTGTTTAGCCCACCTACACTGCACCAGTGAACTACTAAAAACATACGAGGCTCAATGTTTGCAGCATGGTGTCCGGACTACTTTATGTGTTTATTTTCCACGCAGCGGGTTCGCGCTGCATTTTACATAGTGCAGACTTGCAGTGTTTTTTTTCTCTTTACAACGCTAATAGCTCTAACTCGAGCAAATGCGAGACCCGTTGCATTGAAAATGCTTATTCTGTTTGCAGCTTGGCAGACAAAAGCTCATAATTATACAGAAATACAGAGACAACAAGAGAGCAAGCAACACAAGGTAAAACAAAGGGTTTGAAAATAGGAAATGGAAAGAAGGGGTGAACATTGTATAGGAGGGAGGGTGGAAGGAAGGATGGATGGATGGGTAAGTGGATGAATGAATGGGTCAATGACAGAGTTGATGGATGAGTGCGTGACAGGATGAGTAAATGAATAGGTAGGCGAACAGGTGAAATGATGGCAGAGTAAAGAGATGGATGGGTGGATGGATGGACAGGTGAAATAACGCCAGAGTAAATGGATGGATGGATGGACCGATGAATAGACAGATGGATTGATTGCTAGGTGAAAGCATGGCAGAGTAGAGGGATGCATGGCTAGATGGAGGGACACGTGAAAGGAAGGCACAGAAAATGGATGGGAAGGTTGATGGACAGGTGAAAGAACGGTAGAGTAAAGGGAGGGAGGGGTGGATGGCTAAATGGGTGGAAGGATGCATGAATGGAAGGCAGAGTGGATGGATGGATAGATGGATAATTGGCAGAATAGATGGATAGATGGATGGATGGGGGTAGACTATATGGGTGAAACAAATGAAGAAAGAATGAATGGTAAATAGATGACAGAATGTAAAGATGAAATGGTGAATATCCACGGAAGGATGGAAGGGTGAATAGAGAGATGGAAAAGACAAGGCAGCTCTTCTAGGGAGGGGCGGTCTCACTTGACCCGCCTCCTTGGTGCCATCCGAGCGTTTATTTCAAAGTGAGGGTATTTTAATTTTCTGGCCACTCCTTTGCCTGAAAGGCCTATTGAACAAAGACCATTGCTGTATTTTACTACCCCGCAACTGCAGGATACAGGACTCCAATTCTTCCGCACTCCCTTTATATGTGTGCGCATGAAGGGCTTCCAAGATCAATTCCCCAGCAGAGAGTGGAATTAAGTCTGCACTCCTGCTTCTTCCCCAACACCCCTGTCTCCCCAGCTACCCATCCACACGCTCTCCCACACCTGGGGCTTGATGTATTATGTCAATGAAGTGCAGCACATACAGCACAATTATATAATTGAGTATATTCGCTAAAGAAGCCAGAGCCATCAGGTTTAGGCAGTGTGTGGGAGAAGTGATTGGGGACAAAACTCAGCCCCCTGAGGCCAGATTATTCCACAAGAGGTATGTTGAAAACTGGGGCTCTTCCTTTTCTAGCAGTATCACTATTTAGTTGTCCCGTCTCGAAGGTTGGTGCAGCAGGACAATCCCTGAGCAGTGATCCTCACTACTAGACCTCTAGAAAAATTGAAAGGGGGGACTAACATAGCCAGTTGCTCCTCCCACCAAAGAACAATACTGTCTTTCTGTCCCATGGGATAGATTGTGGGGATTAACCAACAATTTGTCCCCCTAATGGTCTACGTAGAAAGTCCACTAAATGGTACGTAGTATGTTTTTTAATGGGGATGTGGACAGCTCTTCAAGGCACTGGTCCATACCTTCCAACATAGGGGATCATACATTCTTTCTGTCTCCTGAGGGGCAGAAAGCTCACTAGTACAAGAAGTATATTGTTTTATCATTTGTGTAGGGAGCCACCCCTTCATGACAATAGGTCACTTAGCCCCAAACCAGAGGCATATACAGTCTTTTAGCGCCCACCCCCATAAGCCCACCCAGAGTGGCAGAAAGCTTGCTAGTGCACCAGGTACTGTTTTACTTATGTGAATGGGAACTGTGGCTGGCCCATTGTGGCTTCAAGTCATCCCCCAATCCCATGGGCTTATACAGAATTGTAGCCCTTCTGGGCACAGATTCAATGTTTCCTACCAGCCTGGCAGTCCCACGAGGTAGAAACGCCCCTAGAAACAAGGGCCTATGTGATGTGTAGCATATGTCCTAGTGTGATACCTTAATTGGCTTTCCTAAGGTAGCAATACCATTGTTGTATTGTATTATGATGTTCTATTGCATAGAAGCGAGGCAGTGGTGGTTGGAACTGAAAGTGTTGCTTTTTCGTACCATGGTCTAGCTAAATATTTAAACCACCTCCATTTAAATCTGTAGCTCTTTACAGTATATGTTTTGGGTGGTGTTGGCAGGTCATCTTTCCTGACATGGAGCCACGCAGTTCCACCCCGTTGGTCCCATACAGTCTCACCCAGAGAACAGATTGTGAGGTCCATGTCTGTCCAATCTGCCCACGTCACGAAGGGAGAAAGCCCACTAGACCTCCAGGGAATATTTTGATTTGAATGAGGAGGCAGCCCGCACATCATTACATTAGGTTTTGCCCGCAGTGGTGTATCAAAGGCCCCTAAAGCCCCCACAATCTGGGGTCCCCCAAGCTCCTAGGGGCACCCTCAGGACAGTACCGTGGCCTGAGCGCTCCTGAGTGAGTTCAGAGGGCAACCCCTCCATGTACTTTGCAGGGGGGGGCCCTCAAGTTTTATTACACTCCTGCCAAATCCTGTTGCAGATTTAATTTTTCTGCCCTCGTGTAAGGGAGATTGTGTGGCTACGCCCAATCAGCTGTCCCATGGAGCAGAAAACCTACTGTAAACCAGGGACTATTTTTTTTAAATATGGTAGTGGTAGAGGGGGGCACTTCTTCCTGGTATTATGAAGCACTCTCTACCCAAGGGTCAATCAAAGTAATTCTGTTCCCTTGGGACAAGTTAGGGGGACTACCCTCACCCTCCCTTCATTTGCACAGAAATCCCACTAGAGCACAAGGGAATATTTTTTATTTGAATGGCGTTCAAGAGTGGACGGGCATAGTATCTGGCCAGGTACCACAACCCTGGGGCCCCATAAGGTCTTTCTGGCATGGTCATTAATCAAATCATTCATAATGTAAGAAATTGCTTGTATTTCCAGGATGACTGGCTAGCCCCGGCTCCCACAAATGAAGAGGATTTGAAGTCATTCTTGCATTTAGCAGAATATATGTCTAAATATATCAAATGTTTTCCTGACCTGGTTCATCCTTTAATGTCTCTATTTAAAAAAAGGGTTACACTTGAATGGGGTACTAATAGTCAGGAAGGCTTTACAAAGATCAAAGAAGCAACCATAAATGCACACTTTTTAAAGAAATTTCAAAGTCAACTGCAAAACTATTCTTGCTACACATGACAACAACGCAGGCCTAGGTGCCACTTTATCCCAAATCTTTAACAGGAAGGAAAACACTCAAGGAGGCAGAGTGCAATTACTCCGCAGCAGAGAAGGAAGTATTGGTATGTCACTGGGCAATTTGTCGTTTTAAATTTTATTTATGGGATTAACCTTTTACAATAAGAAAAAAATATAAACTCTGGGTATCTGTATTTTCAAATAAAAGCATGGCTAATACTGTACCTAGGATTTCAACGTGGGCATTAGGGTTACAAGGTTATAAATTCCGAGTTGAGTTCTTTCCAGGTGCAAAAACATCAAATAACTGATTGCTTGTCATGTGTGCCTGTGGAGCACAAGGTAGTAGAAGAGGATATATTGGAGGAGACAGTACTGATTATCTCAGTTCCATCTCAGTTCTGGCCTTCCTAATGGATGAATGGGAGAAACGCATAGAAAAAGATGAAGTTTTGAACAAGGTCAAAAACATGATAATGAAGGGATGGCCCAAGAAGTGCAATTACTACCTGATTAACTCAATCCATTGTGGAATGTGAGGAATGAGTTTACCATAACAGGAGGACACATATGCAGATCAGAGTAGATAGTTAGCCCACAACAGTCATGTGGGCAGGAACATGACAAAAAATAAAATCAAAGCAGAGTATTGGTGTCCTTATATGGACACCATGGTTGAGAGGAAAGTAAGAGATTACTATGCTTTTAGCATCAGTGACAAAAACAGATCTATAAGCAGAACTCCTCTTTTGCCTTTAGAATGTCCGTCTAAAACATGGGCCAAACTGGGGTTAGATATCATTTGTTCACTCAACTTTCCCAAGGTGGTAAAAAAGGTCATGTTTGTTTTGGTAGACTCGCATTGTGTGGTTTCTCAGTCAGCAAATAACATTAACACACAATCTTTGATTGTGTCAGAGTCACCATATCCTCGGGTCTGTGCACATTCCCAACACTTCCACCACAAGACAGCTCCAATACTCTGATTAGATTTGTCACAGAGTCTAAGAGAGTCCAAGTGGGGAAAAGGGGATTAGGAAAGGAACAGCTGGGAAGGAGACCTGTAGGAAGCAAAAGGTTAAAACACACAACATCAAAATTACATCTCATGAAAATCATTACTATGCTATGACTCTAAGCATCGTCATTCTGAAAACATGAACAACCTTGGAAAAAATGACTAGGCTTTTATATGACTGAATACCTGTGGGGAAAGCAACAGGGGTTAGATAGAACTTTCAGATTCAAGTACTTTTTTCAGCATGAGAATCAGGAAACAATCTGAGTTATTTCAGAACCATCATATGAATCTTGTTTTAAGAATTCATATCAGGAACACACCGCATTACATCAAGAACTCTGGTCCTTCTGTGTTCTCTCAAAACATTAGAAAATGAATTGCGCACATTGCAGGTTTTTATATAAGTATAAAACACCATAGAAGGATTGTGCACCATGAATAACACAATGTAGATTCAAGGAATAAATCACGCGACTTGTCAACTCAACAACTACCAAGTAAATGCCTTAGAATGATAGCGCACAGTAAATAACATTAATTAAGCACAAGGAAAGAATTGCGCGTCTTGCCGATTCGAGTGGCACCATGTAACTGCCAAAAAATGGTAGCACACTATGAATAACATGAATTAAACACGAGGAAGGAATTGGGCGTCTTGCCGATTCGAACGCCACCCTGAAACTGCCAAGGAATGGTAGCGTACAATGAATATCATGAATTAACCACAAGGAAAAGAATTGCACGTGTTGCCGATTCGAATGCCACCATGAAACTGCCAAGGAATGGTAGCGTACAATGAATATCATGAATAAATCACAAAGAAAAGAATTGCACGTCTTGCCGATTCGAATGCCACCATGAAACTGCCAAGGAGTGGCAGCATACAATAAATATCATGAATTAACCACAAGGAAAAGAATTGCGCGTCTTGCCGATTCGGATGTCACCATGAAACTGCCAAGGAATGATAGCGTACAATGAATATCAAGAGTTAAATCACTGGGAACCGAATTGCGCGTCTTGCCGATTCGAAGGCCACCATGTTACTGTCAAGAAATGGTAGCGCGCAATGAATATCATTAATTAATCACAAGAAAAGAATCGCGCGTCTTGCCGATTCGAATGCCACCATGAAACTGCCAAGAAATGGTAGCGTGCAATGAATATCATGAATCAATCACAAGAAAAGAATTGCCGATTCGAATACAAGCATGCAAATGCCATGAAAAGTCCAAAACGCACATTTACACGCGCAAGAGTAAATTGTTTAACATAAAGAATTAGGCACAAGAATTCTAGAGCCTTTGATTACGGGGTCGGGGGCCTAGCCCAACCTCCGTCTTACCGCCCTGACTAAGGATCACCACTGTAATATGGAGCACCGAGGCCTGAAAGGTCAAGGTAGGCCACCGGAACAGGAGCTCAGGAAGTTGCTGCTGCTCTGCACTGGGACCTCTGAATAGTGAGCACATGGAGCTGGGCTGGCTCCCTTTTATAGAGTCTTGGCCCAGCCCACAACCACACCTAGGCATGCTGCAGGGAAAGCTTCTAGAAGGCCCTGGAAAGGGACCACACCCTGACTCACTCTGAAAGTCTGCAACAATACATTACAAATGAACAGTATTTATAAGCACCTTAAGAATGAATCTTCTGGATTGAATTCTGCAATGCCAAAGGTTAAACAATAACATATCAGCACAATGCATAAATTACATTATCTTGAGAGTGTTGGGTTTTTGCATTCTAGTCGCCCGTAGAGCGCGCACTGTCCTGGTGTTGACAGTACTCCCCTCTCCCAGGCGCGCTCTAGGGCCTGCTTTGTCTGGATTGAGACGATGAAAGCGTCTCACAAGTATTGGAGCATGAATATCCAATGCGGAAACCCATGAGTTATTTTCAGGACCATAACCTTCCCAAGAGATTAAGTACCATAGGTTACGCCCTCTCAATTTAGAATGCAACACTTTCTTGACTTCGTATTCTTCTTCCCCCTGTACTAGAACAGGAGCTGGATGAGGGCGGACCTTTTGGACTGCCTTTTTTAAGAGGGAAGTATGGAACACTGGATGAATCCGTAATGATCTGGGCAATTGCAGTTTATAGGTCACAGGATTAATTTGTTGAAGGACAGTATAAGGACCTATAAAATTGGGGTTGAACATGTGCTTCTTCTTGAAGTCTGTATGTTTTGTGGAAAGCCACACTTTGTCACCTGTTTGATACTGTGGTCCCTCACAATGTTTCTTGTCATAATGCTTTTTGTATTTTTGTTTGGCTTTTTCTAAATGCTGTTGGATCAATTTCTGGGTTTGATGCAAATGTTGAATGGTTTCTGACACAGCTGGAGTAAGAGAACTTTCTTGAGGAATTGTGATGGGCAAGGTGTCAGGATGATAGCCAAACAAACCAAAGAATGGTGTAACGCCAGTAGAAGTGTGGAAGGAGTTGTTGTAGGCTAACTCTGCTAACCAGTGCATTGATGTCCAAGAATGAAGTGCCTTTTCAGCGTAAGCACGTAGGTATTGCTTCAAAGTCTGATTTAGTCTTTCCGTTTGACCATCTGTTTGAGGATGTTGGCTAGTAGATAGTGTAGATGTCACTTGGAGTGTTTTACATCATGTCTTCAAGAAGTTGGAAGCAAATTGCGACCCCCGATCGGAGAGGATCACTTTTGGCAGTCCATTATAATGAACCACTCTATTCAGCAAGATAGTTGCCAGTTCACTAGAGGTGGGCAATTTCTTACAGGCAATGAAATGTCCATATTTTGTGAGACTATCCACTACCAGCAGAATTACTGAGTGCTGTTGAACCACTGGCAGACTAGTAATAAAGTCTAAAGAAATGTGCTCCCACGGACGACTTGGGGTTGGGAGTGGATGTAACAACCCTTTCGGTTTTGAATGACTTGTTTTAGTGCGAGCACAGACTTTGCAGTTGTTTACCATTGTTTTTACATCTTTTGTTAAGGTAGGCCACCAAAAATAGCTTTGGATTAATTCAAGAGTTTTAGGAGTACCTGGGTGACCTGCTGTAGGTATAACATGCAACCAATGAAACACTATCTTGCGAAGTTTGGTAGTGGCCACAAACAAACGAGCGTCATGAAAGGGTAATCCTTGCTTGATTGACCTTTTGGGATCTGCTTGGGCCCACGTCTGTCATTTTTCAACAGTGAATGAATTGCGGATGTCTTCAAAGGAATCTTCTGTTTTTATGACACATAGGACCTTGTCAGGAACAATGATAGCTCTGGAGGTTTGAACTGCAGGCAATGTGGTAGACTCTTGGCGTGACAAGGCGTCAGCTTTGTGATTATCTTTACCAGGCTGGAAGGTTACCACAAAATCAAACTCGGCAAAAAACAGCATCCAGGGTAATTTCCGAGGAGTCACAAGTCTGGCGGAACTCATGAATTGAAGATTGCAATGATCAGTATATACTGTGACAGTATATTTGGCACCCAACAAATGATGTCTCTATTCTTTAAAGGCGTCAAAAATCACCAGAAGCTCTTTTTCAGCAATGACATAGTTCTGTTCGGCTTCGTTCAACTTCCGAGACATGTAAGCTACAGGATGAAGCTGACCAGTGTCTTTGTTTCGTTGTGGCAAGACTGCTCCTATCGCCACATCTGAAGCATCAGCTTCCACTATGAAAGGTCGATCTGCATCTGGATGAGTCAAGACTGGGGCAGGGGAGAAAGCTTCTTTAAAAGTTGAAAAGGCTTGATCGGCTTCTGGGGACCATACAAATTTTCCTTTCTTTCTTAATAGCTCAGTGATTGGAGCCACTGTCTGAAAGAAATGATTTATGAACCTCCGGTAAAAATTTGCAAACCCCAGGAAACATTGTACATCATGAACAGTCTTTGGGCTGGGCCAATCAGATACGGCTTTTACTTTCTTTTCTGCCATCAACATACATTGAGGGGTAAGGACAACCACTAAAAACTCAACTGTGGTAACATGAAACTCACACTTGGTTAGTTTGCAATATAAATTGTGATTATGAAAGGCTGCCAGAATTTTCTTGACATGTTGGACATGTTCATTTTCATTGTCTGAGTAGATCAAAATGTCATCAATGTAGACTATAGCAAATATATTGAGGTACTCTCTAAAAACGTCATTCAAGAAAAATTGAAATGCTGCTGGAGCATTGCACAGACCAAAAGGCATGACGGTGTATTAAAAAAGGCCATATCTTGTTTTGAATGCTGTTTTCCATTCGTCACCCTCTCTCATTCTGACCAAATTATAAGCACCTTGAAGGTCAAGCTTCGTGTAGATTTTTGCTTTCTTTACTTGTTCCAATAAGACTGGAATTAGGGGCAGAGGATATTTGTTCTTGATGGTGATTTTGTTCAAACCACTATAGTCGATACAAGTTCAAAGTTCTCCATTCGCCTTCAGAACAAAAAACAAAGGAGAAGCTGCGGGAGACTTAGAGGGGCGGATAAAACCATTCTCTAAGAATTGATCCAAGTATTTTCGTAAATGTTGATTTTCATGTTCTGACAGGGCATACACACGACAGTTGGGAAGTATTGCACCTGGGACTAGATCAATTTGACAGTCATAAGATATATGAGGAGGCAAGTTCTCTGCTTCTTTCTCATCAAATACGTCTTCATAGGATGAATACTGTTTGGGCAACTGAACTTCTTTCTCTGCTGCGCTAGCTATGTAAGAGTTGCGAACTTCCGATTCTTGAGTCCTTTGGAGACATCGTTCTTTATACAGCGCAGATGAGAACACGACCTTTCGTTCTGCCCAAATAATCTCTGGATTGTGATGAGTTAACCATGGCAAGCCAAGGATAATCTCATACTGGGGGGCATGGATCACGTCAAGGATAAGTTTCTCTTTATGTTTCTTTCTTTGATTTTTATCTTCACAAATCACCGACAAGGGGACAGTCTGAAGAGTTACCAGACCTCCTGTCAAGAGTTTTCCATCGACTGCCTGGATGATTTCTGGGGTCTTCTTTTCAATACATGGGATCCCCCATGCACGAACCAATTGGGCATCAACAAAGTTCCCGTTAGCCCCAGAATCGACTAGAGCCTTCTTGAAATGGGTCTTTTTCTTAACCTGAACTCTTATTCCCAGTTTGAGATGTCTCGATTGTGAAGGGTCCACGGTGACACCCAAGAGCAGCCCTTCTCTGCATCTTGGGTGTTTTAGTTTTCCGACTCGATTGATGCATCAGCTGCAACCTTCAGAACTGGACCTCGCTTGTTCTTTGGTTTGATTGAACAGTCTTTGACGAAATGACCTTTCCGCCCGCAATAGAGACATTGTCCATTTTTTCTGCGTAGGTCCTTTTCATCTTTGGTCAAAGGTCTCCTTCGGTTCAGGCGTTCTTTCTTTTGGATTTCTTGAGTCTCTGTTATCGTGAACATGCCAGGAATATTTTTCAGTCTTTTTATGCATTCCTTTTCGTTCAGTTAAACGATGATCAAGCCTCAAGACAAGGTTTATTAATTTGTGACAGTCTGTAGGTTGCGGGTCGATTTGCGCCAAAATATCTTTTAACTTCTCTTTGAGTCCCTTGTAAAACAAGGCCTCTTGTTTTTCCTCCGGCCAGGATGTCTCAGCGACCAGCCGATTAAAGTTGGCTAAATATGACACTAAGGGGATCATTCCGACCCTGGCGGTAAAAACCGCCAAGGCCGTGACCGACGGAAAGCACCGCCAACAGGCTGGCGGTGCTTTCCTGCCCATTCTGACTGCGGCGGTAAAGCTGCGGTCAGAAAAGGGGATCCGGCGGTTTCCCGCCGGATTTCCCCTGTCTGGGGTGAATCTCCATGGCGGCGCTGCAAGCAGCGCCGCCATGGAGATTCCGACTCCCTTCCCGCCAGACTGTTTCTGGTGGTTTTTCCCACCAGGAACAGGATGGCGGGAACGGGTGTCGTGGGGCCCCTGGGGGCCCCTGCACTGCCCCAGCATGATTTTCACTGTCTGCTTAGCAGACAGTGAAAATCGCGAAAGGTGCAACTGCACCCGTCGCACCCCTGCAACACCGCCGGCTCCATTCGGAGCCGGCTCCTGTGTTGCAGGGCCTTTCCCGCTGGGCCGGCGGGAAAGTCGAATTGGCCCCCGCGGTCTTCTGACCGCGGAGCGGTCTTTTGACGGGGGAAGTTTGGCGGGCGGCATCCGCCGCCCGCCAAACTTGGAATGACCCCCTAAGTCCTGATTCCCCTGGCGTAAGTCTAATAGTTCACGATCTGCTGACAGTGTTACAATTCAACGATCAAAAACTCGCTCAAACTCACGAACAAAATTTCTCCAGTTGTACAACAGGGGACTATCTTTACGCACAAGAGGAATAGCCCAGGTAGCTGCATCTCCAGACAGATATGACAACAAGTAGGCCACTTTGGACTGGGCATTGGAAAAAAGTATGTGGTCTGCAGGTGAAGTGTTGTTCCACTTGAACCAGGAAAGATTGCGCTTTCAAAGGGTCACCTGAGGAAGGTTCTGGGGGAGCTAAAGGAATGGCTGAAGGAACATTGAGGGAAATGTTCTTCGGATTCCCTCCAGAAGTCTGACAAGAAGTACCTGGCCAAAACACACCTGTGGGACTTTGTTCCTTTTTCTCTACCTTATCCTGTAACTGACTCACTCTCTCAGCTAGGCTATTTGTCAAATATTTTGATGATACAACTCCTGACTGGAGCTGGGTGATAGCCTTGACTAGCTCGTCCAGTGTGGCCATGTTGAGAACATACACAAACCAGGAGGATAATAATTAGTGGGCTCACTATTCTGTCAGAGTTACCAGATCCTCGGGGTCTGTGCGCGTTCCCAACACTTCCACCACAAGACAGCTCCAATACTCTGATTAGATTTGTCACAGAGTCTAATAGAGTCCAAGTGGGGAAAAGGGGATTAGTAAGGGAACAGCTGGGAAGGAGACCTGTAGGAAGCAAAAGGTTAAAACACACAACATCAAAATTACATCTCATGAAAATCAGTACTATGCTATGACTCTAAGCATCGTCATTCTGAAAACATGAACAACCTTGGAAAAAAAAGACTAGGCTTTTAGATGACTGAATACCTGTGGGGGAAGCAAGAGAGGATAGATAGAACTTTCAGATAAAGTACTTTTTTCAGCATGAGAATCAGGAAACAATCTGAGTTATTTCAGAACTGTCATATGAATCTTGTTTTAAGAATACATATCAGGAGCACACAGCATTACAACAAGAACTCTGGTCTTTTTGTGTTCTCTCAAAACATTAGAAAATGAATTGCGCACATTGCAGGTTTTTATATAAGTATAAAACACCATAGAAGGATTGTGCACAATGAATAACACAATGTAGATTCAAGGAATAAATCATGCGACTTGTCAACTCGACAACTACCAAGTAAATGCCTTAGAATGATAGCGCACAGTAAATAACATTAAGCACGAGGAAAGAATCACGCCCCTTGCCGATTCGAGTGCCACCATGTAACTGCCAAAAAATGGTAGCGCGTTATGAATAACATGAATTAAACACGAGAAAGGAATCGGGCGTCTTGCCGATTCGAACACCACCCTGAAACTGCCAAGGAGTGGTAGCGTATAATGAATATCATGAATTAACCACAAGGAAAAGAATCACGCGTGTTGACGATTCGAATGCCACCATGAAACTGCGAAGGAATGGTAGCGTACAATGAATATCATAAATTAATCACAAGGAAAAGAATTGCGCGTCTTGCCGATTCGAATGCCACCATGAAACTGCCAAGGAGTGGTAGCGTACAATGAATATCATAAATTAACCACAAGGAAAAGAATCGCGCGTCTTGCCGATTCGGATGCCACCATGAAACTGCCAAGGAATGATAGCGTACAATGAATATCAAGGTTTAAATCACTGGGAAACGAATCGCGCTTCTCGCTGATTCGAAGGCCACCATGTTACTGTCAAGAAATGGTAGCGCGCAATGAATATTATGAATTAATCACAAGAAAAGAATCACGCGTCTTGCCGATTCAAATGCCACCATGAAACTGCCAAGAAAATGGTAGCGTACAAAGAACATCAAGGGTTAAATCACTGGGAAACGAATTGCGCATCTTGCCGATTCGAAGGCCACCATGTTACTGTCAAGACATGGTAGCGCACAATGAATATCATGAATTAATCACAAGAAAAGAATCGCGCGTCTTGCCGATTCGAATACAAGCATGCAAATGCTGTGAAAAGTCCAAAACGCACATTTACACGCGCAAGAGTAAATTGTTTAACATAAAGAATTAGGCCCAAGAATTCTAGCGTCTTTGATTACGGGGTCGGGGGCCCAGCCTAGGCCTGAAAGGTCAAGGTAGGCCACCGGAACAGGAGCTCAGGAAGTTTCTGCGGCTCTGCTCCGGGACAGCACATGGAGCTGGGCTGGCTCCCTTTTATAGAGTCTTGGCCCAGCCCACAACCACACCTAGGCATGCTGCAGGGAAAGCTTCTAGAAGGCCCCGGAAAGGGACCACACCCTGACTCACTCTGAAAGTCTGCAACAATACATTGCAAATGAACAGTATTTATAAGCACCTTAAGAATGAATCTTCTGTATTAAATTCTGCAATGCAAAAGGTTAAACAATAACATTTCAGCACAATGCATAAATTACATTATCTTGAGAGTGTTGCGTTTTTGCATTCTAGTCGCCCGTAGAGCGTGCACTGTCCTGGTGTTGACAATTGGGTCTTTAATGGACACTTTCACAAGAGAAGGAATTCCTAGGACAATTATGATGGAGAATGGGATGCAATTTGTTTCAGAGGAAATGTCTAATTTTTTCAGAGGACTGCCTATAACACACACAAAACACCTTTGTATTGCCCCAAGGCCAATGGCTTAGTAGAAAGGATTAATAAAATATTGCAGGGAACTATGAAACTGGCAAGTACAATAGGAGATTCTGTAGATGAATATACGAGAGACATGTTGTGGTCTTATCATATCACACCTAATTAGTTAAAAGGTAGGGAACGAGGGTCCAAGTTAACTCTAAATTGGCTTAATGGGGGAAAATCTGTTTTTTTTCAACAGAGAGGAAGTTGTCACAAGAGTGAAGCATCTACAAAACAAATATAAGGGTTGGCATGACAAAAAAAACATTGGCAAAGCCAATAGGTTTCCCCTATGCCAAACCTATTGGTTTTGTCAATTTTTTTTAGATGTTACATAGCAATATGAGCTGCTGTGCAACATGGCTTGAAGTAAAAAAGTGCTATGACTCAGGTAATATGGTCGTATCACAGCACTTCTTTTTTATTTTTACTTTAAGCAATCTAGCTAATGCGCTGGTTAACTTTTCCTGGTAATTTTCTGGCAGATCAGATGGGACATGATTACTAGAAGCTTGGCAACTTCCAGTGGGGCTCAGGCAATGCCACATCAACTGTCCTGTGACATAATCGGGTGACTCCCCTAAAGTCCTTAATTTTGGTGAAGGTGGGGTCAGGTTGTAACTCTAATCATTGAATGTTAACTAGGTAGACAATAAAGGAAGTCAATTTTATTGTGACTTGAACTAGCGTGAAAAGCATATTTTTAAAGTCCAACACTACACGAATACAACCCACTTCTGGGAGGGATTAAAGGCTTGGAGAGGAGACCGAGGCCCAGAGAACAGGTAAACCGTAGATAGGCAAGGAGAGTACGATTGTACATCACGGCCGGGAAGACAGTAAAAGCTGCAAATGGGAAGTTAGATTAGGTTTACATTCCACAGCATTTCACTAGGTAGACTTGTTATTAACATGAAGCTCAAAGCAGAAAATACAATCAGTTGGGGGTGCCTTGAGAGGAGTGATCTGTTTGAGTGGAGTAGATGTGGTGGCAAGTAAGAATATTACACACCATGCAAGAGAACCATGTCTGTGGTAATAGGAGTCATTTGTGGTATGCTACAGATTGTCAATGCTCAAAAGCAGAAAAGCAAAAAGGTAGACGACTTGAGACAACATGCAGACCAATGAGAAGCAAATAAATGAAATCGACGTTGGAATGAATGAATGGTAATTTTAGGTAAGTAAGGGGCGGTACTAAGTTCCTTTTATAGTTTTTTTTCCTTCACAAAAGTTTTGCAAGCACATGCATTCAGGCGAAACCAAACAATGGTGGCTGGGGGTGCACAGGAATTAGAAAAACGGACAATGGTTGGTTCTGAAAAAACTTGCAAACTCCACAAATAAATTAAATTCTTATTCCAAGCCTATAAGAATAAAACATGTCAAGAGAAATGTGGTAATCATGGAGGATGGTCGTACATGGAGTGTGAAAATTGCCCAGAAATTCTCAAACCCATAAGGGAACAGGACACTTCAGAGGACGAGATCAAAGCTGAAGAAATCTACAGCAGACCTACAAGGGAACATTGTCCTTCACTGTGGCAATCAAATTGTAGTATGAGATCATTTCTCTGTATAGTTGTTCTGTTATCATTGTTTTTTTAAGGGCAAGGAAAACATGTAATCATACTATTGTGTATTATTTTCCTGTTTTTAGTGAGGAAGGATATATTTTGTAAATAGCATAGTAATGTTTATTTCCAGTTCCCTCTTTCCTTTCTACCTGTTCCCCCTTTCTTCTCTTTCCTTCCTTCTCCCCTCACCCTTTCTTTCTGTAGACCAGTAGTGGAACATTCCACTCGGAAGGCTGACTTAGAATGTTGTGAAAGAAAGTTCAAGCGTTGTATACTGGCAGTTGGACTTACTGTTGAGAGTGGAGTTGAAGGTAAACAAATAAAGTTGCTTTAATTCATCCATTGTGTGGAATGCTTTACAGCTTTCCATATAGATTGGTTGTGGTATGTGGCCTCTGGGTATAAGGCAGCCAGGAAAACCTACCATCCCAGGACATTTCTGAAAACCAGAGAACCAGCTGCATTAAGAATGGTGTGGGTTGCATGAATCACTGCACATGTACTTAATCAAAATGCCTTACAAACCACAAAACTGAACGTGAAAAAGCCCAATATTTTTCTGTTTTCCATGGTACGTCCATCAGACACCTAGGAAACCCTACCATCTCAAAACATGATGCATGGTGAAAATGATTGTGTCACCTGTCCTGTGACAGAAAGTCCCCTGCTGACTTACTAATTCATAAATTACAAGGGAGTCCTTCTTTTCACTTACCTTCTTCCATACCCACATCCTCTACCTTTAGCTGTGGTTCTGGCAGTTTTCTTGTTTTACCCGGTTGTGTCCCATTCAGGGGCAACTCCCATATTCCCTCACAACCATCCAGGGACTTACTCTGTGCTGCTATCTCTGATGCTGCTGCTGCGGCGGCGATCACTGCGTCTCTTTGAAAACTTTGAGCCACGTCTGCCATACGTTCTGCGTTTGGAGGAGGGAGCATCAGTCTGAGAACTGAATGCAACAATGAGTCAATGACTGGTGAACATCATTAAGAAAAACAATGTGAAAAACATGCCTTTTAACTCTTTTATAAGTGACCTTTTAAGATGTCAGCCACTTGAACACCACACATAAAATCCAAACAATGGAAGATGACTACTGTATCAATGTAAATAAATTCAATAATAAGACTTTAAACTAAAATTGCCAGTTTTGTGGTAAAATCAAGTTTTAAAATGTACAATTCAAAAATATCTCTTGCCAAAAAAGTAATGTCTTTACTCATGTTCAGATAGCCTTATTTTGTAGAGTGAACAAAAAATTAATAAAACCAATTTGCCAACATGGAAAGAACCAGTAAATGATCTAAATAACTTCCAGATGAATATGGTTTCGTTTGCCCCTAGATATCCTAACTGACCGAAGAAAGACTTGTCAGAAACAAATGATAAGGTCTCAAACATGAAATTAACAAGCATTTGCAATGCAATGGGTCTCTCAGTTGCTCGACTTAGAGCTATTAGCGTTGTAAAGTCCTAATGACTTTTACTGCCACATAAATTGAAAATAAAAAGTAATAGTTTTACATAAGCAAGCCAATTTAAAGCAGCACGCCTTGATTGTGAAGGAGCACACAAAAGGAAACCGAAGTTCGCTCGCAGTCAAACGTATTGGCATTTATGAAATCATCCATGTAACAGGGTCGATGTCATGCAAAGCGCTCGACTACTAGAAAGTAAGGTCCTAATTTACAACTTTTGGAACAGGGCAGCGCCGCAAGATCTCTTGCTGCGCTGCCCTGCATCAAAAGGAAAGGACAGGAACACGCCATATTAATGACATACGGTGCATTCCTGTTTTTCTGCCTGCGCCGGCACACAAATTGGTGCCTAGTGCCAACACTGGCACCCTTGCACCAATTGTTGGCACATTTGTTTTTGTGCAGGAAGGGTCACTTTCCTGCACAAAAACAATCAATGGAGGCTTTTGCTTTTTCCATGTGTGCAGTGAAAAAATGAGGTGAAATAAAGTTATTTCTCCTTGTTATGCCTCTCCTGGGGAGGCGTGCAGTTTTGACGCATTCCCAGGCTTACAGATTCTCATAAATCTGTGAATGTGTCAAAACCCATGGATGTTGCATGGGAAAACCCATGCAAATGCCAATGGAACACCTCCTTGATGTAGAGTAGGGCAAGGCAGACATCTACACATTTAATGGTAACTTCTCTTTGCAGTGACTAGTACCCAAAAGCTATTTTCTCTGTGCCAGGCCCAGTTGTCCTTTGTAGAAAACCAAAATAGAGATTAAAATCCTCATATTGTATTTTGGGAATGGGACTAGCTAGAAAAATAGTCAAAAAACAATGTTTAAGAGTTATAAAAAATCTAATTCAATTGTGAAATTGGAGGCTTAATAAATATTAAGGAAAACTAACTTTTGGAAAGCTATCTTTTTACTGTCTGAAGTTCCCGGAGGTCAATTTGCATTTGCTCTTCAACTTCTCCCAGAGACTGATTAACATTTGAATAGGTGTAAAAAGTGTGAAATACCTCCCAGTAGTAAACTATAGGCTGTCCTGAACGGACAGAGATGACTCCTCTCAAGTTTACAGAATATGCAAGGTGGGCCTATGGGCATCCTTTTTGACTATTCAATGTCAAATCCTACTGGAGTGTCAAATCCTGCTCGACAGGAATGCTTTCATTGAAGGTGCCCTTGAACTGATGGGAACATGTTGCCAAGACAATTTTCGTGTATACCCTGCTGTAGGAAAAAACTGCTTTTGTTCTACCAGGTCTCTGTCTCTGGGATTTTTGAGGTAGGTTGGCTGCTTCAAACTGGATTTTGGTGTTAGATGTGGGAAAGCAATAGGACTACCACAGTACATACCCCACACACACATCTTAGCTCTCTGATCCCAAGTTTAGGGTGTCCAAATACTTTCTCCATCTTGAAAATCATCAAAGTGGGTTGGGTTGGCCCACTGAAATTGTATACCATTCGTTAGGGCATGGCGAGGAGTCATTCCCACCCATTACCTTATGCCAGGCATAATTATAGCATTTCTGGGCACCCGCTTCAGAACACTTCTGGACCTGAGAAAGGACAGAAAAGGACTGGAAATGCTGTGTGTGACCTGAGAGGAGCCCTGAAGCACTAAATGTGCTTCCTCTTGTACTGAGGTCAAATATGTGGATGCCAAGCTGCATAAAGTGCACCTCCTGTTCAAACTGCAGGGATACAACAAGCTACTAGAAGCCTTTCCTGCAACTGCCCAGCTTATCAGTGAGTTATGCCCCGCTGTTGGCCTTGGACTGATACCCTATGGGTCTCTAAGTTCCTCCCATGAGGCACATAGAGGGTGCTTTAGAAATGTACTCCTCTAGTGGGTTGGGGCTTACGGGACTAAGGTTAGAAGGTATAGTCTTGGACCAGAACATACATAATTGGTGTATCCAATTCAAGCTCAATCACAGCCAGCCTCAAACTGTGCCCGTGTCATGATCCATGGCGACCTTTTATTATCAATTGCACTTTATGCTTCTTGAAGCTATTCCAACTCAAAACTTTAAAAAAATAATGTCTCAGTGTTCCCTTATTCGAATTTTTGTCACTTTGGTGTCATTTGGTTCATTACATTTCATTTTGCTCGCTTTTTCAAATTTGGTTAGTTAGGCATTTTTATTGGTTTGCATTTTGACTTTATTGCTGTTTTGGTAAAGTACAAATACTTGCTAGACCTGGCATCCTTGGGCTGGAACCTTCAGACCTTCTGTTTTGCTGACTTTGTTTTTGTTGGTTTTAGGACTCTGTGCACTTTACTGTTAACCAGTGGTAAAGTGAATGTGCTCTCTCCTTAAAACATGGTGGATTTAGCATATTTAATTTACTTGTAAGTCCCTAGTGTGTTAGCACCACCTGTGACTAGGGCCTAAAAATTAAAAGCTACTGTAGGCCTGCAGCACTGATTGTGCCCCCCACTTCAATAGCACTTTAAACATGCCTTTGGCCTGCCACTGTTGTCTGTGTGTGCAGTTTTAAAAATGACATTTCAACCTGGCAAAATAAACCTTTTGCCTGGTCCAAGTCTTCCTTTTTATTACCTATATGTCACCGCTCGGGTAGGCCTTGGACAGCCCATAGGGCAGAGTACAATGTACTGAAAAAGCTGGACTTGAACTTTTAAGTTTTACATGTCTTGGTAGTGAAAAACTCTTGCATTCATTTTTCACTACTGCAAGGCCTACATCTCCCGTGGAATAACATTGGAGTTACCATATTATATTCAATAAGTTATAACTTTTTAAATGGGAACAGGAAACTCATTCATGTTTGGTGTCTTTGGAATTCTAATGAAAAATCCTAACTTACGGGGAAGTCTGATTTCAAATTACAGTTTTGAAAATGCCACTTTTAGAAAGTTGCCATTTTTCAGTCTTTTCTGCCATTTAGTGCATGCAGCTTGTCTCTGGGTCACGTGACTGAACGTAGCTGACAGTTGGAACTTGTGTATTAATAGATATAAAGATATAAAAATTGCACCCTAGACACCAACTCTTCAGTACACTTCTGGAAGCTTTCATATCTGTCCCCTGGGACAGAAATTAAAGGTTTGCTTTAGAAACCACAGAGCTGCTGCTTAAAGCCGTTCGTTGGTTGCTGAAGCAATGGGACTGCGGAGGAGGCCTTGAGGCTTCCCCTACAATCCCAGATAGCCTTAATGGGCTAAAAAAAATGAAAAAACAAAAAGCAATAGCTCAGTGTGAAGGTTACAGACCTTCACATTGAGGGTTTGAGTCCAGCCGGACTTGTCTCCCTCTTCTTTTTTTTGTATCATTAATCTTTAAGCCTCATACTGTAAGGTAATCTTACTCTTATTAAATTACACATTTTTAATTTGTCCAGAAATATCTCATTCTAAGTAGGTCATATATCAAAGCCTAAAAAACTCCCTCTCTCCCTGTTACTCTCTCACTCTCTTTCTCTCTTTCCCTTTCTATCTCTGTCAATCTTTCTCCCACTCACACACCCACTCAGACACTTACGCACCCACTCACAGACCCACTCAGACAATCATGCACCCACTCACACTCCCACTCAGACCCTCCTGCACCCACTAACAGCCCAGTCAGACCCTCACAGACCCACTCACAGACCCACTCAGACAGTTACGCGGCCATTCACAGACCTACTCAGACTGTCACACGCCTACTCACAGACTCACTGACACCCTCCTGCACCCACTCACAAACCTGCGCACACACTGACACACCCAGTAAAACACTAATGTACGCACTCTCACACCCTGGGTGCTTTTAGGGGGTTGGCCTCAGGCCAACTGCTGCCACGCACATCTGAAGGCCCACAAATTACGGAACTCCTGACATCTTTGGGAACATCATTCATAATAGCAATGTAATATTTGCAGTAACATTTTTGACTGAAAAAACTGTGCATGGCGCGAGTTGTAGTTACCTTGGTAACATTCTATGGTTTTGTACATTTAAAAAGTGAGACTAAATATAGGTGGTCATAACAACATTGGCGGTAAAAGCCGCTTACCGCCTTGCACAAGACCGCCAACATACCGCCGCGGCTGCGGAATTCCGCCACAGCTATTATGACCCACATCTCGAAATCCGACAAAATTCAGACACCCACACAAGTCCGCCACACCAAAGGTCAGTGATAAACTGGCAAAAAAAAAACCTCCACCATCACACCAACAGAAATACGCCCACACTATCACGACCCACGAATCCACGCAGCGGTCTTTCAACCGCGGTATTCCATTGGCGGTACACACTGCTGCGCTCAAAATACACACACACATACAAAACATCGCCACATTGGACAATTCCAAATACACACACCTGAGACACATACACACACCACTCCCACACACCCATTACAATATAAAACACACACCCACATCACCCACATCACCCACAAACCCCTACGACCACTATTACAGAGAGAACGCCAGAGAGAGACACCACCAGCCACAAACTAGCAGCCACAGGCACTCAACACCATCATCCACACAACTTCCACGCACAAAACACCACACACCACTACATATCACCACACTTATCACCACACACACCACCCCACACATCACCTACACCACCCCATGGCACAGCAAAGACACCCCAGGTTCTCGGAAGAGGAGCTCAGGGTCATGGTGGAGGAAATCGTCCGGGTAGAGCCACAGCTATTTGGAGCACAGGTGCAGCACACCTCAATTGCAAGGAAGATGGAGCTATGGAGAAGAATAGTCGACAGGGTCAACGCAGTGGGACAACACCCAAGAAATCGGGATGACATCAGGAAGAGGTGGAACGACCTACGGGGGAAGGTGCGTTCTGTTGTCTCAAGACACCACTTGGCGGTTCAGCGGACTGGCGGCGGACCCCCACCTCCTCCCCACAACTAACAACATGGGAGGAGCAGGTCTTGGCGATTCTGCATCCTGAGGGCCTCGCAGGAGTCGGTGAAGGAATGGACTCTGGTAAGTCAAACCTTTACTAATATATCCCCCACCCTTCCTGCATGCCATCACACACTCCTACCCATACCCTCACCCTCAGCACTCCACCAACTCACATATACCCCACTATCACAAACCACCCATCCCAACACCAACCCCTGCATGCAACCCCAACGCATAGACACCCATCACTAAAGCATGCCCACTGCACATACCCATACAACCCCCTAAACCATCATCACACAAGTCCTCACATAGGAATGCAAGCACTGGGGTACACCGTTCACCCACCCATTGCACACCATGACACACACAGATGCAATAATTAAGCTTTTACACCCCCTGCAGGACCACTACCCAACGTCACCAGACAGGAGGGTCCAGACATCTCCACCCCACCCACAGAAGAGGCCCACAGTGATGACAGCAGCTCTGTCCAACTGGATCCATATGACCAACCCGGACCATCGTGGGCCTCAGGACAGTCGGTTCCCCTCGCACAGGCACAGGCCCCCACAGACCTTCCACCCTCTGGTAACACCAGCACAGCACCCACCCAGCGGGCCCATACCTCCGTACCCAGGACACGTCAATCAGCTGTGTGTCCACCACTACAGGGACCCCAGGATAACCCACCACCCCAACAACAACAGGGACCTGGGGGCAGTGGCAGTGGGCACACGGTCCAGGGGACGGAGGCACAGGAACAGGGGAACTGCGAGGGCTGCTGTGCAACAGGGGGCGGACAGGCCAGGGGAACCCACTCTACACGAGTCCCTCTCCTCCATCATAGGAGCATACCACCACTCCCAGGAAATGATGGCAACGGTCCTGGCCAAGTTTCAGGAGACCCAGTGCATGCAGGAGGAACAGTATCTGGGGTTCAGGGAGGAACTCAGAACCATCAACTCCGCACTGGGCACCATCGTAGGGGTGCTGAAGGAAATACTAAACACCAGGAGGGACACTGTGGCACTACAAGGGGCACCTGACACTAGCATGGACGATGAACTGCCCACCACCTCCGCCGGTGCTAGTGGACAGGAGGCACCGCCACAAGACCACCACAGCAGCACCCCACCCCCCGCAGATGGAGAACCACCCTGCAAGCGGTCCCTGAGATCCAGGAACAAGACAGAGCACGATGCCAAGACCCCCGCCAAGAAATGAGACCACCCTGATTGTGAACCCACTGTCCCACTTTGTCACCCTGTCCATATTGGAACTGCCCCAGCTCCACTTCCTATGCCCATATGGGAAATGCACCTATGAGACAAATAGACTGAACTTTGCCATGGACACTCCTCCTCCATCACCCCTCACCATTTAACTTCCCCCTCCAATATTTAGCATTTTAATAAACACACCTAAAGCACCAAGATCTGCAGTCTGTCTGTGATTTTGAAATAGTGTATTTGCAATTACAGTGACAAAATTTCTAGAAATTAGTAATGTCAACATACCTATGTCACACAGCTCTAGTCCATGAGGAATCTAAGCAGATGACACACGTTGGGACCCACACCTGTGAAACCATAAGGGAAAGTGACAACTCAGTGACCGTACACTGGGTGAAATCGACAGACAGGATAGAGGTAGAAGTGTAAAAGTACTTGTAGTAGGCAGGGATGTATTCTCACCTGTGTTTCACTGGAAATATTGCTGGATGACTGAGTCCCTGTTGTCAATGTCTTCTTCCTCTGCTTCCTCCTCATCACTGTCCACAGGCTCCACAGCTACCACAACACCGCCATCTGGACCATCCTCCTGCAGAAAAGGCACCTGTCGTCGCAAAGCCAAATTATGAAACATACAGCAGGCCACGATGATCTGACACACCTTCTTTGGTGAGTAGAAAAGGGATCCACCTGTCATATGGAGGCACCGGAATCTGGCCTTCAGGAGGCCGAAGGTGCGTTCGATCACCCTCCTAGTCCGCCCATGGGCTTCATTGTAGCGTTCCTCTGCCCTGGTCCTGGGATTCTTCACTGGGGTCAGTAGCCATGACAGGTTGTGGTAACCAGAGTCCCCTAATAGCCACACCCGGTGCCTCTGTAGTAGACCCATCACATAAGGGAAGCTGCTATTCCGCAGGATGTAGGCGTCATGCACTGAGCCAGGGAACATGGCATTCACATGGGAGATGTACTGGTCTGCCAAACATACCATCTGTACATTCATGGAATGATAACTCTTCCGGTTTCTGTACACCTGTTCACTCCTGTGGGGGGGGACCAAAGCCAAATGTGTCCCATCAATGGCACCTATGATGTTGGGGATATGTCCAAGGGCATAAAAGTCACCTTTCACTGTAGGCAAATCCTCCACCTGAGGGAAAAAGATGTAGCTCTGCATGTGTTTCAGAAGGGCAGACAACACTCTGGACAACACGTTGGAAAACATTGGATGGGACATCCCTGATGCTATGGCCACTGTTGTTTGAAATGACCCACTTGCAAGGAAATGGACCACTGATAGCACCTGCACTTGAGGGGGGATTCCTGTGGGATGGTGGATTGCTGACATCAGGTCTGCCTCCAACTGGCTACACAGTTCCTGGATTGTGGCATGGTCAAACCTGTAGGTGATGATCAAATGTCTTTCCTCCATTGTCGACAGGTCCACCAGTGGTCGGTACACCGGAGGATTCCGCCATCTCCTCAAATGTTCCAGCGGACGGTGCCTATGAAGGACAACAACGAACACAGAGTCAAACAACTCAGAGGTATGTACCCACAGTATGTACAGAACACCAATCATACACAAAATGTGGCCTGTATGTGTGTTGAGACTAGGCCTAGGTATGTGTGACGCAGTTGGTAATTAGGCCATGTGGGCCCCTGAAATGGCGGCTGTCTGACCTCTAAAGCGGGACAATGGGATGTGAGGTAACATTTCTGGCGTTGTACACCGTCGCGGTAGGTGGGCGAAGACCACAGCGCAATGCTGCATTGGTTAACATTGGACCCTATGGTTTCCAGGAGCAAATGACGATGTACGCCGGCGGTGATGGTACGCACCGCCGCGGACGTGACCGCCATTTTCTAACTGTTTAATCACTCGATACCTGATCTTCGACAGGAGAGGACCTATACTGCAAGTGCTGCTGTGACCTCGGTCTGGAAGAGACAATGGCTCGTGCGTCTGGGGAAAGGGCCCCTGCCTTCACTGCAGAGGAGTTGGAGAAGCTCGTCGAGGGGGTCCTCCCCCTGTACACGCTACTCTACTGTCCTCCAGACCAACAGGTAAGTACACAGGGAGCATGTTGTATGGGCTATGCCTGTGTGGAGAGGGCTGGTTGTAATTAGGAAGGGGGCAGAGTTCTGAGTGCATGAAAGACGGTGAATGCATGTGCCACATGGCAAGGGTAGGGATGGGGGCCACTCACTTTGACGGTGCAGTTGTTAATGACTTCTCTTCTTCCCCTGTACATTTCATGTAGGTCAGCGCCCACCAGAAGAAGGATATTTGGCGTGCCATCGCCAAGGAGGTCCGGACCCTGGGGGTCCACCACAGACGGAGCACCCACTGCTGGAAGAGATGGGAGGACATTTGCCGCTGGAGCAAGAAGACGGTGGAGGCTCAGCTGGGGATGGCCTCCCAACTTGGGAGGGGTGCACGTCGAACCATGACCCCACTGATGTTCCGGATCCTGGCGGTAGCCTACCCTGAGTTGGATGGGCGCTTGAGGACAACACAGCAGACACAAGGGGGTGAGTGCACTATCATTCAGCTGACTTTGCGCGCAGTGAAGGTGTCTCGGTGGGGGAGGAGGGCTGTGGGTTACCCTAGGCCATGGCGAGTTCCGTAGGCTAGGCCCATCCATAAGGCATGGCCCTGTGGCCCCCCACCCCACCTCTGTAGAGTGCCAAGTACAGCTATTCATGCCCCAGGGTCATCTATGTGTGCAGATGTCGTCCATAGCCTTGTAGGCCATTTCCCAGGAATTGCACTGTAGAGGCAAACAGTGCGACATAGTGCAGGGGGCTGTTGTGTCTGTATTGCCCGCCAACGGTAGCGGTAAGCCATGCACTCAACCTGTCTTTCTACTGTTCCCCCCCTTTTTTTGCGGTCTCCCTGTTCTTGTGTGCATTAGCATCATCAGGCAGAGGTAGAGGGGCACCGGAGCACAAGGGAGCTGCATCCCACATGGGCATGGAGGCCCACACTACGGACTCAGAATACACCAGTGGGATGGAGGGCGAGGGGAGCACCATGGCGATCACAGGATCTGCAACCAGCAACACGGACTCGTCCTCGGATGGGAGCTCCCTTGTGGTGGCGGCAACATCTGTGCCCCCCACTACTACAGGTACAGCCGCCACCCCCCTACCAGCACCACCCTCCCAGCAGCCCCTCAGCGTGTGCCCCGTGCCCGCTCACCCGGGAGGGTGGGCATCAGCTTCACCCCAGGCACCTCAGCCCTTGCCCCTGTCACCTCTGCTGCCCTCAGTGAGGAGGCCATTGATCTCCTCAGGTCCCTCACTGTTGGGCAGTCTACCATTTTGAATGCCATCCAGGGTGTAGAAAGGGAGTTGCAACACACAAATGCATTCCTGGAGGGCATTCATTCTGGTCAGGCTGCCCTTCATCGAGCCTCAGCACTGATGGCAGCCATTGTCCCTGTGTCTAGCCTCCCCCCTCCAAATTCCTCCACCCAGACCCAATCCCCTGTACCTCTGCCTATCCCAAGCGCACCATCAGACCAGCCTGCACACACCTCACCACACAAGGGAAGCTCAGGCAAACATAAGCACCACACATCCCACAGGCACTCATTCAAGCATCACACACATACAGACACACCAACATCTACTGCCTCCACTGTGTCCCCCTCCTCCTCGTCTCCCTCCTCCCTCCCAGTCTCGTCTACACTCACACCTGCATGCACTACCACTACAGCCACTACGTCCCGCACCAGCACACCCACCAGCACACCCCGCTCACGTGCACTCACCACCCCCACTACTATTTACACGTCCCCTGTGTCCTCTCCCAGTGTGTCTGTGACGCCCCCTCCGAAGATACACAAACGCAGGCACACACCCACCCGACAGCCATCCACCTCACGACAGCCTCCAGCGCATGCACCTGCACCCAAATCCACAAAACGTACACCTCCTACAACCACAACCTCTCCCTCCACTCCCAAACCCCCTCCAGCTACCCGTCCCAGTGTGTCCAAAAAACTTTTCCTGTCCCTCCTTAACCTATTTCCCACCACCCCCCCTCCAACTGATAGGTCCCGTACTAGCACCTCAGCCAATAAATCTCCGGGACCAGTGGTGCCTGTTGTTACAGGTATGTGGAGTGCACCGCCCACCAGGGCAGCCAGTGTGGCACGGAGCCACAGCACAGCCAGTTCCCCCCCTGTGAAGCACCAGAAGTTGGACAGTGCCAGGCGGGAGAGGGGGAAGACTCCAGCCAGCCACGCCGCTCACAGGGGTCCCGGGGGGAGTGTGGACTCAGCTGTGACTCCTCCCAAGGTGGGGAAGGGGCAGAAGAAACCTGCAAAGTCTGGGAGGAGCAGCACAGCGGAGAAGACCGCCATCATCCCCACTGGCCAGGAGGCCACCGCCAGCCCCATCGTCACTGCCCAGGAGGCCACCGCCAGCCCCATCGTCACTGCCCAGGAGGAGGCCACCACCAGCCCCATTGTCACTGGCCATGAAGAGGCCACTGCCAGCCCCATCATCACTGCCCAGGAAGAGGCCACCACCAGCCCCATCGTCACTGCCCAGGAGGCCACCGCCAGCCCCATCGTCACTGCCCAGGAGGAGGCCACCGCCAGCCCCATCGTCACTGCCCAGGAAGAGGCCACCGCCAGCCCCATCGTCACTGCCCAGGAAGAGGGCCATCGCCAGCCCCATCGTCACTGCCCAGGAGGGCCCCGCAAGCCACAGCCCAGCTGACCCAGGAAGGACCGCCAGCCACAGCCCAGCTGGGCAATGATGGACCGCCATGGCAAGCACCGCTGAACAGGGCAAGTACTGCTGAACAGGTCAGAAACTGCCAACTCAAGCCCTGCTGAACAGGGCAAGGACCGCTGAACAGGGCAAAGACCGCTGAACAGGGCAAGGACCGCTGAACAGGGCAAAGACCGCCATGGCAAGCACCGCTGAACAGGGCAAGCACCGCTGAACAGGTCAGAAACTGACAACTCAAGCACCGCTGAACAGGGCAAGGACCGCTGAAAAGGGCAAAGACCGCCATGGCACGCACCGCTGAACAGGTCAGAAACTGCCAACTGAAGCACCGCTGAACAGGGCAAGGACCGCTGAACAGGGCAAAGACCGCCATGGCAAGCACCGCTGAACAGGGCAAGCACCGCTGAACAGGTCAGAAACTGCCAACTCAAGCATCGCTGAACAGGGAAAAGACCGCCATTGAAAACACCGCTAGCCCATTTGCGGCAGGGGCAGTGACGCAACTGGGACCGTCACGGGGTGAGTGCTGCACTCTGGGCACCAGTCCCCCTCCAGAACCAATGGAGACATGCATCGACTTGAGAGACTGTGGCTTTGCACTCCCCAGGATGGTACAGTGGGCAAACCAACCACTGTAGAGACTTGAGAGACTGTGGCTTTGCACTCCCCAGGATGGTACAGTGGGCAAACCAACCACTGTAGAGACTTGAGAGACTGTGGCTTTGCACTCCCCAGGATGGTACATTGGGCAAACCAACCACTGTAGAGACTTGAGAGACTGTGGCTTTGCACTCCCCAGGATGGTACATTGGGCAAACCAACCACTGTAGAGACTTGAGAGACTGTGGCTTTGCACTCCCCAGGATGGTACAGTGGGCAAACCAACCACTGTAGAGACTTGAGAGACTGTGGCTTTGCACTCCCCAGGATGGTACCGTGGGCAAACCAACCACTGTAGAGACTTCAGAGACTGTGCCTTTGCACTCCCCAGGATGGTACAGTGGGAAACCCACCCACTTGAGAGACTTGAGAGACTGTGGCTTTGCACTCCCCAGGGTGGTACAGTGGGCAAACCAACCACTGTAGAGACTTGAGAGACTGTGGCTTTGCACTCCCCAGGATGGTACAGTGGGCAAACCAACCACTGTAGAGACTTGAGAGACTCTGGCTTTGCACTCCCCAGGATTGATCAATGGGCATGGAGCCCCCTTGTGGATCTGGCGTTGTGCACTCATCCGGCTGAGGTGCCCCCCCTTCCCTTCCCCCTGAGGTGCCTGTTGTATTTCTATCTGATGCCCCAGCAGTGTTCTCTCCGTCATGTTCGGGTATCTTGTGTGGGCCTCGCCCATGCATTTTGGGCCCAGTGGTCCACGGACTATGAATGATGCAAAACCTGCACTAATAATCGTGGTGTATATTTTGTTTATAGTGTATATATATATATATATATGTATATTTTTGCTTACTGATTTTTGATATATTACAATAGTTACACTAATTTCCTTTTGTCTTTGCATTCTTCCGGGGGGGGTTGAGGGGTGTTACTGTAATGTATTGATAAGCATTGGTGTGTATGTTGTAGTGGGTGAGGGTCGGAGTGGGGGTTGGGGTGTTGAGTGTGTGTGTCCCTGTTTTCCCCCCCCCCCCTATGACGTAGGTGCAGTACTCACCGTGCTCTTCGCCGCCGGCGCTGGTGATCCTCGTAGAAGAGCAGGAAGACTAGAGCTGGGAGAATTTGAAGTTCCGGCTCCATGCTGTCCTCCTTCCTCGTGGAGTGTGTAGAGGGGAGCGCTTTTCGTTCGAAATGCCTGTTTCCGCTGTGTTTTTATCTGCGTTGTATCCGCCCCGGAAAAGGTGGCAGATTGGCCTGTCATAATAGTGTGGGTGGTACATTGTCTCCCGCCTGTCTGTTGGCGGTGACCGCCAAGCTGTTGGTCTGTACCCCCATGGCGGTCTGAGTGTTAAAGTGGCTGTCTTTGTTGGCGGTTTCTGCCACGGTCGTAATTGCTACATTTTTACTGCCGGCCTGTTGGCAGTCTTACCTCCACTTTAACACCGTCCGCCAAGGTTGTAATGACCCCCATAATGTCTCTGTAACCTTTGGTTTTTTAAGTGAAAAAAAGAAATATATATATATATATATATATATATATACTCTTACAAAGCAGAATTAAATGCATGCATCAGTAAATTATATACTCAATTGATTGCACAATATTCCTGTATCAGACATTCTAAAAGAATACCTAAAATGTAGGTGGTGCCAAAAATTAAAACTAGAAGAATTGAAGGGAATCCCCTTTTTATAAAGGCAAAAAAGGGAGATGCTCCACACATGGGCAGTCCATAGCATTTAGAGGAATGGCATTCAATGTCTGGTTTCAGCTGCTACAGGAATAAGCTTTTCTGCATAACTCTCGGCAAGAGTACAAATCCATAACACCAGGACACATAGCTGCACTAATTTTTTTTAAATGTATGTTGGAATCTAAAATCCATGGTAAATTACCCTTTCCCTAATACCTCCCCACCACAGCTGTCAACATTTTTACTTCCTATCCACTTATGACTTGGTCAGATACAAAATAACCCCTGCACATGCTGGATAGGAAAGTAGCTTCATTTGAGTTAGATGTAAATTAAATACTACTGTAAGCAATAGTCTCTGCATAATTGTAAAACCACCTTCACATGTTCTCCCATTTTGAACTATATTAGCGTGAATCAGACTCAAAATCGAATGCACTGAGTAATCTAAAACCTTGTTTTCCCAGGGACAGATGGCATGCTGCTTTGACTATTTGCTTTATTTTTAATTTGTTAGAGTATTGTATTCAATTTGTTAACAAAATAAGAGTTTAATGTAAATTGAAGAAATTCGTGGATGAATGAAGTATTTACAAGCAGGTATTTATTCACAGCACAGCATCCAAGTCACCCTGTGTCTGCACTGCAGCTGGTCCAGAATCAACATTTTGAATTCTAAACAGATGATGCAGAGCAAACAACTGAACATGAACACATTCCTTAGTTACACATCCATGAATAATAGCCTATACAATAAATATGACAAAGAAAAGGTGTGCAAGGTACTTGATCTAAAATGTTAATATCTAATTATATTTGAATGTAACATTTATCTCCTTTAGAATTGTGGTTGACTGCCAAGTGCAAATCTTAGCATCCAAACATATTGTGTAATTTATTTACTTCATAAGCATATTTTGTGGTAAAGCATGTTAGAGCCTCCATTTTTAAAATGCACATTTTAACTTGGGATTTCCTTTCTGTTGGTAACCTTTTACATGGCTTTTCATTTATGTGATAATGTACAGAGAACAACTGTATATGTTGCTTGTTCCTAGTAAGCATTGATGCCATCTACGCTGTGTCCTCTGTCCAAGGCTGAGCATGGAGAATGTCATGTCCTGAACATTCTGATTGTCATTGGAGACGGTTCCCCCTTTTTAGACATATCACAGTGTGACATGAAAGGTGCTTGTATTTTAAAACCTGCCTCTGCCCCCCATGTGGTTGAGGAGCACTTCCGCTATGTGTATCCTGTAACTTGGCAAGAAATGTCTGAGATGCAGCTTGTCTGATTCTGATGCTGATCCTAAATCTGACCTCTACCCTTCACAAGACTAATAGCCTGCACCACACCAGACCAGCTTCCTGGTTTCCCGGGACATTGCACCCAGGTATGGTGGGTCAGGGTTTTCCCAAGTGATCTGGCAGAGAGTGCCCCCTACTATGCTCTCAGCAGTATAGGGAGTGAAGTAACACAATAACATAACCATGGTTGAACTGTTTATCTTTTTACCATCTTTGTAATGCTGATTACCATGCTTTGTCTTGTTTGCCTAATGATCGCAACTCATGCTTTTGCTGAATATGACTATTGTAAAAAGACATTTCCACATCTTTCTTGTGTCTTATCTTGGGTACTCTAGGTGACAACAAGAGGGAGGATCTGCTTCCATGATTTTCTTTGGAATCTGAGTAGTCATGTTCAAGATTGCAAAACCTATCTGGTACCCTTATGCGTTTAGGGGTTCAGACGGGGCACTGTGAGCAATCTAGGAACCATGTCAACATTTACTGATGGTATATGAGGACTGAGTCCCTATAATCTGACGTTTATGTTGACCAGATATACAATCATCATGGCTAGTGACATTTGAAAGTGGAGGGGCGTAAAACTTCGGTATGACTTTTATGTAGTCAGTGAAGTGAGCAAACTTAAGGGACTAATGTGGGGTCAAAGGTGAGTCCTCCTCCCAAGAAAAAAATGGAAAAATGATTGACAAAGGGTGCATTTGAAAGCAATGAATCTAGGGGCATATTTATAATGCCCTAGTGCCACCTTGTGCCACATTAACGTAATTGTTTTTTAAGTTAATGTGGCCCAGCAAGCCTGAAATCCCAGCGTGTTATTTACAGGGTAGTTGTTCGCATATCAATCCATGTTTGTGGCATTAATGTTAAGAGCATGACGATAGGGCAAGTTTTAACGCAATACAGCAGATAACTGCCTTTACTGTAAGCGTGTATTTCTCCCCTTGCGCTTGACTAAGATATTTGGATCCATTTTGCAAGGGAGCAAGAACCCTGCTCATCTTTTGGAACAGTTTCATGAGGAACAAATCAAGCAGCTCCACTTCTAAAGGAGCCAGCCATCTGCAGCCCGGGCCTGGGGTGTCACATGGGGAAGGTTAGTGTGACAAGGGGTCTAAGTACAGTAAAAATAACACAAGATTAGCATTATAAAATGTACTGTTACCGAAGACAAGGCACTAAAGGCACTAAGGCCCATATTTTTACGTTTTGATGCAAACCAGCACCGGCGCGGTTTGCGTCAAAACATTTACCACCGGCTAACGCCATTCCAACGCACCAGGTGGATGCCTTATTTATGGATTGATGTTAGCCGGCGCTGCGGGCTGGTTAAAGTAAAAAAAAAATGACTCTAACTGGACAGCGTAGGCGTAGGGAAGAATGGGGGTTGTGCGTAAAAAAAATGGTGTAAGTCAGGGCTCTAACCGGATTTGCACCATTTCTTGACGCACAACCCCCATTGAATGACTCCTGTCTTAGGAAAGACAGGAGTCATGCCCCCCTACCCAATGGCCATGCCCAGGGGACGTCTGTCCCTTGGGCATGGTCATTGGACACAGTGGCATGTAGGGGGGCCCAGGTTAGGCCCCCTATGCCACTTTAAAAAAAAAAAAAAAAATTACTTACCTCAACTTACCTGGGATGGGTCCCCCCATCCATGGGTGTCCTCCAGGGGTGGGCGAGGATGGCAGGGGGTGTCCCTGGGGGCAGGAAAGGGTACGTGTGGACTGCTTCTATGGTCAGAGACCATGGAAATGAGCCCACAGGTTCCTTAACGCCTGTCCTCACCCAGGTGTTAAAAAACAGCGCAAATCAGGCTGTGTGCCATTTTTTAAGGCCCACCCCTTCCTGTACCTCAAAATGACACAGGAGTATAAATAAGGCGCACATGCCTTAAAGTCATTTTTTGGCCGGGAACGCCTACCTTGCATGCCATTAACGCAAGGCGTTTTCCTGCATCCAGAAAATGACGCACACTGCTGAGTTTTTACATTCACGGGGTCAGGCGTCAAAGTATAAATATGGTGGTAGGTTTGCGCCAAATTTGCGTCAATAATTTTGACACAAATTCGGCGCAAACAGAGTATAGATATGCCCCCTAAATCACACATGCGTGCATCCAATCCCATTCTGTGATCAACAGGGAAAGGGTGGGATCTACGCCTGTTAATGACAGATGGCTGCCATCATGCAGGAATGAAGACTCAGACGCCCAAGATCATGGCTCTAAAAGCGGCACTGGCCTATAGTGGATACTGCCATAGACCACAATGGAAATGAAGGGCTTTGGAGCAGTTATCCCTGCGTCATGCATCATAGTGTAGAAAGTTGATTTACTGCCTGGCTTCCGTCTCGTGCTTCAAAACGAGGCAGGGCAGGCAGCCTGGGACAGACAAACCAGACTTAAATGCATCAATTTGCTTAGAGATACAATTGTACCTCTAAACAAATTGATCTTTTTAATATTTTTTTTATATGAATCTGTAGGAATTTCAGAGGGGCACAACCCCTCAACCCTAAAAGAAAAACTGCCCTCGAGTCCTACACAGCACCACCAATGTTCTAGGTCAGGTACGTATTTAATGGGTGTCCTGAGTAGTTGTTAAGTACTCCAGTGCTCCCTTTTTACCTTTAAACGGAAACGTCTAAGGTGTCTGGGACTAATCCTCCTCAGCTTAATAGGGAACCTCTATTCTAGTCTCTAGGTTGTTCAAGCTTGAACTTTTAAACGGATAACCCCACTATAGTGTCACCTCTCAGAAGCCTATTCTTAATATGGTGAATACAGTTAACTTTCTGGTTAACTGTAGACACGCAGTCCCAACATATTTGGCACAATAGGGACTCCCTAACACTGGACGTGACGTTACCTTCATGGTAGAATCCCACAAAGCATAGAAATGGGAAGTTTCTTATTCATATGTCAATTTTCCTGCAGTAGACGCAAACACACAAACATTCCATACATACTCTGAGATGGAAGCACCTTATAAATACTGGTCATATCACAATTTAAAATAACACTAACTTTTCAGGAACACCATAATTGGTTCCAAGGCGCCCTTTCACATGTATTACAACACTCTCACCTGGGTCCCCTCTATAATGATGGGATGACCTGGCCAGTCCTAGACAGTTATACATCATATCCCAAAATAGCAGCATTTACTACTAATTAACTCCATTCTTTAGACAAATATTTAGTAAGATTATTGGGATGTTTGACTCAGCAAGGGCCGTTCAAGCTGTCCAGCCACAGTTAGCCTTGCCTTCAATTATTCCAGTTAATATTAATGCAATTATGGATCAAGTTCCCACCAGATGGGAAGAGATTCCGCTCTGGATTACACGAACAGCAAATCAGGTTAAAGCAGTGTTTCCCCATAGAAAAACATAGGATTGTTACTATGTGTCTACCGCTTGGTAGGGTTCCCTCTGTTGAAGATTGTGCCACCTGGGACAACGTCTTTGCTGCTGTATACACCATAACTCATGGCACACCATCTATAGTTCTTTTGCCAGAGGTACTAAAACAGATTCAAAATGAATATGGGGCTGCTCCTGCCTTGCACTTGGGGATGAAATTGATTGCCAATTTTGCCATGGTTTCCTCAGTTATATTAAGTAATATTAAAGGGGAGGCGGCAGCGCTGGCACTGCAGCAATGACCCGCACAGGCTCCTGTACAAGATCAGGAATGCGTGTTGGGTACACTTATACATCTATAGGTCAAGATAATTTCAGAGGTTTAAAAAGCTGCAGCATAAAGGCAAATCTGACCAAGAAGGTTCTAAACAAACACCAGAGTACTGGAAAAATGCTGGGGTAAACAAACAAAAAATAAGGCTAGACTAAAACACAGGGTGGATCTCTGCAACTACAGCTCACTGAGAAACGTTAGAACTTGTGTAACCTTGATACATTAAAACAGCCTGATAGGTGTCAGTATACTGACACATAATCTTCTTGTTCCTTTCTGGACTCACCAAACAAATGCTTTAAGAGTGGAGGCTGATCTAAGCGCATGTATGAAGAATATGTGATACCAAAAACAGACTCACAACCCACATCTGACATCATCATGAAAAAGGAAGAGAGCATTCCACAACAAACACCACAATTCAAAAAGAAGAAAGTGGCAGGTATTTCTGTTAAATATGCCACACATACCAAGAAAACTCCTTCTGAACAAGAAAGGATCATTGACACTGCTAGAAATTGGAGCACAGGTCATGATAGTTTGCCAGAATCTTTGAGAGTTTCTGGTTTTGAGAGCAACTAGTAAATTTGTACAAGTTGAAACACCAGATTAGTGGCGGGGCTCTCCGAGCAGACTCTATAAATTGGACATTCAATGTTAGGATGACATAATGCCCACTGTCAAAGTGCTTTTCTGGGATAAATTAACTTACAGCTATGACATTCGTCTGGCAGAGGCAGATTGGCTGTCAGAGATTGTTGGGAAAGTCTCACAAGGAGAGGATGTAAAGATGTAATATTACCATCCTTCTTAGTTTTTGTTCCTGAAGCAGTCAAACAGGCAAATGCCGAAGATTGGCTTCTTGCACAAGCCCCAGCTTTAAACCACAATCATGTAGGTCGGGATAAGGGTTCCCCATTCCATATAATACCTATACACTCAAGTCCACAAGTGCAGCCACAATGCCCTATTAAACATGAAGCAAAAGCTCCAGTGAGGGAAATTGTCTCACAACTTAAGTACCAGGGAGTAATTGAACCCTGTGTTTCTCCTACGGATAATCCTCTTTTTTCTGTCAAGAAGGTTGATAATTCCTATGACATAGTCTTAGACTCTAGACATTTTAACAGTCACACACACCTTTGTAATTGAAAACTCACACAGTACAGCTCTAAAGAATAACATAGTCCATAAAAAAACATAGGGGGTCATTACAACATTGGCGGTATAAGGCGCTTACCGCCGTGTAGAAGACCGCCAATACACCGCCGCGGCCGCGGTAGATCGCCACAGCTATTATGACACCCATCACGGAATCCGCCGAAATTCAGACACCCACACAACACCGCCACACCAAAGGACAATGATAAACTGGCGGAAACAAATCCTCCACGCCAACAGAAACACGCCCATGCTATTACGACCCACGAATCCATGCGGCGGTCTTTCAACCGCGGTATTCCATTAGCGGTACACACCGCCGCGCCCAAAATACACACACATCTCCAAAACACCGCCACATTGGACAATTCGAAATACACACACCTGATACACATACACACACCACTCCCACACACCCAACACAATATAAAATACACACCCACATCACCCACAAACCCCTACAACCAGAAATTCTGAGAGAAAGCCAGAGAGAGAGCACAGCTATTGACAACCCCATCACACAGAGGCACACAACACCATCACCCACACAATATCCACGCACAAAACACCACATACCACTACACTCACCACACTCATCAACACATACACCACCACACACATCACACACACCACCCCATGTCACGTCAAAGACACCCCCGCTTCTCCGAGGAGGAGCTCAGGGTCATGGTGGAGGAAATCGTACGGGTAGAGCCACAGCTATTTGGCTCACAGGTACAGCACACATCAATAGCCAGGAAGATGGAGCTATGGCACAGAATAGTGGACAGGGTCAACGCTGTGGGACAGCACCCAAGAAATAGGGAGGACATCAGGAAGAGGTGGAACGAACTACGGGGGAAGGTGCGTTCCACGGTCTCCAGGCACAACATCACGGTGCAGCGGACTGGCGGCGGACCCCCACCTCCTCCCCCACAACTAACAACATGGGAGGAGCAAGTCTTGACCATCTTGCATCCAGAGGGCCTCGGAGGAGTCGGTGGAGGATGGGACACTGGTAAGTCAAATCTTAACTATCACATCCCCCACCCTACCTGCATGCTATCACACACACCCACCCTCACACCTCCCCTATCACCCCAAATCTTCACTAATCTACCCATGACACCAACCACCCATTCCAACACGAAGCCCTGCATGACACAACTAAGCATGGACACCCCTCACTAAAGCATGCCCACTGCACATACCCAGAACACCCCCCCAACCATCACCACACAAGCCCCCACACAGGAATGCCTGCACTGGGGTTCACGCACACCCAACCATTTCACACCATGAAACACACACATACAATAATCATGTTCTTATACCCCTGCAGGAACCCGAAGGAACGTCACCACACCAGAGGGTCCAGACAACACCACTCCACCCCCAGAAGAGGCCCACAGTGACAACAGCAGCTCTGCCCCACTGGATCTTGATGACCAGCCCGGACCATTGTGGGCCTCAGGACAGTCGGTTCCCCTTGCCCAGCCATAGCCCAACACCAAGCTTACACCCTCTGGTAACACCAGCACATCACCCACCCAGCGGGCCCAAACCTCCCTACCCAGGACAGGTCAATCAGCGGTGTGTCCACCACTACAGGGCACCCAGGCTAACCCACCACCCGAACAACAACAGGGACCTGGGGGCAGTGGTAGTGGGCACACGGTCCAGGGGACGGAGGCACACGAACACCGGGGAACTGGGAGGGCTGCTGTGCGACAGAGGGAGGACAGGCCAAGGGAACCAACTCTCCACGAAGCCCTCTCCTCCATCAGGGGAGCATACCACCACTCCCAGGAGACGATGGCGACGGTCCTGGACAAGTTGCAGGAGACCCTTCATCTGCAGGAGGAGCAGTATTTGGATTTCAGGGAGGAGCTCAGGACCATCGGCTCCGCCCTGGGCACCATCGTAGGGGTGCTGACGGACATTCAAAAGACCTTGAGGGACACCGTGGCACTCCAAGGGGCCCCTGACACTAGCCAGGATGACGAACTGCCCACCACCTCCGCCGGCGCAAGTGGACAGGACGCCCCGCCACTGGACCACCACACCAGCACCCACCCCCTGCAGACGGACAACCACCACGCAAGCGGGCCCTGAGATCCAGGAACAGGACAGAGCAAGATGGCAAGACCCCCGCCAGGAAATGAGACCACCCTGATTGTCCCCCCACTGTCTCACTTTGTCACCCTGTCCAGATTGGAACTGCCCCAGCTCCACTTCCAATGCCCAGATGGGCAGTGCACCTGTGAGACTAATAGACTGGACTCTGCCAAGGACATTCCTCCACCATCACCCATCCCCATTTTACAACCCCCCTTCATTTTTTGAGCACTTAAATAAACACCCTTGAAACACAAAAAAATCTGGAGTCAGTCTATGATTTGGAACTTTGTATTATCAATTACAGTGTCATAATGGGTTACCCATTGTAAGGCTAACATACCAATGTCACACATCACAAGCACTTCAAGGATGCAAGCAGTTGACACGTAGGTTACCACACTTGTGAAACTGAAATGGAAGGGTACAACTCAATTAACAAATAGTGAGTGAAATGTAGGTACAGGATAGAGGTAGACGTGTGAGAGTTAATGTAATGTTAAACCAGAAAATGTTCTCACCTGTGTGTCACTGGAAATATTGCTGTATGACTGACTCCCTGTTGTCGTTTTCTTCATCCTCAGCTTCATCCTCATCACTGTCCACAGGCTCCACAGGCTCCACAGGCTCCACAGCTGCCACAACACCGTCATCTGGATCATCCTCCTGCAGCAAAGGCACCTGGCGTCGCAATGCCAAATCATGGAGCATGGAGCAGGCGACGATGATGTCGCACACCTTCTTCGGTGAGTAGAATAGGGATCCACCTGTCATATGGAGGCACCTGAACCTGGCCTTAAGAAGGCCGCAGGTGCGTTCGATTACCCTCCTAGTCCGCCCATGGGCATCATTGTACCGTTCCTCTGCCCTGGGATTCCTCACTGGGGTCAATAGCCAGGAAAGGTTGGGGTAACCAGAGTCCCCCAATAGCCATACACGGTGCCTCTGGAGTTGACCCATCATATCAGGGATGCTGCTATTCCGCAGGATGTAGGCGTCATGCACAGAGCCAGGGAGCATTGCATTTACCTGCGAGATGTACTGGTCTGCCAAACAGACCATCTGGACATTCATCGAATAATAACTCTTCCTGTTCATGTACACCTGTTCACTCCTGCGGGGGGGACCAGAGCTACATGGGTCCCATCAATGGCACCTATGACGTTGGGGATATGTCCAAGAGCATAGAAGTCACCTTTCACTGTAGGCAAATCCTCCACCTGAGGGAATATGATGTATCTCCTTATGTGTTTCAGCAGGGCAGACAACACTCTGGACAAGACGTTGGAAAACATAGGCTGGGACATCCCTGATGCCATGGGCACTGTTGTCTGAAAAGAGCCACTTGCAAGGAAATGGAGCACTTACAGCACCTGCACGTCAGGGGGGATTCCAGTCGGATGGCGGATTGGTGACATCAGGTCTGCCTCCAACTGGGTACATAGTTCCTAGATTGTGGCACGGTCAAACCTGTAGGTGACGATGACATGTCTTTCTTCCATTGTCACCTCTGCTGCCCTCAGTGAGGAGGCCATTGACCTCCTCAGGTCACTCACTGTTGGGCAGTCTACCATTGTGAATGCCATCCAGGGTGTAGAAAGGGAGTTGCAACACGGTAATGCATTCCTGGAGGGCATTCATTCTGGTCAGGCTGTCCTTCAGCGAACCCTGCAATCTCTGGCCTCAGCACTGATGGCAGCCATTGTCCCTGTGTCTAGCCTCCCCCCTCCAACTTCCTCCACCCAGACCCAATCTCCTGTACCCCAGCCCATCCCAAGCACACCTACAGACCAGCATGCACACAAGTCAGCACGCACAAGTAGCTCAAGCAAACATAGGCACCACACACACCACAGGCACTCATGCAAGTCTCACCCACATACAGACACAGCAACATCCACTGTCTCCACTGTGTCCCCCTTCTCCTCTTCTCCCTTCTCCCTCCCAGTCTCGTCTACACACACACCTGCATGCACCACATCTACAGGCACTAGGACTCGCACCAGGACACCCAGCACCACAAGCCGCTCACCTGCACTCACCACCTCCACTGCCATTTACACGTCCCCTGTGTCCTCTCCCAATGTGTCTGTGACGCCCCCTCCCAAAGTACACAAACACCGGCAATCACTCACCCAACATCCATCCACCTCACGATAGCCTCCAGTACCTGCACCTGCACCCAAAACACCTAAAGTAACACCTCCTACAACCACCTCCTCTTCCTCCACTCCCAGACCCCCTCCAGCTACCCATCCCAGTGTCCGTCAGAAACTGTCCCTATGTCAAATTTACCTTTTTGTCCCCACACCCCCCTCCAATTCATCAGTCCCGTCGTGGCGCCTCAGCCAAAAAGCCTCCAGTACCAGTGGTGCGTGTTCCAGGTTTTTGGAGTGCACCAGCCACCAGGGCAGGCAGTAGGACCCAGAGCCAAGGCACTGGCAGCCCACCCCCTGTAAAGGCTCTAAAAGTGGAGAGTGGACGACGGGACCGTCTTACGACTCCTGGTGGGACAACAAGTGACATGGAATCGAAGGCGATTGGTGAGTCAGCTGTAACTCCAAAAAAGGGGGGGAAGGTCCAGAGGAAGTCTGCCCAGCCTGTTGTGAGTGTCACGGCGGAAAAGTGCGCCATCATTTCCGGCGGTCCAGACACAACCGCCAGCACCTTCTTCACTGGTCCTGAGACCACCGCCAGAGTCACAGCCCAGGAGGGCACAAGTATCATCACTGGTCCAGAGACCACCACCAGAGTCACAGCCCAGGAGGGCCCAAGTATCGTCACTGGTCCAGAGACCACCGCCAAAGTCACAGCCCAGGAGGGCCCAGTATCGTCACTGGTCCAGAGACCACCGCCGGAGTCAAAGCCCAGGAGGGCCCAAGTATCGTCACTGGTCCAGAGACCACCGCCGGAGTCACAGCCCAGGAGGGCCCAAGTATCGTCACTGGTCCAGAGACCACCGCCGGAGTCACAGCCCAGGAGGGCCCAAGTATCGTCACTGGTCCAGAGACCACCGCCGGAGTCACAGCCCAGGAGGGCCCAAGTATCGTCACTGGTCCAGAGACCACCGCCGGAGTCACAGCCCATGAGGGCCCAAGTATCGTCACTGGTCCAGAGACCACCGCCGGAGTCACAGCCCAGGAGGGCCCAAGTATCGTCACTGGTCCAGAGACCACCGCTGGAGTCACAGCCCAGGAGGGCACAAGGATCGTTACTGGTCAGGAGACCACCGCCGGAGTCACAGCCCATGAGGGGCCAGGATGCCACAGCCCCGCTGGGCAATGATGGAACGTCATGCCACACACCAATGCCCATTGTAGAGATCGTCATGCCACACACCAATGTCCGTATCAGAACCGCCATGGCAAAGCACCGCTGAACAGTCCATAGACCGCCATGGCAAAGCACCGCTGAACAGTCCAGAACCGCCATGTCAAAGCACCGCTGAACAGGGCAAAGACCGCCATGGCAAAGCACAGCTGAACAGTCCAGAACCGCCATGTCAAAGCACCGCTGAACAGGGCAAAGACCGCCATGTCAAAGCACCGCTGAACAGGGCAAAGACCGTCATGGCAAAGCACTGCTGAACAGTCCAGAACCGCCATGGCAAAGCACCGCTGAACAGGGCAAAGACCGCCATGTCAAAGCACCGCTGAACAGGGCAAAGACCGCCATGGCAAAGCACCAATGAACAGGGCAAAGACCGCCATGGCAAAGCACCGCTGAACAGGGCAAAGACCGCCATGGCAAAGCACCGCTGAAGAGGGCAAAGACCGCCATGTCAAAGCACCGCTGAACAGGGCAAAGACCACCATGGCAAAGCACCGCTGAACAGGGCATGCACCGTGTAAGAATGAATGGACCGCCACATCAGGCATCCTTATCCCATGTGCAGCTGGACAGTGACAGGACAGGTACTTTCACGGGGAGACTCATCCAGTCTGGGCACCAGTCCCCCTCCAGAACCAGTGGAGACCTGCATGTACTTGGGAGACTGTGGCTTTGCACTCCCCAGGATGGCGCAGTGGGCAACCCACCCACTGTAGAGACTTGAGAGACTGTGGCTTTGCACTCCCCAGGATAGCACAGTGGGCAACCCACCCACTGTAGAGACTTGAGAGACTGTGGCTTTGCACTCCCCAGGATGGCACAGTGGGCAAACCACCCACTGTAGTGACTTGAGAGACTGTGGCTTTGCACTCCCCAGGATACATCAATGGGCATGGAGCCCCGTCGTGGATCTGGCTTCGCATTCATCTGGCTGAGGTACCCCCCTTCACTTCTACCTGAGGTGCCTGTAGTGTTTCTATCTGATGCCCCGGCAGTGTTCTCTCCGATTTTGGTCAGGTATCTATTGTGGGTCTCGCCCATGCATTTTTGGACTGTTGGTGCACGGACATTGTTGTGTACATATCTGCACTACTTCTCGGATTTTATGTGTAAATAAGAGTGATTTTGAGATATATATCTGTATATTTTTGTATGACATGTATATTGGCACATTACAATGTTTGCCCGAATTTCGCATTGTCTTTGCATTCTTCCGGGGGATTGTGGGTTGTTACTGTGATTTTTGTGACTGCATTGGTGTGTATGTTGTATAATGCGAGGGTGGGGGTGGGGGTGTTTTGTGGGTGTCCCCCTAACTTTTGCCTCCCGCTCCCCTGTGTCGTAGGTGCAGTACTCACCGGTATCTTCTGTGCCTACGTAGCTGTTGGTCGTAAAGGAGCAGAAAAACAAGGGCAGGTAGGATTTGTAATTCCGGCTCCATGGTGTCCTCCTTCCTCATCGGATGTGCTAAGGTGAGCGTTTTCCCATTGCAGAAACTGTTTCTGCCGTGTTTTTATCCACGGTGAATCCGCCCCGGAAAAGGTGGCGGATTGGCGGGTTGTAATAGTGTGGGCGGTACATTGTCTCCCGCCTGTCTGTTGGCGGTAACCGCCACGCTACTTGTCTGTACCGCCGTGGCGGGCGGTGTGTTAAAGTGGCTGTCTTTGTTGGCGGTTTCCGCCAGGGTCATAATTCCCTTTTTTTGTCCGCCGGCCTGTTTGCGGTATTACCGCACCTTTAACACCGTCCGCCCGGGTGTAATGACCACCATAGTGCCTGAAAGCAGAGACCTAATGGTGTTTTTCATCCCGTGCTCACAATAACGATTTTGTCAACTCCATCCGGGGTATAAGTACAAGCCTGGACTGTTCGCTAACCAAATAATGTCAATTTTACACGAAATTGACTTATAAGCATTGTCCTATGTTGATGCAATCTATCGGATGGACGAAGACTTAAACAGGCACCGAGCGTGACTAGATCACATAGTGTTAGGGTTAGCCAAATAAGGTTACAAATAAAAAATTTCAAAATCAAAAATAGTTCTTAGTGTCTTGTTTTTGGTATACAAATTGTCCAATGAAGGCAAAAGCCTTGCCATATACTTTCTAAAGAACTGTGCAATTTTACAACCGTCAAACACCATAAAGAAACTACAGTCACTGTTAGACTTCCTAAATTTTGCTAGAATCATACAATGCACAGCGGATTAAATTGTTGTATGATTTAATTTATCTAGATTTTTCCAGTACGTGTTGCACATCTGAACTTACACAAATACTCAGATAATTACAGACTGACATGCTAGCATCTAGACACACTTGTGTAAACACAACAAACTTAGTGGTATGTATTATTGCAGGGTCCACAGGCTACACTTACGTCATCTTCAATGAAGGCGACACAGTGCCCATTGCATATAAATTGCATTTATATTCTAATGCTGACGTGTTTTGTATCCACTGAAAAAATACTGACTGCAGTTCAAATGGTTGTCCTAAAGGAAAGATCACTAGCTCAGGGGAAGCACATTACTGTAACCCCAATCTCAACCCTAGAGTCCGGTACCAAGCCAAGCATTCCGAACGCAACAGCCTTACATCCTAGATGGATACAATGAGCCACTTCCTTGACAGCTACTAATTTAGGTTATGTCTTTGATCCAACTTTGCAGACTCAAGAATTTCTTTTTCAATACGAACAAGAATATCCTGTACCAAGTGACATTTTGCTTCTTGAAAAATATGGCACATCTACAGGGAGTGCAGAATTATTAGGCAAGTTGTATTTTTGAGGATTAATTTGATTATTGAACAACAACCATGTTCTCAATGAACCCAAAAAACTCATTAATATCAAAGCTGAATATTTTTGGAAGTAGTTTTTAGTTTGTTTTTAGTTTTAGCTATGTTAGGGGGATATCTGTGTGTGCAGGTGACTATTACTGTGCATAATTATTAGGCAACTTAACAAAAAAAATATATACCCATTTCAATTATTTATTATTACCAGTGAAACCAATATAACATCTCAACATTCACAAATATACATTTCTGACATTCAAAAACAAAACAAAAACAAATCAGTGACCAATATAGCCACCTTTCTTTGCAAGGACACTCAAAAGCCTGCCATCCATGGATTCTGTCAGTGTTTTGATCTGTTCACCATCAACATTGCGTGCAGCAGCAACCACAGCCTCCCAGACACTGTTCAGAGAGGTGTACTGTTTTCCCTCCTTGTAAATCTCACATTTGATGATGGACCACAGGTTCTCAATGGGGTTCAGATCAGGTGAACAAGGAGGCCATGTCATTAGATTTCCTTCTTTTATACCCTTTCTTGCCAGCCACGCTGTGGAGTACTTGGACGCGTGTGATGGAGCATTGTCCTGCATGAAAATCATGTTTTTCTTGAAGGATGCAGACTTCTTCCTGTACCACTGCTTGAAGAAGGTGTCTTCCAGGAACTGGCAGTAGGACTGGGAGTTGAGCTTGACTCCATCCTCAACCCGAAAAGGCCCCACAAGCTCATCTTTGATGATACCAGCCCAAACCAGTACTCCACCTCCACCTTGCTGGCTTCTGAGTCGGACTGGAGCTCTCTGCCCTTTACCAATCCAGCCACGGGCCCATCCATCTGGCCCATCAAGACTCACTCTCATTTCATCAGTCCATAAAACCTTAGAAAAATCAGTCTTGAGATATTTCTTGGCCCAGTCTTGACGTTTCAGCTTGTGTGTCTTGTTCAGTGGTGGTCGTCTTTCAGCCTTTCTTACCTTGGCCATGTCTCTGAGTATTGCACACCTTGTGCTTTTGGGCACTCCAGTGATGTTGCAGCTCTGAAATATGGCCAAACTGGTGGCAAGTGGCATCGTGGCAGCTGCACGCTTGACTTTTCTCAGTTCATGGGCAGTTATTTTGCGCCTTGGTTTTTCCACACGCTTCTTGCGACCCTGTTGACTATTTTGAATGAAACGCTTGATTGTTCGATGATCACGCTTCAGAAGCTTTGAAATTTTAAGAGTGCTGCATCCCTCTGCAAGATATCTCACTATTTTTGACTTTTCTGAGCCTGTCAAGTCCTTCTTTTGACCCATTTTGCCAAAGGAAAGGAAGTTGCCTAATAATTATGCACACCTGATATAGGGTGTTGATGTCATTAGACCACACCCCTTCTCATTACAGAGATGCACATCACCTAATATGCTTAATTGGTAGTAGGCTTTCGAGCCTATACAGCTTGGAGTAAGACAACATGCATAAAGAGGATGATGTGGTCAAAATACTCATTTGCCTAATAATTCTGCACTCCCTGTAAAAGATTGCTTGCCATGGGCTCATGTAATTCTTACATTGATACACCAAAGCGTTGGAATACAGGTTGCAGGGAATTCACTAGTTGATGATTGTAGGAGGCTGGCCTGGCTTGTAGTGGGTACCAAGGGGTACTTACACTCTGTACCAGGTCCAGTTATCCCTTATTAGTGTAGAAGAGGTGTTAGGGGAAGTCGTGATAGGGAAATTCTGCAAGGAAGACCAACACCAGCAATGCAACCAAAGTGGATTTCTGGACGAGAGTACCTGTGGAACAAGGGGACCAAGTCCAAGAGTTGCGACAAAGTCGAGATTGGGCAGATGCCCAGGAAATGCCAGCTGAGGGTGCAAAGAAGCTGCCACCGGATGGTAAAAGCTGTGGATTCTGCAAGAACGAAGAGGACTAGGAACTTCCCCTTTTGAGGATGAATGTCCCACGTCATGAAGAAGCTTGCAGAGGTGTTCCCACGCAGAAAGACCGCAAACAAGCCTTGCTAGCTGCAAGGGTCGCGGTTAGGATTTTTGGATGCTGCTGTGGCCCAGGAGGGACCAGGATGTCGCCATTCGGATGAGGAGACAGAGGGGGCGCCCAGCAAGTCAGGGAGCCCTCACAGAAGCAGGCAGCACCTGAAGAAGTACCAGAACAGGCACTTAGAAGAGGAGTGAACCGGAGCTCACCCGAAGACACAAAAGGGAGTCCCACGACGCCAGAGGACAACTCAGAAGGTTGTGCACTGCAAGTTAGAGTGTCGGGGACCCAGGCTTGGCTGTGCACGAAGCAAATCCTGGAAGAGTGCACAGGAGCCGGAGCAGCTGCAAATCACGTGGTACCCAGCAATGCAGTCTAGCGTGGGGAGGCAAGGACTTACCTCCACCAAACTTGGACTGAAGAGTCACTGGACTGTGGGAGTCACTTGGACAGAGTTGCTGAGTTCCAGGGACCACGCTTGTCGTGCTGAGAGGGGACCCAGAGGACCGGGGATGCAGTCTTTTGTTGCCTGCAGTTGCAGGGGGAAGACTCCGTCGACCCACGGGAGATTTCTTCAGAGCTCCTGGTGCAAGAAGGAGGCAGGCTACCCCCAGAGCATGCACCACCAGCAAACAGGCGAGAAAGCAGCAGGATCAGCGATACAAGGTTGAAGTAGTCATCTTTGCTACTTTGTTGCGGTTTTGCAGGCGTCCTGAGCAGTCAGCGGACGATCCTTTGGCAGAAGATGAAGAGAGAGATGCAGAGGAACTCTGATGAGCTCTTGCATTCGTTATCTAAAGAATTCCCCAAAGCAGAGACCCTAAATAGCCAGAAAAGGAGGTTTGGCTACCTAGGAAGGAGGATAGGCTAGCAACACATGTAAGAGCCTATCAGAAGGAGTCTCTGACGTCACCTGCTGGAACTGACCACTCAGAGCAGTCCAGTGTGCCAGCAGCACCTCTGTTTCCAAGATGGCAGAGGTCTGGAGCACACTGGAGGAGCTCTGGGCACCTCCCCTGGGAGGTGCAGATCAGGGGAGTGGTCAATCCCCTTTCCTTTGTCCAGTTTCGCGCCAGAGCAGGGCTGGGGGATCCCTGAACCGGTGTAGACTGGCTTATGCAGAGATGGGCACCATCGGTGCCCATCAAAGCATTTCCAGAGGCTGGGGGAGGCTACTCCTCCCCAGCCCTGACACCTTTTTCCAAAGGGAGAGGGTGTAACACCCTCTCTCTGAGGAAGTCCTTTGTTCTGCCTTCCTGGGCCAAGCCTGGCTGGACCCCAGGAGGGCAGAAACCTGTCTGAGGGGTTGGCAGCAGCAGCAGCTGCAGTGAAACCCCGGGAAAGGCAGTTTGGCAGTACCCGGGTCTGTGCTAGAGACTCGGGGGATCATGGAATTGTCTCCCCAAGTGACAATTCCATGATCTTAGACATGTTACATGGCCATGTTCGGAGTTACCATTGTGACGCTATACATAGGTAGTGACCTATGTATAGTGCACGCGTGTAATGGTGTCCCCGCACTCACAAAGTCCGGGGAATTTGCCCTGAATGATGTGGGGGCACCATGGCTAGTGCCAGGTGCCCACACACTAAGTAGCTTAGCACCCAACCTTTACCAGGTAAAGGTTAGACATATAGGTGACTTATAAGTTACTTAAGTGCAGTGGTCAATGACTGTGAAATAACATGGATGTTATTTCACTCAGGCTGCAGTGGCAGGCCTGTGTAAGAATTGTCAGAGCTCCCTATGGGTGGCAAAATAAATGATGCAGCCCATAGGGATCTCCTGGAACCCCAATACCCTGGGTACCTCAGTACCATATACTAGGGAATTATATGTGTGTTTCAGTATGCCAATGTGAATTGGTGAAATTGGTCACTAGCCTGTTAGTGACAATTTGGAAAGCAGAGAGAGCATAACCACTGAGGTTCTGGTTAGCAGAGCCTCAGTGAGACAGTTAGTCATCACACAGGGAATACATACAGGGCACACTTATGAGCACTGGGGCCCTGGCTGGCAGGGTCCCAGTGACACATACACTAAAGCAAGATATATACAGTGAAATATGGGGGTAACATGCCAGGCAAGATGGTACTTTCCTACACACCCCCTCCCCCCCCCCCCCACAAACGAAGGACAATAAGACTAGCCATGACCTGATAAGTCTTCATTGTCTAGGTGGAAATATCTGGAGAGTCCATCTGCATTGGAGTGGGTACTCCCATGTCTATGTTCCACTGTATAGTCCATTCCCTGTAGATATATGGACCACCTCAGCAATTTAGGGTTTTCACCTTTCATTTGTTTTAGCCAAAGTAGAGGTTTGTGGTCTGTCTGAACAATGAAGTGAGTGCCAAACAGGTATGGCCTCAACTTCTTCAGTGCCCAGACCACAGCAAAGGCCTCCCTCTCTATGGCAGACCAACGCTTTTCTCTAGGGGTCAACCTCCTGCTGATAAAAGCAACAGGTTGAGCCTGGCGCTCAGAATTGAGTTGTGATAAGACTGCCCCTACCCCTAATTCAGATGCATCAGTTTGAACAATGAATTTCTTGGAGTAACATGGGCTTTTTAGGACAGGTGCAGTGCACATGGCCTGTTTCAGCTCCTCAAAAGCTTTCTGACAGCTAGCTGTCCACAATACCTTTTTAGGCATTTTCTTAGAAGTGAGGTCATTAAGAGGGGCTGCTATGGAGCCATAGTTCTTGATGAACCTCCTGTAATACCCAGTGAGGCCTTAGAAGGCTCTCACTTGGTTCTGAGTTGTAGGGGGAACCCAATCCATGATCGTTTGGATTTTCCCCTGAAGTGGTGCAATCTGTTCTCCACCTAGAAGGTGTCCCAGATAAACCACTTTCCCCTGCCCTACCTGGCACTTTGAAGCCTTGATAGTGAGGCCTGCCTTTTGCAGGGCCTCCAAAACTTTCAACAGGTGGACCAGGTGATCATCCCAGGTGGAGCTAAAAACAGCTATATCATCCAGATATGCTTCACTAAAAGCCTCGAAACCCTGCAGGACTGTATTCACCAACCTCTGAAAAGTGGCAGGTGCATTTTTCAAAGCAAAGGGCATTACTGTGAATTGGTAGTGCCCTCCAATAGTCAAAAATGCAGTTTTTGCTTTAGCATCCTCTGATAACTTGATCTGCCAATACCCTGCAGTCAAATCAAAGGTGCTTAGATACTTGGCAGATGCCAGTGTATCTATTAGCTCATCTGCCCTGGGTATAGGGTGAGCATCAGTTTTAGTTACCTGGTTGAGACCTCTGTAATCTACACAAAACCTCATTTCCCTTTTTCCATCTTTGGAATGAGGCTTTGGTACAAGCACCACAGGAGAGGCCCATGGGCTTTCAGAATGTTCAACCACTCCTAGTTCAAGCATTTTCTGAACTTCTTGTTTTATGCAGTCTCTGACATGGTCAGGCTGCCGATAGATCTTACTTTTGATAGGCATGCTGTCTCCAGTATCTATGGTGTGCTCACACCAAGAAGTGGTGCCTGGCACAGTAGAAACGAGTTCAGAAAACTGACCCAGGAGATTTATGCAGTTGTCTTTCTGCTCAGCAGTAAGACAGTCTGCCAAAACTACACCTTCCACTAGAGCATCTTGTTCTGTGGAAGAGAAGAGATCAGGGAGAGGGTCACTATCTTCTTCCTGTCCTTCATCTGTTGCCATGAGCAGGGTGAGATCAGCCCTGTCATAGTAGGGTTTTAGGCGATTGACATGGAGCACCCTAAGGGGACTCCTGCCAGTGCCCAAGTCAACCAAGTAGGTGACTTCTCCCTTCTTTTCAACAATTATGTGGGGTCCACTCCATTTGTCTTGGAGTGCTCTTGGGGCCACAGGCTCCAAGACCCACACCTTCTGTCCTGGTTGGTACTGAATCAGAACAGCCTTCTGGTCATGCCATTGCTTTTGGATCTCTTGGCTGGCCTGAAGGTTTTTACTGGCCTTTTTCATATACTCAGCCATTCTGGATCTTAGGCCGAGTACATAGTCCACTATGTCTTGCTTAGGAGCTTCTAAAGGTTGTTCCCAACCCTCCTTTACAAGTGTTAGAGGACCTCTTACAGGGTGTCCAAATAGGAGTTCAAAGGGGCTGAAGCCCACTCCTTTCTGGGGTACCTCCCTGTAAGCAAAAAGGAGGCAAGGTAACATGACATCCCATCTCCTCCTGAGTTTTTCAGGGAGTCCCATTATCATTCCTTTGAGAGTTTTATTAAACCTCTCTACCAGTCCATTTGTTTGTGGATGATAAGGTGTAGTGAATTTCTATGTTACACCACATTCCTTCCACATGGCCTTCAAGTATGCAGACAAAGTTGCTACCCCTGTCTGATACCACCTCTTTTGGGAAGCCCACTCTGGAAAAGATTCCCAGGAGGACTTTTGCCACTGCAGGAGCTGTAGTGGTCCTTAGAGGAATTGCTACAGGATATCTTGTGGCATGGTCCACTACCACCAAGATAAACCTATTGCCTGAAGCAGTAGGAGGGTCAAGGGGGCCAACTATGTCAACCCCTACCCTTTCAAAGGGAACCCCAACCACAGGCAGTGGAATAAGGGGAGCCTTTGGGGTGCCACCAGTCTTGCCACTGGCTTGGCAGGTCACACAGGACTTACAAAAGTCTTTTGTGTCCTCTGACATCCTAGGCCAATGAAACAGGGGGACAAGCCTTTCCCATGTTTTAATTTGACCCAAATGTCCAGCCAAGGGAATGTCGTGGGCTAGAGTTAGGAGGAACTCTCTGTATTGCAGGGGAATGACCAATCTCCTGGCTGCTCCAGGTTTTGGGTCCCTTGCCTCTGTATACAAGAGGTTGTCCTCCCAGTAAACTCTATGTGAGTCACTGACTTCCCCATTTTGCTGTTTGACAGCTTGCTGTCTTAAACCCTCTAATGTGGGACAGGTTTGCTGTGCCACACTCAGCTCCTCCCTGGCAGCCCCCCCCCACTCAAAAGCTCAGCAGTGTCTGCTTCCAGCTCCTCTGGTGAAGGTTCTGCACAGGGGGGAAATTCTTGTTCCTCAGAAGTAGAATCATCTGTAGAGGGAGGGATAGTGGGTAGGGATTTACCCTTACTACCCCTAGCTTTAGGGAGCACTTGGTCCATTGTTCCATGGAACCCTGTCCTTTTTGATTTTTCGCCTGAGACCTGGTTAAAGCAAAAATATGCCCAGGAATGCCCAGCATTACTGCATGAGCCTCCAACTTCACTTCTGCCCAAGCTGATGTCTCTAAATCGTTCCCTAGTAGACAGTCTACAGGTAAATCTGAGGCAACCACAACTTTCTTTGGACCAGTAACCCCCCCCCCAGTTGAGATTTGCAACAGCCATGGGATGGCTAAGAGTGTTATAATGAGCGTCTGTCACTTGGTACTGGTGACCAAGTAGGTGTTGTTCAGGGTATACCAGTTTCTCTATTACCATGGTAACACTGGTACCTGTGTCCCTGTAGGCCTGAACCTCAACACCATTAATTAGGGGAAGTTGCTTGTACTTATCCATATTAAGGGGACAAGCAACCAAGGTGGCCAAATCAATGGCACCTTCAGAGACTAACACAGCCTCTGTGGTCTCCCTAACAAGACCAACCCCAACTAAATTACCAAAAGTGAGCCCAGCTACTCCCTTGGATTGGCTATTTGTAGGTTTGCTCCCACCACCACTGCTATTACTAGGGGCACCAGGTGTAGCAGTAGTGGTTGTGGTAGTGGGAGGCTTGGTGCTTTTCTTTGGACAACTGGCATAAGTTGTCCAATGGCCTTTTACTTTACATAAATAGCACCATGGTTTCTTTACTTGATTAGAAGAGGATTTTGACCCACCACCCCCACCAGAGTGTTTTTGTGGGCCTGATGAAGACTCACTTTTAGATTTGTCCCCACCCTTGTCTGAAGACTTACCATCCTTCTTCTTGCCATCCTTGTCACCCCCTGTATGAACTTTTCTGTTCACTCTTGTTTTGACCCATTTGTCTGCCTTATTTCCCAATTCTTGGGGAGAGGTCAGATCTGAGTCCACTAGATATTGGTGTAACAAATCAGACACACAGTTATTCAGAATATGCTCTCTCAGGATCAGATTATACAGGCTTTCATAGTCAGAAACTTTACTGCCATGTAACCACCCCTCCAAGGCCTTCAATGAATAGTCAACAAAGTCTACCCAGTCTTGTGAGGACTCTTTTCTGGTTTCTCTGAACTTAATCCTGTATTGTTCAGTGGTTAGGCCAAATCCATCTAAGAGTGCATTCTTCAAAACTGTAAAATTATTGGCATCACTTTCCTTCACAGTAAGGAGCCTATCCCTACCCTTTCCACTGAAAGATACTCATAGGATAGCAGCCCACTGCCTTTGAGGGACCCCCTGTATAACACAGGCCCTCTCAAGTGCAGCAAACCACCCCCCTCCTTGTAAGGGGGAACTATCTTGTGCAGATTCCTAGAATCATGCTCTTTCACAGGATTACTATCTGTAATACTGCTGCTGCCACCATGGGGTCCTAAACCCAACCTCTGTCTTTCTTTTTCTAAGTCTAAAGATTCCCTGTCTAGAGCCAGCTGTTGCTGTTTAAGCTTCAGCCTGGACTCTTCCACTCTCAATCTATTGAGTTCCCTTTCTAACAATCTGTCGTCAGGGTGGGTGGGTTGGGCATGCTTTGACACAGAAGAATGATGTGAATGAACAGAGGGAGACCTGTCCCTAACAGTTGGCACCCTAACAACATGGCCTGCAGGAATAATATCCCTACTGTGATGTGAGCTCACAATAGTACGAGCTATGCTAGGTGGTCTGCAAAGGGGCAGGTTGGGAAGGTCACCGTCTAATACTCTCACTAGGGGTGCCCCTGAGTCAGAGTGTGAACCATCTCCTAACTTCTCAATGGATGTGTCAGCTAAGGCCTTATCATTCTCAATAAGCATGTTAGATAACAATTCTCTAGAGGGATTCTTTCCCACGCCTAAACCTCTATCAATGCAGAGACTCCTTAAACCCATCCAGTTAAGGTGGTCATAAGCTGAGCTGACCAGATCAAGAGAAGTTCCTACATCAGACATGATAGAAAAAGGGTTAGGGACAGATAAAAGAAAGAAAAAGTTTCAGGACTTTTTAAGGAAACAGAAAAAAAAACGTTTTCAACTTTTTAGAAACTTTTAGAAGGATTAGGAGTACTTTTCAGCACTTAGTAGATAGTGTAAGAGAAGAAAAGCAAAACGTTTTGGTTAGGTGTACATACACTGAACTTGTTTTGTATATTTTTCTCTTATGAAAAGTACAATATGACAAAGTGGTAAGTAGTTACAAGTACTTATCCCACCGCTGCACAACCAATGTAGGAGGCTGGCCTGGCTTTTAGTGGGTACCAAGGGGTACTTACACTCTGTACCAGGTCAAGTTATCCCTTATTAGTGTAGAAGAGGTGCTTCTAGGAGCTTAGGCTGATAGAAGGTAGCTATAGCAGAGCAGTTTAGGCTGACTTAGGAGACATGCAAATCTCCTACTATACCACTGGTGTCATATGCACACTATCATAAGAAAACACAATACACAGATATACTAAAAATAAAGGTACTTTATTTTTATGACAATATGCCAAAAGTATCTCAGTGAGTACCCTCAGTATGAGGATGCCAAATATACACAAGATATATGTACACAATACCAAAAATATGCAGTAATAGCAAAAGGAAGTAATGCAAGCAATGTAAAGTTACAGTAGATTGCAATAGGAGCACATAGGTATAGGGGCAACACAAACCATATACTCCAAAAGTGGAATGCGAACCACAAATGGACCCCAAACCTATGTGAGCTTGTAGAGGGTTGCTGGGACTGTAAGAAAACAGTGAGGGTTAGAAAAATAGCCCTCCCCAAGACCCTGAAAAGTAGGTGTAAAGTGCACCTATATTCCCCAGAGAGCACAGAAGTCGTGATAGGGGAATTCTGCAAGGAAGATCAACACCAGCAATGCAACCAAAATGGATTTCCGGACGAGAGTACACACTAAGTAACTTAGCACCCAACCTTTACCAGGTAAAGGTTAGACATATAGGTGACTTATAAGTTACTTAAGTGCAGTGGTCAATGACTGTGAAATAACATGGATGTTATTTCACTCAGGCTGCAGTGGCAGGCCTGTGTAAGAATTGTCAGAGCTCCCTATGGGTGGCAAAAGAAATGCTGCAGCCCATAGGGATCTCCTGGAACCCCAATACCCTGGGTACCTCAGTACCATATACTAGGGAATTATATGTGTGTTTCAGTATGCCAATGTGAATTGGTGAAATTGGTCACTAGCCTGTTAGTGACAATTTGGAAAGCAGAGAGAGCATAACCACTGAGGTTCTGGTTAGCAGAGCCTCAGTGAGACAGTTAGTCATCACACAGGGAATACATACAGGGCACACTTATGAGCACTGGGGCCCTGGCTGGCAGGGTCCCAGTGACACATACACTAAAGCAACATATATTCAGTGAAATATGGGGGTAACATGCCAGGCAAGATGGTACTTTCCTACACCCCCCCCCCCCCCCCCACAAACGAAGGACAATAAGACTAGCCATGACCTGATAAGTCTTCATTGTCTAGGTGGAAATATCTGGAGAGTCCATCTGCATTGGAGTGGGTACTCCCATGTCTATGTTCCACTGTATAGTCCATTCCCTGTAGATATATGGACCACCTCAGCAATTTAGGGTTTTCACCTTTCATTTGTTTGAGCCAAAGTAGAGGTTTGTGGTCTGTCTGAACAATGAAGTGAGTGCCAAACAGGTATGGCCTCAACTTCTTCAGTGCCCAGACCACAGCAAAGGCCTCCCTCTCTATGGCAGACCAACGCTTTTCTCTAGGGGTCAACCTCCTGCTGATAAAAGCAACAGGTTGAGCCTGGCGCTCAGAATTGAGTTGTGATAAGACTGCCCCTACCCCTAATTCAGATGCATCAGTTTGAACAATGAATTTCTTGGAGTAACATGGGCTTTTTAGGACAGGTGCAGTGCACATGGCCTGTTTCAGCTCCTCAAAAGCTTTCTGACAGCTAGCTGTCCACAATACCTTTTTAGGCATTTTCTTAGAAGTGAGGTCATTAAGAGGGGCTGCTATGGAGCCATAGTTCTTGATGAACCTCCTGTAATACCCAGTGAGGCCTAAGAAGGCTCTCACTTGGTTCTGAGTTGTAAGGGGAACCCAATCCATGATCGTTTGGATTTTCACCTGAAGTGGTGCAATCTGTTCTCCACCTAGAAGGTGTCCCAGATAAACCACTTTCCCCTGCCCTACCTGGCACTTTGAAGCCTTGATAGTGAGGCCTGCCTTTTGCAGGGCCACCAAAACTTTCCACAGGTGGACCAGGTGATCATCCCAGGTGGAGCTAAAAACAGCTATATCATCCAGATATGCTTCACTAAAAGCCTCGAAACCCTGCAGGACTGTATTCACCAACCTCTGAAAAGTGGCAGGTGCATTTTTCAAAGCAAAGGGCATTACTGTGAATTGGTAGTGCCCTCCAATAGTCAAAAATGCAGTTTTTGCTTTAGCATCCTCTGATAACTTGATCTGCCAATACCCTGCAGTCAAATCAAAGGTGCTGAGATACTTGGCAGATGCCAGTGTATCTATTAGCTCATCTGCCCTGGGTATAGGGTGAGCATCAGTTTTAGTTACCTGGTTGAGACCTCTGTAATCTACACAAAACCTCATTTCCCTTTTTCCATCTTTGGAATGAGGCTTTGGTACAAGCACCACAGGAGAGGCCCATGGGCTTTCAGAATGTTCAACCACTCCTAGTTCAAGCATTTTCTGAACTTCTTGTTTTATGCAGTCTCTGACATGGTCAGGCTGCCGATAGATCTTACTTTTGATAGGCATGCTGTCTCCAGTATCTATAGTGTGCTCACACCAAGAAGTGGTGCCTGGCACAGTAGAAACGAGTTCAGAAAACTGACCCAGGAGATTTATGCAGTTGTCTTTCTGCTCAGCAGTAAGACAGTCTGCCAAAACTACACCTTCCACTAGAGCATCTTGTTCTGTGGAAGAGAAGAGATCAGGGAGAGGGTCACTATCTTCTTCCTGTCCTTCATCTGTTGCCATGAGCAGGGTGAGATCAGCCCTGTCATAGTAGGGTTTTAGGCGATTGACATGGAGCACCCTAAGGGGACTCCTGCCAGTGCCCAAGTCAACCAAGTAGGTGACTTCTCCCTTCTTTTCAACAATTATGTGGGGTCCACTCCATTTGTCTTGGAGTGCTCTTGGGGCCACAGGCTCCAAGACCCACACCTTCTGTCCTGGTTGGTACTGAATCAGAACAGCCTTCTGGTCATGCCATTGCTTTTGGATCTCTTGGCTGGCCTGAAGGTTTTTACTGGCCTTTTTCATATACTCAGCCATTCTGGATCTTAGGCCGAGTACATAGTACACTATGGCCCTCATTCTGACCCTGGCGGTCTTTGACCGCCAGGGCGGAGGACCGCGGGAGCACCGCCGACAAGCCGGCGGTGCTCCAATGGGGATTCCGACCGCGGCGGTAAAGCCGCGGTCGGACCGGCACCACTGGCGGGGTCCCGCCAGTGTACCGCGGCCCCATTGAATCCTCCGCGGCGGCGCAGCTTGCTGCACCGCCGCGGGGATTCTGACCCCCCCTACCGCCATCCAGATCCCGGCGGTCGGACCGCCGAGATCCGGATGGCGGTAGGGGGGGTCGCGGGGCCCCTGGGGGCCCCTGCAGTGCCCATGCCACTGGCATGGGCATTGCAGGGGCCCCCGTAAGAGGGCCCCTACATGTATTTCACTGTCTGCTGCGCAGACAGTGAAATACGCGACGGGTGCAACTGCACCCGTCGCACAGCTTCCACTCCGCCGGCTCGATTCCGAGCCGGCTTCATCGTGGAAGCCTCTTTCCCGCTGGGCTGGCTGGCGGTCTGAAGGAGACCGCCAGCCCAGCGGGAAAGTCAGAATTACCGCCGCGGTCTTTCGACCGCGGAACGGTAACCTGACGGCGGGACTTTGGCGGGCGGCCTCCGCCGCCCGCCAAGGTCAGAATGAGGGCCTATGTCTTGCTTAGGAGCTTTTAAAGGTTGTTCCCAACCCTCCTTTACAAGTGTTAGAGGACCTCTTACAGGGTGTCCAAATAGGAGTTCAAAGGGGCTGAAGCCCACTCCTTTCTGGGGTACCTCCCTGTAAGCAAAAAGGAGGCAAGGTAACATGACATCCCATCTCCTCCTGAGTTTTTCAGGGAGTCCCATTATCATTCCTTTGAGAGTTTTATTAAACCTCTCTACCAGTCCATTTGTTTGTGGATGATAAGGTGTGGTGAATTTGTATGTTACATCACATTCCTTCCACATGGCCTTCAAGTATGCAGACATAAAGTTGCTACCCCTGTCTGATACCACCTCTTTTGGGAAGCCCACTCTGGAAAAGATTCCCAGGAGGACTTTTGCCACTGCAGGAGCTGTAGTGGTCCTTAGAGGAATTGCTACAGGATATCTTGTGGCATGGTCCACTACCACCAAGATAAACCTATTGCCTGAAGCAGTAGGAGAGTCAAGGGGGCCAACTATGTCAACCCCTACCCTTTCAAAGGGAACCCCAACCACAGGCAGTGGAATAAGGGGAGCCTTTGGGGTGCCACCAGTCTTGCCACTGGCTTGGCAGATCACACAGGACTTACAAAAGTCTTTTGTGTCCTCTGACATCCTAGGCCAATGAAACAGGGGGACAAGCCTTTCCCATGTTTTAATTTGACCCAAATGTCCAGCCAAGGGAATGTCGTGGGCTAGAGTTAGGAGGAACTCTCTGTATTGCAGGGGAATGACCAATCTCCTGGCTGCTCCAGGTTTTGGGTCCCTTGCCTCTGTATACAAGAGGTTGTCCTCCCAGTAAACTCTATGTGAGTCACTGACTTCCCCATTTTGCTGTTTGACAGCTTGCTGTCTTAAACCCTCTAATGTGGGACAGGTTTGCTGTGCCACACTCAGCTCCTCCCTGGCAGCCCCCCCCCCACTCAAAAGCTCAGCAGTGTCTGCTTCCAGCTCCTCTGGTGAAGGTTCTGCACAGGGGGGAAATTCTTGTTCCTCAGAAGTAGAATCATCTGTAGAGGGAGGGATAGTGGGTAGGGATTTACCCTTACTACCCCTAGCTTTAGGGAGCACTTGGTCCATTGTTCCAGGAACCCTGTCCTTTTTGCTTTTTCGCCTGAGCCCTGGTTAAAGCAAAAATATGCCCAGGAATGCCCAGCATTGCTGCATGAGCCTCCAACTCCACTTCTGCCCAAGCTGATGTCTCTAAATCGTTCCCTAGTAGACAGTCTACAGGTAAATCTGAGGCAACCACAACTTTCTTTGGACCAGTAAGCCCCCCCCCCAGTTGAGATTTACAACAGCCATGGGATGGCTAAGAGTGTTGTAATGAGCGTCTGTCACTTGGTACTGGTGACCAAGTAGGTGTTGTTCAGGGTATACCAGTTTCTCTATTACCATGGTAACACTGGTACCTGTGTCCCTGTAGGCCTGAACCTCAACACCATTAATTAGGGAAAGTTGCTTGTACTTATCCATATTAAGGGGACAAGCAACCAAGGTGGCCAAATCAATGGCACCTTCAGAGACTAACACAGCCTCTGTGGTCTCCCTAACAAGACCAACCCCAACTAAATTACCAAAAGTGAGCCCAGCTACTCCCTTGGATTGGCTATTTGTAGGTTTGCTCCCACCACCACTGCTATTACTAGGGGCACCAGGTGTAGCAGTAGGGGTTGTGGTAGTGGGAGGCTTGGTGCTTTTCTTTGGACAACTGGCATAAGTTGTCCAATGGCCTTTTACTTTACATAAATAGCACCATGGTTTCTTTACTTGATTAGAAGAGGATTTTGACCCACCACCCCCACCAGAGTGTTTTTGTGGGCCTGATGAAGACTCACTTTTAGATTTGTCCCCACCCTTGTCTGAAGACTTACCATCCTTCTTCTTGCCATCCTTGTCACCCCCTGTATGAACTTTTCTGTTCACTCTTGTTCTGACCCATTTGTCTGCCTTATTTCCCAATTCTTGGGGAGAGGTCAGATCTGAGTCCACTAGATATTGGTGTAACAAATCAGACACACAGTTATTCAGAATATGCTCTCTCAGGATCAGATTATACAGGCTTTCATAGTCAGAAACTTTACTGCCATGTAACCACCCCTCCAAGGCCTTCAATGAATAGTCAACAAAGTCTACCCAGTCTTGTGAGGACTCTTTTCTGGTTTCTCTGAACTTAATCCTGTATTGTTTTTTGGTTAGGCCAAATCCATCTAAGAGTGCATTCTTCAAAACTGTAAAATTATTGGCATCACTTTCCTTCACAGTAAGGAGCCTATCCCTACCCTTTCCACTGAAAGATACTCATAGGATAGCAGCCCACTGCCTTTGAGGGACCCCCTGTACAACACAGGCCCTCTCAAGTGCAGCAAACCACCCCCCTCCTTGTAAGGGGGAACTATCTTGTGCAGATTCCTAGAATCATGCTCTTTCACAGGATTACTATCTGTAATACTGCTGCTGCCACCATGGGGTCCTAACCCCAACCTCTGTCTTTCTTTTTCTAAGTCTAAAGATTCCCTGTCTAGAGCCAGCTGTTGCTGTTTAAGCTTCAGCCTGGACTCTTCCACTCTCAATCTATTGAGTTCCCTTTCTAACAATCTGTCGTCAGGGTGGGTGGGTTGGGCATGCTTTGACACAGAAGAATGATGTGAATGAACAGAGGGAGACCTGTCCCTAACAGTTGGCACCCTAACAACATGGCCTGCAGGAATAATATCCCTACTGTGATGTGAGCTCACAATAGTACCAGCTATGCTAGGTGGTCTGCTAAGGGGCAGGTTGGGAAGGTCACCGTCTAATACTCTCACTAGGGGTGCCCCTGAGTCAGAGTGTGAACCATCTCCTAACTTCTCAATGGATGTGCCAGCTAAGGCCTTATCATTCTCAATAAGTATGTTAGATAACAATTCTCTAGAGGGATTCTTTCCCACAACTAAACCTCTATCAATGCAGAGACTCCTTAAGCCCTTCTTGTTAAGGTGGTCAGAAGCTGAGCTGACCAGATCAAGAGAAGTTCCTACATCAGACATGATAGAAAAAGGGTTAGGGACAGATAAAAGAAAGAAAAAGTTTCAGGACTTTTTAAGGAAACAGAAAAAAAAAACGTTTTCAACTTTTTAGAAACTTTTAGAAGGATTAGGAGTACTTTTCAGCACTTAGTAGATAGTGTAAGAGAAGAAAAGCAAAACGTTTTGGTTAGGTGTACATACACTGAACTTGTTTTGTATATTTTTCTCTTATGAAAAGTACAATATGACAAAGTGGTAAGTAGTTACAAGTACTTCTCCCACCGCTGCACAACCAATGTAGCAGGCTGGCCTGGCTTTTAGTGGGTACCAAGGGGTACTTACACTCTGTACCAGGTCAAGTTATCCCTTATTAGTGTAGAAGAGGTGTTTCTAGGAGCTTAGGCTGATAGAAGGTAGCTATAGCAGAGCAGTTTAGGCTGAACTAGGAGACATGCAAATCTCCTACTATACCACTGGTGTCATATGCACAATATCATAAGAAAACACAATACACAGATATACTAAAAATAAAGGTACTTTATTTTTATGACAATATGCCAAAAGTATCTCAGTGAGTACCCTCAGTATGAGGATGCCAAATATACACAAGATATATGTACACAATACCAAAAATATGCAGTAATAGCAAAAGGAAGTAATGCAAGCAATGTAAAGTTACAGTAGATTGCAATAGGAGCACATAGGCATAGGGGCAACACAAACCATATACTCCAAAAGTGGAATGCGAACCACAAATGGACCCCAAACCTATGTGAGCTTGTAGAGGGTTGCTGGGACTGTAAGAAACAGTGAGGGTTAGAAAAATAGCCCTCCCCAAGACCCTGAAAAGTAGGTGTAAAGTGCACCTATATTCCCCAGAGAGCACAGAAGTCGTGATAGGGGAATTCTGCAAGGAAGATCAACACCAGCAATGCAACCAAAATGGATTTCCAGACGAGAGTACCTGTGGAACAAGGGGACCAAGTCCAAGATTTGCGACAAAGTCGAGATTGGGCAGATGCCCAGGAAATGCCAGCTGAGGGTGCAAAGAAGCTGCCACCAGATGGTAGAAGCTGTGGATTCTGCAAGAACGAAGAGGACTAGGAACTTCCCCTTTGGAGGATGGATGTTCCACTTCGTGAAGAAGCTTGCAGAGGTGTTCCCACACAGAAAGACCGCAAACAAGCCTTGCTAGCTGCATGGGTCACGGTTAGGGTTTTTGGATGCTGCTGTGGCCCAGGAGGGACCAGGATGTCGCCACTTGGATGAGGAGACAGAGGGGGCGCCCAGCAAGTCAGGGAGCCCTCACAGAAGCAGGCAGCCCCCGCAGAAGTACCGGAACAGGCACTTAGAAGAGGATTAAACCGGAGCTCACCCGAAGACACAAAAGGGAGTCCCACGACGCCAGAGGACAACTCAGGAGGTTGTGCACTGCAGGTTAGAGTGTCGGGGACCCAGGCTTGGCTGTGCACAAAGGAAATCCTGGAAGAGTGCACAGGAGCTGGAGCAGCTGCAAATCATGCGGTACCCAGCAATGCAGTATAGCGTGGGGAGGTAAGGACTTACCTCCACCAAACTTGGACTGAAGAGTCACTGGACTGTGGGAGTCACTTGGACAGAGTTGCTCAGTTCAAGGGACCACGCTCGTTATGCTGAGAGGGGACCCAGAGGACCGGTGATGCAGTCTTTTGTTGCCTGCGGTTGTAGGGGAAAGATTCCGTCAACCCACGGGAGATTTCTTCAGAGCTCCTGGTGCAAGAAGGAGGCAGGGTACCCCCAGAGCATGCACCACCAGGAAACAGGCGAGAAAGCGGCAGGATCAGCGATACAAGGTTGCAGTAGTCGTCTTTAATACTTTGTTGCGGTTTTGCAGGCGTCCTGAGCAGTCAGCGGTCGATCCTTTGGAAGAAGGTGAAGAGAGAGATGCAGAGGAATTCTGATGAGCTCTTGCATTCGTTATCTAAAGAATTCCCCAAAGCAGAGACCCTAAATAGCCAGAAAAGGAGGTTTGGCTACCTAGGAAGGAGGATAGGCTAGCAACACAGGTAAGAGCCTATCAGAAGGAGTCTCTGACGTTACCTGCTGGCACTGGCCACTCAGAGCAGTCCAGTGTGCCAGCAGCACCTCTGTTTCCAAGATGGCAGAGGTCTGGAGCACACTGGAGGAGCTCTGGGCACCTCCCCTGGGAGGTGCAGGTCAGGGGAGTGGTCAATCCCCTTTCCTTTGTCCAGTTTCACGCCAGAGCAGGGCTGGGGGATCCCTGAACCAGTGTAGACTGGCTTATGCAGAGATGGGCACCATCTGTGCCCATCAAAGCATTTCCAGAGGCTGGGGGAGGCTACTCCTCCCCAGCCCTGACACCTTTTTCCAAAGGGAGAGGGTGTAACACCCTCTCTCTGAGGAAGTCCTTTGTTCTGCCTTCCTGGGCCAAGCCTGGCTGGACCCCAGGAGGGCAGAAACCTGTCTGAGGGGTTGGCAGCAGCAGCAGCTGCAGTGAAACCCCGGGAAAGGCAGTTTGGCAGTACCCCGGTCTGTGCTAGAGACTCGGGGGATCATGGAATTGTCTCCCCAATGCCAGAATGGCATTGGGGTGACAATTCCATGATCTTAGACATGTTACATGGCCATGTTCGGAGTTATCATTGTGACGCTATACATAGGCAGTGACCTATGTATAGTGCAAGCGTGTAATGGTGTCCCCGCACTCCCAAAGTCCGGGGAATTTGCCCTGAACTATGTAGGGGCACCCTGGCTAGTGCCAGGGTGCCCACACACTAAGTAACTTAGCACCCAACCTTTACCAGGTAAAGGTTAGACATATAGGTGACTTATAAGTTACTTAAGTGCAGTGGTAAATGGCTGTGAAATAATGTGGACGTTATATCACTCAGGCTGCAGTGGCAGGCCTGTGTAAGAATTGTCAGAGCTCCCTATGAGTGGCAAAAGAAATGCTGCAGCCCATAGGGATCTCCTGGAACCCCAATACCCTGGGTACCTCAGTACCATATACTAGGGAATTATAAGGGTGTTCCAGTATGCCAATGTGAATTGGTGAAATTGGTCACTAGCCTGTTAGTGACAATTTGGAAAACAGAGAGAGCATAACCACTGAGGTTCTGGTTAGCAGAGCCTTAGTGAGACAGTTAGTCATCACACAGGGAATACATACAGGGCACACTTATGAGCACTGGGGCCCTGGCTGTCAGGGTCCCAGTGACACATACACTAAAACAACATATATACAGTGAAATATGGGGGTAACATGCCAGGCAAGATGGTACTTTCCTACAATGATGTGCAAAAGCAGTGGTTAAAACTGTTGTGGCAGCTGTGATTACCTGTTCTTTTACGAGGGTAGATGATGACATTGTGGCTGCAGTCACTGCTTCACACAGTGGAATACCTTTACCTAAAAAATATCCAGCAAAATATTCCTATTTGTTGAGTCCCCAAAACATTCCATGTGCTTGCATTCTCGAGTGGGTGATTGGGTGATACCCAACCAGGACCAAATCCTAGAGCTAATCATAGCTGAAAACGAGAGGTTGGTGTTTGCACATGCTGGTGTGGTGACAACAGTTTCTGTACCTCAGAAACACTACTGGTGGCATGGTCTGTACAAACAGACAAAGCAATATTTCTTTAGCTGTGACATTTGGCAACAAATTAAAAGTTCAACCCCTGCACACCCATCACAGACACCCCTCTTGGTTTCAAATAAACCACTTCAGTGCAACTATTTAGATCGTTGTGGGCCCTTAAATTCTGAAGGGCCTTTTAAAAAATATATTCTACTTGCTGTAGCTTCATGTTCTAGATTCCTATGGCTGTGGCCATAGCGATCAGCTGACGCTCTAATTGTTATAAAAGATTTGCAAGTCTTTGTGGGGACATATGCAGTAGAGACATTCCACTCGGACCAGGGTCATGCCTTTGCCTCAAAGGGTTACAGGGATACCATGGGAACCCTGGGTGTTGCTGTACTCCTCTTCCTATGATCCTGAGGGAAATTCAATAATAGAAAGGAAGAACTGTGACTTAAAGTAGTCCTATAACTACAGCTAGAGTATTAGTTTCAGGATGTAGCTAGATCCATCACTTGCATGGAGTCCAGAGAGCTTTAATTAATTTGCCTAGAAGATCTTTGAGAGGCTGGACCCCCTACAAAGTCCTTTTCGGCACCCAGATGTACATTGCAGATCTTGATACCTCTGGCACAGTAGTGTCGGACACGCCTTTTGACATAAAAGAATGTTTTGCTGGCTGCTTTTAACTATATACATTGGGAACATTGCCCAAAGCCAACAGTAGACATTTCGAAAACTGACATGAGAAAGTTTTCATATTTTTCAGGAAACAATTGCTTGGACCGGTCTTTCTATTACTTAAGCTTACCCCAAGCGGTGCAACACACATCTTGCAGGGGCCTGGCAAAAATGATGGCTATGACTACACTTAGCATTTCCTCCATTGCACCTTTTGAAAATTGCCAACATATAGCAAACTATACTGAAGAGTATTTAAACGACATGATACAGAATGTTACATATAATTCTTCAATTTCAGGTCCAGACGGGTGATTAGTGTGGCTGATAGACAATAATGGTTGTCATGCACACTTTTTAAATTCCACTTTGGGCTTTAAGGCTAGCAGACCAGACCACCCATACTTGAGTCACAGTCAGGATTAGTGACCACTTACAGTACTGGGAAACTGTGCCAATAATGGTTACAATATTTCTTTTTAGATCCTAGAACACCATGTCAGAAGTTCTTCCTGTATACTCTACGTAATGAGATGCTGCTGAACGATTGAGACAGATTGACAGGGAGAATTTGGAAAAAGCTTTTGCTGTTGTGTACAAAAATATGACTATGCTGTCAACTCACATTTATTCTTTGAATATTATTGTGTCATCTGCATTCAATATCATACAAAATGACATGGCTTTATCAAAGCATGGACAGAATCAGCTGAGATCAATTAAGCAATTGAGTTGGATATGACAGGATATATAATCAAACCGTGTACTATGGAAATACCTGTACACAATGGAGTTGGGTTTGCCCTTTAATTTGACATGTATACAGAGAGCTATGGCAAAAAAGATACAACTTACACCAGATTGAACATTAAGCTTTTAGAGAAATGACTCTTCTTAGTAGCTGAGACACCCTCAGTCGTGTAATTAATACATGGCTTCAATTATACATTCCAAGTTTCATCCTGTTTGAAACATTATCATGTAGAAAGGTACAAAGCCTTGGGGGAGAGCTTTGTTTATGAGTCCTGGGTTCCGCATTTTGATTACAAGTGTGTGCATGTCTTTCTTAGTAGAAACAAATGTGAAACTTCGTTTGGCCACTCATTACTGTGTAAAGAGGTCATGCTGCATGGACCGTGTAACGCATTTATGGCAAATATAGCTTGTTATCTAAACAGTGCACCAGTCTCCTTGATTCGCTCAGTGTTCTGATTCCTCTTGAATGGGAGTTATTTGTTTCTGAACAACCAAGGTTGTTGTGGGGTGAAATTAGGTGTCCCATATGTGGTGACAGTTTCTAGGGTTGTGACTTGCTGTTGTAGTGTGTTATTTCCACCCACGCAAGTAGCAAGGGAGAATACTGTATGGCCTTCCATCTCAATTTTTTGGGTGAATTCCGATAAGCCGAGCCAACTGAAAGTTTCATTGTTTCAGAAGGACGTTACTTTAACATCTGCTAGAGCGACCTTTCATCTCCAATTTGCAAAGTCTTCTGCCAAAGTTCAATCACTATTGCATACTGCCTTGACACAGCATTTTAGTAAACTTGTTTACCAAATATTTATCGTATTGAATACCCCAGGAGAGGTACACTTTTTCAAAGCGATTGGGTCGGGGATTGTGAGCACACTCCAGACTTTGGCCCTCATTACGAACTTGGCGGTTTGGCCCGCCATGCCGGCAGTGGCGGTTGAAGCCGCCTGCCGGCATGGCGGACCAAACCATCATATTTTGAACATGGTGAGGGCCGCCAGCTGTAGCCCTCACCCACCGTCAGGGTCCCGCTGTCAGGCAGCCTGGCGGCAAGTTGAAACACCGTCTTCCAGGGTAGCGGCGCTACCCTGCGGATAATGTTTCATTTCCTGCCAGCCTTTTCCTGGCGGGATATCCCGCCAGGAAAATGGGGGCCCCTGCACTGCCCATGCAGTTTGCATGGGAAGTTCAGGGGCCCCAGTGCAGAACCCCGTCACGCAGGTCACTGCCCGATTTTAGGGCAGTGATCTGCGCGACGGGTGCAACTGCACCTGCCGCAGAGAAGCATTGACGGCGGCTCCATGTGGAGCCGCCGTCAATGTCCCGGCAGAGCCTTTCTGTGAGCCGGCAGGCAGAAACAATGTTTCTGCCCGCTGGCCCACAGAAATGTTCATTATTTGGCCGGCGGGGTTCCGGGATCGTTTGCTTTTATTATTGTAGTGCATTCCACATTTTAGAATTCTGGTGTGTCATATTTGCATTTATGGCTAGGTTTTATGTTCTTAATGTAGCTTCCACTTGTCTCTCATGGCCAAGAGGAAGGTGTGGTAAAACAATTTAGAGTCCACGTAGAGCCTTCGTTTTAAAATGCACATTTCATCTTAGCATTTCTTTTCTGTCTGTAACCTTTTACATGGCTTTTCATTTATGTGATAATGTACTGAGAAATCACTCTACATGTTGCTGGTCCTTAGTAAGCATTGATGCCATCTACTCTGTACACTCCATCCAAGGCTGAGCACACAGAACGTGATGCACTAAACATTCGGGTTGTCTATGGAGACAGCTCCGTGTTTGTAGACATATCACAGTGTTGAGCTTGTATCTTTGAAGCAGTTTGACACGAATGGCGCTTGCATTCTAAAACTTGCCTCTGCACCCTATGTTTTAGAAGAGCTCTTCTGCTGGACTTATCCTGTAAGGTGGCACGCAGGGTCCGAGTTGCATCTTGGCTGACTCTGATGCTCATTCCTAATCCTACCTCTACCCTTCACATGACTACTAGTCCACCCCCCACCATAACAGCTTCCTCGTTTTGCGGTACATTGTACCCAGGTGTGGAGGGGGTCAGGTTTTCCCAATTGATCTGGCAGAGAGTGTTCCCACTATGCTCTCAGCAGTATAGATAGTTACAGATAGGAGTGCACCAACACAATCACAGAAGCATGGTTGAATTATTTATCTTTTTCACCGTCTTTGTAATGTTGATTACCATCCTTTGTCTTGATTGCCTACTAATCCCAGCTCATGTTTTTTATGCACGATAATGTCTGTTGCAATAAATGTTCTAAAAATAAAGTTCTGCCTCTTTCTTGTGTCTAATCTTAGGTACTCTGGGTGACAGCAAAAGGGTAGATCTGTTTCCACGATTACGTTGGGAATCTGAGTAGTCATGTTTGAGATTGTGAAACCCATCTGGTACCCTCATGTGTTTAGGGGTTCAGGCGAAGCGAGGACTCATACCAACATTTCCTGATGGTATATGAGGACTATGTCCCTATATCCTGATGTTTATGTTGACCAGCTACACAGTCCTACTTCATTTTTGTAAGAACCGTATAACAATGTACTGTACTCACAATGTATTAATTTCCAATGGTTAGCCCATTAACATTCACATGTTCAGAAAATCTGCCATCTTCAAATGAGATATCATTAGCATTGCCTTTACTTTCTTAACATTACATATCTTCATGGTCCTAACATTTAAAAATGATCTAAAGATTGATACGTTACAATATTTGTAGTTAAAATGTGCCCTTCAACTCCTTCAAACAGTTGCAGCCCCGCAAATTCTTCTTGAAACAGTTCCTGCAGTAAGGTAATTCTCCCTATCATTCACAAAACGAGTGTAAAATGCATCCCCCTTCCAGAGGTGTTCTAGGGTTGGAACAGTATTCACAGCAGTTTGCTTACACTTCTCAGTGAGGTGATATAGAAAATATATTGATGGTCTGTTGGAGTCATAATCAAACAACCGTGCTGCTTTGGACATTAACTGATGCAGCAAGGTCAACAAGGTCAACAAGGAAAAGGGGCTTGGCATGGTAGACTCTCAGGAGCTTGCCATACCTTCTTTCTCCTCTTCTTAGATCTCATGCGTATGCCCCTAATGTCTCAAATGTGCAAGCTTAGGGATATGCATCAGATTATTGAGGCACATGATTTGTTTCTGAAGGTCCTGATTTCCCTTTGGGCTTAGAAGATAACTGTTAATTCTCATAAATGAATGATAATTCATCTGGGCAAATCCAGGAGCTTTTGGGCAAAAAATTATTCTAGGTAGTCTATCATTTTTTAAACTGATTTGTTTCATCATTCTTTTTTGAAGCAACCGTGTACCAAAGAAATACATAGTTAAAGCTACAAAATCAGTGTGGATGGTCTGGTAAAGGTCTTGGTTTCGGTCGCATTGAGATGGAAAAGCTTGTATTTTCATGCAGCATCAAAGTGGTACAAGTGAACAAAGGAAGTGTTCAGGAAGATGGAAGGGTCAGCATTATGAGAAGAGGAGCTAAAATGATCACTTCTTACAACTAGTCTGTAGTTTATTCTAACTGTCTATATTCTATATATGTTCACTTTTGTCACTTTGATGATGAATGAAAAAATACATACTTCTCCTTCTGAGGCATCAGCAGGAAACAAGAACTTCACCCCATTTTTCTAAAAATGTGTAAAGCCGGGCTTTGATATGTCTGGCATAAAGAACTTTGGCTTTCTGTTATTTGTAAAATATTTTGCCCTCTACCTTGTCATCCAATCCACCAACATCCCCAACTTTGCATGTACTCTTTCGGCCACCAAGGGCATTCTTGCAATGCTGGCTGTCTTCTAAGTTACATAAGGAACAGACTTTAAAACGTGTTAGGGAACACTTATAGAAGGGGTGGCCTCTGCACAAAACAATACGTGTTCACTTCCACTTTTTCTCTTACGTAGCACACAAGATTAGTATGCAGGGCAAATTGCTGCGGAGAAAAGACAAGTGCACTTCTCATGTGGAAGTCAAACTATCACTACTGAGGAAGACTCATCAGTAGCACATGAACACGTCTTTTCTTACGATTCAGGTTAAGATTGTGCTATTGGTGACCAGGTGTGTGATTATTTCAAAACAGTGATAAGAAGGTCAGCACCACTTCACTGAAATGGCCCTTGTGAAGTGGCTAATATTTGGATGGTAAAAATAAGCATTGGACAGTTCAGGCCCTGTGGCTATTATTTGCCTGGTAAAAATAGGCATTGGACAATTTAGTTCGTGTTAATATTTTACCTTCTCAATTGCAATGCGTCCTAGTTCGCTTAAAGGGGTACAAGGTGAAATTTGGGAAAAAAAACCTTCTACGAAGTTCGTTTTTGAATTCCTATTGGCAGTTTCTCGTTTTACTTAGACTTTTATTACAGACAGCGGTAAGATTCCTGATAGGAAAAAGTTTTAAATAGATACAGCATTAAACACCTCACCACTGCACTACATGACACCCAGGGCCAGATGTAGGAAACTGTTTGCGACTCGCAAACGGCAAAAATTGCCGTTTGCGAGTCGCAAACCAGAGTTTGCTATGCCGAAATGCATTTTGCGAGTAGGAACCGACTCGCAAAATGCATTTCAGAGTCGCAAATAGGAAGGGGTGTTCCCTTCCTATTTGCGAGTCGCAGTGGGATGCAATTCCATTTGTGACCGCGTATGCGGTCGCAAATGGAGTCGCAGTTACCATCCACTTGAAGTGGATGGTAACCCACTCGCAAATTGGAAGGGGTCCCCATGGGACCCCTTCCCCTTTGTGAATGGACCCAAAAATATTTTTTCAGGGCAGGTAGTGGTCCATGGGACCACTACCTGCCCTGAAAAAATACCGAAACAAAAGGTTTCGGATTTTTTTTTTAAGTGCAGCTCGTTTTCCTTTAAGGAAAACGGGCTACACTTGAAAAAAAAAAACTGCTTTATTTAAAAGCAGTCACGAACATGGAGGTCTGCTGACTACAGCAGGCCTCCATGTTAGCGAGTGCCCATAGTCGCTATGGGGCCGCAATTTGCGACCCACCTCATTAATATTAATGAGGTGGGTCTTTGCGACCCCATAGCGACTCGCAGACGGTGTCTGAGACACCGTTCTGCATAGCAAATTGCGAGTTGCAATTTGCGAGTCGCTCGGACTCGCAAATTGCAACTCACAATTTGCTTTGTTCTTACATCTGGCCCCCAGTTCTTTGGCTGAGTAGAGTGGTTTATTCAGTATGCAGTCCATAGTGTGAAAGTGGCCTACCAGAACAATCTTTCATGGAATGGCCCTGTTGGAAATGACCCTTTCGGCAGGATTGTCCCCTAACATTTTGCCTTTCTCCTGTTTTTCTGACCCTCTTTGTTGGCTTTAAGACTCTGGGCACTTTACCACTTCTAATCAGTGCTAAAGTAAATGTGTTCTCACCCCAAAAACTTGATATGATTGGCTTACACCTGTTTGGCATATTTAATTTGCCTATAAGTCTCTTGTACAGTGGTACACCATATACCCAGGGACTGTAAATTAAATGCTACTAGTGTAGGGTGACCAGGTGTCCTAGATTTGCCGGGACAGTCTTGGTTTTTCACCTGCTGTTACATCAGATTTTGAGAAATTTAGCACATGTCCCGGTTTTTAGAGACAGTCGATTAAAAACTGTAGCAGGTGCTCTTTTATGTTCTCCAAAGCAGGGATAGTTAGCAGCTGTAATAAAAAACAAATTTAATTAATAGGCACGATACTGGATTTCAAAAATGCATCTTCATTATGTTTTTAGTGCCTCTGCTGTAGTTCTGTGGTGATGAGCACTGTAAGTCTGTGCACTTAGGTAAAGTGAAATTATAGTCCCTTTTCTATTTTTATTAAATGTCCTCGTTTTTTACTTTAAAATTCTAGTCACTAGTGGGCCTGAAACCCAGGTTGCGCTACCCACTGAAATAGCCTTTCAAATGTGTCTCAGGCCTGCCACTGCAGTGCCTATGTGTGCAGTTTATTGCCACATTGACTTAGCATTTCAAATTACTTGCCAAGGCCTAAGTTCCTCTTTCTCTACACCTAAGTCATCCTTAAGGTTGGCTCTAGGTAGCTCTATGGGCAGGGTGTTGTGTAGGTAAAACGTAGGACATGTACTTTTATGTTTTACATGTTCTAGTAGTGACAAACAGCCTATTTAATTTTTCACTACTGTGAGGGCTGCTCCTCTTGTAGGTAGGCATTGGGAATTCACTTATATATTTTAAGTGGTAATTTCTGATCTGAAAGGAGTTGCATGGGCATGTGCTGTATGTTTGGAATGGTAGAAAGAAACCCTGCTTACTGGTGTAGTTGAATTTTGCATTACTATTTCAGAAAAGGCAATTTTAGAGAGTGGACATTTCTCTTTGCTTATAACTCTAGTGCTTTGCAGCTTGACTCCAATCCGCTTCTGGGGCAGATTGACAGCTACACTTTGTGCATACTTTATAAACAGCGATCACACAGGAGGGGCTGGGTGCATCTGCATACTGATAGACTTCCTGGGCTTGGAGAGAGGGAAGTGGGGCACACTTACATTTGTAGAGGCTGTATCCCTGCCTCACACAAATGGCTGATTTACCCCCTACTAATGTCTGGAGTCAGGGCAGGGTTGAATGGGGTTGTGTTACATTTCAAAGGGTCCCTGATCAAATACATTTTCGTGTATGAAATTTAGGGGCTCTGATCCCATGATTTTGAGAGCACTTTGGAACTTGGACTGAACCTCTGCCAGAAGTACTGCTGTGCTGCACAAGGTACTCATCTGGAGTGCTCTTCTGCTACTGCTCTTCTGCCTGCTACTTGCTGGGTAGCTTAAAAGACTCATCTTGCTGTCTCATTGTGTCCTGCCCAACAAATCACAGTAACTTGTATTTCCTCAGTAGATTTAATTTGTAAAGGAATATCAATAAAAAAGGAAATCTGTGAGGTACTCAGTACTGTTATCTTAAAGTCTGTTATGAAGTTATGTGGTTATACTGAATAAGCAGCTACCTGCATCATTATCATTTGAAACCTCTTTATTGATGTCATAACTACACTTTCAAATTTACCTTATTAACCTTCGTGCTTTCTCAAATATACTTAAAAATGAACCATTTGCCCACTCTTTTTTCAAACTTTTCTCAGGGGTAGAATCCCCCTGAACCCCACTTATTATAATCAGGGTACTGACAGGTCACTCAACCCAAACTTTTACACCCCACTATCTTCAAATGTGACCATCCACCACTTGCCTCAGCCTATTTATTTTTTACCGCCGGCTAACGCCATTCCAACGCACCATGCGGGCGCCTTATTAATGGAATGACGTTATCCAGCGCTGCGGACTGGTGTGCGTAAAAAAAAAATGACTCACACCAGGCAGTGCCGGCGTATGGGAAAATGGGGGTTGTGCATCAAAAAATGGTGCAAGTCAGGTCTGCGGCAAAATTCAGGCCTCAAACCGGATTTGCGCCATTTGTTTTACGCCACACCTCCATTGACATGACTCCTGTCTTAGCAAAGACAGGAGTCATGCCCCCTTGCCCAATGGCCATGCCCAGGGGACGTATGTCCCCTGGGCATGGTCATTGGGCATAGTGGCATGTAGGGGGACCCAAATCAGGCCCCCCTATGCCACAAAAAAAATCAGAAAAAATACTTACCCAAACTTACCTTTACTTCCCTGGGATGGGTCCCTCCATCCTTGGGTGTCCTCCTGGGGTGGGCAAGGGTGGCAGGGGGTGTCCATGGGGGCAGGGGAGGGCACCTCTGGGCTCCTTCTGAGCCCACAGGTCCCTTAACGCCTGCCCTGACCCAGGTGTTAAAAAACGGTGCACATCAGACTGTGCGCTGTTTTTTAAGGCCCCCCCCTCGGGTGCGTCAAAATGAAGCCAGAGTATAAATAAGGGGCACAGGCCTTAAGTTCATTTTTTGGAAGGGAACGCCTACCTTGCATATAATTAACGCAAAGCTGGTTCCCCCCTTCCAAAAAATGACACACATGGTGGAATTTTGACGCCCGCAGGGTCGGGCGTCTAAGTATAAATATGGGGCAGGGTTTGCGCCGATTGTGCGTAAAAAAAATTGACGCACATTCGGCGCAAACAGAGTATAAATTTGCCCCTAGGTGTAACAATAAAAATGACCAATGGGAGAACAGAAGAAAAAAACACAACATGTAATGGTCCAAGTGCAGAGTTTGTAGTGCAACACTGAGTCACTGTGGTATCACCCAAATGCAAGTCCTATCCTCACTGCTGATCACCAATGTTAGAAATGGGGTTTCTGGTTGGCTCAGTTATGCACCTAAGCCAGGTAGAAACCACCATTCTAGTCAGGGCAAGTAAGCTACGCACCAAAGATAACCTGTGCTCACTCTCTGGTAGTTTGGCACAGAGCAGTGAGGCTTATTCTCAGAGGTCATGTGTAAAGTGTTTGCATAACACACTCACACCAGTGACACAATAAAGTCACCACAAAAGAGACTACACACAGGGTCATATAACAATATACCTCTGCATTGTATGTATATATCCTTAGCACAAAAACAACATTAATCCTAGGTATTGTGCATATAAGACAATTACTGCAATGGAACTCAGTATCTTGATAATGTAAAACAGTATACAACATCCTATTAGGGCATAAAACGTAACAGTTGTGTTAGGGAACACTTAGGGCCTCATTTACAAGGAATGATGCACAACTGTGCTGATGCAGTTATGCGTGAAAAAAGTTTTAATGCTGGCTAACGTCAGATCCTAACGCCATGTGAGCGCCATATTTACAAAACAATGCACCATGGTGTTAGGATTTGGTTACCATGAAAAACAATGATGCTAACCTTTGCGCCAAGTCATAAAACAAAATGATGCTAGTGTTGCAAAAGTGAAGTTAGCCTTATTAGCAGCACATATTTGGATGCTAATCAACCTTGTGCCTCTTTAGGGCCAAAAGTGTCAAACAAAACTGCAGCAAGATGCCGTTCTATTAAAAAAAGGGAGACACAGAAAACACCACAGGAGACCCAGAAATGGAGAACCCAGGACCTAATATCCTCCAGGACAACCCCAACAACCCAGGTACCAGCCAGGATGTCCAGGCAGACACCCAGGAAAAGGGAAAGTGGAAGTTCAGGTTGAGTGAGGAGGAGAACAGCATTCATAACAGCTATTTGTCACCCCCAAATTGCCATTGGGGAAGAAGGAGGCAATATGGCAGTCCATAGTTGACAAAGCCAAAAGTGTGGCAGAGGTCAAAAGGACCGTCATTGACTGTAAGAAGCTTTGGCACCAAAAGGTACTGTCTGCAGGCTAGTGTGTAGGATGCTGGCATGCTTAAGGTTAAACAACAAACAGATGTAGGGGCTCAGCTAAAAGTCCCTTGCACTGCTGGTGCCTCACTTCTCCACATTTAAAAAGGGAAACACCAGTGGCACAGGGGGCTTGAAAAGAAGCCCTGTAATGTGCACCGACTTACCTCAAGTGGCATATCCCAGGCCAGAACCAGCACATCACTTACCACATTGTGTGAAGTGTAGCATAATTTCTGGTGTACCCCACTTTGGACCTCATGTACAGGGCACTACTGGCACACTGTGCCACAGGAGCATTATTCACATTGACACTTTAGTGATGCAGTGTGTCTGTCCGTATGTACAAAGCTACACAAAGCCACCTTGCATGACTTATCATGGCATTGGAAATATGGACACCTTTCACGCATAACACTGTTTGAAAGGGGCATCCCATGGATATTGTTTGGGGTGCACCCATGTAACACCCTTGGAACCCAAAGAACCATGACACATACACAGATTTACAAGGTAGGGAATGTGTCCATTCCTACGTCCCCCCAAGGGTGGCATAAGAATTACACTAAGGGAAGAAATATCTTCAATACTTCTCTTGTGGTAAAATTTGTATGTGTGCTGCAGAATGCAGCACACATAGAAAGATGATAACACCCCTTTGGGTAGATCCTGTGAGGGAAGGTCTCCCTTCATGCACCTAAAATATCCCCATGCAGGGATCCTCGCACCATGTTCCAAGGGTGTCTGCGTTGGCACTAGCCAGTATTTTGTGTACCACTGCAGGTGGACAGGGCAGAAATGCACCCTATCTTGTACATATGGTGCATCTCTTCCCTTTCCAGGTGGCACAGGGCAGCACAGCAGGTACTTGACCGTAGCGAAACACATAGGCCCTCATTACAACTTTGGCGGGTGGCAACCACCGCCGGCAAAGTTGTAACCGCAGTGCGGCCGCCAATGCGGCCACACTCCCGTGGTGGCCATTTCGACATCCCCGCTGGGCCGGCGAGCGGAAACTGAGTTTCCGGTGCCGGCCCAGCGGGGATGTAGGCCGCAACATGGGAGCTGGCTCCAAATGGAGCAGGTGGTGATGCGGCGGTGCGACGGGTGCAGTTGCACCCGTCGCACTTTTCACTGTCTGCTATGCAGACAGTGAAAAGCTTCATGGGGCTGTGCCAGCGACTCCCCTTTCCACCAGCCTCTTCATGGCGGTTGTAATGTTTCTCTGCCCTTGTCCTGGGATTCCTCACAGGGGTCAGTAGCCATGATAGGTTTGGGTAACCAGAGTCACCTGCAACTATCGAGGGACAACATTTAGCCACACTCCATCCCATATGGCCCACACCATACCCATACACCAACATCCACTGGGTGGGAACCAGGGCTCACCTATTAGTCACACCCTGTGCCTCTGTAGTTGGCCCATCACATTTGGGATGGTGCTATTCCTCAGAAAAAAGGCATCATGCACCGACCCAGGATACTAAGCATTGACATGGGAGATGTACTGGTCCACCAGGCACACTATCTGGACATTCATGGAGTGAAAACTCTTTCGATTTCTGAACACCTGTTCATTTTGCCGGCGGGGGGAGACAAATTCTATATGAGTTCCATCAATTGCCCCAATGATGTTGGGGATATGTCCCATTGAATAGAAGTCAGCCTTCACTGTGGCCAAATCCTCCAGATGGGGGAAAACAATGTAGCTGCACATGTGTTTAATCAGGGCAGACAACACTCTGGTCAGCACTTTTGAGAACATTGGCTGTAACATTCCTGGTGCCAAGCCCACTGTCACTTGGAAAGAACCAGTTGCCAAGAAATGGAGCACATATAGCACTTGCACAAGAGGGGGGATACCAGTGGGGTGACGGATAGCAGATTTTAGGTTAGGCTCCAATTGTCTAGTCTATAGGTGAGGATAATGTGCCTGTCCTCCATTGTTGCCAAGTCCACCAGGGGTCTGTACATGGGGGTATGTCTCCATCTCCTATTCATCAGCAGCGGTAGCAATCTATGGGGCAAAAGAGTGAGGATCCGGTCACAAACTGAACATCATAGCCACAACAGTACAATGCATGATGTCAATTTTTTATGTATATGTGGCATTTGTCCTGTATGTCCAATTGTGTACTGTGACGCAGTTATAATACAAGGCCTGCCCCCCCTGAAATGGTGTCCGCCTGTCTTGTGTGGAGTGACAGGTGGAAGTGAGGTAATTCGGCTGACGTTGTGTGCCGTTGTGGGAGGTGGTCTGGAACCGCCGTGCAACGCCTCATTGGATAATATTGGGCCCTATGGAGTTCAGTGGCCAATGGCGATGTATGCTGGCGGTGACAGTATGCACCGCCGCGGATGTGACCACCATTTTCTATCTGATCACTCACTTGCTACCTGACCTTCAACAGGAGAGGACCTACACTGCAAGTGCTGCTGTGACCTGTGTCTGGAACCTACCATGGCTCGTGTGACTGGGGAAAGGGCCTGTGCCTTCACCTCGGCGGAGTTGGAGCAACTGGTGGGTGGGGTCCTACCCCAGTACCGACTGCTGTATGGGCCTCTAGACTAACAGGTGAGTACACTGTGGGCACGATGCCTGGGGCATGAATGCATGGAGTGGTGTGTGTGAAGGCCTCGTGTAGGGGTTGTTGGTGGATGGCCCCTGGGTGGCAGGCAGCTTGTGTGCTTGGCCCTGTGTGTGCAAATGGCGATGTGAAGGGGTATGGTGGGCCATGAGTGTAACAGGCAGGACGGTCTGACTAATACCTTTCCCTGTGTGTATTTCTCTGCAGGTCAGCGGCCATCAAAAAAAGGGTATATGGAGTGCCATCGCCAAGGACGTACGGACCCTCGGGGTCCACTGTCGGAAACGGTGGGAAGACCTGAGACGCTGGGCACGGAAGACGGGGAGTCCCAGCTGGGGATGGCCTCCCAACGAGGAAGGGGTGCCCATCAAACCCTGACCCCCCTGATGGCCCGCATACTGGCGGTGGCCTATCCGGAGCTGGATGGGCGCTTGAGGGCATCACAGCAGCCACAAGGGGGTGAGTACAGTTCCCATCATTACAACTTACGCATGGTAGGGGGTACCCGGGTGGGGGATGTGTGTCAGTGGGTGCCCTTAGGCCAGGCCTGACTTTGCAGAGTAGGTCACATGTTGGTCAGGGTTCTGAAGTGATATCCCTGCTACCTAGTTTGTAGGTATCCACTACTGCACAGTGCTTAGGGCTGTTCCCTATGTGTGAAGGTGGTGTGTACACCAACGGTGGCATTGGTGCAGCCATTGACCCAGTGTATCCTTTGTCTCTCCCCCCTTTTTGTCATCCTGTCCTTATGTGCATTAGCATCATTTGGCGGAGGAGCAGAGGCACCGGCGACAGAGGGAGCTGCATCCCACAGGACCCAGGAGGCAGAGTCCACTGACGCTGAGGGCACCAGTGGGACGGAGGGTGAGGGAGCACCAAGGCAGAGACTGGAGGAGGCAGTTCCGACACAGATACCTCCTCCGATGGAAGCTCCCTGGTGGTACCCCTGTACCAGCACCGCCCTCCCAGCAGCCCCTCAGCGAGTTGCCCGTGCCGGCTCACCCAGGAGGGTGGGCATCTCCTTTGCCCCAGGCACCTCAGGCCCTGCCCCGGTTAGCCCTGCTGCCCTGAGTGAGGAGGCTATTTACCTCCTGCGATCCATCTCTGTAGGGTAGTCAACCATTGTGAATGCCATCCAGGGGCTGGCATCCCAAATGCAACAGACCAATGTATTCCTGAAGGGCATTCACACTAGCTTGGCGGCCCAACAGAGATCAATCCAGGCTCTGGCCTCCTCTCTAATGGCAGCCATTGTCCCTGTTTCCACCCTCCCCACTACAACTTTGTCTTCCCAATATCATTCCCCTTAACCCCAACCTATCCCAAGCACACAGGTAGATGTGCATGCACACAGGGCAACACACAAGAGTGGCACTGGCAAACACAAGCACCACACATCATCCCACAGCCACTCACACAAACACAATCCAGATGCAGACATACCAACATCCACTGCCTCCACTGTGCCCCCCCTCCTCCACCTCCACCACCTCCCTCCCAGTTGCATCTACACTCACACCTGCATGTACTACACCATCATCCACTGCCAGCATCACCAGCACACCTAGCAGAACACACAACTCACTGGCAGACACCACCACAACAGCCATGCACACGTCCCCTGTGTCCTCTCCCACTGTGTCTGTCCCCCCTAAGGTACACAAACACAAGCACTCAGACACCCAACAGCCATCCACCTCACAACAGCATCCAGCCCGTGCACCTGCACCCAAAAACAGCAGATAGACGCCTCCCACAACAACTCCCTCTTCCTCCAAACCTTCTCCCTCTCCCTGTCCCAACATCCCTAAGCAGCTTTTCCTCTCCACCATTGACATATTTCCTACTCCTCACCCCATCCTTCACATCTGGCCAGGGTGGCAAAAACCCAGGCAAGCACCTCAGCCACCCAGTCCACGGGCCCAGGAGTCTCCACACCCACTCAGCAGAAAGGATCAAGGGCACCAGGCAGCCTCAGGGAAAGGGTGTCTGCCCCAAGTGCTGCCCTGAAGGGCAAAGAGCCATCCCCAGCTGCTGCAAAGAAGGGCAAGGAGTCATACCCAGCTGCTGCCAAAAGGGCCAGGAGCCATCCCGAGCTGCTGCCAAGAAGGGCAAGGAGCCATCCCCAGCTGCTGCCAAGAAGGGCAAGGGGCCTGCACCAGCAGGGAGGAAGGACAAGGGGCCTAGTGCAGGGAATCACTTGGAGCCCCCACCACCAACCATGGTTGTGCAGCCGCCCAGGGCTGCAGGGGATGGGCTGGAGCCTCCCCCCACCACCAGCAGCAGCACCACCACCACCAGTGGGCAGCCATCCGAGGCTGCAGGGGATAGGCTGGAGCCTCCTCCCACCAGCAGCAGCACCACCAGTGGGCAGCCATCTGAGGCAGCAGGGGATGGGCTGGAGCCTCCCCCCACCAGCAGCAGCAGCAGCACCACCACCACCACCACCAGTGTGCAGCTGTCCAAGGCTGCAGGGGATGGGCTGGAGCCTCCCCCCACCACCAGCAGCAGGAGCACCACCACTGAGCAGCCATCACCGCCGGAAGTCGGTGTGTAGTCCTACCTCCATGGGCTGTTGTGCGGCCAGCCCCCCTGCAAATCCTGTGGGAATGACACCCAGCTGAGAGACTGTGACCGTGCACTCCCCAGGATCTGAAGCACAGGGAATGATGCCCCCTCCAGAACCAGTAGGTATGGCCCCCATTCACCCCATCCTCCCCAGGATCTGAAGCACAGGGCACGATGCCCCCTCCAGAACCAGTGGGTATGGCACACACTCACCCCATCCTCCACAGGAACAAGAGCAGAGGGCACAATGCCCCCTCCAGATCATGTGGGCAAGTCACCCACTTGAGAGACTGTGGCCTTGCACTCCCCAGGTCCAAGCACAGGGCATGTTGCCCCCTCCAGAGCATGTGGGCAAGTCACCCACTTGAGAGACTGTGGCCTTGCATTCCCCAGGACAAAGCACAGGGCATGTTGCCCCCTCAGGACCAGTGGTGTTGTACCATCTGACGGCTGAGATGCCCCCCGTTCCCTGTCCCCCTGAGGTGCCTGTCTATTTTCCAAATTATGCCCCTGCAGTGTTCTTTCCATGTTGCTGCAGGAGACAAGTGGGGCTTTGGACTTTGTCATGTGGCCCTGTGGCCCACGCACATTTAGGACTGGGCAGTGTCTCTTGAACTGTACAGATCTATATACCATTAGATTGACTTTTCGTATTTCTACTGTATTTATTTTATTATACTCACTTTCATCTATTCCTGTAGACCTTGCATTGTTCCTGAGGAGTACGGGGTAAAATGTTTTATTACTGCATCTGATTGTGTGTATGGTGTTGGGGGTGTGTGTGTTGCGTGTGTGTGTCACTCTCTTTTTCCTCCCCCCCTCCCCTGTGTGGTAGGTGGCTGTACTCACTGTGGTCGTCTTCACCGTCGTTAGTGTTCGTGGTGGAGCAGGACGTAGAAAATCATTGGGAAGATCTGCAGTTCAGGCTCCATGGCGGCGTGGTTTTTCCCGGTGTCTCCAATGGTGAGTCCTTTCCCTTCTGTGCAGTTTTTCCGCCAGGCTTCTGATGTTGGTACTGCCCCAGAAAAGGTGGCAGATTGGGTTGTCTCTATAAGGTGGGTGGAATATTGGCTGTGGGTGGCTACCGCCGTGGTGGCTGTTGTTTCCACCCTGGCGGTCGGTGTGGTAAAGTGGCTGTCTATGGGAGTTGTCACCGCCATGGTCATAATTTGGCAGTAATTACTGCCAGCCTGTTGGCGGTATTACCGCCACTTTATCACCAACTGCCAGGGTTGTAATGAGGGCCTTAGTATCCATCTAGACCATTGTCCTCTTCAGTACCTTGTCACTGTAGCATTGGTCATCCTCAGCATTTGCATCATTTTCTCAGTGTTATATTCCAGTCTGGAAATCCCGTATTTTTGGTTTGCAAGTTCTGTACAGAATTCCTACACATAGGGCAGCTCAACAAAGGGAAGAACAGCCTTGGAAGTATCTGGGGCACTCATAGTTGCAGCTGAAGGTGATGGTACTGCCCCTATAAACCCTGCCCTATCTGCAGCCTGAGACCTGCCTGCTGTGTCGGTGCTGGGGCTGGATGGTCCCTTGGGTGGTCCCTCTTGAGGAAATGTCTTCCAGGAGCCCAATGCTCCTTCCATCTTGTAGACCTGCCCCATCCTGCGGAAGCCCTTCTGCACGAAACTACTGCTTCTGGGATGTGGTCATGTTGGCAGTTGAAATATGAATGGGACATGCCAGCCAAATGTACATTAGGGAAATGAACAACAGGCATCTGCAGTTGTCACATGTTGGCCAGCACAAATCACAATGACATCTTGAAGGGCAAGCCTAATACACATCTGCACACCAACAATCATCTCCAAATTGCTCTTGTCCAAGGTATCAAGGCTAGCTAATGTTGCATAACGCAATTAAACAATCTTGTAACATCTTCAAAGGACCATGTCAGCGTGGACTATGCTCATCATACACATCAGTTATGTGACAATGCTAGGTTACACTCATCATGTTGGATTGCTCATCAATGTCCCTCCTGCATGCACCATTTCCCTTAGATCTGTTGTCATGTACCAAACACATCTGAACAAGGACTGCAAGTTAAATGTAGTCTACCAACAGTTTGTGTCTGATATGGCAAGGACAGATGTCTGGACACACTGCTATATGGAAAATGGATGTGGCAGGCATAGTATGTGAAAATGGAGGGTGGGGCACTCACCCATGTCACACAGAACAGCATGACACTACTCCCATATGCACTCAGGTCACTAACTTGTGAGCTGTGCCATGACTTCATGCATACTCCCAGAGTTACTTGATGTGTCCCACTATGCTGCCCATTGGATGTATATGTGTCCAAAAATCTGGTCAACATGTTGCACAACAACACTCAACACCACCATCTCATATGTGGGTGCATGTATGTCCTACACCTTATCTACACAAGGATCTTGGAGCAGCACTGGCTAAGTGTGAAGCTGTTTGCATTACATCAAGGACACTATCCAGATCACCATTATCTGATGATGTATTGAGTGATGGCATGTTGGATGACAATGTTATACGGACATCTCTCAGGCCAAAAACACATGTCAAGATCTGCGAGTATGACGTTGGTAGGCAATGTTGCGACATATGACACAGAATATAGAGCATTACACGATATGGGTGGGCAAATCTAAAGCATTTTCAAATGAGATATGTTGACCACTGTCTTGCTAGTCTTAGGGACCTATTCACATGGTCATTAAACCCACCATGACATGAGTTACTGTGTGCTACGTGGGGCACATAGAGCAGTAACACGTTTAGAGAACAACATCTTGCCACCTTGCATACATGTGTAGGACCATGCACTTCTGGCATATGTCCTTACTGTCATCACTGTGTTTGGACTCATACACCATATCCAACATTTACAGGGACCTTGCAGCACATGTTGCCACCAGTGCATTATTTTTTCTTGGAATGCACATCCTACACACAACATCAACCATACAGTCCATAACCATGTATAGTATACGATGTCTGTAGTGGCATACATGCACTTGGAACATGGCATTGCACACAACATACAACATCACACACAATACTTGCACTACACATACAGATTGACACTCACTGGCAGCATTGTGGTCTGCGAGGCTTGCCGCCTCTCCAGTGGTATAAATCTGAGGTCCACCTGGAAGAATAACATGAAAAGTAGCACTGTGAATGTTGAACAATGTACACCATGGAAAAATATTGCACATTACACATGGTTTGCTAATGAATATGGAAGACTTAGGTTAGTGAATACTCAAATAGGCCATTAGACATGTCTCAGTGACATACATCGGTAGGCCAGGTTGACATGTACACATATGTGCAGGAACCATACATACATGTCTCAGCTACACTGTTCACATTTTGGAGATGACTTTTTACTGCACTGGCACTCTGCAGGACACACTCAGTCAAAACTCCCTTTATTCCTGAGTCACTTTTATCATCACATGTACATGACTATGCAACATACAACAGTGGTCTGGACATTATTGGACATGGACACTTGTCCCTGGTAACCATGTACCCTTGCTCCATGACACAGATGTGTCAATAAAGGTGCACATCAGAATTGAGTGGCTAAACATAGGAGGCAAGGACAGAAATATGCCATTTGTCTTCTTAATGGTGCATTACTGCCCTGGTCATGGATTCTGTTTGGCGCAAGCCAACAGACATGTACTTGCAATTGTAAAACAGAAGTCAGCCACATAGATTGTGTACTCACCCACAGTTTCAGTGATCTCGATTCCCAGGTGGTCCAGAAGGTCCTGTTCCTTGTCGATGATATCTGCCCAGTGATGTTTAATTGGTGGGCTGTGCACTCAACATTAAAGACACAGGTCATGTGGATCAGGACCTTCCCCCACTGCAGCTTGCGTGCCTCCATCCGGTATCCCTGGATGTCTATTCCCCCCGGGGCCACCATATTAGGGAGGTAGTGTGTGATGAGCCAGATTAATCCTCCCAGCTCATTGGCACTGAGGTGACCGGCCCTTTGCTTCCACGATATGTCCCAAACCAAACCCACTGTACCCTTATCAAAGAAAAAAGAACCCCAAACTACCCCCAACTACCCCAACAGACAAAACTACCCCAAAGACAAACAAAATCACAAAAAAGATACAATACATAAATAGGCAGAACAAAACAGAGGTCAGGGACACTGCGTAAACAGAAGACAGCACAGAAGACATCTCTGTCAGCACTCCTCAACACAGCTCCAAAATCACACAACCTCTCTCCAACACAGACAAAAGACTGTGACTGTAAGAGAAAGTGAAAGTAACTTTGCTGTTCCTGGTTTGCAACATGGCAGATCCATTGCCTCACTTCCTGTGCCAATGCATTGTTTTTTTTTACGTAATGCGCCAATGTGTGGATTTTTCATGTCGCATGACGACACATCATGAGTCGTTCCGAGGCATTGTATGGGATGCGTCATTTTTTACGGAAGCTATGGGTTAAAAAAGTGCACATTGGGAGAATGCATCAATTTTTTTGAAGCAAGCACTGTAATATGTGTAAAGATATATAGGCCCTCATTCTGAGTGCGGCGGGAGGCGGGCGCCAAAAGAGCACCCGCCGGACCAGCGGGAAAGGCCCTGCAACTATGAAGCCGGCTCCGAATGGAGCCGGCGGAGTTGCAGTTGCACCCGTCGCGATTTTCACTGTCTGCAATGCAGACAGTGAAAATCTTTATGGGGCCCTGTTAGGGGGCTCCTGCACTGCCCATGCCACTGGCATGGACAGTGTAGGGGCCCCCAGGGGCCCCACGACACCCGTTCCCGCCATCCTGTTCCTGGCGGTAAAACAGGAACAGGATGGCGGGAAGGGGGTCGGAATCTCCATGGCGGCGCTGCTTGCAGCGCCGCCATGGAGATTCAGCCCATGCAGGGGAAATCCGGCGAGAAACCGCCGGATTCCCTTTTCTGACCGCAGCTTTAACGCCGCGGTCAGAATGGGCTGGGAAGCACCGCCAGCCTGTTGGCGGTGCTTCCATGGTCGTCGACCCTGGAAGTCGATGACCGCCAGGGTCAGAATGACCCCCATAGTGTCATGTGGAAATCATTTTGACAGTCATGTGAATAGTTGTGGTGGCTGTGAATAGTTGTGGTGGCTGTGAATAGTTGTGGTGGCTGTGAATAGTTGTGTTCCACATACTCCTCTCTTTCCAAGTGTTGAATGTATGTATTGTAAGTGTACATGTGTGAGAGTACATGCCTTACAAGGATCAGACAAAGCATAGGCCACATTTCCTATGATTCATCGACATAACACCTTCAGAGGGTTGCCTTATATGCCAACTATGTGTTGACACCTCATTCCTTTGCTTAGTTTACCCCCACGGATGCCATGGACTAGCCATGGAATGTGGCCGGACTGCTCATGCGTCAAACAATATGTGCTGTGTCCCAAAGTGTAGACAGCAGATTATCACGCAAGGGTGGGGCGGGTTACAGTGTGGGTGCAGGCAAGTGTTGTGATCCTTAGGGTCACATTTACAAGCAACTAGTACATCAAAAGGTTAACTTTTGGTGATGCTCCAGTGGCACTGTGCCCAGTACCCTATTTCCAAGGCAGCTTTAAACCACTTTATGTGGCTTGACGCTGCCTGGCACAGCACCACTGGAACATTGCAAAGGAATTACACTCCAGTTGCGCAAGGGGCTTCTAAATCTGACTCTTAGCACACATATGTAGGGATATGTGAATGGTACAATTTGCGAATGTTCCCCCTATCCAGGGGCCTTCCATCAGGGGACACATGGGCACTTTGCCACAGGATATGGTTTCTGCTCCTAGCACCACATTTGACATACATCGGACAGTCAAAACGTCCCTGCCCTATTATCTACTAGGGACTTATAGGTAGTGTGATTCAACCTTGCACAATCATCTACTAGGGACTTATAGGTAGTGCAAGTCCACCATGCCGTATTCTCTCCTAGGGACTTATAGGCAGTGGGATTCAACCTCACCTTATTATCTACTGGGCACTTATTGGTAGTGTGATTCAACCTTGGCCTATTATCTTTCAGGGACTTACAGGAGTATGTCAATTGGCAATTGTGCTTGTGCCAATTTAGCGTATGCCTATTGTTCAGAGTAGTGGCCCTAGGCCTGGTTAGCAGACCCAGGGTGAAGCAAAGGTCAGTTCACACCATTTTCAGTGACTGAAAATTTGTAGTTTATGGAAACTGGATGACTTTCATAAACTGTGACTGGGCAGGTAATTTGGCCACACACTGTTTGTGATGCTATGTATAATCTTACATAGATACACCCTTTTTTGTTATGGCTTTCTTCTGGCACTGTGTGAGTCACTCCGGCATGTCCCATTCACATAATTAGTTTTGGTGAGTCAGCAAGGTTGCTGCTATTGATGTTACTTGCGAGGCTTTCTCCCCATCTTCCATATCCTCATTGTTCAGCTGTTCCTGCTCGTCATTGTCATTGGGCCATGGGTGTGGACTGCACGTTTGCCACTATGCAGCACAGTAGTATTAGTTTAATTGCTATTGTTGGGGAGTAGGGTAAATGGTCCCACATCCTCTCCTGACTCCAAGAGTGATACTGGGGTACTCTGGGAGTCCCCTTCACAATGTATCAGGACCCATTTAGGCCATGATCTGGATTCTACTGGGCTTCAATGTGGGTGTGTTTGTGAGGTATAGTCAGCCATAGCTACAGACTCTATACTTTGTCAGCTGCACACTGAGTAGTGGTAGTTTTGGGTAATGTGTTTTCCAGATAATGCTCCAACATACATATACAAGTAATTATATGTCCTGATGTACTCAGGCCTATTGCCAACAATATGGAACATGCTATGACATTGATTGGCGTATATGAATTCTGATTTTTGAGACACTGTGCTACACATACAGATGTACTGTCCTCTGTGATACACTTAGGGGCATATTTATACTCCGTCTGTGCCGATTGTGCGCCAAAAATTTTGACGCACATTCAGCGCAAACGTTGCCCCGTATTTAAACTTTGACGCCGAGCCCGGGGATGACAAAATTCCGCCATGTGCGTCATTTTTTGGATGCGGCAACTCGCCTTGTGTTAATCATATGCAAGGTAGGCGTTCCCGCCCAAAAAATGGCTTAAACGGCCGTGCGTTGTATTTATGCTATCGGACAAAAATGACGCACGGCCGGGAGGCGGAGCCAGAAAATGACACACAGCCCGATTTGCTTCAAAATTTAACGCTTGGGTCAGGGCAGGCGTTAAAATGGGGCAAACACACCTGTATTTAATCAGAACACACAGAACAAACAGCAGAGCAGCAGAGCAGCAACAGGGAGCCATGGAGGTGATTGTAATCCAGCGTGCACGCAGACGCAGAGCCCAGCAGCAACAGGGACCCCAAAGGCATCGCAGAAGGCAGGAGAGGATATTCCACCCCAGAACCACCCTTCAGGGCCTCAGGGAACACAACATCATCCAGAGGTGCAGGTTGAACTGGCAGGCCATTCAGCAGCTGCTGCGCAACATTGAACCGCAGTTGGCCCCCACTCTGGTGACACCCCGCACCATCCCAACAGAAACCAAGCTGCTTGCCGTACTTCGTATGCTGGCAAGTGGCTCTTTCCAAACAACTGGTGCCCTGATTGGTGGAATATCACAACCATCATTCTCGGCCTTTTTGCCAAAAGTACTGGATGCCATCATTGGACTGACACCCCGCCACATATGCTTCCCTAACACACTGCAGAAGCAGCAGGAAACAAAACATGGGTTCTACCTCATCAGTGGCTTCCCACACGTCCTTGGTGCAATCGACTGCACACATGTATGCTTTGTGCCACCTGCTGCAACTGAACACCTCTACCGCAACAGGAAGCACACACATTCCATCAACGTGCAGGCCATAGTCGATCACCAGGGATTGATCACCAACATCGTGGCTAAATATCCTGGAAGTGTCCATGACTCATACATCTTCCGTCACTGCACCATCAATGAACACTTCCAGGATGGACGGTATGGCAATGGACTACTTGTTGGTAAGTACAAAAACCTACTTATATACACAATGCACAGCAACCCTCTAGGACACACAACACCTACACCACAACAGCAACAGGAACATACTGAGGTTGTGGCATCGCTAGCCATGTTTCTTAGGTCACCATTGAACCTGTCACACATTGGAAATTAGTGTACAGTCTAATGTTAAGATGTCAAAGATCACAACGTGTGGAGTGGGTTGCCCAAATGTCACCTTGCAAAATGTAAGTGTCCCAATGACCTTTACATTAATCCATTGCCTAAGTCTAAAGGTATGGGATGTCCAGGGTACATTGATATGAACGTGTTAACAACACTGCCAATTTTAACTGTGTATGGAACTATCATCTCACCCCTAGTGAAGACACAGGGACACCTGTATCACAAGTCACAATGCTAGGGAGGGCACACTGTACTGCAAATCCAAAAAACATACTGCTGTCAAACGGTTAGCAGACAAACACTCGTTCAGCCAAGGAAACAACACAATGCAGATGGTACATCCTACAAGCCTAGGATGCTACATTATTACACAAAAGAGTCACAGACAACACAAGACAACTACTGCTATGAAAGGTCATTTTAATAGGGCCAGCTACATCAACATGATCCCAATCATTTTCTCTTGCAGCTGATCAGGGGTATGGCATCCAGCCATGGATTATGACACCATGTGGCAACCCAAGTATTGCTGCAGAGCGTGCCTACAATGACGCACATAGGAGGACACGCAGCATTGTCGAGAGGACCTTTGGCATCCTCAAGTCAAGGTTCCGGTGCCTCGACATCACTGGTGGTAGCCTCCTATGTTCCCCGGAGATGGTCTGTAGGATCATCCTAACATGTGCAATATTGCACAACATTTCCATCAAAAGGAACATTCCCCTCCTGGAACCAGAGCCACACATGCCTGAAGAGGAGGAAGAGGAGGATGCTGGCCTGCAACATGAGGGGGAACTACAGAACACGGCCGCTGGTATACGCAGGTGGCAACAGATCGTCAACAATTTCTTTTGAATATGATCACCTTCACCACTTTAGTCAACTAATTTAAATAAACACCTATTATAATCACCATATAATGGTCTGGCTATTCATTTTTGCACACCTTCATCTCTACTTATCAGAATAAGAGTATTGCCTCATGGAGCATTGCTGATAAACTGAGTAGGACAATGAACATCCCAGAGCTAATGTGATGCCTAACATACAATGGTCACATACGCACACACTCTTAATGACATATATCATGTACATTTCTCCTTTGAAGGCCAATAGCAGAGGACCACACCTATTTCACACATACATGTTGAAATCAAGATCCAACGCAGCATATGGCACACAACTAAGACACAATCACTCAATAAGGGGAAAACAAGCCTCATACATGAGGCAGTCAATGTGCTTTGGCATCAGTAACAGGAATGCCTGACCAGACCCTTGACAGCAGTAAGTCGAACTGCATCCAATATTTGCAAGGACTGTCTGTGACCAGAGTCCCATAGAAGCAGAACATAGACAGCACAAGTGCCACACATATGAGCAGCATTGCACACATGACTTTCCATGTACATGTCAGCCCATTTCCTAACTCCTGACACACCCATGCACCCGGTCACAACCCACCTGTCGGAAGAGGTCCCTGGAATACTAAGATGTGTACCCTGATATTCCCTCCTCTACACACACAAATCAACATTAGCAAACCAGTGTGCTACACCCTTTCCTATGGTATGCCATTGTCATAGAACATCTGACTGCATGGACGTCATGTTAATTTATACACTGTCTTCTACTTTCAAAGCCCTGTTAGCACATGTAGATTGCTGCCCGTGTGAAAATGTCTGTTGGCCATTAGAATGGCCCTTAGAATGCAAGTCTCACCAACAGGACTGGTGAGAAACAGATGCAGCCCACACCTGTGATCACCTCCATTCACACCACCCATTTCAAAAAGCACTGCCCTTGCTGATGCCTGGAACAGCATAGGAGTTACCATTATGTCAAATACACTGTTAAGCATTGATCCTAATTAAGCTGTGTAACACAGCCACTGGGATCATTTGTCACCTTCAAAAACACAGGACATACACAGTTTGACATGTCACCTCTCTAGTTTGTCCTCCAAACAGTCTTAGTCAGACCACTGATTATGTAACTTGTGAAATTGCTGGATCCTGAATTCTGTCAGCCTGACTGGCATCTGTCTGTGCGTCACACTAAAGTATCCCTGTGTCTACATATGTACCACACTTGCGTTAGCAAACCTCTCATTCATCAGGGGGTATTGGGCATGGGCTTCTTCAATGCATACACAAATACATTGTATTGCATCATCTGCCTTTTAACTGTACCATTTGAGTTACATCCTCTTGGAAAAGCAAAATTCATGGCCCATCCCTTGTCTGGGTTGCATTTATGCATGAATGACAAAGTGTGACAGTGTCCCAGGGCCGTAGGCAGGGATTGGGTACGGGGCTTTCAGCACAACCAGCAACCTCTGATAATGTCCATGAATAATACACAAATGTCAGGACCATGACAGTTCACACACAGAATCACAGTGCTCACAACATAGTGGTGGGCCGTGTGTGGTTAATAGCTGCGAGAATAATCAGCACAGAGGCTATGATGTTCCCAGATGCAGTGGGAATTGCAGAGGCTAACCTGTGTACAAATGTTGTAATGACAACTGCCGGAACATGACACCTGAGACATTAACTCACTCAGGACACCAAGGTTGCCCTGTTGACTGTCTCTTTACACGTCTTTAGTGACAGGGTGGGGCCATCCACATGTTGGTTCACATGCCCACATCCACTTTACTCACATTGATCAACCAAGAATACTCAGTAGATACAGAAATAGCTGCCAATGACTCATGATGAGTCCTTGACCGAACTGTGACAAGTTACACCCCAAACAATATACAGGATCATCATTGGACCACACACATCAACAAGACATCTATGTGCAATTGATCACTGAAAATATGTGAACACGTGCTGCCTCGTATGCTGGTCCACCACAGCCACTTGATAGTTGGGGCTCACTTCTATGGCCTCAACTGTGGTGTTATCATGCATTTGAGATTCACCCTTGTCTGTCTGTGCAAACAACATGGTACCCACTTCCTCAATGCATGTGTATGACTCACTGTGGGATTCACCAACTAGTGTCTAGGAAGCTCTTACCAATACTCTAGGACATAGGATGTAGAAAATGTGGACCTTTGACATGAACAAGCGTCTGCCATCCATCTGGTGCATGCTATGTCACATGTGGTGTCTACGTGACCCTAAATCTTGGAAGTCTACTTTACGGGTGTTGTTACATGTATGACTAACACATGCCCTCTCTCATTTCCACACTGACTTGCATCTAAGGATTGGACACATGGACGTCACATTCATACAAGCATATGTACAAAAATGCTTCTTGTGATACACACACACTTGGTCAACAAATACATTAGTTGCCAAAGCACACACTTTGAGCCCGAGGCATTTAGGTATTGTACATATGTGCGTCACATTGCTATCCTCTCCTTATGCCAAACATGCACAATTTCTGCAACACATATATGCAGGCCACACTTATGACCAACTATTGCGTCAGCCAACCGTAAAAATACTGTGAAGGGAGTAGCGGATTATTGTCCGCAGAAGTATGATGTCACACATGTGAACATACACCATCAACACCATAGTGTCTTCAATCAGCCTATCTCTGATGTGTCCCAAATGTAACATAACCAAAAAACAAGAAAAATTGGCCAAAACCAGTTAATGCACTGTAATTTTGACGTTCCTAGCGTTATGCGTCATTTTTTGTCTACCAAAACTGTATTTGCGTCATTTTTTTTTACGCACAGGAGTGAAAGTTTGCCTGCATCCAGATATTTGTACAGGCCATGTACTATTATGTGGATGCGGGCTAATTTTCACTTCTGTGCGTCAAAAAAAATGACGCAAATACAGTTTTGGTAAACAAAAAATTACGCATAACGCGAAAAAGGCGGGACTTTTCATACAGGAAGTGATGTAATAGGATATCCTGTTTAAAGATCATGTACAGTGGGTGTACTTTCACTTTCACTTTGCAGTCTATGATCCTTCTAGACTGTGTGGCTGTGTAGAGAGTGTTGTCCTGAGATTTTGTGCTGTTTTTGTCCTGTGTGCTATCTGTAAAGTTAATTTGTGAAATAACTGTTGTTGCTGTATACTGTACTACTGTGTTTTGTCTACATTTGTCTATTTATCTTGTGTTTTTAATTGTTTGTGCGAGTCTGTTGTGGGTAGTGTTAGTTTGGGGATAGTTGGGCTCTTTTAGTGGTTAAGTGTACTTTTCATCTGTATTTGTACCTCTACTTCCCCCCTTTCTATTTCTTTTACCCCTATTCCCTTTCACTTCACAAGTATGTCTGGTAGGCCACGTCTTGGCAGGATGGGGGAAGAGGAGTTGGGGGGGTTAATCTGGCTTGTGTGCCATATCTTGCCACTCATGATCCAGGCAGGGGGCAGGGTGATATAGGGGTATCCAACAGAGGCGCGCAGAATCCGGTGGGGAAAGGTGCTGCATCACCTGCAGCGTGTGTATGCCAGCCAGAGGAGTGACCACCAGCTGAAGTACCGGTGGGCTGACCTCATCACCAGGGAGCAGGATCTCTTGGACCACCTGGGAATCATGATTGGTGGCACTGTTGGTGAGTACGAATCATGTTAATGTGCATGATTCAATGCTCTGTAGTGACATAAGGGGATTAGTATAATGTCTGCCAGCTAACTTGCTGACTGTGTGTAATGCTGGAGAAACACAAAGGGATAATTGATGCACTATGACAAGGATCACAATTGCTAGCTGTCAGGTAGCACGTGCTCAGCAAACTTACAGGTTACTTTTCCATGAAGGAAATTGGTGCGGCCTTTTTGTCAGAAAAGCAAACAAAAAAGGAGCCAATCATGTCTATATAGGGTACTATTGACAGAGAAGTACAGATGTACCAACATTTAGGCCAAACTTGTTGACACAATTGCAAGACTAACTTTAGAATCACTACATGATGCAGAAAATGAGTGCTGCCTTCACGTCAATTGATAATAGCAAAGTGGCTCAGACATATGTCTCATGTGAGTCTGGTGAGTGTGGAAAGCGTTCACGGAAGTACTATGAATGTGTGGGATTATTGTGTTCCTTGATCTTTTTGGATACATGTCAGATCTGGATTTGACAACATCGGGAAAAGGTGTAAGGTGCCCTCAGCTAACATCTTAGAATGTTTGTTGGAGTTAGTTGTGCCACATTCCAATTAGGGATGGCAGTCCAAAGGTATGCACATGGCTTCACATTTCCATGGTTGGTGCAAATCACCATAGCTGGGCCACATCAATTGAATAAACTGTAACAACAGGATGGCCTACAAAAGTCCCTGCCCCTCCCTCTGTACATTGTACCTATGTGTCATTAATGTGTCATGGCCACAAGGCATGTTTGACTGGTAATGCAGTCCTCAAGTAACCAGGTTCTGGATGTCTCTCTTGGATGCACATGATGAGACAATTACACTCCATAATTTTTTTCTGGTGACCAATTACGGGGCATGTTTGCAACCACATAATAGTTAGGCCAATGTATGTGTGAAGATATGTGTGTAACTGTCACAGGAGACCCATGCTATGTACAAGTTGGCCGTGATATATCAGATGCAGTACCATCAATCAATCAATCAATCAATCGCATTTATAAAGCGCGCTACTCACCCGTAAGGGTCTCAAGGCGCTGTGGGGGGGGGGGTTCAATGCTCGAAGAGCCAGGTCTTGAGCTGCCGTCTGAAGTGAAGGTGGTCTTGTATGGCGCGAAGGTGGCTGGGAAGGGAGTTCCAGGTCTTCGCTGCTAGGTAAGAGAAGGACCTGCCTCCGGCAGTGGCTTTGCGAATGCGTGGTACGGCTGCCAGGGCTTGTTCGGTCGAGCGTAGGGTGCGAGGAGGAGTGTAGAAGGAGATGCGGTGGTTGATGAGTTCTGGTCCGCGGTTGTGCAGGGCTTTGTGTGCGTGGGTGAGGAGTCTGAAGGTTATCCTCTTGTTGACTGGGAGCCAGTGGAGTTTCCTCAGGTGTCCGGAGATGTGGTTGTGGCGGGGTATGTTCAGGATAAGTCGTGCAGCAGCGTTCTGGATTCGTTGTAGTTTCCTCTGTAGCTTGATGGTGATGCCGGCGTACAGAGCGTTCCCATAGTCCAAGCGACTGGTGACGAGGGCGTGGGTGACGGTCTTCCTGGTGTCGGTGGGGATCCAGCGGAAGATCTTGCGGAGCATGCGGAGGGTGTTGAAGCATGCTGAGGTCACCGAGTTGACCTGTCTGGTCATGGAGAGGGAAGAGTCCAGGATGAAACCGAGGTTGCGTGCGTGGTCGGTGGGTTGGGGAGTGCTGCCTAGGGCAGGAGGCCACCAGGAGTCGTCCCAGGCGGTAGGTGTAGGGCCGAGGATGAGGACCTCCGTTTTCTCTGTATTCAGTTTAAGCCGGCTGTCTGTCATCCAGTTCGCTACTTCCTTTATGCCTTCGTGTAGTCTGGTTCTTGCTGAGGTGGGGTCGTTGGTGAGGGATAGGATGAGCTGGGTGTCGTCTGCGTAGGATATGAGGTTGAGTCCGTGTTTGCGTGCGATGTTCGCCAGGGGGGTCATGTAGATGTTGAAGAGGGTGGGGCTGAGGGAGGATCCCTGGGGGACGCCGCAGATGATCTCCGTAGCCGTGGATCTGAAGGGGGGGAGGCGGACTCTCTGAGTTCTTCCGGAGAGGAAGGAGGTGATCCATTCCAGGGCCTTGCCTCTGATGCCGGCGTTGCTTAGGCGACGTATCAGGGTGCGGTGGCAGACCGTGTCGAATGCTGCAGAGAGGTCCAGGAGTATGAGGGCCACGGTTTCTCCTTTGTCGGTTAGGGATCTGATGTCGTCCGTGGCTGCGATGAGGGCGGTCTCGGTGCTGTGGTTAGCTCTGAAGCCGAACTGTGAGGGGTCGAGTGAGTCGTTGGTTTCCAGGGCGGTGGTGAGTTGAGCGTTGACGATTTTCTCGATCACTTTGGCGGGGAACGGTAGGAGCGAGATGGGCCGGAAGTTTTTGAGTTCGATGGGGTCTGCTGTTGGTTTCTTTAGGAGGGCGTTCAGTTCAGCGTGCTTCCAGTTCTCCGGGAAGGTGGCGGTGGAAAAGGATGTGTTGATGACGTCTCGGAGGTGGGGTGCGATGATGTTGTCGGCTTTGTTGAAGATGTGGTGCGGACAGGGGTCGGATGGTGATCCTGAGTGGATGGAGTTCATGACGCGGGTGGTTTCCTCAGTGGAGGTTGAGTTCCAGGTGTGGATGGTGGTGTTGTCGGTGGCGGGTTCCGGTGGAGGGTTCGAGTTGGTTGTGGTGAAGCTGTTGTAGATGTCGGTGATCTTGTGGTGGAAGAAAGCTGCGAGGGAGTCGCAGAGGTCCTGTGAGGGAGGGATGGAGTTGTTTTCGGCGTCGGGGTTGGAGAGCTCTTTGACGATGCCAAATAGTTCCTTGCTGTTGTGGGCGTTGCTGTCTAGTCTGTTCTGGAAGGCTGATTTTCGTGCTGCGCGGAGGAGTTGGTGGTGTTTGCGGGTGGCGTTTTTGAGAGCAGACATGTTTTCGTCGGTCTGGTTGAGGCGCCAAGTCTTCTCGAGGGTGCGGCATTCTTTTTTGGAGTCCTTGAGGTCGGGGGTAAACCAGGAATTTTTCTTGTGGCTGTTTCTGTTTGCTTGGGTCTTCAGGGGGGCCAGGAGGTTGGCGCAGTCTGAGATCCAGCTCGTGAGGTTGTTGGCGGCTTCGTTGGGGTCTGTAGTGCTGGTGGGTGGGTTCTGAGAGAGGGTCGATATGAGTTGTTCCGAGGAGATTCGGTTCCACTGTCTTCTTGGTGGTTGTTGGGCGTGGTGGTGTACGTTGGTTTTCTTGAAGCTGAAGTGGACACAGCTGTGGTCTGTCCAGGAGAGTACAGTGGTGTGGCTGAAAGAGATGTGTTTGCTGGAGGAGAAGATGGGGTCCAGCGTGTGTCCGGCGTAGTGGGTTGGGGTGTTGACTAGTTGTTTCAGTCCCAGGTTGGCGAGGTTGTCCAATAAGGCAGTGGTGTTGTTGCCGGTGCGATTCTCCAGGTGGAAGTTGAGGTCCCCTAGGAGGATGTAGTTGGTGGACGGGAGTGCGTGTGGGCTGATGAAGTCTGCGATGTCTTCGCTGAACTTTGTGCGTGGTCCTGGTGGTCTGTATATCAGGGTGCCTCTGAGGGTGGTCTTGGGGTCGCTGTTGATTGAGAAGTGGAGGTGCTCGGCGTCGGGCAGTGAGTTGTCGGTGTAGGTTGAGATGCGGATGGAGCTCTTGTGGGCGATGGCGATGCCTCCTCCGGTGCGGTTGGTGCGGTCTTTCCTGATGATTTTGTAGCCGTCGGGGATGGCTATGGCGATGTCGGGTGCCGAGGAGGGGTTCATCCAGGTCTCGGTGAGGAAGGCGATGTCCGGGTTTGTAGAGTCGATGAGGTTCCACAGTTCGATGGCGTGCCTGTGGACTGATCTGGTGTTGACCAGGATGCAGTTGAGGTTGTTTCTGGGCGAGTCGTTCCTGTTGGGTGTGGTGTGAGTTCGTAGGCAGGTGAAATGGCAGTTGCGGCAGGTGAAGGGTCCGTGGGTCCGCTTCGGGGTGGCGCGGCAGCAGGCCGGCGTGCGGCCGGGGTTGAGAGCAGTGAGGAAGGCGGAGTTGTGGGTCAGGCGGGGGAGGTGGGGGTCGCGGGGGCCAGGGGTTGTGGCGCTAGGCGCGGTCCAGGCGCGGACGGACGCAGACGGGCTTGCCTTAGGCGCGCCTTTGGCGCGCCAGCGGCGCGCCCGCTGCGCACGGCCGCCATTTAAGGGTAGCCGGGGAGGAGGGGTCAGCTGGGAGGCGGGAGGCGGGCGGGCGGGGGAATCTGGAGGCGGGAAAAAGAAAAAGCAGCGAAAAAGGCGGCAAAAAGAACGGCGGCAAAAAACGGCGAGAGGCCAGGTAAAACTCTAAAGGGAGGGGCTGAAAATGAGGGAGAACGGCAGGAGGGGGAACACGGCACTCACGGGGACACGCACGGGATACACGGGAAGAAAGGAGGATTCCGGTCAGTCAGTCAGCACAAGCACTCGGGGTACACGGGTAAAGAGGGGGCACACTCGCACACACTCACAGGATGAGAACGGTGAGGAGGGCAGTCAGGGACTGGTGGCGCTGCGTGAGCAGGGGAGCGACCTACCCGAGGGTCAGTGGTCGCTACCTCTGCCTCGCAGCGGCCGCCATTTAAGGGTAGCCGGGGAGGAGGGGTCAGCTGGGAGGCGGGAGGCGGGCGGGCGGGGGAATCTGGAGGCGGGAAAAAGAAAAAGCAGCGAAAAAGGCGGCAAAAAGAACGGCGGCAAAAAACGGCGAGAGGCCAGGTAAAACTCTAAAGGGAGGGGCTGAAAATGAGGGAGAACGGCAGGAGGGGGCACACGGCACTCACGGGGACACGCACGGGATACACGGGAAGAAAGGAGGATTCCGGTCAGTCAGTCAGCACAAGCACTCGGGGTACACGGGTAAAGAGGGGGCACACTCGCACACACTCACAGGATGAGAACGGTGAGGAGGGCAGTCAGGGACTGGTGGCGCTGCGTGAGCAGGGGAGCGACCTACCCGAGGGTCAGTGGTCGCTACCTCTGCCTCGCAGCGGCCGCCATTTAAGGGTAGCCGGGGAGGAGGGGTCAGCTGGGAGGCGGGAGGCGGGCGGGCGGGGGAATCTGGAGGCGGGAAAAAGAAAAAGCAGCGAAAAAGGCGGCAAAAAGAACGGCGGCAAAAAACGGCGAGAGGCCAGGTAAAACTCTAAAGGGAGGGGCTGAAAATGAGGGAGAACGGCAGGAGGGGGCACACGGCACTCACGGGGACACGCACGGGATACACGGGAAGAAAGGAGGATTCCGGTCAGTCAGTCAGCACAAGCACTCGGGGTACACGGGTAAAGAGGGGGCACACTCGCACACACTCACAGGATGAGAACGGTGAGGAGGGCAGTCAGGGACTGGTGGCGCTGCGTGAGCAGGGGAGCGACCTACCCGAGGGTCAGTGGTCGCTACCTCTGCCTCGCAGCGGCCGCCATTTAAGGGTAGCCGGGGAGGAGGGGTCAGCTGGGAGGCGGGAGGCGGGCGGGCGGGGGAATCTGGAGGCGGGAAAAAGAAAAAGCAGCGAAAAAGGCGGCAAAAAGAACGGCGGCAAAAAACGGCGAGAGGCCAGGTAAAACTCTAAAGGGAGGGGCTGAAAATGAGGGAGAACGGCAGGAGGGGGCACACGGCACTCACGGGGACACGCACGGGATACACGGGAAGAAAGGAGGATTCCGGTCAGTCAGTCAGCACAAGCACTCGGGGTACACGGGTAAAGAGGGGGCACACTCGCACACACTCACAGGATGAGAACGGTGAGGAGGGCAGTCAGGGACTGGTGGCGCTGCGTGAGCAGGGGAGCGACCTACCCGAGGGTCAGTGGTCGCTACCTCTGCCTCGCAGCGGCCGCCATTTAAGGGTAGCCGGGGAGGAGGGGTCAGCTGGGAGGCGGGAGGCGGGCGGGCGGGGGAATCTGGAGGCGGGAAAAAGAAAAAGCAGCGAAAAAGACGGCAAAAAGAACGGCGGCAAAAAACGGCGAGAGGCCAGGTAAAACTCTAAAGGGAGGGGCTGAAAATGAGGGAGAACGGCAGGAGGGGGCACACGGCACTCACGGGGACACGCACGGGATACACGGGAAGAAAGGAGGATTCCGGTCAGTCAGTCAGCACAAGCACTCGGGGTACACGGGTAAAGAGGGGGCACACTCGCACACACTCACAGGATGAGAACGGTGAGGAGGGCAGTCAGGGACTGGTGGCGCTGCGTGAGCAGGGGAGCGACCTACCCGAGGGTCAGTGGTCGCTACCTCTGCCTCGCAGCGGCCGCCATTTAAGGGTAGCCGGGGAGGAGGGGTCAGCTGGGAGGCGGGAGGCGGGCGGGCGGGGGAATCTGGAGGCGGGAAAAAGAAAAAGCAGCGAAAAAGGCGGCAAAAAGAACGGCGGCAAAAAACGGCGAGAGGCCAGGTAAAACTCTAAAGGCAGGGGCTGAAAATGAGGGAGAACGGCAGGAGGGGGCACACGGCACTCACGGGGACACGCACGGGATACACAGGAAGAAAGGAGGATTCCGGTCAGTCAGTCAGCACAAGCACTCGGGGTACACGGGTAAAGAGGGGGCACACTCGCACACACTCACAGGATGAGAACGGTGAGGAGGGCAGTCAGGGACTGGTGGCGCTGCGTGAGCAGGGGAGCGACCTACCCGAGGGTCAGTGGTCGCTACCTCTGCCTCGCAGCGGCCGCCATTTAAGGGTAGCCGGGGAGGAGGGGTCAGCTGGGAGGCGGGAGGCGGGCGGGCGGGGGAATCTGGAGGCGGGAAAAAGAAAAAGCAGCGAAAAAGGCGGCAAAAAGAACGGCGGCAAAAAACGGCGAGAGGCCAGGTAAAACTCTAAAGGGAGGGGCTGAAAATGAGGGAGAACGGCAGGAGGGGGCACACGGCACTCACGGGGACACGCACGGGATACACGGGAAGAAAGGAGGATTCCGGTCAGTCAGTCAGCACAAGCACTCGGGGTACACGGGTAAAGAGGGGGCACACTCGCACACACTCACAGGATGAGAACGGTGAGGAGGGCAGTCAGGGACTGGTGGCGCTGCGTGAGCAGGGGAGCGACCTACCCGAGGGTCAGTGGTTGCTACCTCTGCCTCGCAGCGGCCGCCATTTAAGGGTAGCCGGGGAGGAGGGGTCAGCTGGGAGGCGGGAGGCGGGCGGGCGGGGGAATCTGGAGGCGGGAAAAAGAAAAAGCAGCGAAAAAGGCAGCAAAAAGAACGGCGGCAAAAAACGGCGAGAGGCCAGGTAAAACTCTAAAGGGAGGGGCTGAAAATGAGGGAGAACGGCAGGAGGGGGCACACGGCACTCACGGGGACACGCACGGGATACACGGGAAGAAAGGAGGATTCCGGTCAGTCAGTCAGCACAAGCACTCGGGGTACACGGGTAAAGAGGGGGCACACTCGCACACACTCACAGGATGAGAACGGTGAGGAGGGCAGTCAGGGACTGGTGGCGCTGCGTGAGCAGGGGAGCGACCTACCCGAGGGTCAGTGGTCGCTACCTCTGCCTCGCAGCGGCCGCCATTTAAGGGTAGCCGGGGAGGAGGGGTCAGCTGGGAGGCGGGAGGCGGGCGGGCGGGGGAATCTGGAGGCGGGAAAAAGAAAAAGCAGCGAAAAAGGCGGCAAAAAGAACGGCGGCAAAAAACGGCGAGAGGCCAGGTAAAACTCTAAAGGGAGGGGCTGAAAATGAGGGAGAACGGCAGGAGGGGGCACACGGCACTCACGGGGACACGCACGGGATACACGGGAAGAAAGGAGGATTCCGGTCAGTCAGTCAGCACAAGCACTCGGGGTACACGGGTAAAGAGGGGGCACACTCGCACACACTCACAGGATGAGAACGGTGAGGAGGGCAGTCAGGGACTGGTGGCGCTGCGTGAGCAGGGGAGCGACCTACCCGAGGGTCAGTGGTCGCTCATGTCTGAATGGCTGCCATTTCCTTACTCAGCCTACACATTGTATATGTTTATTAAATTGTTGCGCTGTGCACAGATTTTGAGCACATTTCTGCCTTCCATACCTTACAGGTGGACCGGCACCATACACTGTGGGAGAGGTGGGGACATTTGAGGACCCGACCACTCCAGTAAGTGTTGATATGTCTGTTATATCTGGTGTTTGCTGGTTATGGACTCGTGTGAGTTGGATGCATAGCAAGGGGTGATGCATTGGGAAAGCTTTTCTCTTGTTCCATGAGTGGGAATTCAGTTTCTCACATGTTTTGAGTTGGCCAATGCGTATCCAATGTTATCATGTAGGGATTATAGGCCATTCCTGTAGGCCCCACTGTGAGTACAGGGGTTAGTCATGTGGATGACACTTGTATAACCAAGAGTCGCACTGGAAGTCAGCTCCGATTTAGTCAGCCTGTCAGACCCACATTCTCCAAGATTGGTACAGCAAATTGCTTTCCAATAGACATCTGCTTCCCTATTTACCTACGTAATCATGAACCAGTAGGTAGAACCTCCTAGCAGCATGTACTTCCACTTGTAGTGCTACAAGTATGTGGAACTTAAGTGCAATGGCCTAGATGTGCATGCAATTCATGATCATGGGTGTTCTAGCAACAATGTGTGTGATGTAAGTCAAGCCTCACTGGAGGTATATGTTGTTAACCAAGTTCTGCATTTCCTGACTTGTGTGGCCCTATGAGTGCTCTAGTGTTTGCTGACTCATAATTGTTGATAGACCTTACCTGTGGTGTGTCTGTAGAGACAAACATGTGTGGAGTTTTCTATACACTCCTTGGTGTACATGTTGTTGGCAAATTATAATTGTTTATCCACCCCCCACCCTCAAACACGGGCATGGGTTTGTGAATGGGGTACCTAGTACTGATGCTACCAGTATGTTACACATACATGTGAATAAGTGACGGTTTGGTTGCAAACTAGTATACACACTCAGGTTTGGCACTTGGTACTATACTGGCAAGTCCAATTACAACTTGCAGACCATGTGGCTTTAGTTTTGCATTCCGTACACTGACATTTGTAGCCCAGATCTTGGTGGAGGATATGCAGCATGAATCTTAGCTGATAACTGGCAGAACTCTGATTGCAAGTCAAAGCCAGTTGTTACCCATCTTGTAGGTTATGGATGTGCTATGTGTGATGTGACCTTTGTAGTCTGGCCTGCCATGTACTTCCTCTGGGACATTCAATGATCTGTATTGTGATATAAGCTGTTACAAGTACAGTAGATGTATTGTCTGATTAACTTCTTGTGCCATTTCACACAATGCAGTTACTAATGTAGTATATCTGCATTTGTCTTCACAGCTGCCAACATGACTCCAGACCAGGCCCGTGAATTTCAGCGCCGGGCCATGCGATACCATGCGATACCATCCTGCTGCCAGCGATATCGCCATGAACGGGCCTCCGGGGCATGGAGAGCCTTCCCACAGGGTGGGCCTACTTTGCCCACCACAGACACCACCAGCACAACCACCAATCCGAGCCACGTGGCCCCACCCACAGCTGGCACTGTTGGTCCAACATCTGCTAGGCCTGGCACCACACCCACACAGACCTCCTCCACTGGTACCCAAACTGCCACAGCTCCATCTGTTCACCCTGCAGCCTTCAACCAAATGGAAAGTAAGATGGACAAAGTGCTGCGCAAGTTGAGCCACCTGAGCTGGGATGTGCGCCACATTAACCGGCGTGTTAAGTCTATTAAGAGGACCCTCCGGAGGGCCAACCTCTAGACATTTATAGTTGGACATGATTCCCTCCCCTCCCGCCTCTTTCCTTGTTCTTATAGTTAGTGGGCTTAGTGGGCTTAGTGTTAGGTTAGTATAGGCTGTTAGTTTAGTTAGTGTTAGTGGGTGGGGGTGGGGGGTACACAGTCTTGATATATTTACTTCTTAAGTGTGTGGCTATGTTGGGGTTGTTGTGTGTTTAAAAAAAAATTACAATATATATATATATATATATATATATATATATATATATATATATATATATATATATATTTGTATAGGATAGTATAGTATGTGTTTAGGTTAGTATGTGTTGTCCTCCATGTGTCCCGTCTCATAAGGGGGGTGGGGGGTAGATGTTTAGAACGTTTTGTTACATGTGATAAGTAAGTGTAGCTTAGGTTAGTTAGGGACAGTTGTGGGTAATGAGTAGTCAGGGTAGATTAGGGTAGGTAAGATTTTTCCCTCAGTTTCCTCATCTGTGATTAGCATTTAATAAATATTTGGTTAACCCTTAATAGTATGTGTTGAATGGTACTTGATCGTGGGTTTGGATTCAGTGTACAACAATTTTGTACTATAACATCTGTGTCCTATGCTACAAACAAATCCCAACTGAGCTGTATGATTGGCAGCTAGCCCAGAGCTACCTTGCAAAGTGTCGACCCTTCGTTGCAACCACCAATCACAGTTAATATGGATGACAATGTGTTTCTGTTGATAAGTGTGTTTTAAAAGTCACAAACAGTACTTCCAGACTTGGTATTGGGGAAACAGTTTTATGTCTGACTGCAGTGTGATGATCATGGACACCCTTATAAGATGAGTTCTCATTGGCAATCTTGTATTCTTGTCTTCATGACCCTCATACATCATTTGTGACACAGTTCAGCATGGTTACCTATTTGTATGTTAACTCAGACACCTTCATTTATGCAGTTTTTGTAGTGTTTACTTAGATTAGTGTGCCATGTTATTTGTGTTATTTTTGCATGTTGACAACATTTTGCAGCCACTATTTGATGACTTAGATATCCCCTGAGGAAGCATTATTCTGTCCAACACAGCATGATGGTGTATGGTTTCTCACTTCATCAGATTTGTCCCTCAGGATGGGCAGAGTATGATGCAATCATGGGCACTGTGCCGTTTATCTGACTACATATTATCAGGACAGTTGTATTGACAAGCTATGTAATTTGACAGTAGGCACATTTCAGTTATCTACTGCACAGTTGATATGTCACATTACCCAGAGACAGATTTGTTGTGTAAGTGCTATTTATTGAAAAGTGTTGTAGTGCTATCTCTACATTGTCCATGATTGTGAGTCCATTATAGTGACATCTTACATTGTGATCCTACACAAGGGGTTACGGAAATGCTTTTGACATGCTGGAGTTGATGTTTCAGACAGTGCAGAGGGACAGGATTTGCCAATGAGTAGGAGAGAGACAATCACTGGGCTGGGTGACAAGATATACAGTGGTTTGCAGAACAGTGCTTGAGCAACGTTGTTGCAAGACTGGCAAGTTACAAAGCGCAGGACCTTGGTAATTGTGGGCCATGTGGCAGGGACTAGTGCTTCCGGGTCATTTTCCTTGTGAATGCGATCTGTTCCATGTCTTCTTCTTCTGATGTGTGTGTTGCCTCCTCTGTCCTTATTGTTGTTGGTTGTTGTTGGTTGGGAAGGGGGTGGCGCTCACCACCAGCGCTTAAGGGGGAACCAAGGCACAGTCCACCATGTGCTGCCTCCTCCTCTTTCAGCGCTCATCACACGCTTCTCCCAAGACCAGTATTATTAACCTCAGAATCCACAGTAGCACACTGACCCAGATGCTCTGAGCAGAACGAGACCAGCTAACAATCACCTGGAGAACTCTAGGTGTGTAACACAAAGCAAACAGGCCAGCAGACAAGAGCCAGTGAATCAAATGGCGGTTCCTCCTGGCAGTTCCAAAGGGCCTAGGCAGTACAGAGTCATGGAGCAACTGGCAGCACGGCAACAAACAGAAAAGCAATCCAGTGAGTCCTTTAAGCCATCCAGCAAGTAGCAGGCAGCAGGGCAGTAGCAGAAGAACAGTCCAGATGAGTCCCTTGGGCAGCGCAGCAGTCCTTCTGACATAGGTTCAGTCCAAGTTCCAAACTGCTCTCAAAATCATGGGGTCTGACCCCTGTTGTTACACTCCAAAATGTCTTTGTGCAGGGGGTGACTTCAAAGGGACCTTTTCAAGTGTAATACAACCCCTTTCAACCCAGCCCTGGCTCCAGACATCAGTAGGGGGGAAGTCAGCCCATTGTGTGAGGCAGGGACACAGCCTATACAAATGTGAGTGTGCCCCACCTCCTTCTCTCCCAGCCTAGAAAGACTATCATTATGAAGATGCACCCAGCTCATCATGTGTGCTGGCTCTCTGGAACTATGCACAAAGTGTGGCTGTCACTCTGCCCTAGACTTGGATTGGAGTCAGGCTTCAAAGCACTAGAGGTATAAGCACAGAGAAATGCCCACTTTTTAAAAGTGGCATTTCTAAAATAGTCATGTAAAATCCAACTATACCAGTAAGTAGGATTTCTCACTGCCATTCCAAGCATTCCAAACATACCCACGTTATTTTTTTCAGATCAGAAATTACCACTTACAAATATATAAGGGAATTCCCAGTGCTAACCTATGAGAGGAGCAGTCCTCACTGTAGTAAAAAACGAAATAAGCTGTTTGTAAAATAGTCTGTCACTGCTAGGACATGTAAAACATAAAGGTAAATGTCCTACCTTTTACCTACCCAGCATCCTGCCCATAGGGCTACCTAGAACCCACCCTAGGGGTGACTTAGGTGTAGTAAAAGAGGAGTTTAAGCCTTGGCAAGTAGTTCGAAATGCCATGTCAATGTGGCAGTAAACTTCACATGCAGGCACTGGATTAGCAGGCCTGAGACAGGTTTGAAAGACTACTTCTGTGGGTAGCAAAACCTGCGCTGCAGGCCTACTAGCAGCATTTAAATTACCGGCCCTGGGTATATGGTATACCAGTTTACAAGGGACTTACAGGTACATTGAATTTGCCAAACAGGTGTAAGACAGTCATACCAAGTTTTAGGGGCGAAAGAGCAGATGCACTTTGGCAATGATTGGCAGTGGTAAAGTGGCCAGAGTCCTAAAGCCAGCAAAAAGAGGGTCAGAGAAATAGGAGGAGAAAGGCAAAATGTTTCGGGATAACCCTGCAGAAGAGCCCTATGTCGGTGACTAGTATAAGCCCTCAGTCAACCACTGGTGAAAATTTTCCTCCTTATTACCCCTGCCCTCCCTAGGTGTTAGGTTCCTTTTGTCATGTTCTTTGGATGACCTTTCTTCACCGCCTTGTTTCAGAATGTTGGAAACTGGGCATACAGATTGACAGCCGGAGGCCGCTGGCTGGAATGATCAGGATGAACTAAGAGCTATTTTCTATAGTTCCTGTAATTGACTGTATAATGACATTTTTTATTACCTATGTAAGCTACTTTCTTTAACACACCACAGTTCTTCAGGAGTTAGCCTTCAAACAGGTCCAGTAAATAGGCGGTAAAAATGGGGTAGAGACACAATTTATGAAATGGCACTTCAGAGAAGAAGATAATAAATGAAATGTGTAATTGATTGGAAATGTCAAATTGCAAACATTTTAGGAATTGTTTTAAAACAGGATATGAGGGATTAGTCCACAGACCATAAAGAGATGGGGGTTCTAATTTTGGATATGCCATATCTTTTTTGTATACATATGTCAACTGTGCACTGACAGGACAGTGTTACTCCGGAAATGCTCATACCTTAAGTGAGAAGAGGCTACCAAAACATTTGTATCATATACCAATGTACTCACAGTGTAGTTCCTAAAGCAACATATTTTGAGCTCCCATTAGCTGCAAAATGCTGGATTATAATTGTATTATGATACATCATCAGAAAACAGTTAGAAACCACAAGAGTGATTATTTCACTTACACAGCATGATAGATCCTTCTGCTGCTTCCCTGCAGGGCAATATAAGGATCACAAGCTTTCATGCATATTAACACTTCCACCAGGACAATAGTTCTTACACTCTCCAACACTTTTTGGTCCGAACCAAAAAGAAAATACGGATTTCTTACCCCAGCACCTTTCGGGATTGTGAAGCATCTATGCTGGTATCGGATACATTCCCATCAAGGTGATCTTTGCTACCTGCTTCACTTCCACAGCTGAGCAAAAACAAAAGGACACAACAAAAATACACATTATGTGTTTCAACGTTCAAAAAGAAAGTAGGAAAGTAGTACATAGCAGTACATGGATTCATCAGTAATATCATAATTTAAAACAGAATAAAACTGTAAAAGAGTTCAACCAATTCAACAAAGTTTGCTTCACCAAAGATAAAGTTTTGTAAAAACCATGACTAATCAAACATGCATTGACAAAGCCAAAAGGCTAGAGGTCCAATACAGACCTATTGGATTTGGCAGTGCTTGTTTTGAACCCACAATATTAACAAGGCATATTGTATAGAATCACAATCTTAAAAGACATGTTACCAAATTTAATATTTAATAATTCCTGCAGACTTAATCTAAGGATTTAAAAAAAAATTTAAACCACACATTGATAAACACACAATTCACAAGTTTGTCTTAACCAAAGCAATGCACTTTATAAATGCAATGAGTAGGTAACAAGAACCAGTATTTCAGCAAGCTTTTTTTGTACATCGTGGACACAGACCCTGAAATATATCATTCAACTAAGAGTGAATAAAGATTATTTGTGCTATACTCGACCTTCTGTAGAATGTTCTCTTTCAAGGCAGCCCCGCAGAAGAGTGTTTACTTAAAAAAATTAAAGAGATCCTTCATCAGTATTGGAAATTTACAGAAGGATGGTTCTCCTGGAACTGTTAGCGCGTCAGACCTTAATAAGTATACTTACAAGGGGACGCGAATAGCTCGATGAACCTTTTGACTCACAATTACGAAGTTCTTACCATAACTTCAGGACAGGAATCAATAATCAATACACAATAAGCAGCAATCATTAGTAAATAAAATCAATAATTAATGGAGTCATTAATTTTCACGCACCATGACCTTTCAGTCATGAATAACCAAACCTTTAGTAAAAGTTTAGAATGTTTATTTCCCTAAAGTAACAAGTAACAATGCTAAGGTCAGTTAGATTAATCTCAAAATCAAATGATACACATACAAAAACAACACTGGTTGTTCAAAGAGGCGGAAGTAATACAATCTATTCAAAGCTTGAACTACTACACATTCTAAAGTTACAGTGCAAATCAATAGCAGAGTCAGCTGCGTTAACGAGACGTCATACATCTAGTTAAGCAGAGTAATCCAACCATTAGTCTTTTCTGTCATAAATCAGAATCCTCAACTAACATCAGATTAGCATCAGCATGTTGGGCTTCATTCAAAACAATTTAGTAACACAAATCTGAAAAACATTTAACTATGGTTCTATCAAAACAGTGCAGTTGGTACCTAGAAAAAAAAGCAAATATGCAGATTAATCACAGTTTATCACATTATACCTATCCTCTGCATGGATCAGCAAAGCAGAATCAGTCTTGGTCCTCAGGATATCAGTCGATCAGCAAGGCATCAGTCTCTCAGTCAGGGAATATGAGACCAATGTTGGAATGATTAGTCTTCTCCCAAAATCTCGAAAGTTTCTCCCTCTCCTAAAGTCTGAAGTCTTTCCCATCTGTGGCAATGTTATATCAAAGTCACCTAAACTATCCCCTAGTTCCCTTTGGCCAGTTAATCGTATGTTCACACTCTGTCCAATAAAGCTACTATACCAAATCTATGAATTCTAATATTTTTCCATTCCCATACTGTTGATTGGTTCATCTTACGATGTTCTCATCATCCGGCTTGTCAGGCAACAATATTGCTACACCTTCCACTCGAGTCAGTATCTTCATTGTTCTTGACCTGGGAAAGTCAGTCTCACACACATTACACATAAAGGCCCTCGTTACAACCCTGGTGGTCGGTGTTAAAGCGGCGGTAATACCGCCAACAGACCGGCGGTAAAATAAATGGGATCACAACCACGGTGGGAACCACCATCACAGACAGCCACTTTAACACTCCGACCGCCACGGCGGTAGCAACAAACACCGCGGCGATCACCGCCAACAGACAGGCAGAAGACAATGTACCGCCCATCCTATCACAACCCGCCAATCCTCCAGCTTTTCTAGGGCGGTACCAACGCCATCAAAAGCCCGGCGGAAACAGTGTTCTGAAAGGAAACCACTCACCTTTTGACACTCAGCGAAGAACCAGGACGCCATGGAGGCCGCACTATAGGTCCTGCTGATGCTGGTGTATCTGCTAATACAGCAGCAACACCAAAAACGGTGGCGGCGACGACCATGGTGAGTACTGCACCTAGCACACAGGGGATGGGGGAGGAAAAAGAGAGTGACACACACATGCAACACCCCCACCCCGGCCCTCACCCACAACACCATACACGCAAACACATGCAGCAACAGTACATTTACACCCCGTAACCCCCTGGTAGAACGCAAGGACAAAAGGAATTGAGTGCAAATAGTGATATTTAGATATATGCAAATAAAGTTAACGATTGGAAAAAACAGTGTATACAAATATCTACTATATGAACAGAAGGTCGTACACTGTCCTTTGCAAATGTTTATGGCCCAGTGGGCAAATAAATCATGGGCAAAGCCCACACTTGACTCCTGCCTCAAAACGGAGAGAACACTGCGGGGGCATCAGGTCGAAAAAACACAGGCACCTCAGGGGGAGGGGGGCACCTCAGCCGGAAGATGGTACTACGCCAGTGCTCCTGGATGGGGCAACATGCCCACAGCGATGTCCTGGGGAGTGCAAAGCCACAGTCTCTCAAGTTGGTGGTTTGCCCACAGCTTGGTACTGAGGAGTGCAAAGCCACAGTCTCTCATGTCTCTCAAGTGGGTGGGTTGCCCACTGCTTGGTCCTGGGGAGTGCAAAGCCATAGGCTTTCTAGTAGGTGGTTTGCCCACTGCTTAGTCCTGGGTAGTGCAAAGCCACAGTCTCTCAATTGGGTGGTTTACCCACTGCTTGGTCCTGGGAAGTGCAAAGCCACAGTCTCTCTAGTGGGTGGTTTGCCCACTGCTTGGTCCTGGGGAGTGCAAAGCCACAGTCTCTCAATTGGGTGGTTTGCCCACTGCTTGGTCCTGGGGAGTGCAAAGCCACAGTCTCTCAAGTGGATGCCTTCTTCCACTGGTTCTGGAGGGGGGCCTTGTGCCCAGTGTGCTTCATCCTGCCAAGGAGGGGGTGAGTGGATGCCTTCTTCCACTGGTTCTGGAGGGGGCATTGTGCCCAGTCTGCTTCATCCTGGCAAGGAAAGTGATAGTGGATTCATATCTCCACTGGTTCTGGAGGGGGCCTTGTGCCCAGTCTGCTTCATCCTTGCAAGGAAAGTGATGGTGGATGCATATCTCCACTGGTTCTGGTGGGGCCTTGTGCCCAGTGATGCTGCACCTGGGGTATGGCAGTTCCCATTCCCTCACCTGGGTGAGGGAGGCACGAGATGTGCAGGAAACAGGTAGCATGATACTCCATGGAGGCAGAGCCAGACTCCATCCTGCGGCGACTAAGGCTGCAAACTGCTGGTAGTGCTGATGTTGGTGGTGGTGCTTCAAGTGGTGGGGGGAAGAACCAGGCCGCCTCCTCCATCCCCAGACGGCTGCCTACTGGGGATGCTGCTGATGACAGATGTAGTGGCACCGGCTGGACATGTGGCGGTGCAGATGGCGTTGCAGGTGGCGGTGCTTGTGGCGGTGTCTGCGGCGGAGATGCTGCCGGTGCTGGCTGTGGTGCAGGTGCTGGTAGTGGTGGAGGGAGACACCAGGCCGTCTCCTGCAGCCTCGGACGGTTGCCCACTGGGGATGATGCTGCTGACAGTTGTTGTGGTAGCGGTGGTGCAGGTGGCGGTGCAGGGGGGGGTGCAGGTGGTGGGGCAGATGGCGGTGCAGGTGGCGGTGCTTTTCACGGTACAGGTTGTGGGGCTGTCGGTACTGATGGTGGGCACCAGTCCCTCACCTGGAGGCTCCGAGGCCTGAAGTGCCTTGCCTTGGGTTTTCTTCCCCACCTTGGCATATGCTGCTGGGACCTTGGCCCTGGCAGATGCAGTTTTGGAGGAGGTCTTGCTGGGTGGGTCTTGCTTCTTGGCCGTGCTGCATGCTGGCACCTTCTTCACCTTGGCAGGTGGCGGAATGGGTTGGTCCTTTGCAGGGGTCGGTGGCACATTGGCAGCCCTGACGGGTGCTCTCTTTGATCCCCTGGGACTTGCATGTACCACAGCGGACACCGACTTGGTGGCTGAGGTGCTGACCTGGGAACTTGACACCCTGGCTCGAGGGGAAGGATGGGGAGGCGTAGGGAAGAGGTCAAAGTTTGCAAGGAAAGGTTTTTTAGACACACTGGGACGGGAAGATGGAGAGGGTTTGGGAGTGGAGGAAGAGGAAGTGGTTGTAGGATGTGTACGTCTGCTGAGTTTGGGTGAAGGTGCATGGGCTGATTGCTGTTATGAGGTGGATGGCTGTTGGGTGGGTGGGTGCTTGCGTTTGTGTACTTTGGGAGGAGGGGTCACAGACACACTGGGAGAGGACACAGGGGACGTGTGCATGGTTGTGGGGATGGTGACTGATCGTGAGGGGTGTGTTGTGATGGGCGTACTGGTAATGGAGGTAGTGGATGAGGATGTAGTGCATGCAGGTGCGAGTGGAGACGCTACTGGGAGGGGGGTGGATGACGAGGAGGAGGGGGACACAGTGGAGGCAGTGGATGTTGTTGTGTCTGCATGGGGATGGTGCTTGTGTGAGTGCCTATGAGATGAAGTGTGGTGCTTGTGTTTGCCTGAGCCACTTCTGTGTGTTGATTTGGGTGATTGCTGGTCTGAAGGTGTGCTTGGGATAGGCTGGGGTTGAGGGGATTGGGACTGGGTAGAGGAAGTTGGAGGGGGGAGGCTGAACACAGGGACAATGGTTGCCATTAGTGCTGAGGCCAGAGCTTGACATGCTCTCTATTTGGCCGCCACGCCAGAATGAATGCCCTCCAGGTTTGCATTTGTTTGTTGCAAATGTCTCTCAACACCCTGGATGGCATTCAGAATGGTTGACTGCCCAATAGTGAGGGATCTCAGGAGGTCAATAGCCTCCTCACTGAGGGCAGCAGGGCTGACTGTGGCATGGCCTGAGGTGCCTGGGGCGAAGGAGATGCCCAACTTCCTGGGTGAGCGGGCACTGGAAACACGCTGAGGGGCTGCTGGAAGAGTGATGCTGGTAGTGGGGGTGGCAGCTGTACCTGTTGTTGGGGTGGGCACAGAGGTGTCCGCCACCGCCAGGGAGCTTCCATCGGAGGAGGAGTCGATGTAGTGTTCCCTCCTGTCCCTGTCGTGGTGCTCCCCTTGCTCTCCTTCCCACTAGTGCCATCACCCTCGTGGATTCGGCCTCCAGGCCTATCTGGGATGCAGCTCCCCCCGTCGCCGGTGCCTCTGCTCCTCCACCAAATGATGCTTATGCACACAAGGACAGGGTGACAACACAAAATGTGGGGGAGAGACAGAGGCTATGTAGAGTATATGCCCACTAACACTATTGGGTTTGGAGTGCTTCAGAGCCTGCACACAAGGGACCTACCCTGCCATGATCGCCCTGGCATAGGGGCACCCACAGCCCACATCCCCCACCCAGCTAGCTCCTAAAGCATCTGTACTCACCCCCTTGTGGCTGCTGTGATGCCCTCAAGTGCCCATCCAACTCCGGATAGGCCACCGCCAGGATTCGGAACATCAGGGGGGTCATGGTGCGACGGGCACCCCTTCCACGTTGGGAGGCCAGCCCCAGCTGGGCCTCTGCCGTTTTCTTGGTCCAGTGGCGCAGGTCCTCCCATCTATTGTGGCAGTGGGTGCTCTGCCTGTGATAGACCCCTAGGGTCTGCACCTCCTTGGCGATGGCACGCCAAATACCCTTTTTCTGGTGGGCACTGACCTAGAGGGAAAAGACAGCAGAAAAGGAAATTACTCACCCGTCCGGACCCACATACTCATACCCCCTAGTTCCCACCCATGCCCTGATGCACATACACTGACCACCTCTCATGCAGCCAGGATGCCTCAGAACCCCCCAACATGTGGCTTACATCCACACGACTCCAAACATGCATTGCCCACACATCATGCTCACAGTGCACTCACCTGTTTGTCTGAAGGACCGTAGAGTAATGTGTACTGGGGTAGGACCCCATCCACCAGATTCTCCAACTCCTCCGCAGTGAAGGCAGGGGCCCTTTCCCTGAACACTCTAGCCATTGTTGCTGCCAGACTCAGGTCACAGCAGCACTTGCAGTGTAGGTCCTCTCCTGTTGACGGTCAGGTAGCAAGTGAGTTAATAGTTAGAAAATGGCAGTGAAATCCGTGGCGGTGTGTACCGTCATTGCCGGCGTACATCGCCATTGGCTCCTGGAACCCATAGGGCCCAATGATAACCAATGAGAAGTTACGCGGCGGTCATCGACCGCCTACCCCGATTGAGCACAACGCCAGCGCACTTACCTCATTTCCACTTGTCCCTCCTCACAGGTCAGGCAGCCGCCATTTCAGGGGGGCACATGGCAATGCACCTAACTGCGTCACAGCAGACACTGGCCCATCAACTGACTCTCGACTTCACATACTGCTTCTGTGACCTAAATTCAACAACAGTGGTGCATTCCATGTGAAATATGACCTTCTGCTCAGCGTTCTCCTCCATAGGCTACAACCGCTAAGGCAGATGATGAGATGGCGGCATCCTCCGGTGTACAGACCCCTGGTGGACCTGTCGACAAGGGAGGACAGACACATTATCATCATATACAGACTTGATCGTGCCACAATCCAAGAACTGTGTACCCAATTGGAGCCAGACCTGATGTCAGCTATCCGCCAGCGCACAGGAATACGACCTCTAGTGCAGGTTCTGTCAGTGCTGCATTTCCTGGCAAGTGGTTCCTTTCAAACTACAGTGGCCATGGCATCAGGAATGTCTCAGCCAATGTTCTCCAACGAGTTGTCCAGAGTGTTGTCTGCCCTACCGAAACACATGCGCAGCTACATCGTGTTCCCCGAGGTGGCTGATTTGGCCACAGTGAAAGCTGACTTTTATGCTCTGGGACATATCCCCAACATCATTGTTGCCATTGATGGTATACATGTGGCATTTGTTCCCCCCCAGAGAAATGAACAGGTTTACAGGAATAGAAAAAGCTATCACTCGATGAATGTGCAGATGGTGTGTTTGGCGGACCAGTACATCTCCCATGTGAATGCCAAATATCCTGCCTCTGTGCATGACGCCTATATCTTGAGGAATAGCAGCATCTCTTATGTGATGGGTCAACTCCAGAGGCACCTGGTGTGGCTAATAGGTGAGCCCAAGGTCCCCACACAGTATAAATAGGTGTCTGGTATGAGGTTGTCCCTAAGGGTAAGTGTGTGTCTAACAGTTGTCCCTCGATTTTTCAGGTGACTCTGGTTACCCCAACCTCTCATTGCTACTGGCCCCAGTGAGGAATGCCAGGACAAGGGCAGAGGAACGTTACAATGGGCATACAAGGAGGATTATTGAGAGAACCTTTGGCCTCCTGAAGGCCAGGTTCCAGTGCCTCCATCTGAGAGGTGGATCCCAGTACTACTCACTGAAGAAGGTGAGCCAGATCATCGTGGCATGCTGTATGTTGCACAACCTGGCCTTGAGACGTCAGGTGCCTTTTCTGCAGGAGGATGGGCTTGGAGATGGTCTTGTGGCAGCGATGGAGCCTGTGGACAGTGAGGAAGAGGAGGCAGATGAAGAAGATGTGGACAACAGAACCCACATTATACAGCAGTACTTCCAGTGACACACAGGTAAGAGACTGTAACTCAATCTTACTTTTCAGTAATCGTTTGGACATTGTACATAGCAGCCTTTTACCCTCTGTCTATGGACGCTGACTGTACCCTTTGGATTCTCTATTTTCAGATCTTTGTGCCCCATTCTGGTTCCTGCTATATGTAATGCTGCCCACCAAAGGTCATCCTGTAGTGTATTTTAGTGAATATATACGTTGCAATGCTTTGATAATGTTGTACTAATATTTTTTTCGATTCATTACACTGACTCCAGTATGGTATTTGTTTCAAGGGTGTTTATTTTTGTGCCAATAAGTATGGGGGTATGTGCAAGGGGCTGGGGTGATGGTGGAGAAATGTCCAGTTAGAGTCCAGTCTATTGGTATCACAGGTGCATTGTCCAAGGGGACATAGGAAGTGGAGCAATAGCAGTTCAAGGTGGACAGGGTGACATAGTGGGACAGAAGGGTGACAATCAGGAGAGTCTTATTTCCTGGCGGGGGTCTTGGCAATGTTCTCTGTCTTCTGCCTGGATCGCAGGGACCGGTTGTGGGGTGGTTCTCGTTCTGCAGGGGTTGGAGTGCCGGTGGCCTGTGGGTCCTGTGGCGGGGCATCCTGTCCACTAGCGCAGGTGGAGGTTGAAAGCTGTTCCTCGGTTTGGCTAGTTTCAGGTGCCCTTTGTTGTGTTACTGCCTCCTTCATGGTCTTACCCATCTCAGCCATCACCCCTGCTATGGTGACCAGGATGGTATATATTTTTGTTAGGTCCTCCCTGATCCCCACGTACTGTCCCTCTTGCAGCCGCTGGGTCTCCTGTAACTTGGCCAGTACCTGGCCCATGGTCTCCTGGGAATGGTGGTATGCTCCCATGATGTTTGAGAGTGCCTTGTGGAGGGTCAGTTCCCTGGGCCTGTCCTCCCCCTGTCGCACAGCAGTCCTCCCAGCTTCCCTGTTGTCCTGTGCCTCTGTCCCCTGAACTGTGTGCCCACTGCCACTGACCCCAGGTCCCTGATCGTCCTGTGTTTGTGGGTTTGCCTGGGGTCCCTGTAGTGGTGGACACACTGCTGATTGACATGTCCTGGGGACAGTGGCATGGGCTCGGTGGGTGCTATGCTGGTGTTTCCTGAGGGGGGAGTCACTGTGGTGGATTGGGACTGTGGCAGGGGAACCGACTGTCCAGAGGTTCCTGATGGGCCAGGTTGGTCATCATGTTCCAGGTGTGCAGAGCTTCTGTCATCACTGTGGGTCTCTTCTGGGGGGGGTCTGGATGTAGCTGGTACCTCCTCTCCGGTGACGTTGGGTAGGGATCCTGAAGGGATGCAAATGCATTGTCAATGTATCTGTGTGTGCGATCTTGTGCATGGCTGTGTTCCCCTCTATGATTGTGATTTCCCTGTCGGCTTGGCCTTGTGTGAGTGGTGATTTTGTGGGCTGGGTGAGTCTCTCTATTGGGCATGCTGGGGTGATGGGTGCCCATGCAGGTCTGTGATGGGTGTTCATGCATTGGAGGTGCATGCAGGGCTTGGTATTGAGATGGGTGGGTTGTGCTAGTGGGGTATATGTGAGTTGGTGGAGTGATGGGGGTGGGGGTAGGAGTTTGTGATGGCATGCAGGTAGGGTGGGGGGTATAAAGTAGTTACGATTTGACTTACCAGAGTCCAGTCCTCCTGCTACTCCTGCAAGGCCCTCAGGATGCATGATCGCCAAGACTTGCTCCTCCCATGTTGTTAGTTGTGGAGGAGGAGGTGGGGGTCTACCGTCAGTCCTCTGTACAGCAATCTGGTGTCTTGAAACCTCGGAACGCACCTTCCCCTGTAAATCTTTCTACCTCTTCCTGATGTCATCCCTTGTTCTTGGATGCTGTCCCTCGGCGTTGACCCTGTCCACGATTCTCCGCCATAGCTCCATCTTCCTTGCAATGGATGCCTGCTGCACCTGTGATCCGATAAGCCGTGGCTCTACCTGGATGATTTCCTCCACCATGACCCTTAGTTCCTCCTCAGAAAACCTGGGATGTCTTTGGGGTGCCATGGATGTGGTGTGAGTGATATGTGTGAGGATGTGTGGGGTGATGTGTGGGGTGATGCATTGTGGTGTGTGCTGTGAGGTGTGTGGATGGTGTATGGGTGATGTTATCTGGCTCAGATTGAGTGGGTGCTCCTGGCTTTTCTCTCTCTCTCTGTTCACAAACTTTTTTCCTGTTGAAAGGGTTGTCAGTAATGTGGGTGTGTGTTTTATAGTGGTCTGAGTGTGTGGGTGTGGTGTGTGTATGTGTGTCAGGTGTGTGTAGTTTGAATTGTCCGATGTGGTGTAGTTTTGTAAGTGTGTGTGTACCGCCAATGGTTTACATCGGTTGAAAGACAGCTGCTGTGGGCGTATTCCTGTTGGCGTAATGGTGTGGATTTTGCTATTGCCAGTTTATCACTGACCTTTGGTCTGGCAGACTTGTGTGGGTGTCTGTATTGTGGTGGTATTGTATGTGTGGGTCATGATACCTGTGGCGGATTACCACCGCGGTCACGGTATGTTGGCGGCCGTCAGCACGGCGGTAGGCGGCGTTTACCGCCAGGGTTGTAATGAGGGCCAAAATGTTGCATTAGCAACAACATCAACTCCTAGCGGTTGGTTCTCATGAAAAACTTCCTTTAAGTACATTAACAATACAATGGACAGTTCACAGTTTAATTCACTTGGTCAGTATTTTTATTAAACGCTAAGAAATACAGCTTCTGCACGAGGCCTGGCAAAATAGGCCAAGACACTGGCCAAGTTAAGACCTGTGATTTATAAGCTAAAGCATACTTCATAACCCTTAATATGACATATTACTGCATTAGTCTAGCATATGTTCAATATTTCATAAGTATTATTCATTGATTAGTACATTTCATTTCGGTAATATTGGTGGCCACTCTTCAAGGTCACATTTTCAAATGTGTGCATTCTTTTTCTATGTTATTTCATTTTCTACATAAACTCATTATATAAAATACATACACATTAATTAATAAATTGTATTAAAGAAACCTGCGCTAGCAGGACGCATGCATTAATGACAAGACTTCATAGGTAACAGGACACAGAATGCCCCCTTTCCTCCATAGAAACTATGAGCGGCATCAGAGCTGTAAGTTGTGGAACCTCTGCTTCTAAAAATACATACCAAAGCTCATTCAGGGTCCTCGATACCGCCTGTTGTGCCAACACCACGTCATTGAGTGATACAGAGCTCATCACTGGGATTTTCCTGATAATGCTGGCAACTGTCCGCAGCAAGACTTCTGCAAAAAACCACAAAGGAAGTGCAGTGTGTGAACTGTGGAAGGTGGCAGGGAAATAAAAGTAACGAGAAAGCAGGAAAGAAAGCAAACTACAAATGAATTCAGAAGACTATACTGTAGATATAAAATGGGGCGCATAGTAACTTGAGTGGGAAGAGAGATGCTCATAAGAGAGAAATAGATGAAAAAGAGAGGTGAAAGCATGAACGAAAGACTGAGATAAATACAAAGAAACAAAGAGAGCAAAGGCGAGAGAGAATGCAAGAAACATCAATAGGGATAAAATGATTAGGCACCTATTGTCACTGATAGAGAAGTACCTGTCTTTGGAAATTATTTTGGCCAAGCTAGTAAATGTGCATTTTTGAATAATGGTTTTGAGGATGCTGCTGTTAGCGTGCAAAATGAGTAGCTCTTAAAAGGGTGGCTCAGGAAGGTTGAGTATTGTTGACAGAAAATCAAGAATGGCTGAATCATGAGGGAAAACTATTTCTTTGTTTTTGTGAATAAATTATACATGGTCGTTTTTAGGGTGATGTTTTCTAGGCGTTTTAGGATATCTGAACCAGGGGTGTAGCTATCAGTGATGCAGCAGGCACTATTGCACCAGTGACCAGCGGGCTGAGGAGCTCCCAAACCCAAATCCTGACTGCCTTTAATCACATAACATTTCTTGGAAATCACTGTCCTTCCTTGCACTAGGGCCACTGATCCCATATGGTGGGGAGAAAACTGAAGAGCAACATTGCTCTGTCAGACATGTTGCACATATGATTAGCAAAGTCAAAGCCTGGCCAAAAGAAAGCCAGTGCATGAAGCCAGTGCATGAATGCCCCTGGGGCAATCAGGCAATGCAATGCTGGGCCACATATTGGAAAGGCTGAAATTCCTGTGAATTTCAAGTTTCAAAAGAAAACTTGTATTGGCGCAGAAGGGATGCTCAAGGGTGATATGCCACCCAGTTCTGGAATAGCCTGAGCAGAATGGAATAGCAACTTGGGTCTTCCAAATTCCTTCATTTAGGAATGGGGTGGTGACAGAAGGAGCAAAAATTGGGCTGAGAGAAAGGAAGACATTTCTAGAGTGTGGTGGGGTGAGGGCCAGTCAAACAGCAAGGTATGATCACCCATGAACATTAAGAGCCAAATTTAGACTTTGGCAGAAGGAATGCTCTGTCACAAACCAGGGCATTCTATCCTATTGCACTTGTAATAGGGCAGACAGGATATCCGTCACATTTGTGACAGAGTATCCCATCTGACAAAGTTTAAATCAAGTAGTAAATATTGATCCTTGCCAATCTCACACCAGGTATCCTTTTGGGAAAATGGTGGTACAGTGATGGGGTACAAGTGTGCTGGGCACAGGCAGTACAAATGATGCTCAAACTGAAAATATACATTTGTTTACCTGGGGATTCTGTCTTTTTGAGCACTTCCTCCACTACAATAAGGGGCAGAAAATATGATTGTGTGTATGATATAAACTTTAGGTCTGATTCTCGATATTTGTTTTAATAACTGTGGTAATGAAGAAGATTATTTTTGTATTTATTTGCTGTGTAATCTTGAGTTTCAAATACGTAGTTGCAATCTCTTACATTCCAAACAAATAAATAAACTAATAAAAAATAATTATTCAGTTCTTTGTTGATGGACACTGGACTGTTACTGAAAAGGGACTCAAAAGTGAGCTGCAGTAAACTAAGAGCAAGTTACCCGTGAGATGGGTGGAATGGTGCTCTTTATTGCCGAGAACAGTACATGGAAGGAGAAGAAACCATCAGCAGTAATTATGGCTAGGAAGGCGGTGAGCAAGGAATAACGAGGTTTTACATTAAAATGGGCAACATGGGGTTCGACCTAAGTAACTCTGACCAATAACACCACAGAACTCTGACAAACAGCACCACAACTTTGTGGCCATCAGTACACAGTTGTCAGATTAGTCACACAGAAGACTGCACTGAACCGCCAAGTTATTGTAGCGTACACTGTGTGCTGTCAGTGTATTGCCATCCCCAAGTTGGCTTCTCTGCAGGGCTGTTGGGGGACCGTAGGAAAAGCTGGAGTTTACAGAGCATACCTGGATCTTCTTCTGATTTGAAGTACTCATTCACAATGCTATTGATGCCTGCTCGCAGTAAATCTGGGTCCTCCACCGATTTCAGGTCCTCCACTGCCAGGGCGAAACGCAGAGGTGCGCCTGCACCAATCTCGGCCAGATGCTTGCTGAAAGCCTCTAGGAGGGCGGGGTCGTGCAGTATGTCAGAAATTGACCTGATGTAAAAGGGGAATACAAATTAATGTCCTAAAGTGTGGCAACAATTTATACATATAGAAATTGGATTTTATTGAAAAGTCAGAGTTCACCATATGTCTCAACATGACTTTGCTTTCATCACTATATGCAGTGTTTATAGGGATGGACAACAGTAGTTGTAGATTCATTAAAGCCATGAGGTGTTGGTGTTCGCTCAGTTTGAAGTAAGAGGACAGGAGACAAAAGAGGGTATGAGTGAGAGGGCAGAAGGAGAGGACAAAGTATAAGGTACCAAATTCAGGAACTCCCATTTGTTTAAATCGAGGGCCGAAGGTAATCGTTTGCTGTTCAAATATAAAATTTAAAAACGGCTTTTTGATCTTTTTGATCCATCGATGTAGACATTTTGAAGTCGTTCTCTTTTTCAATAAGCTTCTCTTCAGTTCCAGGGCAATGTCATACCAGAATAGTGTTGTGAGAATATTGTCTGACATAAATATTGTTTCCTAAGTATTGTCTACAAACATATCACCCCACTCGAGTTGATAATAGAATGAGGATTGGCAATGCCAATAGGGCTGGCTTAAGATTAATGTTGTGTGGTAATGTAAAGCATTACATGTAAAAACCATGGTAAACGATATGTATTTGTGTGGAAGCAAACTACTAAAAAGGAGCCATTCATTCAACAGGAATTTCTCCTCTCGCAAAGAATTTGACATTATCTGTAAACTCCAAAGAAAACATGTGATTAACTTTTTCATCCACATTCCTCGTCCCATTCCTTAATGCTTGCATTTTATGGCACCACCTCAATACAGATGCACGGAACAGGAACAACCCTCACTTTTTTTGTAACCATCCACCTCCTTTATCTATTAAAGGGGAAATCTAAAACAATTCGTCCTTTTTAGGGTGGAGCCTGCGTAGCATGCGCTTGCGCATGCATATCGCAGCGAGACGCTTTTGTATTTAGAAAAGGGCTCGGAGCCCTGTCAACTTCACGTCAGTGTTTTTTATTGGTTTGTGGGCTTGCCTAATAAAATCTGCTTGCTTTCATTAGTCGAAGGCAAGCATACCTCATGCCTTTTCCGGGGGCTAGCCCTCCTCGAGCGCAGCAACCAAGTACAGAAAACATGCGAGGCTCGCTGTTTTCCATCGGGCTCGTGGACTTTTTTTTCTCTAATTTACGAGCGCGATCTCGCTTGGCAGAAGTCGAGCGCTTTACATAGTTAATTTCACTTTTTCGGGTTGTGTACATAAATGCGCTTTTGCCCGATAGGTGAAAAGTCGGGTTAGGAGTTTACAACGCGATCAGCTCTAACATGAGCAAACGCGAGACCCGTTGCATTGTAAATGCTTGTTATTTCTGTGTGCACTCTTAGCAAGTGACAGCCCGGAAACAATGCTTAGGCCCACTTCTTTGTAAGCATATTGGGGAAAGTGCATGAAAAATCCATAGTGGGACCGGGTCCAGCTTGATCATTTTCCTTGGTTGAGTTTCAGACTTTTGCTGGTACCTTGTTTCCACTGAGTCGTTAGAATCAGGATGCAAAGGTAAGGCCCAGTGTGTCAGTGCTAGATCGTGCTTTCCCATTTTCGCCCGAAAACAGATTTAAACGCTTTGAACTCTAAAGACAATACATTTCAATATGAACACTTTGCAACAGGTTATTCCTTTAATACAGTAGAAGTACTATTTGGCATCAATAAATCTCCAAGATGCCATTAGATGTGACCATGTCCTTTTGAAATTCGATTTGGGGGAACATATTTGACAATTACAAGTCCTCTATTTGGGTTAAAGGTATCCCAAAGAGTGCACACCAAAATTCTAGCTCCTATAATTGCACTTCTCCACAAGACAAATATTCATGTTTATCCCCACCTGGATGTTCTGCTGATTGAGTGACTTTGGCCAAGATTGTTCAGGAGGTGGGGCGGTTATTTTATCCCAGAATCTAGTGTACATTGAGGCCTGGTTCTCGATGGCTTTGGGGACAGTATATCTGTCCCAAGAATGGAAAGTCAAGTTGGTTCAACTGCTGTTGGCTTTATTAAAGCTGTTAACGAGATTCAGCAAGTCGTTTCTACAGGTTCAAGGAGAGATGGCCGTTTTCTTTTTCTTGTTAAGTATTCAGATGACATTGTAATTAATAATATTCTTTGAAGAAAATTCTAGTTCTATGTTTTTATAGACTGCCGCTCTGTGCTCCCCTGGGCCAGATTGTATCTGGGGCTGTTGGTGCATCATATTCTTTAATATGAAAGCCCAATCTCGAAGGACGATGAATCCTTTATCCCTGTCTTTATCTCTGTCTCAGAGAGTCTGATGTTGCACTTGAATGGTGAAAATAGGAATTTCCCTTTCTAATTACTTTCCACTAGTGTTATCTACATATGCCAGTGTTGAGGTGTGTGTTTTAACAAGAAATATTAATGCAAAAGCTTGCATATATTGTGTGATGAAGCTGCATAGAAAATGTGTTTAACGTAGAAAAATAATGCACACATTTGAAATGTGCCCACGGAGAGTGGTTGCCAATGTATACGAAGACTAATGAAAATGCTTATTAATTTTGAAATGTTATGCAATATGTTTTAAATTTGTAGTAGTATATCGTAATTGAGGTTACATGTTAAGAGTTTGCCTCATTTAATAAAGCCCTTAACTTAGCAAGGGCTTTGGCCTAGCTGCCTAGCCTCATATTTGAATTGTATTTCTAGCGCGTTTAACATGCTGCTTTCTTTTAGGACACGAAGTTGTACTTTTCCAGAAGTTATGTGTTTGTAACCGTAGTAAAATTCTTCTTGTGTGAACCGGTTTATTCGAAGGTGATGTTCTTGCTAAATTCAACAGTGTAATTCGTAACATGTGCAAGGTTAACTACAATGAAGACACTGACTGGAGTGCGAACTGCAACATTTTGTTACCTGACATTCCAACCGTTGAAGACGTCAATAGCTGGACCAATCCGTGACATGGGAACTGTGAATTGTCGAAAGTTCTAGTAAGGTGTTTGCAAATTATTGGACAGAGAAAATTCATCCAATAGGAACTTAACCGCACTGCACAAGGAGAAATCAGAAATTTTTAGCCATTGTAGACACTTCCAGTCACTGAGACATTTTAGACGTTTTGTCACTTTCCAACCACTTTCTGCCACTTTCTGCCATTATTCCGAAGACATTTTGATATTATCTTCTCCTCTATCTGAGGTAAGAAAATCATCCTCTAGCTATGTTATCTTATGCTTCTTGAATGAGACTTTGCTTAACTTGAATTCTAAAGACTTTGCCCCATTCTAACTTTGCTTGATGATGATTGACTGATGTCCTGAGGACGAAGACTGACGCTGCTTGCTGATCTGTTGGATTGGTAACTATCCAATGCAAATTGTGATTGTCTGTTTGCCTTTTCTTTCTAGGTACCAACTGCTATTTTGATAGAGGCCTTAGTTTAGATGTTTTCTAAATTGGTGTTAACTAAATGTTTTGCATGAAGCCCAACATGGCAATGCTAATTCGAGATTAGTTGAGGCGTTCACTAATATCTTATGCAAATAGATAAATGACTGAGTTCTTTCTTTGTTGATTCATGTACTAATGAGACTCTGCTAAATTGATTCATATTAATGATGTGCATCATAATCTGAATGTGTATAATCCATGCATTGATTAAGTTGTGTTCTTCATGCTGGTTGTCAATTAGTATAGTTTGTGATGTGTGTCCTTGCTATTGAGATTAACCTATGTGATATTAGATTGTTAAAAATAGGGAAATAAATGTTCTAACTTCTAATTAAATTGGTGTGGTTATTCATGATTGAAAGGTCATGGTGTGTTCAATTATTGACTTCTATTGATTGTTTATTGATTATTGATTGGTTATTACTGAATGTTTATTGGCCTACTGATTGATAAATGGTAAGAGAGCATTTTGTGCTGGGAAGTCTCCAAATGCGGTCCAAAGGTTCATCGACCTAAGTGCGTCTCCTTGTAAGTTTACTTATTAAGGCTCTGACGCGCTAAAAGTTTTTGGTAGCAGTGTGGATGGTTTGGCCCTTTGGGGCCCCAGTACGAAAGACCAACGGTTTGGTAGAGTTGATGGTTTAGCTTTGAAGCCCTAGTACGATAATCTACAGTTTTGGTAGATATGGATGTGTTTGGCCCTTTGAGGTCCTGGTACAGATGGTACAAGGTGAAACGGTTTGGTGGTAGGTAAGGTGTACCGAATAAATCTGGGTTTGTGTATTTTTTTTTAATGATGCAAATTGGAGAGATGATGTCGCCCTACGTCCCAAATGACTTTCCCAAAATCTCGGAGCTTGATGAAGGAACTTTGAGTATGTTCTCTGCGCTCTAATGATAGTGTGAATGAAGTAGGTTTTGCGATTGCACAGCTTATGCAAATCGCAGGTGAATTGTGAGGTTTGTGGAGAGTTTTAGACCAGATGATGTTTTAGTAGGAGTGGGTGTACTCCGCAATATGAGAGTAGGGAAGTTTGCAAACTTCATGTGAGTGTGGTGCTTTGTGCTCCAAAATTGTCCACGTGGTTGTTGATGATGTACGGACCCTGCGTGGTCTAAGACTCCGGAGTATATTGAAAAGTGTATGAGACACTTGCTTTATGTTGTAATTTGTTTGGTTTAATAGGTCGATTGCAAGGTTGACGAGTCCAGTTTGAGTCAAAAGTGAGTGAATGAAAACCTCAATGGAGATTTGGTGAGTTCTAAAGTTCACTAGAATAATAATCCATTGACAAGTCGAGAGTAGAATTTGCGGGTCAAATTTTGCTTGTGAGTGCGGGATCTGAGAAGGAGAGAGTAGTGGCCGAGGCTAAGCGAAACCTCTGTAAAGTTCTGAAGCGATTGTGTTACCTTTTCCTGTAGTAAACCGGCAAATTTGTGTTTTGATTTTGGTTGGTGCTCACAATATATTGCATTTGTTTTGTATGAATTGAGAGTGGGAAGACAAGCCGCAAGACTTTGTCAGCCGTAGTACGTGTGAGTGTGACGTCATTGGAGCCGCACTGGGATAGGTTGGTTAGTGAGAAGGGTTGAGCACGGATTGGCAGCAGTCCGTGAGAGGCAATTGGAGGAGAAGGTAGGCGAAGAGAATTCTGGGAATAAAAGTCACTTCCTGATCTGATTGTAAACAGAAATACAGACGAAAAGATGACATTTTTCAAGGCTTTAAAGAGTGCGTTAAGGGGAGATGCATATATTACCGCAAGTGTAGGAGAAGTTACACCGCCGGAGGGTACACCGGCTTACATTGTAATGGAGGAAAAGGGTGTGGCGCCATGTCTTTGGCTAAAGAAATGGTGCAAAGCAACGGAGAAATGAGGGAGCTTAGCGTTTCCCTTAAATGGAACGTTCAATTTGAAGATTTAGGAACATTTACGGATGGTGCTATATGATCTGAAGCCACCTCCGAGACCAGCACAGTTTGAGGCGTTAGCCTTCTGGGAGCTAATGGCAAGACAGCAACAGCAACAGAAATTTGAGAGGAGAACAAGGAGAGCAGAAAATACACTAGCGGAGGCTAGATGGGATTGTGTACAGAAAGTTTGGAGAAGAGAGACACTAGAAGGAGTTAAGCTGTTTCTAGCGATAACCCAAGAGGTTGAAGGCAAAGGGAGGAAAGCTACCCGTAAAACAGAAAGAAGTCCTTCTAGAGACAGAGAGGATAGAAAGTCCTCGATAGAGATAGATGACTCAGACGATGATGAGTTCCTTACTCAGTTACTGAATGATCGTCCACCGCCATATGTGGCAGACGAAAATGGCCCGAGTACCAGTAAAGGCCCTACAGGTTTGATACAAGAGAAGGCGACAACAAGTCCGACACAGGTTAGTCCTGTCCTGACACAAGTTCCGATGCAGAGTAGTTTTGGTGTGCCCACCACACAGGTGATGCAACCTCAGTTGCAACCGCCACAGGTTGAGAGGATGTACCCTGACATACCCATTCTAGAAACTGCCACCAATCTGATGGTGCCGACAGAGCGGAGATACCCGAGACCAAGGTTGGTTCAGGCTGAACCAACTCCACTTTTACTGCCTCAGGTGCAGCCGCAAATGATGCCGAGATATACTTCGGTCACAGGAGCACAATCAGACATGTCGGTAATGATGAACCAGAATATGGGAGTTAATCTTCCACAGATTTTGGCCACAGATTTTGGGAAATAGACAGACACCAGATGCCATATCTTTACCTATTACGGTTGATCCACCTGTACCATTGTATGCGCAGGCAAAGCCTAGTGTAAGCAATCAAGGGGTAATGACACAAAATGCGACAAGAGGAGGGTTTGCAGAAAACACCAGAGGGATGATTCCTGCGGAACCGACATTTGAAGGATCAAGATCCTTATTAGATTTCAGTCCGATTGGGGTTCCTCCAGATGCTATGAGACAATCAAGTTCAAGATTGCTGACACCGCAGACCTCGAATGCAAATGCACCACAGACACCTTTAGTACAGGCTGGAACTATTTAATTGCAAGGTTTAACTGCACAACAGCTGACTGACTGGTTAGACAGACTTAATACACCACAGACTGCTCCTGTAGCAGCAGGGTGAGCGGAAGGAGAAGAAGACCTAAACTATGTGAGATTGGGTATGGAAGCAGGCAAGCTCGTTGAAGGGAACATGGGTGTGAACAAGCTAGAGTCATACACGAATGCAGAATTGAGGTACTTGTGCCCAAAAATAACTAGAGAAGTGAGCAAGGTGCACCAGAGGTTGGCAAACCTGGCCAACAAGCACTGCATAGACCTAGAGAATACCAAACATTTGAAGAGAAGTAACAGATTAGATTTTGAGCCAATGGATTTTGAACACATGAGGTCTGCTGGAATGAAAGCACACCTCAAGGAAATACTGCAAAGTGCACAAGTTTGGGGAGCCTTAGTTAAGTGGGAAGGCAGATGGGTGAAGAAAATAGACAAGAGGAAAAGTGATCATATAGAGCAGACTGCTAAAACACAACAGGACACAAACCCTGTAAAATTTTTACCAATGAGAGAGACTGCAGGAGGGACTCTTGTTCATGTACCTTGGACCAGAGGTGATATTCTATCATTTACGAATGATTACCCCAGGTTGAGAGAGAAACCAATAGAATGGTATCAGTAGACAGACAGGTTTGTGAAGCTTGCGAAATGTCTTTGGGAAGACCTGAACACTCTCTTTGAGATAATAGTCCCAGCTGACTTGTGGATTGAGTGTAAAAGAAGTGTAGAATGGCCGACTGATGAACCAGCAAGGGACAAACATACAGGTGCGCCGTCCCCTGATGTGATGAAGTATTATTATAAAGTCATTGAGTTTCTGAAGACGAGAGTTTCGCCTAAGAATATTGTTTGGCAGAGGATTGACAGAACGGCTGAGGAAGTCAAGGAATCGATACATGCATATTATGATAGGTTGTTTAAGGCGTTTAAGCATTACAGTGGCACAGAGACTATTGAGACGAAAGATGTGAATCACTTTGTGTTCAGATTCGTAGAAGGATTGAGACCTGAAATTGGCCAGATGATTAAGAATCATTTGATTTGCTGGTAAGCAAAACCGATTGATGAGGTGTTGCAGTATGCGAAGTACTGTAGTGATGAGATTGAGTTGAAGCAGAGAAAGTTGAAGGAGAAAGCAATAGTGATGCAAATCAATACAGCGCAGACAGGGATGCAGGGAAGTTTTCCACAGCAAGTGGTACAGCAGCCGCAGGGAAATGGGATGTTTCAGTTGCAGATGAGAGGTAGAGGACAAGGAGGTATTGTGAACCGCGGTCCAGACTTGAACACTGTAGTAGTTCAAAACGACGGACAGGGAATGAAGAAACTATTATCTTGTCATGTTTGTGGGGTCGTTGGACACTGGAAGCGTGCCCAATGATGGTGCAGGAAGGTGTTGTTCAACAAAGCAATGATGTCAGTTCATTTTCAAAATGTGAGAGGACCAGGATTGAGAGGTCCAAATCCAAATGTTCAGAATAATGTGAATCAGATGCAAGGTTTTCAACCCATGCAGCAGGTGCAAATGCCAGGTGCACAGCTAATGCAGTTACAACCAATGCAGCAGCAGGTCCCCATGGTACCTAGACAGCAAATGCAATGGCCTTTAGCCCCAATGGAACAGCAACAGATGATGCTTCTTCAACAGGTCACAGGTCAAAGAATGAGTCAGAATAACACAGCACAGCAATACCCATTGCGTGGTGAGAATGGAATAAACTATGAATGGTCGGATGAAAGTTCAGACGGAGAGGAGTGTAGGCTTGCAGCACCTTTAGATGTAGATCAGAGAGGACCCTATGTGCAAGGGAAGGTTATGGGTCACAAAGTTTCATTTTTGGTTGACATAGGAGCTACACGCTCCTCAGTCAGGAGTGCAGAAGTCCCAAAACTGCCCCTTTCGGGACAGGCAGTCAAGGTAGTAGGGGTGGCAAACCAACTCCTGACTAATCCGATCACAGATCCGATTCAAGTTGAGCTTGGCACTTTCCATGGATTGCACAAATTTGTGGTTTGCGATTCAAGTCCCGTATCCCTACTGGGAAGAGACTAATTGTGCAAAATGAGGTGTTTGATAACCTGTTCTAATGATGGAATTGAGGTCCAGACAAACAGTGACGATGAAGGGGAGGAACAGGTTTCAGAACCCGAAATGGAGACCACAGACGAAGAATACCCTCTGATTAATTTCTTTCCGATGTTCACAGTGGCTGAACTTCCCTCAGATTTACAGGGAACAGTTAAAGAAAAGGTATGGGACTTGACAGGGAAAGAAGTAGGACTGATAAAAGGAGTAGAGCCAGTTAAAGTCAGTGTGAAGCCTAACGCAATATTCCCCCAGATACCGCAGTACCATATGGCGCAAGATGTCCTTATGAAGGTTGCGCAAATCATTGCAGATTTAGTGAAACGGGAAGTCTTAAGGGAGGTATTGAGCAGTCCGTGTAATTCACCAATAATGGGACTGAGAAAGCCCTGTGGGAAAGTTCGAATTGTCCATGATTTGAGAATGATCAATGACATAGTGGTAAAATGTTGTCCAGTGGTACCAAATCCAGCTGTAATTATGTTTCAGATTCCATGTGATGCAGAATGGTTCACAGTAATTGATCTGTTCCAAGCGTTCTTTTCTGTGCCTCTTCATGAGGACAGCCAATTTATCTTCTGTTTTAAATTCTTGGACAAAGTCTACAGTTGGTGTTGTATTCCTCAAGGGTTTTCGGAATCACCTTCCATATTCAACCAGATACTGAAGAAGAATTTGAAGTCGTTGGAATTGCCTTTCCAATTGACCCTAGTGGAATACATTGACGATTTGTTAATTGCATCCAAAACAAGGGACGAGTGTAAGCACAACTCGATTGCCTTACTGAACCACTTGGGAAAGAACGGACACAAGGTGTCCCCCAAGAAATTGCAGTATTGTCAGAAAGAGGTAAAGTATTTGGGTCATCAAATTGAGAATGGGTTGAGGAAATTATCCAGGGAAAGAATAACAGCTGTACTACAGATGAATCCCCCGACAACACAGAGAGATGTTAGGATGTTTCTAGGGATGGTGAGTTACTGCCGCCAATGGATCCCACATTTCTCAGTCATCTCTAAGCCATTGCAGAGGCTGAGGAACAAAGAGAATCAAGACACTATAGTGTTGGGGGAGAGGGAAATGAGAGAGTTTACTGAGTTAAGGGAGAGCATGTGCAGGGCTCCTGCTTTAGGTATGCCTGATTAAATGAATCCTTTCATTCTGTTTTGTCATGAACAAGATGCATGTTCTTTGTCTGTCTTGACACAGATCCATGGAGGTGTAAACCGACCAGTAGCATATTTTTCAGTTACTTTGGACCCAGTTGCAGCAGCCTTACCGGGTTGTCTGCGTGCAGTAGCAGCAGTTGGACAAAGCCTTACACAGTGTGAAGGCATAGTGATGGGACATCCTTTAACAGTCATAGTCCCTCACTCAGTTTAAATTCTCCTGACACATACAAAGACCCAACGTATGACCAATGTAAGATTGACCAAATATGAGACAATTATATTGGGGTTACCAAATGTAATGTTAAAGAGATGTACAGTGTTGAACCCTGCAACTTTACTTCCAAGTGAAAATACAGAGAGTGAAAATTTGGAAGGTATAGATCATGACTGTCTTGAGGTGACAGAATTATACACAAAACCAAGACCTGATATTAGAGACACCCGATTGGAAGAAAATGGCCAAATTATTTTCGTTGATGGCTCATGTTTGAGAGACTCAGTAGGAGTGCTGAGAGCCGGATATGCGGTATGCACAATTTCTGGTATCTTGGAAGCATCCTGGCTTCAAGGAGTGTATTCCGCTCAAGTAGCTGAGCTGGTAGCTCTTACCAGGACTTGCCATGTCTCTGCTCAGATGAGAGTCACTATCTATACTGATAGTCAGTACGGATTCAGAATTGTTCATGATTTTGGCCAACTGTGGTCACAGAGGGGTTATTTGACCTCTTCTGGTTTGCCAGTGAAAAATGGAGAGAGAATTAGAGAATTATTGCATGCGATTCAGTTACCTCATGAGATTGCCGTGGTAAAATGCAGTGCACACCTGAAGTCACAGTACTTTGTTTCGATGGAAAATGGATATGCGTATTAAGTCGCAAGGTTTTGCTCATTGAACTGTATATCGTTCAAGGATCAATGGGAGTTGTTACCTGAAAAAAAAAATGAGACATGCACAGGTTGTGCATTGAGGGTGATTGACACGTTAGAAGAGTTGAAATTGCTGCAGGACTGTGTCAGAAAAGATTAGAAGCATTCTTGGGTTAGGATGCAATGCATACAAAGACCAGATGATTTTTGGGTTTCAGAGGAAGGGAAAATGGGTTTGCCAAACAGTCTTTTGCCACAGTTTGCAAGGTTTTTACATGGTCAGGCACACATTGGGAGGGATGCCATGATCAGGTTGTTCAAGATTGATTGGTTCAACCCAAAGTTTAGACAAGTTACTGAAATGATTTGCCACCGTTGCGTCATCTGCCAACAGATGAATGTGGGGAAAGGGACAGTGGTAAATTTGAGCCACATTGGAAGAGCTCGAGGTCCATTCAGCAGAATGCAATTGGATTTCATTGAGATGCCTGTGTGTGGAGGTTTGAGGTATGTGTTGGTGATTGTGTGTGTATTTAGCCACTCGATTGAAGCATACCCTACACGTAGAAATGACAGCCTCACAGTACCAAAACTGTTGCTTAGGGAACTGATAACACGTTTTGGTTTTCCGATCTCTTTAGAATCAGATAGGGGAAGTCACTTCAACAATGAGGTGGTTAAATTACTGTGTGCAGCATTGAACATTGAACAGAAGTTGCATTGTAGCTACCGCCCTGAAGCATCAGGACTAGTGGAATAAATGAATGGTACCCTGAAGTCGAGAGTTGCAAAAATGTGTGCGTCTACAAATTTGAAATGGCCCGACGCACTACCCTTGGTTTTAATGTCAATGAGAAATACACCTAACAAGAAGACAGGACTGTCGCCACACGAGATCCTCATGGGTCGAGCTATGAGACTGCCTGCAGTGACCGGGGAATGCTCTTGTGAACATCACAGATGATATGGTGCTGGACTACTGCAAGGGTCTGGCTGATGTGGTCCACTTTTTTTCTCACCAGGTGGAAGCTACCACCCTGCCACCGATCTATGATCCAGGACACAACTTGAAAGCTGGTGACTGGGTTGTCATCAAGAAACACGTAAGGAGGACGTGCTTTGAGCCTCGTTGGAGGGGACCCTACCAAGTGATACTAACGACTACCACAGCTGTGAAGTGTGCGGGAGTTCTGAACTAGATCCACGCCAGTCACACGAAAAAGGTGACGTGTCCAAGTGTTGAGGAAGTTAAGTTGTTGAAAGTACCAACAACCGACAAGGAAGTCTCAGGGCCAGAGAAAGATCGAAGAGGAACTGAGACAGAAGGAGAGCCCATTGAGGACGGCTTGGTCACACTGTAAGAGACGAGCGAGAACATATCCAGAGGGTTGATGGTAAGCCTATCTCAATTGAGGCAGCAGGGGAGCCTAGTCAGAGGGAGGCTCTTCCAGAAGCAGACGATTGTGAGAACCAGCAAGAGCACTTGACAGACACAGAAGGCGAAGGAGTTGATGCAGAAGAGAGCCAAAGTGTCTGAACTCCTTCTGAGCAGATTGCAGGTCCATCAAGTGAAAACACCATAGAGTAAGGAGAAGGCACAGGGTTGCCACGAGAGAGATCAGAGCCCAAAAAGACAAGTGGCCAGAGTCAGAAACAAAGAGGAGAGAAGTGGTTGTTGAGGACACCATAGAGGAAGAAGTAGACACAACAAGGAGAGAAGATTTAAGTGAAGGAGAGTTGCAGGGTGATCGGAAGAGGAAGAGAATAGCAAATCGAAGGTACGCAGGTCCTGAATGGGCGTATGCAACTACAACTGAATGGCAACAGGAATTTTTGTCTTTTTTTTTCGATTGAGAAGTTCCAGGTCAATATTTTGACACCTGAATCTGGCTGAAGGGACTGAGTAACAATCTGAGCTAGAATTGAGCTAGAAAAAAAAAAGAGACTGAGAATTTTACTGGATGAGACATTGAGAACCTGAAATTGACTTTTGAAAAAGATTTTGACAAGCTGCTGAACAGAGTTGACAAGGGATCCTGGAAGTGAGATCGAAAGCTGTAAATAACTGCTGAAGGAAGATTTTCCTTGTTTTGACTTTGCTGCAGTTTTGTGCCTTACAAATCATTCTTAGTCGTTTGCTTAAGAACCATCCTTTGTGGTCATTCTGTTAACCATCCTCCGCTTTCTGATTCTTTACAGATCATGACTAATACTAGGCAGGAGAGTAGAGGGAGTAGGCGTTGTAAATACTTGGGTGTTGGTTTAGGTATTGCATGTGTGATCTTGGTTGTGGTTGTGATTGTGGGTATGACACTGATGGATAAGAGTGGGACTAACGATGCTTCAGGTCCTGAAACTACTACTGCACTAACAGCTTTGGAGATGTTTGAACTGGATGAGAGATACTTACATGAGGGCATGAATGCAAAAGGGGAACTTTCTTCTAATGTTTTCTATTGCTTGTTGAATGAGTATATTGAGACGATGGATGCGAAAAATTGCTTTGTGTGTACACAGATTCCTACTTCTGTACAGGAAGGAGTCACTCATCATAGTTTGCCATTCATTTATGGGATAAGTTTTAGTCTGTTGCTAACAAGGTTTTATAACCAGGAGGACATTCAATATTTCTATTCCAATCCGGATCTAGTGTTTTCTTATGTGCCTATAATAGAGGATTTGAGTGATGTATTTAGATACTATAGTATAAAGCTAGTTAAAGGATTAATTTAGCCGATATTAGAAATTAGTATATCTTATGCTCACCAAAATATCTTGACCTGCTTGCTTACACCTGTAGAGAAGAGCTTTTTAGATCATACTGATGATAGAAGAAAAGCATTAAAGGGAAATTAGAAAAAGGATTACAGCAGCGAGCTTTTGAGAATAATGACGCTTATAGTGCAATAAGAGCGCAAGGGAAATTAGCTTTAGATGCATTACACGTAGGGAAGCTTTGTATATCCAGGTCAAAATCGTACTATGACAATGTGTTTGTGGGAATGAGTGAAAGTAAGCATATCTTTTTGTTTGAGAGTAAATGGACGTTTATGTTGAATGGACAGGACCTGGCGATTCCTGGGATCTACTATATATGTGGTCTTAATGCTTATTATCGTCTTCCAAAGGGATGGCATGGGACATGTTATTTGGGGATAGTTTTTTCAAAGATTTACCAACTTGATGACTAAAAGAAGTTTCCGAGATTGTCTGAATTACATCGTACTAGACAGAAAAGAGAGACAGCTGCTGGTGTATTGGGAGATATATTTGGGGCGATAATTCAATTCCTTCAGTGGGAGTTATTTTGAACTCAGTAAAGATTCGAAAGTTGTCTAATATTGTGGATAACATGCTAACACATTTCTCAGGAGCTATACTCCTGATGGATACTCAACTTGCTATGGAGAGGGCTATGACTCTTCAAAACAGGCTTGCTTTAGACATTCTTTTAGCGAAGAATGGCGGGGTTTGTAAAATGCTTAATGAGCGTCATTGTTGTGCGTTTATTCCTGACAATAGTAACGAGATTAGGAGCTTGCTTACTAATTTGAGTAATGAAAGTGCAGATTTAAAGGAACTGAAAGAACCTGGTGTTTGGGAAAAGGTCGGAAAAGGTTTTGCTTCAGTGGGAAATTAATTGGCTCAGCAACATTTGCCATGGGATATTGTCTAAAATAATACAGTGGATATTGATTGTTGTGGTTTTCTATTTGGATTATGGGTGCTGTGTAAAATTTGCAAAAGAATAAAAATAAGAAAGGCGAAAAATGATAAGAGGAGGGAAGAAAAGGAAAGGAAAAAATAGTTTAAGGAAAAATCAAGGGGGAAACCAATACGTGGAGAGATTGAAATTACATAATTTTAACTGATGTAAAATTTGTGGGAGAAGATCTTGTGTGATGACAAGAGTCATCAGAGGAGGGATTGTTGACGTGTGTGTTTTAACAAGAAATATTAATGCGTAAGCTTTCATATATTGTGTGATGAAGCTGCATAGAAAATGTGTTTAACGTAGAAAAATAATGCACACATTTGAAATGTGCCCACAGAGAGTGGTTGCCAATGTATACGAAGACTAATGAAAATGCTTATTAATTTTGAAATGTTATGCAATATGTTTTAAATTTGTAGTAGTATATCATAATTGAGGTTACATGTTAAGGGTTTGCTCCATTTAATAAAGGCCTTAACTTAGCAAGGGCTTTGGCCTAGCTGCCTAGCCTCATATTTAAATGGTATTTCTAATGTGTTTAACATGCTGCTTTCTTGAAGGACACGAAGCTGTACTTTTCCAGAAGTTATGTGTTTGTAACCGTAGTAAAATTCTTCTTGTGTGAACCGGCTTATTCAAAGGCGATGTTCTTGCTAAATGCAACTGTGTAGTTTGTAACAGGTGCAAGGTTAACTCTCCTAGGAGAAGACAATGAAGACACTGACTGGAGTGCAAACTGCAACATTTTGTTACCTGACATTCCAACCGTTGAAGACGTCAATAGCTGGACCAATCAGTGACATAGGAATTGGGAATTGTCGAAAGTTCTAGTAAGGTGTTTGCAAGGGACCATTCCCTGCCCTGAAAAAATACCGAAACTAAAGGTTTTTTTTTTTTTTTTAAGTGCAGCTCGTTTTCCTTTAAGGAAAACGGGCTACACTTAAAAAAAAAAAAAAATGCTTTATTTAAAGCAGTCACAAACATGGAGGTCTGCTGACGACAGCAGGCCTCCATGTTTGCGAGTGCCTAGACTCGCTATGGGGCCGCAATTAGCGACCCACCTCATGAATATTAATGAGGTGGGTCATTGCGACCCCATAGCGAGTCGCAGTCGGTGTCTGAGACACCGTACTGCATACCAATTTGCGAGTTGCAAATTGCGAGTCACAGGGACTCGCAATTTGCAAGTCGCAAATTGGCGTTTTGCTACATCTGGCCCTAAATGCTTTGCATGAAGCCCAACATGCCAATGCTAATTCGAGGTTAGTTGAGGCGTTCACCAATATGTTATGCAAATAGACAAATGACTGAGTTCTTGCTTTGTTGATTCATGTACTAATGAGACTCTGCTAAACTGATTCACATTAATGATGTGCATCATAATCTGAATGTGTATAATCCATGCATTGATTAAGTTGTGTTCTTCATGCTGATTGTCAATGAGTATCAGTTCTGATGTGTGTCCTTGCTATTGAGATTAACCTATATGATATCAGATTGTTAAAAATAGGGAAATAAATGTTCTAACTTCTAATTAAATTGGTGTGGTTATTCATGATTGAAAGGTCATGGTGTGTTCAATTATTGACTTCTATTGATTGTTTATTGATTGGTTATTACTTAATGTTTATTGACCTATTGATTGATAAATGGTAAGAAAGCATTTCGTGCTGGGAAGTCTCCAAACGCGGTCCAAAGGTTCATCGACCTAATTGCGTCTCCTTGTAAGTTTACTTATTAAGGCTCTGACGCACTAACACCAGCAAGAAGGAATGGGGGAATTTGCTGAGGGGTCTGAATTGCAGTTTGGGACTAAAGTTTTGAAAAATGCAAAACATGTTCTGTTAACTATTTTAAGACATTTTCTTTTCTTGTATGATCATTCAATTTGCTTTGAATAAATGGCTGTGTCGCATGATAGCGGTCATATGTTTTTCCTAATAAGGATTCATGTTTTTGTATTTATGCAAGTAGTGAGGAATGGAGGTAGCAATGTGAACGGTGAAGGGAATGAGTATTAGGATGAGGAACGTGAAATTGGAGTAACAGAAATTACCATTAAGTAATATAGGCACTCTTTGTGTTCATTTCATGTCCAAAAGTAGAAAATGGCAGTTGAAGTTTTCTTATTTTTACTCAAATATGTGAAGTACAATGAAATATGTAACCCTAACTCCTCATGACAGTTTCCTGCTCCAGAATGTCCTGGGAGGAACATCCTAGATGATGAAACACTGTATGCAGCAGGCTCAGTCACCGATGGGTAGCGTGTATCGTAGCGGCTGGAGAGAGAGCACTGTGGGCGTGTAGATGGGAAGGTGGAGACATGTACCGTGCAGCCAACTAGGCCTGGCTACAAGAAGCAAGGACAGAGCAGTGGGAGCCTTGTTCAGGGGGCTCAGAGCAGGGAAGCAGTGGCAGCTGCCGCCAGACAACAGTCTCCCGTTGCCTTTAGCAGTCATTCGTGTCAGCAGGACGTTTCCCACTGCCTCAAATGGCTAACAATGTTGATCCTCATGTTTTTGTTTTCAAACAATTGGTACCATAGTAGTTAAAAATCATACATAAGTGTGCACGTCTTTGTATTTCTCAATTTCACACACCCATACAACCTACTGCATTACAATTGTGTAATAAATGCATTGCAATTGAGTGGCCATTCTTAAAGTACACAAAATAGCCACACATATACCTTATGACTATAGGTAACAGAGGTAAGTAGGCAGAAGGTATGGAATGTAACCCATCTGGGTTTTCAAGTGTTTGAAGGCTGTTTTTTAAGGCTTAGTGAATGCCAGAAGGGAGGAACTTGCTTAAAACTGGTGTTGGGGATGTTCCAAAGAAGTGATTGAAACAGCTCAAAAGTTCGAAACGTCGAGAATTTGGGTACAATCAAATGGTAGAGTTGCATGAGCAAAGGGGTAGGGGTCTGAGGAGTAGTAAATTGGTGAGAAGCAGATGCTGTACAATGGATGACTATGAATACAATGGTGAATATTTTTGCGAATAATCATGTTGCTTGGCCCAGGTAAATGTGGTAGGAAACAATATGGGCACGTTGCATAGCCTGCATGTGACTAAGATGAACATTTTGTTGGGGGAGAGCATGTCTGTTGGGAAAGTCCAACTAGTACGCTGTCACAGTAATCTACATAACAGCCGGGCAACCTGTTGTTCATATCACTAGTAGCCAGAAGTTCGAGGTGCTAGAGGACGTCTCAGATGCTGAGCACTGGAACGCAGCCACTGTGATCATGGAAGTAACGAAGGGATAGCAATTAAGTTGCTACCCTAGGTTCCTGTCAGATGAGGAGGGAACAAATATTGCTAGAATCATTTGCACATGCTTTACTAGAACAAAATATATTGCCTTTTAGGCAAGAGAAGTAATGGTAGAGTTGTACCTCAGGAACTCAGTAATTGAATATTGGAGGTCCTGTGGAGGAAGATTGATTGCTAAAGTTGTGTGTGGGTCACAGAACTGGAAAGTGAGGGGGCAGTATCTCACGGTTCGGGTAGTTTTACTTTCTTTTGCCTCTTTTTTAGCCTACCTAGGTTTGTCTTGAGTGGCATCCATTTTACTTGCACTCTTCCATCGCACAGCCTTCGATTCAGACTTTGCCTTCATCACTAGGAGAAAAAAATGTGTTAGCGAGATCTGTCAGCTCCTCATAGTGAAACTAACTCTACTGTTAGAAGTGCTACCACCTTCTGCAGAATGCATACTACTTCTCATAACAGTGACCAGTACTGTCTTAGAAGCAGGTAGGTCTACACAGTCCGACCAGGAAGCAAGCCAGGATTGCATGCCGTGTTGTAGGTACTCAGCCCATAGGGCTATCATATTACATGACAAACATGCAACACTCTTTATGGTACTATGTGATCAAAAGAATGTATTTCAACTTCTAAATTGCTACTATTCAATGTCTCGGTGGTAGGCAGAGAAGAGGATTAGACGTCTGTCTCGCATTTACAACTATTGCAACTGCACTTCATGCATTTCATGCGGGTCGTAAACAGGTGAATATTTTATGAACTCTCTCACTAGAACTAAGAACAGTAAATATATATCGATCAGGATATTGGAACACACAGCCATTATTCATGGAAAAATGTATATTCCTGATGTTATTGGCAGTGATATGGAAGCCTTCCTGAAATTCTTTATTTCTTAAGGATACTGATGTTTCTCAACCTACACCACACAAACCTTGCTTGGCGAAGCTACTAACTGCAAGCCAGAAGATAGTCTTAAGTGAAAGATAGTTTACCATTGTGGACCCCACTGACTGGGTGAAATTGAGCCCTGTCAGAGCTCACTCAAAACAGTAGGTTCTATCCTCCATAGACCGTCATGCGACTCTGTACAGATCATAGATTTGCTCCACTTTGCATTGACACTCGTTGGCATATTTATAATGCCCTAGCACCACCTTGCACCACATTAACGTCATTGTTTTTTTACATTAATGTGGCCTAACGAGCCCAAAATCCCAGCACCTCATTTACAGGGTGGCACAATGCATGCATTGCGCCACTCTGTAACCCTTTACGCTACATTATGCCTGCGCCAGGCATAATGTATGCAAAAGTGGTGTTCCCCCGTTAGGGGAGCCGGAAAAATGGCAAAAAGAAATCTATGAGATTTCCTTAAGCCATTTTTTACGGCACTTTTAACGTCTGCTGGGGGCTTCCATTCTTTAGAATGGGATCCTATCTACTCTGCAGGAGTAGTGCCAATATTTTGCCACTACTCCTGCAGAGTACATCAATAGCGTCATGAAAAATGACTCTATTGCCCCCCACCCTGCGCCCTGGTGCACCAGATTTTAAATATGGTGCACACATGGTGGCGGTAGGGGGGTGCTACGGGGCGTAGGAAAAGTGGCGCTGCACTCGGTGCAGCACCACTTTCCATAAACCTGCCCCTCAATTTTCTGAATTTTGTAAACATGTATGCTAGGGGATATTATGTACTGATACTGGATACTGCGTTTTAGATGAAAACTGTTGCCCACTGATGTGAGTGGGATGCAATTTAGCTGGCTAATGGATAAATCACACTAACTGGTCAGTGCCATGGTATAAACAAGGTTCACATTGACCCTGGTGGTACACTGTGGTATGTAGTTTTTTTATAGGATGCATTACCATGTTTCCTTAACGTTTCTTTGGTGTCCATGGCTAAAGAGGCACATGAGGTGGAATTCAGCAAACCACCAAAGTTGGTCCTCTATAGCATGGCCAGCCTAAATGATCTTTTAGTATTTTACTTTAACCTGCTATTTGCTTTTACTGAGTGATTATGGACCCCTCTGCGCAGCCACCAGACTGGAAATTGCAGTGGTCAGTTTGACTCCAGACTGTTGCCCTAATCAGGGTCAACCTGACATGAACTGTTGTGTAGGCAAGATATTCTTTCAAACTGCACGGAAAAATTGCATATCCTGTGCACTTCATCTTTTTGTTTATACATGAAGATATATTGTTCTAGCCAACTGCCTAGATTGTTACCACAGAAACTGAGACGGTAGCAGCCTCAAGACAAGTAGGTTGACTCGCCAATTATCGCTCTATTTATAGCCATTTGACTGTGCTGCATACATCTTTAATTTGCCACAAAACACTTATCAATGTAACAATTGTCCACAAATTTAAATGACATTGAAGGTATCAGGTAAAAGAAACAATAAAGGTGACTGTGAAATGATATATAACATACACAATATAAATGATGTCAAATACTAAAATAACACACAACATCAAAGAATGAGAATGGTAATAAATAAACAAGGTGGAAGTTCGTGCAGTATCTAGGTCTGTGCAAAATGGACCAACAGCATGTTGTGTATGTGTTCTATAAAAGGATTGAAGTATATGGTAAAGACAACACACGGTACACTAGCCTTGTTTTCCAGGGATCCCCACTAATGCAGACTCTGAGCGGAATGTATGCTATTCAAGGTGACCCTGAAGTTGTTTGCCTAAAACAGCCTGTGAGATTTTACTAATCACAGTCAGATTAGAAATGAGTACAATAGCCTGGGTCCTCTACTGAGATTCATACTCTTTTTTAACAGGGTCATGACCACATCATGCCACATCTGTATAGAAATGATTTCTTGATCCATACTGTGATTAGTGAACTTGATTAGTGTAGTGTCTTGCTAATCAGGGATGATGGGACCCTTTTGGTTCCTGACGGACCCCGCAGAACTGTGACATAAGTGTTCGGTGTGGTTAACAGAACTCATGATTTTGAATGGGGAGTTCGTGGTTAGCTGCGTTTCCTTACTTTGCGTCAGGTAGGCGTTTCCAGGGGCGTTGCATGGGTGTTCCCATGCAACATCCATGGATTTTGACGCATACCCAGAATTGAAAATTTCAGTAAACCTGGCAATGCGTCAAAAGCCTACACCACCCCAGGGTTGGCAGAAGAGTGAGTGACACAATGGAGAGAAATATCTTTATTTCTCCCTGTTTTTCCTCTTTCTATGTGTCCTGCCGAAAATGCATCCATTGATTGGTTGTGTGCAGGAAGGTGTCCTTCCTTCACAAAAACAATCATCCGTACAAAAAAAGCACCTCTGCACAATGGGTGCCTGGCAGCAATTTCTACACCAGCACAAGGGGCGGGAGGACAGAATGCATTGATTCATGTAGATATGGTGCATTTCTGCCCTTTCCCGTGGCACAGGGTGGTGGAGCAAGGGACCCTGTGCCATGTAAATACAGCCCTGAGGTTTTTGTGAGGCATGCCTGGTTGGGTTAGGTGCGATTCTTGTCCAACACAGTGGACACCCACAGGGATGTGGAACTCCTATTGCCCCACACATATTGTTTGGGGTCAAGAGCAACAAGTTTTAATGTTTACTTTTTCTTTGGGGCAAGTATGCCCAACCCGCTGCAACACAAACCCTTTGGCTGCCAGATTACAAAGAAGGGAACTCTCTGCAGTTGAGGTAATGTATGGGTCTGTAATTTAATGCTGTTCAAACTTGTATATATATTTCATTAATGAAAAGCCTTCATTATTAGTGTGAGGGCTGTATGTAAATGTTTTGAGGTCACACTACACTACTGACAGTGGCTCCAGTAAAATAAAAAGTGTACATATATATTTGAAAGGTTTAACAATATGAGGCTAAGTATAATGCTCCCAGAATGCTCTCTGATTAGATGCAAATGTTTGCAGAAGCTTGTAAGCAAGAGTCATGATTCTTTGCTTTCAAAATAAAATGTTCAGAAAAAATGCAAGTAGGAAAAAAAAGTTTCGCTACTATGAACTTTTAGGTGCTATTTCTTTGAAGCGTCATTTAGTAAAATGTGCTGATGCATGCTAGTATTTCCCAAAAATATTCTTAATGGAAAATTAGTGTAACCATTTTCAACACGATTATGGGAAGCATGAAAATACTCAAATACTGGCAAAGCCAACCAATCCGACATTAGTTGTGAGTCTTTTGGTTTTGTCAATGCATGTCTTGTTTTGACATGGCTTTTGTAACACTTCATTGTTGTGGGAGCTGCAAGGCCCTCACCATTGTAGCAAACACTGGTAAAAAAAAAAAAGAAAAGTGTATGGTCTCAAAAAGTACACATTGCCACCAGTGGCGTAACAAAGGCCCCCCAGCCCCTCACCAGGGCACCCCCTCCCACAGCACTTGCCCTAAGAGAGTCGGGGGAGGGACTCAGTGTTTTTTGCAGGGGGAGCTCTCCACTTTCGCCCGCTACTGATTTCTACAGTAGTTTCTGGCACTGAACAGAACTACTTTGTGTGCCAATATGCTCCTTATGGAAGAACAGAATGAGATCACTCACAGTAAAGCCAGCCAATAGATGGAGAGAGAAATAGAAGTTTAACAAAAACAAATTGTCTTTGTGAACGCCAGACCTAATTAGAGACCATATTCTTAAGAGAAAGTAAAAAAAGTGCACCCATGGTATATGTCTTTGAATTAGTGGCTTTCATGAATTCACAAGACCTTACAGAAGTAGGCCAGGACATTGTACTCCTAGAAAACATTTGTGAACTGTATTTTAGCTCGAGCAAATATGCATGTGTAGATTTGTTCATGTGAAAATCTGTTGAGCGTTTACAAGTTCACTTTCCCTCCAACCACTTTTTACCCAACCCTGGAAGAACTTCTACTTCTGCCATTGTTAGGATTAAATGTTCATCCTTTCTCAGTATGTGAAAAGATTAGAGGAGAGCTGGTGAAAATCCTTAAAACATGCAAGTTAGTAGTTTGCAGACGCAAAGGCTTTTCAGTCCTAGTATGTATATCTGCGGAAAGGTGGCAAAATAAGGAAATTGCTATAGTAGGGATTGGAATTGAACATTTCCACATATTTTTATATGGAAAGCCATTTTGTCACAGATCATCAAACACAGCTTAGGATCTTTGGCAATCCTAACGCCAAAAGGCCTCGTCATATTGAACATTGGGGTTTATGATTACAGGAATAGAACTACACTATTGTGCATCAACCAGTGAAAGATCAAAACCCTGCTGACTATTTTTCATGAGTGCCAGTACAGTGGCTTAGTACCACTTCCAAAGCGGCTGACGCATATATTAACTTTATAGTAAAGTCCAGTACACCTGCCGCTATTTCACTGGAACAAATCATTACTGCCACAAGCACAGATAGTGACATGTTGATACTTAAAGTCATTATTGCCCATCAATCCTAGAAACAGCACACTCAACTTCTTACAAATGACAGTGAATATCAGAAATTCAAAAATGTGAAAGATGAACTGCTTGTTCCTCAGGATGGTCTTGTCTTACAAGGTTGAAGAATTGTCATACCGGAGAGTGTAGGACACCAGGTACTGAAGTAGGACATGAAGGACATTGTGAAAATGTTGCCTCTAAATGAGCTCTCTGAAACAGAGTCTGGTTTCCTCATCTTGACAAAAGAGTTGAAAAGGAAATAAAGGTGTGTTATTTGTGCAACTGCTTATCCCTCAAAATAACTCAGCATCCGTTGAACATATCTGATCTTCCGAAGCATGTGTGGGTGTGAATCGCTGTTGACTTCTTTGGACCCCTTGACAATTGACCTGAGAGTGGTCATTGATGAGTCCTCTCACTCTCCTTTGGGTGAAGACCTTCCATCGATCACTCAGGAAAAAGTTATTGAGAGGTTAGATGTTATTTTTACAACATGAGGTGCTCCTTCAATTATAAAGACTGAAAATGGACCCCCTTCCAACAATTGGGAGTTCTCAGACTTTTTTAATCATCTCAATGTTAAGCATCAGAAAAGCACAACTCTGGCCACACACAAATGGTGTTGTCGAGTATTTGATGGGCACACTCAAGAAGACCATTCAGCATGCTGCACTTGAAATGCCTGACCTCAAATCAGCTCTTCATTCTACTCTTCATGCTTATGGTCGACTCATTAAATGACAGGTGAAAGTCCTGCCACCCTGATGTTCGGGACAGCCATGACGACCTGGTTGCCACACTGGACCAATGAAGGATAAAAAATGATTGTAAAGTTTGTCACACCTATTTGTGTCACAAGCAAAAGATGAAAATCTATGCAGACAAATGCCAATGTGTTAGGAACAGTGTTTACAGAAAGAGAGTGAGTCCCAGTAAGACAAAGGAGAAAACACAAGTCTGATGCCCCATTTGATGATGAAGATGTACAGTTGTGGCTAGTAAAGGGCACATGGTGACTGCACACCATCCTGGAAAATCCATTACGCAAGATTCTTCTAATTTCTAACATGTGTCTCATCATTCGCTAATTTCAGATGTCAGAAATTAGCCTGGTTCAACTGAAACTTCTGAGAACCCCCTGACCGAGCCTGTCTCTATATCACCAGTAGCAGTCATGGACACCTCTCCTATCTCTTCACAGCTTCATAGGACACGTTCTGGGCGATTGATTTGCACTCCACAACAACTTATTGAAGAGTTGTGATGTATATATGTAACATTTGTACTTTTTATTTAACAAGGGGGGAGATGTAGTGTCTTGTGAGTTAGGGATGTTGAGACCCTTTTGGTTCCTGATGGACTCCGTAGAATTGGACGTGTTTGGGTGTGGTTAATAGAATTTATGATTTTGAATGGGGAATTTGTGGTTACACACGAGGAATAAGGATGTGTAATATCAAGCTCTGTGAACTTGTTTCACCTGCCTTCCTAAGAGTTTTTCCAGAAGAATAACAAATCTCACTGTTATTTGGTCTTAACATTCTGTTCATTATTAGTGTGCACCAGCTCAAAGTGCAAGGAAATGCACTGTTTTCTTTATGTTGAAAGTTTAATTTCAACAATTTGGTCACCATTACAGTTACTTTATTTTAAAAGGAACTGATTTTCAAAATATTTTTTAAATTCACCCAGGAATATAATACTACGGCCTCTTCCTCCTTTTCAGTGGGTCCACCACATTGGGTCAAACCACTACCCCAGGTAGTGCTTCAGCCCACATAGTCAGGATGTATATTTACGCAATCCTGTCAGTCAGCCTTTACTGTTATATAAAACAGTGTTTCCAGCAGAAACAATTTTAGCAACATATATCCAGGTCTAGTATCCTAGCAGTGAATTCTACTCCACCAGAATGCACCCTTTGTTCCAAGGACTGAAAAGAAAGGCCATCTCTGTTATTAGAACGACCTGTACTGCAACTATCCCGAATTGTGCACATTTGTACCTCTTCTTTGCATGCTTGCTCTCTTTTGTAAGGCATTTATGTAAAGTTTAGTCATGATGATGACTTTCACACTTAGCTAGGGTTGAAACATCCAATTTTGTGCATGCGACCTGGAATTTAATTGCTTGTGTATACTTGTCTATTGTTGTGTGCCATCATTATTATCAGCCACATATATCTTCATTCTCACTTTTGCTGACGAATTTTGGGTGTACCACTTGTGAATCATTTTCCTTGGAGCACCAAGCACCTTCAAAACTTCTGTAGTTTTCTTATGAAGTCACAATGTGATTGAACTAATCAATAATGTAATTTTGTTTAGATTGTTGCTTCTGTAGGATCTGTATATAATAACTCACAGGGATGTAGAATTCCTATTGCCTGACACCTGGCACATATTGTTTGGGGTCAAGGGCAACAAGATTTCATGTTTATTTTGTCCTTGGGACAGGTGGGCCCAGCCCCCTGCAGCACAGGCCCTTTGGCTGCCAGTTTACACAGAATGGAACTGTCTGCAGTTGAAGTAATGTGTGCCCATATGTTAATGCTGTTCGGACTTGTATTTATGGTTCATTAATGAAAATCCTTCATTATTAGGGTGAGCACCATAAATAAAAAATTTAAGGTCACAGTGCACTACTGACAGTGGTTCCAGTAAAAACAAAAAAAGTGTACACACGTTTGAAAACTTTAGCAATATGACACTAAGTATAATGCTCCCAGAATGCTCTCTGATTAGATGCAAATATATGCAGAAGCTTATAAGCAAGAGTCATAACTTTTTGCTTTCAAAATAAAATGTTCAGAAACAAATGCAAGTAGGAAAAAAATGTTTTGCTACAATTAAATTATAGGTGCTATTTCTCTGAAGTTTCATTTAATAAAATTTTGATGCATGTTAGTATTTCCCAAAAATATTTCTAATGGAAAATCAGTGCAACCATTTTCAACAAGATTATAGGAAGCATGAAAATAAACAAGCACTGGCAAAGCCAACCGATCTGACATTTTTTTGGTGAGTCTTTTGGTTTCGTCAATGCATGTCTTGTTTTGACATGGCTTTTGTAACACTTTATTGTTGTGGGAGCTGTCAGCCCTCACCATTGTAACTAACACCGGGAAAAAGAAAAAAGCTTTTGTTCTCAAAAAGCACACATTGCCACCAGTGGCGTAACAAAGGCCCTGCAGCCCCTCTACAGGGCCCCTACCTCAGCAAAGCACCTACCCTGAGTGAGTCTTGAGGGGGGGGGCCCTCTATATTCTTTGCGGGGGCCCTCCTCTATATTCTTTGCAGGGGACCACTTCTATTTTTTGCGGGGGCCCCTCCATATTCTTTTCAGGGGGGGGCCTACAGTTTTGTTACACCACTGATTGCCACAGTAGTTCCTGGCACTAAACAAAACTACTTTGTGTGCCAATATGCTCCTGTGGAAGAGCAGAATGCGATCATTCACAATAAAGCCAGCTGATAGAGAGAGAAATAGAAGTTTCATAAAAACAAAATGACTTTGTTAATGCCAGACCTAATTAGGGAACCAATTCTTTAAAAAAGTCTCAAAAGTGCACCCATGAAATTAGTGGTGTTCATGAATGCAGAAGAACTTACAGAAGTAGACCAGGGAATCGTACTCCTAGAGAATATTTGTTAACTGTATTTTAGCACAAGCAAATATACATGTGTGGATTTGCTCATGTGAAAATATATTGAGCATTAGCAAGTTCACTTTCCCTCAAACAACTTTTTTCCTAACCCTGGAAGAACCTCTACTTCTGCCATTGTCAGGAGTAAACTTCCAGCGTTTCTCATTATGTGACAAGATGAGAGAAGAGCCGGTAAAAATCCTTAAAACATGCAAGTTATTAGGTTTGCAGACTCAAAGACATTCCAGCCCTGGAACGTCTGCTGCTTCCTCCAGCCCCGGTATGTAGATCTGCAGAAAGGTGGCAAAATAAGGAAATTGCTGTAGTAGGGATTGCACCTGCAAGTATTCAAGCCCTAATATAGTAATCAGAGAGGCTATTGTCAGAGTGCTTACATAATGGGATTGCTGCCATATTTTCTCACCGCACTACATGGCACCAAAGGGACAAGTAGATTTTTTTACAGGACAAGTAGGTTTAAGAAGCAACCTGTCCTATGGACAAGTAGATATTTTATTAAATTCCACACCCCTGACTCAGATACACTACAGGCTTCACTTGTAGACACATTTTAAGAATTAATTAATGGATGCCAAATTAATTTCTGGCTCCAACTTCATAAAATAACTAGCATGTTCAAAAGACCCACTGTTCTCTTTCAATTGTAATTACCAAGGTTCCCTAATTGGGACATTTAGGTTGAGCTAGTCCTACATCATGAAAAAGAAAAGCAAGTCACCAATGTATTAGAGGGCACTAGGGATGGCAGCATGCCTGACATCACCAGAAGGGCGCAACAGTCCACAATGTATTAATAGGGAAACAGAGTGAATAAATGTTTCATGGTCTTCCCAAATTTTCTTCTGGATGAGGAAGTGTGAGAAACTGGGTTGTTGGTCATGTGGTGAAGGGGGGCGGGGGTGAAACCCTACTTAAGCAACAGCCACAATCCTTGTCAGGGTAAACCACACAAAAGTCACTACCTTAACCTGTGCTTAACCCTCTGGTGGCTTGCCATAATAGCAGTCAGGCTTAACTTAAAGACAATGCATAAGGTATTTATGCAGCACACAAACAGCAATAAAGTGAAAACCTAGCAGAAGAAAAAATCCTACACTAATTTAGAATTATAGAGTAAAATCTAATACATTATTTGACCCCAAAACTACAAAACTCCAATCAGTAGAACTGGGGTTGTGAATTTTTAAAGTTTAAAGTGAAAAATAGCACCAAAAAGATCAAAGCACCAACCATGGACATCTAGTCAAGAGAGACAGGGCAAAGTCAAAAGTTATGGTGGACTGCAGTGGGAGCGTGGGTCAGATACACAAAGTGGATTGACCCCGGTCTCTGCTTGCCTTCAGACTTAAAAAAATATTTGAAGAAAAATGTCTTTGAAAGTAAAGTTCAGCAGAGCAAGGCAGCTACGGGTATCCGAGGAGAGGAAGGAGAGCTGCTGGAAGAAGCTGTGGTGAAGATTCCTGCGTTCGGACTTAGGGGCAGATTTAAAAGAAAGTGGCACATCGGTCCTGATGGGCCACTTTGTTTGCGTCCTGCTACCGCCACCTAACAACACCATGGTTGCGCCATATTTATAATACAGCACATTACAACAGTCATTAGCACAATATATTCAACATTTTTTACACTATTGTGGCGCTTTGCTGCACTAGCATAAAAAATGTTGATGCTAATGCAGCAAAGCACCGGGAGGCCCATAGGTTGCTATGGGTGTGTGATTTGAAAGCCTGCCTTAGGAAGGAGTTAAAAATGATGGGAAAAATGGCGCAGTGAAATCTCATAAATTTCATGATGCCATTTTTCTGGGCATTCCTAACAGGGGAATGCTGTCCTTGCATACATTTTGCCTGGTACAGGCATAAGGTGGCACAAGGGGTTACAAAGTGATGCAATGCTTGCAGTGCACCACTTTTAAATCTGGCGTGGGAAACCCCACCTTAGCGTAAAAAGAATTGACACTAGGGTGATGCAAGGTGTTGCAGGCGGCTTGAAAATATGCCCCTGAGACTCTTTTTTGGAAGTCAAAAATATCCAGCATTACAAAGCTGCTGGCTGTAGCCAACAAGGGTACCAAGAGGAACATTCTTTGAATAGCCGCTGAATAGAATTTGCTGCTGCAGAGAAGAATGTATCAGGAGCTGCCATGAAGTCAGACCAACTTGTGATGTACCATATGTGGATTGTCAGGAAGAAAACCATGCGCGGTCCAGGTCCCGCCCAAAACTCCGCTGCGCGACTCTGCGGCGCATTCTGCGCACCACTTGTCATCGCCTCTTGCTCCTAAGGTGGCCATCAGTGTCGTCTGCCCTGTGGCAAAGCTCATAGAGCTGCAGGTTCAGGACATTGGTGGACAAGATGCACTTATCAGTGCTATTCCATGAAGGGACTACAGTTCCCATGTTTTTAGAGGAAGCAGCCATCTTGGGGTGTGGCAGGCCTATAAAGCCCAGCCACACCCAAGCACATTGCTCACTATTTTGAAGACTTCGATGCAGCCAGACCTGGTGGGGGGTTCTCTGAAGAAGAACAGAGTTCCTGAATGACAGAGTGGCATCCAACCGAAGTATCCTTGTTTCCATGGTGCTTTTAAAAACGAGTAGGTCGTACTCGTAGAGGTAAGGTCTTAATGAGCCCAATCTAGAAGAGAGTTGTTATTTCCAAAGGTAAAGCGCCCCTTAGCATAACAAGCAAAGCGTTTCTGGCCACACTGGTAAAGTGCCCCGGGCACAACATTTAAAGCGCTTCAGTTCATAGGAGTAAAGCGCACTTGGCATGGTATTTAAACCGTTTCAGTTCACAGGAAGTAAAGCGCCCTTCGCACAGCAATCAAAGCGCTTCAGTTCACAGGAGTAAAGCGCACTTGGCATGGTATTCAAAGCGCTTCAGTTCACAGGAGTAAAGTGAACTTGGCATGGTATTCAAAGCGCTTCAGTTCACAGGAGTAAAGCACACTTGGCACGACATTCAAAGTGCTTCAGTTCACAGGAAGTAAAGCGCCCTTCGCACAGCAATCAAAGCGCTTCAGTTCATCAGAGTCAAGCGCACTTGCCATGGGATTCAATGCGCTTCAGTTGACAGGAGTAAAGCACCCTTGGCACAGCATTAAAAGCGATTCAGTTCACAGCAGTAAAGCGCCCTTGGCACAGCAATCAAGGAGCTTCAGTTCACAGTAGTAAGGCGCCCTTGGCACATCATTCAAAAGCGCTTCAGTTCACAGGAGTAAAGCACCCTTGGCACAGCATTCAAAGCGCTTCAGTTCACAGGAGTAAAGCACCCTTGGCACAGCAATCAAAGCGCTTCAGTTCACATGAGTAAAGCGCTCTTGGTCCAACAATCAAGGCGCTTCAGTTTACATGAGTAAATCTTTCAGGCCTAGGTGGCAAAAGTGAAAACATTTCAAAGATAAGCACATCATAGTTTCATTGTTTTTGGAAGCATAATATGTGAGATACATATTTAAGTTTTTGATGATATGTGAGATACATATTTAAGTCTTAGATGTTTTGCGAGATACATATTTAAGTATTTGCGAATTTCTAGGCTGAGACCAAACGTTTCATGTTTATGAATGCATAGTAGTGGCATGATTGATGTTCAGAGTTTGTCCATGGTCCAAGCTCTTGCCTTCTCTAGGTTCAGAGGTCTCAGTTTGTTCTTGTTCCATGATTCAGAGAAGGGCCACGCCCAGTTTTGTCTAAGACTCATGACATCCTGAAGTATCATGATTTTACCAATTGTTCTTGTTCTATGATTCAGAGAAGGGCCACGCCCAGTTTTTGTCTAAGACTCATGACATTCTGAAGTATCATGATTCTACCAACTGTTCTTGTTCCATGATTTACAGAAGGCCCCTGCCCTATCCATAAGGTTCCCAACACGTGCATACACGGAGGCGCCTTTGTTTACTCCATAAGGGTCTCAACACTTCATCCCTGGAGACGCCTTAGTCTATTCCATAAGGGTCTCAACACTTGCATTTACGGAGATGCCTTTGTATATTCCATAAGGGTCTCAACACTTGAATTCACGTAGACGCCTTTGTCTATTCCATAAGGGTCTAAAACACTTGCATTCACAGAGACGCCTTTGTCTATTTCATAAGGGTCTCAACTCTTGCTTCCACGGAGACGCCTTTGTATATTCCATAAGGGTCTCAACAATTGCATCCATGGAGACGCCTTAGTCTCTTCCATAAGGGTCTCAACACTTGCATTCACGGAGACGCCTTTGTCTATTCCATAAGGGTCTCAACACTTGCATCCATGGAGACGCCTTAGTCTCTTCCATAAGGGTCTCAACACTTGCATTCACGGAGACGCCTTTGTCTAAGTGTATAATTGCATGTTAATACTGTTATGAACAAGTATATACATACATGCTTGCTTAATTATTTTTCCTTTTCAGGTCTCTCTCTCTGCTGTTTCCTACCCTAATTCCCTTCCCCCGACTGGCTTCACCATAACTCTGTGCTATAATAGCTTTCTGAGTTGGTGACACCGGTGTAGGAGGCTGGCCTGGTTTATAGTGGGTACCTTGTGGTACTTACACCCTGTGCCAGGTCCAGTTGTCCCTTATTAGTAGAATAGAGGTGTTTCTAGCAGCTTAGGTTGATAGACGGTAGCTATGGCAAAGCAGCTTAGGCTGAACTAGGAGAAATGCAAAGCTCCTACTATACCACTTATATCATATAGCACAATATCATAAGAAAACACAATACTCAGAGTTACTAAAAATAAAGGTACTTTATTTTTATGACAATATGCCCAAAAGTATCTCAGTGAGTACCCTCAGTTAGAAGGTAAGTAATATACACAAGTCATATGTACACAAACCCAAAACAGGTAAGTGATAGTAAGAAAAGTAATGCAAACAATGTAGAATTTTAGTAGGATGCAATAGGTGAACATAGGTCTAGGGGCAACACAAACCATATACTCCAAAAGTGGAATGCGAATCACGAATGGACCCCAGACCTATGGGAGCTTGTAGAGGGTCGCTGTGACTGTAAGAAAACAGTCAGGGTGTCCAAGATACCCCACCCCAAGGCCCTGAAAAGTAGTAGTAAAGTAGCCCTACTACCCCAAAAGGACACAAGAGTCATGATAGGGGGATTCCGCAAAAACCACAAACACCAGCAAAGCACTGAAGACGGATTCCTGGACCTGAGGACCTGCAAGGCAAAGGGACCAAGTCCAAGAGTCGCGATAGTGTCCGGTGGGGGCAGGAGCCCAGGAAACCCCAGATGAAGGTGCAAGAAGGCTGCCTCTGGATGGAAGAAGCTTAGGATTCTGCAACAACGAAGAGAGCTAGGAACTTCTCCTTTGGATGGAAGATGTCCCACGGTGTGCTGGAGGTTGCAGAAGTGTTTCCACACGGAAATATTGCAAACAATGCCTTGTTAGCTGCAAGGGTCGGGGTAGAGGTTTTTGGGTGCTGCTGGGGACCAGGAAGGACCAGGATTTCGCCCCTTGGAGGAGGAGACAGAGGGGGCGCTCAGCAACTCAGAGAGCCCCCACAGAAGCAGGCAGCTCCCGCAGAAGTACCAGAGCAGGCACTTAGAAGATTTGTGAAGCAGAGCTTGCTCAGCGTCACAAAGGAGGGTCCCATGATGTCGGAGTCCAACTCAGAGGGTTGAGCACTGCAGGACGGAGTGCGGGGGACCCAGGCTAGGCTGTGCACAAAGGAATCCTTGGAGAAGTGCACAGAAGCCGGAGCAGCTGCAAATCACGCAGTACACAGGTTTGCAGCCTAGCGTGGGGAGCCAAGGACTTACCTCCACCAAACTTGAACTGAAGGATCACTGGACTCTGGGAGTCACTTGGATACATCGCCTGTGTTCCAGGGACCACGCTCGCTAGGATGAGAGGGGACCCAGAGGACCGGTGATGCAGTCTTTTGGTGCCTGCGTTAGCAGGGGGAAGATTCTGTCGACCCACGGGAGATTTATTCTTGGCTTCCAGTGCAGGGTGAAGGCAGACAGCCCTAAGAGCATGCACCACCAGGAAACAGTCGAGAAAGCCGGCAGGATGAGGCGCTACAATGTTGCTGGTAGTCGTCTTGCTACTTTGTTGCAGTTTTGCAGGCGTCCTGGAGCAGTCAGCGGTCAATCCTTGGCAGAAGTCGAAGAGGGAAGTGCAGAGGAACTCTGGTGAGCTCATGCATTCGTTATCTGAAGAATACCCCAGAGGAGAGACCCTAAATATCCAGAAAAGGAGGTTTGGCTACCAAGAAAGGAGGATTGGCTACCAAGAGAGGTAAGAGCCTATCGGAGGGGGTCTCTGACATCACCTGCTGGCACTGGCCACTCAGAGCAGTCCATTGTGCCCCCAACACCTCTGAATCCAAGATGTCACAGGTCTGGGACACACTGAAGGAGCTCTGGGCACCTCCCCTGGGAGGTACTGGTTAGGGGAGTGGTCACTCCCCTTTCCTTTGTCCAGTTTCGCGCCAGAGCAGGGCTGGGGGATCCCTGAATCGGTGTAGACTGGCTTATGCACAGATGGGCACCATCTGTACCCATGAAAGCATTTCCAGAGGCTGCGGGAGGCTACTCCTCCCGAGCCCTTCACACCTATTTCCAAAGGGAAAGGGTGTAACACCCTCTCTCAGAGGAAATCCTTTGTTCTGCCTTCCTGGGCTGGGGCTGCCCAGACCTCAGGAGGGCAGAATCCTGTCTGAGGGGTTGGCAGCAGCAGCAGCTGCAGTGGAAACCCAGGAAAGGCAGTTTGGCAGCACCCGGGTTCTGTGCTAGAGACCTGGGGGATCATGGAATTGTCACCCCAATACCAGAATGGTATTGGGGTGACAATTCCATGATCTTAGACATGTTACATGGCCATGTTCGGAGTTACCATTGTGACGCTATACATAGGTAGTGACCTATAAGTAGTGCACACGTGTAATGGTGTCCCCGCACTCACAAAGTTTGTGGAATTTGCCCTGAACGATGTGGGGGCACCTTGGCTAGTGCCAGGGTGCCCACACACTAAGTAACTTGGCATCCAACCTTCACTAAGTGAGGGTTAGACATATAGGTGACTTATAAGTTACTTATGTGCAGTGAAAAATAGCTGTGAAATAACGTGGACATTATTTCACTCAGGCTGCAGTGGCAGGCCTGTGTAAGAATTGTCTGAGCTCCCTATGGGTGGCAAAAGAAATGCTGCAGCCCATAGGGATCTCCTGGAACCCCAAATTCCCTGGGTACCTAGGTACCATATACAAAGGAATTACATGGGTGTACCAGTGTGCCAATGAGAATTGGTAAATTTAGTCACTAGCCTGCAGTGACAAATTTAGAAAGCAGAGAGAGCATACACACTGAAGTTCTGGTTAGCAGAGCCTCAGTGATACAGTTAGGCACCACACAGGGAACACACATAGGCCACAAACCTATGAGCACTGGGGTCCTGGCTAGCAGGATCCCAGTGACACATAACAAACACACTGACAACATAGGGTTTTCACTATGAGCACTGGGCCCTGGCTAGCAGGATCCCAGTGAGACAGTGAAAACACTCTGACATATACTCACAAACAGGCCAAAAGTGGGGGAAACAAGGTTAGAAAGAGGCTACCTTCTTACAGCTGGAAGGTGGGCCTTTTGTTCGACGGCGTGCAGATCCCGAGGAAAGGACACTGTGACAGAATAGTGAGCCTATGAGTTTATGCTTTCCTCTTGGTCTGTACGTCGGCTGATCAGGATGGCCACCGCAAAATACCCTCATACAGGTAATTAATCCAGTGCAAAGTGATCTAAATGAATAAAAGAAAAAAATTCAGACAATTTGGTTGATAAGGTTCAGGGTTTCCTCACACAGGTGAAATCAGAGTCCCCTTTTGAATCATTGGCATCTGTTTGTCGAAAACTTTGAAAAAATATTTGACAGACGTTCAATTACCATATCCGCAGACAAAGAGTTACTAGGATTATGTCAAGGAAATAGACTTGATAACGTGTTTATCATATTTCGATCGGTTAGTGGTGGAAACCAATTGGCCAGAGGAAACACAAAAGAGCCCAAGAAAAAACAAAGGGGATCTCTTGGGCAAATTGACAATCCCTTCAGTCTGTTCTTGCACAAATCACCATACCAAATATTTTCGAATCCTAGAACTGTACAGGTTTTAATAGAGTCAGGGACAGTCAAAAATGTTGTGGAACAATAAAACAGCACTAAATTCACAGATACCCAGTATCAAGAAAAAGGTCCCTGAAATTGTTCATGCAGTTGATGGTAGTGAATTGGCAGGAGGCCCACACCAAGAATGGTATGTACCATTCAATGTTTTTTGGGCTTTACAAACTTTTATCAACAAGGCCTACCTGTACACGAATCTCGAGTGTTTTTGCCCACTGAAGAGTTAAAGAAAAGAGAATTTTGGTGGTCTACATTTATTCATGACTTAAAGCAAATACTACAATCATGCAAAGTATGTACAAGACATAAAAGTGAACACAGTAAACCTAAAGGCTTATTGATACCTCTACCCGTTCCCAACCATCCATGGGAACATATCACTATGGATTTTATTACTAGACTTCCTCAAGTAAAACAATACTTACGATGTTACGCAACAAAGTCTCCAACTACTTGGTTGGATCTCCTGAGGCTCGTAGAGCTGGGTCACAACAACTCCCACCATTCTTCTATAGACTCAACTCCTTTCTATGGCTTATGTGGATGTCTTCCCCACACTTTACCCGTCAGGCTGCCTGCTTCTGCCCAAACCACACCAGAAGTTGTGGTCAAGAGTGAAAATCTGTTCCATCCAAAGGTCATAGGGGCCTACGAAGTACTTCGACAGGTGAACCCTGTAACATACAAACTAAAGTTGCCATCATCCTTAAAAATTCATCAGGTGTTTCACACTTCACTTCCGAAACCTGCTTCGTCCTCAAGTGTCGCACAACCTGTTCCTCCATTAGGCCAAGGTCATTGGGAGTATGAGGTACGATCTATCCTAGACTCTGGATATTGTGGGTCTTCCCTTTGGTACTCGGTGTCCTGGAAAGGATACGGACCGGCAAATGACTCTTGGGAACCTACAAGACATGTTCATGCACCACGTTTGGTGCAACGATTCCTCCTCCTCCATCCTGGTAAACCGGGCCCTGGACCGCGCTTGGGAGAGGGGTGTAATGTCAGGAATAAAACCATGCGCGGTCCAGGCCCCGCCCGAAACTCCGCTGCGCGACTCTGTGGCGCAATCTGCGCACCACTTGTCATCCCCTCTTACTCTAAAGGTGGCCATCAGCGTCGTCTGCCCTGTGGCATAGCTCATAGAGCTGCAGGTTCAGGACATTGGTGGACAAGATGCACTTATCAGTGCTATTCCATGAAGGGACTACAATTCCCATGTTTTTAGAGGCAGCAGCCATCTTGGGGTGTGCCAGGCCTATAAAGCCCAGCCACACCCAAGCACATTGCTCACTATTTTGAAGACTTCGATGCAGCCAGACCTCGTGGGGGTTTCTCTGAAGAAGAACAGAGTTCCTGAATGGCAGAGTGACATCCAACCGAAGTATCTTTGTTTGCATGGTGCTTTTAAAAACGAGTAGGTCGTACTCGTAGCGGTAAGGTCTCGATGAGCCCAATCTAGAAGGGAGTTGTTATTTCCAAAGGTAAAGTGCCCCTTAGCATAACGAGCAAAGTGTTTCAGGCCACACTGGTAAAGTGCCCTGGGCACGACATTTAAAGCGCTTCAATTCATAGGAGTAAAGCGCACGGCATGGTATTCAAAGCGCTTCAGTTCACAGGAAGTAAAGCGCCCTTCGCACAGCAATCAAAGCGATTCAGTTCACAGGAGTAAAGCGCACTTGCCATGGTATTCAAAGTGCTTCAGTTCACAGGAGTAAAGCGAACTTGGCATGGTATTCAAATTGCTTCAGTTCACAGGAGTAAAGCGCACTTGGCACAACATTCAAAGCGCTTCAGTTCACAGGAAGTAAAGTGCCCTTCGCACAGCAATCAAAGCGCTTCAGTTCATAGGAGTAAAGCGCCCTTGGCATGGGATTCAAAGCGCTTCAGTTCACAGGAGTAAAGCGCCCTTGGCACAGCATTCAAAGCGCTTCAGTTCACAGGAGTAAAGTGCCCTTGGCACAGCAATCAAGGCGCTTCAGTTCACAAGAGTAAGGTGTCCTTGGCATAGCATTTAAAAGCGCTTCAGTTCACAGGTGTAAAGTGCCCTTGGCACAGCAATCAAAGTACTTCAGTTCACATGAGTAAAGCGCCGTTGGTCCAACAATAAAGGCGCTTCAGTTTACACGAGTAAAACTTTCAGGCCTAGATGGCAAAAATGAAAACATTTAAAAGATAAGCAAATCATAGTTTCATTGTTTTTGGAAGCATAATATGTGAGATACATATTTAAGTTTTTGATGCTATGTGAGATACATATTTAAGTCTTAGATGTTTTGTGAGATACATATTTAAGTCTTTGCGAATTTCTAGGCTGAGACCAAACGTTTCATGTTGATGAATGCATAGTAGTTGCATGATTGATGTTCAGAGTATGTCCATGGTCCAAGCTCTTGCCTTCTCTAGGTTCAGAGATCTCAGTTCGTTCTTGTTCCATGATTCAGAGAAGGGCCACGCCCAGTTTTGTCTAAGGCTCATGACATTCTGAAGTATCATGGTTTTACTAATTGTTCTTGTTCTATGATTCAGAGAAGGGCCACGCCCAGTTTTGTCTAAGGCTCATGACATTCTGAAGTATCATGATTTTACTAATTGTTCTTGTTTTATGAATAAGAGAAAGGGCACACCCAGTTTTGTCTAAGGCTCATGACATCCTGAAGTAGCAAGATTTTACTAATTGTTCTTGTTCCATGATTCAGAGAAGGGCCACGCCCAGTTTTTGTCTAAGGCTCATGACATTCTGAAGTATCATGATTCTTCCAACTGTTCTTGTTCCATGATTTACAGAATGGCCACACCCTATCCATAAGGGTCCCAACACTTGCATACACGGAGGCGCCTTTGTTTACCCATAAGGGTCTCAACACTTCATCCATGGAGACACCTTAGTCTATTCCATAAGGGTCTCAACACTTGCATGCACGGAGACGCCTTTGTATATTTCATAAGGGTCTCAACACTTGCATCCATGGAAACGCCTTACTCTATTCCATAAGGGTCTCAACGCTTGCATTCACGGAGACGCTTTTGTATATTCCATAAGGGTCTCAACACTTGCATTCACGGAGACGCCTTTGTCTATTCCATAAGGTTCTCAACACTTGCATCCACGGAGACGCCTTTGTCTATTCCATAAGGGTCTCAACTCCTGCTTCCACGGAGATGCTTTTGTATATTCCATAAGGGTCTCAACACTTGCATTCACGTAGATGCCTTTGTCTATTCCATAAGGGTCTCAACTCTTGCTTCCTTGGAGACGCCTTTGTCTATTCCATAAGGGTCTCAACACTTGCATCCACGGAGACGCCTTTGTCTATTCCATAAGGGTCTCAACTCTTACACCCACGGAGACGCATTTGTCTATTCCATAAGGGTCTCAACACTTGCATCCATGGAGACGCCTTTGTCTATTCCATAACGGTATCAACTCTTACACCCATGGAGACGCCTTTGTCTATTCCATATGGGTCTCAACTCTTGCATCCACGGAAATGCCTTTGTTTATTCAATAAGGGTCTCAACACTTGCATCCATGGAGACGCCTTTGTCTATTCCATAACGGTATCAACTCTTACACCCATGGAGACGCCTTTGTCTATTCCATATGGGTCTCAACTCTTGCATCCACGGAAAAGCCTTTGTCTATTCCATAAGGGTCTCAACACTTGCATTCACGGAGACACCTTTGTCTAAGTGTATAATTGCATGTTAATGCTGTTATGAACAAGTACATACACACATGCTTGCTTAACCATTTTTCCTTTTCAGGTCTCTCTCCCTGCTGTTTCCTACCCTAATTCCCTTCCCCCGACTGGCTGCACCATAACTCTGTGCTATAATACCTTTCTGAGTTGCTGACGCCAGAAGGTGGGCCTTTTGTTCGGCGGCGTGCAGATCCCGAGGAAAGGACACTGTGACATGGATCAACAAGCATGTAGGTCCCCGTCTCTTTCTGGTACTCAGAGCACTTTTTGCTTGGAAATGTTCTAAGTCCCAAGTTTTGAATTCAGGGTATCTGGGCACCTTTAGCACCACTTCCAAGGGTCCTGGACTGGAGGGGATCCTCCTTGAGTGTCAGGGTCCAGGTACAGATTCAAGATGGTTGGAGCTCTAACGGCCGGGCAACAAAATCCTCCTATAATTCTGTAATCTGCAACATAATGCTGAGGTGAACAGCCCCATAAAAAACTATCTGACCTGTCGGCTGGCTTCTGTGGCTACGGGGCCCTCCCAGTGACTGAGGTGGACAGCGGCACTGGCATCGTGAACTGGAGCATGCACTAGCCTGCTTCCTGTGACGGCCAGCACTGTGGGGGAACTTGTGAGTTGTGGGCTGCGGAGGCTCGTCATTTGTCACACCCGAGGACCAGGTGGCTAACTGAGGAGTTGAGGGAACAGCTGCGTAGGAAGACCTCAGGTGAACACGCCTCTAGCAGCCCATGCTGATGCCGTGGTGCAGGGATGAGGCAGGCCACACCTGGCATCCTGCCGCTGTGTGAGCTCTGGCAGCTGAGGCGTTCTCCCACATGGCACCTGGAGGGATAAAACCTGCTATCAGAGGATCCAAGCACAATGCTTGGGGGTCCCGGCAGAAAGTGCTGGTGAGGAGCCTGGCAAGCTGTCACATTTAGCTGGATGGGTGTAGCCCCTGCTGTGGATATTGGCACTGGGGAGGCCTTCCTGGCATAGAGAGAGCCTGGAGGATGCTGAGGTGCAGCACTGCTATGGTGCCTGGGATGTGGAAGCTGCCTGTCAGCTCACACTGTGGTGGAGGCTAAGAGGTGCATGGAGATGTGGGACCAGAGCGGAGAGGCCCGGTTGTCTCGCATTGCAGCCCAAAACAAAAACGGTGAGAGCTGAGATCTAGCCATTATGTATTAAGGACCTCACCGAACACCCTATGCACAGACCCACAGTGTTGGATCAGAGAAAGGAACGCACAGCCTGGAGGGCAGACCTGGGTACCTCTTTTTTTTCGCAGAGTATTGAATGCAGGCCCAGGTGCCCTCTCGCTCAACTGACAATACTGCTGTGCAGAACACGTGTGGCGCAAATTGGGCCCAAAGTGAAGAAGAGGGCGATAACTCAACCACAGGTAGTTTGCTCTCACATTGAAGTGCTAGGGGGCAGGTGATTAGGTGGACTGCTGAGGGAGTAGGTCTGTCATCCCAACATTTCTGTTGGTGAGGAAGAGGGCATTCGCCTATGCAGTTTCCCGTGTGGCAGCAGGCCCTGAGCCCGGTGAACATTGCTGTAAGATAACATGGGGAAGGCAGACAAACATTAAATGCGTTTGAATTTCGAGATCCGGAGATCTGCGAGGCCCCCCCCCCACCATCTCACCTGATCAAGAACAAGCAGCGGGTTCACAAGATGAGCCCATACTGACAGCTACACTTCTGGCAATGAAAAGTAGCCTCCAGTCTATTGACGGGAAGATAGACATGTTGAATATAAGAATGGATAAAATGGCTGCAAAACTAGACAAGCAATCCTCTCAGATCACAGAAGCAGAACACAGAATATCTACAACTGAGGATGATATTAAGGCTGTCAGCACCAACTGCCTCAATATAGAAAGGGTTCTCGAGGTCATCCAGGCAAGAACTGACTTAAAGGATGTAACGCTGACGTGGCTACTTCTTGCAACGGGAATATTTCCTACAACACTGACAATATTAAAGATTCACACTTTTCTGAAAGGAAAAGCTCTAGGGTTTGATGGGTTGACAGGTGAATTCCATAAATAATTTGTTGATCCCCTAGTCCTGAATTTATATGCTATGTACGAGGAGGTGCACCAGAAAAAAACACTGCCTCCCTTGCTGCATGAAGCCTTGATAGCGACCCTTCTGAAGCCAGATAAGGCCCCTGAATATTGTGAGTCATACAGACCACTCTCTTTTTTAATTTTTTTTATTATTTATAAACCCAAGAGAGTGCAGTGACAAATTCTCAATTTCAAACATTGATTCTTGTTACACCATACATAACGAAATAACAATAAAAAAATACATTTCTTAAACCATGCGTCAAACATTTCATGACCTTTTAGCTAACCAGCTACCCAGCACTCCCCACATAGCTTGCCCCTTTTGTCTCCCTTCTTTCCCTTTAAGCTCATAGAGAGCAAGTTCAAACTGATAAATTGAAAGAAGACGATCTAACCAGGTTTGGAGGGTAGGGGGATATTGATCCAGCCAAGCAGCAGATATACAAAGTCGATAAACCGCCATAGTTACAAAAACAAACCTAGACACACAAGGTTCAATCGAGTCGGATACCCTGAATATTACTACCCCTGGGGTTAGTTCAACATCTTGGCTAACAACTTCTTTAATAAACTGCTCCACCTTCCCCCGCAGGATAAACAACTTTGTACTTGTGGCATACATATGTAGGAGATCGGCACCTAGCTGCTGACATCTTGGGCAATGTGTCCCCTCTGTCCGACCCCACTTTAATAGCTTCCCTTCCACATTGAGCTTTGCGCACCATTTTTCACTATACTTTGCCAGATCGTCTGCTAATTCATCATTCAACCTAGCAGAGGCAAACCTTAATCTTATCGCTGAGTATCATAGGGGGTCATTCTGACCCTGGCGGCCACCGACCACGGGAGCACCGCCAACAGGCTGGCGGTGCTCCCGAGGGCATTCTGACCGCGGCGGTTCAGCCGCGGTCAGAAAGGGTAAACCGGCGGTCTCCCGCCGGTTTACCACTGCCCTTCAGAATCCTCCAAGGCGGCGCAGCTTGCTGCGCCACCGAGGGGATTCTGACACCCCCTACCGCCATCCTGTTCCTGGCGGTTCGCCCGCCAGGAACAGGATGGCGGTAGGGGGTGTCGCGGGGCCCCTGGGGGCCCCTGCAGTGCCCATGCCAATGGCATGGGCACTGCAGGGGCCCCTGTAAGAGGGCCCCGCTTGTATTTCACTGTCTGCTTAGCAGACAGTGAAATATGCGACGGGTGCAGTAGCACCCGTCGCACCTTCCTACTCCGCCGGCTCGATTACGAGCCGGCTTCATCGTGGGAAGGACGTTTTCCCCTGGGCTGGCGGGCGGCCTTTTGGAGGCCGCCCGCCAGCCCAGGGGAAACCTCAAAATACCCACCGCGGTCTTCCGACCGCGGTACAGTATTTTGGCGGCTCCCGCCGGGCGCGCGATGACCGCGCCCGGCGGGAGTCAGAATGACCCCCTTAGTCTCTAACAGAGTGCACTTGGCAAATCCTGCTGCCTCGCCAGTTTTCAGATGAATAAAATCCCTCACTTGCAAATACTTAAAGAAACCCTTCTGATCTAACCCAAATTTCACTCGTAAGTTCTCAAAAGTAGTAACTGTAAGTCCTTCAAAGAAATCACCTAATCTTTTAATTCCCTGCGGGTACCACCTCGCCATATAATTATCTCTAAATATCTCAGGCAACGAGGAATTATTCATAATCAAATTATAGTAATTATACCTCCCAAGCCCAATTCTTTTCCGCAGAGGATCCCAGCATCTATAGGCTGCAGATATCATTTTAAACCAGACTTTTTTAAAATAGCTGGGCTCCAAGAATGCCATCAGTGCGCCATTAGCAAAGGGACCGATTGATAATTCATAAATATTCGGAACATACTCTGTGCCTTGTATAAGCTTACTATTATTAAACAAGGGGTGCATGTACTGCAGTGCAGCCGCCATCTGGTAAAGCTTGAGGTTAGGGTTCCATCTGTAGAAACCATCTGTAGAAACTATCCCTAGCGCTACTAACTATCGGCATTAGGTTATGCCGAAATATTTGCTCTACCTGCGGGTAAATATCGATCCCCAAATAGACTGCATGATCTACCCTTCGTATGTCCATTGAACTGCAATGTTCATTTAATACTATTTGTGTCTTATCTTTATTAAGTGAATAGCCGGAGATGATCCCAAAGCTTTCTGCCGCTCTCTCAATTTCCACTAGAGCCAGGTCCGCATTATCGGTAATAACAGCAATGTCATCTGTATAAGCCAGTATTTTTGTGCCCCACCTATTGCGAACTACCGGCTGTATATTTGTATTTTTTCCAGATATCTTAGAAAAGGGTCAAGATATAATGCAAATAATAAAGGCGAGCACGGACATCCCTGCCTGGTACCCTGCTCAATTTCATAATCCCTTGAGTAGCCTCCACCCATTTGTACCCTGGCCCTTGGGTTTTTATACAAAGCCTTAATGGCTATGATAAATCTTTCCACTAGGCCATATATCTGCAATGTTTTCCACAGGTACCCCAGTTCACCCTATCAAATGCTTTCTCCGCACCCAACAGAACCATGGCCATAGGTTCCGCTGCCACATGTGTGACATCAAATAATGCTATTACCCTTCTAATATGATCTGTTGTATCCCTCCCTGGAACAAACCCATGTTGGTAAACGGATACCAATTTACCAATATGGGTAGACAAGCGAGTTGCAAGTATTTTAGAATAAATCTTCACATTGCTGTTTATAAGGGTGATTGGGCGGTACGAGCGTAAGCTAAGCGGGTCTTTACTTTTCTTTACAAACACTGCTATATTTGCGGTGCCCCAAGATGGTGGGGGATTACTCCCATGCTGCACTTGTATAAATATTCTCAACATCACTGGTAAAAGCATAGCCTTATGACATTTATATAACTCAAGCGGGATGCCATCCGGACCTGCAGCCTTCCCATTCGGGAGTGCCCTCAGTGCTTCCTCCAGCTCTTCTAATGCAGACTCCTGTCCTAACGCACCTTGCTACTCAGGTGATCCTGCCACCCGGAGCTTCAACCATCCAACTACCAGGCTGCCCTGCACCAATGGGGGTGGCACTGTACAATTCTCCGTAGTATTCCCGAAAGGCTTCCCTAATTGCTTCTAAGCTGGTAACTATCAGCCCTGTTTTATTCCGGATTTTCGAGATTGCCCCGATGGATACCTTTTGGCGGGCCCGTACTGCTAGAATATACCCCACTTTCTCACTATATTCATAGCACTCACTCCTCCTAGCCATATATTTTGCCGCAATCTTTTCCGTCGCACTCTTATCAAGTAACATTTTGGCTATCGCTGTCTGGTGGAAGGCCTGCTCAATACCTATGCCAGACGCAACCGCCTTAATAAGCTGCTCCTCTGCTACCTGCAATTTTCCCATTAGTTCCTTAGCCACTACCACTTTCTGCCGCCTAATACAAAAACCAAGCGTTTACCCCCTTACCACTGCCTTTCATGTATCCCACACGATTTCAAGTGGGGCAGTCCCCATATTAACTTCCAAAAATTCACTCAGCTGCGCCCACATATGCTAAATATACAGACAGTCATTCAGCAGGGCTCTTTCAAATGTCCAATCTTTTCTAGGTCTCTGCCAGCCCGCTAATTTAATCTCTAAGAGCAGCGGGTTATGATCTGCCATATATATCGGGGATACAGCACAATTTCCAGCCCCTCCAGGAAAAAAGATGAAACAAGAAAGTAGTCTAGTCATGCAAACCTCCTATGAGGAGCTGAGAAATTGGTATATCTGGAGTTTGGCCATTTCAGCGCTGGCCATACATCTACCAATCCCACTTCCCTTTGCATATTCTTAAGGGCCTTGAAGACTCTGGGTTTTTGTCCCGGATAACTCTTAATCTTAACTTTGCATAAGTTCTGCGGTCCGTCCCATGACCCATTTATATTCAGATCTCCGCAGACAATATATGGAGCGGGCCAGTCTGCTAGTTCTGCTGACATAAAATCAAATAATGTCGGATCGTCATCTACCGAGCCATACAATGTACATAGCGTAAATCTTGCTTCTTCCGGGGAACAGCACATTTAGGTGGTCATTCTGACCCTGGCGGTCATAGACCGCCAGGGCCGGGGACCACGGATGCACCGCCAACAGGCTGGCGGTGCATCCAGGCCAATTCTGACCGCAGCGGTAAAGCCGGGGTCAGAAAAGGGAAACCGGCGGTTTCCCTCCGGTTTTCCCCTGGCCTGAAGAATCCTCCATGGCGGCGCTGCAGGCAGCGCTGCCATGGGGATTCCGACCCCCTTCCCGCCAGCCTGGTTCTGGCGGTTTTGACCGCCAGAACCTGGCTGGCGGGAACGGGTGTCGTGGGGCCCCTGGGGGCCCCTGCAGTGCCCATGCCAATGGCATGGGCACTGCAGGGGCCCCCTAACAGGGCCCCACAAAGATTTTCAGTGTCTGCATAGCAGACACTGAAAATCGCGACGGGTGCAACTGCACCCGTCTCACCCTTTCCACTCCGCCGGCTCCATTCGGAGCCGGCATCCTCGTGGAAGGGGGTTTCCCGCTGGGCTGGCGGGCGGCCTTCTGGCGGTCGCCCACCAGCCCAGCGGGAAACTCAGAATGACCGCCGCGGTCTTTTGACCGCGGTACGGTCTTCTGGCGGTTCCCGCTTGGCGGGCGGCAGACTTGCTAAGATAGCAACCCCCCTTGTCTTAAACGTCTGCTCGGAGCATCCTAACAGCCTCAAATCCAGAGTCTCCAGCAGAGCTTTATCAGCATTTTCTATTGGGTCTCCTGCAAACAATAAATGTCTGCCTTTAACATTTTCAAATCTTGAGTCGTTTTCCGCCTCTTACAAGGATTATTTAAACCGCATATGTAAATAGTAGCTATACGAAGTGCGGCCATTAAGATACCGCAAATTGATTTCGCACCGCAAGGCCACCCTTCATCTCCCAGTTCTCACAGCTATTCTTATATATCAACCTCTGGCCCTTTAATACCATCCTCATACCAAATGCTCTAAGCACTAAGGCGGCTAGTACTCGGTCACTTTGTCTTCATCTGCAATCTTTTGGGTACCAATTTTTCCTTATTTCCTTCCCCCCAGCCCCTCCCCTCCCCTACCCGGCACCCAGCCTACCCCCACCCTCCTCACCCCACACCTCCCCCTCCACCCGCTCCACCCCCATCCATCCTCCCTACCGCCCTCTACCCTGCCACCGCAGTAGGACCTGACCAGGACCTCCTACCCCTGCCCAAGCACCCCCCCACCCTGTTGAGCAATCAGACCACTGCTGGCCTGAATGTTGGTGCCACATAGGTGGAGGCCGCCAGCCTGCACCCGGACTACCACATAATGCTTTCATATACCAGCCCTGCCACCAACAACTAAGGGCCCCGAGGGATCCATCCCTCACTTCTTTACTCCCTTAACCCCCATCAGATCATCTTTTGCTTGATCTTCTGAGGTAAATAGTTTCACCTTCCCATTGACCACTGTTTCTAAGCGAGCGGGGGCCAACAAATAGGCCTCCCCTCCTTTATCCTGAAATAATTTAATCATCTGCTGAAGCCGCCACCTTTGCTCAACAGTAGTATGACAGTAATCTGGTCGGGTAAAAAAAGTTACCCCATCTACACTACATGGGGCATTTGGGCGGGCTTTTTCAAAAATAGCCTGCCTTAGCAAATAATTTCCCAAAAAAAACAATATAGCTCTAGGATATTTAGATTCCGCTATTCGACCACCCTCCTATCCAACTGCCAGAAATCTATGGACCTGCTGAATCTCAGTCTCCCAGTCCCAGTTGGTAAGCTCCAGGAAAGCGATCCGTAAAATCTTGATCATATAAGCTCGGATATCATTACCCTCTACCCCTTCACTGATGCCTAGGAAACGTAAGTTATTTCTCCTCTGTCAATTCGCCTGGTCTTCAAGTTTCCACATTATATCAGTCAACTGTCCATCCTGTGACGCACACTGTTTCCTTAGGGCCTCGACATCTGCCTCCACCGCCATTGTTCTTTCTTCCATTGCATTTAACTTCGCTTCAATTTCAACACATGTCTTTGCAACCCTGCGAACAGTGCCTTGCAGGCGCTTTGTGGGGACTCTTGCACGACGGTTCTCTACCCTAGTCTCTGTTTGGAGCTCCTTATTCGAGTTGTATATTGACTGCAACATCCCTGACTCACTACTAGTAGTGCATGTGCTGTTAGCCGGGCCACATGTGTTCCCTTCAATGCTCCTATCAACCATTGGCTGACCATCTGTGGCCGGGCCTCCATTAATTTAATACCTGCATAGTCCCATTTGAGTGTCTTACTGCTGCTGAGTGCGGAGAGTTTGTTGCCTTCCCTGGTGCCAAGCCGTTCTTTTATGCATTTGCGATGTCGCTGTTGTTGTCGCACCGTGGACTCGTTGGTTGATGATACGCTCCCCATCTCAGAGAATATACTACTACCAGTATCACTCTAATTGTGCTCACTGCTGGTAAAGTCAGACTCCTCCGTTAAAGAGTAGAATTTATTGCCTCCGTCCTTAGCCCAGTACAGGGGGCCTTTATACGCATTCCAGTTTTTTTTACTCCTGCAGCCTGTTTTAAAACCGCTAGATTTGAGCCTTTCGCACACGGTGTAGTGGGTATATCACCCATGCCATGGGTCAACTGCACACTGCCTGAAGGTTCGGACGGTTGCATTTGATATCCACTTTCACAGACAGGTAAATCACTTTCCTCCTTTTTAGTCGCTTTTAAGTCATCTCTATTGCCCAGAGCGCCTAGCGGGCCTCCACCAATGCCGTTGGCTCCTTGAAGTACAGTTAGAAGAGGTCCACTTACTTCCATATGACCCCTCTCCCCGTTAGTTAATAAACCTGTTTCTTTTGCGCTAAATGAGTGTCTGCTGGGGGGGGGCAGCATGCTCAGAATAACTTTCTTGCAGTCCCGCCGACAGAAAAGATGTGATCGAGGGCTGAATTTTATCCCTCCCCCTAATGTCCAGAGGGGGAGGAATACTATCATAATTCTTAGCATCTTTTCCAAGACCTGCTGTGGATTTTCCACTTGATTTCACAATTGTTGAGGTAGGGCGCCTGTCTGCAACGGTTGTGTCCCCTTTGTCTTTCCCCGTTTGCGCTATCCTGACCCCCTCACCCTTGTCGCCGGAGTTTATGTCCCTGATTCTCCCTTACCCTGACCAACTAGTCACAGCCACTCCACAGCCACTCCAGCTCACTGGCTGTTTCCCTGCTAGACCCACCTTCACCCTTGTCAGTCCTCCTCTAGCATACATGCACCCTGACCCACACTACAGTTAATGAACAGGCCACCAACAGATATCTCCCGTGTTTTGGCTGACATTAGAATTGGCCTTGGACCACTTCTGAGACTGTGCCTCTTTCTGACACCAATTCTCTGTGACCTAACCCATGTCTTACCAAGCCTACCATGTTCTCGACTCACCTTCTTTTTGGTTAGAGTTTACCATTGCATGAATGCAGTCTCCCCCATCCCTCTCCCTTGAAACACTTCTTGGTCCGACGATATCCTAGTCATCATCTCTTTGCAACATACCTTTGCCTAACTCGTCCATTCTCTAGCCCGCCCTTGCCATTTTTGCCCACTGATTTCTTGCTCAATATTACTCTGGACAACTCTCTTGTCAGCATAATCATGCACTTATCATGTTTCCCCATTACCTCCCTTTTAGTGTGTCTACCCCTCTCACTTACCATTTGCTTGCTGGGTCATGTAAAACAGTCTAAAATTGCTGCTCAGCCTCTCAATGGCTAATTTGGGATTCTTCAGAACAAGCTCCTCAAATGACATTTTTGAGTAGTCTGTAACAAGAGGAAAAAGAGAGAATTTAGATGTTATGTTTTGTTTTACCTCTCATACTGAGTACTGACTGTGTCCCTAGATTAAATAGTAGGTGTGATGTAACAACAATATAATACACACCAAAGTATGAGATGATATCATCTTTGGATGTAACAAAGAGATACAGTGTTAGCTCAGTGTGGTATAATAGTATTAGATGCTATCATGGAAGTGTGATATAAAAATAGGGGATAATACTGTCCCGATATCATGTACAAAATTATATAGTATCACTGAGATGCAATAAAATTAGTCTTCCATTCATGTGGCTGATGGAGCAAGGATGTGATCCATTCCAAGCTGAACCAGTTAAAAAAACTCAGAATATGGTTCAAGAAAGATTGCACCTTTGCACAACAAATTATAGCAGTCGTCAAATTATCAATTAGCATTTGATGATACTTAGAAGAATCTTCCTCCATTTAAGACATCCAATTGAACATAGAAGGGCCCTACACAGCTTGATTACTTCAACATAATTGACATTGGAGTACTCAACTAAGACATCCTCAAACTAACGAGGATGCACAATGTAGTGACTTGACCATGTGTCAAACTGGAGAAGTCTGATCACCTCACCCTAGTTCACAAACAGTGTGACCCAAAGAATTACATCCAAATTAATTTGCACAGCTTTGAGAACACAAGAAGCAGTTTTAGCCAAGATGAAAGGGGAAAAGTTAAGATCAGTCTATATGTTCAGTTGCAACCCCAGGACCAAGCAAATCAAATCTTTTTGCTCAAATCACTTCTCCTGAAAAGCTATATGGATTATGAACAATCACAATCGTGGGTGCTCATCTTTGAAACTTACTAAGTCAGAATCCGAGAAGCATACCAAAGTTGTCATCATTGATGTTAGACCTGGCATCCTTGGGGTGGTTTTCCCCTATTTCTTGCTCTCTGACCTCCAGTTTTCCTAACTCATTTTTGCTGCCTTTCAGGATTCTGGGAACTTTACCACTGCTGACCAGTGCTAAGGTGCTGGTGTTCTGTACTCTAAAACATGGTAACATTGGCTTATCCACAACTGAAATATTTAATTTACTTGTAAGTCCCTCATAACATGAACTACATGTGCTCAGGGCCTGTTTATTAAATGCTACTGGGGGCCTCCAGCTCTGATTGGGCCATGCACTAAAGTACCCCCTCAAAACATGTCTCAGGCCAGCCACTGCAGAGCCTTTGTTTGTAGTTTTAAACTGCCATTTCAACCTGGCAAGTGAGCCAACTTGTGAAAATCAACCTTCCTTTTTATTACTTAGATGTCAACCCTAAGGTAGGCCCTGGTTAGCCCCATGGCACGGTGCAATGCATTAAAAAAGTTGGACATGTACTTTAAAGTTTAACATGTCCTGGTTGTGAAAAACTGCTAAAGTTGTTTTTTCACTACAGCAATGCCTACCTCTCCTATAGGTTGACATTAGGTTCATTTTGAACCATCCCTTAAGTGTAACATTCAATTGGTAAAAGATGGGCATTTGGAAGTTGATGTCTCTGGGCTCACAATTTAAAATCAGAACTTATGGTGAAGTTGGATTTTACATTACACAAGGGAGAGCGGATGGGAGCAAGGGGAAAAACCAAACCGTACTCGACTCCCACATAAACACAATCACAAAAAAGGGGAGTACGGGGTTGTTTATAAAGTAGGGGGGTCAGTAGTGTACTAATTGTGACGCTAGACCACTCGTAGTCCTCAACTAGAGGTGAAAATTGGGTGGGCTGTGTAGTGGTGTTCGGTCTGGGGGGAAGGAGAGGAGCTGGGGAAAAAACAAAGAAAGGAAAGTTTCCTTTACGGACTAGGTGGTCTCACACACTATATAGTGTCATGCTTCATCATATGACCACCTAGCCCCACCCAGGTAGGACAGTGCCACCTGGGCGGACTCGACCTCACTGTTAAAAGAACAGGAGGGAGTGCGTAAATTACTCTTATTCCTGGAAATAGGGATCCAGCTATACTAGGGAAATAAAAACACCTACTCAGGTACCCGGGTAACTTTAATGGGGGTCCTGTGTGGTGTGGTTAAAAAGGATGGGGAACCAGTGTGAGAGCAATGACTCACAAGGTCACCTGTCTAAAATGGGGTAGCCGACATGTTTCTGCCCTTATGGTGGAGCTATGGAGAGTCTCTGGGCATTCATCAGGGCATTGGATCCCTGTAGTGATTCCTACTTAAACACTGCGAAAATAATCACATAGGGAAGGGAGGGCCTACCTTAACCAAGAAAATATCTGGGGAGGACCCTCACAGTTGAGGCTACTAGCCTCTGGTATCCTGGAGAGGGAGCGTCCCCTTATAGTCAGACTTGCATCAAAGGTGGGCGCTCTCTGTGCGCCTATACCGACCTCTCGCTTGGAGCGGTCCTGAACGAGAGGTCGGTATAGGCGCACAGAGAGCGCCCACCTTTGATGCAAGTCTGACTATAAGGGGACGCTCCCTCTCCAGGATACCAGAGGCTAGTAGCCTCAACTGTGAGGGTCCTCCCCAGATATTTTCTTGGTTAAGGTAGGCCCTCCCTTCCCTATGTGATTATTTTCGCAGTGTTTAAGTAGGAATCACTACAGGGATCCAATGCCCTGATGAATGCCCAGAGACTCTCCATAGCTCCACCATAAGGGCAGAAACATGTCGGCTACCCCATTTTAGACAGGTGACCTTGTGAGTCATTGCTCTCACACTGGTTCCCCATCCTTTTTAACCACACCACACAGGACCCCCATTAAAGTTACCCGGGTACCTGAGTAGGTGTTTTTATTTCCCTAGTATAGCTGGATCCCTATTTCCAGGAATAAGAGTAATTTACGCACTCCCTCCTGTTCTTTTAACAGTGAGGTCGAGTCCGCCCAGGTGGCACTGTCCTACCTGGGTGGGGCTAGGTGGTCATATGATGAAGCATGACACTATATAGTGTGTGAGACCACCTAGTCCGTAAAGGAAACTTTCCTTTCTTTGTTTTTTCCCCAGCTCCTCTCCTTCCCCCCAGACCGAACACCACTACACAGCCCACCCAATTTTCACCTCTAGTTGAAGTTGGATTTTAAACTGTAAGACTGAAAATGCCACTTTTAGAAAGTTGACATGTTCTTACTTTCACCCTTCTGTGCCTTTGCCTGGCTCTAATAGATGTCCGAGGTGGATTACAGCAGGGCTTTGTGCATTCCCTCTAAACAGACACACACATAGGGAGCTTGGGTGTGACATTTGCATCATGATAGCCCACCACCAGGCTGATGGTTCTTCTTTGGCTAAATGGAAGGGAGGAACTGACACACCTGAATACAGTTGTGCCTCTCCCCACACAAAGTGCTTCATAACCCCCTACAGAGTGTCTGGAGCCAGGGAAGGAATGGCAGGGACCTTGTGCACTTCAAAGTCCTCTCTTTGAAGTCTCCCCCACTTCAAAGGCTCAACTGGGTATATGTACTGGACCCCAAATCCCACCAAATCAGAGCTCTACTGGAACCAAGGACATTCTGCCAGAAAGAAGGACTGCTGTGCTGCCAGGAGGGACTGCAACTCTGCAACTGCACTGCTGTGTTGGCCTTCTGCTTGCTTTGTGCTGTGCAGTAGGAGGGACTGCTTCCTTGCTACTCACTTTGCTATTTTGGCCTGCTGCCTGCTGCTTCTCGCCTGGAGTGAGAAGGACTGGACATGTTCTCTACATCCTTGAACCCAACATTGTCCAAGGCTTGTTGTCTTGCCCCCTGTTCTCCTGTAGTCTCACGGACATCAAAGACTGCCTGCAACTCTCCTGATACTGCTTGACTCTGCAATCTGTGAATTCTACCCTTGCCTTAAGTGCCCCCCTGCAGAGCTGGGCCTCGGAAGTGGGTTTTGCTGATTTGTCCAAAAAATTATGCATCAACGTGACTGGATGAGAAAAATTGGTGCATAGCTACTATGACGCCCACGCAGAGGTTGCCCGATAACAGCAGATCCGCATGATGACGCTCTGCACGGCCCGACGACAGTGCATCACATTCATCTCAACGGAGTTTATTGTCGAAACATGACCCAACTGCGAAGCTCGACAACGACGCAGTGACCCGACTGCATGTGAAATATTGACGCATTGCCTTCACATTTATCCTTGATGTCAATGCTTGCTCCATCCAAGAGACTGTTTCAGCAGATCCTGCATGGGTTCTGTAGAGGGCATACTCTCCATTGCGGTCAGCCTGAACCTTGGATTTGCACCGGTCCCTTGCGACCTCAAGTAACCTTTTGACTGCTAGGGACTTCTAAGTACTTTTTTTACATTTAGGGTCATTTTTTAAAGCCCCTAGTGCCACCTTACGCCACATTAGCGTAATTTCTTTTACACTAATGTGGCCCAGCGAGGCCAAAATCCTTGCACCACATTTACAAAGTGGCCCAATGCATGTATTGCGTCACTTTGTAAACCTTTGCGCTATGTTATGCCTACACCAGGCATAATATATGCAAAGAGGGAGATCCCCCGCTAGGGTCGGCTGGAAAAATGGCACAAGGAAATCTAACATATTTTGTTGCGTCATTTTGTACGGCCCTTTTAACGCCTGCTCGGAGCAGGTGTTAAAAGGGGGCTTCCGTTATTTATAATGGGACCCTATGTACTCTGCAGGAGTAGCGCCAATATTTTACATCATTAGAGTACATCAATAAGGTCATGAAAAATGACGCTATTGTCCTCTACTGTGCCCCACGGTGCGTTGTATTTTAAATACGGAGCACACATGGTGGCGATGGGGGGGGCGGTAACGGGTGCAAGAAAAGTAACCTGCATACAGTGCAGCACCAATTTTCGTAACTATTCCCCTAAATCTTAAAAAAATCACATCTTGAGTTCTACTTATTGGATTTTTGTCGTTTTGGACTTATTTCACTATTTTTCAGAACTGAAGTGGAGTCTTTTGAGGTGTCTTTCATTGTATTACTGTAATTAAGAGTTTCACTAATACTTTAAAATGTGGCTCTTAAGTTAAACCTGACTGCTCTGTGTCAAGCTACCAGAGGGTGAGCACAGGTTACTTTATGGTGTGTATCTGACTTACCCTGACTATGATAGTGGTTCCTACTTGGGCAAGAGGCATACCTCTGCAAACTAAAGACCCAGTTTCTAACACTGGTGATCAGCAGTGAGGATAGGACTTGTGTTTGTGTGGTGCCTTACAGTAATTTGGTGTACACTACTACTCACATCTAGACCAATTTGATTCAGTTGTCTCTGACCCCCATTACTATGTTTTCTACTGTCTTCAATTGGCATTTATATTCTTTCAATTCTCCCTGATTGGCATTTTTGCTTCTAACTCTAAATCATGTCTCTGGTTAGAGGTTCTGCACGTGCAAGAATGTAGTTTGAGCAGGCCAAACTTGAGGGTTATACTGTGGCCCAGCTCAAGGATTTTGGGTATCCTGTAAAGAGCAGCACCCAGAAGGTGGAGCTGCAAAAGACACTGAGAGCCTATTCACGATTGCCACATGGCATTAAATGAGACCTCAGTGGAGAATGAGGCTCAAATTTGAGAAAGAGATGGAGGTAAAAAAATTGGGTATAGGGGAGAAGAAAATTATTTTGGCTCAGGAGCTGAGCCTGAGGGAGCTCGACATTAGAGCCAAGCAGGTGGAGTCCAGCAGTGATGGTGGCAGCAATTATTCAGTGTCCTCTGGCAGGAGGGTTCACATACCCATGGTTCTGGTGTCTGACTTTGTGGTGGGAGAGGACATAGACAAGTGGTTTGAGGCCTATGAGATTGCTCTACAGATGCACAGGGTCCCTGAGGAGGCTTGGGGAGCTAGTCTGTGGATACACATTCGTAGTACGCGAAAAACACTCTACTTACCCTAGAAAGGAGAGACAGGATGAGGTATCCCCCAATGAAGGAGACCCTAATCAGGAAGTTTGGTCTGACAGAAGCTTTCCCTACAGACCTGGGTGGAGTGTCTGGATTCCTTTTGCAGGGTACTGGATGTTTGGGTGAAGGGCAATGAGGTAAAAGATTATTAGGGGATGTGCAATTTGTTTGCCACAGAGCACCTGCTCAGTCTTTGTTTTACAGATCTGCACCAACACCTTGTGGCTAGTAAGCTCACTGACCCCAGACAGCTTGCTAAGGAGACAGACTGATGGGTCAGCACCAGGTCCATAATAAGGTATATGGAGGGATCACGCCAAGGGTGGGCAGGGTCCTCTCTCGAAGAGTGGGGTGGGGGGAGAGTAAGGTGTTCTCTAAAAGGCCCCAAACTAGCTCTGTAGGACAGGGTTTCCTTCCCCCCTGCAAAAATAATAAGAAATGGGCCCCTGAGAACAAGTCTGCAGGAAAGCCTCCTGTAAAGTGCAATGAATGCCAGCAGGAAGGGCACCACAAGGTAGATGCTACATGTCCCAAGCAGGCAGGGTACCCCACTGATGAGGAGTTACCGGGGCGGGCTAGTATAGTGCTTGGGGGAGAGATTGCCCCATGGTGTTCTGTCGGGAAGGTAGAATTGACCCTAGCATTCCTGGGTGATTGAAAGATGGTACAGAGACTCCACATGCCTTACAATACTAAAAAGTACAGTCAGTGAGGGTCCATCAATGGGCAGAGGGTGGAGGCTCTGAGAGACACAGGAGCCAGCATGACAACCATCAGATATCATCTGGTGTCTTCAGAGCAGATAGTCCCTAACACGTTCCACCAAGTTGTTGGTGATGTCAAACCTGAGAGCCATTACCCAGTGGCTGTGGGTCCATTTGGGTGTGCGGGAGTCTCAGGTCAGCTGAAGGTAGCTGTGAGTTCATCCATTCCTGTAGATTGTCTGCTGGGCAATGACCTGGAGCACACCATCTGGAAAGAGGAGACATTAGGTCACACTTGGAGATGACAGGGTTACCTGAGTAAGTGTGCACCACCACGCAGTCCATGGCAGTTCAAGATGGTGCTCAGAAGGACCTGGAGCCTTGAAAAAAGACCAGGGTCCGAACAAGAAGTGAAAGGGCAAGGAGTACAGAAAATCCACTTCTGAGATTCCCACAGACCAGGAGGAGGCTTAACCTGAGGGGGACACCCCAATTCCTACAGGGGAAGAGCTAGTCAAACGGGGGAACCTACCTGAGTTGCCCGATTGGCAGCAGGAAGGGGGTCCCACCAGCGAGGAGTTCTGCAAGGCACAGAGAGAGTGCCCTACTCTTGTGGGTTTTCGGCAGCAGACTGAGGCCCAGGCAGCTGGTGATGTCCCTGGCAAGCACCTTATTAACAGGGAGAATTATCTCCTGTATAGCGAGTCTAATGATCCTAAACCTGGTGCAACATGTGTGTTAATGGTCCCTCAGTGCTACAAGACCTTTCTACTGGGTCTGGCTCATGATGTGCCATTGCCAGGATATTTTGGCAAGACTAGATCTTTGACAAGCTTGCCACCCACTTCTATTGGCCTCAAATGAGGCAGGCCTCAGCTGCATACTGTAGGTGCTATCCTAGGTGAGTGGCCAGTCAGGGGGGAAGTGCTCCCAAGACAGGCATGGGCAACAGATTTGCAATGGTCTTTGTGGACCATGCCACCCAGTGCCACCCAGTACAAGGGAGGCTATCCCTCTGAGGACAGTGACTGCACCTGTGGAGGCCATGGCAATGATGGGGATATTTATGAGTGTGGGTTTCCCCAAGGAGGAGTTCTCTAACAGGGGTACCAACTTAATGTCCAACTACACGAAGGCCATGTGCAAGGAGTGTGGGGTTGAGGTTGGTTGAGAAATTCAACCGAACACACAAAGATATAATTCTCGGTCTCCCTGGACCCATGAGGCATAAGTGGGAAGTTCTTCTGCCATGTCTGTTGTTTGCCTATAGGGAGGTACCATAGAAGGGAATTGTCTACAGCCCTTTTGAACTTTTGTATGGGCACCCTGTGAGAGGGCCTCTCATTCTGGTGAAGGAGGGCTGGGAGCAAACTCGCAGGACAGCCCTCCCAGGATGTGGTCAGCTACATGCTGGCCCTCCGCAACCAGACAGCATGCTTCGGAAAGCTCACCTAAGGTAACCTAGAAGCTAGCCAGGAGGACATGAAAAGCTGGAATGACCAGAATGCCACTTTGGTTGCTGCCTGGCCACAAAGGGGCATATTTATACTCCGTCTGCGCCGAATGTGCGTCAAATATTTTGACGTACATTCAGGGCAAACGTTGCCCTGTATTTAAACTTTGACGCCCGAGCCCGTGGATGACAAAATCCCGCTGTGTGCGTCATTTTCTGGATGCGGCAACCCACCTTGCGTTAATGATATGCAAGGTAGGCGTTCCCGTCCATAAAATGACTGAAACGGCCGTGCGTCGTATTTATGCTTTTGGGCAAAAATGACGCACAGCCGGGAGGCGGAGCCATAAAATGACGCACAGCCCGATTTGCGTCATAAATTAACGCCTGGGTCAGGGCAGGTGTTAAAATGGGGCAAACACAACTGTATTTAATCAGAACACACAGAAGCAACAGCAGAGGAGCAGAGCAGCAAAAGGGAGACATGGAGGTGATTCTTATCCAGCGTGGACGCAGAGCCCAGCAGCTACAACAGCAGCTACAACAACACCAGCAGGGACCCCAAAGGCAGCGCAGAAGGCAGGAGAGGATATTCCACCCCAGAACAACCCTTCATGGCCTCAGGGAACATGACATCATCCAGAGGTACAGGTTGAACTGGCAGGCCATTCAGCAGCTGCTGCGAAACATTGAACCGCAGTTGGCACCCACTTTGCTGACACCCTGCACCATCCCAACAGAAACCAAGCTGCTTGCCGTACTTCACTTGCTGGCAAGTGGCTCTTTTCAAACAACTGGTGCCCTGGTTGCCGGAATATCACAACCATCATTCTCTGCCTTTTTGCCCAAAGTACTGGATGCCATCATTGGACTAACACCCTGCCACATCTGCTTCCATAACACACTGCAGAAGCAGCAGGAAACAAAACAGGGGTTCTACCTCATTAGTTGCTTCCCACACGTCCTTGGTGCAATCGACTGCACACATGTACGCCTTGTGCCACCTGCTGCAACTGAACACCTCTACCGCAACAGGAAGCACACACACTCTATCAATGTGCAGGCCATAGTCGATCACCAGGGATTGATCACCAACATCGTGGCTAAATATCCTGGGAGTGTCCATGACTCCTTCATCTTCCGTCACTGCACCATCAATGAACACTTCCAGGATGAATGGTATGGCAATGGACTACTTGTTGGTAAGTACAAAAACCTACTTATATCAACACTGCACAGCAATCCTCTAGGACACACAACACATACACCACAACAGCAACATGTGAACAGGAACACACTGAGGTCGTGACATCGCTAGCCATGTCTCATAGGTCTGCAATGTACCTGTCACACATCTGAAATTAGTGTACAGTCTAATGTTAAGAGGCCAATGATCACAACGTGTGGAGTGGGTTGCCTAAATGTCACCTTGCAAATTGTAAGTGTCCCAATGACGTTTACATTAATCCATTGCAGAAGTCTCAAAGGTATGGGATGTCCAGGGTACATTGATATGAACGTGTTAACAACACTGTCAATTTTAACCTGTGTATGGAACTATCATATCACCCCCAGTGAAGTCACAGGGACACCTGTATCACAAGTCACAATGCTAGGGAGGGCACACTGTACTGCAAATCCCAAAACATACTGCTGAAAAACGGCAGCAGACAAACACTCTTTCAGCCAAGGAAACAACACAATGCAGATGGTACATCCTAGAAGCCTCGGATGTGACATTATAACACAAAAGAGTCACAGACAACACAAGACAACTACTGCCATGAAAGGTCATTTCAATAGGGCCAGCTACATCAATATGATCCCATTCATTTTCTCTTGCAGCTGATCAGGGGTATGGCATCCAGCCATGGATAATGACACCTATTGGCAACCCGAGTACTGCAGCAGAGCGTGCCTACAACGACGCACATAGGAGGACACGCACCATAGTCGAGAGGACCTCCGGCATCCTCAAGTCAAGGTTCCGGTGCCTCAACATCACTGGTGGTAGCCTCCTATATTCCCCGGAGATGGTCTGTAAGATCATCCTAACATGTGCAATATTGCAAACCATTTGCATCAAAAGGAACATTTCCCTCCTGGAACCAGAGCCACACATGCCTGAAGAGGAGGAAGAGGAGGATGGTGGCCTGCAACATGAGGGGGAACTACAGAACACGGCAGCTGGTATACGCAGGTGGCAACATATTGTCTACAATTTCTTTTAAATATAATCACCATCACCACTTTAATGAATTAATTTAAATAAACACCTATAATAATCACCATATCATGGTCTGGCTAATCATTTTTGCACACCTTCATCTCTACTTATCAGAATAAGAGTGTTGCCTCATGGAGCATTGCTGATATACTGATTAGGACACTGAAAATCCCAGAGCTAATGTGATGCGTAACATACAATGGTCACATACACACACACTGTAAATGACATATATCATGTACATTTCTCCTTTGAAGGCCAATAGCAGACAGTAGGCACATTTCAGTTATCTACTGCACAGTTGATATGTCACATTACCCAGAGACAAATTTGTTGTGTAAGTGCTATTTATTGAAAAGTGCTGTAGTGCTATCTGTACATTGCCCATGATTGTGAGTCCATAATAGTGATATCTTACATTGTGATCCTACACAAGGGGTTACGGAAATGCTTTTGACATGCTGGGGTTGATGTTTCAGACAGTGCAGAGGGACAGGATTTGCCAATGAGTAGGAGAGAGACAATCACTGGGCAGGCTGACAAGATATACAGTGGTAAGCAGAACAGTCATTAAGTAGAGTTGTTGCAACACTGGCATGTTACAAAGCGCAGGACCTTGGTAATAGTTGGCCATGTGGCAGGGACTAGTGCTTCCGGGTACTTTTCCTTGTGAATGTGATCTGTTCCATGCCTTCTTCTTCTGATATGTGTGTTGCCTCCTCTGTCCTTGTTGTTGGTGGTTGTGAAGGGGCAACACACACCTCAGTGTTAGAAGACGTGGAGTCAGACATCCCGGTCGCTGCTCCCTGTGAAGGTCTTAAGGGCAGTACTGCAGCAAGGAGGATTTGCTGGTTTTTGAGAATAGCAGCCACATCACAATGGTAGGCAGCTAGGTCGGCCCTGAGGGGTTCAATGTTGCATTCGTGCATGCGTTGACAGGATTGCTGTTGTAGTTGTTGGATCAACTGTATTACAGCTGTGCTGATTTCCTTCTGGGTTTTTTGCTGTTCCTGCAAGATAGATGTTAGGGCTTGCATAGCTGCTGCCTGATCTGCAGATGACATCATGCACGAACACACACCCTCAAGGCTGGCTGCCATAGTTTCCTTCCCCACCCGCACCTCCTTGGCCAGCTCCCGCTGTACTCCAACCACAGTTCTCTCAAAGCTGGTGCCAGTGTCGTCTGCGTCCTCAGCTGTATTGGAGCTGGCAGGTCTTACGATTGGGGTGGTGGGTGGATTCTCTGCGATGACTGCTTGTTCTGTGCTCCTCCTTGTGATTGAAGGTGGGGTCTGGAGGGTTTCAAGGACCTTTTGGATAGTCTCCTGGGGAATATTTATCGGCTCGTCATCCATGTCATCAGGGTAATCTGGGACAGGCATATCCGCAGGAGATCCATCTTCCTCTGCAATGAAACAGGGTACAATTAGTGTGTCTGGGTTGTGGCATGAGGGATGTGACATGCCTGCCTTGTGATGAATTCACATTGTGATCTTGTTTCGTGTTCATTGCTCCAGTCCTTCAGATGGGCATTCTCCCAGGCCTATGGCCCACCTGCATGTCACATGTATGTTATTGAGTTATTAGACTTGTCGGCATCATCTCTTCTAGGTGTTGGTTTTGGCCAAATAGAGAATTGCCACCTTCTTGTCCTACTCAAGCATCCGTCTACATCCATTCTCATGGTGAGACCTTTCACTGGCTGTGGGTGTTCTGATGGCACTGGCAGCACACTTAACAATCTGGACCTGCCCCAATCTCTGATCTTTCACATCCACTTAAATGTATTTGACATGTGGCATTTCCTATGCATGGCTATGCTATGACATGATATGGATGTTGGCATTGGTAATGTGTACTGCTGATGTTGGGGAATGTGTGGTACATTGGATTGCCCTGATTGTCGTAGCAGTGTCCTATTTCCTCCTCTGCTTGCGCAGGTGTATTTCAGTGACCAGTTACATGTGGCCCTCCCTCAATGCTGTTGTCTGAGCAGTATGACATTTGGGATGTTACATTGTGACCCAGGCACAGGATGGACCCTGACATATGCAGCATGGGTATATCCTTAGTGCTGTGTAGCTCCTATTGTTGTTTACATTGGCTGATGTTTGCAACATCTATGGGCATTGACATTTGACAGTACTGGGGCCTTTGTCTTGTTTCAGGGGATTATTGAAGTTGTCATCCTCAACCCCCTAATTTAGGTGTGTATGATCCATGGGGAGGTTACTGCCATTGGCTACTTGAGCTGCACACAGAGCCGAAGTGGCAACTGTTGTCGCAGTTACATTTCAGTTGTCGGTATGGCTAGAGGTTGTTAATAGGGCCCTAGTTAATGTAGGGGGTATGGTGGCTGATGTGTGCCGGGATGTCAGTTTGATGTTGTGGCCTTCCCTCCTGGCATGGATTTCCCTTTGCTCCATCATTGGCATGACAGCATGCCCCCATGGGACTGTTGTTGGTGTAATGTAATGGTGTGCCCCAGCTTCTGTCTGTGCAGCCCATGCCCCCATGCCGTGCCCCTTTACCCATGCCACTCTATGTATATGATGACTTACATGCAATGTGTAGTAGGTATTCCCCCCCCCAGTTGCAGTTGACATTAGTGCATTTCAATTCCCCATGCGACTTACCCTGCATGTGCGTTGTCTCCTGGTAGTCTGCGCTGTCCTGTCCTTGAATCCCTGTGACGATCTCCTCAGGGATGACGGCTGCGACCATCTCCTCCATGTGGTCCAGGGCCTCCTGGTGTGCTGGACTCCCACCTCCAGTCTGCAGTGCTGCCTTCCTGTTCCTGGCCATCTTTTCCTTGGTCCTGCGCTTGCAGTCATGCAAGCGTTTCTTGCACTCAATGACTGTTCTGCGTACCTCTGCCACACTGTTGATCTTGTCGACAATTTGTTGCCATATAGCCTCTCTCCTACTGATTGGCAACTTTGAGGTGACAAACAGTTGGTGCTGGTGTTCCGTCACCTCTTTAACCAGAATTTCCTGCTCCTCTGCACTGAAGCGACACTTTCTTTTCTTCTTTTAAGTGTCCTGGTTCTTGTGTGGGTCCTCCTGGCTGGTTCCTGGTCTGTTGTCATCTTCCTGGGGTCTGTAGTGGCATCTGGGATCCATTTTGGCTCTCCTCTGGTGAAATGGCAGTGTTCGCGTTTTTTTTTTACGCTATTGCATCAAAAAACGACGCATATCCGGTTTGTGGGGTCGTACATCGACCCACAATCATTTCCGCTGCATTAACGTCATTTTGCTTTACGACTTGACGCTGCGGTGTGCATCAAAAATAATGACTCCCACCTGTGGTTTGCGCCGCCATGCGCCAAAGTATAAATTTGACGCCCGCACCAAAATGGCGTTAGCCGGCGGTAATATTTTTGAGGCAAAACTGCGCCGCCGCCGCAGTTTTGCGTCAAAAAGTATAAATATGGCCCAAAGTGTGGGTCGTAGAGTCTGTGGAGTCCCGTGCTCTATAAGTCCTGTGGCCTGGGTCCCATGAGGTCAAAGAGCGTAAGAGCAATGTCAACTAGCTAGTGGACCTAAACAATCCTAGGAACCCTTTGAGGGTCCACATTGGGAGGTCTGAGATTACCCTGCACTTGGTAACTGATGATTGGGTGGAAGAGGAGCATGATCCTCTCCCCAATCTTCTATCTTCAAAAGAGCAGGATGGGTCAGTGGAGGGTGTCAGCCTCTCCCCTACACTGACCCTAGATCAACAAAGAGACTGCCACCAGTTGCTGGGGCAGTTTGCATCTCTATTCTGTTACCACAGGGCTCACTACATGATGCACCCATGATATTGACAATGAGGACAGTCCACCTGTGAAGAATAAAATGTACAGGTTGTCTGACAAAATGAGGGCTAACATTAAGGAGGAGGTCTCCAAATTGTTGGCACTTGGGGTTACTGAGCCCTCCAACAGCCCTTGGTATATCTTATTGGTGCTGGTCCCCAAGACTGCACCACCAGGTGTCACACGTGAACTCTGGTTCTGTGTGGACTGCTGTGGGCTCAATGCAGTCACCAGGACTGACGCACACCCTATCTCCAGAGCTGATGACCTCATAGATTGGCTTGGAACTATTATGCTCCTCAGCACGCTTGACCTGACGTCTGGGTACTGGCAGATTGCCTTGATCGATGAGGCAAAAGAGAAGTCTGCATTCTCTACACCAGAAGGGTACTTCCAGTTCCAGGGTCATGCCTTTTGGGTTTAAAGAATGCCCCTGCCACCTACCAGAGGTTGCCAGGATATTTTGGCAAGACTAGACCTTTGACAGGTCCTCGCTGGACTGGAGAACTTCAGTGCCGCCTACCTCGTCTACATGGAGGTCTTCAGTTCTAGCTTGGAGGACCACCTGTGTCACCTGAGGGAAGTGCTTCAGGCTTTGCAGAGGGCAGGCCGGACTATCAAGGACAGTAACTGCCAGACAGAGTAGGGTTCTGTGGTCTACTTGGGACACCAAGTAGGGAGTGCCAAGGTGCAGCCTTTGCAACCCAACATTGACACCATTCTGGCTTGGGAACTCCCAAAGACCCAGACAAACGTGAGAGCCTTACTAGGCCTCACTGGATATTACAGGAGATTCATCAAGGGGTATGATACGTTTGTTGCCCCCTTGACAGAGCTGACTTCCAAGAAGCAGCCATGCCAGGTGATCTGGAAAGAGGTGTGCTAGAAAGCTTTTGACATCCTGAAGGAAGCCATGTGTACAGCACCGGTGATCAAGGCCCCTGATTTTTCCAGAGAGTTTCCTGTGCCCACGGTCACCTCAGAGTATGGCATTGGGGTTGTGCACTAATAGCTAAATGAAGAGAACATGGATCAACCTGTAGCTTTCATCAGTAGGAGGCTACTTCCCAGGGAACAGAGGTGGAGCACGATTGACAGGGAAGCCTTTGCTGTGGTCCCGGTGCTGAAGAAGATAAGGACATACCGGTTTAGCACTCACTTACAGGTAAAGGCAGATGACAGGTCCCTCAGATGATTGATGCAGATGAGTGCTGAGAATATCAAACTGTTGAGATGGTCCGTCTCCTACTCGGAATGGGCGTAATGGTGGAACACCACCCTAGACAAGACCGCATCAATGCTAGTGGTCTCTCCAGGTTCTTCTGCCTTAGTGAAGGGAACTCCCAAGGGGTTGGGTAACTCTCCCCAATTTCAGCTGTGGGGAACACGTTAGTCTTGGCACCCTTGGCGTGGTTTCTCCAAACGTTTGTGCCCTCTGAACTCCTGTTTCCTGACTCATTTTTGCTTGCTTTTAGGATTCTGGGCACTGCTGGTCACTGCTAAAGTGCAGGTGCTCTGTACTCCAAAACATGGTGACACAGGCTTATCTCCAACTGGAATATTTAATTTACTAGTAAAGTACACTATGTGTGCCCTGGGCCTGTAAATGAAATGCTACTAGTTGGCATGCAGCACTGATTTTGCACAGATTACAGTAGCCCTTCAAACATGTCTCAGGCCTATCACTGCAGAACCTGTATTTGCAGTTTTAAACTGCCATTTCAAGATATAAAGTGCACCCATTTGCCAGGTCCAAACTTTCCTTTTTATTACATATAAGTCAACCCTAAGGTAGGCCCCGGTTAGCATCAAGGGAAGGGGACACTTTTAAGTTCAACATGTCCTAGTAGTGAAAACTGCTAAATTTGTTTTCAACTAAAATCACAACTTATGGTGAATTTGGATTTTAAACTGTAAGTTGGAAAATGTCACTTTTAGAAAGTTGTCATTTTCTTACTTTAAATATTCTGTATCTTTGTCTGTCTCTCAATACATATCTGGAGTGGATGACAGCTGGGCTGTGTGCATTCCCTCTAGACAGACACACACAAAGGGAGCTTGGCTGTGACATTTGCATCCTGATGGCCCATAGCCAGGAAGGGTAGGGACATTGTGCATTTCAAAGGCGTTTCTTTGAAGTCTCCCCCACTTCAAAGGCTGAACTAGGTATAAGTACTGGACCCCAAACCCTACCAAATCAGAGCTCTACTGGAACCAATGGCACTTTGCCAGGAGAGACTGCCCCTCTGCAACTGCATTGCTGTGTTGGCCTACTGATTGCTGTGTGCTGTGCTGTAGGAAAGACTGCTACTTTCCTCTTGCTCTGCTGTGTTGGCTTGCTGTCTGGAGTGAAAAGGACTAGACCTGTTCTCTATGTCCTTGAACCGAAGATTCTCCAAGGGCTTGTTGGCTTGCTTGGCTTGCCCCTCCTACTTTTGCAGTGTCAGGGACATCAAGGACTCCCTGGTGAAGCTGGACTATGCCATCTGTGAGTCCCACCCTTGCCTTAAGTGTCCACCTCCAATCCTGGGCCTCAGAAGTGGGTTTTGCTGCTTGAAATCTGCAGAAACCAACGCATTGACCTGACTGCATTAGAAAAATCAGTGCATCAATACTTCGGCGCCGATGTAGAGGTTGCCCTACGACAGCAGACCCACTGCCTGCATGGCTCGATGAAGATGCTCATAGCTACTCAATGACGATTCATTGCATTCATCTCAAAGGAGTTCGATGCCGATGTGGGATCTAACTGTGAGGCTCGACAACAACACAGAAACCTGACTGCATGAGAAATATCAAAGCATCGCCTTCGCATTTGCTCCTCAATGTTGATGCTTGATCCATCCAAGGTACTGTTTCAATGGACTCTGCATGGGTTCTGTAGCTAGCCAGCCTTGAACTGGTCTCTCATGACCTCAAGTAGCCTTTTTACTGCTAGTGATTTCTAAGCACTGTTTTACATTTAATCTTTAAAAAGTAATATCTTGAGTTCTACTTTTTGGATTTTTATAGTTTTGGTCTTGTTTCTCTATTTGTCTGAACTGGTGTGGAGTCTTTTTGTGGTGTCTTTCACTGTGTTACTGTAGTTAAGTGTGGCACAAATACTTTACACATTGCCTCTTAAGGTACGTCTGACTGCTCTGTGCCAAGTGGAGAAGTGTGGCTCAATGGTTAGAGCGGTAGACCCTGATGCAGAAATCTGGCCCGGGACCAGGTTTCGATTCCCGCCTCGGCGCGTCTTGGGCTCAATTTCCTTGGACCTGATAATTCTTGCATCAGTGCCTAATCTAATTCATTGGTCCCACTCTGTAACTCTGGCAATAGCTTACTTAATCTCCACAACAGCCCCAACAGCGCTGGGATGCCTGGCTTCACCTTGGAGGTTGCCCAGGAGTGGGCACCTCACAGGGAAAAGCCAGGAGGGGTTCCACAGTGGTATGCCTACAGCGCCTTGAGACCCTAACGGGTGAGTAGTGCGCTATACAAGTACGAAGTTTACAGTTTACAAGCTACCAGAGGGTGAGCAAAGGTTATTTTAGGGTGTGTATCTGACTTACCCTGACTAGAATTGTGGTCCCTACTTGGACAGGGTGCATACCTCTGCCAAATAAAGACCCAATTCTAACAACTGAAATGTATATAAACAAGCCTTTTCAGAAATGCATTCACCATCCTTAGTTTACAGATTTTCTGAGATGGCTCATCCCAAATAGAGAACATGAACGACAAACAATAATATACTTTCCTCTGTTGCTTGGTGCTGTACACAGACAGGAGGGGCTCCACAACCCTGCATACAATTGACAGTTGCTGACTCAGTAAAGGTTCGGAAAGTGGAAGCCATTACTTTGAAACTTGAGCACTACAAATCAGTTTCTTGTCACTAGGTCGATATATACAAATCAAGCAAATAAGTAAATAAATAAATAAGTAAATGTATACAAAATACATAAGTTGTTATAGACTAATAGACTTGTATAATCAAAGAGCAATGTGTTATGTAGAATGCTAATCCCTACAGTGTGACCTAGCAGCCACCATTAGTATCACTAATCATGTGCCATTACTGTCATACCCCTCTTCCTCATCTCTTCCTCATGGAAGGAAAATTCCCTCCTAGTGTTGTAATAATTGGGGTTACCCCTTGAGTAAAGCATATTTTTCCATTTCATCCTCTTGTTAACATAGTGCTCTGCCTGGCGATAGGTCTGATGTTTGAGACAGCTTTAGATGACTCACCAGCGAGTTTATTTCCAAACAAAACATATACATAATATACCTGCTTAGAGGGATTATGAGACAGTGGACTTCTCCAATTAATTTTTTCAGCCTTTATTCCCACTTTGCTTCCAACCACCACAGCAAATAGCATGGGGCAGAGTGTCAGCCCTGTTCAGCCACAGGCTTGCTGCAGTTTGAGTGACCACTATTATTGATGCACATGTGCACAACTACCAAAAAAAATAGTTCACATCGGTCTCTGGGTTGATGGGGTAGTCTCTCCTTGAATTTAGACAGTTTTCCCCCCAAGCTGCAGACGACACTGTACCCAGTTTTAAGCATCAGCAGCGGCAAGCAATATGTTTTTGTTATATTTTTTGACTTTCAGTGTCAGCACATGGTGGGTAAAGTCATTTATTTGCAATGAAAACCTAAAAAGAGTCATTTAATTATGCCAGGGGCACAGCTTCAGGGAGGTGTGAATATACACAAATAAATGCATACTTAGCTTGGTCGTTGGACCCTGGGGGCTTGAGTAGAGTCCGTTATCTCTGTGTTGGTTATTCTTGTCATGAGCCAAGAATAAAAGACAAAACAATGACATTTGGGCCCATATTTATATTTTTTGACGCAAAACTGCGCCAACGCAGTTTTGCGTCAAAAAAATTAGCGCCGGCTAACGCCATTCTGAAGCGCCATGCGGGCGCCGTATTTATTGAATGACGTTAGCCGGCGTTAGCCACCGGCGCCGTCTGGTGTGCGTTAAAAAAAACGACGTACACCAGGCAGCACCGGCGTAGGGGGATATGGAGCTTGGGCGTCAAGAAATGGGGCAAGTCAGGTTGAGGCAATTTTTTCGCCTCAACCCGATTTGCGCCATTTTTTTTCACTCCCAACCCCCATAGAAATGACTCCTGTCTTAGCAAAGACAGGAGTCATGCCCCCTTGCCCAATGGCCATGCCCAGGGGACTTCTGTCCCCTGGGCATGGTCATTGGGCATAGTGGCATGTAGGGGGGCACAAATCAGGCCCCCCTATGCCACAAATTTTTTTTAAAAAACACTTACCTGAACTTACCTTAATGTCCCTGGGATGGGTCCCTCCAGCCTTGGGTGTCCTCCTGGGGTGGGCATGGGTGACAGGGGGTGTCCCTGGGGGTATGGGGGGGCACCTCTGGGCTCCTTCAGAGCCCACAGGTCCCTTAACGCCTGCCTTTTGCAGGCGCTAAAAAATGGCGCAAAAGCGGGCGTACGTCATTTTTTTTTGACCCGCCCACTCCCGGGCGTGATTTTTGCCCGGGAGTATAAATCCCACGCACATGCCTCGGAGTCGATTTTTTAGACGGGAACGCCTACCTTGCATATAATTAACGCAAAGTAGGTGTCCACGCTAAAAAATTACGCTAACTCCATGGTCTTTGGCGCTAGACGCGTCTAACGCCAAAGTATAAATATGGAGTTAGTTTTGCGTCGAAATTGCGTAAAAAAAAACGACGCAATTTCGGCGCAAACGGAGTATAAATATGCCCCTTGATGTAAATGGGAGAGAGACAGAGAGACATTTGGTGGCTGAGTCTCAAGATGTGAAATCAGATAACCTGAACTCAATCCTAGCTTCCATGCTTGTCCAAATTGTGTGGTCCCAGACAAATATTTTATTTCACAGAGCCTCCTATTTCTTTATTTTCACATATGAAAGCACTTTTAAATACCTCAGTTAAGGATGTGCGCTGAACAAGCATTTTCTGTTAATGTTTGGTTTAATAGACCATAATGTTGCTCGATCTATAATAAGAGTCTAGGTCATGTTTAGGGTTTACATGACTACAGACTTGTTCTTGGGTCACTAATGGCATTGTCTTTGGGGGACAAACCATGAATGATTCTAGAAACTGTCATGGCTATTTATGCAGTTATATAATCTGATGTACTAAGATAAAGTACTTCCACATGTTAAAGAGAAACACATTTTCAAAATGTGAAGACATTTGATCATATTTTGACATTATGGCCCTCATTACAACCCTGGAGGTAAATCCTGCTTACCGCCGTGCTGATGCCCGTCAAGATACCGTGGCCGCGGCGGAAATCTGCTACAGGTATTATGACCCACATCTAGAAATCCGCCACAATACAGTCACCCACACAAGTCCGCCACACCAAAGGTCAGTGATAAACTGGCGTTCTTGCAAACATGTCAATGTTCATTTTCACATACCAATGTTAGACAGTTGTTGGGGAGCAGTAAACATAGCAGAAGGCAGAAAGTGGTACACAGATCTGTAAGACGGAAAGCCGAATAGAACTGTCAGGGTCCATACACAGAGGCAAAAATGCTGAATCATGCAATGTCCTACAGTAGTCTGATATGAGAGGAGCATTGCCAGTCTCTTACCTGTATCACACTAGAAGTATTGCATGATGAAGTTGTTTCAGTTGTCAATATCTTCTTCTTCTGCCTCCTCTTCTTCACTGTCCACAGGCTCCACAGCTGCCACAAGACCATCATCAGGCCCATCCTCCAGCAGAAAAGGCACCTGTCGTCGCAAAGCCAGGTTGTGCAACATTCAGCATGCCACGATGATCTGGCACACCTTCTTCGGTGAGTAGTATAGGGAGCCACCTGTCAGATGGAGGCACCGGAACCTGGCCTTCAGGAGGCCGAAAGTACGCTCAATTATCCTCCTAGTACACCCGTGTGCCTCATTGTAGCGTTCCTCTGCCCTTGTCCTGGGATTCCTCACTGGGGTCAGTAGCCATGACATGTTGGGGTAACCAGAGTCACCTGCAAATATAGAGGGACAACTGTGAGACATACACCAACCATTAGGGACTCTACCATAGCCAGACACCTATGTAATCTGTGTTGGGACCTTGGGCTCACCTATTAGCCACACCCAGTGCCTCTGGAGCTGGCCCATCACATAAGGGATGCTGCTATTCCTCAAAATGTAAGCGTCATGCACTGAGCCAGGATACTTGGCATTCACCTGGGAGATGTACCGGTCTGCCAAACACACCATCTGCACATTCATTGAATGGTAGCTTTTGCGGTTTCTGTACACCTGTTCATTTCTGCGGGGGCGACAAATGCCACCTGTGTAACATCAATGGCACCAATGATGTTGGGGATATGTCCCAGGGCATAGAAGTCACCTTTCACTGTGGGCAAATCCTCCACCTGGGGGAATACGATGTAGCTGAGCATGTATTTCAGCAGGGCAGACAACACTCTGGACAACACGTTAGAGAACATTGGCTGTGACATCCCTGATGCCATGGCCACTGTTGTTTGAAAGGACCCACTGGCCAGGAAATGGAGTACTGACAGGACCTGCACTAGAGGGGGTATACCTGTGGGATGGCAGATTGCTGACATCAGGTCTGGCTCTAACTGGGCACACATTTCATGCATTGTGGCACGATCAAGTCTGTAGGTGATGATGATGTGTCTGTCTTCCATTGTCAACAGGTCCACCAGGGGTCTGTATACCGGAGGATGACGCCATCTCATCATCTGCCCCAGTGTACGTGGCCTATGGAGGAGAAGGGTGAGCAGAGGGTCATACACTACATAGGTTTCACAAGAGTGTTTAGAACAATTGGGATGTAATCTGTGTTTAGCGCTGTATGTCCGTATTCCTGCACAAAACTGCTGTGACGAAGTTAGTTGGCCTGCCATGTGGCCACCTGAAATGGCGGCTGCCTGATCTGTAAGGCGGGACAAGGGGAAATGAGGTAACTTCACTGGCGTTGTACACCTTCATGGTAGGTGGACGAAGACCGCAGCGCAATTCAGCATTGGTTATCATTGGGCCCTATGGGTTCCAGGAGCAAATGACGATGTACGCCGGCGGTGACTGTACGCACCACCGCGGATGTGAACGCCATTTTCTATCTGTTCACTAACTTGATACCTGACCTTCAACCGGAGAGGACCTACACTGCAAGTGCTGCTGTGACCTGTGTCTGAAACCGACCATGGCTCGTGTCACTGGGGAAAGAGCCCCTGCGTTCACTGCAGAGGAGTTGGACAAACTGGTGGATGGGGTCCTCCCCAGTACACGCAACTCTATGGTCCACCAGACAAACACGTGAGTACACTGTGAGCATGATGGATGGGACATGAATGTATGGAGTGGTGTCGATGGAAGATACAGGTGGGGGGTGGGCAGAGGCCAGCATGTGAGGATGGTCAGTGGGTGTGTTTGTGGGCCAGGGTGGGTGGTTGTGGCCAATGAGTAATATGAACTGGAAGGGATAGTACAATCCATTCCTACTTTACATTTCCTCTAGGTCAGCGCCCCCCAGAAGAAGGGTATTTGGCGTTCCATCGCCAAGGAAGTGCGGACCCTGGGGGTCTACCATAGACGGAGCACCTGATGCCGCAAAAGATGTGAGGACCTGCGCCACTGGACCAAGAAGATGGCGGAGGCCCAGCTAGGGATGGCCTCCCAATGTGGAAGGGGTGCCCGTCGCACCATGACCCCCTGATGTACCGGATCCTGGCGGTGGCATATCCTGAGTTGGATGGGCGCTTGAGGGCATTACAGCAGCCACAAGGGGGTGAGTACTGTCTCATGCAGCTGACTCTGCACGCTTTATGAGGATTCTGGGTGTGGGAAGAGGCCTGTGGGTTCCCCTGGGCAGGGCAAGCGTGCCAGGGTAGATCCATTGTTAGGCAGGCTCAGTGCCAGTCCAACCCCAAAAGTGGTAGTGGCCCTCTATACCTAGTCAGGCTCCTGTGGGTTCCAGGTGTGCATCAAATGGGTATAGGCACAGTCCACCGTGGGCATGTGATTTTCCCCTGAACTGTTATTGCATGGCCTAGTGCATAGGGCTGCTCCCGGTGTGTTGCGTCCGCCAACTGTGGTGTTTTTGCAGGCATTGACCATGTCTCTCCTCTGTCTTTCCCCCCTTTTTGTTTTGTCACCCTGTCCTTGTGTGCATTAGCATCATCTGGCGGAGGAGCAGTGGCACCGAAGCAGGAGGGAGCTGATACCCACATGGCCCTGGAGGGTGAATGTACAGAGTCTGAAGGCACCAGTGGGATGGAGGGGAGCTCCATGACGGGGACAGGAGGAGACACCAGCGACAGCGACTCCTCCTTTGATGGGAGCTCCTTTGCGGTGGCAGGCACCTCTGTGCCCACCGTAACAACGGGTACAGCCGCCATCCCCCTACCAGCACCGCCCTCCCAGCAGCCCCTCATCGAGTTTCCCGTGCCCACTCACCCAGGAGGGTGGGCATCTCCTTTGCCCCAGGGACCTCAGACCCTGCCCCAGTAAGCCCTGCTGCCCTCAGTGAGGAGGCTATTGACCTCCTGAGATACCTCACTGTTGGGCAATCAACCATTTTGAATGCCATCCAGGCTGTCGAGAGGCATTTGCAGCAAACAAATGCATACCTGGAGGGCATTCATTCTGGCGTGGCGGCCCAACAGAGAGCATTTCAGGCTCTGGCCTCAGCAATGATGGCAGCCATTGTCACTGTGTCCAGCCTCCCCCTCCAACTTCCACTACCCAGATCCAATCCCCTGTACCTCAGCCTATCCTAAGCACACCATCGGACCAGCATGCACACTCATCAACACACAAGAGTGGACATGACAAACATAAGCGCCACACATCCCACAGGCACTCACACAAGCACCATCCCCATGCAGACACACCAACATCCACTGCCTCCACTGTGTCCCCCTCCTCCACGTTCTCCACCTCCCTCCCTGTCTCGTCTCCACTCACACCTGCCTGCACTACATCCTCAGCCACTACCTTCATCACCAGCATGCCCATCACCACTCACCGCTCACGTGCAATCACCACCCCACTACCATTCACACATCCCCTGTGTCCTCTCCCAGTGTGTCTGTGAGCCCTTCTCCCAAACTACACAAACGCCGGCACACACTCACTCAACAGCCATCCACCTCACAACAGCCTCCAGCCCATGTACCCTCACCCAAATTCAGCAGACGTACACCTCCTACAACCACTACCTCTTCCTCCACTCCCAAACCCCCTCCATGTTCCCGTCCCAGTGTGTCTAAAAAACTTTTCCTCTCTAATTTTGACCTCTTCCCTACACCTCCCCCGTCCTTCCCCTAGGGCCAGGATGTCCAGATCCCAGCCCAGCACCTCAGCCACGACATCTTCCAGCCCTGTGGTCCCTGCAAGTCCTGTAACATCGCAGGCCGTACCCATCAGAGCTGCCAGTGCGCCACCTAATGAGGCCAAGGATCACCCTATTCTGCCATCTGCCAAGGTGAAGAAGGGGACAACATGCCGTAAGGACAAGCCACACCAACCAAGCAGCAAGGCATCCTCCAAGACAAAAGAGGACAGTGCCAAGGTCCCAGCATCGACTTCCAAGGTGGTGAAGGGACACAAGGCTAAAGGGAAGGCAGCTTAGGGCACAGAGCCTCAAGATGAGGCACTGGTGACACTCCTTCTGCAGGTCAGAACAGCAACCTGTACTACGGTGGACACCGCCGCAACCACCGCCACCTGCACCACCACCTACACCGCCACCTGCACGCCCACCTGCATGCCTGCTGCCTCTGCTCCAGTCCCCAGCATCATCCCCAGTGGGCAGCCGTCCGAGGCTGCAGGAGACGTCCTGGTGTCTCCCTCCACAGGTGCTGACACATGCACCACCGCCAGCATGTCCGCCGCTGACACCACCGCAACCACCGCCACCTGCCCCGTGACGTACTCAGACTGTGCCACCACAGCCGACATGGACATCATCCCCAGTGGGCAGTTGTCCGGGGGTGCAGGAGACGTGCGGGACCCTGCACAGCATACATGAGGCACCACAACCAGCACTGGCAGTACCAGCAGTTGGCAGGCTGAGTCGCAGCAGGGTGGAGTGTGTCTCTGCCTCCATGGAGTATCATGCTACCTGTTCCCAGGAAATCTCGTGGCTCTGACACTCATGTGCGGGAATGGGAACTGCCACACACCATGTGAAGCACTCTGGGCACAAAGCCCCCTCCAGAACCAGTGGAAAATAGCATCCACTACCCCAGTCCTTGGCAGGATGAAGCACTCCAGAACCAGTGGAGAACAGCATCCACTACCCCAGTCCTTGGCAGGATGAAGCACTCTGGGCACAAAGCCCCCTCCAGAACCAGTGGAGAACAGCATCCACTACCCCAGTCCTTGGCAGGATGAAGCACTCTGGGCACTAAGCCCCCTCCAGAACCAGTGGACAACAGCATCCACTACCCAAGTCGTTGGCAGGATAAAGCACTCTGGGCACAAAGCCCCCTCCAGAACCAGTGGAGAACAGCATCCACTACCCCAATCCCTGGCAGGATGAAGCACTCTGGGCACTAAGCCCCCTCCAGAACCAGTGGAGAACAGCATCCACTACCCCAGTCCTTGGCAGGATGAAGCACTCTGGGCACTAAGCCCCCTCCAGAACCAGTGGAGAACAGCATCCACTACCCCAGTCCTTGGCAGGATGAAGCACTCTGGGCACAAAGCCCCCTCCAGAACCAGTGGAGAACAGCATCAACTACCCCAGTCCTTGGCAGGATGAAGCACTCTGGGCACTAAGCCCCCTCCAGAAACAGTGGAGAAAAGGATCCACGTGAGAGACTGTGGCTTTGCACTCCCCAGGACCAAGCAGGGGGCAAACCACCCACTTGAGAGACTTGAGAGACTGTGGCTTTGCACTCCCCAGGACCAAACAGTGGGCAAACCACCCACTTGAGAGACTTGAGAGACTGTGGCTTTGCACTCCCCAGGACCAAACAGTGGGCATGGAGCACCCTCGTGGAGCAGCGGCATCGTCCCTTCATCCAGCTGAGGTGACCCCCTCCCCTTCCCCCTGAGGAGCCTGTTTTTTTTTTGTTCGACCTAATGCCCCAGCAGTGTTCTCTCCGTTTAGAGGCAGGTATCATGTGTGGGCTTTACCCATTCATTTTGGGACTACTAGTCCACGGACAATGAATGGATGACTATCCGGACTTGTGTAGTTGCTGTATATATTTGTATATACTGATCTGCTACGGACCTGTTTCCATATCGGAATTTTAGATGATTACACTTGTTACAATCATTTCCTTTTGTCCTGGCGTTCTTCCAGAGGGTTATGGGGTGTATATGTAATGTTGCAGCATGTATTTGTGTGTATGGTGTTGTGGGTGAGGGTGGGGGTGTTTCATGTTGCGTGTGTGTGTCGCTCTCTTTTTCCTCCCCCCTCCTCTGTGTACTAGGTGCAGTACTCACCGTGGTCGTGCCTGCCGCCTTTGCTACTCCTGGTAGAAGAGGAGGTAAACCAACATTGGTAGTACCTGTAACTCGCACTCCATGGCGTCCTGTTTCCTCGTTGGGTGTCGAGAGGTGAGTGGTTTCCATTCCAAGTCCTGTTTCCACCGTGCTTTTGATGGCGTTGGTACCGCCCCGGAAAATGTGGCTGATTGGTGCCTTGTAATACAGTGGGCGGTACATTGTCTTCTGCCTGTCTGTTGGTGGTTACCGCTGTGTTGTTTGTTTCTACCGCTGTGGCGGTCGGAGTGTTAAAGTGGCTGTCTGTGTTGGCGGATTCCTCCATGGTCGTGATTCCATTTTTTTTACTGCAGGCCTGTTGACGGTATTACCGCCACTTTCACACCGACCGCCATGGTTGTAATGAGGGCCTATGTCTGTTGTACGGTATACATGCCAAACATTTTCATGGCTCGGCTCGTGCGTGGACTCTTAGAGCCAAGCATTGCCCACATGCACAGATTTGCTAACGCTAACATCAAGTCCCAGTAGCAGAGATGAAAAAGCGTGTGTGCTGTGAACATACAATCAAAATAAGTTATCCCACTGCAGGGACTCCAGGCTGTTGTGTTGAACATGACCCAGGGTTAACTACTGTGCCGAGGTGGACGGGCAAGGGTGTAGCTTCAGCAGGGTTTTTTGGGTGTTACTCCCCTCAAATGCATTTTTAGGGGCGGAGCGCAAAGCGCTCCATGTCCTGTAGTAATCTCTCTTTGGGCTTCCAACCACGCCATTGTCACTTCAGTCACATTCATTGGTTCGTGGGCTTGCCTTTTAAAATCCGCTTACTTTCATTTGTGAAAAGTATGCATACATCATGCCTTTTCCGGTGTTTAGCCCACCTACACAGCACCGGTAAACTACTGAAAACATACGAGGGTCGATGTTTTCAGCATGGTTTCCGGACTACTTTATCAGTTTATTTTCCACGCAGCGCTTTTTCCATTTTCAATTTCAGCACTATTGCGCTGCATTTTACATAGTGCGATTGCGCTGCATTTTTTTCTTTTAATTTGTATGGCAAGAAAAGTCCAGTTAGGAGTTTCCAACGTTAATAGCTCTAACTCCAGCAAATGCGAGACCCGTTGCATTGAAAATGCTGATTGGTTTGGTAGTTGGGTCTGGGGCCCTGAGTCGGGTCTGCCATGTCTCTGTTGTCTTTTATTGTTGTTCTCATTTTACTAAGGTGGTATTAACTTGTACATTTTTTGGATCAGGATCTTAAATATACATAGTGACTGGTTCCCCAAAAAAGTAGTAAATCAGCACCAATAGAAGTACTCCTTGAATGGGTACAAATTCAGTACTTTTTGGAATTCATAAACATTGACAGTAGTAGGCTTGGAAAGCTGTGCCAGGCATACTACTGACAATGAAACACCCAAATGATGGTGGGATGAATTATTGCAAATAGTCTAACAGGTGGCAATTACTCATAGTAGCTTTCCAAGCCATCGTTTTTGACCCCTGTGCCATTCTAGAAAAAGGCTGACCTAATGAAAACCAATACTGACCCTGCACCTCATGTGACTAGTCCATTCTAAACCTTGATTGTCTCACCCCTACCCTGTAGCCCAGTTGTTGTTTAGTAGATACATTTGAGATACACAACTGAATGTTTTTAACCAAGCTACCCCCCTGAATCATGCCTCCCATCCGTGCCAGGAATTACAAGGCGCTCATAACAGTTATCAAGCACTCAAGCCATACTATATTATTCTTATTTTACCTTCAGTCGCCTCAAGAAATGAAAGTAACTAATGAGCTCCTTTAGAACGTCAAGGTAGCTATGAGCAGCGTAGCAGGGCTCTAAGGCTCAGTTTTCCTTACTACTGCAGACTCTGGTTTTTAATTTATTTCTATTTTGTTGGGGCCTGAGTTCATCTTTTTTAACAGCAATGGCATACGAGCAAACAAACCGATTCAGACAGGAGACTCCTGATTTTTTTAAGCAAAAATGGCTTTAGTTTAGCTGTCCCCTACCTAAAATTCAGTAAACGTTAATGGGGGAAATACAATAAGCAACGTGATATTTTATGTAGTCTTTCACTTTCAGTGTCAGCACCATAGCGTTTGATTTGCAAAGTAAACTTTAAAAGAGTGCGTGGCTACCAACACCGTCAGGAGGTTTTACACGTGGCTCAGCAACTGTCCGATCCTTTCCACGGACTTAAGCCATGCTTTATCAATTTATTAATTGTGTTTTCACTTTCAGGCACAGTCACTATAAGAAATGAATACAATAATGAAGCAATTTCCCTAAGAAAACAAAATTAAGGGTACTTTAGTGCAGCTCAAAGGTGTCTTTAGTAATAATATCAGCAGTAGTCGCCTTTAATAATGTCAGAGATGGACATAAACATAAAAATTATTAAATATAGGCATCTAGGGTCAAAACGTCAGTCACCCGCTTGTTAGAATCATGGTGCAAGATGGCTGTGCTTTGTAACACTGCAGGCAACAGTTTAAGACTGCTCGCCTGTTGTTACTTTTTTATTTGTTTAGGCTAACCTTTTTAGTTTGTTCGCAAATTATTTTGTAAGCCATACATTTTTTTCATATTCATCCCCTTTCGTTTTCTCCACAAGCGTTTGTTTTGAGAGAAAATAATGTGCTTGATTTGCAATGCAGACAACTTGGAAAGTGGGCACCTAGCAATTATCTGAATCTTTTGGGCCAAAGCCACGCTTCATTGTTTTATTGCTCGAATTACATTTCCGACATTACAAGAAATGAAAGAAACAAACCATTCTAATTTAGAAACAAAACGCAACCCTGGAAGGTTTAGTATACCCCCCCCATGCCCTTGGTGTATATCATTGAAGACCAGCATTTGATACTGCTCTTCTTTGTCTGGTTCTTTCCATCCTTTCAAATCTGTTTTATCCATATCAATTACATTTCGATCCCTGTATTTCGATCTGTAGTCTGCAGCGGCACCCTGATTTATTCTCACCAGTGAAGACAGAAAATGTAGCCAACCTGGTGCTAACCTGAATATATGTCTGAACCTGCTTCCAGTGCTTGAAACTGAAAAATAGAAATGCAGGGACTCTGTACCAGAGTACCTGCTTGTTTCTGAGAAGTGCCGGTACTCTCTAATTAAAAGTATTAAGTTTTCCTTGAGAAGTGCAGGTACTCTCCCTCTCAACATAAAAAAGTGCTGGTACTCAGTACCGGACAGTACCAGTCCAATTAAATCACTGCCTGCTTCTAAAAACAGGAACTGAATGTACAATCGGTAAAAAATGGTGCTCACTGACATCCAGTAATAAAATTACATGGACCTCCAAAAGGGTGTTCCTGGTTACAGGAATGATACCCACGTGGCTGAGGTGCACTGGCACACTTTCAAAAAACAGTTTATTGGAGCACTTCATGTATTTGGCTTACCTGATTTAAAAAAAATCACAAACTAGTTCAGCAAAGAGAGGACATTTGGGGCATTTTAAAAAAAAGGTGGCAATGCACACAGTGCAGAGCCACTTTTCTTGCGCCCCTTAGCGCCCCCCTAACGCCACCATGTGTGTGCTGTATTTAAAAAATGCCACACCATGGCAGAAGTTAGGGGACTAGTGTCAGAATTTTGACGCTAGTTGTGTGCAGCGCCACTTTTTTTGCACCCCTTGGCGCCCCCCTCAATACCACCATGTGTGTGCCGTATTTAAAAAACGGCTTACCATGGCAGTAGTTAGGGGACTAGCGTTACAAGTTTTGACGCTAGCCCGGCGCTTTACAGGATTAGGGTAAAAAATGTTGACGCTAATCCTTCAAAGTACCAAGCGGCCAATTGTAACCAATGGATGCCTCCTTTTTTAACGCCTGTGCTGAGAAGGTTAGATTTCTATGCACCATTTTTTGGCCCCCCTAACAGGGGAATGCCCCCTTTTCATACATTATGCCTGGTGCAGGGTTACAAATGGTTATGAAATGGCACAATGCTAATGCCATGCTAATGCCGCCCCTGGGATGTCATTAGATTTTGGCACAGCCTCTGGTTTATGAAAAGTCGTAAATCTGAGGCCGTGTCAAAACGCAAAGTGCTGCTTGTGGAGGGGCCATATATACAAGGTGGCGTTAAGGTGCAAAAAGTGGCTTTATGCCACCTTGCAAATATGGCGCAGGGCATTGCGCCACTGGAGCCTCACCAAAAGTGACACTCAGGTGGCACTCTGGGCACCTAAATATGCCCCAAAATACCTTGTGAGCTTGACCCATGTGTGATGCACATTGCAACACATGAGTAAAACTACAACCTTGGGTCAGTAACATGTCACTGAGCCTCCAGTGGCAAATAAATGATGTGCCATGTCAACAGCCAAAACAATCTAAGATTGACCTTACACTATCTCATTCCAGAGGATGATGCTGCCTGTCCTGGATTTTACATATGAAATGGATGACCAGCTGCCAATCATCAATGAATAGACTCTCCAGGATGTCCTAGGATCCCTCCAGACACCACCTCCAGTCACAGGGAGGACACACAGTGTTGCGGGGTCTCCACATGAACCGCCCAGCTACCAACATACACCTCCAGCCAGTACTCCCACAGCCCTGGGCTCCAAGGACCCAGAGACCACCATTCAGAGGACAGTGTAGGAGTCCAGTGGGAGCTGGCCAAGCATGTGCAAGTGGGGATGAAGACCATGGCAGGCAGCCAATAGGGAGTGCGGACGCGCCTCAGTCTAAATAAGGACAACTCAGCTGCCATCAGAGGCACCCACTCCCCGCTTCCTGTACTCCAGCAGTCTCTGGCCGAAATAGCTACTGTCATGAGGCAGAGGCTACAACAATTGCCCTCCCAAACTGGCACCTGCATAACAGACAACAGGTTCGGGACTATGCAGAATACATTGGAGTCCATACAGCAGGAAGTGGCCTCCGTCAGGGAGAACATGGCTGCCTACCACTCTGATGTTGCTGCAGTGTTGAAAAATCAGCAGTTCCTCCTTGTTGCAGTGACGCGTTATGTGTTCCCACAAATGGCAGCTGCCGGGACCTTTGACTCCATATCTCTATCCACTGAAGAGTGTATGCCACCCTCTACCTCGACAAAAGCACCAGCCATGGCACAGGAGGCATCACACACATCAGAGGATGAAGATGGGAAGGAATAACATTCACAAGGAAAAGCACTGGGTAGCACCAGTCTGTGCCACATGGACAGTTTCTACTTAGTTCTGGGCTTAAGATTGTGGCAATGTTGCGACAGTAGGAAATGTGCCTTCTTCACCCAACCACTGTTGACTTGTCTGCTATGTACTGTCATTGTCTCTTTCCTAACAATTGGCAATTTATTTACCTCCTCACTAATGCACACTACTCCTAACCATGTTTTATGACATGTCCTTCAACCCTGGACTCTGATTGTGCTACATATGGCTAATGTTCACTCATGGAGTCTGCAAACTGGACATTGTATAGCATCCATAAGTACACTTTCACCTATAAATAAAGCACCTTGTATAAATGTAGCATTTCAACGTTTACTGTGATCAGTCTACTCAGCTAAATGATTGCAATGCGTGAATGCATGCCAATGAGCACAGAATATCAGTACATGAGTGCATGACTGTCAGACACGAAGCCACACACTAGGATCCTAACAGGAGAAAGGTGAATGATGGTGTTGTCGGCTACAACCAACTTACTGAGTATGCTACAAAAATATTGAACTGATATCCTTTGAAGTTGACATACTGCATGTATGGTTCTGAACCAAGTCAATGGTAATTTATCCAGATGGGAGTACCCCTACAACTTATTTGTGTGGTACGGGAGAAGCTAACTTTATCAATGATGGGCACCTGTCAGTGTTGCAGATACAGTTCCAGTTTTGCCTGTTGTCAGATATGCCACACTTGCCAACAATGAAACTGTAGGACCCCGACGATGACAGTTGAAGTTCCATACTTACCTGTCCAAGATCAAGTATACATACACATTGTGAATGGTTGGAGCAGTGGGTGCCAAATATATCCAGTCTGGCTATTATCTTGGCCATGTCCTGTTTCATTTCAATTTTCAATTGGTTGCTTACTACTGCAGCAAATGGCTGAACAGATGCCTGGCTCCTAACTGGTGCAACTGACGTGGAGGGGCTTGAACCTGCAGAGGCCCCCTGCACACCTGATGTTTACCCAACACTGTCCTTTTTTTGCTGCAGCTGCTGTGGAGGACCCCATGTGCAAATGCACCCCATCCCCCAATCACCTTTTAAATTCAGAATTCCCTTCCCATCCTGCTGTATCCAGCATCCACCTCCATAATGTGCCGGTAGCGTTCTGCACTTTTGTGGAATGCATGCCTTTGGTTAGGTGTCATATTGGCAGCTGAAACATGAGGAGAATCAAGCATCTGATTCAGCATTGGGTGGAGGTTGAACAGACATATAATGTACACTGCACCAGCAGATAACACACACAGTCCACCACACATTCCTCAACAATGACTTACTCCTCATCTGTGACTATTTTCTACCAGCCATCTACGATATCATGTACATGTCACTGGGATGACGGCTTTCCATTGTTCACCATCAGAGCCCAGAAATGAGTGGACTAAAATGTCCATGATCAACATTTTTGGAATCAAACTGGTGAGGATCACATGCGTCCTTGTTCCTAAGGGGGCCTATGCATGGAATCCACCACCTTGACACCCCTGGTGAAACATCAAGGCTTGCCCAGCCATCATGGATGCAAGGTTGGGGCCATATGATAGGGAGTCTGGAAACTTCCCACCAGCTATACTAAGGTTTGGTAAATCATCATTCATATGTCCTGGTGTAAGACCTGGCCAGAGCATACATTACAAGGGGGCACACCATTGCAAATAATGTGCCCACATGTACAACTAATGCAATGTCCCCAGAAAGTTTGGCCAAAGACTGACCTGCACACCAAAGTTGTCTACACATTACAGAACTAAAGCCCTCTACCCCGTGCTATGTTGTGCTACATGTGTAAAATGGCACACACATGGTGGCTGTATGGGTGCCTGTAGGCCCACAGTGAGTTTGGTACTGCACTGGGTGCTGCAACAGTATCCTGATATACTGAACAGCATGTGCCATGCATGTCAGACATCATCAAAGTACCAGGTACGCACTCAGCATTCACATCATATGCAGATGTGATGTGACCTACATCATTCACAAATATAATGGTGGCTGGACCATGGTGTGGATACTGCTGAGATCTGGCTTTGGAAAATTCAAAGACTTTTCCCACAACTATCTGAAGCTGAGTTGTCTCCTAATTGTGTAAACTACTGACTGTTGTCCAGCACAATATTAGCCCTTGCAGTACTACAACCTCAATTTATAACTGAAGGGTAGTGAGGCACCTGTGGTGCATGTGTCTCCTACATAAGCCCCTTAGAGACCTCTAAAGATATAACCCACATTTTACCCTCTTGTGAGTAAGTGTAACCTATGTGTGGCACACTATTTACATAAACGGTTGCACTGACACCTATCATGAGATACATCAATGAATATGTGGCCAACCGTTCCATTTCCTAATAGCCATAATTCCATGCCAGCACAAGTTGCCCATTGTGCTACAAGCAAGCCATTCTCAATGCTCAAAAGTCCAACAGACATGACGTCACCATCCATACTCCTATGAGAGCATATCATTGGTCAGGCAAAACCATTATTCATAGCATTCCACACATCAGATTGACTCACACCAAATCCTGAATTGGCACACATAACGCACAAGATGACATTTGCTGGCTGCATCGGGGTCTTCAAATCACGCCACCTCGTCAACTGTGTAGGGTGAAGGTCCACATGCATTGTATAGCTATTTTAGCCATGTTTTAGACACGTTGGTTTAAGCTAACTATGCCTGCTGCTGTGCACTTTAACCCTGTTACATTTTATTCAGCATTGCTTTATGTTTCTGGCAATAGCAGTATTTGCAGTGCTGTTATATTTTCTTTATCTCATAGTACTTTCGCCTAATAAAGCATCATGTTCTTAGTAGGACATTTAGTTCAGTTTGTGGTTTCTCCGAGGCTACAGTCAGGTAGGGTTGCTGACAAACGTGGTATGCTGTGTCTCAAACATCCACAGAAAACACACACTGATACGTGGGGACTATTTCTTAGAATGCCAGCTGTTTTATTATAATGACACCCCTTTGTCCCAGACACGTTAGAGAGAGATTCCAGCCAGACAACCACGACTGCATGCTGATTGCAGACCGCTTTGCTGCAGCTACTTCCCTAGATGGCTGAACCCCAAATCCACATGGGGATGGTGTCTCTCTAGACCACAGGCTTCTCACTCCAGGTATGAGTGATGGTGTACCCCCAAGGGGGAAACCAGAAGGGCAGATTAGGCTTATCACGCTGTGCTCAGACATAGTGTAGGTAGGAGAAATATATACATCACTCCTAGTGACAGTATGGTAGGAATATTCTTGTGTTTTACTCTGTTAGCCATCTGCTTGCTTTTATTGTGTTTTATCATCCTAGTTATTGCAATACATGCCTTTTTATCTAAGATGCAGCTACTTAAATAAATCCTTATTGAACTATATTCTGCCTCTGTTGTCTTTGCCTGCATGAGACTTTATAACTGAGAGAAAGGGATGGGATCTGATCGACCATGATTCCCCGGAGGAGTCATCTTGTCATGCGCCCGGTTGCCACAATCATCTGGGCTAGAGATGAGGTGCTGCTAGTTAGCCGGAGAACCCGGATTAGGCCGACAGGTGTCATGTGGTGTGGAATTCCACTTAGTGACCATAATCCATGTGATCCTGTTTCCCAAATCCAGTAGCCTCATTAGCATGAGAACCTACGTGACATGGTGCCACCAACGTTTGGTCAGGCACTAATATTCGTATCCTCCTAAGTATCTCTATCTCATTTAAGGCTAAAGACACCCCGATACTATAAACGGAGACGTCTGTGATATTGAGGATTTCCTCCTCAGCTAAATAGGTAGTACCTATTTTGAGTTGTAGGTTGTTCAAGCTTGAACCTTAAAAGGCCCAATCTCCACTAGGTGTCCTTATCTCTGAACATACATCTACCATTAAAATGGCAAACCCACAACGGGTATCAATTACAGTAAATATGCGACCACCCCTTACTGCACATTTATTGGCAAATGGCCTAATGACCCAGGGGAGTCCAGTTACATTTATTGTTGAGGCTCATTCAGCCTATAGAACAGATTTGTTTTATTCTTGGGTCTCCTTACCAGTAGTAGATGGGAACAGAAACACATTTCATCACTATACACCTTCAAACATACCTGCACAATACAGAGCTCATGCATATTTAGAAATACCTTTATCTTATAAAGACCATAATTACTGGCTTGATGGTGCCCTACCACATACAATATTACATTTTAGGTTAAGTCCTCTGAGCAATGATGGCCCAACCAGGCCTTTATTGGCCACATATACACCACACCCTGAAGCAGCAACCTTAGCGGTAGCTGAGGTTCGCCGCCTATATATAGAGCTCACAACAATATACAGACTATTAGTACAGTTTGTTATGCAAACATTAAATACTAACCCGGCACGTGCTGCCCCAGTGCAATAATATGCAGTGATTCCAGGCAATAATCTGGCGACTGTACATTCGATCATGGGTAAAGGACCCACCAAGCGGGAGTAAATTCCGTTTTGGTTAGCTCAAAAAATAAATGCACTGGAAGACGTTTTTCCTCATACAGGACCTCAGGATAAACATAGAATTCTCACCATGGTTCCCACAGTTGATAACTGCAATACATGGGGCATGGTGTTTGTCAGGCACTATACTACTGCGCACGGTACACCAACACTTGAAAATCTTCCGGAGGTGTTAAAACAAATTCAAAATGAATACGGGGCTGCCCGGCCCTGGATTTGGGGATGCAATTAACGGGCAATTTTGCCACAGTATCTTCAATAATATTAAGTAATCTTAAAGGGGAAGCAGTTGCACTAGCAGTGCGCATGCAGCTCCGTGATGTTCCTTCACAGGATCAAGAATGGGAGCTGCAAAGATTATCGCAAAGACCTATTCTAGTGTTGGTCGAGATAGCCTGGGGGCCAGACCGATTAAATCACATTTTCAAGGCAGATCTAATAAAGATACTACTATGCAAGTGCCTGAAGGTTCCAAAAAACGCTGGGATAAAAAACAACAAACACCTAAAAAAGAAAGGGGAGAATCTCCTCATGCAGACACCCTACAAAATAGGTATAACCGTAGAAATAGGGATAATATAAAAATGCCTGATAGATATCAATATACTGATACACGACAATCTCGTTCATTGTAGGAATCACCGGAAAAACACAGTGAGAGAGGTGGGCGGTCAGAGCAGCAAACTGAGTACTTGAAACCAAGACAGTACTCACTACGCTTATCTGAAGTTTCAGTTAAAAAAGAAGAGAAACTTCCCCAACAAAAAAAACAATTTAAAAAGAAAAAAGTGGCAGCAGTTACAATTCGACACGCCACTCAAGAAGAGGACTTTACTGAAGACAAAGAAGTGGGCACTGGAACTGCTCGACAGTGCAGCAGAGGTCACAATAGTTCGCCAGGATCTTCAAGAGCATCTGGAGGTGAAGGCAACTGATGGCTTCTTACAAGTTGAGACTGCGGGCATGAGTGTCTCCACACCCAATAGTCCGCACAGAGTAACTATTCAGTTAGAAGGGGATATTGAACACATAATTGACGCAATCTTTTGGGACCGCGTCGTCTCTTTTTATGATATTTTTCTGGCTGAAATAAATTGGCCGCCAGAATTCATCTGTAATCTCCCCTATGGAGGGGATGTGATTGAAAAATCTTTCTCCCCCATTGTTCCCAGAAAGCTTGTTGTAATGCATGCCATTGATTGAGCATTGGCACAGGCATCTGCATATATTGCAATCAAGTAGGATGGGACAAAGATTCTCCCTACCATGTAATACCAATAAAATCCCAACCGCAACCCCAATAACCTATAAAATATGATTCTAAAGCACCTGTGAGGGAAATCCTCAATCAATTGGAGTACCAGGGTGTCATTGAACTCTCAGACTCGTCTATGAATAATCCATTATTTTCAGTTACTAAACCCGACCATTCATATAGAATAGTTTTAGACTACAGACACTTAAATAGTCACACAAAAACATTTACTATACAAAATGCACACAGCACAGCACTTATGAACAATATAGTGTACAGAAAATACAAGACAACCCTGGATATATCCAATGGGTTTTTCTGCCAAAACATAGCGCCTGAAAGTCGGGACCTAACACGTTTTAGTGCCCGCAGCTCTCAGAAAAATTCTGCCGACTCCCACAGGGGTACAAGAACAGCCCAGGACTGTTCTCAGGTCGTGTAACATCTATTTTACACAACATTGACCCTGAGGTGTTGCCATTTGTGGATGACATTTATCTCACAGGTGACCTCATGCAACAGTTAGGACGGGTAGGCCGCATTGTTGTAGGATTTGCCAAAATTGGATACAAATTCAACTTTAAAAAAACGAAAATAGCCTTCCTTAGTGTCCTGTTTGTGCAATACGAATTGTCCGATGAAGGCAGGAGCCTGATGCCCCAATTTTTAGAAAAATACACACAACTGCACCCGCCAAACACAATATAAAAGCTCCAGTCAGTATTGGGCTTTTAAAACTTTGGCAGAACATACATTCCAGATTATGCACAACGCATTAAACCATTGTATGACTTACTACATCCTGATTTTGCTAGTACATTTTGGAGAGTCAAACACACACGCATTCTAAAAGCTTTCAAAAAGACACGTTCAAAGCAAAACTCTTGCATACAAGGGACAATAAAAAACATCTGGTCATCAGAGTAATTGCTGGTGACTTTGGTTTCACCAATGTGACATTCAATGAGGGTGAGACCGTCCCAATTGCATATTAATCACACTTATATTCCACAGCTGAACAACACTTTGCCCCCACTGAGAAAATCCTTACTGCTGTCCAGTTGGCGGTGCTTAAAGAGAGACCTCTGGCTGAGGCAAAGCACATTATTGTCGTCTCCCCGTTCCAGCCCTAGAGGCTGTTACCAAAGCAAGCATTCCTAATGCTAAAGCACTACATCCATGCTGGATCCAATGCGCAATGTCTCTGACAGCCACTGATGTTGATTATGTCTTTGACTCCAAATTACAGACGCAAGAATTTTTACAATATGAACTTGAGTATCTAGTTCCAGCAAATACATTGCCTATTGAACAATATCATACAACTTTATACACTGATGGTTCAGCCCAACCAGCGATAGGAACAAAACATCAATACTCCGCTGCTTGCGGAGTTATGAGTGGTTACATGAAGGATGGCAAGTTCCATCCACAAAATACTTACACGCTGACTCTAGGAGATTGCACTGCACAACTTGCAGAGCTCAAGGCACTGGAACATGCGGATTCTGAGCAGATGACGTTGGTTGTCTGCGATTCGTACTATTGTATCCAGTCCTTCAATGAATATCTGCATTACTAGCGCCAGAATAGGTTCAGAGATTCAAAAGCAACACCGTTAAACACAGACTTCTGTGGGGGAAAGTAGCGGATCTGAAGGAAACACAACCATGTTGTACATACACTTTGACATCAGCGTGTTGGAAGGCAATACTCTGGCTGATGAAGCAGCCAAATCAGCAGTAGCTATGGCTTCTGTTGCTGCAGTAACTCGTTCTAAGCTAAAAGTGGATAATGAAACACTGGCAGCCGTGGCAGCTTTGGCTGATGGCACACCTTTTCCTAAAGCATATCCTGCTAAATATTTTTACCATATGGCAGGCTTGTTTGATGCACACGTAACAATACCAGTCATGGGAGTTTAGATAATTCCCAATAAAGAACTAAGACCTGCTGTAGACAGTCCCCACAGTATAGACACTCAGGAGAGGTAAATTTGGGTTTTTGAGGTAAGTATTTATTAGTAATTTGAAATAAGAACTGATGAAAAGTCAGTACGACGTTTAGCGCCAGTTTCTTCTCTGGAGTGGTGAATATCTTCCTTCTAATCTGTGTCCCTTTTCTTCCTTTTCTCTAGGTGGCGTACCGGATCGTCCTCGTCAGGTCCCGGATGTGACATATAAGAAAAAGGGAACACATACCGCTGGTGAGTGGAACGGACGCCTTATACCACGTCTTCTACTTATATGTTTTGCTGGGAAAAGGTTTAAGGAGGGGGGGGGGTTTTATGTGTGATATAGGTGCCAGTGAGGACTTCAGGGCTTGTGTATATTCCGTACTTTACCCTTTTGTGCTCTCCCGGTGCTCTCTAAAGTGCCCTTCTCTCCTCCCTCCCCTCACCCTGCCTTCCTCCCTTCCCCAGCGTTTCTCCCCTTTTATTGTGCCCCTCGGTTTGTCCAGAAGGACCGTACCTTGTAGAGCCACGACCCTCCAGGGTCGTGGCTGGCTCTGTGGAGGTCCTCTCGTCGGTCTGGGCTGGTCTCCCCTGCTTCCGGTCGGGCGCTGTTCCTCTGGGTTCGGGTTCCGCCGCTTCCAGGCCACTGGGGTCCTCCTCCGATGTCCTTGTCGCCGTCTCTCTCTTCCTCCTTCGGTTCGCCGCCGCCGCCGCCGTTCTCCTTCCTCTCTCCCTTCCCGGCTCTCCCCCTCTCGACCGGAGCTTCCGTCTTTTGGCCGCCTGGTGGCCAATCCGGAGCCTCCTCGTCACCGGAGGTTGCCGAGGCAACGTCAGGACGCTGGCCTCGTTGCGGACGCGTTTCCAGGGGAACCTGGGAACGCGGCCGTAGCGGTTCCGTTTCTGCCGGTTCCCCGCTGTTGCCCGGGGCGGCCCGGTCACACACCCTTCCCCAAGAACTGTCCTGTTCCAGGACAGGCGAAGACAGAGGAAATCGGGACAGATAATCAGCGGGGGCCTGGTGAGATCCAGGGACGTGCCGAACCTGAAAGGAGAATGGTTGCAGTTCAAGGAACCATCGCAGTATCCTGGAGTTAGAATCTTTATGCGCAGCCAGCCATGTAAGAGGAGCGTGATCCGTGAATAGTATAAACGGCCGCCCTAGGAGATAGTACTGCAAACAGTCAATGGCCCACTTGATAGCCAAGCACTCTCTCTCTATAATTGGATAGTTACGTTCCCGGGAAACCAGTTTTCTACTGATGTAGACCACCGGATGGTCAAGCCCCTCGCTATCTGGCTGAGTCAGAACCCCTCCAAGCCCAACATCCGATGCGTCAGTGTAGAGGTGAAACGGCTTCGTAAAATCTGGGCAGTGCAGGATGGGATCGGAGGTTAAGGAAACTCTCAACTGTTCAAAACTCGCGTTTTGCGTCTCCGAAAAAGGCAAAAGTCGATTGGGATATCGTTTAGTGAGTAGGTCCGTAAGAGGTGCTGCTAAGGTGGAGTAATGTGGAATGAAGCGCCGATAATAGCCCACTAATCCTAAAAAGGAGCGTAATTCCTTTTTCGTGTGTGGAAGAGGGGCATGTAAAATGGCATCCACCTTCCCATTTTGAGGTTGTAGTGTACCCTGATTAATCCGATATCCCAAATAGGAGATGTCGGTTTTACCTATCACACATTTCTTGGGATTGGCCGTCAAACCAGCAGTTTGAAGGGCTTGGAATATTCTCTGTAGGTGTATTAAGTGGTCCTCCCATGTTTCACTAAATACGACTACATCATCTAGATACGCAGCGGAGAATGCAGGATAGGGTTTTAGAATCCTATCCATCAACCTCTGAAAGGTTGCAGGGGCTCCATGAAGCCCAAAAGGCAGTACTGTAAATTGATATAACCCGGACTGGGTAGAAAAAGCTGTTTTTTCTCTATCTGGAGGAGCTAAGGGAATCTGCCAATACCCTTTAGTTAGGTCGATAGTAGACATGTATTTTGCTTTCCCTAGTTTTTCGAGAACATCGTCCACCCTAGGGATGGGATAGGTGTCGAATAGGGAGTTTGAGTTCAGTTTGCGGAAATCTATGCAAAACCTGACGCTACCATCAGGCTTCGGTACTAGGACAACCGGTGAACACCAGGGACTAGTGGACGGTTCGATGACCCCTAGGGATAACATTGTTTTGATTTCTTCTTCGATTATGTGTTTTCTAGCTTCTGGAATACGATACGGGCGTTCTCTGGTGATCTGCCCTGAGCTTGTGCGTATATTATGGTGAATTAAAAACGTCTTTCCTGGTTTCTCTGAAAAGAGTGGTTGCCATTGCTTTAAAACCTTAAGGGCTTGTTGCTTTTGCCCTTCAGGTAAAATATCGTCTACTATGGGTAGGGTACTTTCAGTATCGGGGTTGGTAGGGTAGAACTCGATATCTAGGGTCTTGTCGGGACACACAAACTGACCCATTTCTACGGAACGTTCAGGTTGTGCGGGGGTCTCCCATTTTTTTAGCAGGTTTACATGATATATTTGTGTTTTTATTGGACGGGAGGATATTTCGATAAGGTAGGTGACAGGGGAAACTGCTTTGATTACTCGATATGGGCCCTGCCATTTGGCCAGGAGTTTATGGTCGGAGGTGGGTCTCATTATTAGGACCTGGTCCTCGGGTTGTAAAACCCGTAGTTTACTTCCTTTGTCATAATAGGACTTTTGTGTTTGTTGGGCCTGTTCCAGGTTTGCGTGTACGTCGGTCCATAAGCTGTGTAGGTGGTTCCTCAATTTTTCCGCATATTCTAACAAAGGAGTCCCTGCTTCCTCAGCCTCGGCCTCCCAGGATTCTACCGCCATGTCTAAAAGGGACCGAGGTTGGCGTCCGAAGACCAACTCAAAGGGGCTATGCCCCGTGGATGCTTGCTCATGTGTCCGTATGGCGTACAACACTAGGGGTAACTTTTGATCCCAATCCTTCCCTGTCTCATTGATAGTCTTTCTCAGCAGGGTTTTAATGGTTCGATTATATCTTTCGACTAATCCGTCCGTTTGAGGATGGTAAACGGAGGTTCTGATCTGAGCTATCCCCAATGTTTTACACACTTGTTTCATTAAGGTGGACATAAAAGGGGTCCCCTGGTCCGTGAGGATTTCATGTGGAAACCCAAGACGAGAAAATACGTTAATCATAGCTTGGGCCACTGTCTTGGTTGTCATACTAGTCAGGGGAATGGCCTCTGGGTATCGTGTAGCATAATCTACAATGACTAAGATGTAGGTGTGTCCTTTTGACGAAGGAATCAAAGGTCCCACTAGATCCATCCCTATTCTTTTGAACGGGATATCGATGATGGGAAGGGGTAGGAGAGGCGCCTTCCTAGGCCGACTAGGTTCGGTTAACTGACAACGGGGACATTGGGCGCAATACCTACGTATGTGGGCGTACACTCCAGGCCAATAAAACCTTCTGAGCAAATATTCCTCGGTGTTTTCTCTCCCAAAGTGTCCTCCCCCTGGGTGATTATGAGCTAGTGTAAGAACATGTTCCCGATAGTGGGTAGGTACCAGAAGTTGGCGTTTACGTTCTCCCCGTCGGGTGGTAGTAACCCGATATAATAAGTTTTTTTGCACTATAAAGTAGGGACCCACCTCTTCTGTCTCCTCTGTTACTGCCGACCTCCAGGCATTGTTAAGGGAGGGGTCCTCTCTCTGTTGTTGGGAAAAAGTACTAGGAACTTCATGAATTTCTGCCACTATCTCTCCATAGGTGTTGTCACCTTTCGTCTTCCGATAGTCCCCTTTTCCCTGTCGTTTCTCTCTTCGTGACAACTTTCTACGATATAGCGGACACTCAATATCACTCTCTGAAAAAGGTGCCTCTCCCCACCAATCCTTAGTTTGTTTGCTATCTCTGACGTAGTCTAATAGTTCTTGGAAGTGGATGTAGTCTGTCCCAATGATGCATTCCTCGATTAACCGGGGCATTATCCCCACTGGGAGGAAGTCCTGATAGGGTCCCCACCTGATCTGGAGTACCTGTATAGGATACTGGGCCTTGTCCCCGTGTATGCAACATATAGATACCCATTGTTTCTCTTCTATATCATTATTTATCAAGTCTTTCCTAATTACTGACTGGCTGCAGCCGGAGTCAACCAGGGCATATACACTTTTCCCGTCCACTTGTATCATCATTTTAAATTTTAGGGCGCCCTTCCCAGTACATAACACCCTTCGCCTTGTCATCCCTATCTCCATGGGTTCTCCCATTTCTTGTTTCTGGGGACACATACGTGCGATGTGTCCCCATTCACCACAACTATAACATTGGGGTCCCATGGTAGGCGGGCCTTCAGGAATCCTACGTGGTACTAGATAGTCGGGTGGACTTTTTACAAATGTCTTTGGGGACGGTAGAACTGGTTTAATGATACTTCGCGTGGGACAGTTTCTGACATCGGTGGATCGATGAAAAGCACAGGCCAGATCGATGGCCGTCTCAGTATCCACTTTTGGGTGTTGTCTTATCCAGTGTTTTGTGGATGGATGTAGACCATCGAGATATTGTTCCAATATAATGGTTTTGATGACTTCCTCCCGACTATCTCCAATATGGCCTAACCATTTTAATGCTAGATCCTTCACACGAAAATAAAAGGTTCTAGGGTCTTCGTTGGTGCCCCATTTGGCTTTACGAAATCTCATCCTGTAATATTCTGTGTCGTGACCCACCCTTTCTAGTATACTTGTTTTTATGTCTTGATAGGGGTTGACACCACCTGGGTTAGCGGCTTGATATGCTGATTGTAAGAGACCGGTGAGCAGGGGGGCCACATATTGTCCCCATTTATCTTCTGGCCATAGGGCGGAGGAGGCTACCCGTTCAAAGTTGGTGAAAAAGGATTCCGGATCCTCTCCCTCCTGATACTTCTGTAATACGGAACTAGGTACATTCGGATGTACCTTACTAGCGGCGATAGTCTCCGTTAGTTTTTTCATCGCACTTTCATGGACTAACTGGTTGTTCGCCAGTATGGTCGCCTGGCTCTTCAGCGCAGATTGTAAGGTTTCTCGGTCTTCTTTGGCCTCTCTCTGTTGGGCCTCCCATACTAGTTGTAAGTGTCTTTGCCCTTCCGCTAGTTGCTTAATCACGGTCTCTAACGATGGACTCTCACTCATTGTGTATACTGTCTGGACTGTTTTATGGAGAGGGATTAGAAACAAGATCCCACTTCTGACACCACTGTAGACAGTCCCCACAGTATAGACACTCAGGAGAGGTAAATTTGGGTTTTTGAGGTAAGTATTTATTAGTAATTTGAAATAAGAACTGATGAAAAGTCAGTACGACGTTTAGCGCCAGTTTCTTCTCTGGAGTGGTGAATATCTTCCTTCTAATCTGTGTCCCTTTTCTTCCTTTTCTCTAGGTGGCGTACCGGATCGTCCTCGTCAGGTCCCGGATGTGACATATAAGAAAAAGGGAACACATACCGCTGGTGAGTGGAACGGACGCCTTATACCACGTCTTCTACTTATATGTTTTGCTGGGAAAAGGTTTAAGGAGGGGGGGGGGTTTTATGTGTGATATAGGTGCCAGTGAGGACTTCAGGGCTTGTGTATATTCCGTACTTTACCCTTTTGTGCTCTCCCGGTGCTCTCTAAAGTGCCCTTCTCTCCTCCCTCCCCTCACCCTGCCTTCCTCCCTTCCCCAGCGTTTCTCCCCTTTTATTGTGCCCCTCGGTTTGTCCAGAAGGACCGTACCTTGTAGAGCCACGACCCTCCAGGGTCGTGGCTGGCTCTGTGGAGGTCCTCTCGTCGGTCTGGGCTGGTCTCCCCTGCTTCCGGTCGGGCGCTGTTCCTCTGGGTTCGGGTTCCGCCGCTTCCAGGCCACTGGGGTCCTCCTCCGATGTCCTTGTCGCCGTCTCTCTCTTCCTCCTTCGGTTCGCCGCCGCCGCCGCCGTTCTCCTTCCTCTCTCCCTTCCCGGCTCTCCCCCTCTCGACCGGAGCTTCCGTCTTTTGGCCGCCTGGTGGCCAATCCGGAGCCTCCTCGTCACCGGAGGTTGCCGAGGCAACGTCAGGACGCTGGCCTCGTTGCGGACGCGTTTCCAGGGGAACCTGGGAACGCGGCCGTAGCGGTTCCGTTTCTGCCGGTTCCCCGCTGTTGCCCGGGGCGGCCCGGTCACACCTGCGTTAGTAAAAGCAGCACATGAGGGGGTTGCTTCTGCCCATGCTGGTGTGGCGGCTACAATTTCAATATTGATGGATGAAGAACAGCTGCCTTAACTGATTCTGACAAGACTGAGGTCATCATCTTCATCATCATCAGCTCCAACCCCTCCGCATGGGATGACTCCTGGTGGCCTGCCACACTGGGAACCGCACCCACACCCACCGACCATACAAGCAACCTTGGATTCATCCTGGACTCTTCACTGTCTATGACCCAGCAAGTCCACGCAATCTCCTCCTCCTGCTTCAGCACCCTCTGCATGCTTCAGAAGATCTACAAATGGATCCCCACTGAAACCAGAAGAACAGTCACCCAAGCCCTTGTAAGCAGCAAACTGGACTACGACAATGCCCTCTATGCAGGAACCACGGCCAAACTCCAGAAAAGGCAGCAGCGCACCGAGAAAGACTCAGCACGCCTCATCCTGGACATCCCTCACCACTGCCACATCACAGCCCACCTGAGAGACCTGCATTTGCTCCCCATCAACAAGAGAATCACCTTCAAACTCCTCACCCACGCTCACAAAGCACTGCACAACACCCGACCAAATACCTCAACAGATGGCTCTCCTTCTACACCCCGACCGCCCTTGCCCTCGCCACAGTCCCACGCATCTGCAGAACAGCCACCGGCAGCAGATCATTCTCGCACCTCGCTGCCAAGACGTGGAACACTCTTACCATCCACCTGCGTCAGACCAAGGACCTCCTTACCTTCAGAAGACATCTCAAGACATGGCTGTTCTAGCAGTAGCAGCTCTCCACCCCCGAGGCGCCTTGAGACTCTCACAGGTGAGTAGTTCGCTTTACAAATTCCCTAATTGATTGATTGATTGATTGAATATTGCAATCACAATAATGGTGGCCAGGTCTATATAAACAGAACAAGCAGTATGTCCTTTGTTGTGACATCTGCCGGCAAATAAAAGGGTCCACCATGAAACATCCATCGCAGACACCCCTCCTGATTTCCAATAAACCATTACAATGTGTGTACTTGGACCATTGTGGTCCCCTGACACCAGACCGTGCATACAAATACATCCTAGTCCCCTTCAACTCATGCTCCAGATTTCTGTGAGTTTGGCCACAACGCTCGGCTGACACCCGAACTGTTATTAAAGATTTGCAAGGCTTTATCTGTACATATGCAGTTGCGGCTTTCCACTTGGACCGGGGCACTGCTTTTACCTCAAGGGCTTACAGTGACGCCATGGCTTCGTTAGGGGTCCAACTGCATTACTCGTCTCCATGTCATCCCAAGGGAAATAGTGTCGTGGAGCAACGAAACTGAGACTTAAAGCAATCCTTAACAGCTAGAGTATTAGGCATGGGTCGTAGCTGTCTTACACATCTCTATGGAGTCCAGAGAGCACTTAACAATCTGCCTAGAAGGTCCCTGGGGGGCGTACATCATACGAATGCCTTTTTGGAAATCGAAGGTATGTTCCAGATCTTGATGATCCCGGCATGGAGGCAGCGGATATACCCTTTGACATAAATGAACGTGTCACTGTCTTGCAGGACTTACAACAGTTCCGTGATGACAACGCATCTGCCAATGCTGCCTCCTCTGGAATCAGGGATGTACCAGTAACATATACCGGCTGGATTCCTAAACTTGGGGATCTAGTGCATGCAAAGGTGGCTGTGAAAAAGGAATTTGGTCCTTCTTATCGTGCACCGCTTCCAGTCCTGGGAATACACGGTACCAGAACTGTGATACTACCACCTCTGCCTGGTTCGAAAGAAAATCAATTTGTCTCCATCGACAAGGTCACTGTGTGGCCGATCCTGCACAGCAGGCCTAGAGGACTCCTGAGTAGTACCAGAATCACTCCCACTACAGATCAGGATGTTCCCCTAAAAGTCTTCAACAGCGATGTTGATACCTCTCCGAGCTTGGGGAAGGTGGAAAATGAGCTTTCATTGGTTCCACTGACAATCACTTCTACATTGATTTCTGCTAATACGGAGCAGTGTTCTACAAATTCTACACAAATGGTTGTAGTAACATACTATACACCACCAAGGGAATCTTTAGCAGCTTCTCCTCTTCAAAATACACCTCCAGCATTTGTTTGTACAGATGATGGTTATTTCATCGATGCTGACGACTTTTCTTCAGACTCATCTGCCTCTACTGCAACAGAACTGTCAAGAGAACATAAGCTGATACATTGGCTTAAAATTAACTATCTTATACGACCATGGATTTATCTGTGGGTTTTATTGACCGTACTTGCCTTTCTCCTTTGGATTGGGTTTGTCATTGTTTTCTATCTTCTGATGCATGGTCATTTTCTTCCTGAATGCTCTACAGTTTAACTGGTGGATGAGGTCCTAAAACCACATTTATCATTGCATAAAATTTGCAGGACTTGTCTCTAGTGAACATTACAGCCATACCAGTTCCTGATGGGATTGTTTAGGACAAAATATTATTCTATATGTATGGGCCAACTGAGGTCATTCAAATACCATATGTCTTTAAACTTTCCATGACAGATGTGATCTCACCCGGAGTGGTTTCTGATGATTGGGACGTGAAAACTGTTGATGCTGTGATGTCTGATCTAAAGTGTTATACAATGTTTGAAAATGAAGATGTGTACCCGTTTAAAGGAAATTATGGAGATATGTTCTGTTATAATTACACTGGACATTATTTCATTCACAGAGCAAGTACCCCAAAGACTATTTTTAAATATTCACAATGGGAACACTGCCCGACTCCACCAGTAGTCAGTTCTAAAACATATACTGAAAAATTTGCATATTTTTCTGGGCACAGTGTTAAGAATGCTGAGTCATATTATTTTAAATTGCCAGAAATGGAAAGCCAACACGTTTTATTGACAGAGACAAAATGTATTCACTCTGAATCATTTGTTTCCCGATTGGCTATAGAAGGCTATGAGTATTGGTTGAAGTCAGCTGACTTAAAAAAGTGCGTGGGGAACACAAAATTGTCAAATAGGAGGAAGAGAAGCTTTATTTAGAGCATGTATGATTCCTGTTCTAATTATATTTTTAAACGAAACAGTACAACAAACAAGCTGTTTAGGATTAGCAAACATTAAGGAACTGAATGCGCCCAGTATTCCCACCACTGATAAATTTTACAAATGGCAACAGTACATAAATGCATCCAAAGATCAGCTCAATGAATGGGTCCAGAATGGTACATTTAACACAGCATTTTCATGTCCTGGTGGGTCATTATTGTGGCCTGTAGACAATGGGCGCCATACTTGTTTTGTTTAACTCCTTGGGGGTTTTTGAATGAATAGGCCGGACCCTCTCTATGTGTCCTCAGAACGCTCGGTATAGTGACAACATAGAGTAGGGAAACTATGCCAGCAATGGATGATGGTCTCCTCACTAGATGCTGTCAAGGGACATCTAAGTCTCCTGTCCAATAACACAGATTTACAGGATTTCCTGTTAGGCCCCAGAAGACAACGCAGAAAATGCTTCTTATATGCTGCATATAATGAAATATGGAAGCTTTCCCAACAAGAGGCGGCTGCCCGGTTAAGGCAAATAGATCAGGAAAACTTACAGAAAGCATTAACTGTTGTAGATAATGGGATTAACACCTTGTCCGACCAAATATACACCTTAAATAACATTGTATCCTCTGAAATAGATATAGTACAGAGCGATGTATAATTTTTACAACATAGACAAAGTCAGCTGAGATCCATTATATAGTTAGGTTGGACACTGCAAACATTAAAAACAGGTCGCATTCCCTGGCAACACGTGAGCGCAAAGGAGATTTTTTCCACATTTAATTTAACGCAACAACAACAAATAGTGGCTAAGAAAGAAGCAACATATGTCATGTTGAATATTGAAAAGTTAGAAAAGATGCCTTTTACTGTGGCTGAAATACCATCTGCTGAATGGCTAATGCATGGGGTTATGAATCTGCCCCTTTCAACACTTCAATTTACATCCTGTTTGAAACACATTCTAGTGGACAGATATGAAAGGCTGGGAGATAGTTACATGCACGAGGTGTGGGAGTTTCCTTTCTCGTACAAATGTTTCAGTGGCATGAAAGAGGACTTTCTTAGCGGTAGTGAATGCAAGACTTCTGTGAACAATTCAATGGTTTGTAAACAGCTGTCCTTGCACGGGCATGTAATGCCTCTGCTGAAAATTTAGCTTGTTACCTAAAGGGAGTCCCAGTCCCCTTGATTAGACCTGCATTCCAGGTGCTCTCCAATGGCAGCTATATGGTCCTTAACCCCTTCTGTGCCGCGGACGTAGTGGTTACGTCCCGCGGCACAGTGCTGCTGTGCCGAGGACGTAACCACTACGTCCTCGGCACACAGCCCAGAGGGAGCGCTCTCGCTCCCTCTGTGTGCTTCCCTCCCACCCCCCAAAGTCGGGGATGGAAGGGGAAGCCCTTCCCCTTCCACCCCCGACCCTCCCACCCCCCCATAATGACGTCAGCGCGCGATCGCGCGCTGACTTCATTATGGGTTCCTCGCCGCACAGGAAGCCATTTGCTTCCTGTGCGGCGACGAGAGAAGAGGTGAGTTCCTCTTCCCGGTGGGTGGGGGGTTGGGGCTAAAGAGGCACAGGGGAAAAGGAAAGGCTTTTCCTTTTCCCCGGTGTCTCTTTGAGCATTCCTGCTGCCCGATCGCATTGCGATCGTGCAGCAGGAATGCCCACTAGACACCAGGGATTTGTTTTTTTTGTTTTACTTCTGTGTTTCTGGCATGCGGGGAGCGGCCCCTTGGGCAAGGGTCGCTCCCCTTTTGGGGGCAATTACTTACGGCCATTTCTGCCCCCCTTGGGGGCAGATTGGCCTACTTTTTAGGCAGATCTGCCCCCAAGGGGGCAGAAACCACTAGATCACCAGGGTTTTATATTTTTATGTGCATTTATGTGGAGGGGGGTGCTCCCTTGGGCAAGGGGCGCCCCCCCAAGGGGGCAGAGAACTGTTGGCCTTTTCTGCCCCCCTTGGGGGCAGATCGGCCTATTTTTTTTAGGTCCATCTGCCCCCAAGGGGGGCAGAAGCCACTAAGGCACCAGGGATTGTGTGTGTAGTGGATGGGGGGGCGCCCCCTTGGGCAAGGGTCGCTCCCCTTTGGGGGGCATGTCTTTTCGTGCCATTTCTGCCCCCCTTGAGGGCAGATTGGCTACTTTTTAGCCAGATCTGCCCCTAAGGGGGGCAGAAAACACTAGATCACCAGGGTTTTTTATTTTTATGTGTATTTATGTGGGGGGGGTGCCCCCTTGGGCAAGGGGCGCCCCCCCCAAGGGGGCAGAGAACTGTTGGCCTTTCCTGCCCCCCTTGGGGGCAAATCCGCCTATTTTTTTTAGGTCCATCTGCCCCCAAGGGGGGCAGAAGCCACTTAGGCACCAGGGATTGTGTGTGTAGTGGATGGGGGGGCGCCCCCTTGGGCAAGGGTCGCTCCCCTTTGGGGGGCATGTCTTTTAGGGCCATTTCTGCCCCCCTTGAGGGCAGATCAGCCTATTATTTTTAGGCTGATCTGCCCCAAGGGGGGCAGAAACCACTAGAACCCCAGGGATTTTTTTTTATGTGTTTTTTTTTGTGGGGGGGCGTCCCCTTGGTCACGGGGCGTCCCCCCAAGGGGGGCATTGACCTGTTGCCCATTTCTACACCCCCTGGGGGCAGATGGGCCTATTTTCTTAGGCCCACCTGCCCCCAAGGGGGGCAGAAGCCACTTAGACACCAGGGATAGTGTGTGTGTGTGTGTGTGTGTGTGTTAGTGGATGGGGGGGCCTTGGGCAAGGGTCGCCCCCCACTTTGGGGGCACATGTACCCAGGCCATTTCTGCACCCCTTGGAGACAGATCAGCCTATTATTTTTAGGCTGGTCTGCCCCCAAGGGGGGCAGAAACTACTAGAACGCCAGGGATTTGTTTGTATTTGTTTATTTTTGTGGGGGGGCGTCCCCTTGGTCACGGGGCGCCCCCCCAAGGGGGGCATTGACCTGTTGCCCATTTCTACATCCCCTGGGGGCAGATGGGCCTATTTTCTTATGCCCACCTGTCCCCAAGGGGGGCAGAAGCCACTTAGACACCAGGGATAGTGTGTGTGTGTGTGTTAGTGGATGGGGGGGGGCCTTGGGCAAGGGTCGCCCCCCACTTTGGGGCACATGTACCCAGGAAATTTCTGCACCCCTTGGAGACAGATCAGCCTATTATTTTTAGGCTGGTCTGCCCCCAAGGGGGGCAGAAACCACTAGAACGCCAGGGTTTATTTTTTATTTGTATATTTTTGTGGGGGGCGTCCCCTTGGTCACGGGGCGCCCCCCCAAGGGGGGCATTGACCTGTTGCCCATTTCTACACCCCCTGGGGGCAGATGGGCCTATTTTCTTAGGCCCACCTGCCCCCAAGGGGGGCAGAAGCCACTTAGACACCAGGGATAGTGTGTGTGTGTGTGTGTGTGTGTGTGTGTGTTAGTGGATGGGGGGGCCTTGGGCAAGGGTCGCCCCCCACTTTGGGGGCACATGTACCCAGGCCATTTCTGCACCCCTTGGAGACAGATCAGCCTATTATTTTTAGGCTGGTCTGCCCCCAAGGGGGGCAGAAACTACTAGAACGCCAGGGATTTTTTTGTATTTGTTTATTTTTGTGGGGGGGCGTCCCCTTGGTCACGGGGTGCCCCCCCAAGGGGGGCATTGACCTGTTGCCCATTTCTACACCCCCTGGGGGCAGATGGGCCTATTTTCTTAGGCCCACCTGTCCCCAAGGGGGGCAGAAGCCACTTAGACACCAGGGATAGTGTGTGTGTGTGTGTGTGTTAGTGGATGGGTGGGGCCTTGGGCAAGGGTTGCCCCCCACTTTGGGGGCACATGTACCCAGGCCATTTCTGCACCCCTTGGAGACAGATCAGCCTATTATTTTTAGGCTGGTCTGCCCCCAAGGGGGGCAGAAACTACTAGAACGCCAGGGATTTTTTTTTATTTGTTTATTTTTGTGGGGGGCGTCCCCTTGCTCACGGGGCGCCCCCCCAAGGGGGGCATTGACCTGTTGCCCATTTCTACACCCCCTGGGGGCAGATGGGCCTATTTTCTTAGGCCCACCTGCCCCCAAGGGGGGCAGAAGCCACTTAGACACCAGGGATAGTGTGTGTGTGTGTGTGTTAGTGGATGGGTGGGGCCTTGGGCAAGGGTCGCCCCCCACTTTGGGGGCACATGTACCCAGGCCATTTCTGCACCCCTTGGAGACAGATCAGCCTATTATTTTTAGGCTGGTCTGCCCCCAAGGGGGGCAGAAACTACTAGAACGCCAGGGATTTTTTTTTATTTGTTTATTTTTGTGGGGGGGCGTCCCCTTGGTCACGGGGCGCCCCCCCAAGGGGGGCATTGACCTGTTGCCCATTTCTACACCCGCTGGGGGCAGATGGGCCTATTTTCTTAGGCCCACCTGCCCCCAAGGGGGGCAGAAGCCACTTAGGCACCAGGGATAGTGTTGTGTGTGTTTTTTTTTTTTTCTTTTTGAGGGCTGTCCCCTTTGGCAAGGGTTGCTCTCCATGGGGACACACTACTAAAGGTATTTTCTGGCTTCCTTGGGATAGACAGGTCTATTTTATTAGTAGGCCCATCTGCCCCTATGGCAGAATCCACTTAGGCACCAATTTCTAAATGTTTGATGGTGGGGTGTTTGTCAACTGAAGAAGTCTTTGCATTTGTGATAAAAAATGTTTTCCTCCTTTTTGTTCTAGTTCAAAGCTTTTGCTTTATTTGCTGTGGCTCCTTGCGGTTTTGGCGGTGGTTGACCTGCAGTTTGCACAGTTGCATGTTTTAGGTAAGTAAAAACAATTTACTCCAAAGGAGTACTGTTGCCATGCATGAATGACATGTTTGTAGGGGGTGTACTAAATGCAGGATTGTGTGTGAAATTGTCCTTAGGTTTGTGCACAATGATATTTGTTTTGTCTTATTTCTAATTTGCCTTTCTTTCTTTATTTTTAGTGGGATATCATTGGTGATTGCTGTGTAGTTGCTGGTGAATCAAGCTTTTTCAGGCAAGTGAGCGGTATAGTTTTTGAGTTTATAACTCTTACTAACAAAGCTACACTTTGTCACTTGTCTTACACAGTGCTGGTTGTTGGTGGTGAATTTGTCCAGTTAATTTTAGCAGGAGAGATCATGGCTAGCCGCAGGATGACCGCTCAGCAGGTGGTTGGTATGCTTTTTGAGTCACAGTCTGATCATGACTATGAGACAGACTCTGCATCTGAGGCAGAGGAGGAAGTCAGAGATTCTGGCAGTGATGTTTCTCTTGGAGGGGAATCTTCTGATGATGAAGCCACACTCAGTGAAGATGAAGGGCCTGTTTTAGAGGAGGACATTGATGTGCCAATAGTGCAGCAACCTGGGGCTGAAAGGTTTCCCGTTATAAGACCTGATGTCTGGGTTGCCCCAAACATGGAGCAGCCAGAGTTGCCTGCCTTTACTGGTCTCCCGGGGTGTAACGCCAATACAGAGAACTTTATGCCTATCAATTTCTTTGAGTTATTCATGGATGATGTGTTTTTGGAAGAGATTGTTGAGCAGACTAATTTGTATGCGGAGCAGCATTTGAGGGACAACGCTGCTAGACTTAGGCCACACTCTAGAGCTGCCCAGTGGATTCCCACAAATTTGGAGGAGTTAAAAAAGTTTTGGGGTTTGACTTTTTTGATGGGGTTGATAAGGAAGCCGTCACTGGCTTCTTATTGGTCTACTAGTCCCTTGATGGCAACAGCTATATTTCCAGCGACCATGAGTCGTAATCGGTATTTGCTTCTTCTTAGGATGCTGCATTTTGTTGACAATGCATTAGCCTTGCCACGAGATCACCCAGATTCTGACCGTCTTTTTAAGATTAGGCCTGTCCTTGATCATTTTGTAGATCGGTTTTCGGAGGTCTATGTTCCAGGCAAAGAGTTAAGTGTGGACGAGTCTTTGGTCCTCTTCAAGGGTCGTTTGGTTTTTAGGCAGTACATTCCTAGCAAAAGGGCACGATATGGAATTAAATTGTATATGCTGTCTGAAAGTAGGACAGGATATGTGTATAGTTTCCGTGTGTACACTGGTAGGGATTCCAATATTGACCCCCCTGGTTGTCCTCCCACTTTTGGAGTTACTGAGAAAATTGTGTGGGATCTTGGTAGACGACTGTTCAACAAAGGTCACCATTTGTATGTAGATAACTTCTACACTGGTGTGCAATTGTTCAAGGAATTGTTTAGAGTGGACACAGTTGCTTGTGGCACAATCCGTTCTAACCGGAAAGGCTATCCAAGGGAGCTTGTCTGTAAAAAACTTGAGAGAGGACAGTGCTGTGCCTTGCAGAACGAGGAGCTGCTAGCTTTGAAATTTTCAGATAAGAGGGATGTCTACATGCTAAGTACGATCCATGATGAGAGTACTTCCCCTGTGACTGTTTGGGGCCAGGTTGCTGAAGTGCGCAAACCTGTGTGCATTTTAGATTATAATAAGCACATGGGAGGTGTAGATAGAGTTGACCAGAGGTTGGAACCTTATACTGCTATTCGTAAGTCTTACATTTGGTATAAGAAGTTAGCACTTCACCTCTTCCACTTAGCAACCTTCAATGCTTTTATTGTGTTTAGGGATAGGTCTCCAGAGTCAAAGATGACATTTGTGAAATTTCAGGAGTCAGTGATAGAGAGCCTTATTGTGGTGGAACAGGCCAGAGTTCCTAGAGAAGCAGTGGTGGAGGATGTGGCAAGATTGAAAGATCGCCACTTTGCTGAGCACATTCCTCCCACACCCAAAAAAGACTTTCCAGCTAAGAAATGTATAGTGTGTTTTCGAAGAGGTATCCGGAGGGAGTCTCAAATGTACTGCCCAGATTGTCCTTCAAAGCCTGGGCTGTGTGTCGGTGCTTGTTTTAAGAATTACCACACCCAGAAGAATTTCTGGGAACAACCATGAGTGTAAACTCATGTCTGTTTTGTATTTTCATGTGTTTAGTTTCATGGTTAGCATTTCTGTCATGTTCTTAGTTAGAGCTTTTGTGTTTGTAGTTTTGTAATTCTTTCTACTTAGTTAGGGGTTCCTCTGTTAAAAAAAAAATAAAAAAATTATGCAATTGTGGGTGGAGTGGGGCTTGGCTGAGAGTGTACATATTGACTTGCTGTTGGCTACTGCAACACACTGCCAGCCAAACACCAGTCCACACACTCCCATCAGCTGGTGTGATTGTTGTATCAGGCATGTGGGCGTATGTAAGTGATGGGCCCTTGAGTGGCGCTGTCTGTCGATGTGAGTGTTGTAATGTGCTGGGCACGTGGCTGGCGGTGTGAATGGCCTTGTGTGTGTCATGTATGAAAGTTGTGTGAATGGACTGTAAAGCCGTTGGTGCCTTGTCGCGGCTTTACAGCTCACGAGCTGTGAGTCATTGGTTCAGTTTTTTGCCTTTCAGTTACTAACAGTGCATTTCATTTTTGTGAAAGCTCTTGTTAGTAAAATTTGATCCACTGAACCATCACTCACCCTCGTGCCAAATCCAACCAGTATGTGTGGTAAAAATGACAAAACCTGCTCCGCTGTAATCAGGCGTCGCAGCACACCTGTGACACGCTAGGTGCCTCAGGTGGGACCCCGATGATGAAGCATGCCACCAACTTGGTTGGTGGGTGAGGGGTCTTTTTCACATAACCTAACTGTTTCTTTTCAAAATTTTTGTGTTTGGCACATCACGGACGTATGTGGGCACATCAAAACGATATATTACAAAACTACCTGTGTTTGGGGGGGAGAGGGCACCTATGTTTTTGGTCCTGTGTGCGGCCTTCATCTAGGGAAACCTACCAAACCCAGGCATTTTATAAAACTAGACACCCCAAGGAGTCCAGGGAGGTGTGGCTTGCGTGGATCCCCCAACATTTTCTTACCCAGACTCCTCTGTAAACCTCAATGTGCTTAAAAAAAGCATATTTTCCTGACTTTTCTTCGTAGGATCACCACTTCAGCACAAAATTCCTACTCCCCAGTGTTCCCCTCAGCCTCCCAAGTAAAATGACACCTCACTTATGTGGGTCCCCAAAGCAGAGTCAGTCTAAAGATGTATAAAAGAATATGTCCTTATAAACTTGCTGTGCTATCCCCTCTATCTCTACAGGTTTTGGGCCTTATTCTGTTGCAGGCACCTGGCCCACCCACACAAGTGAGGTATCATTTTTATCAGGAGACTTGGGGGAACGCTGGGTGGAAGGAAATTTGTGGCTCCACTCAGATTCCAGAACTTTCTGTCACCGAAATGTGTGGAGAATGTTTTTTTTTAGACAGAATTTGAGGTTTGCAAAGGATTTTGGGTAACAGAACCTGGTCCGAGCCACACAAGTCACCCCATCTTGGATTCCCCTAGGTCCCTAGTTTTCAGAAATGCACAGGTTTGGTAGGTTTCCCTAGGTGCCGGCTGAGCTAGAGGCCAAAATCTACAGGTAGGCACTGTTTTCAATGAAAACATTTGATGTGTCCACGTTGCGCTTTGGGGCGTTTCCTGTCGCGGGCGCTAGGCCTACCCACACAAGTGAGGTATCATTTTTATCGGGAGACGTGGGGGAACGCTGGGTGGAAGGAAATTCGTGGCTCCTCTCAGATTCCAGAACTTTATGCCACAGAAATGTGAGGAACATGTGTTTTTTTAGCCAAATTTTGAGGTTTGCAAAGGATTCTGGGTAACAGAACCTGGTCCGAGCCACACAAGTCACCCCATCTTGGATTCCCCTAGGTCTCTACTTTTCAGAAATGCACAGGTTTGGTAGGTTTCCCTAGGTGGCGGCTGAGCTACAGGCCAAAATCTACAGGTAGGCACTTTGCAAAAAACACCTCTGTTTTCCTTCACCAATTTGGCTGTGTCCACGTTGCGCTTTGGGGCATTTCCTGTCGCGGGCGCTAGGCCTACCCACACAAGTGAGGTATCATTTTTATCGGGAGACGTGGGGGAACGCTGGGTGGAAGGAAATTCGTGGCTCCTCTCAGATTCCAGAACTTTCTGCCACAGAAATGTGAGGAACATGTGTATTTTTAGCCAAATTTTGAGGTTTGCAAAGGATTCTGGGTAACAGAACCTGGTCCGAGCCACACAAGTCACCCCATCTTGGATTCCCCTAGGTCTCTAGTTTTCAGAAATGCACAGGTTTGGTAGGTTTCTCTAGGTGGCGGCTGAGCTACAGGCCAAAATCTACAGGTAGGCACTTTGCAAAAAACACCTCTGTTTTCCTTCACCAATTTGGCTGTGTCCACGTTGCGCTTTGGGGCATTTCCTGTCGCGGGCGCTAGGCCTACCCACACAAGTGAGGTATCATTTTTATCGGGAGACGTGGGGGAACGCTGGGTGGAAGGAAATTCGTGGCTCCTCTCAGATTCCAGAACTTTCTGCCACAGAAATGTGAGGAACATGTGTTTTTTTAGCCAAATTTTGAGGTTTGCAAAGGATTCTGGGTAACAGAACCTGGTCCGGGCCACACAAGTCACCCCATCTTGGATTCCCCTAGGTCTCTAGTTTTCAGAAATGCACAGGTTTGGTAGGTTTCCCTAGGTGGCGGCTGAGCTACAGGCCAAAATCTACAGGTAGGCACTTTGCAAAAAACACCTCTGTTTTCCTTCACCAATTTGGCTGTGTCCACGTTGCGCTTTGGGGCATTTCCTGTCGCGGGCGCTAGGCCTACCCACACAAGTGAGGTATCATTTTTATCGGAAGATGTGGGGGAACGCTGGGTGGAAGGAAATTCGTGGCTCCTCTCAGATTCCAGAACTTTCTGCCACAGAAATGTGAGGGACATGTGTATTTTTAGCCAAATTTTGAGGTTTGCAAAGGATTCTGGGTAACAGAACCTGGTCCGAGCCACACAAGTCACCCCATCTTGGATTCCCCTAGGTCTCTAGTTTTCAGAAATGCACAGGTTTGGTAGGTTTCCCTAGGTGGCGGCTGAGCTACAGGCCAAAATCTACAGGTAGGCACTTTGCAAAAAACACCTCTGTTTTCCTTCACCAATTTGGATGTGTCCACGTTGCGCTTTGGGGCATTTCCTGTCGCGGGCGCTAGGCCTACCCACACAAGTGCGGTATCATTTTTATCGGGAGACGTGGGGGAACGCTGGGTGGAAGGAAATTCGTGGCTCCTCTCTGATTCCAGAACTTTCTGCCACAGAAATGTGAGGAACATGTGTTTTTTTAGCCAAGTTTTGAGGTTTGCAAAGGATTCTGGGTAACAGAACCTGGTCCGAGCCACACAAGTCACCCCATCTTGGATTCCCCTAGGTCTCTAGTTTTCAGAAATGCACAGGTTTGGTAGGTTTCCCTAGGTGGCGGCTGAGCTACAGGACAAAATCTACAGGTAGGCACTTTGCAAAAAACACCTCTGTTTTCCTTCACCAATTTGGCTGTGTCCACGTTGCGCTTTGGGGCATTTCCTGTCGCGGGCGCTAGGCCTACCCACACAAGTGAGGTATCATTTTTATCGGGAGACGTGGGGGAACGCTGGGTGGAAGGAAATTCGTGGCTCCTCTCAGATTCCAGAACTTTTTGCCACAGAAATGTGAGGAACATGTGTTTTTTTAGCCAAATTTTGAGGTTTGCAAAGGATTCTGGGTAACAGAACCTGGTCCGAGCCACACAAGTCACCCCATCTTGGATTCCCCTAGGTCTCTAGTTTTCAGAAATGCACAGGTTTGGTAGGTTTCCCTAGGTGGCAGCTGAGCTACAGGCCAAAATCTACAGGTAGGCACTTTGCAAAAAACACCTCTGTTTTCCTTCACCAATTTGGCTGTGTCCACGTTGCGCTTTGGGGCGTTTCCTGTCGCGGGCGCTAGGCCTACCCACACAAGTGAGGTATCATTTTTATCGGGAGACGTGGGGGAACGCTGGGTGGAAGGACATTCGTGGCTCCTCTCAGATTCCAGAACTTTCTGCCACAGAAATGTGAGGAGCATGTGTTTTTTTAGCCAAATTTTGAGGTTTGCAAAGGATTCTGGGTAACAGAACTTGGTCCGAGCCACACAAGTCACCCCATCTTGGATTCCCCTAGGTCTCTAGTTTTCAGAAATGCAAAGGTTTGGTAGGTTTCCCTAGGTGGCGGCTGAGCTACAGGCCAAAATCTACAGGTAAGCACTTTGCAAAAAACACCTCTGTTTTCCTTCACCAATTTGGCTGTGTCCACGTTGCGCTTTGGGGCGTTTCCTGTCGCGGGCGCTAGGCCTACCCACACAAGTGAGGTATCATTTTTATCGGGAGACGTGGGGGAACGCTGGGTGGAAGGAAATTCGTGGCTCCTCTCAGATTCCTGAACTTTCTGCCACAGAAACGTGAGAAACATATGTTTTTTTAGCAAAATTTTGAGGTTTGCAAAGGATTCTGGGTAACAGAACCTGGTCCGAGCCACACAAGTCACCCCATCTTGGATTCCCCTAGGTCTCTAGTTTTCAGAAATGCACAGGTTTGGTAGGTTTCCCTAGGTGGCGGCTGAGCTACAGGCCAAAATCTACAGGTAGGCACTTTGCAAAAAACACCTCTGTTTTCCTTCACCAATTTGGCTGTGTCCACGTTGCGCTTTGGGGAGTTTCCTGTCGCGGGCGCTAGGCCTACCCACACAAGTGAGGTATCATTTTTATCGGGAGACGTGGGGGAACGCTGGGTGGAAGGAAATTCGTGGCTCCTCTCAGATTCCAGAACTTTCTGCCACAGAAATGTGAGAAACATGTGTTTTTTTAGCAAAATTTTGAGGTTTGCAAAGGATTCTGGGTAACAGAACCTGGTCCGAGCCACACAAGTCACCCCATCTTGGATTCCCCTAGGTCTCTAGTTTTCAGAAATGCACAGGTTTGGTAGGTTTCCCTATGTGGCGGCTGAGCTACAGGCCAAAATCTACAGGTAGGCACTTTGCAAAAAACACCTCTGTTTTCCTTCACCAATTTGGCTGTGTCCACGTTGCGCTTTGGGGCGTTTCTTGTCGCGGGCGCTAGGCCTACCCACACAAGTGAGGTATCATTTTTATCGGGAGACGTGGGGGAACGCTGGGTGGAAGGAAATTTGTTGCTCCTCTCAGATTCCAGAACTTTCTGCCACAGAAATGTGAGGAACATGTGTTTTTTTAGCCAAATTTTGAGGTTTGCAAAGGATTCTGGGTAACAGAACCTGGTCCGAGCCACACAAGTCACCCCATCTTGGATTCCCCTAGGTCTCTAGTTTTCAGAAATGCACAGGTTTGGTAGGTTTCCCTATGTGGCGGCTGAGCTACAGGCCAAAATCTACAGGTAGGCACTTTGCAAAAAACACCTCTGTTTTCCTTCACCAATTTGGCTGTGTCCACGTTGCGCTTTGGGGCATTTCCTGTCGCGGGCGCTAGGCCTACCCACACAAGTGAGGTATCATTTTTATCGGGAGACGTGGGGGAACGCTGGGTGGAAGGAAATTCGTGGCTCCTCTCAGATTCCAGAACTTTTTGCCACAGAAATGTGAGGAACATGTGTTTTTTTAGCCAAATTTTGAGGTTTGCAAAGGATTCTGGGTAACAGAACCTGGTCCGAGCCACACAAGTCACCCCATCTTGGATTCCCCTAGGTCTCTAGTTTTCAGAAATGCACAGGTTTGGTAGGTTTCCCTAGGTGGCAGCTGAGCTACAGGCCAAAATCTACAGGTAGGCACTTTGCAAAAAACACCTCTGTTTTCCTTCACCAATTTGGCTGTGTCCACGTTGCGCTTTGGGGCGTTTCCTGTCGCGGGCGCTAGGCCTACCCACACAAGTGAGGTATCATTTTTATCGGGAGACGTGGGGGAACGCTGGGTGGAAGGACATTCGTGGCTCCTCTCAGATTCCAGAACTTTCTGCCACAGAAATGTGAGGAGCATGTGTTTTTTTAGCCAAATTTTGAGGTTTGCAAAGGATTCTGGGTAACAGAACTTGGTCCGAGCCACACAAGTCACCCCATCTTGGATTCCCCTAGGTCTCTAGTTTTCAGAAATGCAAAGGTTTGGTAGGTTTCCCTAGGTGGCGGCTGAGCTACAGGCCAAAATCTACAGGTAAGCACTTTGCAAAAAACACCTCTGTTTTTTTTCACCAATTTGGCTGTGTCCACGTTGCGCTTTGGGGCGTTTCCTGTCGCGGGCGCTAGGCCTACCCACACAAGTGAGGTATAATTTTTATCGGGAGACGTGGGGGAACGCTGGGTGGAAGGAAATTCGTGGCTCCTCTCAGATTCCAGAACTTTCTGCCACAGAAATGTGAGGAACATGTGTTTTTTTAGCCAAATTTTGAGGTTTGCAAAGGATTCTGGGTAACAGAACCTGGTCCGAGCCACACAAGTCCCCCATCTTGGATTCCCCTAGGTCTCTAGTTTTCAGAAATGCACAGGTTTGGTAGGTTTCCCTAGGTGGCGGCTGAGCTACAGGCCAAAATCTACAGGTAGGCACTTTGCAAAAAACACCTCTGTTTTCCTTCACCAATTTGGCTGTGTCCACGTTGCGCTTTGGGGCATTTCCTGTCGCGGGCGCTAGGCCTACCCACACAAGTGAGGTATCATTTTTATCGGGAGACGTGGGGGAACGCTGGGTGGAAGGAAATTCGTGGCTCCTCTCAGATTCCAGAACTTTCTGCCACAGAAATGTGAGAAACATGTGTTTTTTTAGCCAAATTTTGAGGTTTGCAAAGGATTCTGGGTAACAGAACCTGGTCCGAGCCGCACAAGTCACCCCATCTTGGATTCCCCTAGGTCTCTAGTTTTCAGAAATGCACAGGTTTGGTAGGTTTCCCTAGGTGGCGGCTGAGCTACAGGCCAAAATCTACAGGTAGGCACTTTGCAAAAAACACCTCTGTTTTCCTTCACCAATTTGGCTGTGTCCACGTTGCGCTTTGGGGCGTTTCCTGTCGCGGGCGCTAGGCCTACCCACACAAGTGAGGTATCATTTTTATCGGGAGACGTGGGGGAACGCTGGGTGGAAGGAAATTCGTGGCTCCTCTCAGATTCCAGAACTTTCTGCCACAGAAATGTGAGAAACATATGTTTTTTTAGCAAAATTTTGAGGTTTGCAAAGGATTCTGGGTAACAGAACCTGGTCCGAGCCACACAAGTCACCCCATCTTGGATTCCCCTAGGTCTCTAGTTTTCAGAAATGCACAGGTTTGGTAGGTTTCCCTAGGTGGCGGCTGAGCTACAGGCCAAAATCTACAGGTAGGCACTTTGCAAAAAACACCTCTGTTTTCCTTCACCAATTTGGCTGTGTCCACGTTGCGCTTTGGGGAGTTTCCTGTCGCGGGCGCTAGGCCTACCCACACAAGTGAGGTATCATTTTTATCGGGAGACGTGGGGGAACGCTGGGTGGAAGGAAATTCGTGGCTCCTCTCAGATTCCAGAACTTTCTGCCACAGAAATGTGAGAAACATGTGTTTTTTTAGCAAAATTTTGAGGTTTGCAAAGGATTCTGGGTAACAGAACCTGGTCCGAGCCACACAAGTCACCCCATCTTGGATTCCCCTAGGTCTCTAGTTTTCAGAAATGCACAGGTTTGGTAGGTTTCCCTATGTGGCGGCTGAGCTACAGGCCAAAATCTACAGGTAGGCACTTTGCAAAAAACACCTCTGTTTTCCTTCACCAATTTGGCTGTGTCCACGTTGCGCTTTGGGGCGTTTCTTGTCGCGGGCGCTAGGCCTACCCACACAAGTGAGGTATCATTTTTATCGGGAGACGTGGGGGAACGCTGGGTGGAAGGAAATTTGTTGCTCCTCTCAGATTCCAGAACTTTCTGCCACAGAAATGTGAGGAACATGTGTTTTTTTAGCCAAATTTTGAGGTTTGCAAAGGATTCTGGGTAACAGAACCTGGTCCGAGCCACACAAGTCACCCCATCTTGGATTCCCCTAGGTCTCTAGTTTTCAGAAATGCACAGGTTTGGTAGGTTTCCCTATGTGGCGGCTGAGCTACAGGCCAAAATCTACAGGTAGGCACTTTGCAAAAAACACCTCTGTTTTCCTTCACCAATTTGGCTGTGTCCACGTTGCGCTTTGGGGCATTTCCTGTCGCGGGCGCTAGGCCTACCCACACAAGTGAGGTATAATTTTTATCGGGAGACGTGGGGGAATGCTGGGTGGAAGGAAATTCGTGGCTCCTCTCAGATTCCAGAACTTTCTGCCACAGAAATGTGAGGAACATGTGTTTTTTTAGCCACATTTTGAGGTTTGCAAAGGATTCTGGGTAACAGAACCTGGTCCGAGCCACACAAGTCACCCCATCTTGGATTCCCCTAGGTCTCTAGTTTTCAGAAATGCACAGGTTTGGTAGGTTTCCCTAGGTGGCGGCTGAGCTACAGGCCAAAATCTACAGGTAGGCACTTTGCAAAAAACACCTCTGTTTTCTGTGATGTGTCCACGTTGTGTTTTGGGGCATATCCTGTCGCGGGCGCTAGGCCTACCCACACAAGTGAGGTATAATTTTTATCGGGAGACTTGGGGGAACATAGAATAGCAAAACAAGTGTTATTGCCCCTTGTCTTTCTCTACATTTTTTCCTTCCAAATGTAAGACAGTGTGTAAAAAAGACGTCTATTTGAGAAATGCCCTGTAATTCACATGCTAGTATGGGCACCCCGGAATTCAGAGATGTGCAAATAACCACTGCTTCTCAACACCTTATCTTGTGCCCATTTTGGAAATACAAAGGTTTTCTTGATAGCTATTTCTTACTCTTTATATTTCAGCAAATGAATTGCTGTATACCCGGCATAGATTGAAAACCCACTGCAGGGTGCAGGTCATTTATTGGCTCTGGGTACCTAGAGTTCTTGATGAACCTATAAGCCCTATATATCCCCGCAATCAGAAGAGTCCAGCAGACGTAACGGTATATTGCTTTCGAAAATCTGACATTGCTGGAAAAAGTTACAGAGTAAAACGTAGAGAAAAATTGATGTTTTTTTCACCTCAATTTCAATATTTTTCTTTTTCAGTTGTTATTTTCTGTAGGAAACCCTTGTAGGATCTACACAAATGACCCCTTGCTGAATTCAGATTTTTGTCTACTTTTCAAAAATGTTGCGGTTTCTGGGATCCAGCGTTGGTTTCATGCCCATTTCTGTCACTGACTGGAAGGAGGCTGAAAGCACAAAAAATCGTAAAAATGGGGTATGTCCCAGTAAAATGCCAAAATTGTGTTGAAAAATTGGGTTTTCTGATTCAAGTCTGCCTGTTCCTGAAAGCTGGGAAGCTGGTGATTTCAGCACCGCAAACCCTTTGTTGATGCCCTTTTCAGGGGAAAAACCACAAGCCTTCTTCTGCAGCCCATTTTTCCAATTTTTTTAAAAAAAACGAAATTTTCACTGTTTTTTGGCTAATTTCTTGGCCTCCTTCTGGGGAACCCACAAAGTCTGGGTACCTCTAGAATCCCTAGGATGTTGGAAAAAAAGGACGCAAATTTGGCGTGGGTAGCTTATGTGAACAATAAGTTATGAGGGCCTAAGCGCGAACTGCTCCAAATAGCGAAAAAAAGGCTCGGCACAGGAGGGGGAAAGGCCTGGCAGCGAAGGGGTTAACAGTGAGAGCTGTTGTGGGATGCGAGCCAGAATAGCTTACGTCATTTCCGTCTCCAAAAATGTTACATGCTGCGGGAATGTCCTTTTTCCCCCACAAAGTTTCAAGGAGTAGCAGACATTCGGCCTCATATTGCTACTTCTGATGTGAATTTTGACAAGTTAAGCAGACCTATGCACTTCAGGTTGCGAAGTCATCGGTGGAGATTCAGTCCCTTTTAACTACAAACTTTCCGAGACACTTTGGTGAACTTGTGGGACAAATATTTAATGCGTCCAGTACTACCTGAATCACCCACTTTTTTAAGACTGTTGGTTCTGGTTTTGTTCAAACATTCTCATCCAAATTCATTTTAATACCATCAGCCATTTTTCGAGTGTTTTCAGTATTTCTGATTACTTTGGCTATAGTAGGTGGCATTTTGCAGTTGCTACTCTTTCTGCACAATGGCTGTCCCATCACAGCAAGGAGCACTGAAAACGCTACTGCCAGCACAACTGTGTCGTGAACGCATGATGCAGTATTTTGGAGCACCACTCCTGGAATGACTGGAGTGTGACTGGTCTTTGTAATTCCAACCGGTTTTGGATTGTGTGCAGCCCGTGTTTCGATGCCTCTTGTGCCTCTTTGAATGTACACTAAAAGTCTGTCTTTTTACACAGCACTTACTTTCATTGGACGCTGATCTGTTGATGTTCTCGATGAGGGCTCATTATTAGACATGCGCGTTGAGGGTGCACATGCTACGGGAAGCCGTTTATGAACTGCCTTTTATGGATTCTGTGACTCCTAATTCTATGGAGGGCATGACACTGAATGCTGCTGCCTCCGCTGGAGCTCAGGCTTTGGAACACGAGTGCTCTGTGGCTTTCCTTGGATATGATTTGAATATTTTACCACCTGCTGAAGTAGAACGTTTCCTTGCTTCAATTGTCCCAGATGTAATTGGCAATTTCCAAAGTGACAATGACTGTTGAATTCCTGCCTCTGTGTCTCTTAACTTGTCACTATAGACAGATATATATATATATATATATACATACATCTGCACTTGATGCAGCGTGCTCTTCTGCACCAGAACGCCGGAGGTGCCGAATGTAACATGCGCCACAGCGTCTCTAATTGCCACTTGCATCAAAGGTCCTCAAAAAGGAAACGGCACTCCAAGAATACTGAAAATCAGTTTATTGACTCACAACGGGAACGCGTTTTGGCGTTTTCCGCCTTTGTCAACCTTGCGGTCGCCATTTTGGAACATCTATTTGTACCTCGTATTCATACACGTGATATAGATCACTTGCCAAACAGAAATATTATTTAACACAATGATAGTATTAGTTATTTCTTCACCATGTATCAAATAATTATTTTTTATGCATTTATATTCATTCACACAAATGTTTTTAACAATCTAGACAAAAACATCCCAACGATATCAAAAGGTTAAACAATAAAATGGTACGATCGCCATAGTTGCGCTTTCAATTTCTACACTAAATAATTACCTACATGATTCGTACTGTTTGGACCTATGCCAGTTCCCATACAGCATTTCAAACTACGATGACCAGAACGTTGCAGCCATTTAATTCAAAGAAGATTAATCAATTTTGTACCATTACTAATATACACATAAACATTATGCAAGGATATCCATGATATTTGAAAAAAATATATATACATTAAAAAACAATGAAACCATAACAGATCAAAGCATAAACATCCAAAAGAAATTATTAATAAATATAATCACCTGAACAACTGGATGAATAGATTAATTCTCCCATGAAATATCAATCTAAATCTGACTGATCAACCATATACTACACAAGATCAAGAATATAATATTCAATATAAATTAGCCATCATGGCAATTCTCTTTCATTATCCTAAATGCTCCATCTGTCACGACTTACGTGCTGCTTTATCCTGGAGGCCGCAGATCGAGTGGCGTGGATCCTGTTCTTGAATGTTCGGCCTTGGCCCAAGTAGGGGCGACTCTTTCTGGTAGCCACGGTGCTGCAGGCAATGGGTACGCCAAGAGCAGGCCGTGTCCCTCAGAAGTAGTGCCAGAGGGAAAAAAAACCCTGAAAGGGGAAAAAACCTCCAAAAAGATAGGATCCTGCAACAGGAACAAAAAGAATAGGTAACAGCAGGAACAAAATACAGGAAAATACACTGGAACCGACGAGAACCAGCACAGGAATACAAGGAAGCAGGAGCGAAGACACCTTCCAAACAGAAAGTGTTGCAGCGCAAGGAGAGGAAGAATCACAGCCCTTAAATACCAAGAAACAGGAAACGACCAACAGGAAGTAAAAGGACACCATCTTAGATAGGGAAAAGCACATAGAACAGAATGGACTAGGAACCATAGAGAGGAGGGAACAAGGAATGCTGGGAAGAGAAGGGTAATATGGGAAAGGGGGAAAAACATAAAAGAAGGCACAACCAGATGTCCAGAAAAAAGAAGAAAAGAAAAGGTGAGTGGGGGGTCAGACCCGCCTAGACACGCGGTGCACAAAAAAAGAACGAGGCCCCATGCCCAATTTGGGGCCTCGTAAGGTACAGAGCAGGCTGGGGGCGCAACGTGTTTTATGACCGCGTGCTGCAGCCCGAGCCGAATGTTTGGCTCGTGCCGCGCACAGCGGCGCAACAGTAGGTTCCCCCCCGAAGGCCCAGGTTTGTGCGGAAACAAGCGGTGAAAATGGCGAATCAGAAGAGGTGCGTGAACAGAAGATGCATCTTCCCAAGAGCATTCACAGACAGGGTAACCCTTCCAATGAATCAAATACTGAAGACATTTGTGAAAGATATGAGAGTCACGAATCTCTTGTACCTCATATTCAGGTACATCATCCACTAACACAGGAGGAGGACAGGGAAACTGACAAGAGTAAGGATCAGGGACATAGGGTTTGAGCTGAGAAACATGAAAGACCGGGTGAATCCTCCAGGTACGAGGCAGGTGAAGGCGGACAGTGACAGGATTAATCAGCTGAAGGATACGGAAAAGACCATATTAACGAGGTGTGAATTTATTCTGAGAAAGGCGTAAAGGTAAATATTTTGACGAAAGCCAGACTTTATCCTGAAGGTGATATTCTTGAGCATCCCTACGCTTTTGTCTGCTATTCTCTTCATGTATCTCTTGGTGTTCAACAAGTTAGCTTGAATCAATCTTGGATCTGTAAAAGTCATCTGGAGAATGAAGTAACAGCAGGAAGAGAAGAGGCAGACTGAGGAGTAGTAGGAAAAGAGGTAGGATGATAGCCATAAGAACAGAAAAAAGGAGTGACTTTAGAGGCACTATGGACAGTGTTATTGTAAGAGAATTCAGCGATAGGAAGGTAAGTGTTCCAGTTGCTCTGGGTAGAATTACAAAAGCAGCAAAGGTACTGCTCCAATCCTTGGTTGCGACGCTCAGTCTGTCCATTGGTTTGAGGATGGAAACCCGATGATAGTGCTATGTTGATGTTCAGTGTCCTACAAAAATGTTTCCAAAACCGGGAGATGTACTGAGGTCCCCTGTCAGATACAATGCTGTGTGGAAGTCCATGGAGACGGAAAATATGATGGATAAATATCTGACTTAGTTCTCGGGAAGTAGGTAGTTTTTTCAGGGCAGTGAAGTGAGCCATCTTAGTAAAGGAATCTATGGTGACCATGATGACCCGGTTTCCTGCTGATGGAGGTAATGAACACATAAAATCAGTCGAAATGGTGTGCCAGGGAGCTGGTGGAACAGGTAATGGTTGTAGTAATCCTGCAGGTCTGGTACGGGGATCTTTACTTGAGCACATATGGACAAGCCTGCACTTATCTTTCGACATCCAATTTCCAGGTAGGCCACCAGAAAGATCGCAAGAGTAGTTCTTGTGTGGCCTTAATGCCTCCATGACCAGCGACCGGCGAATCATGGCACATTTGTAGTGCCTTTTCTCTTACTTCATTAGTAGGGAGAAACAACAAGTTCTTATAATAATAATACCCTTTTGATCAGTCAGGTTGGAATATTCCAGTTGTACCTCATCCAGGAAAGACTGAGCTACTCCGATGATTTTACTGGGCTCAAGTAGATACTGTGATGGGGTAGAAGTACAATCTGGATAATGGTGAGACAGAGCATCAGCCAGAATGTTTTGGGATCCAGGAATATAGGTGACATAAAAGTCATACTGACTGAAGAAAAAGGCCCAACGAGCCAGACGACTGTTCTGGCATAATAAATTACATAAACATTGTAGATCACGATGGTCTGTTCTCACCTCGAAGGGCTCTTTGGAACCCATAAGAAACTGTCTCCACTCTAGGCAGGCTGTTTTCAGAGATAACAACTCCCTTTCAAGTACTGAGTAATGTTGTTCCTATGCAGAGAGTACATGGGACAAATAGAACACAGGATGTTCAAGACCGTCATCTTCTTGTTGGAGTAAGGCAGCTCCGATGGCTCTTTCGGAAGCATCAGTAACAACAATAAATTGATTGTTAGTATCTGGGTGTCTCAATATCGGTGCTTGAGTGAAGGCCTTTTTTAGACTCTGAAAAGCTTTTTCAGCTGCCCATGTCCAAATAAAGCCTTTCTTTAAATTTTCCTTTTTTAATGTTTGAGTTATGTGGCTGGTTTGTTCTGCAAAGTCTAAGATGAACTGCTGATAAAAATTAGCCAATCCTAGAAAACATTGGTTTCCTTAATAGAGGAAGGAGATGGCCAGTCTAGGATGGCTTGTACCTTTTCCTGGTCCATTGCGATTCCAGTGGGACTGAGGTGATATCCCAAATATTTGACTTCGGTCTTGTCAAACTCACACTTTTCCAGTTTACAGGACAATTGATGTTCCCGGAGTCTTTGGAGGACTTGTTTCACGTGAGAGGAATGAAGTTCAGGACATCTAGAATAAATAAGGATATCGTCTAAATAGATGACGACCGTATGGTTCAAGAGATCAGAGAACACAGAGTTCATAAATCTTTGGAAAATGGAGGGGGCATTAGTGAGACCAAAAGGCATAATTCTGTACTCATAATGACCAAATGGGGTCCGGAAAGCAGTCTTCCACTCGTGTCCTTCTTTAATACGCAAAAGGTGGTAGGCTCCACGAAGATCCAGTTTGGTAAATCGTTGAGCCCCTCTGACTGCCTCTAGTATATCCTTGATGAGGGGCAAAGGATAACGGTCTTTTATAGTTATTTTATTTAGACCTCGAAAATCCAGGACAGGATGAAGATCCTTCATCTTCTTGGGTACAAAAAAGAGGGGAGCCCCTGCCGGAGAGGACGATGGTACAATAAGACCGCTATGTAAGTTTTCTTGCAGATATTCCTTTAGAACTTCCCTTTCAGGTCCCATGAGTGAAAAAAAACCTCCCAAAGGGAACAATGGCTCTGGGTTCCAAGGGAATAGCACAATCGTAATCTTGATGTGGGGGTAACACAGGTCTGGTTGGTTTTTGGAACACATCTTGAAATTCTAGATAGTGATCGGGGACTCCTTGAACTGTATTGATGGAACATCCTGTAATAATTTCAGTAGGCATCAACCTCTTGGGTGACCAATAAGTGTCTGAAGCAAAGCAGTTCTCATGACAAAACTGTAAGGACAAGGAAATAGTCCAGGTTTCCCAATTAACATAAGGGTTATGTCTTATGAACCATGGAATTCCCAAAATAATAGTATGATTGGGGGATGATATTAAATCAAATGAGATGTGTTCTTGGTGGTTTCCGAATTGTAAACTCAGTGTTGTGGTGGTGGTATCAACCGGACCAGAGGATATTAAGGACCCATCCACTGTGTGAACTTGTTCTGGGGTTTCTTTGGGTCGTGTTGGTATTTGTTGAGTTGTGGCCCAAGTATTATCCATATATATGCCACTGGCACCACAGTCAAGTAAAGCCATTGTTCTCTCTTGACGGGCGTCTGGTAAATGTAGCGTCACAGGTAACATAAACAAAGTCGTGGCATTGTCCTTGAATGAACTGATGGAAGGTATAGCCGATGATCCCGTCCCCTCCCTTCTTACAGAGGACGGGAAGTGGCATTTCCCGATGGCCTTTGAGGACGAATGGGGCAGGTACGAAGCATGTGGCCAGCAGCACCACAATACAGGCACAATCCTTTCCTACGCCTGTCTTCCCGCTCGCTAACGGAAAGTGGGCCTCGAGTGGTATCCACCTGCATAGGTTCGCCTTCGGTGTCTCTGGCGGGAGGACGAGGTTCCTCGGGACGATGCATAAAGACACGTGGGGGCATATTTATACTCTGTTTGCGCCGAATGTGCATCAAAAATTTTGACACACAATCGCCGCAAACCCTGCCCCATATTTATACTTTGACGTCCGACCCCGCGGGCGTCAAAATTCCATCATGTGCGTCATTTTTTGGAAGGGGGAACCAGCCTTGCGTTAATTATATGGAAGGTAGGCGTTCCCTTCCACAAAATGACTTTAAGGCCTGTGCCCCATATTTATACTCTGACGTCATTTTGACGCACAGGAGGGGGTGGGCCTTAAAAAACGACGCACAGCCTGATGGACGCCGTTTTTTAACGCCTGGGTCAGGGCAGGCGTTAAGGGACCTGTGGGCTCGGAAGGAGCCCAGAGGTGCCCACCCCTGCCCCTAGGGACACCCCCTGCCACCCTTGCCCACCCTAGGAGGACACCCAAGGATGGAGGGACCCATCCCAGGGAAGTAAAGGTAAGTTCGGGTAAGTATTTTTTTCAGATTTTTTTTATGGCATGGGGGGGCCTGATTTGGGCCCCCCTACATGCCACTATGCCCAATGACCATGCCCAGGGGACATAAGTCCCCTGGGCATGGCCATTGGGCAAGGGGGCATGACTCCTGTTTTTGCTAAGACAGGTGTCATGTCAATGGAGGTTGGGCGTAAAAAAAAATGGCGCAAATCCGGTTTGAGGCCTGAATTTTGCCTCAGACCTGACTTGCCCCATTTTTTGACGCACAACTCCCATTTTCCCATACGCCTGCACTGCCTGGTGTGAGTCATTTTTTTGACGCACACCAGTCTGCAGCGCCGGCTAACGTCATTCCATAAATAAGGCGCCCACATGGTGCGTTGGAATGGCGTTAGCCGGCGGTAACATTTTTGACGCACAACTGCGTTGGCGCAGTTGTGCGTCAAAAAGTATAAATATGGGCCGTGAAGTGCTTGGCTGAGAAGATCCTCTACTCTTTCTCTTCTCCATACGTTGTTCTTGGAGACGGTATTCAATGGAAAGAGCCTGATCCATCAGACCACGAAGATCTTCAACTCGGGTGGAGTATACTAACTCATCTTTAATCTCCTTTTTCAGTCCTCTACGGAATAAAGTCACCAAAGTTCGTTCCACCCAAGTGGTCTCAGCCGCTAGCTGTCGAAAGCGGGTAATATATTGAAGGACATCTTGTGAGCCTTGTTGGATGTCACATAAGGCTTCTTCCGCAGAGGCCTCCAATCCTGGAAGACTGAACATCTGTTTAAACCGATTCACGAAAGCGGGATAGTCCGATAATACTGGGTCATTGGAGGATACCATCGGGGTTGCCTAGGCCAAGGCAGGACCGGATAACTCACTGATAAGATATCCCACCTTTGTCTTGTCGTGGGAGAATTGGGTAGGTCGGAAGGTGAAATACACAGTCAATGCATTGAGGAACTCTCGCAGCTTAGTTGGTTCACCGGAGAAACGAGGAGTAGAGGTGGAGACGACCGGAACATCGGCACTGCGAAAGGTCAAAGCTTGTCGTAAAGCAGCATTCTCATTGCGTAATTGTTGCAGTTCATGAGCTTGTTGCTGAATGGTTGCCAGAAGAGATTGGTCAGGATCTGCAGCAGCCACCACTGTATCATCCATGATGTTAGATGACATCGGGAGTATTGGGCGCTGCAATCTGTCACGACTTAGGTGCTGCTTTACCCTAGAGGCCACAGAGCCAGTGGCGCAGATCCTGTTCTTGAATGTTCGGCCTTGGCCCAAGTAGGGGCGACTCTTTCTGGTAGCCACGGTGCTGCAGGCAATGGGTACGGCAAGAGCAGGCCGTGTCCCTCAGAAGTAGTGCCAGAGGGAAAAAAAACCTGAAAGGGGAAAAAACCTCCAAAAAGATAGGATCCTGCAACAGGAACAAAAAGAATAGGTAACAGCAGGAACAAAATACAGGAAAATACACTATAACCGATGAGAACCAGCACAGGAACACAAGGAAGCAGGAGCGAAGACACCATCCAAACAGAAAGTGTTGCAGCGCAAGGAGAGGAAGAATTACAGCCCTTAAATACCAAGAAACAGGAAACGACCAACAGGAAGTAAAAGGACACCATCTTAGATAGGGAAAAGCACATAGAACAGAATGGACTAGAAACCACAGAGAGTAGGGAACAAAGAATGCTGGGAAGAGAAGGGTAATATGGGAAAGGGGGAAAAACATAAAAGAAGGCACAACCAGATGTCCAGAAAAAAGAAGAAAAGAAAAGAAAAGGTGAGTGGGGGGGTCAGACCTGCCTAGACACGCGGTGCGCAAAAAAAGAACGAGGCCCCATGCCCAGTTTGGGGCCTCGTAAGGTACAGAGCAGGCTGGAGGCGCAACGCGTTTTATGACCGCGTGCTGCAGCCCGAGCCGAATGTTCGGCATCACTTATATACAAATATCTACATTAAATCTTATTCAACCAAATTATTCCTTAAACACCAATGAATACTGACAGCTAACATCCCTATTATATATATTGATAATTCTTCATTCATATTTAATCCATTTGGTTCCTTAGTATCCAACTTGATTATATATCTTGACTCTAAAATTCTTAATTTCAATTCTCTGTTGCCGCCTCTAATATCTTTTGAAATACCGTCTATAATACTGTATTTTATTTCTTCAATATTTTCTTTATGTTTCTGCTGTATGTGACGTGCAACAGGGTATGTATCATCATTATTCTGTATGGCTCTGAGATGTTGCAAAATTTGTTTATAAGCTTGCAATTTGGTACTTACATTATACATCTTAGGACAACTGCATCTTAAAATACATACAACATAATCACTTTTACAAGTGTAATGACCTTTGACTCTATGTAATACCCTTTGTCCTACCATTAGGGATTTCATATTTTCTCCATTTTCACAAGCTTTACATTTAGAACACTTGAAAAAAACATCTTGTTGTGTCAACCATCCCTCTTTCGTATCACAAATCCTAATATCACTTTTTACCAATGTATCTTGCCTGGATTTGCTTCTCTTATACGTTATTAGGGGTTTATTAGATATTACCATTCTTATAACAGGATCACTCTTTAATACATGCCAATGTTTACACAGCATGTTCCTAATTTGCATGTGCGCAGTATTATATGTCTTGATGAATCTTATAGTATGTGATCCTGTGTCATTCTTTTTGTAAACCCCTAATAACGTATAAGAGAAGCAAATCCATGCAAGACACATTGGTAACAAGTGATATAAGGATTTGTGATACGAAAGAGGGATGGTTGACACAACAAGATGGTTTTTTCAAGTGTTCTAAATGCAAAGCTTGTAAATTATCAATACTTATATAATAGAAATATTGGCTGTCAGTATTCATTGTTGTTTAAGGAATAAATTGGTTGAATAAGATTTAATGTAGATATTTGATTATAAGTGATGGAGCATTTAGGACAATGAAAGAGAATTGCCATGATGGCTAATTTATATTGAATATTATATTCTTGATCTTGTGTAGAATATGGTTGATCAATCAGATTTAGAATGATATTTCATGGGAGACTCAATCTATTCATCCAGTTGTTCAGGTGATTATATTTATTATTAATTTATTTTGGATGTTTATGCTTTGATCTGTTATAGTTTCATTTTTTTCCTTATTTTATGTATATATATTTGTTTCAAATATCATGGATATCCTTGCATAGTGTTTATGTGTATAGTAGTAATGGTACAACATTGATTAATCTGCTTTGAATTAAATGGCTGCAATGTTCTGGTCATCATAGTTTGAAATGCTGTATAGGAACTGGCATAAGTCCAAACAGTACGAATCATGTAGGTAATTATTCAGTGTAGAAATTGGAAGCGCAAATATAGCGATCGTACCATTTTATTGTTTAACCTTTTGATATTGTTAGGCTGATTTTGTCGTGTGTGTGAATGAATATAAATGCATACATTTTTTTTATACATGTTGAATAATTAACTAATACTATCATTGTGTTAAGTAATATTTCTGTTTGACAAGTGATCTATATCACATGTATGAATACGAGGTAAAAATAGCCGTTCCAAAATGGCGACTGCAAGGTTGACAAAGGCAGAAAACGTTGAAACACATTCCCATTGCGAGTCAATAAACAGATTTTCCGTATTCTTGGAGTGACGTTTCCTTTTTGAGGACCCTGGAGGCAAGTGGTGAATTTATATACATATATATATATATATATATATATATATATATATATATATATTTAAATAAATAAAAAATTTTTTTAGCATTAGATCTATTCGATTTTTTAAATCTTACTTTTTAGCTTTTAAACCACCTTTGATGGGCAAGGGGAGGGTGTTGGATAGCTACTTTAGCCATGTTTGAGACACGTTGGTTTAAGCTAACTAGGCCTGCCGCTGTGCACTTTAACCCTATTACATTTTATTCAGCATTGCTTTATTTTCCTAGCAAAAGCATTACTTGCGGTGCTGTTATATTTTCTTTATCTCATTGTACTTTCGCCTAAGAAAGCATCACATTCTTACTAGGACATTTAGTTCACTTTGTGCTTTCTCGAAGGCTACAGTCAGATAGGGTTGCCGACAAACGTGGTATGCTGTGTCTCCAACATTCACAGAAAACACACACTCATACTTAGGGACTATTTCTTAGAATGTCAGCTGTTTTATTATAAAGACACCCCTTTTTCCCAGACACATTAGAGGGAGATTCCAGCCAGATGACCACTACTGCATGCTGACTGCTTTGCTGCAGCTACTTGCCTATACGGCCGGACCCTGGATCCACATGGGGGCGGTGTATCTCTAGACCACAGGCTTCTCAATCAAGGTATGAGGGATGGTGTACCCACAGGGGGGAAACCCGAAGGACAGATTAAGCTTATCACTCTGTGCTCAGACATAGTGTAGGTAGGAGAAATATATACATCACTCCTAGTGACAGTATGGTAGGACTGTTCTTGTGTTTTACTCTGTTAGTCATCTGCTTGCTATTATTGTGTTTTATAATCATAGTTATTGCAATACATGCCTTTTTATCTAAGATGCAGTTACTTCAATAAATCCTCATTGAACTATATTCTGCCTCTGTTGTCTTTGCCTGCATGAGACCTTTTTGGTAACTGAGAGAAAGGGATGGGATCTGATCGACCATGATCCCCCTGAGGAGTCATCTTGTCATGCACCTGTTTGCCACAATCATCTTGGCCAGAGATGAGGCGCTGCTAGCTAGCCGGAGAACCCGGATTAGGCTGACAAGTGTCATGTAGTGTGGGATTCCACTTAGTGAACACAATCCATGTGATTCTGTCTCCCAAATCCACTAGCCTCAATAGCATAATGAGAACCTACGCGACACCTGCAAGACATGAATGGAAAACATTGCTTAGTGAAATTTGTACATATCAGTTAATGGATGACATTGTTCACTATCAACTTGTTAGGCTGAGTGAGCAAGTCATCCTAGTGGTAGACCAGAGCAACTGACAAACATCTATGATCAGTCAATCACACATAGTCTCAGATAATGGAGACCCATGCACCTATAAACCATCACTTCCCCAGACACTCCTGTGGTGCTTTCACGGCACCATTTATACATGGCATTGTCATGCAGGTGTTTGTTAGCTCTACACCTTCATGACCATATGGGACTGCATGACACTATATACTCCATCTGAGGGACATGCAATGGTTGTTACAGTGGCCATCCCGTTGTGACACCCATTGCATTTGAGCCTGCTATAGATTGTCACTGCAAACAGACAAACAACTGCCCTGGGGTTGGGTGGGTATTCCAAAGTGTTGAGGAATGCCGTGATACATCCTTGTGTAAAGTAACTAATATGTGTGTGCTGTCACAAGACACACACATGAGCAATAATGCAATGGGAGTTTACTCATGTGAAAATAGTTGTACCTGCCTGCACATTGACTGATTGAAATTATGTATGCATTGCCAAAGTGTGTGACCAGCCATTGTTGGCATGGTATACCAATATTTGTTCAGGGTGGGATAAGAACATGTGCATGGACATATGCCTCAACAGAGACACACTTGCTCTGTGGTCCAAGGATGCATTTGTTGGTGCAAGTTACTGAGTAATGTGCCAGTGATGGAGCAGATGCAGGGCAGCCTCATACTGTCAGTAAGATGCGGCAGGCCTGTGGAACTAAATCAGCACATGTGTGTGTGGTAATAGACATAGTTTAGGGTGTATGTGATACACGATGAACAGGAAGAGAAAAGTGCTAGTGGTCTAGACCCAGTGCATAGTCAAGCTCCCTTACATGGCCTTGGCCAATGACAAAAAGGGGCAGATTGAATGACAGTGGTGCAGCACCAAGTGCATCCCTACAGTCTGTGTGGCCCTCAGTGCACCCCTTACCCCAGCCATGTGTGCACCTCATGAGAATTAAGGCACAGCATGATGCAGGTAGGGTCCAAATGCATCTATTCATTTGTAGGAAAATGATGTACTTAGCAGGAGTTGCAACACAACATATCATCATGACTTCTGCTGAGTACACGGGGGCTCACCACATACCTTTATATGCCCCCATATGACACCTGCTCTCAGCAACTGTTCAAAGTGCATGAAATGTGGAATGTAGGTATTTCAAATTTTTCCCAAAGGCTCTTAAATTTGCCCCCCAAACAGGTTTTGGGCCCCCCTCCCATTCATGATGCATGGCACAGCCCTCATGTTGTGCTGCTCAAAACTGAGTTGCCATATACATGCATCACAACACGTTATAATGGTTGTGCAGGGAAGATGGCACATCTGTCCTGCTTCGGCTTCATTACTATGCATTGGAACGGAACCCTTAAGGTGGCGCTAGGGCTCTTCATACAGGCAGCATACAACATGTCCAAATCCATAACCATGGCTCCTGCACTCAACCGTATCAGCACCTGTCATGCACATGCAAATAATGGTCTTTGAGTGGAAATGGGATACTTACCAACTGCTCCACCAATCTCAATGCCAAGGTGATCCAGCAGATCTTGCTCCCTTGTGATGAGGTCAGCCCAGCAGTGTTTTAATTGGTGGTTATTTCTTCCTGTGGCAAAAACTCTTGTCAGCTTCCTGCCCTTGTGGGGAAGACCAGTATGACACGGCCACCCAGTACCAACATCATGGAGAGGTAATGCTGTAGAACCATATGAAGACCCTCAGCTCATCGGGGGACATCCTGGCCATCCCCCCTTTCCCTGACATAATGGACTGCAAATGCAGTTGACCTAAAAAAATAACATTTCCTAAGACTACCCCAACTACCCCAAATACCCCAAAAACTATACTACCCCAGACAAACACCCCATAATACAGTGACAGATACAGAACACTTACAATACAAAAGGCAAGTTAAATGGCAAATAAAACACAACAGCTACAGGACACAGCACATAAAGCACACAAAATACTCCAAACCTCCAACAGCACCAGCTCCACACTCCCTCACATACACACAGACAATAAGACTGTGAAGTGAAAGTGAAAGTAGATTGACTGTACCATGTATGCAGGCAGGATGCCCTGTTTCATCACTTCCTGGGCCTATGCGTCACGTTTCCAGTCATGCGTTGTTTTTTTTTACTCATGACGGACATGCGTATATTTTTTTGTGCGTGAAAAGGCCTGTGGATGTGCGATAGACATTCAGGGGCTGGGCGTCTTTTAGCTTAGAAGAAAAGTATGGTATATGTGTATGCGTGTAAATTTTTGATGCATAAGTCAAATTTTTCCTCATTGTGCGTGAAAAGGCCTGTGGACGCTCAACAGATGCTCAGAGTTGAGGCGTCTTTTACCTGTGGAGAAAAGTGTGAGGTTTAGGCTTTTGCATCTATATTTTTGACAAATGACGGTCATTCGTCGATTTTTCACCATGTGCGTGAAAAGGCCTGTGAACGTGTGATAGACGAGCAGGGGCCAAGCAGCACTTTTCTGACATTGCAGAGTGTAGATTTGAGCTGTTTGCATCATTTTTTTAAACGCATGACAGGAATGCGTAGAATTTAGCAATGTAGGCCTTGAGTGCACCGAGCTTCACTTACCATGCCACATGGGCTATGCAACAATGTTGTAATCATGGTATCGCTACATGTGTTTACCTATCCAGTCACATCTTTACAATGACATTGGTATGTTGAGCCTATAGGTTTGTTTATGAGTCTGCTGCATGCGATTACTCAAACCTTGTGCATATGTGCATGTGTAGCTACACTGTGTCCACATACATTTTAGCACATGTGTACTATGAGTGTACATATGTGTTTTAATACTAATTTGTGGGATTACCACATTGTTATGCCTTCTATACAAATGTACACATAACAGCAACACAAAATATATGATGGCCTATGTCCAACACATGGTAAGGCATGTGACAACCATGACAATTTGTACTCAGAGTGTGCACTGTACTGGGACTGGCTTGATGTCACATTACCCCTGCCAATTTGCATGTGCATGTGTGTCCACTTGGTGGTGTATTGTTGGTTGTGCCTTCATGATGCTCTGCTACACGTGTGAAATATAGTTCCCCTTGCATCTTAGTTGCAGGAGATAGTATGTACTTATATGGCACTGAAGGTTGCTATATGCCGTGTATGTGTAAAGAAATGTATAGTGTCATTTCAGTAACATATGCCCACAGTGGTGTGTTCATGGGATGTGAAACCTCACATTACTATCTTCTTGCATAAACACATGTTGGACTTTGATAAATGTATGTGTAGTCATATCACTACCACCTATGTTTCAGTATGTCAGAACACATGTGAAGGTCATTTCTTTCAGTCACTGATCTTGTGATACCTATGCCCTTACTTTTGTGTTGGGTTGCCTTTTGGTCAGAATTCTATACACATTGCAATGCCTGAGCCATTACTGTGATACATGTGTGCTGACATATGTGGTATACGTGTGCATTCAACCAACTAGGCACTCACATTTGTCCACATCATGTTTGGAACGACTGTCACATACAATGTAGCAGTGTTGCAGTCTGGCATAGATGGCAGCCTACTCCTCATCACTACTATGGGAGTTTGTATGATAACACAAACCCATGGTTGCATATGAAGGGTCAGGTTTACGGAGCTCCAGTTTACTCAGCCCAGTGTGCACATGCATCAGGCCCCTGACAATGGCATAAGTTTATGTAGCCAGAGCAGTGGTGTTAGGGGGGTTTGAGCAGGGATCTAGCCTCTTCATGATTGCCACTCAGCAGAACAATGCACAGTCCCCTCAGAAAGACACATGCACAACTGTGATCACACAGACTGGGATATCACATTTTCCTCTGTGGTACTTTATGTCAGGTTCCCCTCTCATGTACAGAGGACTGTGTACTTGCACATGTAGGACATGTCTCATCATTTGATGTCCTTAGTAATTTCCATGGGCAGCTTGGTTAGGAGCTGTATATCTGTTGTGACTTCTATTTTGGGAACGTGTCAGGGTACAGATGGTGTTGTCTGTCACTGCCTCCTGTAATGTTGGCATGCAATGGGCAACTGCCAGGTTATAGTAGTGGCAAAATGACTGGGCTATGTACTGCCCTGGCCACCCTATCTGTACATATGTTGAATGTTGACATGGAGGCATTGATGTGTTGCAAAGTCTGTATTGGTTTATGTGTGTTCCTTCCCCATGTTTTTCTGCATTACTTGTAAGATATGTATTGTCTTCTAAATTGCTCCCATTCTTTAGGCCGCTTGCACTCTGTACACATCTTCTACAGCAACATTGTCTGGTCATAGATGCACAGAATGAAACGTGTAACGTGTGTAAATTGTAGATGTACACATCTCCTACTACTGACTACATGTTAGTTACTGTCCCATTGACAGTATTTGTGATATGTATAAGTGCCACGCACACATGACAATACACCTGCCACAGCATTTGTGTTTTCTCCAAGTGACCTCCCATGTTGTATTTGCAAGCATCTGTGGATATCTCTCAGCTGTCCATCCACATCCTCCATTGATCATGGGTATACATTACTTCCAGCATGCCAAACCTAGGTAACTCTTACCATGACTGAATAATGTTGAGGTGTGAAAGCATCTCACTGCTGTTTTTTTTCATTTTTCAAATGCAACATATATGGCTACTTCTACTCCCATTCATGATTCTCTGACATTTTTTAACATTGCTGGACATATTGCACATCCCACAGCTGATTGCCATGTTGGAGCCCAAACTATGTATGGGATAATTTGTAACTGTTGCTACCTTGCACTTGTTCTGGCATGTGAGTGACAATGAGTGGTGTGTATTGCTATGTGCTGTAGGATTTTGATATACAGAGCATACTAGGTAACCATGCTGACACATGTATTGCATGGTTGGTACTAGCAAATGCTTTGCTACCTAGGACATTCAACCATTCATCCGTCTTCATGTTTATCTGGAATTGCTGTAGGCATATGTGCATCTTATGTACATGTGGAGTGTAACACACTCTGCCTAGATTCCACCCAGACTATTATTTGGTGGTGCATCGTCCCATTTAATTCTTAGATCCTGACAGTAGGTCATGTGTTTGGATAGTGATTCAGCACCCATAGCGGCTTAATTTGTCTGGCAACCCATAGCGCACTCCACAGCCAACATGTGTGTGCCATAAGTGAGGTGCGGTCCACCATGTGTCAGGGTTGCGCCCAATGGCAGTGCCAGGTTGTAATCCCATGGATAAACTGTGCAGATTCTGCCTCTAACATTGGTTACAATCCCTGTGCAATTACTGAAGGTCCATAGTTACCAATGATGCCTCCCCCCGTCACACATGCACCGTGCAGGCAAAGCAGGAATCACCCTGAGATGTGACTGTGTTCAGTTCCTACATTTCTTAAACACCATTTGATCATAGCCCCTACCTTATGTGTGCCCCCTTTGCATACATCCTAGTAGGTGTGGTGTTGATGTAGGATAAGGGCTAGGAATCAGCACCTTGCCCCCTTGACGGCAATATATATGTAGTGGTGCATGGATCTAGGCCTTTGTAAGTCACATGCCTGTGAATTGCGTGTCACTGATATGTGAAATGGCGGCAGTAGACCCTCTTACATCACAATGTTGCTACCATACTTGTAACTATAGTGTTTCTTACCTGCTGTTGGTAAGTACCTACACTTAGCAATAGGCCACTAACCTCCACTTAGGTCCAGTTAGGTCTCAGTAAATTAAACCTAGCTCAACCCTTGGTAGCTTGGCAACGAGCGACAAGGCTTAACTTTGGAGACAAAGCGTAAAGCATTCAAATATCACAGATAGTAATTAAATAAAACACAGGAAACAGTTTAAAAATCCAAAATCAATTTATAAAAATAGGACATATTTTTAGCTTTAAAATGACACAAAAACAAATAAAATCGGAAAAGGAGAACCGGAGATATGATTTTTTTAAAGAATTAATGCTTTCTAGCGCATAGAAGCAACTAGCTCTCAAAGGGTTAAAAAAGGTCACACTGGAAAGGAACAAAGTCCATATTTCAGGCCACCCACGAGGTAACACCGTCACACTTACTTTAAGAAGTGTTTGATTCAGGAAAGTGGTCCACAGCACCAGCCAAGGGCTCAGAGGCTCTGATGTGCCTCTTGGGGTCTGGGACTACAACTCCCACAATGCACCTCTTCAACTTAAGGAGTTGCTCCAAATGTCTCCAAACTTCTGGATCTTCTTTCAGAGGTCCTTTTTGTGTCCTGGAAGTGTCCACAACTTGATCCAAGGTTCCAGAAGCTCTGAGTTGCTCCTTGGGAGTTGGGACTACAATCCCCAGAATGCACCTGGTAAGAATCCTCAAATGTCCACTGGAGGCTGGTCAGCTGGGTTCTGCATGCAGGACTTGATGCAGGGGACTCTGGGCAGCTCCTTGGTACCCGTAGCAAACAGAGAGTCCCTTCTTGAAGCAGTTGAGGACAGGTAAAGTCCTTTTAGTGGTGAAGCCCAAGTGTGCAGCTGGTGCAGTCCTCCAGAGTGCAGTGTTGAGGTGCAGGTCAAGGGTCCAGCAGGGCAGTTCTTCTTCTCCTGTAGATCTTCCTTGTTGGAATCTGATAGGGGATCTGTGGTGTGGGTGCAGGTCCGCCAGTTTTATTCTTTCTCCTGGGTGAAAAACAGGGGGGTCCTAGTTCTCCAATCAGGGGCAGGGTCCTTCCCCCCTGTGATGACCACTTCCTGGGAAGTGTGGCAAAAATCAATCCCAGGGAGCAACATTCCTCAAAAATCCATCGTGGCTGAAAGTGATTTTTGGAAGTTACATCTGGCTGAGCCCGCCCACTGGTGTGGCTAAAACTCCTAAACACATCCCTCTCCTGCCCTCTCCTAATCTAATCAAGGGGGCACCTAATTATCTGGGTTTGCAGGATGTGAGGGTGTTGCTGGGTTACTCCAAATGTCCTTCTCTGAAGACCAGTTTGGCAGCCCTCCCCCTTCCTGCTTCCCCATCCTCTGAGGGGGAGATCTCCTCCCCCAGGCACATCTCTTTGTTTGGAGCCAGGCCACTTCACACCTCATCAAGGCAGCCTGGCCAGGCTGCCAGAGACTGGCCAATCAGAGCAAAGCAGCAAAAACACTGCAGGGCAGAAGTTGGCAACTTTTCAGGTAAAGTTTAAAACTTTTACCTGAACAAGTTATATTAAATCCAACAACTGGAAGTTGTGGGATTTATTATAACAATTAATTTGATACCAAACATCTGGTAACATTACTTAAGGGGATTTTTACAATTAAAATAAAGTCCCCCCATTTTAGCCTATGGAGGCCATTCACTACAATGAGGGAAAAACAAATTTGGCTGTTTTGCCTCACCAGGGCTTATAAAACTATTTTTATAAGGTCGCTGCTTATAGTTACATGGCACTCAGAACTAGGGGGCATAGGGCACACCTTAGGGGTGACTTATATGTAAAAATAAGGTAGTTTAAAACTTTGGAACTACTTTTAATTCCAAAGTTGAATTTGCATGTAACTTTAATTTAAAAGCAGCCAGCAGGGCAGGCCTGCCTTTAAAACGACACTGGGCACCTCAACAGGTGCACCTATGGGTGCACTACCTATGCTAGGGTCCCTAAACCTACATGCCCTACCATATACTGGGGACTTATAGGTAGGTTGATTTAGACAATTATAATTAGCCTAATTTGCATACTGATTTTACACAGAGCACAGGCCCTGGGAGTGGTTAGCAGTACCCAGGGCACCATCAGAGTCAGGAAAAGACCAGCAAAAAGTGAAAAATGGGGGCAAAACGTTAGGGGGCCTCTGCAATCAGCCATGTTCTCTCACACCTGCTCCCTGAGGTTTGAGCTACATTCCAATGGTATATGTAGTGGAGAATGAGTAGACCAAGGAGATTTAGGTGCAAATTATTTTATTTGTGCTATTTACAATGTGATGATGATAGTCCAGTCACTATGTATAAATGTTCTTTACTATGTGGAATCTCCTGCGAACTCCTGCAGCAGTGTTCTGTTGTTCCACCTCTAAAGTAACTGCTCCATCATCATCCTCTTCCTCGTTGGGGACATCAACCTGTTCATCCCAGGGAACATTTGTTCTTATACATATGTTGTGGAGGATTGCACATGCCTGTATGATTTTGCATACCAGTGGTGGAGCATACAAGAGGCTTCCTCCTGTCAGGGCCAGGCATCTGTACCTTAACTTCAGAAGCCCAAATGTCCTCTCCACCACATTGTGGGGCATATTTATACTCCGTTTGCACCGAAATTGCGTCGTTTTTTTTTACGCAATTTCGACGCAAGACTAACTCCATATTTATACTTTGGCGTTAGATGCGTCTAGCGCCAAAGTCCATGGAGTTAGCGTCATTTTTTAGCGTGGACACCTACTTTGCGTTAATTATATGCAAGGTAGGCGTTCCCGTCTAACAAATCGACTCCGAGGCATGTGCGTGGGATTTATACCCGGGAGTGGGCGGGTCAAAAAAAATGCCGTACGGCCGCTTTTGCGCTGTTTTTTAGCGCCTGCAAAAGGCAGGCATTAAGGGACCTGTGGGCTCTGAAGGAGCCCAGAGGTGCCCCCCCATGCCCTCAGGGACACCCCCTGTCACCCATGCCCACCCCAGGAGGACACCTAAGGCTGGAGGGACCCATCCAAGGGACATTAAGGTAAGTTCAGGTAAGTGTTTTTTAAAAAAAAAATTTGTGGCATAGGGGGGCCTGATTTGTGCCCCCCTACATGCCACTATGCCCAATGACCATGCCCAGGGGACAGAAGTCCCCTGGGCATGGCCATTGGGCAAGGGGGCATGACTCCTGTCTTTGCTAAGACAGGAGTCATTTCTATGGGGGTTGGGAGTGAAAAAAAATGGCGCAAATCGGGTTGAGGCAAAACAATTGCCTCAACCTGACTTGCCCCATTTCTTGACGACCAAGCTCCATATCCCCCTACACCGGCGCTGCCTGGTGTACGTCGTTTTTTTTAACGCACACCAGACGGCGCCAGCGGCTAACGCCGGCTAACGTCATTCAATAAATACGGCGCCCGGATGGCGCTTCAGAATGGCGTTAGCCGGCACTAATTTTTTTGACGCAAAACTGCGTTGGCGCAGTTTTGCGTCAAAAAGTATAAATATGGGCCTGTGTGTTCTTTTGTGCCCTTTGTTGTATGCACACTCTTCCACTGTTGTGGGATTGGCAAATGTAGTCATTATCCATTGCTGTATGCCATAACCTTTATCAGCTGCAAAGGAATGAGAGAAGATGTGTTAGTACAGTTTGATAGTGGTTTGGAATATACCATGGCAGTTGTTAGTTGTAGGTGGAGTGGTGACTCTGACTTGCTTGTGGTATAGTATAAGTTCCTGTTCTTGTGAAATGGTTTCATAGGTCTGTGCTGATGGACATGAAAATCTTGGGTAGTGGCTCGGGGACCTAGGAATTTTCATACTGATTCCAATCTGATGGCTATACCATTGCAAACATTTGTTGTGTAGTCCATATTTGAGGTAGTCTCCTATTGTTGGATGGAACCTACCACCTTCTTGCACCACCATAGTATCAGATGTAGAGACACCATGGTAGCCGTACAAAGCCAAATTGTGCCGTCCATGTTACCATGTGGCACTACACAGGCAGTGCAACACTTAGGCCCTCATTACAACCCTGGTGGTCAAAGACCGCCAGGGTTGTTTTGGCGATCATACCGCCAACAGGCTGGCGGTACGATTTGCCTTATTTTGACCGCGGCGGGAGCCCCACGGTCGCACCGCCGGTACTGACGGTTTCCCGCCATCGTTGTCCCGGCGGTTATAATCCGCCAGTGTAGCGCTGCTTGCAGCGCTGACCTGGGGATTATGACTCCCCTTCCCTCCAGCCTGTCCATGGTGGTAGAGACCGCCATGGAAAGGCTGGTGGAAAGGGGAGTGGCGGGCCCCTGGGGGCCCCTGCACTGCCCATGCACTTGGCATGGGCAGTGCAGGGGGCACCCAGGCACAGCCCCACCCTACTTTTCACTGTCTGCAAAGCAGACAGTGAAAAGGGCGACGGGTGCAGCTGCACCCGCTGTACGGCCGCAACACCGCCGGCTCCATCAGGAGCCGGCTGCAATGTTACGGGCGACATCCCTGCCGGCCCAGCGGGGATGTTGTAATGCAGCCGGCGGGTTTGCGGCCGCACTGGCGGCTGATCGGCGGTTCAACCTTGGCGGGCGGCCTCTGCCGAACGCCAGGGTTGTAATGAGGGCCTTAGTTACCCTTTGTGGCAGATGATGGTTGTGACAGCCATCATGTGTATGAGGGTGAGAATCACACATTTGTACAATGATCCAAGTTGGTGCAGTAGTATCTACTAGCTTCCAATACATGATTTATCACAGACACTTTCAACACATGCACAGTGCAGGCTTTGGGAGGGGGCACCCTATTTTTCACTTAGGTCCCTATGTACGGTGCATGTAAGGTCAGGTATGTCCGCTATACTCCTGCCCAGTCCTACTATGACATCCATGATCTTTACAGTTTTGCAGAAACTCTGCACCATGGTGGACCATTTCTAGTATACAGAACAGACATGGTGGTGTTAGGGGCGCTAATAGGTGCATGTGAGGGAGCACTGGGGTAGGTGATGCCCCATTTCTCATGGTTCTTCCCTATGGTCTTTCATGGCAAGTTGATTTGTATTTGTAGGTGTGCGACACAATGCAGCAGACATGTGTATGTGCACACTACAGGTATGTCAGGTATGTGTAGATTATATGTAGTTGGTAATGGCAGCACTTGGGTGGCATTTGATATAGTTGCTGCCAGAGGCTTGCACACCATCATTTACGTGGGGCTGGCTGTGCCTATGTGTGACTTTCTTTAAATGGCCATGGCCTATGCCATTGTCATAGCTGAGCTATTCCCTGTTTGGTTTAATGTGTGTGGGATCTGTATTTAGTTGTCAACTATTGGACACTTCTAGATGCTTGTGGGAAGCTTCTGTATGCAAAGGAGACATTGCTCCACTTGTCCATACGTGGCGTGCCAGTCAGGTTGTGGCTGAGCTATGTACATGTGGATGTATGTGTTCGTGATGTGCAGTGATTGCGGTGTAGTGTGGCATGTTGCATATATGTTGTTGCCTGTACATCTGTGTTCCCCTGCCCACGTGTATTTTGAGTGGTATATGTCTTGTTTATCCTACATGGTTGGTGTGTTGTGTACGGAATGATTGGTATGATGGCTTACCTATGGATAGGCCATTGCCATATTTCCATCCTGAAACCTTTAGTTGATAGTGGAATGGTGGAATATGTAGGCATCATGAACGCGGTTGGGATATTTTGCTAGGATGTTAGTGAAGAGCCCACGGTGTTTGGTTGCTGCAGGTGGCACTAGTTGGACATGGGTGCTGTCCATTGCACCCATCAAATGCTGGAACCCAGCAATTAGATAGAAACCTTGATTCAGCATTGATAAACTCTGTGTCTGAGTTTCTGCATGGTCTGGGTGAGAGCAGAAGTTGCCTTTCCGATCTTTTTTAAAGGTGGTTAGCCTCTTCAGCCATCAGTAATATATATATGTGCGGGATAGGCTTTAATATAATGTCACTGTCTCAGCCTGGCACTCATGGTTCTCTGTTTGGGGGCCATGTAGCCACCTTCTGTGACCAGGTCCCTCACACAGACAGCCACAGAGATATCTGTGAGTTGCCAAAAGAGGGCATAGCCATGGAATGTCCGGCATTGTGCTTCATCTAATGCTTTTATTTTGTTTTGTTTCAATTAAAATTATCTTTCAGCACTTTATCAGATGTACAATGCCAAATGTCTGTGTCTACACTTTCTAAACCACATTTTCATTTTTTTGTAGTCTTCCACAATCAATGGGTATTTTGTCAACGTGCTCCAAAGGAAATATATATATATATGTGCATATATATATATATATATATATATATATATATATATATATATATATATATATATATATATATATATATATATGTATATATATATAAATTGACGAATCTTCACAAACCTTTCCCAAAAAATTTGCCAGTCTTATCAGCTGCTGCCTGAAAGTTTAAGGGTGATTCATTCAGAGGGGCCAAGAAAAAGGGGGGTTCCAAAACATGTTTTCTCCATTCATTTATTGGTGTAATTCCATTCAGTAGCTTTTGAGAAATTAAGGGGAAAACAAATTTGTATATCTAGGGACACCAATGATTCGCAACCCCTAATGATCTCATGCTGAACTTTGTTTGGCTGATAACACTTCAACAACAGAAGCTGTTGAAGTTTTCTCAGCCATCTTGGGACTCGTCTTCAGCCGAGTCCCAAAATTAAAGTAAAAAAAAAACAAAAGGGGCCAGGGTACAAACACCCTGATCTCTTAGCTCTGATGGTGGGGTCCCAAATCGACCCCCCAGGACTAAAAAGCATTTAGTTTTATATTGCGAGTGGAGATGCGGTTGATCTGCTAATCCACTCGTAAAATTTAAAAGAAAAAGAAAAGCGCAGTCTCCTGCGCTTCGTTAGTTTAATGCCTTCGGGTGGGCCATGTGCAGGGGGCTTTTAAAAAAAGAAAAGCGGGGGTGGAGGCTCCTGGCCCCCTCATGATGCCCCGGGGACTGCTACCTGCTGAGGCTTATTTTTTTGGATGCATGGGGGGGCTTTGGGCCCCCCTTTCTGCCCTGTGGACCGCCACCTCCCCAGGGCTTCAATGTAAACTGGGGGAGGTGTCTGGCCTCCTCACACTGTCCCTGGGGCCACCATCCACCCGAGCAACACTGTAGTTGGAAAGGGGGGGCACGTGGCCCCCTGTGCCCCGGGGACCACCACCCCCTGTGCAAAATGTTTCTTATATGCGGCAGGCCGTGCTGCCCCGGGGACCTATTTTTTTTTGGTGAATTTTTTTGGGTTTCTTTAAATTCGATTTTGTAACCCTAATGTCTCTGTAACCATTTCTTTTTTTCAGTGCAAAATATATACGTATTTACTGAAAAAAACAAAGGTCACAGGGACATTATAGTTAGGAATTAGAATTTAAAAAACTTGAGAAATTCACTTAAAAAAAATAAAGATTAAAGGGACGTAATAGTTAAGTTCTCAATTTACTTGCACAAAACCAGAGAAATTCAGCAGTTATAGTTAGAGTTATTTCAAGTAACTATAACTCGCACCCTGAGGTAACCATAACTTGTGCTTCTGCCATGCATAGTTATCTGATCAATAATTTTACTGAAGATGTTACATTGAAATTACCCACAGATTTATCAAAGATGTCATGAGTGCTGTAATTTGTGGGGTAATTAGCAGTGCGTGGTGGAGGTGTGAGTTATAATTACCTTAGGGCCCCCATGTGCAGTGGAGGTTGACTGGAGAGCCTGCAGCCAAGACCCTACAACCACCCTAGCCTGTGCCTCTCATGGCCTTCAGCTGTGCATGGCAGGCATTGGCCACAGGACTTGGCCTGCTGCCAAGCCCTGCAGCCAACCCCTATAACCACCCAACCCTGCACCACACACTAGAAAATAAACAGGCACATTGCCATGAGATACTAGGGACCAGATTTACAAGAAAGTGGCACATCAGCTGTGATGTATCACTTTTCTTGCATCCCACTGTGCCCACCTAACAACACCATGTGTGCGCCGTATTTACAATACAGTGCCCCATGGCGCACATTAGGACAATAGCATTAGAATTTATGACACTGTAGTGGTGATTTGCACGTTTAGAGCCATAAATTGTGGCGCTAATCCTGCAAAGTAAGGGGGGCCCATTGCAAGTAATGGGCACATCATTTTAGCACCTGCTCTGAGCAGGCGTTAAAAATTACACTAAAAATGGCACAGTGAAATGTTGTAAATTTCACTGCACCATTTTTAAGGGCCTCCCTGCGGGGGAACACTCCCCTTGCATATATTATGCCTGGTGCAGGTATAATGTGGTTCAAGGGGTTACAAAGTGGCAAAATGCAAGCACTGTGCAACTTTGTAAATATGGTGAAGGAGAATGACCTCCTGAACGCCACATCAGCATAAAAAAATGATGTTAGTGTGGTGCTAAGGCCTTGTAAATCTGGCCCTAGGATTTGAACCTTTAGCCTACCGAGTGACAGTCCAAGAGATTTACCATTATGCCTAAAGTGATTCTAGTCTACGCTTTATCAAAACATAGCTATGTAATTCGAACCAAACATCTTGCTAGTTTAACGCTTTGAAGTCATTGTATGGAGAGACTACTGCAATCACAATCTTTCTCTCTCTTCCATCCAATTATGGGATGGAGAAAGAGAAAGCAAGCAATTGAGAGAGAGAGACAGCGATTTAGAGAAAGAGATTGAAAGAGAGAAAAGGAGAAAAAGTGAGAGGGAGAGAGATAAAAAGTTTTTTAGGCTTTGATGGATGATATACTTAGAATGAGATGGACAAATTGAAAGGAAAATGTATTTGGCAATTACAAAGAGTGAGGTCACCTTTCAGTATTTACTTTAAATATTTAAAGTTGAAAAACACACTAGGACAGAACAATGACCACAGGCTCACCTATACTGGAGCCCTCAACCTTCACTGTGATGGTTTGAGACCTTAACCACTAGGCTAGAAGTGACTGCTTACTGTGCTTTGTCCAAACTTACCTACGATATTCAACCCACAGATTTTAATTGGAAAAAGACTGTAATGTTCCATTACTAGAAATATTTAAAAGTCAAAACATTGCAAAAAACAGACACACTGCCATGAGATACTAGCATTTGAGCTTTCAACCTACTGAGTGACAGTCCAAAAGATTTACTATTATGCTAGAAGTGTCCCTGGTCTGTTGTTCATCAAAACCTAACTATACCATTTGAATCAAACATGTTGCCAGTGTGAAACTTTGAAGTTATTGTGTGGAGAGGTCATTGCAATAACAATCTCTCTCCCTCTCTTCCATCCCTCTATGGGATGGAAGAGAGAGAGAGAATGACAGGACAGTTGATGGAACCTCATGGCCCCCATGGTCCTAGCCAACTCCCCCAACCCGTGGGAGCCAGCATTGCTCCCAGAAGCAGGGAGCTGCTTGAAATTGCAGCCCACTGCTTGCAGGAGCAATGTTTTCATCTGTTTGGGAAAGAGATATAAACTTAGCTTTCTGCAAGGAGGAGCTGTTTGACAGCTCCCACTTGCAGAAAGAGGAGCTATATTTGCTTTTCCCTGGTGGGAGTTTTCAACTCCCACCAAGCAGAAGCAAACACCTATGTCCCGGGGGTTGGCACCCCAAGACACAGCAGGAGCCTGACCTGGGGGTTGGCAATCCCTAGGACCATGTATGGCTTCAAGCCGGGGCCACACAGCCCCCTCTAACTTTGTATTTGCCCCGGAGAGGGGGCACTCTGTGGGGCTGCAGGGTGGGGGGGCGCCCAGCCCCACCTCATTTAATATTTAATTCAATATTTGCCCCAGGGAGGTGGAGGTCCCCGGGACTCTGGGAGAGGCCATAGGACCTCTCCCATATTAAAAAAATGTTTTGCCCCCAGGGAAGTGGCAGTCCTTGGGGCTGCATGGGGCCATACACCCCGCATACAGATTTAATTTAGCCCCAGGGAGGTGTTGGTCCCCAGGACTCTGGAGGAGGCCAAAAGGCCTATCCCATTTTAAAACACAATTTTGCCCTGGGGAGGTAGTGGTTTCGGAGTCTCTGGGGGTTGGCACAGCCCCTGCATACAGATTTAATTTAACCCTGGGGATGTGGCGGTCCCCGGGGCTGTGGGGAGGCCCCCCATATTATTATTTCTGATCACCCCTGAGAGGTAGTAGTCCCCTGGGCTGATAGAAGCCCTAGGAAGGGGGCCCATTGCCCCCCTCTTTTTCCAATGCCACCAGGACCTGGACCACCTGGGGACTTCATTAAAACAAGCATGAGAGTCCATACTTATTTTAATTTGTTTTCATCAGATCCGTGGATCTGCCATGACTCTCAGTGAAAATTTAAAAAGAAAAATGCTTTTTTGCTCTGGGAGTCCCTCTGGTACCCCAGCACCAGAGCTTCGGTTACAGGGTGTCCCTACCCTGGACCGTTTTCTTTTTTTAAAATATTTTTTCTGTAGCTGAGTCCCAAGATGGCTGGTAACATTTCCTTGCTGAAGTGTTGGCATCCAATCAGATCGCAGTACAAGATCGGGAGGGATCGAGGAGCCATTGTGTCCCTATATATATACAGATTTATTTTTTCTTCAATTTCTCAAAAACTACTGAATGAATTTACACCAAACAAAAAAAAAGCACTTTCTGGACCAAGAGCTATCTTCCTGCCAAATCTTGTGTAAATCCGTCCAGTGGTTCGACCGCTATTCCTGTTCAAAATCCCTATGGCAAAATGTATGAGGAAAAGTGTTTTGGGACCCCCCCCCTTTTTCTCAGCCCCCGCTTGATGAAACAAAAACTACTGTACAGATTTACACCAAATAATCAAAATGTGCTTTGTTGACCAAGAGCTACCTTTCTGCCAAATTTGGTGTAAATCCTGCCAGTGGTTTGGCCGCTATTTTTGGTCAAAATCCCTATGGCAAAAATGCCTGGGGAAAAAGCGTTTTGGGCCCTCCTCTTTTTCTCAGCCCCCACTTGACGGATCACCCCAAAACTTTCCAGACAGCAGCTGATGTGAGTGTCAAATTTTTTGGGAACATTTTGCGAAGATTCTTCAACAGGTGCCAAAGATATAGGCTTGTAAATAAACTCTCTTTCTATAGAAACTAGGTGGTCCTAACTATAACTACCTAGTGCTCGATACTAGGTAATGTGTGTATATATATATATATATATATACTGTATACTGTATACACACATCACTTTCTCACAATCTTATCTAACTAGTTTGTCTTCATTAATCTGTAAATCCTTGAGAGTTGCTCTTCACTTATTATGTAGCAAAACAGTAAATTATCAGTTGATAAATGCTATCTGGTCACATCCTGTGATCCTACCTATCTAATCTAACATATTTTTCATGCACACAATCATATTCAATATTGTATGATTTCGATGAAAAACACTTAAAGCAGAGCAAAATCCGCACATTTGAAAGCCCCCCCAAATGTGTGCCAGATTCTGTACTATCTTTCATTTAATTTAATTGAGCTACTTTGGATTATTAAACTTGGTTACAACCCCCTTGGCAACCCCGGATTTATCAACAGTGACAAGAAAACAAGTTGTTCATCATGACATCTTTGAGGTATTTGTAAAAACTGTATTGAATGTACTTAGACACCCAACTAGTATTTCTTAAAATCTGGGGCCCATATTTATACTTTTTGACGCAAATCAGCGCCAGGGCAGATCTGCCTCAAAAAGTTTACTGCCGGCTAACGCCATTCCAACGCGCCAGCCGGGCGCCTTATTTATGGAATGACGTAAGCCGGTGCTGCGGCCTGGTTAGGGTCAAAATAAATGACGGTAACCGGGCAGCGGAGGCAAAGGGGACACTGGGGGTTGTACGCCAAAGAATGGTGTAAGTCAGGTTAGAGTCAAAAATATTGTCTCTAACCTGACTTGCACCATTTTTTGACTCACAACCCCCATGGAAATGACTCCTGTCTTAGCAAAGACAGGAGTTATGCCCCCCTGCCTAATGGCCATGCCCAGGGAACTTCTGTCCCCTGGGCATGGCCATTGGGCACAGTGGGATGTAGGGGGGCCCAAGTTAGGCCCCCCATGCCACTTAAAAAAAAGAAAATTATACTTACCTGCACTCACCATGGATGGGTCCCCCCATCCATGAGTGTCCTCCAGGGGTGGGATAGGGTGGCAGGTGGTGTCCCCGGGTGCAGGGAAGGGCACCTGTGGACTGCTTCCATGGTCTCCCACCATGGAAATGAACCTACAGGTCCCTTAATGCCTGTCCTGACCCAGGCGTTAAAAAAACGCCACAAATCTGGCTGGGCGTCTTGTTTTAAAGCCCGCCTCCTCCTGTGCGTCATTTTGATGCTGGAGGATAAATAAGGCGCACATGCCTCAGAGTCATTTTTTGCACTGGAACGCCTACCTTGCATGTCATTAGCGCAAGGTAGGTTTTCACGTCCCAAAAATGACTCAAACTCCATAACTTTGGCGCTGAGCGGGTCTAGCGCCAAAGTATAAATATGGTGTTTTGTTTGCGCAAATTTGCGTAAAAAAAATGACGCAAATCCGGCGCAAACAAAGTATAAATATGGGCCTGGGTGTTTCATTTCATCACTATCCACATCCTTGTGGGATTTTTGTCCTGAGATTCTAGAGGTCTTATTCATCCATATGATATCAATATATATTTTTTTAAGAGTCTGGTGGAAAAATCTGACTGACAGTGGTCTGTTATTTTTACAGCACTCAGAGATGATCTCATATGGTAAGTATAAGCTTTAGTACAGCTTTCAGAACTGTAAGTGTTTTCTTGGAAGGAAATTTACCCACCCAGAACCTGCTGCTGGTAATGATGGTGATGTTCTGACACAGAGGCCATGTTGGGGTGGGTAATTATGAAAGTTGTGGTTGGGATTTCACATGTTGTTTCCCTTATTTTTACCCTTCCTGAGTTGCAGCTGGCAGCATATCCGAGGCTAATCTTGTTTGGAGGTGAGTGGAAAGTCACTGAAGTCTAGCACATTCTCAGCAGAAGAGGGCAGCTGGTCATCACTTTCTTTACATACAGGTACATGGCCAAAACCAAGATTTATATTCCAATATGTCACCATTAAGAAAATGATGAGCTGCTGCGGAGAATATTAAAGCAGAAGGGAGGAGCAATCTGGTTAGCAAGTTCATTAAATATAGAATTGTCCAAAAGTGGGTTGTTTCTCTCTTTAGATAGGAGATGAGCCTAGTTCCTCACTGAAGTAGTCTGGGTCCTGGGTCCAAGGGCTATTCGAGAAGTAATGTCCTAGTGAGAGACGATGCCAGAACCAACAATTTCTAGGAACAAATAGTGCCTGTCCTGAATAGACCTCATTAATTACGAGGTTGAATCTCTTGACAGAGATTTCTATGGTACAGGAACACAAAGAAAATTGTCACGAGGCCCCACATTTGAGAAGCTAGCTGAAGTGGCCATTTGGATTTTTTACTCAATCCTTGGAAACTATTTGAAGATCTAGGAAGAAAACCCTTATGTGAGTTTCCCAAAAAACAGTCCCATTAATATAAAGATTTACTTCTATATATTTCAAAGTGACTAATAAATACACCAATAGATAAAAATGTTAATCATTTTGTTTGATGGACGCATGCTCATTTGCACTTGTGAGAATAGCGTGCCTTTCCTTTTCTTTTGCCATTCTTACATTGAAAATAGGATCCTCTGAACTTTAAGGATTTGATGAAATGCAAATGTTTTTAAAAGATGTGCTTGTTGACCAGAGCTCCCAAACCTTGATTGTATACAAATATCTTGTGGTTCAATAAAAAATATATTTTTCATGATCCATCATTTGATACAAACTCCTTGGTTGATTTGTATGCAAACTGTGCCGTATAATTGAGAGAGATGAGCTTTCCTTGTGCATAATTGCTTCATTCTGGTCCCAGCCTTTACTTGCTGAATAAGGGCCTAGCCCCACTGGTTGTTTGGTACTGCACGTATGTATGGCAACTTCTCAAGAATCACATGCTTGCACACACCATAAAATACTTTTATCCAAGTCTAAGATGTTTCCAAACAGCCCAATGCAGCAAAGAGACTATAACTAAGGAAAGGACTAACCATTGTTGGATACTAAGACCCAGATTTATGAAAAAGTGGTGCATCAGCTCTGATGTACCGCTTTTTCTGTGCCCCCTACTAGCACCTAACAACACCATTGTTGCCTCATATTTGACATACGGTGCACCATGGCTGTAGTTAGAACAATAGTGTAAAGCTTTTTGACGCCGTTGTGGTGCATTGCTGCACTAGCGTAAAAAATGTTGATGCTAATGTAGCAAAATGCAAGGAGGCCCACTGATTTTAATGGGTGCGAAATTTTAATGCCTGCTCTGAGCAGGTGTTAAAAATGGCACAGTGAAATCTGTTAAATTTCACTGTGACACTTTTTTGGACCTCTTAGCTCTGGAACACCCCCCTTGCATACATTATGCCTGGCACAGGCATAATGTGGCGAAATGGGTTATAAAGTGGCACAACTCACGCATTGCACCACTTTGTAAATATGGCACATGGAAATGCCACCTTAACGCCACATTAGCATCACAAAAAATGACGCAAATGTGCTGCAAGGTGGCGACAGGGGCTTCTTAAATCTTGCACTTAGGTCTGTAGAAAAGCCAGTTGAGAACGGATAACAGAGTCATGATCAGCAAGCCCCAATAGTGATACCAAAAAGCTGCTTTTGGTTCAGAGTACAAAACAACAGGGACATGGAATATTCCTAATCGAGGTAATATTATTAATCTTCTGCGGAGCATGAATACCCCCGATCTGAGCTACCCAGAAATTATTTCAATACAGTTCCTACCGCTCAGAAGCAGGCATCAAACTGAACCAAGCCTCCTCAGGTGGTCCTCTTGCGAAGTAGCAGATCTAGTGTTTGCTGAAAAAGGTGTCTTCAAAGAATAGGGGACAACAATTTTTAAAATGTTCACTGATGCATATCCGCACATACTAAGACATAACTCCAGCAAGGCTTTAAATGATTCCCCCACATTGAAAGGCTCAAGTTAATTTGACTTCTTCACTACTGCATAATCCAGTTGGAGAACTGTAGCTAGGGTAAAAAATACGAGTCCTGTAAATTATGACAAGACCTGGCCACAAAATATATTGTCCACGACAAACAATGGGAGCCGCCTTTCAGGGCTTTTGTCTAATTGAGATCTCAATTGAACGATTCCTGACAATTCTACCTCTGCAACTTAACATATTCTGAGAGGGGCATATTTATACTCCGTTTGCGCCGGATTTGCGTAGTTTTTTTTTACGCAAATCCGAAGCAAAACTAACTCCATATTTATACTTTGGCGTTAGACCCGTCTAGCGCCAAAGATCTTGGAGTTTGCGTCATTTTTTAGCGTGGACACCTTCCTTGCGTTAATGATATGCAAGGTAGGCGTTCCCGTCTAAAAAATGACTCCGAGGCATGTGCGCCGTATTTACACTCCCGGGCAAAAATGACGCCCAGGAGTGAGCGGGTCAAAAAAAATGACATCCAGCCGCTTTAGCGTCATTTTTTAACGCCTGGTTAGGGCAGGCGTTAAGGGACCTGTGGGTTCGGAAGGAGCCCAGAGGTGCCCTCCCATGCCCCCAGGGACACCCCCTGCCACCCTTGCCCACCCCAGGAGGACGCCCAAGGATGGAGGGACCCATCCCAGGGAACTTAAGGTAAGTTCAGGTAAGTATTTTTTGTTTTTTTTGTTTTGTGGCATAGGGGGGCCTGATTTGTGCCCCCCTACATGCCACTATGCCCAATGACCATGCCCAGGGGACATAAGTCCCCTGGGCATGGCCATTGGGCAAGGGGGCATGACTCCTGTCTTTGCTAAGACAGGAGTCATTTCAATGGGGGTTGGGAGTAAAAAAAAATGACGCTAATCGGGTTGAGGCGAAAATTTTGCCTCAGCCTGACTTGCCCCATTTTTTGGCGCCCAAGCTCTATTTTCCCCTACGCCGGCGCTGCCTGGTGTGAGTCATTTTTTTTGATGCACACCAGGCAGCTCCGCCGGCTAACGTCATTCCATAAATAAGGCGCCCGCATGGCGCTTTGGAATGGCGTTAGCCGGCGTTAAATTTTTTGACGCACAACTGCGTTGGCGCAGTTGTGCGCCAAAAAGTATAAATACGGCCCTAAATCCTCTCCTGGAATATCGGAAGCATGTTGAACAAAATAAATGATACATAAATAGGTAAATACTTTGAAAGTCACCAGATTATATTGTTGTAAGAAACATGGGTTTAATCGTCTACCCTCTTTGATTGGATTTTTTGAATTTATGAAGTCAGTTTACAAATTGAAGAAAAAAGGTTGCCCTAGTGTTGGTTTAGAAAAGTATATAAGTTCTGACCTAGATGTCAGTTCTTCATACATTTGATCTGAAGGCTGAACCACAGTTCTTTGCTGTCAAAATGGTACAGCTGGAGGGAAGGGTTAGCTGCCCTTCTCTGTCATAATCGTTAATACCTCTGATGTCCTCAGAGAAGCGAAAAGCAGCTGCCCTATTCATTCTTTTTACAGCTGTCTGAATACAAGGCCAGAGCAAATATCATAATATGGTAACTGGGGCCTTTAATATGAACTTGTTTAGAAATTCATAGGTTGAAAAAAATGACTAGTATGGAATATACCACTGTAAGTAATGCCTTCCGCAAAGTGGTGTGACAAGGTCGTAGAAAAGCTTTCTATGGAACTAATTCAAGTGGAAGAACGACGGAGGATAAACCACCTGCCAGGACACACATCTCAGCCACCTCAAAAGTGATTATCGACTACACAATAGTGAGCCTCTCCCTCTGGAGTAACATTATGCGATTTCAGATAATTCCCTGGGCTGAAAGCAATCATTGTCCTCAGCGGATTAAGCTATCTTTCACAGTACCTCTCCTGTTGACGCCAAACTGCCGCTCGAGTGTTATCCATACTGAGAACTACAAGAGGTTAAAATGGAACAATCAATCAGTATAGGTAGTCGAACAACATAGTAGAGCTCTGGTAACCTCCTGTACAATGGAAGGAGTTGATTCTCTGACTAGCTGTGTGTAGTTCATAAAAGAGCATTCAAATGAATGTCCCAACAAGGAGTCCCTTAAGGCCCTAAAGACTAATTAATCGAGCCATAAAAAGCCTTGTCAGCCTAAGGCAGTTCACTTCAGCAAAAGGGAGGTTAATCAGGCATTAAGGAGCTTGAGGAAAAATCCGAACAAACGTACATAGCTTAACAACAGCTAGGAAGAAATAAAGAAACTTCGTGGCATATTTATACTCTGTTTGCACCGAATGTGCGTCAAAAATTTTGACGAACATTCAGCGCAAACCTTGCCCCATATTTATACTATGACACCCGACCCTGCGGACGTAAAAAATCCTCCATGTGTCTAATTTTTTGTATGCGGGAAACAGCCTTGCGTTAATGACATACAAGGGAGGCCTTCCAGTCCAAAAAATTACTTTAAGGCCTGTGCGCCTTATTTATACTCCTGTGTCATTTTGACGCACAGGAGGGGGCGGGCCTTAACACCGGCGCACAGCCTGATGTGCGCTTTTTTTTAACGCCTGGTCAGGGCAGGCGTTAAGGGACCTGTGGGCTCACTTCCATGGTCTCTGACCATGGAAGCGGTCCAGAGGTGCCCTTCCCTGCCCCCAGGGACACCCCCCTGCCACCCTCGCCCACTCCTGGAGGACACCCATGGATGGGGGGACCCATCCCAGGTAGGTACAGGTAAGTTGGGGTATCATTTTTTTTTTTTTTTAAGTGCCATAGGGGGGCCTAATTTGGGCCCCCCTACATGCCACTGTGCCCAATGACCATGCCCAGGGGACAGCAGTCATGATTTTTTACTCAAACCTGACTTACACCATTTTTTGACGCACAACCCCCATTTTCCCCTACGCCGGCGCTGCCTGGTTAGAGTAATTTTTTTTTACTCTGATCAGCCCGCAGCGCCGGCTAACATCAATCCTTAAATAAGGCGCCCGCCTGGCGCGTAGGAATGGCGTTAGCCGGCGGTACATTGTTTGGCTGGTTTATGTCAAAAAGTATAAATATGGGCCTTCGTTTGGCTCGCAAACAAACATCATTAGAAACTTTTTGGGCAAAACTCTTCCATGCAAGCAAAGCCAAATATTCTAGCCAATTTTGGAAGACAGTAAACTAGATTGAGGGAGGGCCTATGGCAGCTAATAATTTGAACATCGAAGAGTCAACCTGGTTTGAATATCTTTGAACCTTATATCAGGAACAATAGGGTCGATCTGGCATGTTTGGGCCATCCGAAAATGATCAACTCCTCCTCCATTTCTTTAACCTTAATAGACCATGTTTCATCAGGGGAGTTGGATAGGTCATACAGAAGCAGCAACATAAAAATAATAGAGACTTTGCTATTCCAGTTGCTAAAATCATTTCTCACAGTCACATGGACAGCGCTCCTGGGCCGAATGGTATGTCAGAAGGACTGTTCAAAGTTAACCTACTCTTTTGGTCTGCAAAAGTGGCCCTATTCTATGCCCTCTTGAACGGTACAATTCCAGACTCTTGCCGGGGCACAATTGCACACCCCATGTATAAAGGAAGCGATAAGTCATCTCCAGCCAACTATTGTCTAATTACTCTTTTAGATAAGGATGCTAAAATGTTTGCAATGCTTCTGCTTAAAGAACTGGATGTTTGGGCTAAAGTATTATAAATGTTGCCAATAATCTGTCATTAATCATCAATTATACTATGGCGACTAACTCCTCTCTGTATGTCGGCTTTTAGATTTCAAATCTGCATTCAATAGATTACCGAGGAATAGATTTTGGGGGAATTAAAGGACAGATTTTTTAAAAGTGGCGCTTCACTTAGTGCCCCTTTGCGCCCCCCTAACACCACCATGTGTGCGTCGTATTTAAAATATGGCGCACCTTGGCTGTAGCTAGGGAACTAGTGTCAAAATGTTTTACGCTAGTTCGGCACTTTGCAGGATTAGTGTAAACAATTCTGATGCTAATCCAATGGGAACCTCCTTTTAACACCTGTTCTAAGCAGGCATTAAAATTGAGGAAAAAAATGATACAAAGAAATCTCTTACATTTCTTTGCGCCATTTTTTTGGCCCCCATAACGGGGAATGCCCCCTTTGCATACATTATGCCTGGTGCAGGCATAATGTAGAGCAAAGGGTTACAAAGTGGTGCAATGCATGCACTGCGCCACTTTGTAAATTTGGCGCAGCGTTTTTGGCCTTGATGGGCCACATTAGCGTAAATAAACAAATGACGCTAATGTGGCACAAAGGGGGTGTTCCCCTGTTAGGAGGGCCACAAAAATAGCACAAAGAAATCTAACACATTCATTTGCTTCATTTGTTTCTGCACTTTTAACGCCTACTCAGTGCAGGCGTTAAAAACAGGCCCACCATTGACTACAATGGGCCTCAATGGGTTTTGCAAGATTAGCGTCAACATTTTTTACGCTAATCCTGCAAAGCTCCAGACAAGTGTCAAAAATTATGACGTTAGTCCCCTAACTGCTGCCATGGTGCGCTGTATTGTAAATACGGCGCACACATGGTGGTGTTAGGGATATGCCCTTAGGTTTTTAAGCAACAAGCACATTGAAAGGATTCAAGAATACAAATATTTAGGAATAATAGTTGACTGCATAGGATCTTTTCCCGCGCATTAACAGTATATTCAAGGGAAGGTCCATTATCAGCATTTATCAGTCTATATAAAAATCATAAGGGCCCAATATTGGACCCTCTAGTGAAAGTCATCAATGCAAAACTATGGTAGTGAAACACCTATAGTAGACACGATTGTCACAAAAACTTTCAAATGGCTATTCCGTTTGTCAAGGTATGCTTCCCATGCATGGCACCAGTTGGAGTTTACCTTGCTTAATCAACCCATCGCAGGCAAGGGGGCTTTTAATCTTCTGCTGTAAAGTTCAGTCAACAAAAGTTGATTAACTAAATCTGTCACTCTGAGCGGAACTGACTCGGAGGCACGCCAACGCACCTGTTCCTCTGTACATGAAAAGAGCTCTGACTAACATAGGAGCACATGAGCTCTGAAATGCACTTTACACGTTTTTTAAGAAATACATCAACAAGAATATTAGAATATTCTCCCTCTCCCTCTACCAACTGAGATTAACTGAAGGGTCCCACGCATGGACTGACAGTGGGAAATAGCCATACCACACTGCATGATCAAGGTATTTTTCGAGGGGATATTCAAGTCAAATGAAACACATTCTTGCAATATTGCCTAGGTTATTCCCATGCCCACTCTTTAAGAATCCAACAAAAGTGATAGTAAGTTATGCAGTTTATGTAATAAGGCAGATATCTTGTTAATTTATCCTACCTGCAATTGCCTGGTCCTCTTGGGAGAAAGGGAGAGTACGCCAACTGTTGAACCAAAGGGTATTTGAAAATGGCAGCAAGCTATTATAAGAGCATTAAATGTGGGCAATCCCATTTTAAATATACATTTGGTGAAGTCTGTGATGCTGGGAGAATAGAAACTAATAGTTTAAACATCCGATTATGGAATACTCTTGGGACTGCAATTACCAGATACTTTGGGGCATATTTATACTCCGTTTGCGCCGATTGTGCGTCAAACATTTTGATGCACAATCAGCGCAAACGTTGCCCCGTATTTAAACTTTGATGCCCGAGCCCGCGGACGACAGAATTCCGCTGTGTGCGTCATTTTTTGGATGCAGCAACCCGCCCTGCGTTAATTATAGGCGTTCCCGTCCAACAAATGGCTTAAACGGCCGTGCGTCGTATTTATGCTTTCGGACAAAAATGACGCACGGCCGGGAGGCAGAGCCAGAAAATGACGCACAGCCCGATTTGCGTAAAAAAATAACGCCTGGGTCAGGGCAGGCGTTAAAATAGGGAAAACACACCTGTATTTAATCAGAACACACAGAACAAACAGCAGAGCAGCAGAGCAGCAACAGGGAGCCATGGAGGTCATTCTAATCCAGCGTGCACGCAGAGCCCAGCAGCAACAACAGCAGCTACAACAACACCAGCAGGGACCCCAAAGGCAGCGCAGAAGGCAGGAGAGGATATTCTGCCCAAGAACAACCCTTCAGGGCCTCAGGGAACACGACATCATACAGAGGTACCGGTTGAACTGGCAGGCCATTCAGCAGCAGCTATGAAATATCGAACAGCAGTTGGCCCCCACTTTGGTGACACCCCACACCATACCAACAGAAACAAAGCTGCTTGCCATACTTCACATGCTGGCAAGTGGCTCATTTCAAACAACTGGTGCCCTGGTAGGCGGAATATCACAACCATCATTCTCCGCATTTCTGCCCAAAGTACTGGATGCCATCATTGGACTGACACCCCGCCACATCTGCTTCCCTAACACACTGCAGAAGCAGCAGGAAACTAAACAGGGGTTCTACGCAATCAGTGGCTTCCCACACGTCCTTGGTGCAATCGACTGCACACATGTACGCCTTGTGCCACCTGCTGCAACTGAACACCTCTACCGCAACAGGAAGCACACACATTCCATCAACGTGCAGGCCATTGTCGATCATCAAGGAATGTTCACCAACATCGTGGCTAAATATCCTGGGAGTGTACATGACTCATACATCTTCCGTCACTGCACCATCAACCAACACTTCCAGGATGGACAGTATGGCAATGGACTACTTGTTGGTAAGTACAAAAACCTACATATATACACACTGCACAGCAACCCTCTAGGACACACAACACATACACCACAACAGCAACATGTCAACAGGAACACACTGAGGTCCTGACATCAATAGCCATGTTTCTTAAGTCACCATTGAACCTGTCACACATTGGAATTTACTGTACAGCCTAATGTTAAGACATTAATGAGTGTGGTTGCCGAAATGTCACCTTGCAAATTGTAAGTGTCCCAATGACCTTTACATTAATACATTGCATAAGTCTAAAGGTATGGGATGTCAAGGGTACTTTGATATGAACGTGTTAACAACACTTTCAATTTTAACTGTACATGGAACTATCATCTCACCCCAAGTGAAGACACACGGACACCTGTATCACAAGTCACAATGCTAGGGAGGGCTCACTGTACTGAAAATTCCAAAACATACTGATGACAAACGGTTAGCAGACAAACACTTGCTCAGCCATGGAAACAACACAATGCAGATGGTATAGCCTACAAGTATAGGATGTCACATCAGTACACAAAAGAGTCACAGACAACACAAGACAATTACTGCCATTAAAGTTCTTTCAATAGTGCCAGCTACATCAACATGATCCCTTTCATTTTCTCTTGCAGCTGATCAGTGGTATGGCATCCAGCCATGGATAATGACACCATTTGGCAACCCGAGTACAGCTGCAGAGCGTGCATACAATGACGCCCATAAGAGGACACGCAGCATTGTTGAGCGGACCTTTGGCATCCTCAAGTCAAGGTTCCGCTGCCTCGACATCACTGGTGGTAGCCTACTATATTCCCCCGAGATGGTCTGTAAGATCATACTAACATGTTCCATCCTGCACAACATTTGCATCAAAAGGAATATTCCCCTCCTGGAACCAGACCCATACATGCCTGAAGACGAGGAAGAGGAGGATGCTGCCTTGCAACATGAGGGGGAACAACCAAACACGGCTGCTGGAGTGCGTAGGCGCCAACACATTGTGAACAATTTTTTTTAAATATTATCACTATCACCACTTAATGAACTATTGTAAATAAACACTGATAAGAAACACCACATCATGGTCTGGCTAATCATTTCTGCACACCTTTAGCTCTAAATATCAGAAGAAGAGTGTCGCGCATGGAGCATTGATGATATAACAATCAGGACACATACAATACCACTACAAATGTGATGCCTATCATACAACGGTCACATACACACACAATGTAAATGACTGACATCCTGTACAGTTCACCTTTGAAGGGCAATAGCTGAGGACCACACCTATTACACACATACATGTTGGAAACATGGTTCATCGCAGCATATGGCACACAACTAAAACACCATCACTCAACTAGGGGAAAACAGGCCTCATACATCAGGCAGTTGACATGCTTTTGCATCAGGAACAGGAATGTATGACCAGACCCTTGGCAGCAGTAATTCCAACTACATACAATCTTTGCAAAGACTATCTGTCACTAGAGTTACACATAAGCAGAACATACACAGCACAAGTGCCACACATATGACAAGCATCCAGCACATCACATCCCATCTACATGTCAGCCCTTTTCTAAAAACATGACACACCCAAGCGCCTGGTCACACCCCACCTGTCTGAAGAGGTCCCTGGAATACAAATTTGTGTACCCTGATATTCCCTCATGTACACACACACACTAACAAGAGTCATCCAGTGTGCCACACCCTTTCCTATGGTATACCATTGTCATAGTACTATCTGACTGCATGGAAGTCAGCTCAAATAATACACTGGCTTGGAGTTTTTAAGGCCTGGTATCACCTGTAGATTGCTTCCCGTGTGAAAGGTACTGTAGGCCATTTGAAAGCAATTCTCATCCGACAGGACTTGTGAGACACTGATGGAGGCCACACCAGTGATCACCTGCATGCACACCACCCAAATTTACATGCACTGTCCCTGCTGATGCCTCCTACAGCATAGATGTAGTCATTTTGACAATTACACCGTTAAGCATTGCTACTAATGTTGCCGAGTAACACTGTATCTGGGTTCATATGTCACCTTCAGAACAACACAGTACATACACAGTTTGACATGTCAACTGTCTACTGCTCCCTCTGACCAGTCTTAGTCAGACCACTGATCATGTCAATTGTGAAAGAGCTGGATCCTGATTGACCCTGCATCCTGTCAGCCTGACTGGCACCTGTCCGTGGGTCACCCTAAAGATACCCGGTGGCCACATATGGACCACACTTGCTGTTCAAAACCTCTCTTTCCTCAGAGGCTAAGTTGTCATTTGCCCCATCAATGTATACTCAAATACATTGTGTTGCATCATCTGACTTTTATTGGTATCATTTTTTTTTTAAATATGTTTTTATCGTTTTACCAGCCGAATGGCAACATTTAAATGAAATACAAGAGGTTACATTATGTTCCAACATACAGTATACATGTAATTATCACTTATGCACATTCTGCAAATCCAGTATGAGTGTACAATTACCCGAATTGGGTTCTGAGAGTTGTGTTTCTCCATACAAGGTGCAATCAACATATGCGTAGTAATTCAAACAAAAACTAAAATATATATAGAGAGAGAGTAAGATAGGAGATGAGGCGGCTCCAGAGAGCCTACACCGAGGGGAGGGGGGGAGAAGGGGGAGCAGCAGGGGAGGGGGGAGGGCCTAGGCAGGCGGGGAGAGCCAGCCGCCGCAGGGGCAAGAGGCACACCCCTCATCCCCTGCAGAGCAGGTACGTGTTCATCACTGCGACAACGCCCCACCCACGCGCAGCCGAATCGCCCCCAGGCCACAGGGGACCAGCCCGCTGCTAGCCGTGGGTCGCCGTACATGGGCAACGGGTCACCACATCAAGGACCAGCAGTGTACGAAGTTCCCCATTCCCAGTGTCCGCCGGAGCCCGTCAGGACTCCGAAGAGGCTCCTAGGGGCACCTGTGAGGGGTATTACAGTTTTATATTGGTTCATCTTTTTTTTTCCCTTTCTCCACTCTTTCCCCACCTCCCCGTATTCCTCGATCGGTCTGTATGGTACTGTTTTACTGTGATCATTGGCGTGATATCCATTATCTCTTGCACATCTGTTTAGGGGGGGGCGTTCATCGTCTTTGTTTTCTGCGGCTGTCAAGAATAGGTTCCATATCTCTAGGCCTTTAGCTAATATACCCTTATCCAGTAAATTCTGTAGTGTTTGTGTTTCTGCTTTGGTCCATCGTATTACCTCTTCTTGCCACAGGGCAATACTAGGAGCGCCAGGGGCTTTCCATTTCATGGCAATGAGGCGTCTATACAGCACCAAAGCCAGAGCAATGCATTTATATGTGCGTTTGCGTTTCTTGGGGTGGGGTGTTATTCATATCCATTCGGCCAGTAACGTTACTATCTCTATCCATGTGTTCCGGATCGGGGGCATTCCCATGTCATGGGATAGAAAGTGGCCTCCTCTGTGTCACATCTAGGGCATGTTTGCGGTGAACGGGGAAACATGCGTGTCATGCGGTGTGGTGATAGGTAAGTCTGATGCACATAATTAAAGTGTGTGTATCGGAAGCGGGGATTACGTGAGACCTCGCAAGTCATTTTCATTGCTTGTTCCCACGCATTGGGGGATAGTGGTTCCGGTAGTACACAATCCCATTTATTTTTTGCTTGCTCCTGTTTGTGTTCCGCTTGGGTTGTGAGGATGTTGTATATGTTCGATATATTCGTGGTCCCAGCAGCTCATGGCGCAGAGGGGAAACTTCTGGTTCTGAGTTGCCCTTTCTCCAGTATTCTCGCATTACCTGCCTGACTGCTCTGTAAGCTATAAATCCTCCCCGGCCCAGCGCGTGTCTGTCGGTTAGTGCCTCATAGGTTTGAAGTTGTCCATCCTGATAAATATCTCCCAATGTATGTATGCCCTTGTTACCCCACACATTCAGGCCCACCTTTGCTGCTATTTTTGCTAATGTCGGGTGAGCCAGTAGTGGAATCCTTGGTGAGTATTGCAGATCTTTTGCGTTTTGCAAGGCATATCGGCCCCAAGCCCAATGCGCGGTGTACAGCAGCACGTTGTTAGTGTGTGCTGGATCAGTTCGATTCATGAGGTATTGCATTATTTCTGTGCCGCCAAGCTCTAGTGACACTCTCTGTGTTTCGGCCCCGGTTGGATTACCGACCCATGTAGATATCCATTGTATCTGGGCAGCTGCGTAGTATGCTTCAAATCTGGGGGCACCCAGTCCCCCCAGCCTGAGCGGTTGGAGCACTTTTGTTAATGCAACGTGTCTACGACCATTGCCCCATATTAGATCCGTTAGTAAGCTATTCAGTAGTCTAAAAAAGGGGCTCGGGAGTATCAAGGGCAATGCCATAAAATAATAAAGTAGACGGGGCAGTACTATCATCTTTGCTTTAGCCACTCTACCCATCGGGGATAGTGGGAGCGAGCACCAGAAGGGTAAAGAGCCCCTCGTTGATCTGATCACTTGGCCAAGGTTACCATCTCTAAGGTCTTGATTGTCGTGGTATATATTCACACCCAAATATTTAAATGTTGTGTAACACCATTTCAGGCCACTCGGGCTCGTTAGTGTTCTCGATGCCTCTGGGACGGGGCGCATAGGGAATATGCAGGTTTTGTCCAATTCACTGTTAACCCTGCCTCCGAGCTAAATTTTTCCAGGAGTTCCAACAGGCCCGGCAGGGTTCCCGTGTGGTCTCGTAGGAAGATCAGCGTGTCATCCGCATATAGTGATACTATCTGGTGTGTCTGGCCGTCCAATATGCCCCACGCGGGGGCCAATATGCGAAAGCGGGCGGCCAGCGGTTCAATCGCTAATGCAAATAACAGTGGGGACAGCGGGCATCCCTGTCTAGTGCCTCTACTAATGTTGAATTTCTCTTAGATCGTGTCGCCCGTCTTAACCCTGGCTGTTGGGTCAGTGTATAGTATTTTCACCCAGCTAATATATACTTGCCCGAAACCCATCCGTTTGAGTGTCTCTGTTAAGAAAGGCCAACCTAGTGTATCAAACGCTTTTTCTATGTCCAATGAGACTGCAACCTGTTGATTACCCTCTACCGGAGAGTTTCTCATTAGACGCAGCAAATTCCTGATGTTGTGGAATGTGTTTCGACTGGGTATGAAGCCTGCTTGATCTTGATGTACCAGCTCTGAAATATATGGGAGCAGGCAATTGGCTATTATTTTGCCAAGTAATTTACAATCTGTGTTTAGTAATGATAATGGCCTGTATGAGCGGATGTCCAAAGGGTCGCGGCCTGGCTTTGGTAATACTGCTATCAACACCTCCCGACACGAGTCAGGAAGTATGCCTAATTCCAAAGCTTCCTTTAGCATTGCCAAGTATGGGGCCAAAATCTGCGGCTGAAACGTACTATAGTATTCTATGGGTATACCATCGCTGCCGGGTGCTTTGCCGTGTGCCAACTGCTGCAGTGCTCGTTGGATTTCAGCTATCTCTATCGTGCTATCTAGTTCTGTAGTTTGAGCAACGGTCAGGTGGCTCAAGGTGACCCCGTCGAAGAAGCTATTTAAATGGGCATTGGTGGGTGGAAGCCGTGCCCGATACAACGAGCTATAGTACTCTTTGAAAGTGTTGTTTATCTCTGCCTGTGTATTAACTATCTGGCCTGAATCCAGTCGGATAGCGCCTATGGGGGTGTTACGGCGTTCGTTTTTTATAAGCCACGCTAGGAATTTACCGGATCTGTCGCCCTCCGCGTGTGTGCGGGCCATGTGATGACGATAATCAAAGTGTCTAAGGCGGTTATCTGAATCGGTCCATTTGGAACGCATGTTAGTGAGCGTTTTCAATGTTATGGAGCCTTTAGCGAATTCGCCTTCAGCTAACTGAATTTCTTGTTCTAATACTCGGAGTTCGCCCGTAAGTGTTTGCCGCACTCCTACTGTGGTTGCTATGCATGCCCCACGTATAACTGTCTTGTGTGCATCCCATTCGATGGCCCTTGTGCTGGCCGTCCCTTCGTTCGATGTGAAATATGCTGAGATGTGTGTAGCAATATCCTTCCTAAAAGGAGGGTCTTGTAGTAGGTGTGTTTGTAATCGCCAAGTAGGAATACATGAGCGAGGTCTGCCCCATCTTATTTGTACTATGAGTGGGCAATGATCTGATAATACCCTGGCGGAATACTCCGCTCTCGTTATTTTATGTGTTAGGTTCTGTGAGGTGAGGATAAGGTCTATTCAGGTATGTAATAAATGTACTCGGGAGTAGTAGGAGTACACTTTTTCGTGCGGATGCAAGTGCCTCCAAATGTCGATCAGTCGACGTTCTTCCATCCATGCGTCCAGTATTTGGGCGTTTTTCATTATTTGGGTGGTCGTGAGCGGGGGTGTGATCTGTCTTTGTCTATGTGTGGAACGCAGTTCATGTCTCCCCCCCATATACATGTTGAAGTTAGGTCGTTGGTTAATTGTGAGTCCTTGGTTTGTAAAAATTCACCTTGTTTGATGTTGGGGACATATAGTCGATTTATCGTAAGTGGTATCCTATTTGTTACAGTGCCCTTGAATAGCTACATCATGGCCCATCCGTTGTCTGGGCCTCATTAATGCCTAAACTACAAAGTGTGACAGTGTACCTGGGCCATAGCCTTTGATGGTGTACGTGGCCTCCAGCAGAACCAGCAACCTCAGATAATGTCCATCAAAAGTCGACACATTTGTGGACCCTGACAGTTCACACACTGAGTAACATTGTCCAAATATTAGAGATGGCTCGTGTGTGGTGAATACCAGCCATATTATTCTGCACAGAGGCTATGATGTTCCCAGATGCATTTCCATCCACAGAGGCCAACTTGAGGCCAAATGTTGCAATGACACATGCCGGATCCTGACACCTGAGACATTCTCTCACTCAGCACACCATGATTGCCCAGTTGAACGTCTCATTACACGTCTTCAGTGACAGGGTGGGACCATCCACGTGTAGGTTACCCTGTCCTCAATGACTTTACTCACATTTATCTCCAAAGGATACTCATTAGATACACGATTAGCTGCCACTAACTCTGATGAGCCCTGGACGTAACAGTGACAACATACACCTTAACAGTTGATACAGGATCAACATTGGACCACACACATGTACATGTACCATCCAATCACCAAAGTGGTTGCAAGCAGCCTATCACAGTAGTGTCCCAATTGTAACCTAGCATGAAGATTGAAACATGCCACTAAACCAGGTAATGCATAAAGGGCCACATACATCAAAAATCTATTTGCAATTATGACAAAAAGAACTTTGAGAATTTACTATTAAATCAATGCTAACTGGTATGTCAGAATTCTCTAAAGAAGTAATAGTGCAAACTTCAAATGGGCAAATGGTATTACAGATTTGAAAAAAGAGAATCATACTCAATTTGCATCTATGGGCCTGCTGCCAATGGTTTAGCATTACTGAAATTGGGAAAAAAGTTGATTAATTCGCAAGTCAGGAACAGCAAATCCCAGGGTGCTGGGGGCCTAAGTCCCCCTCTGCTGCACCCCAATTAAACACTTTTTACGGACAAGTGAAGCACATACATGCTTAAGGGGCATGTGTGCGCTACATGTCTATAGTGAAACATATTTTAGCTACATTAACTCGTAATTAGCACATGGTTACCCCCAAAAATTGTTTAGGCGTCAATTGCATTACCTAAATGGCCATTTTGCAATTTGGAATAGCTTGATACATGTGCTCACAAATTAGCTAATAAAGACATCCTGTTAGCTCTTTCATATTTGGAAAGTCGCAATCAGCAATTATCTACATGTGTGCGCAATTATGAGTAATCTCCATTTTGGCCAATCATTACTATTGCACTGTGAATACCTTCCATACATCCTGTAAGGCACATTTGCTTTCGCTAACCCCAGTATTTATCATTTAGCACCGTTTGGTAAAGGAAAATGTCATGTCTCATTTGGACATATAAAATACATATTTGTCATTATGCGTCATATCTTCACGCATACAGCTTATGCGTCATATTTTTTGACACACAGAAGTGCAAATAATGCTGAATCAAAATATTTTTAATAATTGGTAAATAATATTTGGATGCGGCTTAATTTTCACCTCTGGAAGTGTGAATTATGCCGCAACCAAATATTATTTACCAATTATTAAAAATATTTGGATTCAGCATTATTTGCACTCCTGTGCGTCAAAAAATATGACGCACAAGCTGTATGCATGAAAATATGACGCATAATGGGAAAAAACGGCGGCCATGTTATGCAGGATGTGATGTAATAGGATATCCTGTTTACAGATTCTGTACAGTGGGTGTACTTTCACTTTCACTTTGCAGTCTGTGATTATTCTAGACTGTGTGGCTGTGTGCAGAGTGTTGTCTGTGATTTTGTGCTTTTGTGTCCAGAGTGCCATCTTACTTGTTGTTTTTTCATTAATATATTGTTGTAGAATACTGTCTGAGTGTGTGTTGTTTACAATTGTCCAATCCAGTGTTGTATTTATTGTCTGTGGGAGTCTGTTGTGGGTACTGTTATATAGGGGATAGTTGGGCTCTTCTATTTGTTAAGTTTACTTTGTATTTCCTTACTCCAACTTTCCCCATTTTCCCCTTTCTTCTTTTGTTACCACTACATTTTCCCCTTTTCTGTGCATAAATGTCAGGTAGGCTACGTCTTTCCAGGATGGGTGAGGAGGAATTGGGGGGATTTATATGGCTGGTGTGCCATTTCCTCCCAATAATGCTGGAGGCTGGGGGTAGGGTGATACAGGGGTATCACACTGAGGCCCGAAAAGTCCGGTGGGGGAAGGTGCGCCATCACTTGGTTCGTCTGTATGGGAGCCCACGCAATGAGCATCAACTGAAGCACCGCTGGGCTGATCTGATCTCCAGGGAGCAAGATCTGCTGGACCACCTGGGAATCATGATTGGTGGCCATGTTGGTGAGTACAGATCATGTAAATGTGCACAAGTAAAAGCTGTGCAGTGACATGAGATGATTGGTACACAATCTGCCAGATAAGTAGCTGACTGTGTGTAATGCTGAGGAAACATACAGGGTAATTGATGCACTATGTGAAGGATGACAAATGCTAGCAGTCAGGCAGCTCATGTTTTGCACACTTACAGGTTGCTTGTTGCTGAATGTAATTTAGTGCCGCCTTTGTGTCAGACAAGTGAAACATTAATAAGGCAATCAGGACTCTACAGGTCACAATTGCCAGTGAAGTATGGATGTACTAACATCATACCTACATATGTTGACGCTATAGCTAGACTGACATTGGAAACCCTACATGATGCAGAAAATGAGTGCTGCCTTCACGTCAATTGATGATATCAATGTGTCCCAGACAAATGTCTCATGTGTGTCTGGTGAGTGTGTAAGGAAAGTGTTCACGGAAGTGCTATGCCTGTTAGGGATTAATGTGCTCCTTCATATTTTATTGATACATGCCAGATCTGAACATGAACCATATTTGGAAAGGAATCAGGTGCCCTCAGCTAACATCTTAGACAGGTATTTTTTGTTTCTTGTGCCAAAATCCGATTAGGGATGGCAGTCCAAAGGTATGGACTAGGGTACAAACATCTATGTTTGGTGCCAATCACCTTTGTTGGGACACATCAATTTATGAAACTTTTAAAAAATGAGATATTGCCATAGTCCCTGCCCCTCTGTACCATGTACCTATCTGTCACAAATGTGTCATGACCACATAGGCTGTTTGACAGGTCATGCTGTCCTCAAGTAACCAGCCTTCGGATGTCTCTCTTGGATGCACATGATGAGACGAATACACACCAATATTCTTGCTGCTCACTAATGGAGGTGCATGTTTGCCACCACATGACAGTCAGGGCCACTGCATGTGTGTAGAAGTGTGTGTAACTGTACCAGGAGACCCATCCTATGTAAATGTTGGCCATGAAATATTCCATGCAGTATGAGCATGTCTGAAAGTGTTTCATTACCCATGTCAGCTTACACATTGTATTTGTATTTGAAATTGTTTGTCACTTCACTGATTCTGAGCATATTCTTCCTTCCATGCTTTACAGGTGGACCTGCACCGTACACAGTGGGAGAGGTGGCTCGTTTTGAGGACCCCGACACCTACAGTGAGTGTTGACATGTGTGTTATGTTTTGTGTTTGCTGGTGATGTGTGATGGACTCCTGTGTGTTTAACACATTGCAAGGTGTGATGCGCTGCCCAATCATTAGTCTTGTTCCATTAGTGGGATTTCAGTTCTTATAATATTTTGAGTTGACCAATGCTTATCCATTTGTTTGATCTTGGGTTTGTAGGCCATTCCTGTAGGGCCCGCTATGAGAACTGGGGTAAGTCATGTGGAATACACTAGTTACAATAAGAGTTGCACTGGGACTCGTCTCGGACTGAGTCTGCATGTCAGACTGACATTCTCCCAGATAGCTTATGTAAATGGCTTTTCTGAAGACTGCTGCTTCCCTATTAACCGATGTACTGAGTACACTGTAGGTTGAACCTTCTGGGAGCATGTACTTCCACAAGTTGTACTACAAGTGTGTGGAACTGGAGTGCAAAGGCCTAGGTGGGCATGCTATTCATGATCATGGGTGTTCTTGCTCCGCTGTGTCTGTTGAAAATTATGCCTCACTGGAAGTATGTGATGTTGGCCTAGGTCCTAGGTCTGTACATTCTGACATGTGTGGGCCTTGGATAGGACAAGGTTTAGCTGACTCCAATTTGTTGATAGCCCTTACTAGTGGTGTGTGTGTAGAGCCAAAAACATGTTGAGCTTTCTATACACTCCTGGGTGTGCATGTATTTTGGAATTGTTTGTTGTTCTCCCCCCCCCCTCAAACACAGGCATGGGTTTGTGAATAGGGTACCTAGGACTAAAGCAACCAGTTTGTTACACATACTTGTGACTAGTTGAAAAATTGTTTTGAACCTAGTGTACACACTCAGGTATGGCACATGAGTACTGTACTAGCAAATCCCATTACAAATCGCAGACCTTGAGGTTTGTGATTATTATCACATACACTGACATATGTAGTCCAGGCAAGAGGCGGAGGAGGTGCAGCATGATTGTTAGCTGCAACTGTCAGTACTTTGATGACAAGTTATTGCCAGTTGTTACCCATCATGTAGATTTTGTATGTGCTATGTGTGAGATGACCTTTGTAGGCAGGGTTTCCATTTACTTCCTCTGAGACTTTCAATGATCTGTATGGTGATATGAGCTGTTACAAGTACAGTAGATGTATTGTCAGATTGACCACTTTTGCAGTTCCTATGGTAAATAGTTGCCCTTTGTCTGCAGCTGCAAACATGACACCCGCCCAGAAGCATGAATTTGAGAGGCGGGCCATGAGGTACAGACACATCCTGTAGGTGCAGTCGGGGTTCCGAAGGATGGCCCGTACATACCAGTCTGATCGGGCCTCTGGAGCATGGTGGGCTTCACCACAGGGTGGCCCAAGGTTGCCCACTACAGCCACCACCACCACAACCACCGGTTCTCCCCAGGTGGCCCAACCCACAGCGGGGACAGTTGTCCCTACATCTGCAGCACACCCAGGCCCCAGCAGTGTGACAGCTGCAGGACAGTCCAGTGGGCTAGGCTCCACACGGCCACAGAGCACCTCGGCCGGGACACAAACGGCACCAGCACCAACAATCGACCCTGCGGCATTCCTGGCTTTGGAACATAAGATGGACAGAGTTCTAAAGAAGGTGAACAATCTTAGCCAGGATGTCAGCTACATCAATAAGCGGGTCAAATCGATCAGGCGGACCCTCCGGAGGGCCAACCTCTAGGAATAACTTTTTTTTATGGACATAATTCCCTCCCCTCCCTCTTCTTTCCTTGTTCTCATGATTAGTGGGCTTGGGGGATTAGTGTTAGGTTAGTATAGGTTGTTAGTTTAGTTAGTGTTAGGGAGGGGGATGGGGGTCCTGATTCTTTCTACTTTTCCTTATTAAGTGTGTGGGTGGGTGGGTGGGGGGCAATGTTGGGTTTCCTGCGTGTTTAAAAAAATAAAAAATGTTTTAAAAAATATAATAAAAAATAACAAAAAAATATATGATTGTTTAGGATAGTATAGTATGTGTGTAGGCTAGTATGTGTTGTCCTCCATGTGTCCTGTCTCATAATGGTGGGTGGGGGGTTGATGTTTAGAACGATTCGTTATATGTGAAGAGTAAGTTTAGCTTAGGTTAGTTAGGGACAGTTGTGGGTAATGAGTAGTCAGGTTAGATTAGGGTAGGTATGACTTTTCCCTTAGTTGCCTCTGGTGTGATTAGTTTTGAATAAATATATAGATAACCCTTTACATTATGTGTTAACTGCTACTTGATCATGGCCTTGGCATCAGTGTAGATGATTGTTGTTCTATGACATTTGTGTCCCATGCTACAAACAAATACAAACTGAGGTGTAAAATGGCAGCTACCCCAGTGCTACCTTGGTAAGAATCCACCATTTGTTAGAACCACCAATCGGAGTTGACATGGATCACAAAGTATTTTTGTCGATGAGTATGTTTTCTATGTCACAAAGTGTGCTTCCAGACTTGGTATTGTGGGGACAGTTTTAGGTCTGACTGCAGTGTGATGTTCAGGGACACCTTCGAAGATGAGGTCTTGTTAACACTCTTGTCTTCTTGTATTCATAACTGACATAGATCATTTGTGTCAATATTCAGCATGATTACCTATTTGGATGTTAACTCAGAAAGATTGATTCATGCTGTGTTTTGTAGTGTTTGCTTAGATTAGACTGCACAGTTCAATGTGTTAGTATTGCATGGTGACAACATTTATCAGCCACTATGAGTTGACTTTGATATCTCTTGAGGAAGCATTATTCTGTCCAACACAGCATGATGGTGTGTGGTTTCTCACTTCATCAGTTATTCTCCTCAGGATGGGCAGGCTATGATGCAATCCTGGCCACTGTGCAGATGGTTCTGACTACATGATGTCAGAACAGTTGTATTGACAAGCTACATGATTGGCACACAGGCACATTTGTGTTATCTACTGCACAGTTGATGTGTCAAATTACACAGATACATATTTGTTGTGCAAGTGCGATTTATTGATAGGTGCTGTAGTGCAATATGTACATTGTCCATGTTTGCTAGTGAAATCTTACATGGTGATCCTACAGAAGGGGTGTAGGTAATGCTACTGACATGATGTTACAGAAAGTGCAGAGGGACAGGATTTGCCGATTAGTAGGAGAGAGACATTAACTGGGCATGCTGACAAGTTATACAGTGGTTAGCAGAACAGTCATTGAGTATAGTTGTTGTAAGACTGGCATGTGACAAAACGTTGGACCTTGGTCAAAGTAGGCCATGGTGCAGGAACTAGTGCTTCCGGGTACTCTTCCGTGTGAATGTGATCTGTTCCATGTCTTCTTCTTCTGATGTGTGTGTTGCCTGCTTCGTCCTTGTTGTTGTTGGTTGTGAAGGGGCAACACACACCTCAGTGTTAGAAGACGTGGAGTCAGACATCCCGGTCACTGCTCCCTGTGAAGGTCTTAAGGGCAGCACTGCAGCAAGGAGGGTCAGTTGGTTTTTGAGAATAGCAGCCACATCACGATGGTAGGCAGCCAGGTCGGCCCTGAGGGAGTCATGATTGCATTTGTGCATGCAGTGGAATGTTTGGGGTGCGAGGTGTTGTGGAAACTCCCTTACTGCAGTGGTGAATTCCTTGACAGTTTCTTGTAGTCCTTGCAGTATGGATGTTAGGGCTTGCATAGCTGCTGCCTGATCTGCAGATGACATCATGCACGAACGCACCCCCTCAAGGCTGGCTGCCATAGTTTGCATCCCCACCCGCACCTCCTTGGCCAGCTCCCACTGTACTCCAACTACAGTTCTCTCAAAGCTGGTGCCAGTGTCGTCTGAGTCCTCAGCTGTATTGGAGCTGGCAGGTCTTGCAATTGGGGTGGTGGGTGGATCCTCTGCGATGGCTGCTTGTTCTGTGCTCCTCCTTGTGACTGAAGGTGGGGTCTGGAGGCTTTCAAGGACCTTTTGGATGGTCTCCTGGGGAATGTTTATCGGCTCGTCATCCATGTCATCAGGGAAATCTGGGACAGGCATATCGGCAGGAGATCCATCTTCCTCTGCAATGAAACAGGGTACAATTAGTGTGTCTGTGTTGTGACATTTTTGACGTGACGTGCCTGCCTTTTGATGAATTCACTTTGTGATCTTGTTTTGTATTAATATCTGTCTTATTTCGTCCTCTGACTGTGCAGGTGTATTTCAGTGACCGGTTCCATGTGTCCCCTCCTCAATGCTGTTGTCTGAGCAGTATGAAATTTGTGATGTTGCCTTGTTAGCCAGGCACGGGATGGACCCTGACATATGCAGCATGGGTGTGTCCTTAGTGCTGTGTCACTCCCATTGTTGTTTACATTGGCTGATGTTTGTGACACCTATGGGCATTGACATATGAGTGTACTGGGGCCTTTGTCTTGTTTCAGGAGATTGTTGCAGATGTCATCCTCACCCCCTAATTTGGGTATGTATATTCCATGGGGAGGTTACTGCCATTGGCTACTTGAGCTGCACACAGAGCAGAGGTGGTAGTGGCAACTGTTGTTGCAGTTACATTGCAGTTGTCGGTTTGGCTAGAGGATTGCTAATAGGGCCCTAGTTAATGTAGGAGATATGTTGTCTGACGAGTGCCAGGATGTAAGTTTGACGTAGTGGCCTTCCCTCCTGTCGAGGCTTTACCTTTGCTCCATCGTTGGCATGACAGCATGCCCCCATGGGACTGTTGTTGGTGTAGTGTAATGTGTGCCCCAGCTTATGTTTGTGCAGGCCATGCCCCCTGTGGTGCCCCTTTACCCATGCCACTCCATGTATATGATGACTTACATGCAATGTGTAGTAGGTATTTCCCCCCCCTGCTTACAGTAGACATTATTGCATTATAATTCCCCATGCGACTTACCCTGCATGTGCGTTGTCTCCTGGTAGTCTGCGCTGTCCTGTCCTTGAATCCCTGTGACGATCTCCTCAGGGATGACGGCTGCGACCACCTCCTCCATGTGGTCCAGGGCCTCCTGGTGTGCTGGACTCCCACCTCCAGTATGCAGGGCTGCCTTCCTGTTCCTGCCCATCTTTTCCTTGGTCCTGCGTTTGTAGTCATGACAGCGTTTCTTACACTCGGTGACTGTTCTGCGTACTTCAGCCACACTGTTAATCATGTCAACAATTTGTTGCCATATGGACTCTCTCCTACTGATTGGCAACTTTGAGGTGATAAACAGTTGGTGCTGGTGTTCCGTCACCTCTTTAACCAGGATTTCCTGCTCCTCTGCACTGAAGCGACACTTTCTTTTCTTTCTATAAGTGTCCTGGTTCTTGTATGGATCGTCCTGGCTGGTTCCTGGTCTGCTGTCATCTTCCTGGGGTCTGTAGTGGCATCTGGGATCCATTTTGGCTCTCCTCTGGTGCACTTGCAGTGTTCGCGTTTTTTTTTTTACGCTATTGGATTGCGGTGTCGTAAATCGACCCACAGTCATTTCTGCTGCGTTAACGTCGTTTTCCTTTACGACTTGACGCCGCGGTGTGCGTCAAAAATAATGACTCCCACCTGTTGATTGCGCCGCCGTGCGTCTAAGTATAAATATGACGCCCGCACGGTGCAACGAAATGGTGTTAGCCGGTGGTAAAAAAAATTACGCAAAACTGCGCCGGTGCAGTTTTGCGTCAAAAAGTATAAATATGGGCCTTTGTTTGTGAAGATATTCACTGTGCCACTTTAGTTCACCCACATAATTTAGGGTATGTGATTTTACAGCTCTTATTTTCAGATTGAGCGCGCAAGCTCTTTGACCTGTTGTAAGTATTGTGGGATTTTAACCATGTCCTCCTCACGCCCATCACTTTCACTCGTTGGTGGGCTTGCCTTTCCAAAATCATTTCATGTCACTGGTAATTGCTTTACGTTTGTGCTGCCTTGACACTGTTTTTGTCATGCCTTTCTGACTGCCCCTGTTACATGGATTATTGCACGACTGCCGATACTGGGTGCATGGGTGGTCTATTTTTTCCTTCTCCCCCTTTGTGCTGCATGGCGGCCATGGCACTCACAGCACAACAGGCACAACAGTGTGAACTTGATCAGTGGTATTGATGCGCTGGTCATATTGTTCACAGGTACCTAATCAGAGTCATTTCTTGTGGCTCTCCCTTTAAAACACTTGAAACTGGTAAAAGCTTTACATAAAACAGAAATCCTCAAATCCAAAGCAGCTCTCCCGGCACAGCAGGTGAGATGATACTACAATAGTCACTGTACTTGGAAAAACTCTACCCATAATGCTTTGCAGGCATTCTTTTTGACAATATGTTTCCTCATAACTCAGCCTCTGGTGGTCCTAGGACAATTGGATCACCACCAAAACATTCAGCACAACGCATTTTTTCTGTCTAGGTCATCCTTGGGTCCCCACACTATGTTAGTGGGGACTCCTAAATAATAACTCCTCCCACCATTCAAAGTTTTTAAAAAAATATTTCTCATGGCTAGGCCTTTTGTTTTATAGTTAGGAGCAATTTTGATTTAAAGGTCTTGTCTGTAATATAATTGCAATAGTCTTACTAGTCTTAAAAATGTCTTTTAGGGGCTACTTATATTGTTGCACTGCTCTGCTTTTTCCTGTTTTATTTTTAATTGAAAGACTAACAATACAGTTACATGACAATGTTTCCTATACATGATATTTCTGTTATGGTGTTCTCTAGGGGCTGTTTTGAACATTACAGTTTAATGCCGAAAGTTTATTTTTGAAAAGGGTTTACATGATAATTGTATATGTTTTAATAATCTCAAAGTCATGACTGTTTGAACACTCCTGATATGTTTGGGTGACCTTGGGTGACCCTTCTAGTTTATTTCTTCTCTGTGGCTGTCTTGTGTCTTTTTTAGCCAGCCAGCAACTCTGATGTTGGGGTGGTGAAAATGGTATTCTATTGGAATTAGCATGGCAGATTTAAATTAGGGTTCAAATGGCAACATTTTCATTTTTTGCTGCAGATAGAGGAAGAGGGTAAATGGGAGTACTTTAGTTATATACAGGGCCACTGGAATTATATGGCAGGAAAAGATGAAATTATTAGGCAGGGTTGACCAATTTATGTGGCACAAAAGTCCAGTTATGAATTTACAATGCCAATAGCTCTAACTGAAGCAAATGTGAGACCTATTGTATTGGATAGCTATTATGCATTGTTACAGTTTACTGTTTTTAGTGTTTGTATTTAAAAATATGCAATGTTCTAAGTAACTAAGCATGAGTAAAATATTTGGAAGTGGTGCTAAACAGACAAAAATCCTCTACTTAATACAACATTACATCAGATAAGCCATGCGCGGGTGAATGACTACAGGTTAACATAAGACCACACGCTTATTATCAACATCAATATTCCATAGTAAAGGAAGTGTCAAAGACCTTGAACAACTGCTGTATAAACCTGGATCCATAGTGCATGTATCTCATATAGTTCAGTGAATGTAAAGCCTGTACAGCAGTTTAAACCTGATTAGGAAAGAACACAAGCAGTTACGTTGGTTGGTTAACCTTAAAATCGAATTAACCTTTGGGAGAACACTGGACTAGAAAGGAGGTTAAGAAATTGAAATATCCCTCTTCCCCAAAGAAATGTAATTGGAAAGCACCAAGGAAAAGGTATAAAATAAAATTGGCAACTTTTTCCAAGGGATTGTTAAAAATATTGTAGTGCTCACTGGTCATAAAATCAGAACATGATCCTAAAAGTGATAAAAGTAAATTGCTCCTAAACTTATTTTAGACAAGTCTTACAACAGATATCTTATCAATCATTCCCAAAACCCTGCAGTCAGAATCCATCAAAGCAATCCATCTCACTTCTAAGAACACATCAAAGCAACAATCATGAAGGAATTTAGTGACACCCTAACATAATTTTCAACTGACCCAATAAGCTCCTCAAAATAGTGGAGGAGAATTTCTGGAATTAACCCACATTAATCAAGTCTCATCTCCACTTACAAAAATAAGGTCAAATGTCAAGGATACAAACAACTCTGCTCAGTTTCAAACTTTCCTTTTATTGAAAAGGTTGTAAAAAATGTGTGGCAACACCGCTTAAACAACTCATTTCTGAATAGCTGAATGTGAATCAGTTTTCAGGAAAGGATGCAAAATGGAGTCAACCATTCTCAACATTGTCGAATTGTTGAAGATGCTCTTAAGATACTACAAGGGATATTTATCAAACGTTTTGTGTCACCCTTGTACCACGCAAGTGGATGCAGGGCGACACAAAACATAGAATGAGATTTACAAAACCACGCAAGGCCCCAATTGTGTGGCCAATCGTGGATTAGTAAGTAAATCTGGAGTATCGCAAGGCAGCGCAATTAGCTGTCTTGCGTTACTCTACCACAGGGGGAAGTTCTATGGGTGGTTCGTTGGTGTTCCCACACATTCACTCATGTATTTTGATGCATTCCTTGATTTCCCATGAGTGGAAATGCGTCAACACTCTCAGGAGAGGCACCCCTGGAGACACAAAGAAAGAGGAAAAAGCCTCAAAGGACTGTTTTTGAGAAGGGAAGTTATCCCTTCCTGAACAAAAACAATCATGCCTGCAAAGCAGCACCCTTGCACCATGATACAAGGGTGTCTGAGTTGGGGCTAGGCAGCACATAGTGCGCCAGCACAAGGAGAGGACAGGAATATACCATAAATCATTAAATATGGAAGACTCCTGCCCTCTTTCTGTCACTCAACGTAACGCAGCAAGGTGTCTTGCTGCTCTACATTGTGTTGCATGACATTTTGATAAATCTGCCTCTAGATCTTGGAGGCCATTGCCTTCTTATGCATATGGACCTTTCAGTCAGATTTGACAAAGTAAATTACCCCACCCTTTTTAAAATTATACGATAAAGTATGGGAACAGAGGGCACAGTCTTGAACTGGTTTACTTCATATCTGCAAAACAGAGGGCATACAATAAAAATTGAGCTACGGAGTGCCACAAGGTGCCACACTTTCCCAGTACTTTTCATTTTGTACATGAGACCCTTAGCCACAATGATGACTAACACAAGTATCTCATTTCATTTTTAGGCTGTTGATACATAGCTTTACATGAAAAACTCCTCATCAAGGGTGAAGGCTTTGTAGCTAATATGCTCAATGACATACACTCCTGGGTGATGTATCAGCACCTTAAGCCTAGGCTTCTCAAAGTTTAATTTCTACTGAGTGCTCCAACAAAGAGCAATAGCTGAACAAATAATCATCTAGACCATGATGAAGAAATGTTACCATACAAATAATAACTTTTTGAGACAAAAACCTAACCCTTAGAGCACATATAAATATACTAGATATAGCATCACAATTTCTATCCAAACAATTACAAACAATGAAACACCTCCTCCCATTTGAATATTTGAAGCAGTTGGAACTGGTGCTAGGGCTTTCTAGACTAGATTATGAAAATGTCATTCTCTGTTGGATTCCCAAGACCCACCTAACCCCAGAGTCATCTTAAGGATTTCTGTGGCCTTGGGGAAGATAGATTTTGGGATCCCTCCCCTTTTCTGAGCAATTGTTACATTTCCATCTTGTGTTACACCAAATAACAGAGAATTATATTTTACATTATTAGAAACAAGGTCCCACAGAAATAGAAAAGTATGTCTTGGCTGAAGGGCCCCAAAATCCTTAGGATGACACTGGTTAGAGAGAGAGAGTCAGAGATAGAGGTAGGCAGACAGTGTATATAGGTTGCAGTAGACACATATGTGATATAGAGAGGCAACTCACTTTCCCAGAGTGCCTCTTGGGAGGTGAGGGCCCTTGACAATTTACCACTTAGCCTATGCCTTAAAACATTCATGCCTAGCACTTTTGAAGGCTACGCTCAATTAATGAATGAATTAAGGATAATTTGTAAAGTGAAACCTTTACCCCTCCAGGCATCCTGGCTTCGAGAGATTGAAAAGGCAAAAAGAGACAGTAGCTAGAGGGAGGTGGTTATAGAAGTTTCAATCATCAGGTTTTCGATCTCAATAGCGAGTTTTATAATAGAGAAGAGGAAACTTGACAACTCTGTTGGCTACTAGCCTGCACCACAGACAAAGATGCATTACATACAAATCCATCCACATAGAATGAACTAAATACCTCTCCCACAAACTGAACATTTCAGGCAGTTATCTCCCCCTAAGAAGCATGCCTACCAGCAAGCTGAGACCTCAGCTTTTAGGAAAGAAAAAACACGGAAACAATCATTCCCAGGAAACAACCCATCTGTGAAATTCTTTGTCCACCTCAATCTAAACACTGCCTGCATATCAAACCTTCAACACGTAGCCCTAACCCTGGTCACCATTTATTGTGTAAAAACCAGAAGAGTGGAAATGGATCCACTGTGACTACAGTGTTTTGTGGCTGTTACAACGCTTGCCACATGGGTCCACCTTGCTTGGCCACAGCATGATGTTGCCCTCCCTGGTGCACATGCTGATCTTAACATCCTTATAACCCCTTAGGCCTAATGTGGAATTGCAGGGTTTGTGAACCAAGCTTCATACCTATTGTCCTGATGATTTTCTGAGGTGGCAGTTGAATGGATCCACCCTTCTGTGGATCCTGCTCTACCAGCACTTTCCAGTCTTCATCTAGCAGTGGCATGGCTTCAGACCAACTGCAGCAGGCTTGGGCTAGAACCAAAGCGTGCCCCAATCTACTCATCAGCTGATCCTCATTATCTTCACACAGAATAACTGTTCTGTCCACTTCACTTCTGTCAGAAAAGCTTAGAGGCTGCAAAAGAAAAATGTGAATTGCAATCAGTTTTGACTTCCAGACCAAAGTTGTAGTTTGATGTTGGTATAGAGGAAGAGAACTGATATTTTATGTTTTAATGCCATAGAAAATGTATTAATCTAGGGAATTAAAGGAAATAGTGTCAATCAGTAACTGGCTTCATTTATATAAAAGAAGGATTTGTCTATGGGATCAATAAATCTTCCCCAAAGAAAATTAAGCTGTCATAGGAAGGGATAAACTGAACATTATATAGGTATAAAGTACTGTGTATATAATCTGTTTGGGATAGGCGTATAGAGACCAAGATATAATGTACAAATGTAAGTGAGCTAGTACACCATAGAGTGGTTTACACCTTTACATGACACAGTTTCATAAATTCGGTCATGTGGAGGTAAAAGAGGTCAAGAGTTTTGTGGCAAACTTGCACTCCCATCCCTCTTATGCAGTGGGGTACTACAGGTTTTTCTAATGATGAAACATGAGCAGGCCTAAACACGTAGCCTGTCAGCCTTAGGATCACTAGGTTGCAGTGGTGGTGATACCGCTAGTACGGAGCCACTGTCACTGATTAGGGAAGTGTTACTGCCACTGTTTTTCTTAGACAACGTCCACCATGGAAAACATTGGGGTCCCAATGTGCAGAGAGAGAACTTCTTTCATGTCAGGACAATTCATATATTACTTTTCAACAAAATGCCCCTACCCCCACAACTTTGCGTATTTGTTTTTTTAAAACAAAATAGAATTCTGAGTAGGCCAAAAACATGCAACCTGCCTAAATTTGAGCTGTGATAAGGGTGCATCTGCCAATGCGGGTATACACTTTCATCAGAGATCTCTACCAGGCAGACTGGGAGCTCTAAATGTGCCATGTTGTCCTCAGCCAGTTTAGCAGAAGCAGGAACTCTGCTGATCTGGCAGTTGGGCCACCAGGACTTATAAGACTAATAGCAATACTGGGGCATCCAAATCTATGTAACATGACATATTTCTTCGTGCTATATGGGGTATGCTCCTCCTACGCAAATATTTAAAAACATACTTTTTTCTTTATTATACGTTGTATCACTTCTCCAGTTGTACCACTTCATGGTAACACATGACATATAGAACAAACCGAAACAGCTGCTCATAATTTTATATCTTTGGTGTACACAAATCTGCTGCACCATTGTACCTAATCAAACTGTAGTTGTCTTCTTAGCTAACTCCAATGTTATTTGCATGCACTCTCATTAGCTGCTATACTTCAATAACAAGATAGATATGTCTATGCACCCATCAAAGCCGCTTTACTGGCCAAGTTTGGGCTGACCCCTGAGAAATACCGTCAGAGGTTCAGGGACAGCACCAAACTTTCAACACAAACTTGGGTAGATTGTTATGAATTCTCCAATAAGGCACTGGATGGATGGGTGCGGGCAGCAAAGGAGATGATTACAAAGGGTTATATGACTTGATTCTGAGAGAGCATATGCTCAGTATTTCTTTTACAGAGTTGCGCCAGCACTTAGTAGATAGCAAGCTGACTGATCCCAGGAAGCTTCCTGAGGAGGCGGATCTCTGGGTTAGCACCAGAGTGTCCAAGAAGGCATCTAGGGGATTCACCCACAAAGGTGGTCAGCGTTTCCAACAGAAGAAAGAGGGGGGAGAAAAAATTAAAGATAAGGAGTTCTCAAAAGGCCCCCAGAGAATTCCCAAGGGGGGGGGTGGTAACCATACCTCTCCTAGATTTGGGAAGAAGCCAGGGTACTTTGATAGAACATTAGGGAAATTCATCCCCAAATGCTCAGAGTGCTACCAGCATGGCCACTCTAGGGGCGACTCCCAGTGTTCCAAGAGAGCACAGTCCACCACTGGACAGACACCTGGGTTGGCAAGTGTAGCGCTCGGGGGGGGGGAGACAGTCCCAGTTAGCTTTGGGGGGCAGGCAGAGGTTTCCTTAGTGTCCCTGGAAGAAAGAGAGATGGTGCCTAAAGCCCACATGCTAGAAAATACTTCCAAGTATAGGCAGTGGGTCACCATTGATGGGCAAAGGGTGGCGGCTGTGTGTGACACAGGAGCCAATATGACTACTGTCAAGAGTCAGTTGGTGTCAGCAGAGCAGATAGTCCCTAGTACATTCCACCAGGTCATAGTTGCTGACAATCGTGAGAGTCACCTACCTTTGGCTCTGGTTCCCTTTGAGTGGGGGGGGGGTGGCTCTGGTATTCTGAAAGTAGCTGTGAGACCTGCAATGCCTGTACATTGTCTGTTAGGCAATGATCTTGAGCATACTGCCTGGAAGGCGGTAGAGCTCAGATCCCACCTGGAGATGTTAAGTTTGCCTGAGTGGGTCTGCATGACCACAAGGTCCATGGCTGCCCGGGAAGGGAGTCAAGGTCATCTGGAGCCTGGCACAATGGCCCAAATAGCTGCAAAGAGGAAGGGCAAGAGGCGCGGGAAACCCGCCTCAGAAGTTCCCACAGTGGTGGACGGGGCCCCTGAGGAAGAGGAGGCCCTGATCCAACTGGAGAGGACATAGCTGACCTGGGCACCCTACCTGAACTTGCTGGCTGGCAAGTAGAGAGTGGGCCTAATAGGGCAGAATTCTGCAAGGGGCAGAAGGAATGCCCCACCCTTGAGAGTCTGAGGCAACAGGCCACAGCCCAAGCAGCGGTTGACGCCTCTGGCACTCACCATATTTACTGGGAGAATGAGCTCCTTTACAGTGAGCCTAAGGTTCCAGGCCCTGGGTCAGCACGTGTGCTGGTGGTCCCCCGGTGTTACCGAACCTTCCTACTGGGTCTGGCTCACGACATTCCCCTGGCAGGACACCTGGGCCAAGACAAGACCTTTAACAGGCTTGTCACCCACTTCCATTGGCCCAGAATGAGGGTAGCCTCAGATAATTTCTGCAGAGCTTGCCCCTCCTGCCAGGCTAGTGGGAAGATAGGGAAAAAGCTTAAAGCTCCCCTGATCCCACTCCCTGTTGTTGGCACCCCCTTTAAAAGGGTGGGCATCAACATTGTTGGTCTCTTGGACCCCAAAACTGCCTTGGGCAACAGGTTAATCCAGATTTTGGTGCACCATGCCACACGCTATCCAGAGGCAATCCCTCTGAGAACAGTGACTGCACCGGTGGTGACCAGAGCCCTGCTGGGAATATTTAGCTGCGTGGGATTCTCTAAGGAAGTTGTGTCTGACAGGGGCACAAACTTCATGTCTGCGTACATGAAGTCCTTGTGGGATGACCTACCGGTTTACCACCCCTTGTCATCCTCAGTCCCAAGGGCTTGTTAAAAGATTCAACAAGACCCTTAAAGGAATGATTAGTGGCCTGACTGAAGCCATGAGGAGTAAGTGGGACATGCTCTTACCATGCCTGCTGTTTGCTTACAGGGAGGTGCCCCAGAAAAAGGTGGTGTTCAGCCCCTTTGAACTTCTCTATGGTCACCCTGACAGGGGACCACTGAGCATAGTTAAAGAGGGCTGAGAGAAAGCTCCCAAGACACCGCCCCAGGATGTGGTCAGCTACATGCCGGCCCTCCGCAACCAAACCCAACGCTTCTGGAAGCAGGTCAAAAGTAACCCTGAGGCCAGTCAAGAGGTGATGAAGGAGTGGTATGACCGGAAGACCACCCTGGTTGAGTTGTCACCTGGAGACAAGGTTTGGGTGATGGAGCCAATAGAGCCCAGGGCTCTCCAGTACCGCTGGACTGGCCCATTTGAGATTAAGGAGCATAAGGGAGAGGCCACTTACCTAGTGGACCTTAAGACCCCTAGGTACCCCCTAAGGGTTCTCCATCACAACAGACACAAACTTCAATTTGAGAGGTCTGAAGTCAGTATGCTCCTAGTCACAGATGAGGGCATGGAAGAGGAGAGTGAACCTCTCCCCGACCTCCTCTCTGCCAAAGAAGGTGATCGGTCAGTGAAGGGTGTCATTCTCTCTGACTCCCTGACTCTAGACCAGAGAGGAGACTGCTATGAGTTGTTAGAGCAGTTCTCTTCCCTGTTTTCCCTTACTCCTAGACTTACCCACCTATGTGTCCATGATATTGACACGATAGACAGTCCCCCTGTGAAGAATAAAATGTACAGGTTGTCGTATAAGGTAAAGGCCAGCATTCAGGAGGAGGTTGCCAAGATTTTGACCTTAGGGGTCATTGAGAAATCCAGTAGTCCTTGGGCCAGCCCTGTGGTGCTGCCCCCGGTGTGAAGACAGAACTCCGGTTCTGTGTGGACTACTGTGGCCTCAACTCAGTCACACGGACTGACGCTCACCCCATCCCCAGAGCTGATGAGCTCGTTGACAGGCTAGGCGCTGCCAAGTTCCTGAGTACGTTTGAGCTTACATCAGGGTACTGGTAGATCACCCTGACTGAGGAGGCCAAAGAGAGATCTGCATTTTCCACACCTGATGGCCATTACCAGTTCCGGGTTATGCCCTTTGGGTTGAAAAATGCCCCTGCTACCTTCCAACGGTTGGTGAACAGGTTCCTAGCTGGCAAGGATGCCTACTGTGCAGCCTACCTAGATGGCATAGCTGTCTATAGTTCCAGCTGGGAGGAACACCTGCTCCACCTCAAGGAGGTGCTTCAGGCTCTGCAACAGGCAGGCCTGACCATCAAGGCTAGTAAGTGCCAGACTGGGCAGGGTTCTGTGGTGTACTTGGGACACCTAGTAGGTGGTGGCAAGGTGCAGCCACTCCAGGCCAAGATTGAGACTGTCAAGGCCTGGTAACCACCTAGAACACAGACTAAAGCGAGAACCTTTTTAGGCCTCACTGTATACTACCACAGATTTGTCAAGGGCTATGGTACCATTGTGTCACCCTTGACACAACTTAGTTCCAGAAAGCAACCTAGGTTGGTGAATTGGACAGAGGCTTGTCAGAAAGCATTTGATTCTATGAAGGAAGCCATGTCCACGGCCCCCCTGCTCAAACTCCCTGACTACTCCCAGGAATTTATTGTGCAGACAGACACTTCAGAACATGGCAGAGGGGCTGTTCTACCACAGCTAAATGAGGAGGGCTCAGATCAACCAGTAGTCTTTATTAGCAGAAGTCTAGTACCACAGGAACAGAGGTGGAGTGCTATTGCTGTGGTCTGGGTCGCTGAAGAAGCTGTGACCATACCTGTTTGGGACTTACTTCCGGGTTCAGACCTACCACAGGCCCCTCAGATGGCTCATGCAGATGAGGGGTGAGAATCCTAAACTCTTGAGGTGGTCCATTTTCTTACAGGCGATGGAATTTACGGTGGAACATCGCCCGGGGATTGACCACACCAACGCCGGTGGTCTCTCTCAGATACTTCCGCCTTAGCGATGAGAGCTCCCAGGAGGTTGGGTAGCTCTCCCCACTTTCAGCTCGGGGGACACATGTTAGACCTGACAGCCTTAGGGTGGTCACCCCTAACTTTTGGCCTGCCTCCCTCCACTTTTTAGATACTGTTTTTGCTGGTTTTAAGACTCTGTGCACTTTACCACTGCTAACCAGTGCTAAAGTTCATATGCTCTCTCCCTTTAAACATAGTAACATTGGATCATACCCAATTGGACTATTTAATTTACTTATAAGTCCCTAGTAGAGTGCACTAATTGTGCCCAGCGCCTGTAGATTAAATGCTAGTAGTAGGCTGCAGCACTGATTGTGCCACCCACTTAAGTATCCCCTTAACCTTGTTGCAGGCCTGCCATTGCAAGGCCTGTGTGTGCAGTTTCACTGCCAATTTGAATTGTCATTTAAAAGTACTTGCCAAGCCTAAAACTCCCCTTTTTCTACATATAAGACACCCCTAAGGTATGCCCTAGGTAACCCGTAGGGCAGGGAGCTGTGTAGGCAAAAGGCAGGACATGTACCTCTGTAGTTTACATGTCCTAGTAGTGTAAAACTCCCAAATTCGTTTTACACTGCTGTGAGGCCTGCTCCCTTCATAGGCTAACATTGGGGCTGCCCTCATACATTGTTTGAGTGACAGCTGCTGATCTGAAAGGAGTAGGAAGGTCATATTTAGTATGGCCAGAATGGTGACATTAAATCCTGCTGACTGGTGAAGTTATATTTAATGTTACTATTTTAGAAATGCCACTTTTAGAATGTGAGCATTCCTCTGCACTTAAATCTTTCTGTGCGTTACAATCCATGTCTGGCTGGGTTTAGTTGACAGCTCCTTGTGCATTCACTCAGACACACTCCAAACACAGGATACTCAGCCTCACTTGCATACATCTGAATTTTGAATGGGTCTTCCTGGGCTGGGAGGTTGGAGGGCCTGCCCTTACACAAAGGACTGCCACACCCCCTACTGGGACACTGGAAGACAGGATTGAAGTGAAAGGGGCCCTGGTGAACTTCTAAGCCACTCTTTGAAGTCTCCCCCACTTCAAAGGCACATTTGGGCATATAAACAGGGCCTCTGCCCCTACCAACTCAGACACTTCCTGGAGAAGAAACTTGTAACTTCTATCCCCATCGTCTTCAAAGACTCCATCAGCGTCACCACCTCCACCGAAGACACCCCTCTCGCCGCTGAACATCTGCATTTTCAGATTCGCACCGACCCGAGGACCACCCTCAGAGGATCCCTCGTCTACCGTCCTCCCGGACCACGCGCCCCTTTCAGCGACGCCATCGCCGACTTCATCTCCCCGCACGCCCTCGCCTCACCGGACTACATCCTCCTAGGCGACCTCAACTTCCATCTGGAACAAAACAACGACCCCAACACCACCACCCTGCTCGACAACCTCGCCAACCTCGGCCTCAAACAACTGGTGAACACCGCCACCCACATCGCCGGACACACGCTCGACCCTATCTTATCCGCCAGCAAACACGTCTTCTTCAGCCACACCTCCGCCCTACACTGGACCGACCACAGCTGCGTCCACTTCACATTCCGACGCGAGACCCACTACCTCCGCACTCAACCCATCCCTTGTCGACAGTGGGACAAGATCCCTGAAGAGCAACTCCTCTCCGCACTCGCCGCCAACCAACCCACCCTCACCACCGACCCCAACGACGCAGCCCTCAACCTCACAAACTGGATCTCCAACTGCGCAGACAACCTTGCTCCCCTCAAACGCACGCATCGACAGACCAACACCAAAAAACCTCTCTGGTTCTCTGACACCCTCAAAGAATCTAAGAAAACTTGTCGCGCCCTTGAGAAAGCCTGGCGCAAGGACCACACCGCTGACAACATGACCGCCCTCAAGAACGCTACCCGCGAACACCACCACCTGATCCACGCTGCCAAAAGGAACTTTTTCACCGACAGACTGGACAAAAACAGCCACAACAGCAGAGAACTCTTCAGCATCGTCAAGGAGTTCTCCAACCCCAGCGCCAAAGCCAACGCCGTCACGCCCTCACAGGATTTGTGCAAATCCCTCGCCACTTTCTTCCATCGCAAGATCAGCGACCTCCACGACAGCTTCGGACACCAGACCCAACCAAACACCACCGAACCCGCATCCATCACCCTCAACAACTGGACCCACATCAACACGGAAGAAACCAAATCCATCATGAACTCTATCCACTCCGGTGCCCCTTCGGACCCCTGCCCGCACTTCATCTTTAACAAAGCCGACGACGTCATCGCCCCGCACCTCCAGACCGTCATCAACTCTTCTTTTTCTTCTGCTACCTTCCCCGAATGCTGGAAACACGCCGAAGTCAACGCCCTACTAAAGAAACCTACGGCTGACCCGAGCGACCTGAAAAACTTCCGCCCCATCTCTCTTCTGCCTTTCCCAGCCAAAGTAATAGAGAAGACCGTCAACAAACAGCTGACCACCTTCCTGGAAGACAACAACCTGCTCGATCCCCTCACAAACCGGATTCCGAACCAACCACAGCACTGAAACCGCCCTCATCTCAGTCACCGACGACATCAGAACCCTGATGGACAACGGTGAAACAGTCGCCCTCATTCTTCTCGACCTCTCGGCTGCCTTTGACACCGTCTGTCACCGCACCCTAATCACCCGCCTCCGCTCCACCGGGATCCAAGGCCAGGCCCTGGACTGGATCGCCTCCTTCCTCGCAAACCGTTCCCAAAGAGTTTACCTCCCTCCGTTTCGCTCAGAACCCACCGAGATCATCTGCGGCATACCTCAAGGTTCATCGCTCAGCCCGACACTCTTCAATGTCTACATGAGCCCCCTCGCCAACATCGTACGCAAGCACGACATCATCATCACCTCCTACGCCGACGACACCCAACTTATACTCAACCTCACCAAGGACCCCGCCAGCGCCAAGACCAACCTACAAGAGGGTATGAAGGACGTCGCAGATTGGATGAGGCTCAGCCGCCTAAAGCTGAACTCTGAAAAAACGGAAGCCCTCATCCTCGGCAACACCCCGTCCGCCTGGGACGACTCCTGGTGGCCCACGGCCCTCGGCACCGCACCGACCCCCACAGACCACGCCCGCAACCTCGGCTTCATCTTGGACCCTCTTCTCACCATGACCAAGCAAGTCAATGCTGTGTCCTCCGCCTGCTTCCTCACCCTCCGCATGCTCCGCAAGATCTTCCGCTGGATCCCCGCCGACACCAGAAAAACAGTGACCCACGCCCTCGTCACGAGCCGCCTGGACTACGGCAACACCCTCTACGCCGGGACCACAGCCAAACTCCAAAATCGCCTGCAATGCATTCAAAACGCCTTGGCCCGCCTCATCCTCGACGTACCCCGCAGCAGCCACCTCTCCGCACACCTGAGACACCTGCATTGGCTCCCAGTCAGCAAAAGGATCACCTTCCGACTTCTCACCCACGCACACAAAGCCCTCCACGACAAGGGACCGGAATACCTCAACAGACGCCTCAACTTCTACGTCCCCACCCGCCTCCTCCGCTCCTCTGGCCTCGCACTCGCTGCTGTCCCTCGCATCCGCCGCTCCACGGCGGGTGGGAGATCCTTCTCCTTCCTGGCGGCCAAGACCTGGAACTCCCTCCCCACCAGCCTCAGGACCACCCAGGACCACTCCGCTTTCCGGAGACTCCTAAAAACCTGGCTGTTCGAGCAGCGATAACCCCCCTTTTTCCCCTAGCGCCTTGAGACCTGCACGGGTGATTAGCGCGCTTTATACATGTTAATGATTTGATTTGATTTGATTTGATTTGTAACCAGAACCTGCATCCTGCCAAGAAGAACTGCCTGGCTGCCCAAAGGACTCACCTGACTGCTTTCTGTGAAGGACTGCTACCTTGCTGTTGCCCTGCTGCCTTGCTGCTCTCTGGCTGGGGTGAAGAAGTGCTCTCCAAGGGCTTGGATAGATCTTGCCACCTGTTCCTAGAAGTCTCAGGACCGAAAAGACTTCATCTCTTCAAGAAAGACTCTTTGTGCGGCGAAGTTGGATGCACAGCCTGCCAGAAACGACGCACAGCCTGCACCACGGTGGAAATTACACTGCACGCTGAACTGGAACGACGCAGCCCGACTTTGCAATGAGAAGATCGGCGCAGCGCCAGCGCAGCGACTGGAAATTCGATGCACGGCCCACTGGATCGACGCATAGCCGAGTCGGAATGATGCAGCCCGACTTCTAGAGCGGAATCGATGCAGCGCCTGCCGTGCAGTAGAAAATTCTACGCAATGCCCACCGGATCGACGCAGCTCCTATGACTTCGTCCTGCCAGCACAGGAAATCCACGCACCATCCCCGAGGTGTCTGAAAACCACACAACCCGAAGAGGATCCACGACCGAGCGCCGGAAATCGACAGACAGCCATCTCTGCGTGGAAACTAAACGACACATCGCTGTGTGCTGCCCGAGAAATCGACGCACACCCCTCTGTTTCCACACTTCTCCTCCTCCGCGGTTCTTTGCAGAGATTTTTCACGTGAACCAGGTACTTTGTGCTTGAAAGAGACTTTGTTTGCTTTTAAAAGACTTAAGACACTTTGGGCCTCATTCTCACCCTGGCGGTAATTACCGCCAGGGCGGAGGTCGGCGGTAGCACCGCCAACAGGCTGGCGGTGCTCCGCCGGGCATTCTGACCGTGGCGGTACAGCCGCGGCCAGAAGCGGAAAGCCGGCGGGCTACCGCCGACTTTCCGCTGCCCGTCTGAATCCTCCATGGCGGCGGAGCGCGCTCCGCCGCCATAGGGATTCAGACACCCCCTACCGCCATCCTGTTCATGGCGGCTCTCCCGCCATGAACAGGATGGCGGTAGGGGGTGCCGCGGGGCCCCTGCCGTGCCCATGCCAGCAGACACTGAAATACGTGACGGGTGCAACTGCACCCGTCGCACCTTCCCACTCCGCCGGCTCAATTCTGAGCCGGCATCCTAGTGGGAAGGTTGCTTTGCCCTGGGCTGGCGGGCGGCCTTTTGGCGGCCGCCCGCCAGCCCAGGGCAAATGTCAGAATCACCGCCGCGGTCTTTCGACCGCGGTGCGGTGTTCTGACGGCGGTACCTTGGCGGACGGCCTCCGCCGTCCGCCAAGGTCAGAATGACCGCCTTTATATCACTTTTAAATGATATCTCTACATTTACTTATTGCATCTTTGACCGTTTTGACCTGCATTTATCGAGATAAATATTATATATTTTTCTAAACACTGTGTGGTGTATTTTTGTGGTGCTATATGGTGGTACTGTATAATTTATTGCACAAATACTTTACACATTGCCTTCTAAGTTAAGCCTGGCTGATCAGTGCCAAGCTACCCGAGGTTGGGCACAGGATAATTTGGATTGTGTGTGACTTACCCTGACTAGAGTGAGAGTCCTTGCTTGGACAGGGGGTAACCTGACTGCCAACCAAAGACCCCATTTCAAACAAAATACAATATCAACTCAGGGTTTTTCCTAGTTTCATGAAGGTGGACTGTTAATGTACTAATTTTAAGAAGGGTGATCGGGAGGGATAAGAATTTATCATTTTATCTTCGTTCTTGATTCACCAGCAAAATCATTTGACAAAGGTCTGTTATCAAGACTCCTGACCTATGCTAGGTAGGGGAAAAAAGATTTATTTTCAAATGTCCTGGCAGATTTCGAAACCCACCTGTGAACCGTGGAACAATGCCTCAAACTTTATTTTATAGCACTGAAATACAATGAGCCGCATTATAAAAATATATATTTAAATTTGCACCCATTCATTTGTGTCCTGTGTTTGCATGCAGAATTATGAATAGCAAGAGATCCCAAACCGTTTAAAATTACTATGGTCACAGTTTTGTAAATTGTAAAATAACTCTTTTCCCTGCAAATGGAGTTCCATGTGTGTAATTCGACAGAGGATACTGTTGTGAATATACAAATGTATATGCATGGGCGTAATTACACTTTTAATTATTAATGCATTTTCTTTAAGAGGAAAACATTTCCTTCCCCTTCACCTTCTGCTACTGTTTGAGATGGTTGAGGACAAGTTTGTGAATACAAAACACATTCATGAACGTGTGGGCGCCTCTAAATGTTCCAAGGCATCCAGGATCTAGAATGTCCGCTCCCTTGTCCAGTCGGACATATACACACGAGTATTAGAACATTGGAAGTTGGCAGCTCCATTGAAAACAATGAAGTGCTGCAGGCTTTTACTGGCCGGTAAAAGCCCGCAGCGCCAACATTCCAATGTTCGCTTTGTTCACAGCAGCAGCTGTGAACAAAGCCTCACGGAGCCCGAGGGGATTTTAATCCCCTCGGGCTCCATGAGCAATTTGTTTTTTTAAATAGAACATTCTGCCCTGAGTGGCAGAATGTTCTAATAGCCTTAGAACCCGCCGTAGCGGGCTCTACCGGCTATTAAAGGCCCTTTCCCTTTTTAAATGCCCTCGCCTTCGGCTCGGGCATTTAACGCGGGAGCAGGCCTTTAATAGCCGTTAGAGCCCGCTACGGCGGGTTCTAAGGCTATAATAAAACACCGTAATGGGGTATTATTGTGCACTGATTAACTTTCTTACAAGTGAAAATTTGCATTTTGTGAATTCCTCTTAATCGTAACTCAAGCCATTTGTATGTACCAGTTGGACATACACTTGTAGATTTCTTTGTCAACGTGGGCCATGTTTTGCAAAAAGGTTGCGCTTTACATGGCATTTAAAGAAATCGCTCTCAGGCTTTAGACATGGTGAGCCACTCAAAATGTTGGTTTCTATTGAAGAAGCTAGAGTTAGAGAACACATTTTTATCACTTTGATTGCCCTGTACACAAACCTTTATGCCACAGTCCATCATAATGAACAAAGCCAAAACATCCAGTGATACTTCGGTGTCATAGCACCTTTTATTATATATATATATATATATACAAGAAAGAAGTGACTCAAACAGATGATCTCACTAAAGAACAAAAATATATTTCTACTACAACGTTTCAGCTTCCGCCTTCCATCTTGTACTACCTGAGGAAGGCGGAAGCGGAAACGTTGTAGTAGAAATATATTTTTGTTCTTTAGTGAGATCATCTGTTTGTCACTTCTTTCTTGGATATTACATTTTCTTGTGGCTCTTTGTATCCTTTGGGATCCAGATTTTTGCCCTGGCTGGCTGTTGTTTTCTTGTGATCCTGCATCTTCCAGTATATATATATATATATATATATATATATATATATATACATATATATATATACACACACACATACATATATTTACTATACACATATATATATATATATACATATATCAAATCTGTGTTTAGATATTTCACTTATCAGAATGCATATCCACCAAAAGTTGGGTCTAGACATGTAACTCTTCTGCTATAAGTAGTCAATCATAGTTATGTACTGTAGATGGTTTAGAACACCTAGGCCCATATATATACTTTTTTTGCGCTGCATTTACGTAATTTTTTGATGCAAAAGTGGCGCAAACTTGCAAAATACAATTGTATTTTGTAAGTTTGCGCCGCTTTTGCATCAAAAAGTGACGCTAAAAAAGTATAAATATGATCCCTAATCTTCCTTTATGACGCGTGCATGGATGCTCAGAACTTAACCAGAAGTATGTTAAAATCAAAGCCACTTAATGAGGGCCCACAGAACATGAGAAACAAAGAACGGATGTAAAGACATTCACAATAATTCTTTCTCATATTCAGTTGCACAATTTATTAAGAAAGTAACATGCCCTACTCATTTAGGAAGACATATACAGGCAAACAGTGGTATTTTTCATGTTGGCAAATCTTGTTGGATGGTACAGTTTGCATTGCCAAATCTGTTGTAATAGCACCCTACTGAGGTTGTCTATGTAACTACTTTATCGCAGTACAGAGGAAAACATGTTTTTTTTGTATAGCTTGTTAGCTTTATCTTGGGAGAGTAGTCTTAGCTAGCTTAACTGATTTGGCAGAGCAACATAATATTTTGTCGAATCTACAGTATGGCTTTAGGGCAGGGAAAGGCACCATCGATCAATGTCTTAACCTCCACCTTTTGATTGAAAAATATACAGTAGTGAAGGGCAGGACCTGTATGTAATTGCTGCTTTGATAGAGCTGATAGGTTGAAATTGTGGTCCCTTATGATTGCTAGGGGGGTGGAGCACTGATTAATTTCCTGCATGATTTATATCTGAACCTGAGTGCGATGGTGAGATATAATAAAACAGGAGTCTTTTCTCCAACATTCAGTGTTCAGCTGGGCGTGAGGCAAGGCTGTATCCTAGCCCCCTTTTTATTTACGCTTATGTATATATATATATATATATATATATATATATATATGTTAATAATCTGGGCCCCGTACTGAGAACCACGTGTAGGGATGTCCCGAGGGTGGGCAACCAGTATATACCAGTGCTTCTGTATGCAGACGAAGCCGTCCTGCTGGCAAGGAAGGCTGTCCGGCTGCATCGCTTAGTTAAGGTGTATATGAAGTATATGGAATCCGAGGACCTGAGCACTAAGGCCCATAATTATACTTTTTTAGCGCTGCGTACAAAATATAATTGAATTTCGTAAGTTTGTGCCGCTTTTGCGTCAAAAAATGACTAAACGTGAGACTAAAAAAGTATAAATATGGGCCTAACTTAGCTAATTGTCATACAATGATTATAGGCTGTGGTAGAAGATATCAGAAAAAATGCTTTGGGGATCCAATGAGATAGGGAGAGTGCCACGTTTTTCTTATCTGGGCGTTATGTTTGATGGATTCCCCTTCAGAAAGTGAAAGGACTTGCCCTGACTAGAGCTGTAGGGCAGTTTTTGATTTTGCTAAAAGGTTTGGGGCAGGACCGATGCAGGCCTTGTTAAAAGTACACAAAGCTAAATGTATTCCTATTCCCATTGTGTTAAGGCAGTGAGGTATGGGGATATAAGGACTTCGGGACCGTACAAACTGCCTAGAACAAATTCCTACACCGGCTGATATCGGTACCTCATTCTGTAGCCGCTTACATAGTGCACAAGGAGTTGGGAATGGGGTATCTTTCTGATCAGGTATATTTCTGATCAGGTGGCTTTAGCTCCTTTGGCACTTTGGATCAGGATCGGGACAAATCTTGCTCTTGAATTAAACCAGAAGATTGTGAAGGATTGTTTGACCCTGAGTAAGGTGAACAGTATTGGCTAGCTGAACCATATAAATAGCTTGTCTCAGAAACTGGGACGCCGAGATGTTTGAATCCCCCATTGGAGCTCACTAAAAAGAACCTGAAATGGGTGCAAAGGCAGTTCACGCTAATGGTGAATTTGGAGCTTGAAGCTATGGAGTAAGCCAAGCCCTCTGTGTGGTATTATATCCTACTCAAAACCTTTTTTACTATTGAGCCCTACCTAGTTGAGAAAAGGAAACCCTATCATAGATTTCTCTTGACTAGGTTCAGCGCAAATCTTTTGCATTGTCTTCAGGGATTTTATATTCTGTTGGAGGCGGGTCCATGCTCATGCGACAACCAGTGAGTGCAAGACACCCTTCACTTTGTATTGTTATGTAGGCACTTTTGGGTTCCACTTAAATAGTTTATTGTGCCACTTTTGAAGGGGAAAGGTTTTTGCAGGCCAGACCAGCTCGGGTTTACCTACAGTTGTTAGGCAATATACCGGATATTTGGCACATTGATAGTTTTTTTGTAGCCATGATGAGATATAGGAGATGGTCAGGATTTTAAGAACACTTTAAAGAGTTTTACAGTATTATTATTTTTTCCTGATCATTTTCTTTTTGCATGGTATAGGAGGCTGCTGTATTTATTGGAAGGATGGTTTTATGCTGCAATTGTTTTAATCTTTGAATATAATTTTAACTTTTTACCAACATTTATTGTATACTGTTTTTTGTTACTATGGTTTTAAGTAACGGAATAAAGCTGATGTAACTGACTGCTAGCTTTATTTCCTCAACTTATATTTCACATGAAGAATTTACCCTGCTATTAAGGCTTGCTTTATCATTCTTTCTGATTGGCTGTACTAGAAATGACACCACCTTGCAGGAGGCAGCCTTTATTCAGGATCGAACAGGGACAAATAATAGACCTGCCCACCAAACTAAGGTCACATAAGCAGTCGAGATAGCTAAAAAATGGCCCACGTCTTCAAATCAGGCCAGTTTTGAACTTGCAAAGACATTCTGTATTGGGTATTTTGCAATGTAAGAGAGACAACATATATTTGTGTTTGCTGCAAGCAATGTCAGAGAAAACAACAATAAAAACCAGCCCATCTGGCCATAAACAGGCCCATAAACTGTTTAAAAAATGGTCTGCATACTGACCTGCCAGACCAGCCCATTGGGAACTGCAGTGAGAGAAAAATGCATTTTGTGCCACAGGGATTTAGGGGCCAATTTAGGGATTTGATACAGGGTAATCCATCACAAATGCAACAAAGTACTCTGACTCCCAAAACCTTGGTCCGCCTCATAAAGAGGTGAGTGGACCTTAGGTTTTCCACTGACAGAGGCCATGTTGGATGGAAATCTTTCTCCGATGACCCAATGGAGTAGGAACTATCAGAAGTAAGATTTTACACCACCCACCCTATTGGGACAGACAATGTTATGCTGTTTCTTTCTGTCAGTCACTTCCAGGATAAAGCCTGGCAGTGATGACAGAAAAACGTAATGACTCCCACATCCTTGGAAAAAATTCCCAAGGTAGGGGAGGATGGTAATAATAATAATAATATTATAAAATAATGAATAATTTATTGAGCTAATTAAAGCCAAAAAAGCCACATATAACCACACATTATCAATTAATAAAAACATTAAACAACTAGAACTTGATTATTAAACATCCAGATAGGTTCCTATTGAAAGTGTTCATCTGAAATAATGACACAATTTATAAAAGGAATAAGTCATTTTAACCACAAAGCTTTTTCCTAATTCTGAGGACTCCCACCAGGAAACTCGCCAATCCAAAACATTCCCTATTAATAGGAGGGATATGTGCTGTTGTCCTAAAATACAGTGGTGGCAATAAGATAAGGTAAGTAATTTGTTGTTCAGTGCATTAAAAAAAAATACAAATATAAATCTATTCATACTAAAATACATAGACTGTAATATAAATAGCACTTACAATATTTGTTTGAGAAACACATAAACAGAAAAAAGCATAACTTCAATATTAAGAAGGGCTCATACTTCTACTTAATCATATTCCTGAGACTCTGTGGTCCATCGTCCTCCTCCTACGTGGATTGTGTCTGCTGATTTGCCAGTATTATTTTTTCTGCCCCTTGTAAGAATTTCACCATGCGGGAGTTCAGAATAGGATCATCAGGTTTTAGACAAGCTATTTACTGCTTGTCTACATGTTCGTATACCTTGTTGGTTAAGCAGAACTTTTAACATGCATTTTCTTTCTTGCATCAGGGCTGAGCAAAGACATATTAAATGACTCAGGTTCATCTTCCCTTGCTTACAGAGCTTACAGTGCTCATTCTCATTCACCCTTTCTCTTAGGGAGACCGTGTTGTCATTTGGTAGCTTCCCTAATCTAAAATGCATGAAGCGTAGTTTTAGCACAAGGGACCAACCTTCTTTGAAATGCGGCTGCTGTCGGATGAACTTTAAATTATTTAAGACCCCCCATGCATGTGATCTTTTTGATAATTGTTCTTTATCTTGTTGTAATGATAGCCTCTTTATGTTACTATTTACCTGTTTCTTAAAGACTTCTACTGATAAATCTGCTTCCCATATTTCATGCTGCCCTAGATCATTATTGCCTGATTTAAATACTACGCTGCTTGTGTCTGGTTGTTCCTTTGCAATTCTTGCCATAACACCTGGCATAGACCGTGCCTCTTATTCATTTTTATTCTATGCCAGCTTTTCGCATAGGTTCCTTTCCTGGCTATTATCTGATTCGCTAACCCAAACTCCAAGCGTATTTCTGCTGGTGAAGCATTTGGTGGTAGGAAAAAAAACTAGCTGCCTGTATTATCTAATTATAATTGAATTTAAATATACTTCATCTCGCCCACGCAGTGCTACACTGCCATAGGTTGGACTTGGAACTAGTTTAGCTGATATCACTTTTAATAACGGTCGGAGACTAGGGCCATTCATTTTTTTTTTTTTAGGGTCGAGAACGTTAGACGCAGTGTTATGCCTTTTCTTCTTAATTCTTTCATATGTTGGTTAAAACATCCTTGTTCATCAAACAGTATGCCCAGATATCGATAACATTGTACCTGTTCCTCATTTAAATACCACCTATGCTTTTTATTTGTCTTCGAACTTCATTTATTACCTTTGTCTTTTTTAAATTTACTATTAGTCCATTTTCCTGGTAATATTCTGCCAGCCTCCTCAGTAATCTTTGTAACCCAATTTGCGTTTGGCTTATAAGAATAACATTGTCTGCATAGAGCAAATTGGAGATACTCATTGAACCTAATTTAGGTGAATGTGTGTTTACTACCTTGAGGTTGTCTGTCAGGTCTGCTAGGAACAAATTAAATAGAGAGGGTGTCAAAGCACAACCTTGCTTTAATCCCTGAAAGGTATATATTTTCCTTGACAAGATTGATCCATCCCCTATTCGTATTCTCACCCATGTATTACTATGAAGGTGCTGTATGGCTTTGAGCAGCCCAGACGGTATACCCATTGCTGTAAGTTTTTCCCACAGTAGGTTTCGATTCACAGAATTGAAGGCTGATTTAAAATCGACAAAACACAAGTACATAGGTTGCTTCTTTAGTCTTTGCTTGTCCGTTGACAGGGACAAGGATAAAATATTTGTCCCTGTCCCTACTCCCTGTGTAAACCTTGTTTGATATAATGGCACAATTTCCCTCTCTGTTGCCCAATCACACAGTTCATCCAATAGTATGCTGGCAAAATATTTTGCTCCTATATCCTGGAGGGTGATTAGCCAGTAATTTTCAGGTAAATTCCTGTTTCCTTTCTTATATATAGGGTTTATTATGGACCCTCGCCATGAATCTGGGATTATCTGCTGCTGTAACGTGCTATTGTACTCTGTGGTTAGTACTGGGACCCATAACTCAATGTTAGATGTATTCAAAGCTTGAGGTAGACTATTTGGACCCGGGGCACCATCTTGCCTATAGCTTAAGACAATTTTCTTTCACTGATTCTCTGTGACAGTATCTGTGGGTGCAATTTTAATTCCTAAAACCTGCCTCTCAATATTCTCATTTGTAGAATTATATTTTTGCGACTCACTTGTTGATGCCTTAAATAGATCTTTTATAAAGGTTACCCATGTCTGCTCAGTTATGTTGGAGTTTACTACAGGGGTGTGAGGGTGATTTATTGCATTTAATGCTCTTCAAAACTGCCTTGAATTCTTTTGTTTTGATACATATACCATCTTGACCCAAAAGTTGTCATTGACTTTCCTTTTCTCTTCCCAGACCAGTTTTTGCAGGGTTCTATTCAATTTGGCAAGGGCACAACATTGAACCTTATTTTGAGGACTTTTCCTCATACTCTTTTGCAGTAATTTTCAGTCTATCCTTAACCTGTGAGTCAGGGAAGATAATTTTATTTTATCTTTATTTTCCTGCCCTACTCTTCTTCGTGCAGGGTTTCTGTACCTCTTTGCTACTTCTTTTTCCATTATTCTGGCTAAAAACTTCGCCCACTGATTAACTTTGTTGTCTTTTCTGTTAGCTAGACTTTAATTTATTAAGCATTCTGCTAAATCCTTGGTTTTTGTGTCCAGATTGCTAGACCATATCAGCCTTCGATAATTTATTGTCGCATCTTCCCCAAACATCAGAGGTGTCCGCTGAAAATGTTGTACTTGCCCAGAAAGCACAAACCTTTGTTACTCATGATCACTACTCTCTGTTTTTGTTATGCTAAAAGATTTTACCCTTCCCCAGAGGTTAGTGTAACTCCTGTATATTGTATGATAGAGCATGTGGTGGTAAGTCCATTCTGGTGGGATATCTGCTTGAAACATCCCATTTAATACTTGCATACCTAAGGCCTCAAGATCTTTTACTAAATAGTTTGCCCTTTTGTCATCATTTTTTCTCATAGGCACCCTGTTAATTTGGGGAGGGGGAATTGACCACATATGATCCTGCTGTATTACCTGATCTTCACGTTCTGGAAGATGGATCAAGTCCATATTGAAGGCTCCTTTTATTACTATATCCGGTAAAAGTGATTCGTGTAGCAAAGTCAGTAACACAGTAACACATCACATAATTCAGAAGCTATTAGAGCCTTACTTTTTGTGTTTGGCACTGTATATTCACATTTATTATGTAGAATGGGTTTTTTGTGTCTTTTATGCAGTTAGTTAGCTTTATCACCTGAATGTTATCACTTCCTAAGTGAACCTCATCTATTTAGATTTATAATGCTAAATCAATGAAAATTGCTAAACCTCCTTTTGGTCTCCCCTGATTTTTTGTTTTAACTGCCGGTCTGTAATAACCAGCATATCCTATTATGTCAAATAGTAGGTGCCCATGTTTCCCGAAGGCATATTATCTGGCTTCCTTCTAACAGCACAGCTATATCCTTCTTCTGCATTTTTGTTTGTACACCATTAATATTCCATAAGCCAATGGATAGCAGGTCATACTGTTTTTTGGATTCTCCTCTCTCATTTAGTCAAGCCATGTAGTTACTATGCAGTGCCTCCATTATCTAACCTACATCTACCTGTCTGCCCCTTTCATTTTGTATGTGAGTGGGATGGAGAGACTCCTCTAGCTTCCCCATCCTTCCTCTAGGTGATCTGAGAACTGACTATGTTTGGTCCTCTCTATCATTTGAAGTATTATTTATTTTTGTGTTTACATGCACAAATGGTACTGGATACACTTCTGTTGTGGGTAGGGATAATTCTATCTCCCAGTCTAAGAACAATCCTTTTTTTGTATTACTGATTGTACTAGCATGTTATTTTGAAAGGAGGCCATGTTGGATTCTTATTGTCTGCCTTCCATTCGATCCAAAAACTGAATTGACACTATATTACTTGACGTTAATGTTGTCAGTAAAGGGATTCCATTCATTAGGGTCAATATATTCTTTCTATTCAAAACGCCATGTGAACCTTTGGACTTATAAAAGGGGGTGAAGATTATTTTTGTTAATACATCTGAATTTTCATTTACACCCTTTATGACTTATTTTTCCATTGATTTTCTTTCTTGCCCATTTCTCTCAAGTCCCTTAAGCTTCTTCTGCACTCCATCACCACCATACTCCAATGGTTTTGACATCCTGTCTTTTTCTACTTCATGCTGTACTTTCGGAATTAACTCGCTTTTTTCCAAGCGTTGCAGCTTCGTATCTTTATTATTCATGTCACTGGTCAATTGCTGATATTGATGATTATTGCATAATGTCCTGAAAGTTCCCTTACTATTTTGCTTAACTAGTTAATGCATTTTCTGATCCCAGATCCCCTGTATTGTATGTAAATCTATATCTCCCTCTTCATTTGGATGTACTGCTGTTGTCGATTTCTCTACGTTTATTTTATTATTTTCACTCTTTGTTTCTTTTGTGGAATTTACATTCAGAGTCTTTCCACCATCTTCATCATTATTCCCATTTTGAAAGATAGGGAAGAGCTTTATACTTTCTGTCATATGTTTCACATTTTTGGGTGTCATCTCTCTTTTTTCATTCTCTTTTTGCATCCTGCAGATCTCCAGTCTTGTAGAGCCTGATCTTTGCTTATCTCTGGCTTTAAGCATCTTTTTTCTCTGTTTAATTTAATTGCCGGTTCCATACTTGCACCTCAGGTTCACTGGGATTTTCCATTACTTCCAGTTTATGAACACTCATGATATTCTCACCATTGTCCATATTATTACTTTTCAATTCTCTATTATGGTTTTTGGGCCCTTCTTCCTTTTCTCCTTTATCTGATTTGTTACCTTCAGAGACTTTTTTATCCTACCACTTGGCCCCACTACACTTTTCCCCTTCTGCCTGTAGTTTTATATTTACCTTAGAATTCTGTATTTTTAGGTCCTCTATTATTGTACTTAGCATCTCCGGAATTTGCTGCAATTTAGCTACCACTGGGGCACACATACATTCCATATTTGTTGATGCTGCAAACCTCTGTGCACGCATGATCAGATTGTTTAGCACTGCAGGTCTCTGATCTACACCTGATATCAACGTTGCCATTATATTTAATAGGTCCATTTGGACATCCGTTTTATTTGATTGATATGTTAGAGCGTCGAAAGCCAGCTGCAATGTTTTAAATATTATGTCCCATGTGGAGACAGTGTCGGGTGGAGGTGTTCTCACTTTTTGTTGGCCGTTGGACTCTTCCTCGTTATCAAGGAAGGCCTGCTTCTCCTGTCTTGCTCGTTTAACTAGTGGAGTATTCTGGGGCACTTCGATACTTTCTCTCTCAATACTATCTATTTTAGTCTGTTGGATCAGCGGTATCTTTACTTTCCCATCCTTATTCCCACCTGTCTCCACTATAACTTCTATTGGCATTGGGTGTCCATTATTCAATAAGGGAACTTTTTGCTCGAATCGGTTATTTACCTGAGATGGTGATTCTGGCAAGACTGATTGTAGGTCCATGTCACTCACTGAGCCACATTCCAGCACCACACTAAGGGCCAGATGTAGCAAGCAGTTTTTCCCATTCTGTGTCTATGGGAAAATGTGTTCGTACATATGGCCCTAACTTCCTTTTTTTCCTCAGTTTCAATTTCTTTTTTTCCCTTCCTGGCCTAAAATCTTTTTCATTACCCCTTTTTTCATTTATATGTACTGGACTAGATGTTATTGGGGTAATTGGTGCTGTAAGTAAGTTGTATCCTTCGAGGTTGAGAAAATTATCACCACCGGGTTCTTTAAAAAGTCAAATTTTTCTGGGACCTTTCAAAGTTTCTCGATCATTCTTGCCACAGGTGATATTAGTGGTGCATTTTCCCTTGCGGAGTTTACCTTGAGTGTTTTTACTGTCAGTCCCATCTGTCCCATCTGCCGCCCTCTCCTCTTTGTTTTTGTAGGAGCTTGTCTTACTCACCCTGACCTCAATGAAAGGGCTGAGCAGGGCTGAACAAGACTGAGCAGGAGCTTGTATTCGGAATTCTGTCTAAATGTGAATAGATATGGGTTGTGACTCTTAATCCAGTTACAGGTTCAGTGATATGGTGTCTGTCAGAGAGGTGGACAGAGTGAGTAGATGTAGCGTGTTGAAGCATGGTAAGAAGGGTACCGTAGTCTTGGGATGTGGTATCGGGGTGGGGAGTAGGGTGGACCTTATTCCTATCGTCTTTGTATTCTCTATGGCCTTAATCAGCACGATGGCATACATCAGACGGTTCCTTAAGTCCTCGGCTCTTCGGCCCCCAACCTGCTCCCTCTACCGCCACTCGCACTTCTCCCCTTATCCTTGTCACCTCTCACTTCCTTGCCGCCATTGTTCATCTTGCTATCACCGTATGGTACTTCAGGCTGATCTTCAGGTTAATAATGTTTTACTTTTTTTTAAACAAATTCCTACTTTGGCATGTTTCTGAAAAACAAAAAATGTCAAAAGTTTGGTGAACGGCCATCAAAACTGACGGTGGCCATCAACCAATCTTTAAGTACATTGAAAGGAACCACCATGATGAGGGATCCTTTCAACATACAGAGATGACTGCTGAGCTAGTAGTCTTCTGTAAAATTGACAGAAGGTAGTCCCTCAGGTTGGTGGAAGCAACTTCCTCCACCACTGTGACAGATGGAGTACTGTTCGTCAGACTCAATCAGGCCCTTAACGTCCTAACCAAACATTTTACTGTTCTATCTTATTCTGCAGTTTGACACTTACTTGTACTCTAAACTGATTTTTTTTATATTGGTATTAAATAACTTTTTTTGCATGATTTTATGGTTGCTTTTATCAATGGTTGTGTTCTTGACTACCAAAACAATGAAACAGTGATGATGATGAAGCCATTCACCATTTATGACAGGAGCAAGCAAAAAGACTACTACTGCAGAAAATAACTACAATCCCTTTAGGCCACTCTCTTCCTCCATACAGTGCTCATGAAGAGCTGTTTAAGACAGAGCAGCACTCCATTGGTAAACTCAGACGAAATCATAAAATAAAGACCATACTTACCTTTGCATCTCCTAAATCTTGTGCTTCTTTTGAGCTTTTTGGCCCTAATTCTGTCTTTTCAAGTCTTGATTCCTGTAAAGTAGAATAAAAGAAATATTAACGTAAAAGTCCTGAACATCATTCAGAACAAAAGGCATGGGCACAAACTATTAACTAGGGGCTAATCCAACACACAGTTCAGTGAATGGCAACATTCCTGCTACGAACCAGGCATATCACAGATACAGGTGTGAATGCTGTAGGTCAGGCAGTTAAATAGAACTTTGTCCAATAACAATTATAGTGGACATGCTCATATAACATGTCTACAGTTTTCAATACTCAAGTCTGGACTTCAAAACTTTTCAAACTCTAAAAGAGGTCTTGGGAATCTCACCACAGCACCCGTAAACCGGACTGAGCCACCACCAGAGAATAAAAGATGAAGGGGCGTATTTATACTCTGTTTGCGTTGAATGTGCATCAAAACGTTTGACGCACATTCAGCGCAAACCTTGCCCCATATTTAAACTATGACAGCTGACCCCGCGGACGTCAAAAAACCTCAGTGTGCGTCATTTTTGGGATGCGGGAAACTGCCATGCGTTAATGACATGCAAGGTAGGCGTTCCCGCCCAAAAAATGACTTTAAGGCCTGTGCACCTTATTTATACTCCCGCGGCATTTTGAGGAGGGGGCGGGCCTTAAAAAAGGGCACACAGCCTGATGTGCGGCGTTCTTTAATGCCTGTGTGAGGGAAAGCATTAAGGGACCTGTGGGCTCACTTCCATGGTCTCTGACCCATCCCAGGTAAGTACAGGTAAGTTGAGGTAAATATAACTTTTTTATTTTTTAAAGGGGCATAGGGAGGCCTATTTTGTTGCCCCCCTACATGCCACTGTGCCCAATGACCTTGCCCAGGGGATAGAAGTCCCCTTGGCATGGCCATTGGGCAAGTGGGCATGACTTCTGTCTTTGCTAAGACAGGAGTAATTTCAATGGGGGTTGTGCATCAAAAAATGGCGCAAGTCCGGATTGAGCCATGATTTTTTACTCAAACCTGACTTGCACCATTTTTTGACGCACAACCCCCATTCTTCCCTACACCGGCGCTGCCTGGTTTGAATCATTCTTTTTTACTCTGACCAGCCCGCAGCGCCGGCTAACATCAACCCTTAAATAAGGCGCCCGCACGGCGCGTATGAATGGCGTTAGTCGGGGTACATTTTTTGATTCAAACCAGCGCTGGCGTTGGTTTGCGTCAAAAAGTATAAATATGGGCCGAAGTTCTTATATCTTGAGCTACCATTGAAGGTAGGGTTTTTGGAGAAGTGTGGCAGCTGTGATAGGAAATAATTATGTACTAATCATTTCCCCCTTTCTCCGTTTTATCATCAATTCCTGTACTGTATCATTTAGGATTTGGAGTGCAAGGTGGAGCAACTGGGCTGGCCAGCATCTATGTTGCCCCTGTAGCAAAGGCTTGCACACACACTTTTTCACTATCTGCTAATATGTATTCCTCTGGTCTGTGAATTGAGGGGCATATTTAAGAAAAGTGGTGCTGCGCACAGTACAAAGAGTGGATCCTAAGGTGCGTGAATAAACTATGATGGATAGTTCTGTCCCCATCCAGTGAATGGATCGTATGTCAGTGCCATTGTCAATGTCCTGCCCAGGCATATGTAAATTAATTGACCAGAATGTGAAAAATTACAGGGGTAATCGGGTAAGGGAATGTGCAAAGTCACAAGTTAAAGAGTAGCTGTGAATATGTGCAGGTAAATGTATGTATAGGGGGTCAACAGTGCTTGCAAACCCTGATAGTTACTCATATTTTGCCATTTTCCTTCCACCTTTTCAAGTACTTGGTCAAGCAGTGCTAGATCGCAAGAGTGATCAGATAGGTACAATGTACAAGGCCATCAAGAACAGGAAATAGTTAATATGAGGTGAGCTGATGAAAGCAGGTTAAGTGGTTAGATGGAGGGAGTCATGAGAAAGTCATGAAAAGCAGGCAGGCCCTGGCAGTTTATCAAGTGCTGCCATCTTCCCTTCTAACCTTTTGAGAAATTTCACCAGATGACAGTTCAGCTTCAGATGTATAGGGGCAAAGTGAGCCAACACTGCCTGCCTATGTGTGTGAATCCCTCCTTGATTGAGGGATGCTTTGAAGAACAATCTATGTTTGTCCACTAGCTGCTTACAAGTGCATATTAAGTGCAGCAGATTTTCTATGCCACCACCACACAAGTGCAATGGTGTGAGCGTGAGCTTGGATGTCGCTGCCAGGGAAGTAAGTATAGCAATGATGAAAGTAACCCAAGACAGTATTTTAGAAACTTCACTTTAAGATTAATATTGTACCCGGTGTGGACTTATAGTTGGTAGTTTGCTGACCTGTAGTTATTCAAGACTAGCCATGCATGGGATCTTCCAGCTAAAGTGGACTTGTCTTTAGGCACAGAGAGTGATTTGATAGATTTACTAAACAGTTTTTTAAGGCACAGGTGACTTGTGGAGGTTTCTCAGAGGTCGTTGCCCCAGTTGTAGTTAGCGAATGATTAAAAAATATTCTGGCAGCAGAGGTGTCGCTGTTCTGTATCTCCTCCCATAAGCAAAAATTCAGGCTATTTGGGGCAGCCATCCTGATTTTGTTCCAGCAGTTTATGTAGGAACCATACCTTGCCAGAGTTTTCCTCTGGAGGCCTAATTCCAGCCTTATCTGTGCTAGGTAGGTGTATTAGGGAAGATTAAAAATCATCCTGTAGGTTCTAGTTACAATATTGCCCAGGCTGGTTGTATCTCTCCCTCTCAGTAGTTCACTTCTGCAAGCTATGGCAGACAATAACTTTGCTTGAACTATTTGGAGAAGTGGCGTCAGGGTTGGACCAGATAATTCCATCTTCAGAATGCATAGCCTTTTCTTCTCATGGCTTTATTCTGGGGGGTAAATCACCCATCTTTATTGATAATGACTCCAAGGTATTTGTATTCAGCTATCAAGCCAAGCCAAATCCTGCTCCAGGTTCTAGGTCAGGGTCCTTCTACTTGCGTTGTTAATTACATAATTTTGGGTTTGTCCAGATTAATAGCCAGGCTGTTGTCTGTTGAGTATTCCAGAGTAATGTTAAGTAACTGCTGTAGCCCTACCTCAGGACAGTCTATTAGGATCAGATCATCCACATACAAGAGACTGGAATGGACCATGCCACCTAGTTTGGGGGGGGTGGGAGTCTCTAATGTTCTACTTAGATGTTAAGTCCACCAAGATGAGATTAAACATGGTGAGCATAAGCACACACACCTGCTTCAAGTCTTTGGTGGCTGGGATTTGTCTGGAAATATGGGATCTAGTGCCTAGTTTCAACTGCACCCACACATACATGTGTGGTACTATTAGTGGCAGCAGGAGGGCTGGTGTGATGTTCCAATTCCCCAATTCCACCATAATTTTCCCCGGTCAACATGGTCAAAAGCTGACCGATAATCAGTGAAGCATTGGTGCAGTGGCATCTTTGCTACCCTTGCTCTGTCGATCAATCACACAATTTTGAGGTTTAGGAGATCAATGATGACTCCCAGGGGTATATTTACAAGCCCCTAGCACCACCAAAGCATCTATGTTTGTGACTCTCCAGTGGTGCTGTGCACTACGCCATATTTAAAAGGCGGTGTTAAGCCACTTTTTGTGGCTTAATCTGGTCTGCTAAATATGGGCCCCCAGACGCAGTTTTCTGCAGCGGAGGGGAAATGGGTGTTGCTATGGGCGTTTCACCACAACACCCATTGCTTTTGACACTTTCCCAGATTTATGAGAAATCGTAAATCTGAGGCAGCGACAAAAGCTAACGCCACCCCACGGGTGGTGTTAGCATGGCACAATGGGGGGAAATAGTTTTATTTTTCCTCATTTTAGCTTTTTCTATGCATGCTGCATTCTGAAGCACACATAGAAAGAGCAAAATGCTATGAATGACTGTTTATGTGCAGAAATTCTGATGCATCTGTGGCACTAAAGTTAAGCATTTCTGAACTAGTGTAAAAAAAAAAAATGACGCTACTCTAGCAATGCGAGAAGGCCCCCATAGACAAAAGCCCTGTGTCAGTTTAATGCCTATTCTGAGCAGGCATTACATTTTTGATGCAGTGAAGGAGCAGAACAACGCAGTGAAATCTTGAAAATTTCACTGCACCAGTTCTGCGTGGCTTTTAAAGGGGGAACGCCTACCATGCATACATTATACCTGGCGCAGGTATAATTTTATGTAAGGCTTTACAAACTGGCACAATGATCCCATTGAACCAGTTTGTAAATGTGGTGCTGGTGCACTATAGGGGACTACTTAGTGCGTCAAAAAAAAGTAAGCAACGGTGGTGCTAGGGGCTTGTAAATAAAACCCATAGGGGCAGAATTATGGAAAGTGGCGCTGCACATAGTGCAGTGCCTCTTTGCTACACACAGTGTTGCGCCACTTTCCGTGCGCCCCTTAGCACCCCCCTCCTGCCGGCATGTGTGTGCTGCATTTAAAATATGGTGCACCATGGTGCAGTGTAGGGAGTAATAGCGTCATTTTATGTGACGCTATTGACGTACTCTGCAGGAGTAGCGCAAAAATGTTGGCGTTACTCCTGCAGAGTGCATAGGGGCCAATTCTAAATAATGCTATGTCCCTTTTAACACCTGCTCTGAGAAGACATTGAAAGTGCTGAAAAAAAGCATTGCACCATTTTGTAAATATGGCATGTGGGAAATGCCACCTTAACACCACATTTGCATCAAAATAAATGCCGCAAATGTGGCGCAAGGTGGTGCTAGGGGATTATAAATATGCCTCCTAGTGTTTTAAACATTTTCCTGAGAGACATTTGAGCTCTCCAGCTAAAAACAAACCTGAGATAATAATAATAAAAATTGCAATCTTTGTTCCTGAGGGCTTTGATGAGAGGCCTCATAAAGATAAAAAGGTGGGGGGATTGAGAAGATCTCAGAGACACCCCATGCTCAACCTGAACTGAGGAGGCTTTGAATGAGCCAAGGAGGACAGCTCGAGTGTGATCATCTTAAAAAAGGTTTGATCCACTCAAGAGCACAACCTTGGATTCCAGCTGTTCCTCTAGGTCGATTAGTAATTTGTGATGGATCATGTCCAAAGCAGCTGATGGGTCCTGCAATACCAAGGAGTTTGTCTGTCCGATGTCACCTTTCCAATGCATATTGTGAAGTACAGATAGCACACCACCTGCTGAAAGTCAAGAAAGTTGTTTTCCTCTGGCAACATAATTCCTTTGCCCCATGAATGTCCATAACTTTAGAAGGGAACTGTAATAGAGAAATAGGGTTTTAAGAAACATGGGATCTTCACCTTGTTTTTTGCAGTGGTTATCACCATAGCCTCTTTAAAATACTTAGGTACCATCCATTAAGAAAAGGAATGATTTCAGAAGAATTGTAAAGGGTTAGCCATATCAGACTGGAAGTTGTTTAAAATGCAGGAGGGAGAGGGTCTATGAGAGAACCACATTTCACCTTTGATATCAAAAGGGCTAAACCTTCTTTCTCAATATGGGAAACCTATCCAATGTAGTGGGATTCCTATCAGGGAAAGGCAGTAGCATCCCAGACTAATTAGGGATGTTAGGGATTTTGTCATTACCTTTGTGTTTTTTGTCTATGAAATAACTTTTCTACAGGTCGCAAAACTCCTGAGTAGGTGTGACCATCTAGACCTATCTGTCAGATGGAGAAAGTTCATTTACTCTTTTAAAAACCTCTTTCTGTCTATTGGGCGATGCCATGATCTTGTTGGTAAAGAAGGAGGGAGACTTTAGTTTCATTTAAAAAATATAGTCAGTCATTCCTTTCCTAAATATAATCCTTGATTTCAGACAATGGTCTTTTCGCCAAAGTAATTCCAAAGCAGCCTTAAGTTCTTGGGAAATCCAGAGAGCTGATTTAGTCTGTGTCTTTGCTTCGTACTTTTCTGGTGGGGCATGTTGATAACTCGCAGCTTTCAGTCAATGATTAAAGTTATTGGTAACTATGTTAACTTCGTGGTTTACACAGGGGGTAGAATTAAGTAAAGTGTTACTCATATATTCTGTGTTTACTAGGTGCCAGTTCCGATGATTAATTGATGTACTACTCCAAGTGAGACATTGCTAAAGAGCAAGCAACTTCAATATAAGCATATAGGGGTCAGACCAGATCCAAAGAATACCTGGAGGTTGAATGTTCATAGTAGGTCCAATCAATTGCCTCTAACATGTGTAGGGCCAGAAATATATTGATTAAGGTATAAACTATCCATTAGCTCCAGCAATTCCCCGCCTGTATGGTCTCTGTTCTCATCACTGGCCACATTGTTAAAGGCCCCAATTAAAAGTAACTATTAATAATCGATCAACAGGGGGCATATAAATTGTTGAGGAACATCAGTCATATAGTCGGGAGGTCGATAAGTTAATACACAGATCTAGGTCTTATGATGTAGCGTGATGTTTAATATTAACAATGTCACATATGGTATAATCTTACATTGTAATAAGGAAGATTTGCGTTTTTGATGAACAATCACAGCTACCCTCTCTCTTACTGCCATTTCTGTTCAAATGAAAAATTTCATAATTATTTGGTAGTGCTGTCAGTAAGTCCAGTGTGGACTCCGCAGTGAACAATGTTTCCGAGAACAATAACATTGCAGGAGTCTCTGAATAAAGCAGGTAAAATATCTCCATTCTATGCCTAGCTAGTGAGTCAGGTTAAGCACAGATAAATTGTTAGCACTGTATAATCGGGGAGAACCGTAAACAGGATTACCTGTACTGTGGTGGAAAGTAGAGAGAGGTAGATTGGCGAAAGTTCAGTTGGCCATCAGACTGTTTAATACATCAGAATTGATGTAGTAACTTACAGAAACCAAGTCCATAATCATCACTATTATATCAAACGAAAAGACACTTACACATCTCCCGAAAATTCTCTTCAGAATCTAATCAAGGTTTCATATTCATATTTCATACTCCTGTTTAACCCTGTGGAAATCTTTAGTGTGAGTGATGTTGTAGAATTTGTATTTTTAACATAAAGGTGGAGTTTTACATAGTTAATAAGGAAGACAGAATAACTTCAACTGCAGTAAGTGCCTCTCCCCAGTTGCAATTGATGAACACCAATCTCCAAAGGAACAGATTTAATTATGTATTTATTATTTAGTTTTACTTTATAACTATGCCTCATGATTTCTTGTAACCCAAAAATGTACCAAGCGTCTCAGGATAATTTCTTGTATGTTCTAGATCTTCTAAAAAACTATTCTTTGCAAGCATGCATTGCACCACTTTGTAAATTTGGCAAAGCGATTTTGCCTTGTTGGGCCACATTAGCATAAAAAAATGACACTAATGTGGCACAAGGAGGTGCTATGGGCTCTTAAATCTGCCCCAAAGTTCAGCTGAGAACAGTACAATGACACACAAAAACACACCCCATAAAACACATTACCAATCAGCACATCTACACATAGCCCACCACATATGGGTATCAACATAAAAACATGACATCTGGTATAACACCGATTATAACAGTCAAAAAATTACAATCAGCAAAACAAAATGTGCATGAAGAAACACAAGAGTTCAGCTCAAATCATATGATGCCTCCACAACTAAATCACAGTGTCAGTACAAAATGAAAACATACAAGCCAATTGCGCACTCATGAGAGCATGAGCAATTGAGAGCATGAGCAATTGTGCACAAGGCCACAAAATGTATAGCTAATTGCAAAGCTGTGTCCATGCTTAGCACATAACTGAAGCACATGTAACTATTAAATAAATATTCTGCAGACTAAACAAGGCAAGGAATGCCTTCAGGATGCTGAACAATGTGTATAGGTCATCTCAGTACAGCACCAACAGCAAGCTGAGGCTGTACCAGAGCAACATTTCGTCCATTCTCTTGTATGGATCGGAAGGCTGGTGGATGATGAACAGCAATATCACCAAACTGTCAGCCTTCCACAACAGTAGCCTGAGAAGAATTATGTGCATGTTCTGGCTGTGAACCATCTCCAACCAGAAACTGCTTACCAGAGTCAAGGAAGAAAGCATGGATACCATCATTATGAGAAAAAGATGGAGACGGATAAATAGTACTTAAGCATATGTATGGCTATTTAACAATAGAATTATACCTCTTTGTTAAAACACATTTAACCACAATTAAACTTGTAAGTATCGTCCTGTCAATGAAAGGGAACATCAGGTACATTAAGATCATGCTTATGCAAAGATGTTTATTTTTATTTATTGCTATCCTCTGCTACTTGGGTCTGATTTCTTTTTTTTAAAATAGTGAAATAGTATTTACAGACACAATGGGCCTCATTATGACCCTGGCGGGCGGCGGAGGCCGCCCGCCAGGATGCCGCCCTCCATAATACCGCTCCGCGGTCAGAAGACCGCGGAGGGTATTATGAGTTTTTCCCTGGGCTGGCGGGCGGTCTCCAAAAGACCACCCGCCAGCCCAGGGAAAAACTCCCTTCCCACGAGGATGCCGGCTCGTAATCGAGCCGGCGGAGTGGGAAGGTGCGACGGGTGCTACTGCACCCGTCGCGTATTTCACTGTCTGCTACGCAGACAGTGAAATACTAGCGGGGCCCTCTTACGGGGGCCACTGCAGTGCCCATGCCATTGGCATGGGCACTGCAGGGGCCCCCAGGGGCCCCACGACAATCCTTACCGCCATCCTGTTCCTGGCGGGCGAGCCGCCAGGAACAGGATGGCGGTAAGGATTGTCAGAATCCCCTCGGCGGCGCAGCGAGCTGCGCCGCCTTGGAGGATTCTTAGGGGCAGTGGAAAACTGGCGGGAGACCGCCGGTTTTCCCGTTCTGACCGCGGCCAAAGCGCCGCGGTCAGAATGCCCAAGGGAGCACCGCCGGCCTGTCGGCGGTGCTCCCGCCCCCGTTGGCCCTGGCGGTTCTCTACCGCCAGGGTCATAATGAGGCCCAATATGTTGCTTTTGAATGTTCTGTTGGTCTTCCCATCTTGTTCGCACTATTTGGAAATTCCTTCCTTTTTCCCTGAGAGGTCATTCCATCACCTCTAACTTTCCACAGACCTGGAAATGTAACTTTTTCTCAAGAGATCAATCATCCTTTCTTCTGAAGTTTGTTCTGCTTGCTTACCTCTAGTCCCAAGAAGTATTTGTGGTGTTTGAGTGCTTTCAGTAAGATTCTTAATATAAGATAACATAATATTGTTCCAGCCTTACACAAAATCATTATTATTGGTATGTCATTGAATATAACAACTTACTGCTCCATTGTAAACATGTTTATTCTGGAAAACACCTCACAAATTCACCACAAATGTACCAATAATAGACAATGGAGATACATTTGAAACTTTTACTGCAAGAGATCTAACTTTCACCATCAACATTTCTCACTTCCTACAACATTTCTCTTATGATAAGGCTGCTACCACTGCAACCACAGATACTTATGATTTTTGGTAGCAACATAGTAGCCATATCTCTCTTTTATTTTAATCTGATGATAGTGTCATATCATCAGAAATTCCACACATCAGTAGTGCTTGAACCCAATACTACAATTCTTGTGAAATATACTGGGGTTGACAAATTTATTTAGGTGTACTGTACATTCTTTATCAGAGTCAACATCATTGAGTTCAACTATATAGGCCAAACCACTTTCCTTCTGGAAGCCAAGTGAGAACACCTTCCCAGTTAAAGCCATCTCCAGGTTGCAATATTATAAGCATGCATTTACTGTCAATACATCATTAGTGGGTACAGAATACAGACATGTCACAAAATTATGTCAATTACTTTTCTAGATCCCATATTGTACTAACCCTCTACCACACAGTATTTTCTGGGGTCCAACCTGTGCCCCACCAAAAAGGAAGCTCCTCTGTCACTCACCACATACTCCAAGAACTCATTATCTTCTGCCTCCAGGAAACGATCATAAAATGAGGCAAGGAGCTGAAATGTGAACGTTGAAAGTAATAAACTGGGTGCTTTCTGTGACATAATCCCAATACCACCCAACACTTTCACAATTTCTGCTCATGACCTGCCCCAGTCCTGCCCCTGATCTGTTACAATCCTGCATCACACACCCTAGACTTTTTCTTTACTAGCGTCACCATAAATTCATGAAAGCATTTGGGACTTTTATTGTCATGGTTTAGTTCAATTGGACTATCATACCTGAAAACAAAAATCTGAAACTGCCGAGTCCAGGACTTGAAAATTTGGGTTCTTGTGACATGGAGTCATAAAATAATCTCATGTTAATTTACCACAATCCAGCCTCTGACCTACCAAAATCCACCCCTCGGCCTATCTAAACCCCATCCCATGGTGTGTCTTGAACCAGCCGAAAACCTGTACCACCCTGCTGCTGGCCTATAACAACTCATCCCGTTCTACACCAATATTTTACTCCAGTCATATCCCTTATCTACCCAATCCCGTTTTCGGCTATGCACTTCTTCCTTGAACCCATCACAAATCCTGCTTCCATCATATAACTATTAGTAACATTTAACTACTAGAATCTGGACTTTGATATACCATACTCTTGTCATTTAAATGCCTCAGTTCATCTTTTGACCTGCACAAATCCTTCCTTACCATGCTCGAAATGGTTTACACCATTAAACCTCTAACCCATCCCAGTTCTTTCTCGATCTATCCTAATCCCGTCCCTGATCTTGCTTGATTCTACAGCATCTTACTCCCATGCTGATTTTGACATAACCAAATCCTGTCCCTAGCTACACAAAATGCTGCCTAAACCTATAACAATAATGACCCACTACAATCTGGCACAGAGTTTAATGATGTCTATCAAATCTGGTGTCAGTCCTACTTCAGTCTCTCTCTTATGCAGCGTCCGACCTATACCAACTATGGGGGTTATTCTAACTTTGGAGGAGGTGTTAATCCGTCCCAAAAGTGACGGAAAAGTGACGGATTTACCACCAGCCGTATTACGAGTCCATTATATCCTATGGAACTCGTAATACGGCTGGTGGTATATCCGTCACTTTACCGTCACTTTTGGGACGGATTAACACTCCTCCAAAGTTAGAATAACCCCCTATGTGCCCATATACCACCATGCAATCAATTCCTTACTTTAAAGTAATTAGCAACTGTTGGTGAATTAAACATCTTTCCTAACCCTAGAACAACAGAGTGTACTACTGATCACCTCAATATTGATCAGAAGTCTGCAGGGCTGTGTTGGCCTGGACACCCTTCAATTATTCACATTATTGAGATATATTATCAGCTTCGCACTTGAGAGGACCCTAATCCTTTCATTGTTGTTGAATGCGCAGAAGTAAACAGGTTCATTGCTAAATTTCAGTGAGATTTTCAGGCAATTCTTAACACCACTTATCAAGTTTATTTCTTACTTTGTCTGATCTGAAATCATGACAGTCTTATGAAGGACTTTTGCTATTCTAAAAAGATCCTTTGATGGCGTCAATTTTGGTACATAGTAAATAACCTCGGTGTGCTTTGCCCTTCATTGGGTGCTAATTGGTCATTGTATACTAATAAATATGCCATAGTTTGGTGAAGCCAAAATATGAACTATCTGACAACTTTCCTGTGCCTATTGGTGCTAGGTAAGGCTGTGTGCTGAGGCCCTTATCTTCTTTTGTTAATGCATAAATGATTATGTGGGTACTTTAGTTCAATACCCAGTTGAATGCACCCGTCCTTGGCGGAACCTTGGTGACAATCCTCTTGTTTGAAGATGACGCAGTCTTAGTTTACAAAATGCTAGAGATTATCTGCCTTTTGCAAAGAGAGTTTTTTGGTATGGTTTAGAACCATCTTCTACTGGACAGAGTTTCAGAATTCAACCCTCTTGTCTTTTGATTTTTACGTTATACCAATGGCTCAATCAGGTTGCTAAGAGTGTGGATATATTATCATCCAGAATGGGTACTATGAATAGATTTGTTTTTAGAGGTTGAGGAGAGTAAAGTTGCATAAGATAAAGCTTTACTGGCCAAACCCTAGACATCGGTGGAGTGTGGCGCTGACAAATGGGGGCAAGTAAACTATGTGGGACTAACTATTATAGATAATACCTTTCTAAAATGTTTGCTTGATGTTCCTGCAGGTGCTCCACGGCTTCCTGCATAGTGTGATCTGATCTTCAATACTTTCCCTCTGAAAATATGTTTGAGGTCAAATTCTGGATTTTGCTTACCTGCCCATGGGATTAGCAGATCTGCCCGCAAGGATCTTGTTGAAGGCTACCACACTACTACACTTGTTTATATTAGGATCCTGTTGTCAAATGAGGGTCGGGAAGATGTTTGAACAAATCACAAGAGCATAAATAAATCAGTACAATCTTTGAGTAAGGAAGTATTCGAGGGTGGTCTAAGACAGAACTTTTCGGCAAGCGCGTGATCAAACATTTTATCAGACAGCTGTTGCTGTCTCTGGAGTGTAAGTACCTTAATTGGATTGAAACTTATAGAAATTAAAGCAATAGTTGTTACAATACGACAAGGAATTTTATCTGTGGCAGCACTAAGAACGTAGGTAGGAATTTCCCAGCTCCCGATTTATCAAGCTTTTTTTCATATTTGTAAAGGAATCCGATGTTCACATTCTTCTTTTCTGTCTAGCACACTGGGGCCTGTGCAAATGCTAACTAAAGCCAATTTTTAAGGCAGAAGAAATACATTTGACCCTGAGAACCATTAAGTTTTGTGCATTTGCAGCATGATCCATATAGGTGTTTACTGATCATGGTTTCTTATATTTCAAAGGGTACCCAGGAAAAACATGTGAAATCTTTCATTTAATAGGTCATTTGGCTGGCCGTGCAATTATTAGCTTCTGAACTTATAAAGTGTCAGTACTGCCATTGCTCAGCGTGGATACGAGATGTGGATCTCTGCTGGCTTCTGTGTACATATATATGTGTGTGTGTGTGTCTGTATGTGTAAAAAAACAGTCTATGTGTCACGAGCATTTTAAGTGTAGAATCACTCAGATTCAAACTAGGCTTCTTTTACAGTGTTTTGTTTGATAATTGGTCTTAGATTTAAATTTCAGGAGTCAATCTCCAGATAAATTTTAGGTCATGATGATTATATGAGCCATATCTCCCATTAATTACAACTACTTCTGGACCATGCTCAATCCTGTGCTGTAATATTCCAATTTTACTTATCATAACTTCTCCTAGTCCTGCCTCTCTAGTACCATAATTCTGCTGCTCTCCTGACTCTGTACCTCGTCCAAACGGAATTGGTTTTATACTTCTTCCTCTCCTTCGAACACACTCAATTCACACTTAATTTCCTGTGATGTTAGGTTATCCCTGAGATACTGTAATCCTGTCTAATTTGTTTTCAACAAACCTATCAAAGTCAACACCTCACAATTTGAACACAGAAAAAACAATTCTTTGCCTCACCTCTCCAATTTCTGTCTGAGCTTGAAGGATCCATGGAGCAGCCTCCCCAGAGCATATCAAATCCTGGAGGTGGCTGATAGTTCTTTCGCTTATAGGCAGTTTCTCACTCTTACAGTCCTCCAGATACAGCTCGCTGAGCCTTACGCAGAGGACCTGCCGAAGGAGGAAGTGTCCTCCGTCCCTGGAGATCAGAAGCACTGGCAGAAACATCTCCAGATCATGCCACAGAGCTAGAAGGTGGTTCTCTATGGGTTTGCCTATGCTCCTTAGGAAGTGCTTTAATGGTCCCCCAGCACAGAGATCAGCACTTAGCACCCAGTGAAGGTAACCTTTAGACTTACCAAGCAGGTTGTGCAATGCCAACAAGGAGAAGGGGTTACTAAGAGGTGTGGTGTAGAAGTGTGGCACGGGGTTACAGCTGTCCATACTTTCATCCAGAGAGAACATTGGGATAGCCCTGAAAAAGGCTCCATTAGATTTGCGCTTACTGGGAACACTGGTTTTCCATTCCAGACTCCTCTTGATAATCGTTGTCGGACATGCTACTGTTAGGGGTGCTTTTGGAGATCCTTTCATGTTCCCTTGAAGGTGTATTCTTCTTTGATTTTGGTATGTGATTACTTCGGGTTTTATCTGCTTCAACCAAGTTCCCAGCACTACAGCGAGTGGAACTACAGTTTCCTTTGACCCTTTTCCAATATTTCCTATTTGCAAATCAGAAATCAAGCTTTGCCAGAGCTGCGTCCTGGCCACTTTACTTGAGTAATTCTCAGAGCCGCTAGGGCAATCAGCAATGCTCATATCAGGTAAGGTGGGTGATATCTCCATGGCATCCTGGGTCAGTCGGTTTCGATACTCCTTCATGATACCTTGGCCTTCCAGCAGCCTGCCTAGGTTTAATTTGCAGTATGTGAGAAAGGCACGGAGCCAGTAATCCTGGAGCTTGGAGAATGCCATAGTCTGAATCTCCTGCAAGATGCCCCTCCGGCTAGCTCCAGGTGGATGCCAACTGACCAACTGTTGCAGTGACTCTGAAAATGAATTAAAAAAGTAAAGTAAGAAATGCAAACAACTTAGGGCCTGATTTAGATTTAGACAGATGGGTTACTCCATCACAACGGTGATGGATATCCCATCCGCCAAAACAGAAATCCCATGGGAAATAATGGGATTTATTTTTCAGCAGACGGGATATCCATCAGCGCTGTGATGGGGTAACCCATCTGCCGAAATCTAAATCAGGCCCTCAGTCCTCACCCCAGCAATATTGAAAAATGCAATTGTGAATAGGAACTGATTCAATGGATTGCCAGGTGGCGCTTACTGACTCTATGATGGGTGACCCACACGACCTTGCACTTACTCTGTACCCAATGGTTCTCTCAGGAAACAATTACTTTAGGGGTAGGATTCTAGGATTCTAGTTTCCCTCTAAACCATGATATCTTCAGAACTATGGTCCATATTTATAATTGTTTTGCGCTGCATTTGCATAATTTATTTACGCAAAAGTAGCGCAAACTTTCAAAATACAATTATATTTTGTACGTTTGCACCCCTTTTGCCTCAAAAAATGACGCAAATGCGGTGCAAAAAAGTATAAATATGGCCTATATGTTATACGTGGATGGTGTAATAGTTATGTGATATTGTTTTCATTGCTTTTTGTCAACCTTCAGCCTTCCCTGTATAACTTGCTTCCAGGGACCTTCTTACCTTCTTTCCTTACCACTTGATCTAAATCAAGTAGCTTCGAGAACCACAAATACATTTTAGTGGCTTTAATGGAGGACTGCTTTTTTTTAGGAGCTATAAAAGTTAGAGCTACAATAGAGTTAGATGGATGTGTCTGCTCAGTAGGGGTGAGTGCAGATCCACAATATTCCTATGCATGATGATTTGAGCAGGGGATTTCTAATAAACAATATTTAAAAGCTTTCGTCTTTTCCAAGCTTTCCTGACTCACCACTGCTTATGCTGCATGTAGCTAGCACAGTGGACCCCTGCAGCAGATGTGTAGCCTTCAGTGTTCTGAGAAGGGACAAGTAGAAGTCTCGCTGTGTGACATCAGACTCATCAATGTCCAAGATCCTCTCTGTGCTGAGCCAGAAATCCATAAGTTCTTCTCCTATAGGAACAGAAAGAACATTCTGTTATGTGAGCGGGGGAGAGGTATGTTGCTTTGGATAGAGCTAGAGAAGGATAACATTTTACGAAAATAAAAGATGTTTGTAGGGAATGTGGCAAGCACATCATTCCCCCACACTGGTCCCAAAAGAAGAAAAGAAAAGTAATGCCTGCTTGTAGGGCAAGGGCCAGGTATACTGTAATGGTGTTTTTGTTGGACAGAGATGTTTAATTTCTTGTTTGGTTTTATAGAACAACTTGAAAGTTATGCTACCTAGTACCACTTCTTAACCTGGGGTCCATGGATCCCAAGGCTCAATGGGTCAAAACACTTCAGGGCAGTTCAGAAAATTGAATAATGTCAACAGATGGATACAATATACTTACTTAAAAAACAAAATCTATAAAAAATGATTGATAAATGAGAAAGAATTGAAAATGAAAGGCTAAAATTAAGTTGTTATTCTTAGGTTGATTCAAGGAAGCAGCACAAATTACAGCAAAAGGAAACTACTATGGACGATTGATTTGTGGCTTCAACTAAAGCAGCAGTTGAATGTGTTAACGAAAAGAAAGCATACATTAGGTGCAAAAGGTCAAAGTGACTTTCTAGAGTCTTGTATATGGCTTTGTCTTTCAGAAATAAAACAAACTTTTGAAATGTTTCAACCTTCCCATTAAAAATAAAATTTAGATTTTTAAATATACTTTTGGCTGTGTATTGAATAAAATATTTCATAATCTGAGTGATGTATACCTGTTTCTGTATTTTGTGTATTGTTTTATGGTTCAGTAGTAGAAGTTGCTTAGGCCAAGGTCTATGTCTTCCAGTAGTGGTTCAGAAGGTTCCACAGAAGTCAAATGATTAAGAATCATTGGTCTAGACATTGAGGGGCATATTTACAAGCCCATAGCACCACCTTGGACCACATTAGTGCAATTTCTAAGCTAATGTGGTCCAACAAGGCCAAAATCCTCATGCCATATTTACAAAGTGGTGTAATGCATGCATTGCGCCAGTTTGTAACCCTTTGCGCTGCATTATGCCTGCGCTAGTGTAGGAGGCTGGCCTGGCTTGTAGTGGGTACCAAGGGGTACTTACACTCTGTACCAGGTCCAGTTATCCCTTCTTAGTGTAGAAGAGGTGTTTCTAGCAGCTTAGGCTGATAGAAGGTAGCTATAGCAGAGCAGCTTAGGCTGAACTAGGAGACATGCAAAGCTCCTACTATACCACTGGTGTCATATGCACAATATCATAAGAAAACACAATACACAGATATACTAAAAATAAAGGTACTTTATTTTTATGACAATATGCCAAAAGTATCTCAGTGAGTACCCTCAGTATGAGGATGCTAAATATACACAAGATATATGTACACAATACCAACAATATGCAGTAATAGCAAAAGGAAGTAATGCAAGCAATGTAAAGTTACAGTAGATTGCAATAGGAGCACATAGGTATAGGGGCAACACAAACCATATACTCCAAAAGTGGAATGCGAACCACAAATGGACCCCAAACCTATGTGAGCTTGTAGAGGGTCGCTGGGACTGTAAGAAAACAGTGAGGGTTACAAAAATAGCCCACCCCAAGACCCTGTAAGGTAGGTGTAAATTGCACCTACAACCCCCAGAGAGCACAGAAGTCGTGATAGGGAGATTCTGCAAGGAAAACCAACACCAGCAAAGCAACAACAGTGGATTTCCGGACCTGAGTACCTGTGAAACAAGGGGGCCAAGTCCAAGAGTCGCGACAGTGTCGAGAGTGGGCAGATGCCCAGGAAATGCCAGCTGAGGGTGCAAAGGAGCTGCCACCAGATGGGAGAAGCTTGGTGTTTTGCAAGAACGAAGAGGACTAGGAACTTCCCCTTTGGAGGATGGATGTCCCACGTCGTGAAGAAGCTTGCAGAGGTGTTTCCACGCAGCAAGACCGCAAACAAGCCTTGCTAGCTGCAAGGGTCACGGTTAGGGCTTTTGGATGCTGCTGTGGCCCAGGAGGGACCAGGATGTTGCCACTTGGATGAGGAGACAGAGGGGGTGCCCACCAAGTCAGACAGCCCTCCCAGAAGCAGGCAGCACCCGCAGAAGTACCAGAACAGGCACTTGGAAGAGGAGTGAATCAGAGTCCACCCGAAGTCACAAAAGGGAGTCCCACGATGCCGGAAGACAACTCAGAAGGTTGTGCACTGCAGGTTAGAGTGTTGGGGACCTAGGCTTGGCTGTGCATGAAGGAAATCCTGGAAGAGTGCACAGGAGCCGGAGCAGCTGCAAATCACGCGGTACCCAGCAATGCAGTCTAGCGTGGGGAGGCAAGGACTTACCTCCACCAGACTTGGACTGAAGAGTCACTGGACTGTGGGAGTCACTTGGACAGAGTTGCTGAGTTCCAGGGACCACGCTCGTCGTGCTGAGAGGGGACCCAGAGGACCGGTGATGCAGTCTTTTGTTGCCTGCGGTTGCAGGGGGAAGATTCCGTCGACCCACGGGAGATTTCTTCAGAGCTCCTGCTGCAAGAAGGAGGCAGGCTAACCCCAGAGCATGCACCACCAGGAAACAGGCGAGAAAGCCGGCAGGATGAAGAGATACAAGGTTGCAGTAGTCGTCTTTGCTACTTTGTTGCAGTTTTGCAGGCGTCCTGAGCAGTCAGCGGTTGATCCTTTGGCAGAAGGTGAAGAGGGAGATGCAGAGGAACTCTGATGAGCTCTTGCATTCGGTATCTGAAGAATTCCCCAAAGCAGAGACCCTAAATAGCCAGAAAAGGAGGTTTGGCTACCTAGGAAGGAGGATAGGCTACTAAGACAGGTAAGAGCCTATCAGAAGGAGTCTCTGACGTCACCTGCTGGCCCTGGCCACTCAGAGCAGTCCAGTGTGCCAGCACACCTCTGAATCCAAGATGGCAGAGGTCTGAGGCACGCTGGAGGAGCTCTGGGCACCTCCCCTGGGAGGTGCAGGTCAGGGGAGTGGTCACGCCCCTTTCCTTTGTCCAGTTTCGCGCCAGAGCAGGGCTGGGGGATCCCTGAACCAGTGTAGACTGGCTCATGCAGAGATGGGCGCCATCTGTGCCCATCAAAGCATTTCCAGAGGCTGGGGAGGCTACTCCTCCCCAGCCGTGACACCTTTTTCCAAAGGGAGAGGGTGTAACACCCTCTCTCTGAGGAAGTCCTTTGTTCTGCCTTCCTGGGCCAGGCCTGGCTGGACCCCAGGAGGGCAGAAACCTGTCTGAGGGGTTGGCAGCAGCACAGCTGCAGTGAAACCCCGAGAAAGGCAGTTTGGCAGTACCCGGGTCTGTGCTAGCGACTCGGGGGACCATGGAATTGTCTCCCCAATGCCAGAATGGCATTGGGGTGACAATTCCATGATCTTAGACATGTTACATGGCCATGTTCGGAGTTACCATTGTGACGCTATACATAGGTAGTGACCTATGTATAGTGCACGTGTGAAATGGTGTCCCTGCACTCACAAAGTCTGGGTAATTTGCCCTGAACGATGTGGGGGCACCTTGGCTAGTGCCAGGGTGCCCACACACTAAGTAACATTGCACCCAACCTTCACCAGGTGAAGATTAGACATATAGGTGACTTATAAGTTACTTAAGTGCAGTGGTAAATGGCTGTGAAATAACGTGGACGTTATTTCACTCAGGCTGCAGTGGCAGGCCTGTGTAAGAATTGTCAGAGCTCCCTATGGGTGGCAAAAGAAATGCTGCAGCCCATAGGGATCTCCTGGAACCCCAATACCCTGGGTACCTCAGTACCATATACTAGGGAATTATAAGGGTGTTCCAGTATGCCAATGTGAATTGGTGAAATTGGTCACTAGCCTGTTAGTGGCAATTTGGAAAGCAGAGAGAGCATAACCACTGAGGTTCTGGTTAGCAGAGCCTCAGTGAGACAGTTAGTCATCACACAGGGAACACATACAGGGCACACTTATGAGCACTGGGGCCCTGGCTGGCAGGGTCCCAGTGACACATACACTAAAACAACATATATACAGTGAAATATGGGGGTAACATGCCAGGCAAGATGGTACTTTCCTACACCCTCCCCCCCCCCCCCCAAACGAAGGACAATAAGACTAGCCATGACCTGATGAGTCTTCATTGTCTAAGTGGAAATATCTGGAGAGTCCATCTGCATTGGAGTGGGTACTCCCAGGTCTATGTTCCACTGTATAGTCCATTCCCTGTAGAGATATGGACCACCTCAACAATTTAGGGTTTTCACCTTTCATTTGTTTTAGCCAAAGTAGAGGTTTGTGGTCTGTTTGAACAATGAACTGAGTGCCAAACAGGTATGGCCTCAACTTCTTCAGTGCCCAGACCACAGCAAAGTCCTCCCTCTCTATGGCAGACCAACGCTTTTCTCTAGGGGTCAACCTCCTGCTGCTGCTGATAAAAGCAACAGGTTGATCCTGGCCCTCAGAATTGAGTTGTGATAAGACTGCCCCTACCCCTAATTCAGATGCATCAGTTTGAACAATGAATTTCTTGGAGTAACATGGGCTTTTTAGGACAGGTGCAGTGCACATGGCCTGTTTGAGCTCCTCAAAAGCTTTCTGACAGCTAGCTGTCCCCAATACCTTTTTAGGCATCTTCTTGGAAGTGAGATCATTAAGTGGGGCTGCAATGGAGCCATAGTTTTTAATGAATCTCCTGTAATACCCAGTGAGGCCTAAGAAGGCTCTCACCTGGGTCAGAGTTGTAGGGGGAATCCAATCCGTGATTGTCTGGATTTTCCCCTGGAGTGGTGCAATCTGTTCTCCACCTACCAGGTGTCCCAGATAAACCACTTTCCCCTGCCCTATCTGGCACTTTGAAGCCTTGATAGTGAGGGCTGCCTTTTGCAGGGCCTCCAGAACTTTCCATAGGTGGACCAGGTGATCATCCCAGGTGGAGCTAAAGACAGCTATATCGTCCAGATATGCTGCACTAAAAGCCTCCAACCCTTGCAGGACTGTATTCACCAACCTCTGAAAAGTGTCAGGTGCATTTTTCAAACCAAAGGGCATTACTGTGAATTGGTAGTGCCCTCCAATAGTCGAAAATGCAGTTTTTGCTTTAGCATCCTCTGATAACTTGATCTGCCAATACCCTGCAGTCAAATCAAAGGTGCTTAGATACTTGGCAGATGCCAGTGTATCTATGAGCTCATCTGCCCTGGGTATAGGGTGAGCATCAGTTTTTGTTACCTGGTTGAGACCTCTGTAATCTACACAAAACCTCATCTCCCTTTTTCCATCTTTGGAGTGAGGCTTTGGTACAAGCACCACAGGAGAGGCCCATGGGCTTTCAGAATGTTCAACCACTCCTAGTTCAAGCATTTTCTGAACTTCTTGTTTTATGCAGTCCCTGACATGGTCAGGCTGCCTATAGATTTTTCTTTTGACAGGCATGCTGTCTCCAGTATCTATTGTGTGCTCACACCAAGATGTGGTGCCTGGCACAGTTGAAAAGAGTTCAGAAAACTGACCTAGGAGATTTATGCAGTTGTCTTTCTGCTCAGCAGTAAGACAGTCTGCCAAAACTACACCTTCCACTAGAGCATCCTGTTCTGTGGAAGAGAAGAGATCAGGGAGAGGGTCAATCTCTTCTTCCTGTCCTTCATCTGTTGCCATGAGCAGGGTGAGATCAGCCCTGTCATAGTAGGGTTTTAGGCGATTGACATGGGGCACCCTAAGGGGACTCCTGGCAGTGCCCAGGTCAACCAAGTAGGTGACCTCGCCCTTCTTTTCAACATTTGTCTTGGAGTGCTCTTGGGGCCACAGGCTCCAATACCCACACCTTCTGTCCTGGTTGGTACTGAATCAGAACAGCCTTCTGGTCATGCCATTGCTTTTGGAGCTCTTAGCTTGCCTGAAGGTTTTTACTGGCCTTTTTCATGTACTCTGCCATTCTGGATCTTAGGCCAAGTACATAGTCCACTATATCTTGCTTAGGAGCTTTTAAAGGTTGTTCCCAAAGCTCCTTCACAAGTGTTAGGGGACCTCTTACAGGGTGCCCAAATAGGAGTTCAAAGGGGCTGAAGCCCACTCCTTTCTGGGGTACCTCCCTGTAAGCAAAAAGGAGGCAAGGTAACAGGACATCCCATCTCCTCCTGAGTTTTTCAGGGAGTCCCATTATCATTCCTTTGAGAGTTTTATAAAACCTCTTTACCAGTCCATTTGTTTGTGGATGATAAGGTGTGGTGAATTTGTATGTTACACCACATTCCTTCCACATGGCCTTCAAGTATGCAGACATAAAGTTGCTACCCCTGTCTGATACAACCTCTTTTGGGAAACCCACCCTGGAAAAGATTCCCAGGAGGGCTTTTGCCACTGCAGGTGCTGTAGTGGTCCTTAGAGGAATTGCTTCAGGATATCTTGTGGCATGGTCCACTACCACCAAGATAAACCTATTGCCTAAAGCAGTAGGAGGGTCAAGGGGGCCAACTATGTCAACCCCTACCCTTTCAAAGGGAACCCCAACCACAGGCAGTGGAATAAGGGGAGCCTTTGGAGTGCCACTAGTCTTGCCACTGGCTTGGCAGGTCATGCAGGACTTACAAAAGTCTTTTGTGTCCTCTGACATCCTAGGCCAGTGAAACAGGGGGACAAGCCTTTCCCATGTTTTAATCTAACCCAAATGTCCAGCCAAAGGAATGTTATTTGCCAGAGTTAGGAGGAACTCTCTGTACTGCAGGGGAATGACCAATCTCCTGCCTGCTCCAGGTTTTGGGTCCCTTGCCTCTGTGTACAAGAGGTTGTCCTCCCAGTAAACGCTATGTGAGTCACTGATATTCCCATTTTGCTGCTTGACAGCTTGCTGTCTGAGACCCTCTAATGTGGGACAGGATTGCTGTGCCACACTCAGCTCCTCCCAGGTAGGCCCCCTCCACCCAAAAGCTCAGCAGTGTCTGCTGCCAGCTCCTCTGGTGAAGGTTCTGCACAGGGGGGAAATTCTTCTTCCTCCGAAGTTGAATCATCTGTAGAGGGAGGGATAGTGGGTAGGGATTTACCCTTGCTAACCCTAGCTTTACGCACCACTTGGTCCATTGTTCCAGGATCCAAGTCACCCTGTCCTTTTTGCTTTTTGGCCTGAGCCCTTGTAAAACAAAAATATGCCCAGGAATGCCCAGCATTGCGGCATGAGCCTCCAACTTCACTTCTGCCTAAGCTGATGTCTTTAAATCGTTCCCTAGTAGACAGTCTACAGGTAAATCTGAGGCAACCACAACTTTCTTTGGACCAGTAACCCCCCCCCAGTTGAGATTTACAACAGCCATGGGGTGGCTAAGAGTGTTGTTATGAGCGTCTGTCACTTGGTACTGGTGACCAAGTAGGTGTTATTCAGGGTGTACCAGTTTCTCTATTACCATGGTAACACTGGCACCTGTGTCCCTGTAGGCCTGAACCTCAACACCATTTATTAGGGGAAGTTGCTTTTACTTATCCATATTAAGGGGACAAGCAGCCAAGGTGGCCAAATCAATGGCACCTTCAGAGACTAGCACAGCCTCTGTGGTCTCCCTAACAAGACCAACCCCAACTAAATTACCAAAAGTGAGCCCAGCTACTCCCTTGGATTGGCTATTAGTAGGTTTGCTCCCACCACCACTGCTATTACTAGGGGCACTAGAGGTTGCAGTAGGGGTTGTGGTAGTGGGAGGTTTGGTGCTTTTCTTTGGACAACTGGCATCAGTTGTCCAATGGCCTTTTACTTTACATAAATAGCACCATGTTTTTTTAATTTGATTAGAAGAGGATTTGGACCCACCACCCCCACCAGAGTGTTTTTGTGGGCCTGATGAAGACTCATTTTTAGATTTGTCCCCACCCTTGTCTGAAGACTTACCATCCTTCTTCTTGCCATCCTTGTCACTCCCTGTATGAACCTTTCTGTTCACTCTTGTTCTGACCCATTTGTCTGCCTTCTTTCCCAATTCTTGGGGAGAGGTCGGATCTGAGTCCACTAGATATTGGTGTAACAAATCAGACACAAAGGCCCATATTTATACTTTTTGACGCACAACTGCGCCAACGCAGTTGTGCGTCAAAACTTTTAACGCCGGCTAACGCCATTCCAAAGCACCATGCAGGCGCCTTATTTATTGAATGACGTTAGCCGGCGGAGCTGACTGGTGTGCGTCAAAAAAAATGACTCACACCAGGCAGCGCCGGCGTAGGGGAAAATGGAGCTTGGGTGTCAAAAAATGGGGCAAGTCAGGTCTGAGGCAAAATTTTGGCCTCAACCCGATTTGCGCCATTTTTTTTTACGCCCAACCCCCATTGAAATGACTCCTGTCTCAGCAAAGACAGGAGTCATGCCCCCTTGCCCAATGGCCATGCCCAGGGTTCTTATGTCCCCTGGGCATGGTCATTGGGCATAGTGGCATGTAGGGGGGCACAAATCAGGCCCCCCTATGCCACAAAAAAAATACGGAAAAAATACTTACCTGAACTTACCTTAACTTCCCTGGGATGGGTCCCTCCATCCTTGGGTGTCCTCCTGGGGTGGGCAAGGGTGGCAGGGGGTGTCCCTGGGGGCATGGGAGGGCACCTCTGGGCTCCTTCTGAGCCCACAGGTCCCTTAACGCCTGCCCTGACCCAGGCGTTAAAAAACGGCGCCCATCAGGCTGGGCGCCGTTTTTTAAGGCCTGCCCCTTCCTGTGCGTCAAAATGACGTCACAGTATAAATAAGGCGCACAGGCCTTAAAGTCATTTTTTGGAAGGGAACGCCTACCTTGCATATAATTAACGCAAGGCTGGTTCCCCCTTCTAAAAAATGACGCACATGGTGGAACTTTGACGCCCGCGGGGTCGGATGTCAAAGTATAAATATGGGGCAGTGTTTGTGCCGATTGTGCGTCAAATATTTTGACGCACATTCGGCGCAAAGAGAGTATAAATATGCCCCAAAGTTATTCAGAATATGCTCTCTCAGGATTAGATTGTATAGGCTTTCATAGTCAGAAACTTTACTACCATGTAACCACCCCTCCAAGGCCTTCACTGAATAGTCAACAAAGTCTACCCAGTCTTGTGAGGACTCTTTTCTGGTTTTTCTGAACCTAATCCTGTATTGTTCAGTGGTTAAGCCAAATCCATCCAAGAGTGCATCCTTCAAAACTGAAAAATTATTGGCATCACTTTCTCTAACAGTAAGGAGCCTATCCCTACCCTTTCCACTGAAAGATAGCCATAGAATAGCAGCCCACTGCCTTTGAGAGACCCCCTGTACCATACAGGCCCTCTCAAGTGCAGCAAACCACTTGTTAGTGTCATCCCCCTCCTTGTAAGGGGGAACTATCTTGTGCAGATTCCTGGAATCATGCTCTCTCACAGGATTGCTATCAGGAATACTGCTGCTGCCACCATGGGGTCCTAACCCCAACCTCTGTCTCTCCTTCTCTAAGTCTAGGGATTCCCTGTCTAAAGACAGCTGTTGCTGTTTAAGCTTCAGCCTGGTCTCTTCCACTCTCAACTTATTGAGTTCCCTTCCTAACAATTTGTCTTGAGGGTGGGTGGGTTGGGAATGCTTGGACACAGAAGAAATATCGGATTCAACAGAGGGAGACCTACCTCTAACAGCTTGCACTCTAACAACCTGACCTTCAGGAACAAAACCCTCCCTACTATGATGGGAGCTTCTATTACTACCAGCAATGCTAGTTGGTCTGCTAAGGGGCAGATTAGGAAGAGAACCCTGTACCACTATCTCAAGGGGCTCCCCTGAGTCAGAGTGTGAGCTATCTCCTAACTTCTCAATTGAACTGCCAGCTAAGGCCTTATCATTCTCAATGAGCATGTTAGACAGTAATTCTCTAGAAGGGTTCTTTCCTACCACTAAACCTCTATCAATGCAGAGACTTCTTAGGCTCTTAAAGTTAAGGTGGTCATAAGTTGTATTGACCAAATTAAGAGAAGTTCCTACATCAGACATGATAGAAGAAGGTTTAGAGACAGATAAAAGAGAGAAAATGTTTCAGGACTTTTTAAAGAACAGAAAAAAACCTTTTTCAACTTTTTGGAACTTTTTGAAAGTTTTAGGAGTACTTTTCAGCACTTAGCAGATAGTGTAAGAGAAGAAAAGCAAAACTTTTTGGTTAGGTGTACATACACTGAACTTGTTTTGTATATTATTCTCTCATGAAAAGTACACAATGACAAAGTGGTAAGTAGTTGCAAGTACTTATCCCACAGCTGCACAACCAATGTAGGAGGCTGGCCTGGCTTGTAGTGGGTACCAAGGGGTACTTACACTCTGTACCAGGTCCAGTTATCCCTTATTAGTGTAGAAGAGGTGTTTCTAGCAGCTTAGGCTGATAGAAGGTAGCTATAGCAGAGCAGCTTAGGCTGAACTAAGAGACATGCAAAGCTCCTACTATATCACTGGTGTCATATGCACAATATCATAAGAAAACACAATACACAGATATACTAAAAATAAAGGTACTTTATTTTTATGACAATATGCCAAAAGTATCTCAGTGAGTACCCTCAGTATGAGGATGCCAAATGTACACAAGATATATGTACACAATACCAAAAATATGCAGTAATAGCAAAAGGAAGTAATGCAAGCAATGTAAAGTTACAGTAGATTGCAATAGGAGCATATAGGTATAGGGGCAACACAAACCATATACTCGAAAAGTGGAATGAGAACCACGAATGGACCCCAAACCTATGTGAACTTGTAGAGGGTCACTGGGACTGTAAGAAAACAGTGAGGGTTAGAAAAATAGCCCACCCCAAGACCCTGTAAGGTAGGTGTAAAGTGCACCTACAACCCCCAGAGAGCACAGAAGTCGTGATAGGGGGATTTTGCAAGGAAAACCAACACCAGCAAAGCGACAACAGTGGATTTCCGGACCTGAGTACCTGTGAAACAAGGGGATCAAGTCCAAGAGTCGCGACAGTGTCGAGAGTGGGCAGGTGCCCAGGAAATGCCAGCTGAGGGTGCAAAGGAGCTGCCACCAGATGGGAGAAGCTTGGTGTTTTGCAAGAACGAAGAGGACTAGGAACTTCCCCTTTGGAAGATGGATGTCCCAAGTCGAGAAGAAGCTTGCAGAAAGACTGCAAACAAGCCTTGCTGGCTGCAAGGGTCCCGTTAGGGTTTTTGGATGCTGCTGTGGCCCAGGAGGGACCAGGATGTCGCCACTTGGATGAGGAGACAGAGGGGGCACCCAGCAAGTCAGGGAGCCCTCCCAGAAGCAGGCAGCACCCGCAGAAGTACCGGAACAGGCACTTAGAAGAGGAGTGAACCGGAGTCCATCTGAAGTCACTAAAGGGAGTCCCACGACGCCGGAGGACAACTCAGAAGGTTGTGCACTGCAGGTTAGAGTGTCGGGGACCCAGGCTTCGCTGTGCACAAAGGAAATCCTGGAAGAGTGCCCAGGAGCCGGAGCAGCTGCAAATCACGCGGTACCCAGCAATGCAGACTTACCTCCACCAAACTTGGACTGAAGAGTCACTGGACTGTGGGAGTCACTTGGACAGAGTTGCTGAGTTCCAGGGACCATGCTCGTCATGCTCAGAGGGGACCCAGAGGAACGGTGATGCAGTCTTTTGTTGCCCGCGGTTGCAGGGGGAAGATTCCATCGACCCACGGGAGATTTCTTCAGAGCTCCTGGTGCAAGAAGGAGTCAGGCTACCCCCAGAGCATGCACCACCAGAAAACATGCGAGAAAGCCGGCAGGATGAAGCGATACAAGGTTGCAGTAGTTGTCTTTGCTACTTTGTTGCGGTTTTGCAGGCGTCCTGAGCAGTCAGCGGTCGATCCTTTGGCAGAAGGTGAAGAGGGAGATGCAGAGGAACTCTGATGAGCTCTTGCATTTGGTATCTGAAGAAATCCCCAAAGCAGAGACCCTAAATAGCCAGAAAAGGAGGTTTGGCAACCTAGGAAGGAGGATAGGCTAGTAAGAAAGGTAAGAGCCTATCAGAAGGAGTCTCTGACGTCACCTGCTGGCCCTGGCCACTCAGAGCAGTCCAGTGTGCCAGCACACCTCTGAATCCAAGATGGCAGAGGTCTGGGGCACGCTGGAGGAGCTCTGGGCACTCCCCTTTCCTTTGTCCAGTTTCGCGCCAGAGCAGGGCTGGGGGATCCCTGAACCGGTGTAGACTGGCTTATGCAGAGATGGGCACCATCTGTGCCCATCAAAGCATTTCCAGAGGCTGGGGGAGGCTACTCCTCCCCAGCCCTGACACCTTTTTCCAAAGGAAGAGGGTGTAACACCCTCTCTCTGAGGAAGTCCTTTGTTCTGCCTTCCTGGGTCAGGCCTGGCTGGACCCCAGGAGGACAGAAACCTGTCTGAGGGGTTGGCAGCAGCAGCAGCTGCAGTGAAACCCCGGGAAAGGCAGTTTGGCAGTACCCGGGTCTGTGCTAGAGAATCGGGGGATCATGGAATTGTCTCCCCAATGCCAGAATGGCATTGGGGTGACAATTCCATGATCTTAGACATGTTACATGGCCATGTTCGGAGTTACCATTGTGACGCTATACATAGGTAGTGACCTATGTATAGTGAACGTGTGAAATGGTGTCCCCGCACTCACAAAGTCTGGGTAATTTGCCCTGAACGATGTGGGGGCACCTTGGCTAGTGCCAGGGTGCCCACACACTAAGTAACATTGCACCGAACCTTCACCAGGTGAAGATTAGACATATAGGTGACTTATAAGTTACTTAAGTGCAGTGGTAAATGGCTGTGAAATAACGTGGACGTTATTTCACTCAGGCTGCAGTGGCAGGCCTGTGTAAGAATTGTCAGAGCTCCCTATGGGTGGCAAAAGAAATGCTGCAGCCCATAGGGATCTCCTGGAACCCCAATACCTCAGTACCATATACTAGGAAATTATAAGGGTGTTCCAGTATGCCAATGTGAATTGGTGAAATTGGTCACTGGCCTGTTAGTGACAATTTGGAAAGCAGAGAGAGCATAACCACTGAGGTTCTGGTTAGCAGAGCCTCAGTGAGACAGTTAGTCATCACACAGGGAACACATACAGGGCACACTTATGAGCACTGGGGCCCTGGCTGGCAGGGTCCCAGTGACACATACACTAAAACAACATATATACAGTGAAATATAGGGGTAACATGCCAGGCAAGATGGTACTTTCCTACAGCTAGGCATAATGAATGCAAAGGGGGCATTCCCCCGTCAGGAGGGGCTGAAAAAATGGTACAAGGAAATCTAACAGATTTCCTTGTGTCATTTTGTATGGCACTTTTAACGCTTGCTCAGAGCAGGCGTTAAAAGGAGGCCTCAATTATTTATAATGGGGCTCTATGTACTGTGCAGGAGTAGTGCCAATATTTTGGCACAACTCTTGCAGAATACATCAATAGCATAAAAAAAAAATTATGCTATTGTCCCCTACCCTGCACCATGGTACCCCATATCTTAGATACATCGCACACATGGTGGCGGTAGGGGGGCGCTAGGAAAGTGGTGCTGCACTAAGTGCAGTGCCACTTTACTTACATATGCCCCTAAATGCTTCAACTTTTTTAATGCTCAGTTCCAATTCTGGAAATTTATTCCATGGCACCATCAAAGGTCTAACATAGAAAGAAAGAACAACAATTCCTCTTCCATAACACACAACAGGTATCTCTGTGTAGTACTCTGGCACCAAGCAAGTAGGTTTAATACAATATATCAATGAGGAAACAACAACTTCGCCCAGAAGGATGCCATAACAGCTGCCAACATAATACAATACATTATGAATGGCTGACATGCCAGTGTGAGCACTGGCCTTTGTATAAGATTCCAAGAAGATGTGCCTTCCTTATGTGGTGATCAACTAATACTAACACTTGCGTGGTCCGCTGTGATAATCAACTAATACAAACACCAATCTTGTGTGGTAATCAACTAATACTAACATTAACTTCCATCAGTTCCCACCTCTTGTAGGGATCTCAGATTATCCAACATTAGGTATGAACATTGGTTATTGGTAACTTTAATGGGAGAGAGGGGAGGGTTACGAGTCACCTTCACCTTGTAAGAGACTGCACAGGATGTACACATTTTAACCTTTTCTGCAGTTTGATGATCTATGCTTGCCTATCAGTCAGCGACTGATACTATTTTTTGTCAAGCTGTGACTGCCCCACAAGACAAATTACTGACTTTCTCTCACTGAATCAAGTGAATCAAGTGGAATTAACTTATTTCCTCAGAGCAACTCCAGGCTCAACTCACTAGCCAAAAGGAAAGAAAATATTGGAATGGCCAACCATTGCCATTGTGAACTGACTCCCTAATGATACAGGTCACCATATAAACAGCCTCACCAGCTTCCCAGTCGTCAGCATTAATGCCAAGTTGCACAACCAACAAAATGGGTGCTTTAACACTTTCATCTGTTTCCTCTATAGCAACTGCAGGCATGCCAGAAAGGCAGTCAGCTACTAGATTCCTGAGCCCCTAGTAGAAATTCCATTTTAAAATTAAACTTTTCTTGACCTAAGATCCACCTAGCTATGTTGAGGAGGCCATGCATTCTGCTCTTTTTGTGGTAAAGGGAAAGATTATAAGCTTGTGATCTGTTTGCAACACAAAGAAAATTCCCCAAAGATATACATTTCAATGGGGAATGACCCAAAATCAAGCCACCACTCCACACTCCACTGCAAAGTAATGTATTTCTGCTTCATTTAAGGTCCATGATGCAAAAGCAATTATCCTCTCTTAACCATTTGGGAAACTTGGCTCCAAGTCCATTACAACTTGCACCTGTAGTAAGGATCGTATGCCTATTGTATCAAAAATTCCAAGTCTGGGACCCTTGCAAATTTCTTCTGTGATCTTACAAAGGGTTTCTAGAGCATTGTCAGACCACAGGAAATTCACCCCTTTTTAAAGATGGGCCCTCAACAGTTCTGCTACACTGGAAAATCCTCTAAAAGAATTTAGAAAAATATCTATTAACCCTTGGAAGGACTTGAGTTCCTCTTTGTTTCCTGGTGGTGGCACATTTTCACTTCTTCCAGTAAATCCATTTTCTTTCCTACCCCATCTTTAGAAATGGTGTGCCATAAATAGGTGACTCTGCACTAATCGGGCACTTAACTCGTTTGATAGTGAGACCTGCTTCTCTTAACTTCTCTACTACCTTTCTTAACATGATGCCATGTTGTTCTACATCACTTCCGTAGATCAAAATGTTGCTTTGAGAAGGCAACACGTTTGGTAAACCTTTCAGGACATACTGTCACTGAAGTCACTCCGCCTAGCATCTGCAGAACCCAAAAGCATTAAGGTTGTTAGGAATGAAGTGATGTTTTTTTCATTCTGGATGTACAGCACTTAGTAATATGGCCGATCTATAACAATAAAGCACAAAATCTTACTAATAGTGCTCAACATTTTTATAATATTGGGTAATGGGTGGCGATCCGCCAGATGTGTAGAATTTAGATCCCCTAAACATCAACTCACATATGTATGGATTTATCGCTTACCTTAGAGGCTGAAAATACTTGAGCTAAACATTCTTACTGCTCAAATTGAGCTATAACACCTTGATTCGATAACTTGTTTAATCGTATAGTGATAGTTCTCTCAAACCATGTGGAATTGGTTGTACTGTGAGTATGTCAGGGGTCACATTTGCCCTCAGTTTAATGCAATGGTCACATTTTATTAATAGCACTAAATCTTCCATGAACACATCAGGAAACTCTGAACAAATGTCAGTCTGTGAAAAAGAGTTCCCAACTAATAGGACTGGGTCTGGCTCGTTGGACTCAAGTCTAATTCCAACTACTTTTTGGTGTTGCCATCCAGGAAGATTTGAATCCTGCATTCTCAACAGTAAACCTCCTTTTATATGAAATATGTATGACGAACATGCCTGCTAGTAGGACAGGATCCTTGTAATATCCCCCAGTGTTAAGGGCAGAAGCTGTCAGCATACCAGTTGACCTCTCTGCAAACATACACAAGCCAGACTTCCTGTGTTACTACAATGTAAACATTTAAGTTTATGATTTTCAGATTTTGTTTTTTGAGTTGTGAGTACCTTTCTGATGTACAGTACACTTCCTCATCTTTAACATCAGATTTAATAGCACACACGTGCTGTTCAGTGGGTACAGTCATTTCTTTAGCACAGTCTGCTGTGCTCAATCCCCTCAGCTATGGCTAAAGTATTCTTTAAATCTGTCACATGCCTTTTAATACAGCAATATAAATTATGACTCCTGTATGCTTAGTTTGCATTAGGTTGCATTCTTCAAAATAATTTGTGCCATTCCAACACAACGTTAACCCTTGTACCAAAATGATCTTTTAATTCATTAAAAGTGATTTAGTAAGCCTCTATTCATTCTCCTGTACCTTCCACTACTACTGGCTTTGGTAAGCCATTGTATACTTTTCTTCCTTCCACCCCAAAATACAATAAAGTATGCTGGTTCCGCTGGAGAAAACTTTCAATTGAAATAAAATTTGATTCAAATAATTTGCTTCTAGGGTAAATTTGGTTCACCTGCTTCATTTAAGAATGGAAGAGGTTGAGACATTCTTGCATATGCCATATTGTACTCAAAACAGTTAAAAATAAGACAGCGGAGAAATTCACTTAGATGACCCTCCATGGAGCAAAGAATAAAAAGAGGAAGGAGGAAGAAAAGACAAATGAAAAAAACAGGTTGAAAAAGAAAATGGATATAATTAGCTAAAATAATAACAAGGCAGATTCCACTATGATCCTTTCATATGTGTGCAAGAGTCTTGCTGATAAAGTACACTATAATCTTGCCTGTAATAAATGCTTTCAAGTGCAACAGAGTATCACACCCATCCGGCATCCCTTTATGGGCAGAATAGAGATCCAATCCTGGTACCGGGATGTGGAGGGAGGCCACCCAATCAATGCTGGGCCTGTGGGAAAAGGCCACAGTGGACAAGACACTGCTTCCAGCTGACTTGGTCCCACTCCAGAGAGGCGGCCTTCTAAAGTGAGGAAAAGGAGACCAGCCCAGACTGCATTTCTGGCCTGACGGGAGTGGAGGCAGGGACATGCCCTGGAATGAGAGAGTGCAGTGCCAAGAGAGCTCCTAGAGTGATTGACTCATGCTAGAGGAGGTGGAGGTTGGAGGCAGTGGTGTCCTGAGAGCCCCAACCATTTTTTGAACCATCCATGGGCTGAGAAGGTGTGGGTTCTGGGCTGAACACCGATTGCAACTCTGGGGGGCTGACCACGCAGCAAGCCAAAGGAGGGAGGTCGAGAAGAGGTGTGCTATTCTGGGACTTGATTTCTCTCTCTCTGATGATGGCTTTGGGTGGCCCTGGCTGCTTGTACTATACTGTCTACCTGATAGGTGGTGGGGGCTACCTCACCTGAATTAGCCTTGCTAAGGACAATCTGCAGGAAGCTGGGAAACAAGCTATTTTAGACAGGTATGTTCATGCAGGCAACCCAGTAATGGCCCAGGGTCATGCCAGGGCTGGGGGGTGCGGTCTTAAGCACCTCCAGATATTGCAGCCACAATCAATACATCATGTGAGACACTATAGGTAAAAATGGGAGCAGTTGGAGGAGATTTTACACTGCTGTGACAAGATCTGTGCCAGACCAAAGACAAAACTCCACAAACTGAAGGGTGGGTGTTGGGACTCAAAGATACAGTACACACCCTACAATCCATGACAAAGATATCTGAAGCTGCCAGAGAATTGGTGGCTAGAGTGGAGGATGCGCAGAGAAGGACACAGAGGAACAATCTGTGTGTTGTTGGGGTTCCAGAGGGTAGCAAAGGGACCTCACCTGAGGCATTCCTGGAGCCCATCATGCCTCTGAACTCATTATCATCCTGCTTTATCGTGGGGGGGATCCACAGGGTGTTGATGCGGCACCCTTTCCCAGGGGTTCCCCCGATCGATAAGAGCTAAACGGCTCAATTATCATGATAAAGCAAAATCCCCCTATTTGCACAGAGTCAAGGGATGCTTTAATACAACTTGCACACAGTGTTAATTTCCCCCCACTATATGAGACTGGTACAACAACGTAAATCCTTTATGGAGGCTAAGAGAAAATTGTGTAACTTCAAAATCTGCTATTTGCAGCGCTACTCAGTGAAACCTAAAGTTATCTTTCAAGGCTACACCTTTGTCTTTGACACATTAGAGGAGGTGTGGTAGTGGGCATAGGAGAAGAGAGCTCTCAGACTAAATCCTGCCATAGGACGGGGGTCTGCCCCCTCACCACTGCAGCTGCTGCCTGAACAGAAACCACTCCTGCTCAGTGAGAAGAAAGAAAGACTCCCCTCTGTCGGATCCTGAGATGGGGACTGGGAGTAGGCAGAGTGTCTGCAGGAAAGTACCATCTTGCCTGGCATGTTACCCCCATATTTCACTGTATATATGTTGTTTTAGTTGTATGTGTCACTGGGACCCTGCCAGCCAGGGCCCCAGTGCTCATAAGTGTGCCCTGTATGTGTTACCTGTGTTATGACTAACTGTCTCACTGAGGCTCTGCTAACCAGAACCTCAGTGGTTATGCTCTCTCATTTCTTTCCAAATTGTCACTAACAGGCTAGTGACCAATTTCACCAATTTACATTAGCATACTGGAACACCCTTATAATTCCCTAATATATGGTACGGAGGTCCCCAGGGTACTGGGGTTCCAGGAGATCCCTATGGGCTGCAGCATTTCTTGTGCCACCCATAGGGAGCTCTGACAATTCTTACACAGGCCTGCCACTGCAGCCTGAGTGAAATAACGTCCACGTTATTTCACAGCCATTTACCACTGCACTTAAATAACTTATAAGTCACCTATATGTCTAACCTTTACCTGGTAAAGGTCGGGTGCTAAGTTACTTAGTGTGTGGGCACCCTGGCACTAGCCAAGGTGCCCCCACATTGTTCAGGGCAAATTCCCCGGACTTTGTGAGTGCGGGGACACCATTACACGCGTGCACTATACATAGGTCACTACCTATGTATAGCTTCACAATGGTAACTCCGAATATGGCCATGTAACATGTCTAAGATCATGGAATTGCCCCCCCAATGCCATCCTGGCATTGGTGAGACAATCCCATGATCCCACGGGTCTCTAGCACAGACCCGGGTACTGCCAAACTACCTTTCCCGGGGTTTCACTGCAGCTGCTGCCAACCCCTCAGACAGGTTTTTGCCCTCCTGGGGTCCAGCCAGGCTTGGCCCAGGAAGGCAGAATAAAGGACTTCCTCAGAGAGAGGGTGTTACACCCTCTCCCTTTGGAAAAAAAGTGTCATGGCTGGGGAGGAGTAGCCTCCCCCAGCCTCTGGAAATGCTTTGATGGGCACAGATGGTGCCCATCTCTGCATAAGCCAGTCTACACCAGTTCAGGGATCCCCCAGCCCTGCTCTGGCGTGAAACTGGACAAAGGAAAGGGGAGTGACCACTCCCCTGACCTGCACCTCCCCTGGGAGGTGCCCAGAGCTCCTCCAGTGTGCTCCAGACCTCTGCCATCTTGGAAACAGAGGTGCTGCTGGCACACTGGACTGCTCTGAGTAGCCAGGGCCAGCAGGTGACGTCAGAGACTCCTTCTGATAGGCTCCTTCAGGTGTTGCTAGACTATCCTATCTCCTAAGTAGCCAAACCTCCTTTTCTGGCTATTTAGGGTCTCTGCTTTGGGGAATTCTTTAGATAACTAATGCAAGAGCTCATCAGAGTTCCTCTGCATCTCTCTCTTCACCTTCTGCCAAGGAATCGACTGCTGACCGCGCTGGAAGCCTGCAAAACTGCAACAAAGTAGCAAAGACGACTACTGCGACCTTGTAACGCTGATCCTGCCGCCTTCTCGACTGTTTTCCTCGTGGTGCATGCTGTGGGGGTAGTCTGCCTCCTCTCTGCACTAGAAGCTCTGAAGAAATCTCCCGTGGGTCGACGGAATCTTCCCCCTGCAACCGCAGGCACCAAAGAACTGCATCACCGGTCCTCTGGGTCTCCTCTCAGCACGACGAGCGAGGTCCCTTGAACTCAGCAACTCTGTCCAAGTGACTCCCACTGTCCAGTGACTCTTCAGTCCAAGTTTGGTGGAGGTAAGTCCTTGCCTCCCCATGCTAGACTGCATTGCTGGGAACCACGTGTTTTGCAGCTACTCCGGCTCCTGTGCACTCTTCCAGGATTTCCTTTGTGCACAGCCAAGCCTGGGTCCCCGGCACTCTAACCTGCAGTGCACGACCTCCTGAGTTGTCCTCCGGCGTCGTTGGACCCTCTTTCGTGACTTTGGGTGAGCTCCGGTTCACTCCACTTCATAGTGCCTCTTCCGGCACTTCTACGGGTGCTGCCTGCTTCTGAGTGGGCTCCTTGTCTTGCTGGGTGCCCCCTCTGTCTCCTCACGCAACTGGCAACATCCCGGTCCCTCCTGGGCCACAGCAGCATCCAAAAACCCTAACCGCGACCCTTGCAGCTAGCAAGGCTTGTTTGCGGTCTTTCTGTACGGAAACAACTCTGCATGACTCTTCAGGACGTGGGACATCCATCCTTCAAAGGGGAAGTTTCTAGCCCTTGTCGTTCTTGCAAAATCCACAGCTTCTACCATCTGGTGGCAGCTTCTTTGCACTCACAGCTGGCATTTCCTGGGCATCTGCCCACTCCCGACTTGATCGTGACTCTTGGACTTAGTCCCCTTGTTCCACAGGTACTCTCGTCTGGAAATCCATTGTTGTTGCATTGCTGGTGTTGGTCTTCCTTGCAGAATTCCCCTATCACGACTTCTGTGCTCTTTGGGGAACTTAGGTGCTCTTTGCACCTACCTTACAGGGTCTTGGGGTGGGCTATTTTTCTAACCCTCACTGTTTTCTTACAGTCCCAGCGACCCTCTACAAGGTCACATAGGTTTGGGGTCCATTCGTGGTTCGCATTCCACTTCTAGAGTATATGGTTTGTGTTGGCCCTATCCCTATGTGCCCACATTGCATTCTATTGTGACTATACATTGTTTGCACTGTTTTCTATTGCTATTACTGCATATTTTGGTATTGTGTACATATATCTTGTGTATATTTGCTATCCTCATACTGAGGGTACTCACTGAGATACTTTTGGCATACTGTCATAAAAATAAAGTACCTTTATTTTTAGTATATCTGTGTATTGTGTTTTCTTATGATATTGTGCATATGACACTAGTGGTACTGTAGGAGCTTCACTCGTCTCCTAGTTCAGCCTAAGCTGCTCTGCTAAGCTACCTTTTCTATCAGCCTAAGCTGCTAGACACCCCTCTACACTAATAAGGGATACCTGGACCTGGTGCAAGGTGTAAGTACCCCTTGGTACCCACTACAAGCTAGGCCAGCCTCCTACATTGGTTGTGCAGCGGTGGGATAAGTACTTGCAACTACTTACCACTTTGTCATATTGTACTTTTCATAAGAGAAAAATATACAAAACAAGTTCAGTGTATGTACACCTAACCAAAAAGTTTTGCTTTTCTTCTCTTACTCTTTTTCTAAGTGCTGAAAAGTACCTCTAAACCTTTCAAAAAGTTCTTAAAAAGTTTAAAGTCACCAATGGGTTTGCAGACTCTGATTTGCTCTCCATATGATAGAGGGAGGACGACAGATCTAAATGATGGCTGTGCCCAGTATGAGGGCACACTACCACTTTGGATCTCAAGCAGCCCAGATTTTACATGAAGGCAGAGAGGCTGACTGCCAGGGGTACATGGATAGTCACTATCCTTGCCACCGGGAACTCTCAATGGTGGGCCTTGCCTACACACCTGCGGTTTTCTTGGTGCATTCTTTGGCGTTCGTTCTGTGCTCTCATCCACACTATAAGTGCTTGCAGCTGTGTCACCTTCTGCACATACTTTCATTTCATTGTAGTCTAGGGTATGTAGGGTATATAGCTCAACACCTTAGGTCACCATATGGGCAGAACATTAGGAGATCTCTCTACCTACACACATGGTGGTTTATGCTTTACTTGGCCTCTGTCTCAGATTTTTCCCAACGCCTGGGACCTGAGTACAGGTGAGTCACCTTCAGTTGGTGAGTAATTCACACCAGGAGACAGGGGCTGAATACTGGTGAGTCATCCTTAGCTGCCGAGTCATCCACAACAACAACATGAAGCAAGTCATCCACAACAATAGTGAGTCTTTCCCAGCTGTTGAGTGACCCAAAACAACATCTTGAGGCAGCCATCTTTAAAGCTCTGAACTATACGTTGCCTGGCTCCTGAACATTTAATGCTTCATATGAAGGAATCCATTCTTGGTGCTTCTCCTGCCCAGCCTCCGAATTCGGATCACACATCTTCAGCTGGATATGAAAAGTACTCTATTTATGGATCAAATCTGTTTATTAGTATATAAAAGGCATAGGAACCAGACACAAAACACTGTGCTACAACCATAACGGACAGGAGCAATAAATACAGACCAGTACCGCTGTCATGGATAGGAGGAATGAGCCGAATGACAAGGCACGCAGAAGTTGCATTCCCCGCAACCCCATCCATTGGCGCTGATGCCCACGTTGCCCATGTCCATAAAACCAGTCCGTGCTAAGCTGGAATGCACAGAAACAAACAAAAACACATTAACTGAACAGTGCTCCCCTATACCACCTTCAGCAATGCCTCTCCCTCCCGATGCCCTCCTCCCCGCGCTCCCTCAGGAGGCCCCCCAGCCCCGTCACCCTCCCTCAGACACCTCCAGCAGCCCCAGTACCCTTAGATAGGCAGGACAAGTCAATTAGTTAAATTCAGTGCAAAGAATCAGGATGAAGGGTCACCAAAGTTCGGAGGGCTCCTCTGCCCTCTGCTGTGAAGCCAATGTTAATTTCTCCATCGCAAGGATGAACCACAGCCTATGGAGCCAGGAGGTGTAAGCCGGGACCCTGTCCGAACCCCACAGAGCCAAGATCGCCTGATGTGCTGCATTAAGGGCAAGGGCCATCTGTCGGCCCCTCAACGAGCGCTGAGTGTAGGTGCAGGGGTTGGGTAAACCCAATATAACATATGCCGGAATCCTAGGTATCTCTGTATGAAAAACTTTGTCCATATCATCAAGTATGCCCTTCCAAAATCTATTTAACTTGGGACAGTGCCACAGCAGATGTATAAGTGTGCCCGTGTTGCCGCATCCCCTCCAGCAGAGCAGCGATCTAGAAGGGTCCCATGCTTGCACCCTAGCCAGCGCATAGTCCCAGTGTGTTGCCAGTTTATAGGCTGTCTCTGCACCCGACTTGTTGTGCGCTGTATGGTGTGCTCTATAGTGGATACTCTCCCATTCCTCCTCTGTCAGCCCTCGTCCCAACTCCTCCTCCCATCTCTTCTGTCCCAGGGTTTTCAGCGGAAGTGCAACTCCCTGCAAGAGTCTATACAGCTCCGATATCACCCGTTTATCATCTTTCTTCACCTGAAGCCATCTCTCAAAAGGAGTTAGCTCTCTGTCCGCCAAGGGCCTGACCGCCGGCTGGAGGGCCCAATGTCGGACCTGATAATATGTTAACCTGTCCGCCTCCGCGAGCCCATAAACCTCCCTCATCCGATCGAAAGGGATTATTCCCTCCACATCAAATAAGCTCCCCACTCTTCTGCAGCCCCCTTCATACCAATGACGGAAGCCCTCCGGCTGCAGGCCCGGAGGGAGCATAATACGGGTTCTCACAAATCGGCGACAAGGGAGAGGGGAAGGTCGTCAGCTCCTTCCTGACTGCCACTGCATCCCAAACTCGGAGGGTCGCACCCTTAATCGGGGAGGAATATAGCCCCTGTGCTCTGTGCCTACGTCGGAGCCAGGGCTCCTTCAATATGTGAGACCCAGCCACCGCCTGGTCCTTAAAGCACCAATGCTATTCTGTAAGCGGCCGGTTCCACTCCAGTAGAAAGTGCAACTGAGCTTCCTGGTAGTACTTCAACAGACACAGGACCGCCAATCACCCTTCGTCCTTAGGATGACACATTGTGCGGCGCGGGATCTGCGCTGGCCTCCCATCCCATATAAACTTCAGAATCGCCGTTTGAAGCATTGCAATAGTATGTGGCGGTGGCATCAGAGGAAGCGTCTGGAACACATAAAGTATGCGCAACAAAACCGTCATCTTAACCGCAGAAACCCTGCCAAACCAGGACAGCTTTTGTTTACCCCAAGTCCGTCCCTAGGTCCTTCAAAATCTCCCCAGCGAGGGAGGCGTAATTCATGCTAACCGTCTTAGTCGCTGACGTGGCCAGCTCTATCCCTAAGTACGGGATATGTGACGCCGCCCATATGAAGGGATATCTGGACCGAAGGGCCTCCTCATGCTCCGGAAGGACTGACAAATGTAGAATCTGTGACTTCTGTGTGTTCACCTTATACCCTGAGACCCTGCCAAAGACATTCAGGGTCTCAAGAAGCGCCGGTAACGGAACCATAGGTTCCGCCAAAGTGATGATCACATCATCCGCATATAGTCTAATGAGATGATGATCCCCCCAAATTTAACCCCAATGACATGGGGGTCATCCCGGAGGTGCTGCACCAGAGGCTCCATGTACAGAGCAAACAAAAGCGGGGAAAGCGGACACCCCTGCTGCATTCCCTGTCGTATCGGGAAAGGTGACGACAGAGTCCCATTGACACGGACTGCTGCTTTAGGCTCCTGATAAATACATTTAATCCAGGTCAGAAGCACCTGTCCCACCCCAAAGTGCTCCAACACCCGGAAGAGATAGGGCCAGTTCATCCTGTCAAACGCCTTCTCCGCATCTATGGAGAGAAGGAGCGCCTTCCTACGGGACCTGTTTGTTTTATCTATTATGTGTAAGAGCTTTTTCGTGTTGTCCCCGCACTGTCTATGGGGCATAAAGCCCGCCTGGCCCGGGTCAATAAGTCCAGGCATAAAAGGGTTGAGACGCTGCGCCAAGACACCGGTGAATAACTTGCCATCTATATTCAGGAGTGAGATGGGTCTATGTGAGCCACAATCCTCCGGATTCTATCCAGGCTTATGGATGACCATGATAGTGGCCTCGAGCATGCTGGGAGCGAGGGCCTTCGGCGTGAGGAAAGAGTTAAAGAGCAGCACAAGGACTGGGGCCAATTCTGGACAGTAGGTCTTATAAAAGAGCGCAGTGAAGCAAACGTTTCCCACATTGGTTACCCCCCACGTAGAAATTGTGTTTGAGCCTGGCTATTGCAGACTCTGCTAGGTCCCAATCCAGTCTCTTCAACTGATGACGCACCTTCTCCAGCTCCCTCCATATTCTAGGGGCACCCGTGCATTTGTGGGAGCATTCTAATGCTGACACTTTCTGCTCTAACCCCGCCCTCAGCTCTCTTCTAGTTTTATTTTCTTTGGCCGAGAGTGAGATCACCTCCCCACGCACAACTGCTTTCAGCGCCTCCCAAAGTGTCGCTAGGCTAGTCTCCCCATTATCATTGTGTCTGAGGTAATCCAGAATCACCTGCTGCAATGCATCTTCCACCGATCGGGACAGCAGCAATGTGTCCCGGAAGCACGAACCTGGGGCCTGAGCCTGCTCCGCTTCAAGACAGGCCACCAAGGTTAAGGGGGCATGATCTGTCATAGCCCTAGGCTCAATCGTAGCCTCCCTAACTCGGGAACCAAACTCCGAGGAAGTTAAAAAGAGGTCTATGACTTTATAGGTCTTGGCCACCGCCGAATAAAATGTATAGTCACCAAGGGTCTGATGTGTCCTCTGCCAAACGTCATCAAGGTCGCAGTCAGTCAACCACTGTCGCCCCACCGGTGTCAGTGCCCCAGCCTGCCCATAGCGGTGTCCCGATTGGTCTAGCTCATTATCCATGACCAAATTGAAGTCCCTGCCCACAAGGATAGCCCTGTCCGGAGTAGTAAGCATCGGGGTTATAGCCTGCCTCATGAATGTTTCTTGCTGCACATTGGGAGCATATAACGTAGCAACTGTAAAGTGGAATGATTCTACGTGCAGTCTATGAGCTAGAAATCTCCCCTTAACCTTGTGGATCTTGGCGACCACCTCCCGAGAGAAAGCTCTCGATAGTAAGATCGCCAACCCTGCATGCTTCGTTGGGGCGGAGGACCAAAACTGCCTGGGAAACCATCTGGAATGCATACGATATGTGTCTGAGGCCACCAAATGCATTTCCAGCAGCAGACAAATGTGGCTCTGAGATCTCTCTAAAGCAGAGAGGATCGCCAACCTCTTCGTTGGGCTATTAAGGCCTCTGACGTTAAGACTTAAACATTTTAATGACATGGGTGGTTATGTAAGTAAAGCCCTAGTCGGCAACCCTCCCCGTGGGGCAGCATCCGGGGACACCCCCAGAAAAAGCGCGGTCTCCAGGGAAGAAGGGCCGAGACAACAACAAGTAAGGCCACCCAGGAGAGCACAAAAGAACAAAACCAAAAGGCACAACAGGTGCACATCAAACACAGACAAGTCCTCCATCGGAAATCCAACGAGAGGTAAGTTCTAGACAGGGGTCAACTACGCCTCCCAAGGCTGTCCCGCGATGTCCCGAGACCCCGCCGCCCGGGTTCCCCCCAGCATCTTCACTGCTTTCTCTGGAAACGGGCCCGCACCACCTCAGCTTTTCAGGGATCCTTCACATCTAGCAACTGGTCCCCGCCGCCAGACTGCTCAACACAGACTATCTCTCCAGCGCACGTTCGGACAACGACGGTCGTGGCTGCCTCTGCTTCTTATCTCTCTTGCGCCCTCGTGCCCGTTTCTCAGCAAGGACCCCCACCAGAGGCCCGGAACCCGCCTCCTCCTCCAGATTCACGATCCGACGTGCCTCCGGCAGTGACTTCACATGCCTCATCTGGTCCCCCCATCGAAACATGAGACGGAATGGGTGACCCCAGGTATTAGGAGTAGAATTAGCACAGAGGTGCTCCGTGATAGGCTTAAGTTCCCTACGCCTCATCAGTGTCTGCAGCGCAAGGTCCTGGAACAACTGTAGTGTATGCCCTCTGAACTGGACCTGGGGAAGATTGCGTGTCTTTTGCAATATATTTTCTTTGGTCACAAAATTATGGACACAAGCCAGGATGTCCAGGGGGTGTGTGCTGGACCCACCCGGCCGACCAGCTCTGTGAACCCGATCCAGTGCTATTTCATGCGTGGTGTTCGGGCCCAGGATGGAACGGAACAAGGCCGTAACAAACTCCTTGATATCTTCGCCTTCCGCCCCAGCCGGAGCACCTCTAATATGGATATTATGCCTCCGAGAGCGATTTTCAAGGTCCTCTGTTGCGATCCGCAGTTGCTCCTGCTGCTCCCAGAGACGTAGAACCTCCTGCTGCAACTGTTCAATCTCTTCTCCTCGGGAGATCTCATTATCCTCCATACTCGACACACTTTCCCCCAGCGAAGTAACATTGGTACGTAGGTCCCGCAGCTCCTTGGAAAGGTCCTTCCGCAGCTCCTGCAGGTCCATCCTCAAGAAGTCAAACAAGGAGGTAAGAAAGCCCTTCGTCACTGGTGCCCCGCCGTCCTCTTCCTCTTCACCCCGATCGTCAGGACTCTTTGTCTGCGGGGCCCCTTCGGCAGGTTTGCTCGGTGAAGGGTGAGATCTCGTCAACATCTCCCTCACTGATTGGTCCCTTTTCGGCTTGGAGGACACCATCTGTGCCCCTAGTATCAGCCGCTACCAAAGTGGGAACAACTCCTGTCTCCCACCTCGGCGCCTCACAGCAGTCTGTCTCGCGCCGCCAGGCCTCCGCCCTCCACTGGGGCCCCTAGCTCCTGCTCAGGGCAGTCGGACCTGCCCAATTGTGAGCGACCAGCCCCACCACTGCTGCGCACTTAGGGCCAGCCCGTCCTGCTACTGCTCCACTGCAGGGCCCTCCGGAGCCCCAATCTGGTGCTTAATGACCCTCCACAGCCGCCTTCTATACTTTCACGCTGCGGGCCGAAATGTCCCGCCGAGCCCAGCACCTGTGCTCACCCTGCTCACCTCAGGCCTTCTGTTCTGCCGTCTCCAGGGGGGGTTCGGGGGTCTCTTTCTCTCCCCTTTCCCACCTGCACCGCCTCAGTCAGGCCTCCCCGAAGGGAGCCAGGGCCCTCTCTGGCCCGGAAGGCCCCGACCACGTGGCACCGACCTTCGCCGCAGCCCCCCTTCCTGCTCCACATCTCCACAGCCCGACATCCGCCGCCACACCAACGGGAGCTGCCGCTCCCCTCCTCGGTGGTGCGCGGCCAGGAGCTCTATCTCCACTCCCCAGGCCGTTCCCCTGACCACGGGCCCAGGCTGCCGCGCTCACCAAGGGCGAGCGCGCATCGGGCCCTCCGACGCTCTGTCCGGCAGCCTCCGTCGGCCCGATCAGCCCCTTGTCTGGCCGCTCGGAGTGGCCCCCCGTTCTTCTCGGCACCCCCCCAAGACTCGGGGGACGCCTCAGCCAGCAGGATCCGGGTCCGTAGCGACGCCGGAGAGGCCCGAGCAGTGGAGCCCCAGGACACACGTCCGTTCACAACGCCATCTTGGACACGCCTCCAAAGTACTACATTTAGAGCTCTCCCACTTTGATATTAGTCCCCTGGCCACCCGGCTCGTTGGTAGGGGCTTTGTTGCTTTGCTTGGGCTTCTTGTCACAAACCTGGATAAAGGGTAAGCTTGGTATCTCTCACAGCTGGCGAACCTCTGTGCATTCAAGCTGCCAAACATTCAAAAAAGAGGTATGACATGGTTACTTAGTTGCGCAGCTAAGTTAGTTGCTTATTGTGTAAATTGTGGTCTATGGCTAGGAACTCTTTTTTATTTTTGGTCAATCTGGTGTGCTATCTTGTGAGGAGAAACGTTAAACATCATTGTATACTTTGTCAGCATGCTAGTGCAGATCACGCATCAACTAGGTACGAAGGTTGATGCTCTACACAAGCTATTTGTTGTGATGTATAATGTTGAGCTGAGACAAGTAATGTATGTACTCTTGTGATAGTCTTGTTTGTGTACATCACTGTAAGCTCATAGTGTGTTTGCCTGTTTAGCAGGCACAGTATATTGATTCTCCCCTTTAGCAAACACTAAGCACCCTTCTAGGTAGCATCTGTCAGTTTCCGTTTTGGGTGATATAACTGTCCTGCTACCTGTACTAACATTTTCTTTATGATTACTCAACCTATAGGTCCAAGTGGGACCTCTGGAGGATAGTGGATCTTCACATTTGTTATTTTGGTAAATTGTTTTACCCTTTTTAGTTTGTTTTTTAGTTTGTTGTTTGTTTCTAAACTGCTTTCCCTTGTGTTCATTCCCACCCACTGCATACTGATTTTCATGTTTTGCCAGTTTGAGAACAGTTTTGGAGGCAGGTCACTAAATTGGTATTTTATGATGCCTTGCCTGTTGGTCCCCAAAATGGACTATGACTGATAGTAAAAGTTCAGGAAGCATGAGGTGAGGGTGGTGGTGGTGGTGGTGGGGGGGGGGAGGTTTGATAGGGAGATGTTAGTGTGTAATTTTTTTTGTAGCAGTTTAGAGGTTGCTGTTTTCCATTGCACAATCGTGCCAGACATGTATGCCACACTCCCTATGCAGATTCACCTGGCTTGACTACTGAATGGGTTGATTGGATGGCAGAGAGGCAAGTCAGTGATATTAGGCATATGAGGGTCATTTTGTAGAATTGAAATGATCTCTTGGACCATATTAACTGAAGTGCAGTCCTTTGAACTGCATGTCATCATGCTCCAGGCATCCTTTTTCTTCAGGAAACCCACATCTTAGGCAGTAGATGTCCCTTCCTGGCTTTCATAAAGGCTTCCCCTTTATGGTCACTTGGACTTTGACACAGTATGATAAACTGGGTAGATATGTAGTGATTACTGGCTTATTGCACAGTGTACCAATCTTTCTGCTCTGCCTCTATGCCCCCCATCCTTTGGCAGTGGCCTACCTTGAAGACATTGGAGTACTCTTGATGTGGAACACACAACCATCTCCCTTGTCTAGATTCATGTTGGCACTAGGTTCCACTGACCCACGGAAAGCACTACGGCCCATATTTATACTTTTTGACGCTAAACTGCGCTAACGCAGTTTAGCGTCAAAAAATTTTGCGCCGTCTAACGCCATTCTGAAGCGCCATGCGGGCGCCGTATTTATGGAATGGCGTTAGCCGGCGCAAGCAGACCGGCGCTGCCTGGTGTGCGTGGAAAAAAACCACGTAGACCAGGCAGCGCCGGCGTTGGGCAAAAATGACGTTAGGGCGTCTTAAAATGGGGCAAGTCAGGTTGAGGCAAAAAAATCGTCTTAACCCGACTTGCGCCATTTTTTAACGACGCCCATCAACATGACTCCTATCATTGTAAAGATAGAAGTCATGCCCCCTTGCCCAATGGCCATGCCCAGGGGACTTCTGTCCCCTGGGCATGGTCATTGGGCATAGTGGCATGTAGGGGGGCACAAATCAGGCCCCCCTATGCCAAAAAAAATTATTAAAAAAAAAAAAAAAAAATACTTACCTGAACTTACCTGAATGTCCCTGGGGTGGGTCCCTCCAGCCTTGGGTGTCCTCCTGGGGTGGGCAAGGGTGGCAGGGGGGGTCCCTGGGGGCAGGGGAGGGCACTCTGGGCTCATTTTGAGCCCACTTGTCCCTTAACGTCATGCCTGACCCAGGCGTTAAAAAGCGGCGCAAATGCGCCGTTTTTAGCCACGCCCACTCCCGGGCGTCTCTTTTGCCCGGGAGTATAAATACCACGTAAAGGCCTGGGAGTCATTTTTTAGACGGGAACGCCTCCCTTGCATATCATTAACGCAAGGAAGGGGTTCACGCTAAAAAATGACGCACATTCCGGGAACTTTGGCGCTATACGCCTCTAACGCCATAGTATAAATATGGCGTTAGTTGGCGTTAGTTTAGCGTCGAATTTGCGTCGAAAAAAACGACGCAAATTCGGCGCAAACGGAGTATAAATACGGCCCCACATGTCTGCAAGGTGGCTAAATCTTTTACTTTGCCATTCATGGTTCCTTCTCCAGGCTCGACTACTTCCTAATCCCCAATTCTGAACCTTACAAAGTGTCTGGGGCACAAATCCAGGTGAGGAGCCTGTTGGATAATTCATCAATAGAATTGCTATGTGGGACAGGTGGAGCAGTTGGAGGGAGCAGTTGGCGCATGGACAAATGGCTACTGACAAACCCAAAACATGGGGGGGTCCATGGCCAACCCTGTGCATACTTTCATAACAATGAAACTTCCATGACCTGATTTGGAGGGCCTTTGGGAGGCATTCAAAGCAACTCTCAGAGGGAACATCATCAATTATCATGCTGGGGTGAAACAGGAGCGGTAATGGGAGGTGCAAGATTTCAAATGTCAAAGTGCCAACCTGGAGGCCACTTATCAGACCGCGCCCTTTGATGCTGTTCTAAATAATCCAAGTAAAACTCTATACTGGCTTTGTACCAACACTATACGTAGAGACCACATACTGGTTCTTACAAAGAAAGTTAAGTAGAGTGTAATGAGAGAGGTGAATATCACCCAGGAATTTGCAACTTACTACAAATGTTTATACTCACGTGATCAGCGAGTTGAAAGGGAAGCCCTGTCCGATTTGTGCATGACTCACTGATGGCCCAAATTAATCTTGTTTGATTTAGCTCAAGATGGAGCTCAAAGATGGAGAATTGATGGAGGCCCTTTAGCAGATCCAAACGGTAAGGACTCCGGGCCCAAAAAAGGATCCGTGTGGAGTATTTTAGGGCATTCTCATCAGAACCTATAAGCCCAATTTGACAGATTCTTCTGGAGGTGGCTGTAGAGGGGACTCTCCCACTGAACCTCCAGAAAGTAGAGCTGTTGGTGATTCATAAGTCAGGTCTCCCTTAGAACATTGCTCATCAGATCACCTGATTTCCTTCCTAAATGTGAACCAAGGCTCTTGCTAATAGTTTATAGAAAATTATTACCTAGTTAGTATCCAAATATCTGGCTTTATGCTCGGGAGGGAGACCAGACATAATACAAGGGTCTTTAATGCAGTGGCATTAGTGGAGAAGCTACTGGGTTCCCTGGTGGTTTTCTGTCAGACTTTGAGAAGGCCTTTGATTCCAATGGGTGTGATTGCCTATTCCTCCTTCTGGACTAGCTGAATTTTAGCCCTGGATATAGGCAATGTGAGCCCTTATTATACACAGACCTCTCGGTGAGGGTCAGAGTCAGAAGGGTGATATCAGACACATTCGAAGTGCGGCCGGGCACCAGACAGTGGTGTCCACTCACACCATACTCTTCACTATACCCGTAGAACCACTGGCTCAAAGGGTATACATAGATGCACAGATCAGGGAGTTTGAGTGGGTACCCAGAATTGGCGACAGGATCACCCTCTTGGAGGATGATGTCCTAGTTTACCTAAGTCACCCATAATGGCTAGGACCTCCACTACAGATATTTGGGCCCTTTCCAGGGCTTTGTTTAAATTCTACAATGTTCACCCTATGTCTTACAGGGACCCCACATCCTGTACTGGATTGGGCGGGTGACCTGCAGATAGCAGGAGGGGGATTTAGATATCTAGGTGTGTTCATCTTGCCAGATCCCAGAGGGCCTGGGGTGAGAATATTCAGCCCCAGCTTGAGAGGCTCACCACGGATATAACCTGGTTGCCACTTCTTCTAAATCTCTTGGGCCCTGCTGAGATTTTTAAGATGACAGCACTGCTAAGGTCGTTGTACTAGCACATAAGTCACCCTAAAAACTTCCCTATAATTTTTCCCAAAACTTTACTCTACATTACAGACCTTTCTATGGCAGAACAGGGTAGTCAGGAATGCACTTTAGAGGTGCTTCAAATCAACTATGAGAGGGGCAGAGCGGCTGCAGACGTGGACTCTTTTTGGACAGCTGCATGCCTTGCACTCCTTAATGAATGATGGTTTGATTTGGATGGTGACCCTGCATACACAGCTGAGCAATGGGCTATGCATGATAAACACCTGCTTCACCTTCTGTACAGAGGGAAGGCGCACTTAGATTTTCCACCTGCCATGCGGGCAATGCTAATGGTGTGGCATGACATGATGAAGCTCCTGGGTTGGTGCAATGCGCTCACTAAAGCGACCCCATTGTGGGTGGGAAATAAACTCCCATAAGTCACAAGTCTGATGGGATTTTTAAGATGGGATTTGATCCGGGTGTAGACTCTGTGAGATGTGAAACAAAGGGACAGACATGCAATCCTTCACCAAGCTTCAGGCTGATCACTGCAGCCAGTTATTTTGATACTTGCAATTGAGACGTGCTGAAACAGTAAATGACAACACTAATAGAAATCCCAGATTTTAATCCCTAGACAGGCCAAAGTGCTATTCAAGAAACTGCAGGAGGGAAACATCTCCTGTATTTATATTTACTTAGTTGTTAACATCCCTAACTCCATCCAACAACTAAAGGATGCCTGGGAGAATGACCTGGTCACTCTCACAGATGATAATTGTCAGAAGGTGCTCGCCACCAAGAGGGAACCAGCGACGCTTCACAATCCCAAATTATCCAATTACAATATTTACACTGCACTTACTTTACAAAAATGTGGCTATGGAGCAAGAGTCTAAGAACTTTTCTCCAATGTCTGAGATGTGGGGACTTGGAGGGTGATCTGTTACAGTATGGACTTGCAGAATCAAGGTCCTTTTATTGAGGGGAAGTTTGCCAATCCTTATGGGATCCTAAATTGACCATCTTACATATCCAAACAGACTTGGACAGTAACCTACAAATGGTGTTCCTGTGGCTAACCCTGGTCCAAACAAGACATTAATATGAATTGAAAATACGCTGAAGCAGTATCTGTGTTGGGCTGGAAGAAAGGAATAAACCAATGCACGGCAGTGAAAGAGCCAATATGTGTGGCGAAGGGATGCCCACACCACCACATGAAGAAATGTTTGGACTGGGGTCAGTATAAGGGACTATGGAGGTCATTCCGACCCCGGCGGTCAAGGACCGCCGGGGCCGGGGTCGGCGGGAGCACCGTCAACAGGCTGGCGGTGCTCCGCCGGGCATTCTGACCGCGGCGGTACAGCCGCGGCCAGAAACGGAAAGTCGGCGGTGTACCGCCGACTTTCCGCTGCCCATGGGAATCCGCCGCCGGCCGGGGTCAGAATGACCCCCTATGAATGGAATTCACGAATAGGCCCTCAGGATCAGTAGATGCAGAGATGTCCGGCTGTTCATTTGCATTTCTAGTATTTATTTGTGTCACAGGAGTGGAATACTGAGGGTGAAGTGGCCAGAATTTATATTATCTTTTAGAACCCGCTGTTAGACTTGTATGCCTTAGGGTGGTCTTCCTCCCAATGTTTTGCCTGTTTTACTTCACTTTTTTGGCTGGAATTTGTTTCCGTGGGCTTTAGAACTCTGTGCAATTTACCACTGCTAAACAATGCTAAAGTGCTTCTGCTCACTCTCCTAAAAATTTAGAAAATTGGCTTACACCTAATTTGCACTAGTTGCCATATTTAATTTACTTATAAGTCCCTACTCCAACGGTGAATCACCCCTAATACTTCTGGGTTCAAATCTAGTAGTCATACCAGGGATGTGAAGCAAAGGAGCACACCTACAGCTATTCTTAGATTCACTGAAGGGACCGGAATCTTGATAAATGTGTGACTTCAGGAGGGGTCCCTCCCTGGTGTGAATACTTGATTTGAACCCAGTAGTATAAGGGTGAATTACAGTTGGACGGTTAAGTAAGACCGATTCTTATCTGCGTGTATGAATTAGTTACTAAAAGACACAAGTAGGAGTACCCTTGCCTGCCTGATGAAGGCCCTAGACCCTCCTAAGAGGGATCTTACTGAGGCTGAAACATGTTGGCAAAGGTGACGTAGAAAGAATGTTCAAGACTTAGATTCAGAGTAACATTCCCAGTGTTTTAAATCCAGCCTTGCTACTACAAAATAAAGGGAAAGGCTAGGGTTTATAAGGTTTTTGATTAAAAAAAACCTGGACCTCTTGTATGATCAGAAGAACATTTATTCTGATCTCCTTCGCAACGAGGTTCAGACCACCACGTTGGTATCATTTTAAGATGGTGGGATGGACTGGCCGATGATGAAGCATGCCACAAAAGAGGGTTGACCTTTATGTCCAGATCTTTTCTGCTTCCTGTTTCCCTTTAAAATGGATTCTGCCATTTTGAGAAGAGTACAGGAATGGGTACTGTGGTTCTTTGGGCTTGTGTTGGAGGGTTATGGAAAACAGACCTCTATCTCTCTATTTGTGTGAGTTATTGCAGTTTTAAACTTCCCATTTGACTTTGCAATACAACCCATTGCCAAGCCTTAAACTCTCCTTGTTTAACATATATGTCACCACTAAGGTAGCCCCAGGTAGCCAACAAGGCAGGGTGAATTGTAATTAAAAGGTTGGACATGTACTTTTAGGTTTAACATGTATTGGTAGTGAAAAGCAAAAACTCTTATATTCATTTTTCATGACTGTGAGTCCTACCTGTCCCACAGGCTAATATTGGGTTGCCTTATAACATTTATTAAGTGCTAACTTTTGATTAGGGACAGATAAGCATTTCATATTTGATATCTATGAAATTGTTATTAAAACCATCTTTAATGTTAAAGTTGGATTTAAATTACAATTTTAAAGATTTGACTTTTAGAAAGTTGATATTTAGCCTGTCTTAAGTCGCATGACTGGGTCTAACTGGCAGTTAGACTTTGTGACTTCCTCCTAGACAGTCACAAAATAGAGGGATTACGTGGATCTGAATGGGCCATCCGCTGGAAGGATGGGGGGAGCTGGAAACAGCCCCACTTGCAACTGAATAGGCTGTGCTCTGTCTTCACGAAAAGGGATTGTCACCACTGCATTGAACCTGCAGCCAGCAGGCCATGGCTCAGGAGTCAGGGAATTTAACGCCCTTCAAAGGGAAGCCTCTAGAAAGTTCTCCTAGCTTCAAAGAAGGCACCAGGTATAAAAATAGGGCCCTCAGACCCACTCTTCAGTTCACTTTCTAGACCTGCGGAAGGACTCTCAGAGTATTGCCTGCTGCTGTGCCCTGTTCTGTATTCCACAAGACTGCCTTGCTGCATCTGGTAGGACTGCTTTGCTGTCTGGAACCGGGCTTGAACCCTCATAGGCCTGCCTTGCTGCTTGAGCCCTGCATCTTCACCTGAGCCCAGGACTCCAAGAGTGACTCCAAGGGCTAGTTTGCAGGCCTCCCGTTTAGAACTACAGGGACATAACAGTCTCCCACCATCTTGAACCCGCACCTGGACCACGCCTGAGTGAGTCCTAACCCCCCAAGTGGTGCCCCTCCATTCATAGATCCTTGGTGGTGGTGCTAAAGGTGCCCAGATAGTCAAAATCTAAGACGTGGGAATTTTTTAACTAAAAAGTACTCTGAGAATTGAGGTAAGACCAGGCCCAACCTGCTGTTTGGTGCACCTAAGGTGCATCGCCATCCAGCCTGACTTTGTCAATGGTCCTGCTACATTCTTCTCCACAGCAACAAGTTCTGTTCAGTGGTCCATTACCAAAGGGGTATCTGGCCTCCAGCAGCTCTTGTTGGCGCATGCTACCTCGCCCAGCCTGAGATTTTCAACTTCCAAAAGAGTAAATCTGAACATCGAAACATTCACTGCAACTTCATCCAGCGGCTCTGCAGCAATGATGCTTCCTCCTCAGACACCACCTGCAGTCTTGCCCTGCTGAACTTTTACCTTCTCAGAACTTTTGCTTCAAAATTTCTTCTAAGTCTGAAGGTAAGTGCTGACAGGACCCATTCCACTTCTTGTTTTCAACCTGTGCTTCATCGTGATTGGACATATTTTGTGACATTGACCTCTCCCACTACCAGATTCCTAGCATTGGTGCTTTGATCTTTTAGGCTGTATATTTCCCTTAAAACACTAAAAATTCATAACTCTAGCTCTACTGGTTGGGATTTTGTTGTTTTGTTGTCAAATAAATTATTCTAAATTTTAAATTGGTGCGGGATTTTTCTTCTGTTGTGTTTTCCCTTTATGACTGTTTGTGTGGTGCAAAATACTTTACACATTGCCTCTAAGTTAAACCTGACTGCTTTTGTGTCAAGCTACCCAAGGATAAGCACAGGTTGATTTAGTGACTTATTGTGGTTCATTCTGTTAGAGATTGTGGTTGTTGCTTGACAAGAGCTCACATCACAGCCAATCAACACCACAATATCTCACCCTGGTGTTCAGCGCTGTGGACCAGGACTTGTGTTTGTGCAGTACCATACAGTGAATTGTGTTACACAAAAATCCAAGATAAATAATGTGACATCAGAGTCTATCTCTTTTTAGAATTCCTCTTAGCCTTTCATTGGCTGTTTTGTCCTTTTTCTAAAGTTAAGTGCCCCACCTTCATTGCACCATGGAGATGGAGCTGTTCAACTTTGACACTGTCTGCTGGGCTGAGATGCTGATGCTCTACAAACAGAAGGAACTGAAGGAAGACAAGAAGGCCACTAATCTGGATCTCCAGGTGTCCCTTAGAGCCTGGGAGGCGGTGCAGAGGTTGCAAGCCACTTCATGTGCTGATGATGATGATATTGAGGAAGGAGGAGCACTTTTAGAGAATGTTGAGGAGATTGCGGATTGCTGTTGGCCCTGAGCTGCAAAGAGAGCCCAATTCAGCCCCAGCAGATGCCCAGGATCTAAATCCAAATTGATTTATAGAGCGCAAACCTATCACCCTGGTGGGGAGGGGTAGGGGGTATTCAGGTGCTGGGAGTGGTGGCTGCAAGTTGGTGGGCTATTCCTTAAAGAGCCATGTTTTGAGCTTTCTCCTGAATTTGATGAAGGTGTGATTGGTCCTAAAATGAGTGGGTAGGTCATTCCAGTTCTTGGTGGTGAGGTAGGAGAAGGAATGGCCTCCACTTCGGGTGTGATGAAATCTTGGGATTTTGGTGAGGGCAAGGTTAGAAGATCTGAGCTCTCTGGCAGGCTGGTGGAAGGAGAGTCTGTGGTTAATGAGGTTGGGTCCAATGTTGTGGAGGGCTTTAAAGGCTATGGTAAGGACCTTGAGCTTGCATCTCTTGTGTATTGGCAGCCAGTGTAGGTCCCAGAGGTGGGTGGTGATGTGGGTCCTTCTGGGTAGATCCAGGACGAATCTTGCTGCTGCCTTATAGATAGTCTGGAGTCTGTGAATGAGTTGGGAGGGGTGTCCTAGGTAGAGGGCGTTTCTGTAGTTCACTCTACTGGTGATGGTGGCCTGGGTTACTTTCTTTCTGGTGTCTGTGGGAATCCATTTGAAAATCTAGCGTAGTATGCGGGGGTGGTAGAAGCAGGATGATGCCACAGCATTTACTTGTCATCTGAAGGTGAGTTTGTTGTCCACAATGAAGCTGAGATTTCGGGCATGTTCTGTCTGGGGTTGTCCTAGAGTAAAAGGCCACCACGAGTCATCCCAGGGGGAGGCGTTGTTCCCAAAGTTGATCACTTCTGTTTTTTCTTTGCTCAGTTTTAGGCAGTAGTCCTCATCTAATCGACGTTGTGGCTCATGACTTTGCTGAAGTTGTCTATGGGGGAGGCGTGGTCTCTGGAGGAGATGTGATCTTTGAAAAAGGGAGAGGTCAAGTTGGGTGTTGTCGGTGTATGAGATGACGTTATGTCCGTAGGAGCACTCGATCTTGGCGAGTGGTGTCACATAGGTGTTGAACAGGGTGGAGCTGTGGGAGGAGCCCTGGGGGACTCTGCTTATAATATTCTGAGGAAAAAAGGCAGGAGGCTGATTCTTTGGGTGTGTCATGTGATAAAGGCGTGGATCCACTTGAGGGCGTAGCTTCTGATTCTAATGTGGTGAAATCTACAAGTCAGGGTGTAATGGGAGATGATATTGAATGTGGCGGAGAGGTGAAGTAGGATCAGTGGCACATTTTTTCCTCAGTCGCAAAGGGATTTAATGTCATCTTTTGCGGTGATTAGGGCTGTCTTGGTGCTGTAGTTGGTGCAGAAGCCACACTGGGTGGTGTCCAATAGGTTGTATTCTTCCAGGTGTTCGGAGAATTGTTTGTTAATGTTTTTTTCTGGGATTTTGGCTGGGATTGGGAGCAGCGAGATGGGTCAATAATTTTGATGGTGGCTGTTCTAATGGATGTGTTGATGATGAGAGTGAGAACACTGCTGATTTCCTTCTGGCCCAGGTTGAAAATGTTATGGGGGCAAGGGTCATTGGGTGAGCCAGAGTGAGTTGATCTCATGAGGTCCGCTGTTTCCTGAGTGGATAGAGGGTTCCATTCCGTGGTAAGGTGGCTTTGAGATCCTCCTACTGGGGTGATTAGATGTTTGATGTTGGTGGGTTGGTGAGGAAAATTACTGTAGATAGCTGTGATTTTGTTGTGGAAGTATTTGACTAGTGAGTCGCAGAGGGTCTTTGTCAGCTGGATAGAGTTTTCGGTGGCTGCCGGGCAGGAGAACGATTTGATGATCTTGAAAAGTGCCTTTGGGTGGGTGGCGCTTTCCTAGATGTGGTTGAGAAGGGCAATCTTCTTTGCTTCATTGATGTGGAGATTGTATTTGTTCAGCGCTTCTCTGTAGACTGAGCGGCCTGTTTGGTCTCTGCTGGTGCACCATTGTCTTTCTAGTCACTTGCAGTCTTTTTTGAGTGTGCAGCATATATGGGTGAACCATTTTGCCAGTTTGCTGGATCTTCTGGAGGTAGAGCTCGGGATGGGGGCTACTTAGTTGGAACAGTTGAGGAGCTAGTTGGATAGTCTGTTGGCGTCTAGTCCAAGGTTGCCTGGAATCATGAGTCTGTTGGAGTGGAGGGTGTTGTTCCACTAAGTTTCTGTGACTTTCTACCATATATGTAGGGGGGGTGGCGGTGGCACGGTTGACAGCTCAGGTCTGTAGGCTATGTAGAAATGCACCTGGTGGTGGTCAGTCCATGTAAGTTCTGAGGTGTGGGAGAACATGACTTTGTTGCTAGCTGAGACGATGGGGTCAAGGATGCGACCCACTGTGTGGGTGGGACTGGTGACCAGTTGTTCTATGTTGCTGAGATTGTCCAGGAGGTTGGTGGAGTTGTAGTTGAGGGGATCGTCCAGGTGATAATTGGGATCTCGTAGAAATATGTATTCTGTGGAGTCATCAACAGTGCGATTAAGTTGGCAATGTCGTTGCAGAATTCAGAGCTGGGTCCTGGGTGTCTGTATGTGACAGTCCCCTCGGTGGTGGTTCCAGTGTCAGGTATGATGGGAAAGTTGAGGTGTTCCATGAGGTGGGATGATTCTTCTTCGAAGATGGTTCATGAGAGGCTGTCCTTGTGCATGATGGCGATGCCTCCTCCATGCCTGTTTTGGCAGTCTTTGTGAATCAGTTTTTAGCCTCCTGGGGTGACCCAGGCAATGTCCGGGGCTGATGAGGGTGTGAGCCAGGTCTTGTGATAAACATTAGGTCCGGGTTGCGAGTGGTTAAGGTGTACCATATTTCTGTGGTGTGTTTGCAGAGGGACCTTATCTTGATTAGCAGGCAATGTAGTCATTTTTGAGGATTGGCCTGTGGCGGTGATGTTCCAGCAGGGGTCTTCGTGGAGCAGGTGAATCAGCACCGGCGACATGCAAAGGTTCCTTTCGTGATCTGGGGGAGGTGGTGCAGCAGCTGATGTCCTTGTTTCTGGGGGGCAGCTCAATGAGTTTGGCGGTGAGCCACGTGTGGTGGGATAGCCAGGGTTTCTGCCGCTGGGCCCGGTCCAGGCGTAGATGGGTGCAGACGGACTTGCCTTTTGGGTGCCCGTGGCGCAGACGTGCAGCAATCGCCATTAAGTAGGTCCTGGTTCAGGCGGGGCACAGTAGGAGAAGAGCAGGTGAAGGCAGTGGGGGGGAAAATGGTAGGAAAAAGGTGGCAGGGGCCGTGGGCATGGAAAAGAAGAAGAGACAAAGACTGAGAGTGACTAACAACCACAAGACCAGAAATAGACAAACAGGAGAAACAACAGAGTGATAGCAAAACGCAGTAAAGGCAAACTAAGAGTGCTTAATAACAAAAGACCAGTGACACAAATAACTTGACCAGTGATAGACCGACAGGATAAACACGCAAGGTAGTGACAGGCAGGAGAAACAAGCAAGGTGAACAAGCAAGGCAGGCAAAACAAGGCAGGAGAAGCAAGAGGGCAATAAAGTACAGAGAAACAACAGAGTAACAGCAGCAGGCAATGAAGTGCAGGAGAAAGCATAGCACGAGGAGAGACGCAACGGGGAGCAAAGTTTAGGACCTGCTCTGTTGGGTCACGCAGCAGCTGCCATTAAGTAGGTCCTGGGGAGGGCTAGGCACAGTGGGAGGAGGGTGGGCAAAAGGTGTGGGAGGGAAAAACTGTGAGAAAAAGGTGGCAAGGGATGGGGACACGAAAAAGAAGGAGAGACAAGGACTTAGAATGACTAACAACAACATGACCAGAAATAGACAAACAGGAGAAACAACAGAGCGACAGCAAACAGCACTGATTAATAACAAAAGACCAGTGATACAACTAACACGACAGGTGATAGACCGACAGGAGAAACACACAAGGCAGTGACAGACAGGAGAAACAAGCAATGCAGGAGAAACAAGGCAGGAGAAGCAAGCAGGGCAGTGAAGCGCAGAGAAACAACAGAGCAACAACAGCAGGCAGCGAAGTGCAGGAGAAAGCCTGGTACAAGTCAAGAAGCATCAGGGGAGGAAGGTTCACGACCTGGACCAGGATAGGGTAGGGACCAGGATGTCTGCCAGGGGCCTATCCCCATAGGAGCTGGAGGACAGAAAGGTGGGGAGGGAGATCAAATTACAGCTAGCCAAAATGAAGCTGGAAGCAGAGGAGTGGATGGCCATGGAAAGATTAGCTCATGAGCTCTGTCTCAGAGAGCTGGACATAATAGTCAAACAAGCAGAGTCCAGCAATACTGGTGGCAAAGTACCAGCAGTGCCTGCTGAGGAGGTGAGGGTCAGTATACCACAAGATCTGGAGACCAGTTATATGCTGAGAAATGACATTGGTGAATGATTTTCTGTTTATATAGTGGCTTTGAGGATACTCAAGGTTCCAAAATGTTTTGCTAAAAAACTGCTCTGAGAACCAAGTGAAGACGGGGACCAACCTACTCATCGGTCCACCCCAGGTACATTACCAGTCAGCCTGATTTTGCAGCTGCTCCCGGTATGTTCTTATGTGCAGCAGGAAATCTTATTCAGTGGCCCTTCGCTAAACGGGTAACTGGCCTCCTGAAACTCTCATTGGCTACAGCCTCCTGCTTCCTCCTGCTGTACATTTTCGACTTCCAAAAAAGTGACTAAGCCTGAATATAGAAATCTTCACTGCAGCTTTGTGCAGCTGCTTGTTGCCAGTACTGTACATAGAACTCCAATTGTCCAGACTGGTTTAAGCTTTTATTGTGTGACAAGAGTACCACCAAGGCCATACAGTGATAACGTCCAGCACAGGCAAACTCACCAGAACACTCAAGATAGAACTTTCCATGACGCCTTGGTAAATCTCTTTGGGAAAAGTGAATAGGGTGGGGGATACAGGGTGAAGGGGATAATGATAGGATCTAAGTATAAGAAAAGATACATTTCAACAAGGCCGCTTTGTGTTACTTGTGATGAATTTAATAGTTTTCATATGCTGTTGAGCCTGTGGGTGGCAACGTTTCTTCATCTTCTTAGCTGCTGAGACTTTTCCCACCCTAAGGCTAAGCCCTTTTTAGGTCTGACAAAACATGCATTGACAAATCCAAAAGGCTAGTGACCAACCTGCAACCTGTTGACTTTGCCAATGCTTGTTAATGGTGTTTGCAAAACTTTGCACTTAAGCCTTCATAACTTATTTTCCCATAAGATATAATGGCCAAATTTGCATCCTTTTTTCTCATATGTTGTGAATTCTAGAGGTACCCATGGTTTGTGGATCCCCTGAAGAGAACTGAGAAAATAGTGTTATTCTAGCAGAGGTTTTTGAGACACAGAGAAATGTTCTGTGTAAGAAAGTGCATGTTTTCTTCTCAAAATGGCATCAGCAAGCAGGTTTCTGTACTAAGATCACAATTTCCACAGCTTTCAAGAATAAGCCGATTTGCATACAATACAAGTTTTACCACAGTGTTTGCATTTTTCTAAGTGTAAGTTGTATTTTTTTACTTTTTTGGGTATGTTTATCTACTTACAGTATGTGGTGGAAACAGGTTTGAAACTCATTGGTGAACTCAGAAAGCTACACATTTCTGAAAAGTAGACAAAAATCGAAATTCAGGGAGCAGGCACTTGGGTACATCACTCATGGTTTTCTCAAAGAAGCTAATTGATGAAAAAATAATGAAAATGAGTAGAACAAAGCAGAATAAGGTGGCATTTTTATTTGTAAAGTTTTCTCCCTATGGCCGGTTTACAAAAGTAATATACTGTTATGTAAGTCAGAGCCTTTTGTTTGCAGGGATAGATAGAGGTAGTTGGTTGTCGAAAAACATGCAGTACTCAGAGCTAACATCCAAACTGCAGCCTATAAATATTTCATTGTGCACCGGCCATGTAGCACTTCATATGGCAACATCTAATGAATGAAAAGTGGTGATGCAGAAACTTAAGCATTTTGTCCATGATACTCAGGAAGAGTGGTTATTTATTTATACAACACTTAGGGCCTCATTTCAACCATGGCGGTCGGTGAAATGTGGCGGTAGTACCTACCACATTTTGACCATGGCGGTCCCGGCGGTCGTAATCCGCCAGGGCTTTCTCACTCACAAACAAGACCGTGCGTCATTCCTCCTCCGGTTGGGTTGGTGTGCATGGTTTCTTATCTCCTGCAAGAGAGCGATGCGTCGATCCCGGGCGGGCACTCTGGGTCCGGGCAGGCTATGCTTTGATTTTCCGTGCCCAGCGATGTTGCGTTGAAATCTGGTCGCACAGTGTCAAGAAACCGCGCTGCATGTGGGCTTGCGTCATTAACAGCAGCTGCTGCAGGTGTTGCGTGTCATTTCTCCAGCCTCATTGATTTTAGCCGCAAGGCCAGCGGCGTGTCATTTATTAGCTGCAAGGCGGGTGGTGCATTGAAAGTTTCCCTGCACTGTGGTCTTTGCATGAATTTTTGTCCTTTTCCACCAGCTGCACCTTTCAAGGGCCCAGAGACAGGTTAGGGCACCACTTGGCAGGACTCTCAGCAGAAAGCCCAAACGCTGCCAGAGAGAAGTCTTTGTTGTACCTGAGACTTCAACAACAGGAGGCAAGCTCAGTTCAAGCCCTTGGAGATTCTTCACCAGTGGGAAGTCACACAAAAGTCAGTCTTTGTCCTCTCTCAGGCAGAAGCAGTTACTGCAGGCCAATCCAGCAAAGCACAGTCACAAGCAAAGGGGAGGTTCTCCCATCAGGATATGCAGGCTACACCCCAGCTCCATTTGTGTCACTGTCTAGAGGAGAGGTGCAAACAGCCCAACTGTCAAACTGACCCAGACAGGGAATCCACAACAAGCAGAGTCACAGAATGGTTTAAGCAAGAAAATGCCTACTTTCTAAAAGTGGCATTTTCAAACACACAATCTTAAAAAACAACTTCACTAAAATATGTATTTTTAAAATGTGAGTTCAGAGACCCCACACTCCACATGTCTATCTGCTCCCAAAGGGAATCTGTGCTTTAAGGATATTTAAAGGTAGCCCCATGTTAACCTATGAGAGAGATAGGCCTTGCAACATTGAAAACCGAATTTGGCAGTATTCCACATAAGTACATGTCCCACCTTTAACATACACTGCACCGTGCCCATGGGGCTACCTGAGAGCCTACCTGAGGGGTGCCTTACATGTATAAAAAGGGAAGGTTTAGGCCTGGCAAGTGAATTGGCGGTTTACAACTGCACACACAGACACTGCAGTGGCAGATCTGAGCCATGTTTACAGGACTAGTAATGTGGGTGGCACAACCGGTGCTGCAGGCCCACTAGTAGCATTTGATTTACAGGCCATAGGCAACTCTAATGCACTTTACTACGAACGTACTATTACATCAACTATGCCAATCATGGAAAGCCAATCAACAATACAATTTACACAGGGAGCATATGCACTTTAGAACCGTTTAGCAGGGGTAAAGTGCCCAGAGTCCTGAAGCCAACAAAAACAGGTCAGAAAAAATAGGAGGAAGGAGGCAAAAAGATTGAGGATGACCCTGCAAAAAGGGCCAAGTCCAACAAAGGATCCTCCTTATCCTCCTCCTTTTTTGCTTTTTCTACCCGTGCTAGAAAAAGCAATTACTGTTTATGTGAGGAAAGGTGTCCCTTCCAACACATAAACAATCATTTGAAAATGAAGCTTTGGCACTTATGTGTGTGCTACTTTCTGCAGCACACACTGAAGTGCCAAAGTGCCATTAGTGATTGTTTATGTGCAGGAAGGGACACCTTCCCGCACATAAACAATCAAATCCCTCAACACAGACATCCTTGCACAATGGTGCAAGGATGCCTGCGTTAGCACTGGCTGCTAAATTTAGTGCCAGGGCAGAGGACAACACATGGGTGCGCCTTATTTAATTAAATATGGCGTATCCCTGCTTTGTGAAAATAATGGAGAGCAACGCTGCCAATTTCCCATAAGTATTGGCCTTTCTTCCCTGATTATCTTTACACTAGTTTGTGTTTGAGATTTTTCTGATGGCCTGCATCTTGCAGACATTCAAGGTTCAGGCAGTGAAATCTTGTTTCTTGTGCGTGCACCGTCTCAGTGACTTTGTTTCTTCTAAGCCTGCAATTATTTTCTAGGGAACTTCTGTCTGCTGTGCCTGCTTCAGAGATTGACTGTGCCGGGAGGGCACTGGATTCCCTTGTGACTGCTGGCTACATCTTTCTCCTGTTTTAGATTTCCCTCGATTGCCAGCAGGGTACTTAATGTCCTGGTGACTGTTGGATAGAGCCTGCGTTTGCTGCCTCATCTGGCTTAAGCTTTCTTCAGCAAAACTGCAGTTAGGCTCTGTATTCCTACTCACGATCAGTGCTTGATTAGTAATAAATTATTTATTTATTTCATTATTCAAATAATAATTTGGAAAAATATAATAACGGCAGAAGCCCACACTTTTTTACTAGGGGCCCACAATCTGCATGCAGAACGCTAGAGGGTTGATTTAAGAGCCCCTAGCGCCTTCTTGAGCCACATTAGCCCCTTTCTTTTTACGCTAATATGGCCTAACAAGGACAAAATCACAGTGCAAGGTTTATAAAGTGGCGCAATGCATGCATTGCCCCACTTTCTAACTCTTTGCGTTACATTATGCCTGCACAAGGCATTATGTATTCAAGGGGGGCGTTCCCCTTTTAGGGAGGCTGAAAAAATGGCACAAAGAAATCTAAGAGATTTCTTTGCGTCATTTTTTTGGCACTTTTAGCACCTGCTCAGAGCAGGCAATAAAAGGAAGCACACCATTGTTTTCAATTGGCCTCAATGGGATTTGCAGGATTAGCATCAAAAGTTTTTACGCTAGTCCTGCAAAGTTTCGAACTAGCGTAAAAAATGTTGATGCTACTTTCCCTAACTACCGCCATGGTGCGCTGTATGTTAAATATGACACACACATGGTGGCATTAGTGGGGCGCTAGGGGGTGCAAGGAAAGTGGCGCTGCACTGGGTCCTTAAATCAGGCCCTAGGTTTCTTGAAAACTGAAGCATCTTAGCCTTGAATCTGCCTCATGCCTCTTTTTACAAACAGGCGACAGGTCTTGACTATTTTACTCATTTGCGTTTTCTTTTGTCAACGCTCTCTTTCTCATCGTCTTCCCACCTTACTTTTCCTTCTTCTTCCTCCCTTTCTGTAGGCGTGTATGAAGTTATGTATTTTTCAATTACATACGTTTTCAAAAATAAATTGTGAAATTACGGGAAATGTAAAACCAGCATTTCCCACTATATTTGTAGCGCAAAATGCGTAGTTCAGGGATTCATGCCAAAAAATAGTAAATAAAACACAAGTGCTACAAACAGTGATCCCTCACATTCTGGGCATTTTTATTGCCCATGTGTGCTCAGTCTAACTTTTTGACGCGAGCGGGGCATAGTTACAGGCATTTTACGTAGCAGCTGTAACATGAAATTACTGAAAATGTGTGAGATTACACCGTCCTAAGTGAAATTCCACGTGGCCCTACTTTCTCACTCTTGCTCTGAGCACAAGCACAAATTAACAACTGCTCATGATGTCTGTACTCGAGCTCCACATTTCGTCTTATAGTCTTTGTTTATTTTCACCACTGTCACTTTTCTGTCTCATTTTTTAATCTGTTCAACCTTGTTGCTTCATTCATAGCAGTGTGATTCATGGACTGGTATCCATCTAAATTAGGTAGGGCAAAGACTTCTATTGCCTCTGCTCATTCAGTAGGAGTTTTGGAGCTCTACCACATAAAGGGCTTGATTTATGGTTTGGCAGAGGGGGTTACTCCATCACAAACGTTATCAAAATCCCATCCACCTAATTACGATTTCCATAGGAATTAATAGAATTGGAATATGGCAGACGGGATACCCATCATGTTTGTGAAGGAGTAACTCCCTCCGCTAAACTCTAAATCAGGCCCAAAGTGAGCACTAGAACTGCTAATTTAGGGTATGGCCTCTGCCACAGTTTTTGGCTCCCTCATGTCTCAAGTACCTGAAGAGCTTGAGTAACACTATTTTACCACCTTACAATGATGAAAGGTTCTTTGTCACAAGAATGTTAAAGGAAGGTGTTTCCTTTGGCAGGCAATGTAGAAACATGTGTTGACATCTCTAAAGTACAAAAACAGAAAATAAAACCTTAACATACACAAAGCAACACAATTAAAATATAACAGGGTACAATACAACAAGCTCAGTACAACAAAACATGGCAAAAATGCAGCACTAAAGTACAACAGCGCCAAAACACATAGGCCCATATTTATACTTTTTGACGCAAACCAGCGCCGGCGCTGGTTTGCGTCAAAAATGTTAACACCAGCTAACGCCATTCCTATGCACCAGGCGGGTGCCTTATTTAAGGATTGACATTAGCCAGTGCTGCGGGCTGGTCAGAGTAAAAAAAAATGACTCAAACCAGGCAGCACCAGCGTAGGGGAAAATGGGGGTTGTGCGTCAAAAAATGGTGCAAGTCAGGTTTGAGTAAAAAATCATGGCTCAAACCGGGCTCACAACATTTTTTTACGCAAAAGCCCCCATTGAAAGGACTCCTGTTTTAGCAAAGACAGGAGTCATGCCCCCTTGCCCAATGGCCATGCCCAGGGGACTTCTGTCCACTGGGCATGGTCATTGGACACAGTGGCATATAGGGGGGGGGCGAATTAGGCCCCTCTATGCCACTTTAATTGTTTTTTTTTAAATAATACTTACCCCAACTTACCTGTATCTACCTGGGGTGGGCCCCCCTATCCATGGGTGTCCTTCAGGGGTGAGCGAGGGTGGCAGGGGGAGGCCCTGGGGGCAGGGAAGGGTACCTGTGGACCGCTTCCATGGTCAGAGACCATGGAAGTGAGCCCACAGGTCCCTTAACGCCTGCCCTCACTCAGGCGTTAAAAGATAGCGCACATCAGGCTGTATGCCGTTTTTTTAAGGCCCGCCCCCTCCTGTCCGTCAAAATGACGCGGGAGTATAAATAAGGCGCACAGGCCTTAAAGTTATTTTTGGGGCGGGAACGCCTACCTTGCATGTAATTAGTGCAAGGCGGTTTCCCACATCCAGAAAATGACGCACACGGAAGAATTTTGACGTCCGCGGGTCGGGCGTCAAGTATAAATATGGGGCAAGGTTTGCACTGAATGTGCGTCAAAAGTTGTGATGCACATTCGGCGCAAACAAAGTATAAATATGCCCCATAAAGACCACAGCAAAATTCCACACACAAAATATGCACAAACGTCCTTGACACATATTACCAGCTCCAAAAATCTGCTTTAATAATACACTGTGAAAAAGGTGTTTTTTCACCAAACTCAGCCTTAGCACCAGAGACATGAAATAGTGCCAGTCAAAAATGTTTTATCATCTTGTCCTCACTGCGTCTATGCACCTCCTGTGCATTTGTTAGTTTCTACAGCCAAGTCTTCATTATGTCCAAATACTGACTCTGCTCCATACCGCTAAATTCTAAGGGCCAGATTTAGAGTTTAGTGGATGGATGTTAAGATGTCAGTATGCCAGAGTCCTTTACTCCAGTCATACTGAAGTTAAGGTCTGTCCGCAAGTCCAGCAGACATCTCTTAAAATTTGCAAAAACCACCATCATGGCAGTTGCTATCAATGTATGCTTCGTGAACATGACAGTACTGTCCATCCAACTTTTAAAATGTTTTTGTATTTTCAAAAACAAAATCCCAAAACAGGATTTTGTTTTTGAAAGTAGAGGACGTAATGTCCCCCATACCAGGGGATTTGCCTTCCATGGTGGTGGGAGTCATTTTGTAATTTTCATTGCCCTTGTGCCAGGTTTTCCTTGCTGAGCTGGAGAATGAAAACTTGCCATTTGACCACCTAATCTAAATTGGGTGGGCAGTTGAATGGCAGAAACTATGACGGCCCTTACTCAGTTGAGACATTGGACAAGTATATCAGTGATAGGGTAGTCTCCCTCTCTAACATACATAAGGGTCTGTAAATCAGATGTTCCAGACCTTTAGATTGGCAGAGAGGGTGCTCTATCATATCGGTGATGGAGTCCCCTCTCCACCAAATTCTTAATCGCCCCCTAAGCTGCTGGCATCAGTCACAAATTGTTTCATACACTATCAGGAGATAGCTGCATAACAGTACATGCATGACTGATTGAAATCTGCTACCGGGTAGTCTAGTGTCTTTCTCCGAACTTTTTTTTTTGCTTACAACCATCTCCTGACCACTGCAGTTCCCTAGGTAATACATGGGCAGAAACAAAATGCATAAAAATAGAATATCTGGTTCACTAGCTTTTTGGGTAGAGCCTGCGATAGAAAGGGCTAGCACATGCGTATCACTTGCAAAATGTTGTTGAAGTTAGAAAAGGACTTGAAGCCCGCCTGTCGCTCACCATTTGTTGGCTTGCATCACACTCTTCTTTACAGCCTCGTAATTCGTCCACTTCAGGCCTGGCATCATTTCCTGTCCTGTCTGTGGAGCAGGCGCCAAGCACTGATTGATTTAATGTAATTAGTGCCCGTCCACTGCTCCAAAGGTGATTGAGGTACTATTCCTACTCCCTTCTCTCTCCCGCTGCCTGCTGCTCCCTCATTAGCTTTTTTTTCTTGTTTAGAATGCCTTATTTTTCTTTTTTTCTTGTGTGTTCACATGAGTGAAGGTGTCACGTTTAGTTTTGTCACCCCTCAAGAGAACTTTCTGATAACTGACCGCGTGAGATTCCAAACAGAATCAGTATGTGGAGCTGCTTAGAAATTCCTCTTGGGATAAGTTGCCTATTCGCTTTACTTAAACCTACCGCCTCTTGGGTGTGCATGTGATGACCTGACGTGTTACTTTGTGAGCTTTCTTTGATTTGGATCTTTTGACTAAAGTTCATTTTTACGTCAATTTCTTGTGATTCCAGAGAATGGCTTAGTTTATGGGAGTTTCGCCCCAACTTCTGCAGGCATAAAACCAAGAAAAAACCTCAAGTTCTTGCTGTCACAACCTACTTTTAACTGTGTTGCGGTCCACATAGCCATCCATGTATGTCCTAGTAGTTGAATATGCCCTCAAAGCAACTTCTACAATTTCTATACTTTTTTTCCTTGCACAAAGGGTGCCATGGGACATTACAAGATTTTCGTGGTCATTCAGTTTGAACAAGAGTCAGGAGTTATGTAAGAGTCGTGAATAGAAAGCATTCTGCAAGTGCTGGCCCTGTACATAGCTAGAATAGCTTCCATATGCCTAAAGAGTTGATGTTTGAGTGTGATAGAGCGAAACGTGGTAACAATTTACCTGCGTTCGGATGCTCTTTAGGTCGATGAATCTTTTGACTTAGTGGGAACTCTCTGTACTCTTAATCGATCAATCACCTTATATCGATAATCAATAACGAACATAAGCAACACCTTGAACAACATAACACTTAACAATTAATCCAGAATACATTTCGGCGAACCCTGACCTTTCAGCCAGGAATAACCACACCAGTTTATTGCAAAGTTAGTGAATTTATTTCCCTATATTAACAAAGCTAGCACGATATAGATGTGTCTCAACACCAAATGATAAACGTAAATGAACATTAATAGCTGTCCATATCGTCGGAACAAGTGTAATCTATGTAGCATTTGAATCACAAGGCATTCGATAATAGCAATACAAAGCACTAATACGATAATCTGTAATGGGCTAATTGCGTACATTTAGTCAGCATAACAAGATCTCAAATTGCATCGTGCGACATATGGAATCCTCGTCTAACCTCAAATTAGCATCAGCATGTGGGACTTCATGCAAAAACAATTTAGCAACATCAATTTAGAAAACTCCTAGCTAGGGATCTTACCAAAATCAACAGTTGGTTACCTAAAAGGAACACAATGCAATTTTACAATTTCCTTTCATAATTACCAATTCCAATCAGCAATCAATGAATTCTTCGTCTCACAGGTATCGTTTCTCGATCAACATAGGGCCGGGACAAACGGGGCAAAGGTGAACGGGGCAATTGCCTCACGGCGGCAAGATAAGATTACTACTTCATGCAAAGGGCAAATAAAGTTAAAGTCTCTAGGGCAAGAATCATTAAAGTCTCTTTCTCTCGATTAGAGAAAGCATCAAAGTCTCTCAAAATGGCGTCGCAGCAAAATGGGTACGAAGTCAAAATGGCGGGATGTCCGAGGATCGAGAGAGCTTTCCTCTCGTGCACCTGGGTTTTATAGACAACAGTTCAAGTCCAGTAGGGTCTCCATTTGAGGGTTCATAGGTTAGCTTCAAATTGACCAATCAAAAACGACAGTTCTCAAGCTTTTACTTAAGCATACATTATCCTTGGAGATGGGTACGCAAGTTGCAACATTGTTTCTTGATTAGCTTACTCTCAGAGCCTCCATTGTCCGCACCTGCAAGTCGTCCTTGAATTAAAGAGAAAATATGCCATGCTGGCACTAACTTTAAGATAAGCACGTGAACAGTTTCTGTGGAAAAATACAGCTTCAAGCAGAAATACACGTTTAATAGCACAGTGGAAAAATACGAACATCTAAACCGTGAGACCAGGCAACTAGGCCAAAGCCTCTGCTAAAGTAATGCTAAGCTAAGGCATTTCAAATAAGCAAATCGTAGCACATGTTTATGATTATGTCGGATTAGTGCAATTCTAATACACCACGTTACATAAAGCACGCGTATAAATGATGGCAAACTACTCTGAGGGCACATTTTGTCCCCGTACAATCTACATTAATTCGGTTAATGTCACACATGATTATGTCAGCACTACGTTTATGCGTTAATAAATCAAAACCTTCATTTTCTGCTTCATCAAGTGTAAGCTGTAGCTTTTTGGCTTTAGATCGCTTGATGCAAAGGGGATCACAAGGATATATCAATGCAGCACAATATGCTGATGATGTTCTCCGAAGTTTAAGCGGGGCAGGTTTACAGAGGCACCTTGAATACATACTGCACTCAAAATGAGGATGGTGCCAACTTTGCAATGCAATAGGTATTGCATTTGTGAGAGTTAGAGCTATTGGCATTGTAAATGTCAGTGTCTTCGACCCATGTGTTTTGGTTGGTTAGTTTGCAGTGGAGATATAGAACTTTCCCTGGAGAATGTTTTAAAAATGAATTGTTTTCACACTCCTTTGCGACTGAGCAAAAGTGTTTGTAATTGCATAAGAATGAATAGTCCAAATGTGGTGCAAAGATTTGTTACCTCTATTTGTAAAGCACTGTAGTGTGAGTGTAGCCTTTCGGCAACTTTTCAAAGTGAAATCTTATCATCGACGCACAACTTTTGTCCGAAGCAGGCGCCAGGATGGACTCAGAGATGGGCTGAGAAAGTGGAATACTTGCCGTCTTTGTTTTGCAATGGACCTACTTGAATTTGGGAAGCAGGTCATTATCATCCCAGTAACGACTGTTATCACCTTTACAAACTGCATTTGTGTTTTTGTAATGGGCAACGCCATAAAGTTAATTAGTCAAAGCCACGAAGGGAGACAAACCCTGGTTTACAAGAATGTATGCCAGACTCAGTAGTGATAAAGGCACATTTGCAGTTACCTAGCATGAAAAAGCCTTTCAAGGAAATAAAAAATGTAGGTTCTCACAGTTTATACTGCGCATGAGTGCAAGTGTGCAACTGCACCGAATGTGACCTAAAAATTATTATTAGATATTACGCCATGAAGTGTGTCATCTGTCAAGAAGGTGCCGTGGTAATGAAGAACACATTTTAAGATGTCCCCATTTGAGAAGTGTTCTTTCAAATTAAAGTGCGTGGTCCGTGAAGCATGTGCCGAGCTTATCATTATCAAGTTTTGAGCAATAGAGTCACTATGGCTCAGTTTTATGGAGTCTAATGAAGTCCTAGATCTGTGAAGTTGGTGCAGTGATAAGTGAGAAGTGCTTGATCGCTTTTTCATCTCCAAATTGTCATAATGTAAATTAAAAACGAGGAATTTAAAAGAAATGTGCACATCGACACAAAGCAAATGTGCCACAATAATGGATTTCAATGAAGAGCGGCGTCACATAAGACCTACAAATAGACATAATTGATTGTCATCATACAACATATCCCCCAACCATTTTTTAGTCTGTAATACTTACAAACTTGGACTTAAATTAAGAAATAATAGAGCGGCATCACCTAACAATGCCCCCACGTGTTTGTAGACTGTAGTACCAACAAACATAGCCAACCCCAGAAACAAAAATAGAATCAAAGAAATGTGTGCATCCCCCCAAAGTGTCCGCAATGAAGGAATAAAGACAATGCAGCATCTGTAAAGCGTTTGCTGTGATAAGTGTGAAGAGCTTGTTCCCAATTTCAAATCCAAAACGCATACATTGCAAGAATACTGGGTGAACGAAGTTGTCGACGAAGCGTGTGCAGCGTATTTGAAACATTCACCAAACACAGCAAACATGTGAGGGAAGTGCTTCTTTACACAGAAGCACTGCAGTGAACTCCAAAAAGCATCCATTACATTAAGGCCCGTATTTATACTCCGTTTGCGCCGAATTTGCGTCGTTTTTATCGACGCAAATTCGGCGCAAAACTAACGCCATATTTATACTTTGGCGTTAGACGCGTCTAGCGCCAAAGTATTGGCAAAGAGCGTCATTTTTTAGCGTGAACGCCTTCCTTGCGTTAATGAGATGCAAGGAAGGCGTTCCCGTCTAAAAAAATGACGGCGACGCGAATGCGTCGTATTTATACTCCCGGGCAAAAATCACGCCCGGGAGGTGGCGGGTCAAAAAACCCCGCATTTGCGCCACATTTTAACGCCTGGGTCAGGGTAGGCGTTAAGGGGCCTGTGGGCTCAAAATGAGCCCACAGGTGCCCTCCCCTGCCCCCAGGGACCCCCCCTGCCACCCCTGCCCACCCCAGGAGGACACCCAAGGATGGAGGGACCCACCCCAGGGACATTCAGGTAAGTTCACGTAAGTATAATTTTTGTTATTTTTTAAAAAATTTTGGGTGGCATAGGGGGGCCTTATTTGTGCCCCCCTACATGCCACTATGCCCAATGACCATGCCCAGGGGACATAAGTCCCCTGGGCATGGCCATTGGGCAAGGGGGCATGACTCCTGTCTTTACTAAGACAGGAGTCATTTAAATGGCGTCTGGGCGTCGAAAAAATGGCGCAAATCGGGTTAAGCCGATTTTTTAGCGTCAACCCGACTTGCGCCATTTTAAGACGCCCTAGCGCCATTTTCCCCCTACGCCGGCGCTGCCTGGTCTACGTGGTTTTTTTCCACGCACACCAGGCAGTGCCGGTCTGCTTGCGCCGGCTAACGCCATTCCATAAATACGGCGCCCGCATGGCGCTTCGGAATGGCGTTAGACGGCGCTAAATTTTTTGACGCTAAACTGCGTTAGCGCAGTTTAGCGTCAAAAAGTATAAATATGGGCCTAAATGTATGTGAAGCGCCGCATGAAGGAAACGTGCGGTGTGCTGATAAAGCATAAACAAACCACACTAAAGCAAACTCTTGAGGCAAGTGCGTAATTACATTGCTGCCGACGCGAGTGGTGTACCGCGGTAAGTGCTCCTTGTAAGCAAACACACGAGGGAACTACTTGATTCATTAATGTGCGGCAGTGAACCCCAAAAACCATACACATACAGCTTAAAGTAAATCGTCCAAAGCGCGGCGTACCTGACCCAAGTGCCACGCTTAGTGGGATGTGCTCAGTCTGAAAAAACATTTGAGGGAAGTGCTCGATGTTATTAGTGCCTGGTGGTGAACCTCAGCGAGCATACCATCCATTGAAAAAAATCCATAAGAAGCCTGGTGTCCCTGAATCGAGTGCTGCGCGAAGTGAGAATTACTTGTTCAGCAAAAACACTTCAGGGAAGTGGACAGATTACATTGAAGCGCAGTGTCTGTGATTCGTGTGCAGGGCTAAGTGAAAAGTGCTCGGTCTTAGGAGACATTTGAGGGAAGTGTTTCATTTCATTAATGCGCCGCGGTGAGTCCCCAAAAGCATACACCTACATTAAAAGTAAATAGCATCCTGATCTGAGTCCTGCCCTAGTAAAGCATAAACAAACCACACAAACAAACACTTGAGGGAAGTTCCGACGGTGAACCCGAAAAAGCATACACCAAATGAAAATGAAATGAAAATCGCAGGATGCCCATCATCCATGAACACTTAGACAAATGCAGAATTCCTGCAAAAGAACTCCGTGTAAACGCGTAGAGAAAGTAAAGTGACATTTCGAAAACAGGGGCAGATACACGTGCATCACAGCTGAGGCAGGAAACAATTAAAAAAAGAGTTCCCCCAAACGACAGTTAAACAATCAAAACGTAAGAAAACTGTACTTAGCCAATGCTCCTCAGCTAAGAACAGAAGTGACATACTGGCTGTGCAAACCATTTAGGAGGCAGCAAAGAAGAGAATTTGATTTGATGGTTCAAGAAGTGGCTCAGAAAGTGTCTTTCCTCCTAATATGTTTTTATTACGCAAGTAGTTCCAGACTCTGTCTAAGGTCTAATATTTGGATAAAGATACATTTTGGGGAGCCCGCAAATTCAAATGCTTAGATGACAACACAAGCTGTGGGTCTGATTTTTTTAAAGGTGAAATCATTATGGGATCAGGCTCAAAGTATAATCTAAAAAAATATAAATATATTGAGCAAACAAGCACAATGCTTCTCGCTAGCTAGAGACAAACATGTAGAAATAGAAGCCATGCCTGGCTTTCAGTCAACTCTTATAAACATGTATCACAACAGGACTTTATGGCTGAAGCATTTAAAGACCTCTGTAAAGTAAAGCTTTTACAATTTAAGATTTGTGGCCTTCCCCTCCTTTAGGGGCTTGCAAAACTGGTCAGCCAGCTTGACATGCAGAATCATCACACTATGCGGACAGCAAAAGGAAAGCATGAGTCACTTACTATACACCTACACATTCCTGCTAAATGAGAGTCAACTTTTGCTTCGGAAGATTTTTAGAAGCTGCTGCAAAGCGTTATGTTTTTTTGTATGAGAGTAGAATTCTCTCATGTGACCGCCTGCTGACATAAAACTGCAGCATCACAGCTGCCTCACTCCTCCCCACAAAATGTGTTTACATGGCTGGAACAAACATGAGTGTACTTAAACACTGCCACTTTCACTGCTGAGCGCTTCATGCAAAGCAGCCCCCGCAATCGGCTCTGACACCCAGCAGCTGGCTTACATTACTGCCAGTGAGTACAAAGAGAATGTTCCACTTGCCCTCAGTCTGCGCTTCTTCTAAGGCTCTTTTTATTTTATTGTATGTGCCCATATGCTCTATTCATTACATGTTATATTTTCTGTTATTGCGTCCCACCCTCATTCCAGTATCTGGTTAGCATCCCACCCAGATTCTTGACTGTGGTGCATGGCAAAGCCGTATATTGCTCCTCTTCATCCACCACTTTCTGAAGTGTATTTGGTGGTTTAATGCCACTATGACGATCAAGCAGCTGTAACTTGTACTGCTCATTTGTGTAAAATGTTTAAATCCTGCATGTTGCATTTCAGTGGCCTAATACTCACTGATAATGTGGAAGACGACAATATAGAATCCCTTCAATTAGAAACTCTGGATTGTAATTGATATTTTAGTGCCCATAATAACACCTCATCATTCACTTTGCAAGAAAATATTAAATATATTAAGTTCCACATAGGTAGATCTAATATAATAAAAGGAGTCTAATAAACAACCTGACAATTTATGTAATATATCATAAATACCTGGGGGACCTATTTGTTAAAAAGGCTACTTACACAAATGTTTATCTTGAAAATACTAGGTAGATGATGCTATCACATTTTTATTGTAGCAGGAGTTTTTTTAATATGAGGTGCTAAACAGACAATGGGCTGTGGATGAGGGGTTTAGTTGGTGTTATTCACTTCAACTATGTCTCAGCAGTAAGAAACAAAGCGTTTTTTCTGTTGTGGTGCAACAATATCCAGTCCTGGAGTTGCTGCCTGCCTCTTTCAGTCCTTATTTATTTTCATTTTTAAAATAAAACAAATTGTAAAGCCTGTTCACAACAGTGGATAGGTCTGAAATCAGTACACAATATAAAACTGAATGGTAACTGTGAATAAAGGGGATTTTTACCTCCCAATTCTAAGCTACAATAAAGACAACTAAAGATTTGCTCACATTACTACATAATCACACTCCATATAACTAATCTACTCAATACCACATAAATTTCACATCAATCATCACCATTCCACACCACATAATTCCACACAAGACCACACAATCCCACTCCACAATTCCACCATCTACAACACAGAATTCCACATCCTGCCACAAAATTAGCACCACACCGTATCATTCTACTCCACTACATGCCATTCTATGACATGCACTATCATCACAAATAATTACACTCCATGTCACACAATCTCACTCCACATAATTCCAGTACACTCAGTATCACGTAATTACTATCAACATAATTCCACTGCACACCATGCCTCATAATTCAATTGCACAACTCCCAACACCACACAATTCCACACCACACAATTCCACAACAAACAATTCAAATCTAACCCATATAATTCCACTCTACACCAAATACATCCACTCTATAACACATGGCTAAAATACATTGAAATTGGCAATGCCAATAGCTCTTGGATAGCCACATAGGTGAGACCTTTTGGCATTGCCAATGCTTGTAATTATATTGATCTATCACTTATTCTGTTTCCGCCGACTGTGATGACATAAAAATCACATGGTACCACTTCCTTTTAAGTGTTCGGGCTGATGGTCAAGTGGTGTAATCTCATATGATGTTATTAGAGGAAAAAAAGGAGCACAATACCATGAATACAGATGAAAAATACTACTCATATATTCCAAAAGAAATAGAAGCAGGAAGTAGGATGGGGCAGTACGGAGAATTACCTCACCTGCTGTTCCTTCCATGAACGACCGAAAGCGCTGGATCCCCCTCACACTGCCAATGCACCTCTTCAGCAGCCACACATCTGCTTTCTGCCATCTCAACTTCTTCTCTGAAAAGGGAAGAGCTTTGTCAGAACTCGCAAAACTCAAGTGGAAAGAAATCGCTGAGTGTGTGCTCCCTATGAGGTGCACCACTAATACAAACTTACAGAAGTAGCACCCATCATACGAATAAGACACGTATACCACATGTGCCCGGGGACTAAGGATATGAACCAACTGAAGACAGGTGTTCAAAGCTTACACACATACACACACACACACACACACATACACAGAACACAAAACAGCTGAATATGATACCACTTGCACACTTGCATAGAGCACTTTCACAGAGGCAAAGGCAATGCACGAAAAATGAAGGCAGGTGTGCAATACTTTTGCACAGGTACAGGGGCCGCTCCCCCGCTAAGGCAGAGGAGTGTCATCCCACTGGATTGTGGGGAAAGGAAAGGTAAAGTAATAATAACACTACGTTATTTTCATTTTATTTTTCCCGGGAGAAGGGGTGGGGTGGGGCTGGAGGGAGGGGGCTGAAGGAGGGCTGGATGAGGAGTATGTGCACCACAAAGTGTGCATGTCTGTTTGTCTGGCCGTGTTGGGCTAGCCAAACAGAGATGCACACTTTGCATGTTTTCTACCCGGTTGTATTGCACAACTGAGTGGAGAGTATGCCTAGGGTCCCACTCCCAGTCTGAGCGGTGAAGCAGGCCGCTCAGACCATTCACAACGCTGCTGTCATGCTGGTGACAGCACCGTCATGATTGGCTGGGAGCCTGTGTGCACCCGGGAACAGGAGGAGGACGACGACGGAGGGGAGCCGAACGCATCTCCCCCAAAGTTAAGCTTTTTTTTTCTTTTGTTTTCACACCCACGTCCTGCCCCACCACCCCCTTTGAGTGGCAGCCGCCACTGCACAGATGAATACAATGCATAACATTAGACTGGTGCATGCATAAGGCTTGCATACATAAAGCGTAGCTTCATGGAATGAGAAGGAAAGGAGGATTACACTTATACGCACAGAGGCAATGCACAAAATACGAAGAGCATGTGTATAGCACTGTTACAGTGATAGAAGGAATGCGTAAGAAAAAAGAAGGAGGGGTCAATGACTCCAACTTTCATCCAGGAGAAATAAAATAGAAAGACTTGGTGCAAAATACTCGCACACACATGTGCACTGCACTTTCACACCAATAGAAGGAATGCTTAGGAAATGAGAAGGTGGGGGGGGTTGTATAGCTTTCATTCCCAATCAGAAGCAAAGTATAAATAAAAAGGATTGATTCACCACACTTGCACACAAAGAAAAAGAGCATGGAATGAGAAGGGCAGGTGAACAGCATTTTCACACGTTTGTAGAGGTTTAGATGCAATGGACGAAATGAGAAGGACTTGCACAACACATACAAAGGCAATGTCTGAATTCAGGGGACAAGTTTACGGCACATGGGTAGAGAGAGGTAATGTGTGAAATTAGTCCAAGTGGACAGCACTTGCACATATGTGAAATAAGAATGGTGCACTGCACACACACAGACAAATCACGAAAAGAAGAAGCAGAGCTGCACAACACCTGTGCATACATTTAGAGGCGATGTGTGAAATGAGAATGGCAGGTGCACAGTACTAGCACACATGTAGATGTAATGCATACAATGAGAAGGGCAGATGCATAAGACTTTAACATGTAAAGAGACAATACATGAAATGGGAAGGCCAGGTGCAAAGCACTTGCACATGTATAGAGACAGGGCCTGGAATGAGAAAGACAGGTTCAATGCACTAGCACATATGTAGAGGCAACACGTGGAATGAAAGATGGATTGACGGCGCTTACTCACATAGAAACAATGCCTGAAATCAGAAGGACAGGTGCACAACACTTCCACACATATAGTGGTGATGCATGTATTGAGATGAACGGGCACACAGCATTTGCATGCTCATATAGAAAACATTCTTAAGAAGGATGCACAGCACTTGTACACATATAAAGACAATGTTTAGAAGGAAAAGCGGTGTACTCCATCATAGTTATTTCAGAGCAAGCATGCAGAGAATGCCAAATTCGCAACACACTTGTAACTCTCACGTGGGAACTACATAAAGTACTGAAAAGATCAGACTAACAATCTCAGTATATGAATAACACATTTTAACTCCATCTGGTTAAGGATTTATAAAGGAAATCTTAATTTCACATTTTTTTAGTAACCTTTGGGGTAGATTCTAGGGTGAGAATCACAAATATCAGCAGAAAGGCTAAATATTCCTTTGCTGGCAGGTAGCACACCTGAATCTATGCTTATGGCGGCTATGTCCATCTAATCTACAGCTGATCAGGCAGTGTACACTGATACCTTGCACCCTTCTAGTACAGCTATAATCAAGCTTTGAGAATCTATTCAACCAACATGAACACATGAATGGGCAGGTGAGAGGAACAATTGAATTTGTACCAGGATTATGTAATTACGTGCCTTAGTAAAGACAATTTTACTAAGGCACGTAATTTGTGTTTGTTAGAAGATTGAAAGATCAGGCAAAGTCGCTCTCACTGCCAGGAGGTTGACATGTTTCAGCAGAACTTAGAGGTTGATAGGAATTAACTGCCTTCTTCAGGCTCAGCCACCTCTATTGATCTGATTATAACTAGCAGTGAAAATTAAGACCCCTGCAGAAAGAAGAGTTTGTGTAGGGATCAGAAGTTGATGTTGTGAAGTAATTACATCATGGAGAATATACTGTACACTATGCAGAAATATTTACCCATGTGATAATTACTCTACACTCCCGGCAATTTATTTTTGACAGATTTCATCATGAAAAAAACTGGCAAAACCTCTCATATGGGCACAGCTGGAAAAAGACTAAGGGCCTGATTTAGATATCCTGTCTGCAAAAATCTAAATCTCATTAAATTCCATGGGATTTAGATTTCGGCGGACGGGATATCCAACACCTTTTTTACGGAGTAACCCATCCACCAATATTTAAATATCTTAATCAGGCTCCAAATCTGTGGAATTCAGTGTGGCGAATACTGATTCTGCATATTATGCCTCATTCTCAGATGGCAGGCTTAAAATAGGAGTTATTTACTCTGCCCAATAATTAACTTACCTTGGTGCAATAGTATTTACAAGGTGCAACAAATCCCCCACCTCCCCTATTTTGAACTCCTCATGATTAGGGCCTCTTTGTTAGCATGTCAACATATATTAAATTACTCAACCAAGACTGGTTTCCATAGCGTATTGTGAATTGTGGTTAGTGGCCACCTGGCCATCATATCCAGTACAGATATTTAAATTTTCCATTTTCATGTTGAGGAACAGCCTTGCCTCTCTCAGGATTACTCTTCAGCATTTCAGGTAGGGACTTCTTGCTAATTCCATCAATGGCCTGAATCCATGTACTATATCTGGCCATCATCATGCAAATTACCTTCAGTAGGGCTGTGTTTCAGCCCCATATCTGAGTTGACGTGAAGTCTCTAAGGTCAGACTCCATATTGTGTAGGCCCTGACTCCATCTTGGCTGATGGAAGTCGCCATCTTCCCTGATTTCTAAAGAATCATTGGCATGTCTGCCATTAGATGCAGATACTGTCTGAGCTTATCTTTCTAAGAACTTTAAAAGCGTCAAGTTATTTGATTGATGACATTGATACCACACTTAACGCAACATTCATCTGGGTAAAATGTCTACTCTTCACCATATCAAGGTTAAATAAGAACAGATACAGACATATAACCAAAATAATGTAGTCTGAATTTATGTCCTTTTACTTTATATGTTCATAAGGAAACATCTGGGATGCACACCTTGATGCACATAATCTATGCCAGATATTCCTAAATTTATGTCAGAAATTGCAATTTTTGATGAGATTTATTATATAAAGACTGCTACTTGTGACCACTTGTTGGGAGAGGCCATTTACCCAGATTATTACCTGAGATTCTGCCAGAGATGGTTTTACTTACTGCCAGGACAGTTCGCACTTTGCAGATGCAACATCTTGCCTCAAGGCTTCAGCTGATAAGGCCTAGCCCAGGAGGAAGACCGGCATCTGCTATGTCAGCGTGTATTTGCCTTTAGTAGGGAACACTGTCTTCATTCCTCCACTGATAAAGATGGTTTTTGCTGTCAACAAGACATGCAGTGCATCTTTTCCCTCTAAGAAACTCTAGACTGCAAGTTGCTCTGCCTTCCATGGTTTCTTAGTGTGGAGCATAGAGGTAGACATTTTGGTGTTAGGCTCTAGATTACATTTTTTCAATGTTAAAAATGTTAATTGTATTCTCATTATTAATAACGTTTCTTCTTGCTGTTTTTATACTATTCTGTGTAGCTGTTTTAGATGTACCGAGAAACAGATTGTTTCTCTAGTAATAAAAATACTTTTATCTTAAAAGTGTTCATACCTGTTAGCACAGTGTGTGTGATGTAGTGAGTAACAAAATAGGTTTGTTGCCATTACCACAGTGCCCCTAATACCTTTATGGGATTCCTAGAAACCCAAAATCAATAACTGAACTTCGATCATACATTGATAAGTGTTCTTTGAGACTACCATAATCTATCTTTCACATTCATCACTGGTGCATTGAACCTAGTTCACTCTTGTCACCTCTGGGTGGGAAAGCTTACCTTGTAGAGTTATGCCAAAGTTGGAATTTATGCAACAATGATTTGCTCCCTGCAATTAACAGAAGAACCTCTGACATCTTGTCACTTAGAGGTGAGTAGTACCCGACTCTCCTTTATGCGACTGTCATTGACTCACTATGGGCTGCAAGTTCACTATTGCAGCCATAGTGAAGTATTCATAGAATAGTGTGATAATCTTTCACTACGGACAAAGTTTAATCTGAACCAAAACAGCTGGGCAAAGTCAGAATGCTCACCCTATCCCAAGATGGTTCACTGACATAATATTGACACAACAAATATTGACCTACAGAATTACTGAAACTTTAATATTGTTAACAGAAATATTGAGGCCCTATACTTAATTAAAAAAGTCACAAATATTGTGCACAAAAATATCAATGACAAAAATATCTAATCATACATATATTGAAAACAAAAATATCTGAAAGAAAAATATTATAACTTAAAACTAACCATAGACTATGTCAAAAATATCGAAATCAACAATATTGATGACAATATTGTTAAAACAAAAAATAAGTAGCAGTTTAAAATAAGAAAAACTCAATATTTAAACAAAAATATATCCCACAATAATAACTTTAATTTATAAATCAAATATACAATTTTACTTAACAAAAATAATACATTTCAAACATATGAACACAAAACTCCTCTAAACTATAAATTACACATATTTAAATCCCACCTGCATACAACACATATTTATTTTTTATAAGCAATGTTTTATTTACTTAATGTAAATGCATATAATATTAAATCAAAAAAGTAATCTCAAATATGAACATTAGGACAAAACTGAAAAAGTAATTAAAAGGAAGCTAAAACAACCAATAATATAAAAGTATAAAAAATCAAACCAATTAAATAGCTTAACCAACTAAACAAACAATATAAAACCACAGTAATTTAACCAAAACAATAGCTTAAAAAATGCCAAACGTTTTAAGAGAAGGAAACTCTGCCGGATTTCCCTTGCAAAACAGAAGACTGCAACATATACAACCATACATCCACTTGTCCAGGTAAGTAATAGTTATAATCATAATAGCAACTTAAGTCATTTTACCTTTAAAAAGAAATTATTAATAAACAATTACTAATACAGTTTTTAACATTTATCCTTCTCTGCAGATTACTCAACCTTCAACAACACTCCATCCACATGTACACCATGAACACCACAAAAAAAAGTAAGTATACCTAAAAAACAACAGTAAAAACTCTGAACAACCTAAACGTTCTTAAACACCAAAAATATATTATTTGCAAAAAATAAAATTACCTTTTCTCTTCCAACAGAAAAAAAAACCCTGTTTCAAGAAGAAGCATCCTGAAGAAAAAATATCAAAGAAGACAAAACCTTGCTATACAAGAAGCAAGTATGTTTAAAAAAGATAATGTCTATTTAAATGTATATTAATTAAAAACATTTATTAATGACTATTTTTCTACATTTATGTCATTTCAGTAAATAAAAACATAATGACAGAAGATGCCAAATTTATAACATCACAGAAGGAGAAACTTTTACTGTGTCGCATGTGATACATGTACAGTTAAGAAAATGGTTCTTCTCAACATATTAATTGGAAATGTACCAAATATTATTCTAATGCATATTATTTGAGGGCAACTACCAAAGCAACTGTAGTAATCAGTGTTAAAGAGCATAACCGCGCTCCTATTGTAACAGAAATAGAAGTGAGAGAAATATTAGAAAGTATAAGGGAAGCAAGCATTCGTTCCCAAGAACCCACAGCACAAATACTTAAATACATACTACTCCACATAAAAGGAAAATATAACAGGCCAGTTACTATCAATACCCACCATACAATGCCGTCTAACATGAATTAAAAAAGCCACCAGCGAAACCCCACCTGCTCCTAAAACATTCAGAAAAATAGACATCCCACCACAGCTTACAATAACCCACAGAGAGGAAGAACTCCTATTATATGATAATAAAAGCCATGACAAACATATACTTATATTTGCTACACCTCCAAACTTCCTAAAACTAGCACAATGCCAAACATGGATAAGGGATGGCACATTAAACATGTTAAAGTGTCAACTACACACCATACATGGTGAATTTCAAAAAACTAATATACATGTTATGTATGCATTACTCCCAAACAAACAAGGCACTACCTACATGGAACTGCTAAACCACATTAAACAACAGAAAACAACGACTAACCTCAAAAAATCATTATTGATTTTGAGCAAGCCATGATACAATCTATACTTAAAATATACCCCCACACTGCTGCCACCCCATTGGGATTACTGATCCTGGCATTGGCCCAGATAGGACCAGAGAGGCTCAAAGCAGAATAAAAAAAATTACATTAATTGTAAACAGAGTTACAAGAGATTTCACATGGGTATTTGAGGGCTCCAGCTCATTCCTTGTCATGCAGAACTCATTTTTCCCTCTCCCATGTCTCCTTGAGTAATTGCAGGCAGTAATGTGGATGGGAGTACTGCTACTGCTGTAGCCAAGTCACCCAGGATATACTGATACCCTTGTAAAGGGCGTGGATCAGCTCAGTGTGTGTTTGGAGCCCCAAGCATGACATATTTTGGTGCCCACTGATCTTACTTTTACTGGTTATTTTCTGCAAAATGAAACGTGCATGACACCAACAAATCTCTCAAAAAAGAGGTTTACACAGAAACAGATGAAATATGTCTTTGCAGGGCCCCCAAAAATCCTTAACAAGCCACCAAGCAAAGCAAGAGAGACTTTGAGGTAGAGGTAGTCAGAGAGAAGACTGAGTTAGTTAAAAAGAATATGTACTTTCCCCGCTGGCCCTATGAAAGGTTGGGGCCCTGGGCAAGTGCCCACTTTGCCCAACCTTTAAAATGTCTCTGGGTCGGATGATGAACAGTTGGTTCCTCATCCACGACAGCCCAAGTATCGATGAATGTGTGTGTGAGTAATCCATACATGAGAAATTGTCCTTCATGCAGAGAGTGAGTGCCTCTGAGATTCTGAAATGTTTGAAGACAATTTTCATCAAATAAATCCTCTATGGTGTCAACCCCCCACCATCAACTAGGTGCAAGGCGCCAGGCATCTAGTAAAGAGTGTTGGTCTGAAAAGAAAACAGGAGGAGGTACACTAAACCCAGCCCTCTTGCTGCATTGTGGTAGCCAGGCATCTAAGACTGTAGGATTTGTTCTGTAGAATTCGATAGGTAAGCCTTCTAGGCTAGGGGTCTTGCCCAAATCCGTGTTTTTGAGTACAGTTTTTATTTCTTATAGGTTAATAGACTCTTCTATCTCCATGCAAAGATCAGCTGGGAGTCTAGGAAGTTCAGTCTCTGCTAGGAAATGTTTAATCTCTACAGAGTTCTGAGCGAGGGAGCTTCTATAAAGGTAATTGTGAAATCGGAATAATGTTTGACAGAGTTCCAATTGGGTATATATAAGATCTCCCATCTCGCCCCAAAGGGCCAGAATGGGATGCCAACGTTGGTCCTCTGAGAGGATCCAGGCCAAATCCTGCCTGATTTGTCTGCCTCTGAGTGGGTTCTGGCATCATAAGCTGACAAGTCTACACATCAAAGCTTTTCTGTCAAGACTGCTTCCTCCTTGTGGAATGGAGGCCACAGAGGTCTGACCTTGCTGCAGGGTCAGTTACTGCTCTCCGTTCAGCATCAATGTATGCTTGTTCCAATCAGACCAGTTCTTACTCCACGGATCTATGTTCACTTACCTGTGCTTGCATACAAGGGCTGCAGACTACCACTTTCATTGCCTCCCATTCTAAGCACTAGCCCGGGCTGATATACTCATTCTGATAAAGTATTCTATTAGTTGGGCAGACATGGTCTCCCAAATGAGCCTGCTCTCCAGTAGTGAGGCAGAGAGTTGCCAGGTCAAACAGCTGATATAGGCCTCCCCCATTTTAGTTTCACAATCAGTGGACTATGGTCTGAGATATCCTGCCCCATACATTCCATCTGTGTGATGCAGGGGCATAGTGTCAAGAAGCATACCACTCTATCCAACCTTCCAACCTTACATAAAATTTGTAGACCGGTGAATCATAACAGTAAAGTCTTTTTCGCAACTCCTATTAAGGTGATGTTGCCCCCACCCCATTTGAGACCGGAATCCATAGATATTGTGGGTGACTGTAGGGAGAATTCCTGGGTCTTGATCCAGGCCCAAGTCGCTGATGGTTCAGTGAAGAAGTGGGACTTCTGATCATAGATAATCTTTAGGCGGTAGAGAAATAATAATGAGTATTGGATCCCATTCCATTCTAGGGGGTACCTTTTAACTCCCTAAAAAGATACCTGCTGTCCCTGCAGAGTTATGGTGTAATCTGGAAACCGCATTATTCTGGAATTGTCTTTTTTAAGTGGACCCACCTGTTGTGCTGCTCGCAAAACTGTATCTCAGTAGTGTAGGATCCACCACTGAGTGCAGAGGAGCCCCTAGGGCAGGGTACTGGGTTCGGACCGGCGTGCCCTCTCAAATGAAAAGGAGGACATTGTGGTTACTGGCATGAACTCTCAAAACCAGGATTCCAAGAAAACCACAGCGCTCGAGCCCTCTGCATCCTCCCTGACATCCCTGTCATTACTGCACAGTGAGTGCCCTTTGTTGTTTTCAGCTCAATACTCCAAGACTTGGACTGTTTCTGCGAGGGAATGCATCTGATGGCACAGATCCAGTGTGGCAGGCTGAAGGTCAACAATTGTTTTTTCTGATTGGGACACTCTGTGTACCAGCTTACAATGGTCATCACGCAGAAGGTTGATATCAATAGTTATGATATCAATTTTGGATTCTAGGAGTGGTTTTGTGGTTTCAATGCCACTCGATATTTGATCAAATTTATGGTGGTCAACTAGAGGACTGATGTAAGGCTCACTGCGGATGGAATGACAGTTCCCCAGAGTACCGGGGTTTACCTGTCTTATGTGACCAATGTCCATTTCTTCAATTGGAACAATGGCAGTGGATCCTGGGGATGGGCACTGATAGGAGTATCATGATGACACAGTCGGAGGCATCTACAAAGGAGGCAACTGTACTGGATCAAGGTGGGTAGTTATGCAGTTATAGGTGAGATGCCATAAAGGTGAGGCGGTGCACACTGAAAACTGTGGGGCGGCTTTGACCCCCACTTGCACCCCGAATGGCCAGTACGTGGAGGGCAGCTTGATCTATCCAAACTAAGCCCAATGCCCAGTATCCACCAGTGGTGTTGAGTCTACGCGACTGCTCCCACCGATTTACCACTCCCTGGAAAGGAGCCATAGATATAATCACCAATTAGGGATACAGGGAGCATAAGGTGTGAATAGTCTATCTGGGCCCAGTGAACAAAAAAAAATGAAAGGCAGAGGAAACGTCATAAGCTATGGAGCTGTTTCACTCACCCCGATGTCCTTCGTCTACACCAGGCTGGGACAGGCCCTCTGCATATCTCTGGGAACTTCGGGTACAGGGCCCAGGTACGTCCTCTAGTGGGGTTCCAGGAACAGCTTTTCCTCCAGACCAACACAAGTTGCTATAGCAACAGGGGAGAAGTGGCTGTCTGGAGGTCAAACCCCTCAAGAAGTTGTCAGTCATCCCCGGGCCTCAGGAGGGGGTGGATTGCTGCCACAGCACCTCACTGTCCCCTCTATGGGGAGAGGGTCAGAGCGCAGTGTGACTTCTTTGTCGATGGGATATAGGTCCAGGACAGACCCTGTAGGCTCAGGATACTACTCTGGCCACTCAAGGACAGCAGTAGAGCATCCCAATCTCCTGGTTGGGCAAAACTCAGGCCTCTGCACCAGCCCTCCGCCCCTCTAGGCACTAACCAAGTCCACAGCCTGGCCCACCAGTGGACACCCTCCACTACAGAAGCCTTAGTGAGCAAGCAGCACTGCCCTGGGGATTACGAGCCCCCTTTCTGCCAGCCTTTGCATGGTGGTCTCACCGTCTTGCGAAGGCTGGCGGAAAGGAGGTGTCGGGGGCCCCCGTGGGCAGCCCCGACATACGTTTCACTGCCCAAATTACGGGCAGTGAAATGTGCGACGGGTGCTATTGCACCCGACGCACCACAACATTGGAGCCGGCTCGATTACGAGCTGGCATCAATGTTGTGGTGAGTTTTCTGCTGGGCCAGCGGGCAGAAATGCTGTTTTCGCCCACTGACCTACAGAAAACTCCTAATAGGGAGGCCAGCATACCGCCAGCACTGGCAGTATGCTGGCTGCAGCGGTTTCGGAGGTCTTCTATGAAGACTGCCGAAGTCGTAATGAGGCCCTTAGTGTTGGATGGTTGAGCTTAATGGATAAGTTTAGTTGTAGCTTCCAGACTGATCTTTCCTGGACCCCAAGAATAAAACTGGGAGTCAGATTTTGCAGTAGTGTCTTGCAAACATCAGTAGATATTGGCCTATTTATATGCACCCTGTTTGGCTGAGTCAATATTAGCATTACATTCAGGATCATAAAATAGCATTATATCTCGCAACAGAGTGCTATACCAGTCAATAAATGCCCTGTGTAGTAATTATGTTCCTCATGTGCAAGCAAGGGCCTATATAAGGAGGGGGCTTTTAATTACTAATTTAGCTGAATGGCTATAATACTATGAGACAGTTTAACTCACTCAGGACAGAATGTTCTAAATGATATAGGGGGAAACTAAGCGAAATACTAGATTGTTAGAGCAGAATGTTTATACAAGTCTTTATGCTCAGTACTGCTGCATTCTTAACAACACTCTGGGAACACTCTAATATTTTAATTTATTTGAAATATTACTCAAATTCATACTAAGCATTTCATTACAAAATAAGGGCCAGATTTACTAAAAAGTGGCACAACCTGGTGCTGCTCTAAAACTGGCAGCGCTGTGCTGCGTCACTTTAGAAATGCAAGGTTTCACCTTATTTATTAGAATTAGGTGCAGCCCTACATTTCCCCCTGTGCTGGCACAAAATTTAGCTGCCAACGCAGGGATCCTTGCACCATCGTGCAAGGATGTCTGCATTGAGGGATTTGATTGTTTATGTGTGGGAAGGTGTCCCTTCCCAAACATCACCAATCACTAATGGCGATTGGCACTTCTGTGTATGCTGCAGAATGCAGCACACACAGAAGTGCCAAAGCCTCATTTTGAAAGATTGCTTATGTGCAGGAAGGGACACTTTCCCGCATATAAACAATAATTTCTGGCATTTTGCTCATTCTATGTGGGCTGCAGAATGCAGCACACGTGGAAAAGGCAAAAATTGAGGAGGAATAAAAGTATTCCTCCTCGTTGTGCCTTGCTGATGCAACCCCTTGGGTGGCGTTAGATTTTGGTGCTCCTTCAGGTTTACGAAAATATGTAAATCTGGGGCAGTGTCAAAATGCAATGCGTGTTACTGTGGCACCCCCATAGCAACACCCATTGCACACCCCTTCCATGCAAAGTGCTGCGTGCGAAGGGGCCGTATTTACAAGGTGGCGTTAAGCTGCAAAAAGTGGCCTAACGCCACCTTGTAAATACGGCGCAGGGCATAGTGCCACTGAAGCGTCACGTAAAGTGATGCTCCGGTGGCACTAGGGTCTCATAAATATACCCCTAAGTGTTTGAGTCATCACTTTTGAGGTATAATCATGTGCAATGTTAGTGTAAAGGGCAAAGGTGGCTGGTAAAATATGAAAGGGATGGGGCGTAAAAACTACTGAAAGAGGAAGTACAGAACATAAATTTACTTTTCCTGCAGCTTCACAGAATCGCAGATCTCCCTTTTCTCGTCACAATGCTGCTTTCATGCTCTGTATTTCAAGACAAAGCTTGAAAGCAGCATTGGGATTGGCTTGACAGGCCGACCCATCGCTCCTTCAGAGTACAGGGAACTGGATCTCTGTCCCTATAGCTCTCTCATACAGCGCAGATTTTGAGGGCAAATGTACACGTCAGGCTGGCCGCACTGAAGCTAACGGCCAATCGGACATGTGCGCTTCAGGGCAGCAGACAGACGTCTGGATGAATGATGCCACATGGTGCGCTGTGATAGGGTCACGCCTACAATAGGGCGTGCACAGTGCTGCAACCTTCCCCGCTTCGCACTTAACTCATCATTGGTCATTATAATACCTGCAGTGTGTGACGGCTCACATTGGGAGAGGGGCACCACCCCTAACACTCCTTAAGAGGAACTGCCCATGGTAAAGGGCGTGAACTTATGTAGCAAGACAATAAAAACATTCAAGTGCCCCATCCTAGACTCACCTTTGCACACAGATGAAAGGTTCTGTAGCAGCTCCCGACATAAAATGTAATGGAGGCAGAGATCTGTTGTGCAAAAGAGCTTGAATCTTTTTTCCTCCAGCCAAGCCATTAGCCCACTGCACTGGGCAACCTGAAAACAGCGGCACATAAATGTAGAGAAATTTGAAGCCTTTAGCATGAGTAACAGCATTAGTTAACACCACATTACCTTCCTTTTGAACTAAATGAAACCACAGGAATTTCCACAAGTAAAAGTGATAAAAAATTTGTTAAATTAGCATAATCATTTGTGAATTAAAAAAAGCTGAACATAATGAACAATACCTAAAATATCACTAAATGAATACATACATAAACTGACCTACAAACCATAAAACATCTTTATGCCACGCACAGAGACAGATGTTTTCTTGAGCGAATCTCACTATATATTTTTCCAGATAGAATAATGATGAAGTCCATGAAATTTTTAACCAAATTAAAAAACATATTACAAGTTGACTTTTACTTTAAACTTGCTAATTAAAATATTAATGATAGAATAAAGTGTGAGTCACCTATTAGATTTTGGTTTACTCTTAGATGTTTGCGGGTGGAAAAATGTGGCACCCCCTCACCACCACCTAGATGCTTTTATATTACTCCTTCACCAGCTAAAGCAATGACTGCATCAAAATGATTGTGCCAGGCAGCATGTCAACTAGATATTGATGCACAAATCATTATTTTTTAGCGTGGTTCAGCCACTTCAAAGTGCAAGAGTTCAAAACTATCTGCATTATCTGTAGGATAGGCTGTATTAGGATGGAAAGCTCAGTGTTATGAGTCATCATCTTTCAAGTTCTGATATTAAGTAATACTATTCTGGATTGAGGGGTTACCATGGCATAGATAATTTAGGGTGTGATTGTGGTAGGGAACATCGAGGACAAAATATGGAATGGTCATGGGCGGCTCCTCCATTGGGGCGGAGGAGTGTCGCCCCCCTCCCACCAGCAGCGGCAGCTTCCACATCTGAACCCCCCACACCCTTCCCCGGTGACATCTGATGACGTCTGTGCACAATCGCACGCTGACCTCATCAGAGGTCGCCTCCATCACGCTGGAAGCACAGCCTCCAGTGCAAACGGAAGAGAAATGCTTGCATTTCTCTTCCGATCGGAAGGTAGGGGCGGGCAGAGAGACATCAAAGAAAAGGAAAAGCTTTTCCTTTCTTTTGATGTCTTTGTGAGCATTTCTGCAGCCCGACCGTAAAGCAATCGGGCTGCAGAAATGTCCACTAGACACCAGGGAGTTTGTTTACCTTTGGTAAACAAAGAAGGCGAGCGGCCCCTTGGGCAAGGGTAGCTCGCCAAGGGGGGCATTTTATAATAAGGCCATTTCTGCCTCTAGGCACCAGGGATCCTTTTTTTTTTTTTTATAGGTGGGAAGCAATCCCTTCGGCAAGGGTCACTCCCCTGGGGGACAAATTTCTTTGTGGCCATTTCTGCCCCCCTTGGGGGCAGATTGGCCTATTTTTATTAGGCCAATCTGCCCCCAAGGGGGACAGAAACCAGTAGACACCAGGGATTTTTTGTTTACATGACAATTTCACGTAAGGGGAGCGACCCCTTAGGCAAGGGTCACTCCCTGGGGGGCAAATTTATATTAGGCCATTTCAGCCTATTTTAAGTAGGTCAATCTGCCCCCGGGGGGGGCATAAACAACTAGGCACCAGGATTTTTTTTTTTTTTATTTTTTTTTACAAATGGGGAGCGACCCCTTAGGCAAAGGTTGCTCCCCTGGGGGGCAATTTTATTTTAGGCTATTTCTTTCCACATTGGGGGCAGAACGGCCTATTTTTTGTAGGCCAATCTGCCCCCAAGGGGAGAGTAGCCATTTCTGCCCCCTTTGGAGGCAGGTAAGCCTATTTTAATTTCGCCGATCTGCCCCAAGGGGGGCAGAAACCACTAGGCACCAGGGATTTTTTTTCTCTATTTTTTACGGATGTGGAGCTATACCTTAGGCAAGGGTCGCTCCCCTGGGGGGCAAATTTATTTTAGGCCATTTCTACCCCCCTTGGGGGCAGATCGGCCTATTTCTATTAGGCCGATGGGCAGAAACTACTTGGGCACCAGGGATTGGTGTGTGTGTGTGTTTTGTTTGGGGGAGCAGCCCTTTGGGCAAGGGTTGCTCCCCTTGGGGGAACATTACTGTTGGCCATTTGCAATCGGCCTATTTTTGTAAGGTCCATCTGCCCCCAAGGAGGGCAGAAAGACCACCAGACACCAGGGAAAATTTTGTTTCAAAACCAGAGGGTGGGGTATGGCCATACTCCCACCCCAAATAAATGGGGACAAAGTTGTTCTGCCAGCCAGTGAGCAGATGGGGTAATTGCCCCCGATCCATTCCCGGGGGGGGGGGGGGGGGTTTTTGGCAGAAAGCCTAGTAGATGCCAGGGAATTAAAAAAAATAGTGGGGTGGTGGCTACCAACCAGTATGGGCATGGTTATGCCCCCATCCCACCTGAAGGGGGTAACAGTCTTTCAGCTCTCCCCACCCACTAAAAGATTTTATCCCAACGGCAAGCAAGAGGACATTTGATTATTTTGGGTTTCAGTTTTACACTTTCGCCATGAGGGCTTGGCTAACTATCAAAATCCTCCCACTGGGAATGGTGAGGGCTGCACTTTTTGGAATTTGGGACACTGCCATGTAGAAAAATCTACAAGACCTAGACACATCTGAATCTGGGTGAGTCCAGGGTGGTGTGCTTCACGTGCACCCTGCACCATTTTCTAACACACAATGCCCTTCAAACCTCCAACTTTGCTTGAAATCACACAATTTTCTCACGTTTTTGTGATGGAACCTTCGGGACTCGGCAGGAATCTACAAAATACCTACCACCCAGCATTGTTGCATCTATACCGATAAAAAGTCTGCCCCACTTGCCCGCCTAAAAACATTTTTTTCCAAACTGCCCTTTTGGACCCACTTTGGTTCCCCCTCAATTTCAACATGTTTTTGGCTCTTTCCTGTCACAGGCACTTGGCCAACCTACACAAGTGAGGTATCATTTTTATGGGGAGACTGAGGGGAACATTGGGTGGTAGGAAATTTGTGCCGGTGCGGTGATCCCACACAGAAATGTGGGGAAATGTAATGTTTTTGCTAAATATGAGGTTTGCAGAGGATCCTGAGTAAGAAAATACTCGGGGATCCAAGCAAGTCACACCTCCCTTGACCCCCTCGAGTGTCTAGTTTTCAGAAATGTCTGGGTTTGGTAGGTTTCCCTAGATGGCTGCTGGGCCCAGGACCAAAAACGCAGGTTCCCCGCCCCCGCGAAAACAGGTAGTTTTGTATTTGATAATTTTGATGTGTCCACGTAGTGTTTTGGGGCATTTCCTGTTGCAGGCACTAGGCCTACCCACACAAGTGAGGTACCATTTTTATCGGGAGACATGGGGGAATGCTGGGCAGAATAACATTTGTGGCTCCTCTCAGATTCCAGAACTTCCTATCACTGAAATGAGAGGAAAAAGTGTTTTTTTGCCAAATTTTGAGGTTTGCAAAGGACTCTGTATAACAAAACCTTTTAAAAGTGGCACAACTTACCCCATCCTGGGTTCCCCTACGTGTCTAGTTCTAAAAAATGCACAGGTTTGATAGGTTTTCCTTGGTGCCGGCTGAGCTAGAGACCAAAATCCACAACTAGGCACTTTCCAAAAAAACACATTAGTTGTCAATGTAAAAATGTGATGTGTCCATGTTGCGTTTTGGGGCGTTTCCTGTCGTGGGCACTAGGCCTACCAATACAAGTGAGGTACCATTTCTATTGGGGGACTTGGGGAATGCTGGGAGGAAGGAAATGTGTGGTTCCTCTCAGATTCCAGAACTTTCTATCACTGAAATGTGATGGAAAAAGTGTTTTCTGCCACATTTTGAGGTTTGTAAAGGATTCTGGGTAACAGAACCTGGTGAGAGCCCACAATTCACCGCATTCTGAATTCCCGTAGGTGTCTAGTTTTCTAAAATGTATAGGTTTGGTAGGTTTCCTTAGGTGCCGGATGAGCTAGAGGCCAAAATCCATAGCTAGGCACTTTGCAAAAAACAGGTCAGTGTTCTTTGGGAAAATGTGATGTGTCCATGTTGTGATTTGGGGCATTTCCTGTTGCGGGCACTAGGCCTACCCACAAACGTGAGGTACCATTGTTATCAGGAGACTTGGGAGATTGATGGGTGGAAGGAAATTTGTGGCTCCTCTCAGATTCCGGAACTTCTATCACTGAAATGTGAGGAAAAAGTGTTTTTTTTTGCACATTTTGAGGTTTGAAAAGGATTCTGGGTAACAGAACCTGGTGAGAGCCCCGCAAGTCACCCCATCCTGGATTCCCCTGGGTGTCTAGATTGAAAAATGCACAGGTTTGGTAGATTTCCCTAGGTGCCGGCTGAGCTAGAGGCCAAAATCCACAGCTAGACACTTTCCACAAAACATTTCAGATTTCAATGTAAAAATGTGATGTGTCCATGTTGCGTTTCCTATCGCGGGCCTTAGGCCTATCCACACAAGTGAGATATCAATTTAATCAGGGAAGTTGGGGGAACACTGAATAGAAGAACAAGTATTATTGCCCCTTGTCTTTTTCTACATTTTTCCTTCCAAATGTAAGACAGTGTGTAAAAAAGACATCTATTTGAGAAATGCCCTGTAATTCACATGCTAGTCTGGGGACTCTGGAATTCAGAGATGTGCAAATAACCACTGCTTCTCAACGCCTTATCTTGTGCCCATTTTGGATATACAAAGCTTTCCTTGATACCTATTTTTCACTCTTTATATTTCACCAAATGAATTGCTGTATAACCGGTATACTGTGAAAACCCATTGCAAGCTGAAGATCCTTTATTGGCTCAGGGTACCTAGGGTTCTTGATGAACCTACAAGCCCTATATATCCCCACAACCAGAAGAGTCCAACAGACGTAACGGTATATTGCTTTAAAAAATCTGCCATAGCAGGAAAAAGTTATAGAAGAAAGCGTGGACAGAAATGGCTCTTTTTTCACCTCAATTTCAATATTTTTTATTTTAGCTGTTACTTTCTGCAGAAAAACCTTGGAAGATCTCCAGAAATGACCCTTGCTGAATTCAGAATTTTTTCTAATTTTCAGAAGTGTTTAGCTGTCCGGGATCCGGCACTGGTTTCACACCCATCTCCGGCCCTAACTGTATGTCCCAATAAAATGCCAAAATGTGGTTTTCTGATTCAAGTTTGCCTGTTTCTGAAAGCTGGGAAGATGGTGATTTCAGCACCAGAAACCCTTTGTTGATGCCATTTTCAGGAGAAAAAAAAACACAAGCTTTCTTCTGCAGCCATTTTTTCCCCATTTAAAAAAAACAAAAACAAAATTTTAGCTGTATTTTGGCTAATTTCTTGGTCTCTTCCAGGGTAACCCACAAACTCTGGATCCCTTTAGGATCCCTAGGATGTTGGAAAAACAGGATGCACATCTGGTGTGGGTAGCTTATGTGGACAAAAAGTTATGAGGTCCTAGCGCGAATTGCCCCAAATAGCCAAAAAAAGGCTCGGCACAGGAGAGGGGAAAGGCCTGCAGTGAAGGGGTTAAGCATCAGTATTAGAAACTGGCTTTCTGGTTGGCAGAGGTGTGCACCCAGTCCAAGAAGGAAACACAATCCCCACCAGGGCAAGTCATATACACACCATACATTAACCTGTGGTCACCCTCTGGTAGCTTGGCACAGAGCAGTCAAGCTTAACTTAAGAGGCAACGTGTAAAGCAGTGGTTCCCAACCTGTGGTCTGGGACGTCTGGGGATCCGTGAAGCCTCCCCAGGGGGTTTGCGACTGCTTAGAAAATTAAATAATATTAACAGATTAAGGCGGTCATTCCAAGTCTGGCGGGCGGCGGTAGCCACCCGCCAGGCGGGATCCGCCATTTGGCCGTTACGCGGCCAAAAGACCGCTGCCGGCATTACAACCATCCCGCTGGGCCGGAGGGCGCTAACCATGTTAGCGCCGGCCGGCCCAGCGGGAAGGAGGCCTGCAACACAGAAGCCGGCTCCGAATGGAGCCGGCGGTGTTGCGGCCATGCGACGGGTGCAGTTGCACCCGTCGCGCTTTTCACTGTCTGCTAGGCAGACAGTGAAAAGCCGGCCGGGGCCCTGTTCGGGGGCCCCTGCACTGCCCATGCCAGTGGCATGGGCAGTGCAGGGGCCCCCAGTGGCCCCAAGACACCCGTTACCGCCAGCCTCTTCCTGGCTGTGACAACTGCCAGAAACAGGCTGGCGGTAAGGGGGTCAGAATCCCCATGGCAGCGCTGCTTGCAGCGCTGCCATGGCGGATTCGCCCAGCTGGGGCAAAAACGGCGGGAAACCGCCGGCCCCTGTTTTCTGACCGCGGCTTTACCGCTGCGGTTAGAATGGGCTATGAAGCACCTCCAGCCTGTTGGCGGTGCTTCCGTCATCCGCGACCCTGGCGTATGACCGCCAGGGTCAGAATGACCGCCTAAGTCCCCAGCTTTCAGTAAATATTCAGCAGGGGGTCCCCGAATCCCAGCAATGATTCAGTGGGGGTCCCCTGTTTCCTGTAATGCTAAACTGGGGGTCCACAGAAGTCAAAAGGTTGGGAAGCACTGGTGTAAAGTGTTTGTTCAACACTTCAAACACTAAAACAATGACAACACCACACAAAAAGACACCACACCTGAAGAATAGAGTTTATTTTTATGAATAACACAATACCAAAACTACAAAAATGCAATAAGTAGAATTCAAGATACACATTTTTATGATTAAAAGGTGATATGGTGCTCAAATGCATAAATCGCATTATCTGGTCACGCTAGACAGGGTGAAATCCAAAGGTTCAGGCTGACTACGAAGGAATGCCGGGTCGCATACAGTCCCAGAAAAAGTCTAGCTGAAGTTTTACCTTCCCAAAATTTGAGCCAACAGACCTGTTCACCGGGAAGAAGTTTGTCGGGATCAAGGACAGTATCACTGGCAGTGGTCCGCGGGCACAAACAGTTGGCCAGGCATCAGGGATGGGCAGACTAGAGCCTCACGTGATTAGCAGTGATGCTTGTTGTGCAAAGAGGCGAACTTGCTGTGGTATGTGCCGATTCTTCAGGCGACCCGTGCAATTCTGGTATGAGCAGGCACACTCTTGGTCGCAAAGAATACAAAGTTTGATTTCAGGAGCTAAAAAACACTTCCAAGGGCCTAGGACTGTAGAAGCACCTCTTGGGGGTCAGGAGCCGGTGAAGATGGGTCCAGGAGCTGTAGCAGGTGAGTTGGAAGTCAAGTCTTTTGTTTCCCCCAGAATTCAGAAGAACAGGAGGCAAGCCAGCAAGGCCTTTGAGTCACTTTGGTTCGGGGATGTATAGATGCAGGTCCGCTCCTTCTCGCTCCCAGGCAAAAGAGCGGCAGGTCATCTCAGCAAAGCAGCTCAGTAGAGTGGCAGTTCTTGTAGCAGCACAGCAATCATTCCTTCTGGCAGAGTATTCATAAGCCCAGAAATCAACTGAGATGGTTTGTCAGAGGTCCAGTACTTATAGCCAGTTGTGCCTTTTAACTGGGGGAGACTTCAAAGAGAGACATTTGAAGTGCACAGAGTCCCTGGCTCCAGACTCAGTACAGGGGGTTATGCAACCCTTTGTGTGGGATCAGGACACAGCCCATTTAAGTGTGTCAGCTCCTCCCTCCCATCCTGCCCAGGATGGCCATTCAGGCTGTGGATGGCCCATCCGTCACACCTCAACTCCCTTTCTATGTGCCAGTATGGAGGAAATGCGCCCAGCTGCCACCCGCTCAGGCAAGTATTCAGAGACAGGCAGAAGGCACCATATGATTAAAGTAAGCAAATCCCAACTTTCTAAAAGTGGCATTTTCAGAATTACAATTTAAGATACTCAGGACGGCCTGAAAATTAGAGCCTGGCCACACGTTGGCGGTGCCATGTCGCGTAGGCTCTCGTTATTCTAATGAGACTACTGGATTTGAGCGGCAGAATTGCCTGTGGTGTGGGAGACTGAGTCTTAACCCACTACAGGTGACACCTGTCGCCCCAATACGGGTTTTGCTCCAGCTAACTAGCAGCGCCTCATCCTTACCCAAGAGCAGGGATGATTGGGCAGCCGAGCACATGACACAATTGACTCTTCAGGGAAAACGTGGTCACTCAGATCTTTTCCATTTCTCTTGATTACATTAGTCTCCCATATACAAGGACAAGCAGAGGCAGTATATGTTTAAATAAGGTTTGAATGAAGCAACTGCACCTTAGACAATAAAGCATGTACTGCAATAACCAGGATGATAAAGCTTGACATGATCAAAATTGTGACAAGGAGAGTGAAGCATAGAAATAACGCTACCATATTTTCACTGGAGTCAATAGACTAATTCCTACCTAGGCTATATTAGAGCACAGCATGTTAAGCTCTAGTTCTGCCCTTCAGGTTCCCCTGGAAAGACATTATCCCCCATACCTGAGAAAAGGCCTGAAGTCTGCATAAGCAGCTGTTATGAAGCTTTCAGCAATCAGCATACAGTCGTGGTCATCTGGCTGGAATCTCCCTCTAACGTGTATGGGACAGGTAAGTGTTTTAAAAATAAAACAGCTGATGTTGTAAGAAAATGTCCCTCGGTAACGATGTGTATATTTCTATGACTACCAGAGACAAAATGTTACCACGTTTACCGGCAACCTATCTTACTGCAGCCTTGAGAGAAGCACAGAGTGAAAGAAATGTCTTGTTTAATAACACAGTGCTGGCCTAGGCAAAGAACAGCTAGATAGAGAGAAATAAACAAGACTGCAAATGTGGCTGTTGCTAAAATAATAAACAAAGCTGAATAAAATATATCTAGGTTAAAGTGCACAGCGGCAGGCCTAGTGTGCTAAAATAACGTGCATGGAGCTATAACTAAAATGGCTACACAACAAAGGTAATGAAAATCCAAATGCTATCCCATTGAAGAGATAGAACTTGCAGTGGTTAAAAACGAATTTAAGAGTGTTCCACTACCTGGACATGGAAAACTTGAAAGCACATTTCCTACTTTTTAAATACAATGCACACTGCCCATGAGCTATCCAGGTTCTACCTTAGGGGTGACATAGGTATTTAAAAGGAAGGTTTCGGCCTGGCAAGGTGTTTCACTTGCCAGGTTGACATGGCAGTTTAAAACTGCGCACGCATGCTCAGCAGTGACAGGTCTGAAACATGGTTAACAGGCTACTTAAGTGAATGGCACAATAAGTGCGTCAGGCCCCACCAGTAGCATTTAATTTACAGGCCCTGAGCACAGCGAGGTCACTTTACTGGGAACTTATAAGTAAATTAAATATTCCAATTGTGGACATGCCAATGTTATCTTTCAAGCAGAGAACACATGAACATCAGCACTGGGTAATAGTAATACCTTGCCCAGATTCCTAAAGCCAACAAAAACAAGGTCAGAAAAGGGGGGGGGGTTGTGGAAGACCCTGCAGAAATCCAGGTCCAACAATCAACAATAAATACACAGAGTTGAGTGGTTGACTTTATGGTTGTTCACGTCTGTGAATTGAGAACTGAGAATACAATTGCTAAACATGTGTTCTGTAGGAGCACTGCAATGCAGAGGAAGACACACTTTATAGTGAGATTGTGCAGGATTAAAAGCATCTGGAGTCCCTTAGAGGTGCATGATCAGTCTCACTGTTAATCCCTACTCTGGAGTAGCCCCAGCACAGGTAGGGCAAAAAGAGAAACATCTTAAGGTTTTCCTAATTAGCATTCACAAAGTGCAAGCTTGATGTGCGCTGAAGGCAGTAGCAGGCTGTGTAAACTGACATTTCTCAAGCTTCAGTCAGGAGGTGTGATGGCAGATACTGGACCTCATTTACTAAGAAGTGGCCCAGCACGGCCCTGAACCAAATTTGGCAGTGCTGCACTGCATCACTTCAGAAATGCAGGGATGCACCGTATTTAATACAATACGGTGCAAAACAGTGTTTTCCCTAGTGCTGGCGCTAAAATTAGCTACGTAGCGCAAACACAGGCACCCTTGCACCATAGTGTAAGGGTGCCGGCGCTGCAGGAAATGATTGCTTATGTGCAGGAAAGTGCCCCTTCCGGCACATAAACAATCAATAATGGTGATTTGCTTGTCCTATGTGTGTTGCACAATGCAGGACACATAGAAGTAGCAATTTGTCATTATTTTATGATAGTTTATGTGCAGGAAGGGACACCTTCCTGCACATAAACAACGATTGATGGAGTTTTGCTCTTCCTATGTGTGCTGCAGAATGCAGCACACATCAAAAAAAGCAAAAACGAGGAGAAACAGAAGTATTTCTCTTCATTGTGCTAGAGAACAAGAGAGCGGCGTGTGTAAGGAAGAGGGTCCTGGGAAGAGCAAATATCTGCATAAATTCCTAATGCAGAATCAGCGAGTTCTCTTCGAACAGATCCCCCACCATTGAAACACCTTGTTTTTACCAATGTTGGAGTCTAGCCATCGATAGAACACCTCTAGGTGTAGGCAGTCCACTAAACACCAGTACACAAGGTCATTATGCAGTAACAATGGTAACATTTGGGAACAACATACCTTCCCTGGTAACAACAGTGAGTGTAGGTAGCCATCTCATAATTGAGTCAATGTTTAGCTTATTTCTTGCCAACTGAAGCCTGCTAGCCAGTAAGAAAGCCACTGCAACTGTGCCACCAAACAGTAAAATCTAAAATCCGGTGTGCCCATCCCGCCCTCATTGACCAGCAACTGGAATTTTTGATGACTAATGGGACAGCGTTCCGAGGGCCAAATGAGGTTGATTAGGAGCTAGTTAAGTGATCGAAAAACTGTAGATGGAATAACAATGGGGAGATTAACAAAATAGTATAGTAGTTTTGGGAGCATCACCATCTTACCCAGTGCCAGGCAGCCAGCCATCGGCAGGGCAAAGGTAACTCAAAACTTTATGGGCTGGCAGAGCTGCTATTGTCTTCAAGAGGTTACCACTGAGTAGATCTGTGTGGGACTAGTAAATCTGAATTCCTAGGTATCGAAAGTTTTTTTGAGTCAACAGAATGTGATGTGTACCCAGCGGAATTGTACCAGGGGACAAGGTATCCCGAAAGGAAAACACTTCTGACTTGGCATGATTAACCCACAAGCCGGATAAATCCCCAAATAGGTGGAGGATTCTAGCTGTAGATGTTAGGTCTATTGTCATATTTCAAGCATATATAAGCAGGTTGTCTGCATATAAGGAGCTGTGTGTGCCTGGTGCCCATCTGGGATAATCCATCCCGCCCCTTAATGACATACTTTCTGCACAGGCGGTTCCATTGCCAGGACAAATAGTAGTGGAGACAGTGGGCAACCCTGTCATGTGCCCCGGGATATTGTATATTCAGAAAAGATGTGTGTCCCATTCTAGCCCTAACCATTGTTTGCGCGTAAAGAATCTTGACCCAATTCATAAAGGAAGGTAGGAAATAAAACATTTGTAAGATAAAAAAAAGATAATCTCACTCTAGGGAGTGAAATGCCTGTTGTAAATCCAACGGCATACACCCTGCCTCGGGAAAGGGATTATCTGCAACTTCCATAATCTGATAAAGGCGTCTAATATTCAAGGAAGTACTCCTACAGGGGATGAATCCTCATTGGTCAACATTTATCAGCCTTAGATGCAAGGGAAGTAGCCTCTGGGCCAGTACCTTGCTGAGAATTTTATAATCTGTGGTTAAGAGGGATAGCAGCCTATAAGAAGATAAGTCCGCAGGATCACTGCCCGGTTTCAATAGTGATGTGAAAAGGGCTTGGCCCAATGTGAAGGTTGGTCAACCCATCCAGAGCAGTTTGGTACAACTTCTCCAGTTGTGGTACTAAAGCGGTAGCAAATGTAGAATAAAATTCTAAGGGCAGCCCATCCACTCCCATTGCTTTGTTACGTGCCATATCCTTGAAGGCCATACATAGTTCCTCCATCAAGATAGGAACTGTTAGGGATGTGTGGGCATCTCCTAAGATCTATAGAAGTTCTAAATTATCAAGGAACTTATCCCAAAGTGTTGTGAGGGTGCTGGGACCACCTGGTATAGCTTGGCATAGTACGTTTGAAAAGCTGTATTAATATTTAACTGCATAGCACAGTGTGTTCCTGAGGACGATACCACAATTAATATTGAGTAGGGGCTCTTGGGGGGCTGGATCGTGAGGACCTATGAGGTACTAACTCTGTCAACTTTTGGGTGTAACCTATTAGTGTAAGTTGTGTAGTCAAGCACTCTGATCTGCTCTAATGCTTCTGCATGCTGTATTCTGGCTTCCAGCAGTTCTAGTGAGCGCGTAGAATCAGCAACCACTTCCCGCTCCAAGTTTTCAATGCAGAGTAAAGTTGATAATATTTTGCATCAGGTCCCTGATGCTGTCATTAGGGACACCTCTCTAATCATCTTTAAAGCCTCCCACTCCATCAGGGGATCAAGGCTGTACCTTCATTAGTAGTGAAGTAATTGTCTATCGCTTTGCCCAGTGTTTCTCAAAATGTTGCATTCTCTAGTAGAGACGGCTGCATTTGCCATGTCGGGACTGGTGTGAGGACCCAACCCCATTCCTGAACCATCTCTAAAGGGTTATGGTCTGAGAATGTCTTCCCTAAGTAGGTCATATCAGTGAAGAGCCTTATCAGGTGCACTGGGCATAGTATACGATCCAGACAGGCACGTAGGCAATGAGGTGAGGAAAAAAAAGAGTACTCCAACAAATCTACATTGTGGACTCTCCAGATACCGGTGTGACATCCAATTTGTAAGTGCCAGAGCCTGTATGACCCAATTGGTTTTGGGAAATGGGGTGTGGGACCAGTTTAGGGAGACCTCCAGCAACACATTGAAATCCCCGCCTATAAACCAGGGGATGTGTGCCCAGTCAGCCAGGACCCCAGAAACTATTGTAGAAAGACATCTACCTAGAACCACTGCATTTTCATCCAAAAGACCCTGGGGGAAAACATAGCGGCTCTGTGTATCAAATTTGGTAGTGTGTGCCTTTTAGGGGACCACTGCCCTGATCCAAATGGCCGTCCCCCAGGCAAATCCAGAATGTATTGCGGCAAATAGTTGCCCCCTCCAATCGCTTGCAGCGTAATCACTTCAGGGGTGGATATTTCGGTCTCCTGCAAGTATATTATAGATGCCGTCCAGTGTTGTCACTGTGCCACGACCCAATGTCTCTGGTAAAGAGACCCCAGGCCCCTATCGTACCATGCCAGTAAAGTATAGCATTGCAACATGGAGGATATGTTTTTGCTGTGAAGGATATCCCTGCTAGGGAGGCATAGTACGTATTGTCATATACTTGATGAGCACAAATAAATATCTGGAGTGTAGACAAACAGTTTCCCAATTCTAGGTCCAACAAGCAATGTCTGTTCAACCAAACAAAAACAACCAACTTGTAAAACTGTGAGCCATTGCTAAAGGAGGGGACCAATTGTAAATTGCAACCCATGAGTCAGCCGTACGAGTCTGGGACCAGCTCGACCAAAACAGGTTCCACCAAGCCCCCTACTAGCCCATTGTTCCTTTCCCTATGACCATTCCCCTCAGAGTGTATACATTGCTAGCGATGGCTCGAGACATAAATCAGTTCCCAGGAGAGGACTGTCAAGCTAAGAACCATGTGAAAGCTCAACCTCCAAGGATAAAAGTAAAAGCAAAAGGGAAGATAAAAGGAGAAAGAGCAGCAATCTGGAAAAAACAAGACATCAAGGTCAGTGAGCAAACCAATTGCCCACAGCAATATAGACAATCAAGTAGATATTTCTTTGACATTAGTAATCAGATCAATGTGTCTGCAGTTTGTGGTGTTACAGTAGGAAAGAGCATCATACTGGTGTTCAAATCCAAACCTGAGTGTGCCGTTCCAGAGGAGCTTGACGAGGACCTGTATTTCTGTGCTCCCATGGATGTCACTGTCGCAAGTACGGCAGTTCTGTGCTCCAGTGCCTGCTGAGGTGAGGGCCCTGTTCCAAATGCAGGGTTGGGCCCCATCCTTACTTACTAGGCAGTCCCCATGGCTCCCTCCTTGTGTCTCCCAAGGGGGTGGGTGGCAAGCGGTGGGGTATTGACATTCCAGCCAATCCCAGGCAGCCTCTGGAGTAAAAAAAAAAAACACAGTGAGCGTTCCTCATGGAGGGCCGTTAGCCGAGCTGGGAATAATAAAGCATAAGTGAGTCCCTCGTTGTGAAGCTGCCTCTTCACCGATTGATATGATGTACGGCATTGTTGTACTTCAAGTGTGTAATCAGGGAAGAGTGAGACTGCAGCGTTGTCCACAATGAGAGGTGCTGCTTGTCTATCCTTTTGTAGAAGATGGTCGAGGTCTCTGAAGTTCAGAATCCTTGCCACAAGGGGGAAAGGTGGCGCGCCGGAAGGGGAGTGGCGAGCAGACGCTCTGTGCCCTTGACCAACTGCAAACATCATGGACAGGCCCTGGGGGGCCACAAAACATTGGAGCCATTCCTCAATTAATAACGTTAGATTTGGCGCACCTTCCCCCATCGGCATTCCCACAAAACTCACATTTTTGCCGCAAGCCCAGCCTTCAGTGTCCTATGTTCTCTCATGCAGCATGGATTCCAAGTTAACTATGAATGCCCAAGTGGACAAATTAGCACGAACAAGCTTCATCACCTTGAAGACTCTACGACGCATCTTCCCCCACCTCGGATTTCCACACAAGGTGCAAGCTACTATCTCGCTTGTACTATCCAAACTGGATTATGCCAATGGCCTCTACCATGGATCATCTCTATCTATTATGAAAAAACTACAACGTATCCAGAACTCCGCAGCCAGGCTACTATTACATGTAAAGCTGCAAGCCCACATCTACTCTGCCTTGAGAGCACTACACTGGTTACCCGTTGCCAGAAGATGCACTTTCAAGCTGCTTTGGATCGCCCACATAGCCATACATGGAACAGGACCGCTTGTTATCAGAAACAAAATAACCAAATACATCCAACAAAGAAACCTCCACTCAAGATTGGCACCCCGCCTTAGAACACCACCATACAAGAAAAAGACTATAGGTGGTAATCCTTCTCAGTTCAAGCAGCCAAACTATGGAATTCACTACCCCCAACTATAAGAGCCACAAATAACTTTTTTATCTTCAGAAAACTACTCAAGAGTTGGCTCTTTCCTTCATAACCACCACATTCATACAACTATGGACTGCATATGCCTATGTTGATAAATATTTTTTCTGATTATGTGTATATTTCTAGTTATGTATAGTTCTATAGAAAATATGTATCGCTACTATGTCATAACAATAAAATACACACACACTCTTTAAACCTGTTTAACTAAGCATATTTACCCATGGTTCTAATTATGTATTGTATGTACATATATGTGTGCATATGTGTGTGTATTCATGTGTGTATTGTCTTCAACCTCCATCAGAACTGAACAAGGGCTCAGGTGAGCTGGGCTTTGACAGTATGTGTGTGTGTGTGTGTATATATATATATATATATACTTATATATATATATATATGTATGTATATGTGTATGTTGTTTCTGTGCTTGGCATGTTCGCGTGTCATTGCATGGCTCCTGGTTGGGTTATCATACTAGATATCTATGAATCCCTGCTCTCATCTTATCACACCTATCTACCCACCATCATATGTCATGTCTCTATCAATCTATCCTCCATCCCCACTCTGACTCATCCCAAATCCATTCTACTACTTTCATCTCCTAAATAACTCTGCCTAAGCTCTTCCCTTCGCTTCCACATCTAACTCACAAAACCTCACTCTACTGCCATGACCTCCCAAACAACCCTACTAAATTCGCCCTCATTTATCTCACCCTGCTACTATGATCTCCCCAACCCTTCCAAAGAATTTGCCCTCCTCCATCCCCCTTTATTCATCCCAAGCCCCTGGGAGAGTAAATGAGGGATATACTCCCAATTTAACACTTCTGGATTTCTTTCCTCCTCCACCCCTTCATTACTCCTGTCAATCTAACTAACAAACTCTCATATCCACGGCTCAAATGAACTCATAATAATACTAAAACTGTACTCATATTTCCCGATACTAATCCAACACTAAATCTTGTTGGGTTCTGGAGTAGCGTGCTACTCGCCGAAAAGCGCTTTGACGCCTCATCAGGGGTAGTAAGCGCTATATAAATACTATTACAATTACAATTACAATGCAGAATGTTAACTCGCCCCTGAAGCTCTTTGATGGTGGCAGTATTAGAGACCTGTTGTGGGACCATTGCCGATATTTCCCCCTTGGCCGTATGTATATCGTCAGCTAGTTTGCGTTGGTCATCCTGCAGTAGTCCTAGATCCTCTGCCAGGGAGTCTATGCAGTGTTCAATGGCTGTATGTGAGTCTAGAATCTCTCTACGAATCAAGTCAAGTTTATCCACTGGGTGAGACTGATCTGTGGGGGGTATACAGTCCTCCGTTGCAGTCAGGGAGAGGTCCATGTTACGGCTGTGTTGGGGATGCCCCTCGCCCTGCTAAGACACTGAGTGACTCGACTTGGTTTGTCCCATGATGATATTGTTGCGAGCAGCGTTAGTTGTTTTGAGAAGGGGGGACCACACTGTTTCTGTCTCCCAATGTCAATTCGAGGGGGCAGCAAGTAGGGCATCAGACTACTAGTAAGTGGACTGATTACCCCTGACATGATGTACATATTTGGCGTGGTGTGTTGTTCATATGCTGGATGGCCAATGAGGCCACAGAAAGTCCTATAGCTGTATGGTGCATGCACAGTGCCACTACTAGATTCCCCCATGTCTCCTGCGGGATTTTCCCAAGTGCCCCCAGGGCAAGTTCTCATGCAGGCAAGATTGTCCATAGCCACCCAGCACTCACCCCCTGTCTCGTCTCTCTGGGGGCGGGGTCCGCCTTGTGAATTTGTGTAGCCGCGGCCAGGCAGAGCACCACGTGGTGCCGTTGTGGGGGTTTGCAGGCTGAGGTATAGGCCATAGGATTAGTGCACTGTGAGTAACATGACGGGCAGGCCGTGGCCAGCACCAGCTCTAGCGCACCTCTAGTTGCAAGGGGTGTTCCAGTCACCCTACTGCAGGTCGCTTGAGGCGCCACACTCACAGTTCTCAAGTTCAAAGGGGGTGTCAGCCAAGCATGCAGGCCGGCTCCAATGGGACCACCAGGACAAGAGTCCCTCAGAGTCGGACGCTGCCTGGCAATCATCCACAGGACAGCTCCAGCAAGGTCGGGTGAGAATCGGGTGTATTGCGCTCCCCCTCCGTGCGCTTCTGATAGTGCTTGGCTTCTAGCATTTATCTGTCCTCAGCCCTGTCTGTCTTGGGCCTCAGACAGTTTGCATTTGCCAGCCCACACACCTCACCTCATTGCAGCCGAGCGCAGCATTGGTTGCCGGGCCACATGTAGACCCCGGTATGCAAGCTCAGAGTATCGCTGGGCCCTGTCTCCCTGGGCTGGCCATCCTGGGAAAGGTTCGCAGTGAAGACTGGCAACAAAAGACAGGTGGCTGCATGCTCCTCGTTGTTTCCGATGGCTTAGGGTGGACTCTCAGCTCTGTTCAAGTCTGATGCCGCCTGGCCGAGCACAGTCAAACTACACCAGCAATACAGTTCTCTTTCCTCTCCACTGGGCCCCACCTCCCTGAAGGCTGCTCATGTCAGGCACACAGCAACTCACCAGACACAGTAGGGTCAGCATGGAACAGTTCCAGGTATGGCGCTGGTGTTTCAGAGCCCTTCCATCTGTTAAGATGGGTGTGGGAAGCAGGAGAAATGACGGATGGAGTCGGGTTCTCAGGCAGTTGGCGAGAGCTATGGAAGAGCACATCCACCATGTTTGGCAGTTTGCCACCCCCTCAAATTATTTAATACATTTTCTTTATATCTTTGAATTTTTACGTAATTTATATAATACTGATTTATTTTTGCTCTATTTTATTTGTGGGCTGTTAGATTTGCAGGGTATAGAATGAAAAGTTAAATAAGTAAAAATTAAATACCAATTAATTATTAATTATTTAATTGTTTTTTTATAATGCAATTTATGGAATACTTATTTATTTTATTTATACTTTAGTTGTGGGCTGCTGTCTCTGTGGAGAAGTAAGGTGGGAAGTTAATTAAGTAATAAATAATGAGCTATTAATTATTATAGGTAAAATAATTATTTACTTGAATGTTAACTGAGTAAATTGTGAAATATTCATTCATTTTTGTTTTTATTTTAGGTATGTAGGGGTCTAGGGCAGGAAAATTAAAGATTTATTTGATTTTAAATATGTAAGTTATGGAATAGGGATTTTTTTAGTTATGTTTTAGGTGCGGGCTGCCAGGTTGTAGGGGTACCAGGTGTCTTTTATTGATAATTTTGTTATTGTATAGTTATTATGTAAATTGATTGCTGTCGTTTTTTAATACATATATATTTTTTATGTTAAATATTACAGTTTGATTTTATTATTTTTTCTACATTCTTGGGGTTACTCATGCATGTAATGTGTTTGAAGTGAAGCATTTTCCCTACTGTTGTTTAGACATCAGTAGGAATAGTACAATTAACCTCTTTGCAGTTTAACACATTCCCTGGAGTGCAGTTTGGAGTAGGAATAGTAACTTTCACCTCTCTGAAATCCAACACTTTTTCTACTATTGCAGATAATGGAATGGGAATAGTAAATTTGCCCCTCCAAAATCAAACACTTTCCCTACTGTTGCACTGACTGACCGTGTACAACTTTCTTGTTGCACACAGAAAGTTTTGGGGTGATCCATCAAGCAGGGGCCCGAAAAAAAGGGGGGGTCAAAAAAGTTGTGTCTCCTATGTTAATTCCCATACGACTACAGCCAGAACCACTGGACGGAATTACACCAAATTTGGCAGAAAACTAGCTTTTGGTTAGTAGATTGTGCTTTCACTTATTTGGTGTAAATCCATCCAGTAATTTTGGAGACATTAAAGGGAAAATACATTTGTATATCTCTGGCCGTGATGACTTTGCGAAGATTAAGAGCTTTTGCACTGCAAATGCACAGCTCTGACTGGATGCCAACACCCCCCCCCCCCCCCCCCACCAGAGCTAAAACCCTTTTTTTTATTTTCACAGTGATTCACTGCGAATCCAGTGAAAATGTAAAAAAATAAAAAGGGGCTCCCACACTTGTTTTCTATAGAGCCCCCCAGGGGGCCAGGCCCTAGGGCATAGATTTATATATGCGGGAGGCTGACTGACCACCCCCTCCCGCAGCCTCAGGACCACCACCTCCTTGGGGATTTTACAAATATAACAGAGGGGCCACCCCCAGGGGCTTTTATAAAAAAAGTGAAAGGGGTCAGTTTTGGACCCTCGAGCCCTAGGGACCACCACCTCCCTGGGGCTATGCTAGTAGGAGGGGGACCGCGCAGCCCTCCCTTGAAAAGCCACTGAACGCCCTGGGGACCGTACCCCAAAGGGCCGGCTCCTGCTATTTCCTGGGGTGTCCCCCCTCGGGACATAGCAGTTTGCTTTTGCCTGGTAGGAGCTGACAGCAAACAAACTCCGGTTTCCAACAGCGATCAGAAGCTGGACTTTTCATCTGTCTTCCCTGCATGCAAATATGGATTTGGGGAAGACAGATGAAAACATGGCTGCCAGAAGCAGGGAGCTATTTGAAGCAGATCCCTGCTTCTGGGAGCAATGCTGACTCCTGCAGAGACACTCTGTGGCATATTGGTTAAGACTACAGATCCTCATGTGGACAGTTAATAGTTCTAGTCCAGGTGTGTCTTTGGTGATTCCCCTAACTTAATTTTTTTTAAAGTTTAAGGTTCATAATGAAAGCTGATCTCATTCCCTTTAGCTGACAAAAACATGTTTTTTTTTCAATGTGTCCAGTAATATCTCATTCTAAGTGTATAATTCAAACCCTAAAGAATTCCACTGCTCTCTCTCTCACTCTCTTTCTCTCTCTCTGTTTCTCTTTTTCAATCTTTCTCTCACTCACACCCCCACTCATACCCTTACGCATCCACTCAGACACCCACTCAGACACTCACGCACCCACTCACAGACCCACGCAGATCCTAGTGCACCCACTCACAGCCCCACTCAGACCCTCACACAGCCACTCACAGAACCACTCACACATTGACGTACCCACTAAAACACTGATGTACGCACTCTCACAGCCACTTTCACTTCAAGATACACCCTCTCACACCTATTCTCACATCCAAAGAGACAGACTGCACACAGCTCGTGCCCTAAGGTAACAATAATTCGCACCCTTGCCATGCACTGTTAATTACCCCACAAATTACGGCACACAAAATCTTTGATAATATCAGTGTAATATTTGCAATAAAAGTTCTGACGACGAAACTGTGCATGGCATATATACATATTTACCTAGTGGTGGTCGCCACTAGTAAGTTATAGTTACGACGTAACTTCTATAGAAAAAGCATTTTTTACTTGCCTATATCTTTGGCACAGGTTGATGAATCTTCACAAAATTTTCCAAAGAAATTTGCCAGTCACATCAGTTGCTGTCTGCAAAGGTTTGGGGTTATCTGTCAAGTGGGGAAGTGGGGGCTGAGACAAAGGGGAGGGGGGGGGTAAAATATGTTTTTCACATTTATTTTTCCACAGGTATTTGGAACAGCGGTAACGCCGATACCACTGGACAGAATTACACCAAATTTTGGAGAAAGGTAGCTACTGGTCGAGAAAGCAACATTTTTGTTATTTGGTGTAAATCCATTCAGTAGTTTTAGAGAAATTAAAGAAAATCGAAATTTGTATATATGGTATGCAAAGGATTTGCGACCCCTCCTGATCTCGTGCTAAGATCTGATTGGCTGCCAGTGCTTCAACAAGGAAGTGTTGGCAGCCATCTTGGGAATCAGCTTCAGCCAAGTCCCAGAAAAAAGTTTTAAAAAAAGAAAAGAGGTCAGGGTTCAGAGGGACCCGCTCCCCCTCCCCCCCAGAGCAAAAAAAGCATTTTTCAAAAATTTTCACTGCAAGTAAACAAAAAAACAAAAAAAGCGCGGGCTCCTGTGCTTTGTCATTCTGAAGCTTCTGGTTGGGCCAAGTCCCGGGGCATTGCTTATTGTAGTGTTGGGGGGGCAACAACCGTGTAGCCCCTGGTTAAAAAAAGTTTGAAAAAAAGAAAAGGAGTCAGGGTTAAGATACCCTGACCCCTTAGCTTTAGTGCTGGGGTCCCAAACGAAGCCCCCCCCCGAGCAAAAGTAGCATTTAAAAAAAGAAATCACTGCAAGTAAAAAAAGATTTTTTTAATGAGTGCGGGCTCCTCTGCTTTGTTATTCAGAAGCCTCAGCGTAGTGTGGGGGGGGGACTCTAAGGCCCGCCAGTAGCCCCTGGGACCCCCACCTCCCTGTGGCTTTAATGTAATTATAAGCTAGGAGGACCGCATGGCCCCCTTGCAGCCCCAGGACCACCACTTCTCCAGGGCTATTTTCATGGGAAATTCACCAGTTATATTACAGCACTCATGACATCTTTTATAACATCATTGATAATATGACTGCAACATTTGTGTAAAATTATTCATAAAAAAAACTGTGCATGGCGGGAGCTTGAGCTATAGTTACCTTAGGGCACAAGTTATAGTTACTTGAAATAACTATAACTATAACTGGTGAATTTCTAAGGTTTTGTACAAGTAAAGTATAACGTCTCTGTAACCTTTGTTTTTTTAAGTGAATTTCTATATATTTTTAATTCTATTTCTCAACTATAACGTCCATGTAGCCATTGTTTTTTAAAATGTGTATATATATATATATATATTCACCCAAATGCTGCTCATTGTTACCGAACTCTATCAGGTGGGTGCCTCCTTCGTGCAAGCAGCACTGCACGTAATTAATGTCCAAACCAAACAGCTCCACTACAGAGCCAGGGGCACTCTTGGATTCCACTTCCTCACCCCAGTATGACGCGTTTCGTCGAAGTGCCTTCTTCAGATGCTGGTAATTACAGGACACACGCCCACAAGTGTTTAAATTCGTTTTTACTCCTCCTTTAATTTATAGTTACTTGAGTTACTCATAATTATAACTGCTGAATTGCTATGGTTTTGAGCAAGTAAATTCAGAACCTAAATGTAACGTCTCTGTAACCTTTTTCAGTGAATTTATACAACAAAAAAAAAAAAAAATATATATATATATATATATAGTACATATATATATATATATATATATATAAATGCAAACACATATGTATGTGTTTGTGTTTTTTAAGTTTATATTTATACATAGTAGTAAATATTAGTGAACTATATTTATATTATAATACATTTATATAATAAAACATTTACCATTCAGTACTTTCAACTCTATTTATATTAAAAAGCTATATTTGTGTATATTATTAGTGTCAACAATATTTTCTCCAATATTTTTGTATTCACCATTATAAGTACAGGAGCACAATATTGTGGTAAACAATATATTTGACACAATACTTTTCTCAATGATATTGGTTACCACAATATTGTGTCAGTGATCCGAAATGAAAGTTAGTGTCTCATATAATCCCTCGTCATGCATGAGATCTGACCCAAGCTGTCAAAAGCTACCCACCCCAACTAATAAGTATTTTGACAGGAGCCATAAAAGAGCTTGTGGTGCTAGGAGAGTAATTTCTTAGCGAGAAGCCACAGTATATCACAGTATATACTGTACAGAATATAACATCTGTGGGCGTGATATAAAATGCTGAACTGGGGGTCTTAGTAGTTTCCCTCCCAGGTGGCTAAGGTGTTCATCATTATTTGACTCAAATCAGCCTCAGAAATTACTTTAAGAATTGTTAAAACAGAACATTTATCGTATCTGAAGATTTTATGTTGTTTCTTTAAAAGTCATTAATTGCTTCTACAGCATCGTATTATCATCACACACAGGCAAAACATACAAAATCGGACCATTAACAATGGTGCAGTGGCAAATTAATGTAAACACCCATTCATATTACCCTTGCCTTGTAATATCATTTTCAAAATCTCAACATTAACGGTTTTAAATTTTGCCAAAATCTTTGGGAAATCCGACTTAACCTAACCCCCCACACCTTTCTCCTTCTCTGTTTTCTGTTTTGCAGTTTTTCTCACCATTGATCGGGGAAGACGTGGGTACAGGATCCACTGGCGAGTCCCAAAGAAGTAAAACGGAGTCTGGCCAAAGACCTGCAGAAAAAAGAAGATATTGTACATTTTCATTGCATCTTCCTGATTTTCTATATATAAATGTGTAGGCCAGATTGTGAAATCCAAGTGCGCTGTACTAGTAGGGCACTCTGTAAAACATGCATGGTTAAAAAGTTCAAGGACCCAAAAGACACAGCACTGAGGTGTTGGTACCTACTATACCAAATGGAAGTCCATTATGCCTGTATTGCCCTAGAGCAGTGGTTCCCAACCTTTTGACTTCTGTGGACCCCCACTTTGTCATTACTGGAACCCAGGGACCCCCACTGAATCATTATTGGAATCTGGGGACCCCCCCACTGAGTCATTACTGAAAGCTGGGGACCTAATCTGTTAATATTATTTAATTTTCCAAGCAGTCGCGGACCCCCTGAGGGGGCTTCGCGGACCCCCAGGGGTCCCCGGACCACAGGTTGGGAACCACTGCCCTAGAGAATTGAAAGGGACTTTGAATGGTCAATGAGTCTCATTTGATGGCAGAGTGGTATGGAAGTTCCAACCTAACCCATACTACAATCCTAATGCTAACTCTAACTCTGACATGTAACTATAACATTGTGGCCCATATTTATACTTTTTGGCACGTTTTTGTGTAAAAAAATGATGCAAATGTGGCGCAAAAAAAGTATAAATATGGGCCTAAGTTCACCATTCACCCTAATAATAACTGCAGTCCTGCCCATAACAGTAATCGTATTCATAACATTAGTCCCAATATTAAATAAAAACATATTTATTGTATGTGTAGTCCTACCTCAACACTAAAATTGAGTCTGTTCCTAAACGTAACACTACATTTACTGTTGACACTAAACTAGCACTAATGCTGCATCTAACCTTAATTGCAACATTTATCATAACTCTTACCCTATTACGAACCTTAACTTAGCCTGAAATCTGCAGAAAGAGAACCATTACAAGATGGCTATAAATCAGCATCGTATCCTTTGAAGCTACCAAAACCAAGGACTTCAGTACATATGATCCCTAAGATCTTCTGAGAAATGGAGAACTACCTAGGGGATCTGAAATACTGCACCTAGGGCCAACTGTACTGGACTAATTGCAATTCGCAACTAGTATTTTTGTGACAGGTAAAGAATTTTAAGAACCAATGTAGGATGGGGGACCATTTTGCACATGGATTACCACCTCAAATAAGGTGTCCGTAAAATTTCAATGTTTTGTAACTGAATTTTAGTTTAAAGCATTGGTACTATAGATACTGATTTAGTATTTGAAAGGGACATCTGCAGCATCGACTTTCCAGATACCAAAATCAGTATCCATTTGGAAACCCATTTTAGGAGTCTGAAAACTTTCCTGAATCCTAAAAAGGGATTAATGCATAAGGAAAAGCATTAAAAAACTGGAGTGTTTGAAACTGTTAAACTCTTAGTACACCTGGCCCCTAATCGTCATGATTATGGCACTTTTCCCTGGAGCTTGATCTGGATATTTTGGATTCTAGAAGCAGCTGCAGTACCAGGGTGAAAATATCAGTCCTGCTGTGTTTACTCAGGAATCGTAATTCCAAGTGGCTGATAATGCCCTTTACTTGCCCCTCTGGAATAACAGCAGTAAGCCCTAACACTGTTAGTAAACCAGTCGCTACTTCTTCAATGAACCCAAAACCCAATAATAATAATACATTTTACCTCAATTTTAATGCTAGCCCTAATTCATCATTGAAAAACTGCAAGTTCTTGTTATTTCTTTGACTCAGAGGATATCAGCCTACTTTCATTTTTTTTACAGTTTTTTTATCTCAAAAAAGCTTTTTTTTAAACATATTTTATTGAGTTTGAAATTTGACCAGCCAATGCAGCTGATATGGTAATGACAAAATAACAGTATTAGAAACAATAAAGCAATATCAAAAGAACATACCTGTCCATCAGATCCCACCCCCACCACCCTGGCATCCATTGTCATACATTCAGATGTCCTGGAGGCCTCATTGGCCATCCTCTCCTCGCCCTGGTTACTCCCCCCTTCCAGAAAGCTTGTGCATGTGGTGAACAGGACAAACTGGCACCAGGTCTACACTCCTGTGAGCTGCTCATTTCTTCCATATCTTGGGATATTTTCAAGAGGAACTCCTTGCCTTGTAGACCATTATCTCTAAACCCATTCAGTGGTTCATTCCCTGCTCCTACACTGCTAGAGACAGGGGCACCTCTTCTTCCACTCTTTGGATATATCAAGGTTGTGGGGGGTCAACCCCAGGTACTGGAGGGCATCATGAAAAAGCTTTTGAAACACTCATATGGGATTATCTCTTCCAAGCGCTGGTCAGGGTGGGGGTGGGTACACGCCTCAGAGCATACACTAAACTATTATACACCAACCCCACCCCCAGGATCCTCCTGGGCAGGCTTATTTCACCACCGTTTTATGCCCCTGCTCCCCCTGCTGTTCATAATGGGTATGGAGCCTCTTACCATTAGGTTCTGCCTGGAGGGCGAGGCTTGGGGATCCCTTTGGATGGCACGACCCATGCAGTGTCTTTGTATGCAGACAACCTACTCCTCTACATCCCTGACATCCACTCAAACCTCTCCCCATTACACACTACACTTCAGGTGTTCGCACAGACAGCAGACCTCTGGGTTAACTGGGCAAGTCATGTGTGTACCCACTAAGTTGCAACATAACCCCACTTGAGGTGTGACTCAGAGGAACCATGCTGAACTGGAAGGGTGACATACTCCGCTTCTTCAGAGTTTGACTCTACCACTTCACGGCTGATCTATATGAGGCTAACTTAAGGAGAGCCCTTTCTGCCCTAAAATTACAAGTGTAGGTCTGGAAAAATGTACCCTTAGCTACAGCAAGGAAACTAGCCCTATCTAAAATGATAATCCTGCCTAGGTTACTCTACCATTTCATCAATGTTCCACTTATCCCCCCCAGGATGCTTTTTTTGAGATCTTGACACCATGTTAGGGAATCTTATTTGGGACAACAAGCGTCATCGCATTGTGCTGAAGAAGTTGCAGCTGCCAGTAGGTGAAACGGACTCAGAGACCCATTGCTTGAGGCTTACTACTTAGCGGCACTACTACAGTGGGTTCACGGTGGTTAGCTGAGCGCTTCATGGGAGAGACGTGAAATGGATCCAGCCCTTTGAAATAGTCTCTGCTCTGAGGCTCCCTACTCCTCACAACTGCACCCCAGACAACATCATCGCTGCAATCCAGGATTGCCAGTAAATGTCTAGCTAAGGTTTCCCGCCTCACATGCCATATTCCACCATATGCTCCTGCACTCCCCTGTGGGGAGTACCAGGCCCCGGATCCTATTCAGACGCTGACTCAAGAGATGGCATGAGCAATCCTTGACCACAGAGGACCTATTTACAGATGGCCACCTCCTAACCTTCAATCAACAGGTCTCTGACTATGATATTCCACAAGAGCAGTACCTAAAATACCGGCAGCTGCGCAATAAATATGGCATGCTCTGGTCCACACAGGATGAAGAACCACAAACACACTCTGTTGTTTAGACTCTGCAGCACAAGGGCACAGGATGCCATCTAATAACATGGATATATAAAGCCATACAGGAACACACTTAGGGCCAGATTTACAATGTTTTGGAGCAGGCCAGTGCCGCAACCCTTCTTGTTGTGCTGCCCTGCATCAAAACAAAAGGGCAGGAACGCACTGTATCTCTGAGATACGGCACACTCCTGTCCTTTTCCCCTGCACTGGCGCACAAATTGCTGCCAAGCGCCAATGCATGCACCCTTGCACTATGGTGCAAGGGTGTCTTTGTTGCAGGGATCATTGTTTTTGTGCAGGAAGGGGTACCTTCCTGCACAGAAACAATTCCAAAAGGAGTTTTCTTCTTTCGATGTGTGCTGCAAAATGCAGAAAGAGGAAAAAACGAGGATAAATGAAGATATTTCTCCTTGTTGTGTCACTTCTATACCACCACTGGGGAGCACAGGGTTTTGACGCATTCCCAAGTTTACAAAACCTTGTAAATCTGGGAATGCATCAAAATCCATAGGTGTTGCATGGTAACACCCACTCAACACCCATGGAAACGCCTTCCCGAAGCAAAGTACGGCAACGCAGTGACTTGCGCTGCGTTGCCTTACTCCATATCTACAAGGCCATGCAAAGCCATGCAAAGTGGCTTTGCGTGATCTTGAAGATATGGGTCAGCAGCCTGCACTGCCAGTGCTTCAAAAAAGTGATGCATCGGTGGTGCAAGCCGCTTGTAAATCTGGGCCTGATGGTGCTGCCGGGCAACTCGGAGGATGCTGTCAGATGGGCTCTACATGAAACCAAATAGGAACGGGCTCTGAAATCTACCCAGCAAGTACTGGTTTAAAAGCATACAATTCTCCATTTTACACCAAGGGTACCTGATGCCAAAGAACCTCAACTTGTTACGACTTTGTCATCCCATTTTTAGGGGGTGCTGTAAGGGGACTGTCGGAAGCCTGGGAATCACCCTGAACACTTATCTAGAGTCCCTTGCTGACTCCCATTTGTTTTTCTTTTTGCCATGGTATGCTTTTGTAGTATTACATTTGCTTCCTGGGACTGCAAATCCCATAATGCACAGGCTCGTAGTCAGGAAAGGCTGGGTTCTGTTTCCCATTGTTTTCTATGGGAGAAGTCCAGTTGCTCCTTTTCACTCGATCCTCTCCTCCAGGACTTGCGAGTGTCTGAAACTACACATACCTGAGACCTCTCCTGTGCAGCCCAGTCATGTGATTTCACCTGGGGTTTTCTGCAGCTTGGAACTGCTTATAAGCAGCCATTTCCTCAAGATCCTTCATTGTGCATTGGAGTTCGATTCCTTTGTGGTAGAGACCCCTTATCGGATGGTGTTCCAGTCTTGTTCCTGTTCTGTTCCAGCTTGAACCTGTTTCCTGTTTCTCTGCCCTGCTCCTGATTGTTCCAGCCAGAGTCTGCTACCTATCTTTTAGCCTTGTACCTGTTTGTTTCTTCCAGAGCCTGCTCCCTGTTTCTTTGTCCTGCTCCTGCCTTGTTTCAGCCTGAGCCTGCTCTCTATTTCCCAGTCCTGTTTACTGCTTATTCCTACTCCCTGTATTCCAGCCCTGTCCTTGCCTGTTCCAGCCAGAGCCTGCACTCAGTTTCCCAGTCCTGTCTCTGTTTGTTCCAGCCAGAAGTTTGCGCCTTGTTTTCAAGTCCTAGTCATGCCTTTGCTTCAGCCTGAGCCTGTTCCCAGTTCCTGCCTCTGCCTCTTAGTTTGTTCCCTTCTGCTTCCGTTTCTTATTGGGTATTTGTGTCTGGTAAGTGTTCTATCAGTCTTCAACAGTGTATAAGTGTCCTCCTTTGTACTGGGGTTGGCTCCTGGTCTCCAGGAGGCAATTCCAGCCCCCCTCCTTGTCTAGTGTTATACGTTGTCTTTCGTGCCTAACAGTGACAGTGTGCTATTGATGTTTTTCCAGGAATTGCCACTGTGTTTCCAGCTGGACCCACAAGAGCTTGTCTTGTGTATGCAAGTACTATCCTTGTTTGTGATCTAGGGTCCAGAGACAGAATCACTTCTGCTGCCTCCTTTCTATGGGGCTGGCAGGGTTACTATCTGTAAGAGCAAACTGCACAGAGGCATTGACATTCCCTGTCACTGTGGGAGGTTCTGCGCCCTACTCTGTGTACAACCCCAACGTGTTTGTCCATTAGTAATCCGTTTCCTGTTTGTTCACACACGGGTTGCTCTGCTTTTACTTTCCTGTTTCCTGTGCCTGTTCATAGCTGTCCTTTCTGTGTTTGCCTTTAGCTGCTCTTCTGCCCCAGTACACTACCTCTTTAGGATATTCAGTGACCTCAAGGGGTGTCCCAACCAGAGTCCTGATCAGACCCGCCCGAATCCGTGACACAACTGCTACTTCCCCAAAGTACATCTTAGCTGACTCTGCTGCCATTCAGCTTCTGCAAATTTGCAGCACATATTGTGGCCTTGCCCAGCTCTGTCGTCCTATTAACATTCTGTTTATAGTGTATTACAGGAGGTCACCAACCTCACTGACTTCAATATATTGGAGGCCAAGCGTAGAAAGTGTTACAAGGTGAGGACACGCTTTGCCGGCATGCTTGCCTACTTTCGAAAAGAGTCCTCACTCTGCAGTAGAGAGCCGAACAAGCCCCAAAAGGCGGCTTCATGGTACGGAGCACTGCTGAAATGGGGGAAGTTCGAGGGTGAGGCCCTTTGCTATGAAGAAGTCGGATACCTTCGTAAGCAACCAATTTCTCTGGTCTGGGATGCTTTCCTTGACCACTTTCTGCAACTCGACCGGAATGACGATCTGTCCCATGGAGTCTGATATGAAAGACAACACTATGTGCACTCCATCCACAAATGACAGCACAGTTGGATCCTCGCCCTAGTCACTGAATCTGAATTGCCATTCCTTTTCTCCCAGTTTAGGCCCATAACCTTAGACAGCCGGGTTGATAAGTTGGTATGTACTTATAACTCTCATCCAGTGCTGAAATGCCCTAACAGTTTTATCACTTGTCTCACAGATTTGCATGTCTGCTATCATTAAGCACTTATGAGAATTGTGGTTCTGTACTGTTTCTGAATACTATGAATGACATGTGATGCTGTCTTTGTTTGCATATGACAACCCCAATAAAAACTGTTTTAAAAAATGAGGAATCTCCAGGCACACTCTCTCAGGAGACAGCAAACATCATCAAATCATCTACATTCCTGCAACAATGATTAAAGAAATATAAAAAAGGGCATTAATAAGAGTTTGTAGGACACAATACTCCATTAAAACATGATGAATATCCCTTCCTTCAGATAATTAGTGGAATAGGCTAGAATGCACTTGTAGTATGGCAGATGGAATGGGATATCAGTCATGTTTGTGACAGAGTATCCTGTCCACCAAACTCCAAACAAGGGCCTTAGTCTGCCTAAAGCACTGAGTCCTATTCATGTGTGGCTATGCTGTGCGGAGTAACTGCTACAGTAGGCCTTCAACTCGGCCTGCATAGCCACATTCTGATGTAAATCTAAAATGGGACTCCTGCTGTGATTTCATTGGAGGTGTCGAGTTGAAAGGGCTTATGAAGAATGAACGAAGCAAGTGAGCCTTACCATCTTGTTTAAAGCCTCACCACACTGTTTTTTGGTACGGCACCACACCGAATCACTGACATAAAATCGATGCATACAAAATCAAAACAGAAAAATATAGGAAATTAAATATTGATAGCAAAAATATTGACTTCCTGTACTCAACTAGTAAAACCACAAATATCAGTAATACAAATATCATTAATAAAAATATAAATTTTTGTTTATATCGAAAACACAAATGTCGGAAGCAAAAATATTGTTACCTTCAAATAAAGATGTCACAAATATCGATTCACACAATATCAACTACAGTACTACCGCCAAGATAATTAAATGACCATTAATAAGCATTAAAACATCACTTTTTATGTAAAACAATTGTTTGAAATAAACCTAAAATGTTTTATAAACATGTTTAAATGAAATATAACTATATTACATCAAAAACATACAACCCCAGAAATTATTCCCATTAACTACCAAAATTTAAACAACAACCTAAATATCACTAAATATCTATAAAAATACATATCTATACCAAAACTATCGAACTATGTATCATACATTATAAACAAAACCTAAATTAGCATTTACCATAGAAAGACATAACTGATAAAAACAAATACATACTAAGGTCTTTATTACCAGTCTGGAAGTCCAAGGACCGCCAGATTCGTGGTGGGTGGTCGGACCACGATGTGGCGGTTGGACCAACAGGGGACCGCCGTTGCCACCAGGAACGTGGTTGCTGACGGGCTGACGGTGGTCTGACTCATGCTCAGCTATGGTGGTGCTGAGTTCACCACCACCGTGCTGAGCACAACTCCCCTTTCTGTCAGCCTTTCCATGGCAATTCAACCCCCATGGAAAGGTTGATGGAAAGGCTGTGCAGGGAGATACCCATGCCCATGGCATGGGCAGTTCAGAGGCCCCCCTACCCAGCACCCTCAGAGTGCACACTGTCTGCTTTGCAGACAGTGTGCATTTTGAGGGTGCTGGTGTGCTACGGTATTGGCCTTCCGTCCCTGAAGGCAGCCGAGACCAATACACTAGCACTGTTCCCGCCAGGTTGACCGGTGGGAACTTCTTAATTCAATGTTCCCGCCGGTCAGCCTGGTGGGAACATCGTATACTGCGGGGGTGAGGCAGCTGGATTGATTCATGTGCATGTCTAGAGGTGAATCAGGTTGAAATTGCTACAATAATGTCACCCCACCTGGGGATTTCGCTTAACAGGTGTAAGTTAGATCACCAATTTCATCTGAAAAACAACGCATAGAGATAGGCTGGCACTGAGTAGTAATTATTTATATTTGATCAATTTAGATCAATCTCGAGAGCTACCCACATGGTAATGTAATACTCTATTAAAGTAAAAAGTAATATATACATTATAAATTAATAGTAAGTAACAGGTTTACGAAGTATCTGTTTTGTTGCATTTGGTGATGGGTCATGAGCTTTTGCACTTTGTTAATAACATACGGTTGGCAACTACCTCAGGTGGTCACTCTTAATTTTGCAACTTCAACATCTTCCAGATAGGAGTGTACAAATTTGTTTTTTCATTATTCACTATATGTGGTCCCTATAGCTTGAAGCATTTTGAGGAATGGCCCATAAAATAATTTTTGGAGTCACTTATCATCTTTGTATGGCTAGTCTGAATATTCAGTAGAATATATATATTTTTCTGTCAAAAGAAATTGTGGCATGGACGTATGTAACTTGACAACAATTGAGTGATGCTTTGGAGTGCATGACTGGACGGGATACTCAATATGTTGAGCAAATTGGGTTTACATACATTATGTCCATATTACTAATGTCTGTGGAGAGATCAAGTGTACTAGCATATGTCATTTTACTATAAGTTAAATAATTTATGAATTTAGCAGTTTAATAATTCTTTCTACATTTATCAAATTCCTCAGTTTCTACATTTTAATGATGCGATATGCATAATATGAGTCACTTTACACATTTGATGTTATATATGAAATTGTGCTTTTAGAAGTTTAAACAAGATATTTATCTTATGGGCAATATAGATGTGGCTTAACAATTTTGTACAATATCAATCAGTTTTTATCTTACATGTAACATTGAGGTTTGGGTGATACATAGTGGCAAGTCACGCTGCACATTAGTATCAATGACAATGCTCAAATTGTTTTGGTGTATTTAAAAATGCGGTTTGCACAGCCCAAGTCACTTTGGGGGTCATTCTGACCCTGGCGGTCGGTGAACGCCAGGGTCACCGACCACGGGAGCACCGCCAACAGGCTGGCGGTGCTCCCTCGAGCATTCTGACCGCGGCGGTTTAGCCGCGGTCAGAAACGGAAAGTCGGCGGTCTCCCGCCAACTTTCCGCTGCTCGGGAGAATCCTCCATGGCGGCGGAGCGCGCTCCGCCGCCATGGGGATTCTGACACCCCCTACCGCCATCCTGTTCCTGGCGGGTCTCCCGCCAGGAACAGGATGGCGGTAGGGGGTTCCGCGGGGCCCCTGGGGGCCCCTGCAGTGCCCATGCCAATGGCATGGGCACTGCAGGGGCCCCCGTAAGAGGGCCCCACAAAGTATTTCAGTGTCTGCAAAGCAGACACTGAAATACGCGACGGGTGCAACTGCACCCGTCGCACCTTCCCACTCTGCCGGCTCAATTCTGAGCCGGCGTCCTCGTGGGAAGGTAGATTTGCCCTGGGCTGGCGGGCGGCCTTTTGGCGGCCGCCCGCCAGCCCAGGGCAAATCTCAAAATACCCTCAGCGGTCTTGCGACCGCGGAGCGGTATTTTGTCGGGGGAAGACTGGCGGGCGGCCTCCGCCGCCCGCCAGTCTCAGAATCACCCCCTTTATGTATTCTGCGCAGGATATGGAACCACTATCTATGAATTTGGCCATAGAATAATTCACTTTACAGCTATTGAATTATACATTTTCACCTTTGATTGAGTGATTTGTACAGCACGAGTCACTTTGTATATTTGGAGCTTGACTTATGACAATGCTAAGAGAAGAAATAACTAGATACTTACCCTATGGGCAACACAGATGTGAATTTATTATTTCAGAAATATTAATCAGCCTGTGCTTTATGTGCCATGTTGAGATATTGGTGATAAACAGCTGTACATTACGATGCACACTAGCATCAATGGCATTGTTTAAAATGTTTTTGTTTATTTAGTAATGCGGCTTGCACAGCATGAGTCACTTTATATATTCTGCACAGGATATTGAACTATTCCAAACAAAGGATTTGTTATTCAGCCACTTTATGGGTAGCGTAGATGTGATCAAAAACAGGTATAGCCATTTAGTTATTTTGTTATGATACACACCAATATTATCCTCATTTAAAAAAAATATATATATTTGTTGAAAAATGTGGTTGGCATAACACAAGTCAGTCTAGGTATCCGGCGCAGGATTTGGAACTGTTGCAAGAGAAGTACTTGTTATGCAGCCACCTTACAGGCAATATTGATATGATTTAAACATGTTAGAGTGGCTATATGAGCATATTTGCCAAATGTAGACAAACGATATAATAGCAGATGTGGATTCATTACAATTTAATTTATTCCTTTCCAATATGGTGCTCACAATGTCTTTGTGAGCAATGAGAGAATACATGACTTTAGTGGAGTTGTAAAAAGAAAAGATGGAGAATTAACGTATATAGAGGAGCTGTAAGGGATTTGTCCAGTGGAAGGCGGTCTACCGGAACGCGTTGAAGTTTTGTTTTTGGGACGCACTGCACTTTAAATAAATTAAATGAATTAACCGTGTGCTGCTCTAATCTAGATTTTATGGATTTAATTTTGTGACCTATGGATGCTATGGTGCTGCTGTTGGTGGTGTAAAGGAACTCACCAATATCACTATATATGTATATATGTATATATACATATATATATATAGGTTTTAGAGCGGGAGATGCCAGTGGGGTAGAGACCAGAGGGTGGATCTGGCCCACCCCTGTGAATGGATTAACGCTTCCGTCTGGTCTTCTTTAATTGAAACTCCATATTTGGATGTCCAATTATTGGGACATATAGGCACACGGTGATAAAGAAGCTATGCCTATTCTGGTCTGAGCTATCAGAACAGCATCTGAGGGTGCTTTGTTCCCTGCGGTTTCACAGGGCCTTGAAGTGGTCTCAAGGTACCCAAAGAGTTTTCATTAGGTGTCTCCTATAGGTTTTCTTGGTCCTCAGGCCGGAATACATACATATATATATAAATATATATATATATATATATATATATATATATCTATATATATATATATATATATATGTATATATATGTGTGTGTGTGTGTATATATATATGTGTATATATATATATATATATATATAGATATATATATATATATATTCCAACACTATCTCCACACACAGTGAAGCGCCGTACTCAGGTTCACAGGGAAAAGAGGCACTTTATTTTCATTTTCCATCACAGAGGCAAGAGTTATTTCATTCCTCAGGAGTAAATTATTTCATTTTCTTTCAAAGTATCTCACATTTTCCTGACGAGTTTCGGCTGCTGATGTCAGCCTTAATCATAGGTCTCTCCTGATAAGAAGAACAACCACGTGTTCAGCCTTCCATTTATATCATGGCTTTAAAGCCACAGAGTCTCTGTTCACGCTTTTAAAAGTTTCACAGCTGCAGTGCATTAATTGATTACGTAGGTCAAAGAACACTTATACACAATATTATACTCGAGATATTGCTTATAATATTAGCTTCTCTTAATCATCACTGTATTTTCATACATAATGTTTATATCCGTTTTTTGAGTGCTTTAAGCAATATACATTTTCCTCTTTACAAAACGTGTCTTTGAATATCCTTTTCTTTCATTTGCATTGCAGCTGACCATGTTTGAAATGTCTCGTGAATACTTTTGAGTTTCTGCGCTGTGCCTTCAGTGCCTCATAAATCACAGTGAACCAGTGAACATTCACTTCCCTTGCACGATTTCATAAGTACTAGAATGTTATAATTATTTCCATGGTCCGTCTTTTATCCCTGTACCTTTATATTCCTGTGTTGAAAACGGGCGGATCCGGCTCCTTTAGTCATAAACACCACCACTTAACTCCGTGTCAGGAGCTTCAATCCGCACGACATACACACACACACTTGCATATGTATATTTTAAATTAAATGTTTTTAATTTTGATGTGATGCTGGAATGACAGATGACAAACCAGGCCCTATAAGACTTTGTTTTGCATAAAGGAAAAAAGAAAACAGAATAAAAGAGTAAATATTTATAAAGTAAATTTACATAAACTTACCTTAGGGAGATTCTGTTTATACTACTGCCGTGGAAGGCGTGGCTTACACTTCCCTCACAGGAACTGCTTTGGATTTTTGACTTTTAGAAAGTTGGCATTTTCTTGTCCTAACCGTTTGGAACTTGCAGCCTGCTACTTGTGTCACATGGCTAGGTGTAGTTGGCCTTTGTGTATTCCTCCCAGACAGCCAACCAATAGAGGGACTGGATCTTGGTAGGAATGGTGGGCAGAGCTGTGCACAGCCATATTTGCCTTCAAAAACAATGCCTTATGTCAGAATACTTCCCACTAGCCTATTGTGCCTGCAGACAGACTGGGACCAGGACAAGGAGGCAGGAAATTCCAGACACTTCTGTGGGGAGAAAACCCAGAAGTTTCTTCCACTTCAAAGGGGCACCAGGTATAAAAATAGGATCCCCAGACCCACTCTTCAGTTCACTTCTGAACCTGGGAAGGGACTCGTAGAGGACTACCCTGCTGCCTGTGGCCTGTTGTGTACTTCAGAGGACTGCCCTGCTTCACACAAGAGGACTACTCTGCTGTCTGAATCCTGCCCTGTGCCCTCAGAGGACTGCCTGCTGATTGACATCTGTCTTTCTTCTTAAACCTGAAACTTCCAGAGTAATTCCAAGGGTTAGTTGGCTGGCCTCCTCATCAGAGCTTTGGGGACAGAGAAGGATCCAACCATCTTGAACTTGCACCTGGACAGAGCTTGGGTGAGTCCTGACCCTCCAAATGGTGCCCCTTCAGATCTGAACCATTGTAAATGGTGCTAATGGTACCCAGATAACCCAAATCCAAACTTGGGACTTAAAACGTTTTCTGCCAAAAAGTGAGAACCAAGAGGAAACTGGTACCTTTCTGCTCGCCAATCTGCCCTAGGTGCATCAGCAGTCAGCCTGACTTCATGGTAGCTTCTGCTACATTCTTCTCCGCACTAGTAAATCTTGTTCAGTGGCTCCTGGCAAAGGGGTCTCCAGCCTTGTGGAGCCATCATAGGCTACAGCCTGCATCTTCATCCCACTGGAGATTGTTGACTTCCAAAATAGAGACTATGCCTGAACATAGAAATCTTCATTGCGACTTCATCCAGAGGCTCCCCGACAATGATGCCGCCTCCTCGGACACCAGCAGCTGCCTTGTCCCACTAAACTTTACCTTCTCACACATTTTCTTTAAAAGTTCTTCTAAGTCTAAAAGAAAGAAGACAGCGGGCACAATCCACTGCATGTATCCGACCAGCACTCCATCTCTGTCAGCTATAACTTTTGACTTTGCCCCAGTCTAATGCGAAAAGATGTCTGCAGTTGGCACTTTGATATTTTAGCCGCTATTTTACACTTAAAACTTTATAAATTCATAACTCCTGTTCTAACGTTTGGAGTTTTGTTGTTTTGGTGTCAAATTATTTATCACGATTTACTCTAGACTCAAGACAGCAGAGGGTTAAGGACAGGTTAATTTAGTGACTTTTTGAACCTATAACCCAATTTATCACAAAGTGATTATGCACATTTATGCCAAATTATGTTTTATGTTCTGAAGGCATACTTTCTGTTGATTTGTTCTGTTCAAAAGCACAGTATAGTTTTTTATTCCATTTTTAACAATAGGAGCCGATGCAAAGAGAATGCTCTGTTTATAATTCTCTGGTATCCTGAGATCAAGAGGGAATGGTGTTTGTTTTAAAAGTTGGCACATATGAGAGGTCTAGTAGCAGCCTGAGATACTGAAGTCTAATACTGCGACAGCTTGGCTCTGACTCAAAAATCACATCTAGCGAAAGCTTTGGGTAATTCACCTGCATGAAAGACTTCGAAGACTTGTGCTTGACTCGAGAGGGAAATTTAGTAATAGCTTCCAACAGTGTAAAAGACTCTTCAAAAGACTTATGCCTGACTTAAGGTGTGTGGCGGGAGGGGGTTGGGGGGGGGGGGGGCTAATAGCCTGCAGCCCATCACTTTTGTGAACAAATTTCAAAATGTGTTTATGACTCAGAGACTGACCATGTAATGTAGTATTGTACCTTTTCTTCTCACAATACATCCTGCATAATTATTTTGGTAACAGTATAAGATAAGGCAAATACCATCCCACTTTTTATACACCCAGCATCTTCTGACGGATAAAAAAAGTTGCTTAACGTACTGAAAAAAATGCACTTTTTAAGTTCAAATGATTTATAATTCTTTATATATTAGGGTGCCTTCAAACTGTTCCTCTTGGAATATGCTCTCAGAGCTTCAATAAGAACTAGGACCATCATTTCCCAGCAATGGCATTACGTTACATATCATAAATGGCCATAACGAAGAGGCAAATATCGTACATTAGCAGTAGTGAATATGTAAATATATGTTTTGCAGCTGCGGTCTCCCTGTGATCTGCCTTGCAACAAAGGAAAGTGTTTTTTTTCCCACCGCTCCAGATCACTTTCAATAAAAGGTTCAATAAAAGGAGACATTTAAGGGTGTTACCATTTTCTGGTATACAGAGACTGATTACGACCATGGTGGATGGGATACACCGACACAAACGTGACTGATATCCCGCCCTCCGTTTTACAAGTTCCATAGGATATATTGGACTTGTAACAAGTGGACGAGATATCCGTCACATTTGTGACAGTGTATCTCATTCGCCAAGGTTGTAATCCGGCTCTAAGTGACAGTGATGTTTGTTTTCAGTGGTGCGCCTCTGGGACCTCTAGTAACGGGGTAATGTTTCTGTAGCATAGTACAGCAATGATTTTTGTCAGACATGAAGTAGTGGCTTGCAGTAATGCATCATTGAGAAAAACTCTTCCCAAACTTGTAATTGACACTACTAAGGCGGCATTGTACACTTATGACACAAGCTTTATACACGTCTCAATAGATTTTGCATTGTTGTTTTGGTTGACTGTGTGATCTCTGTCAATCTAGGGAGTATCATCAAATAATAAGGCAAATACCATGTTTCTGTTAATATTACAGAGTAGTGTATCTTAGGTTTAGAGTCATAAGAGACACATCTTGAATCAGTTCTGTAATTTATCATAGGATTACATGTAGTATGAGGTTTAAATTGCATTGCATCAGTGAAGCTGAACTCTCTTTCGTGAACTGTAAGAGTAGATGCGCTAATGTATGTACATTCTTGTGTTTGTAATAAAGCCAGGGCTACTGGCTTTGCCAATATCTGTCTAAAACGGTACTGAGCTAAGACACGCGCCCTGTTGTGACTGCATATCACCCTGCAAATGTCAGATAAACCCTGACGCTTCTCCGTGTTGAAGTCTACTTTACTGTATGACTAAGAAAAAGCATTTTATCACATTAACGAACCTCTATTGTCAACGTTTGTAAAACTGCTTGAGCATTGTATTTGTTATGCGCATTTCTAGTGTCGACTGTATTTATTTTCTGCTCAACACCACCCTTCAAAAGTAAGTTTGTATTATCTCTTCAGAGTGAAACTAAAAAGGAGGAACTTGGCAATTCAGGGAGATCATAGTTGCGTGGTATAAGGATTGCCCAGTTGCCCCTGAATTCACTATGGCAAGGAGATCTGGGATGATAATCCCAGAAACACTCAGACACTAACATGAACCTATCATTGCCATTAAGGATGTCATTTAGATTGTTTGAAAGCATAAACATATTACACTAAAAAAGACTCAGACAGTACATCTAGCCTTGTAAACTGCACCAGATTCGACAGAGCAGAATGAACCCACATCTTACAATCATATGGCAAATACACAAAAACCCATCCACATTCTGTATATGACTCCAAAGGAACATACATGCACACTCTGATATCAAAATACACCCCAACAGAACATCCATCCAGCAGTTCACAGAGCAATTAACCTCAAAGCAGCAAGCCCAAAACTCTCAGGGCCATATTTATGGTCAAGTCACTCAGCACAGCGCAACAAGTCACCTTGATGCACTGAGCTGCGTAACGGAAAGGGAATTAATGTGCCATATTTAAAAGAATACAGTGCATATCTATCTTTGTCCCTGCTCTGGTGCTGTTTTTCCTTCCTAGCGCCAACGCAGGCACCATTGCACTATGGTGCAAGAGTGCCTGCATTGTAAGAAGGATTGTTTTTGAGGCATGAAGAGGCACCTTTCTGCACAAAACAATCCCCTGAGGTATTTTCCTCTTTCTAAGTGTGCTGCGGAATGAAGCACACATAGAAAGAGGAAAAAACAAGGAGGAGTAAAGATATTTCTCCTTACTATGCCTCACCTGGGAAGGCACAGCATTTTGGTGTATTCACAGGTCTACCACTTCAGGTATATATTTGTGAATGCACCAAAATCCATGGATGTTGCATGGGAACACCAAGGCAAAACCCATGTAAAGCCTCCCTGGGACAGAGTAATGCAACGCAATGATTTGCCCTGCATTGCTTTACTCCAGATTTATGAAGCCACTCACACAAATAGAAAGAGGACACGAATAGAAGAAATAAATATATTTCTCCTCATTATGCCTCACCTGGGAAGGAGTAGCATTTTGCTGCATTCCCAGGTCTACCACTTCTAGTAAATCTGGGAATGCATCAAACTCCACGGATGTTGCATGGGAACACCCATGCAACAACCCATAGAACGCCCCCACCACCGGGTAGATTGATCCAAAGTAGCAATTTACAATGCCTTGCTTTACTCCAGATTTATGAAGCCACTCAGTGCCATGCAAGGTGTCCTTGCATGGCTTCATAGTACATTTTGGATTGCACTGCACATGCACCACATTGCATGGTGCAAGAGTGACACAAACCCACTTACAAATATGCATAATAATGCACTAAGAGGCTGATGTAGGAAAGCAATTTGTACTCACAAACCATTTGATAAGCAAAATCAAAGGGTTTGCAATAGGAAAACTGATATTTCAAAGGTACTAAATCCTTTGTGATTCAGAATAACCTTTCTGAATCACAAAAATGGTTTTGTGACTTATTCCAAAGCTGATTTATGATGGACTTAAAAGGTGGGTCACTTATTGTGAGTCACAGTGAGATCTGTCAATGGTATGTGAATGGAATTGTGGTCACAAGTAGCAACCTTCCTAGTTAATATGTATTCGGTTAGTTGTTTTGTGACCCTGGCAACTTAACTGTTTGCAACCAATTAGTACATAAGTCACAACTCAGCATTACAGACAGGCACTGAAGCTCATTGAAAAGGCTGCAAGCCATGCTTGACCTCTTCTTGGGGCCATTCTGATACAAATCATCATCTATATTTTTATAAACACTTGTGCTGCTGTTGCAGTCAGCCTGGCTGAGAGACAACAACTGTTTTAGTTCATAAGCAGAATGTGGGTATGGAAATGAAAACAAGGTAGTATTACACCAGAGTGGGCAGAAGGAGCCTAAACTCGGGTGAGAATAAAGTTTGAAAGGAACTTATGACAGCCCTTCTGCGTAAGCCCTCTTCACCTTTCACTTATTGGCCGGCTTAAATGCAATTTACATGAGGCTTTGGATCACAGGTGCACATCCACTTAAAAAGTACGATTCACTGCCAGGCCTGTGGGCCAACACTTTAAATTTGCCAATGCTTTTTTCTTTCCTTTATTTATCCTTTTTGAGTCATCCTCAAGTGTTTCAACTATATCTTCAGAGAACAGTAATTCAAACAGTAATTCAAAGCCAAAAGAAAATGTACTTACACCGATAGAAATCATTGGATTTTAGAGTTTGGTGGGCAGATTACTCCATCACAAACATGATGGATATTCTGTATACCAAGTTACAAGTGCCATATGATATAGTGCACTTGTAACAACGCAGATGGGGTATCTATCACTTTTTTGACAGAGCAACTGTTAATTTCTGATTGCTTTACATGTGAGCATGCAATATTTTGTGTTTACACATTGAGAGAGACAAGGGAGGTACAAGCCCCCATACTACCTCCCTAAATCAAGAACCATATACACAAGAGGTATGAGGGATCTAGTAAACCAACCGTCAAGGTTTGTCTGACTAGTGATAAGATCACTCTTTTCCGTGATCTAGTTCAAGATACTGTATGGTTGTGATAACCGTGTCTTGGAGACCTATTAGGGGGGTTTCCTCTTCACGGAATAGGTGGCCTCACACACATTGTACTGTCATGCTTCATCATTTGACCACCTACCCACTCCCAGGTAGGATAATACCACCTGGGTGGACTCAACCTTGTGGTTAAAAGAACCTCGAGGGAGTGCTAAAATGAAACTTCTCTGGATAATGTGGGGATCCAGTTATGTGAGTAAAATTACCTAACAGATCACCAGTGTAGTTCACACCCTTTAATGATGGTGTCTGTTGATAACGATAAAAACAACGGCGGGACACTGATGGGTATAATGACTCATAATGTCACTCAAATCCTACTGGCCAACATGTTTCTGCCCACTTATTTAGCCATTCCTAGTCTGGGGCATTCGTCAGAGCCTGGGATCCCTTGTGAAGCTAGTGTGTTGCATGGTGAGATTACAGAACAAAGTAGCCACAGTATTTACAAGCAGCAAAATATTGAAACATGTCACACAGATCATGTAAAGTATTCAATGCCAATCAAAGTAAAAAAAAAATCAAAGCTCTATCATTTAGACAAAAAACATCTATAGCTCCGGTTATCACCAGGGCAGCAATCTCTTTTTTGGGGAAAACTCCTTCACAATTTCTTTCCAGAGATTATTTGCCTGCATGATTTTCAACTTGTCAAAAACCCTGCAGGCACAAAGTACAAATTGCCATTTTGAGCAATTTGGAAAGTGGAAAAACATGCAATTTCCATGTTATTCTCCATTCCCTGGTCACAAACTCTGAATCAGGTCCACATTTCACATACAATAAATATAGGGGGCCTGCGTATGAAAGGGATTTTCCCATTCTAGGCCTAAGGGAAAATGTGTAAGTACTTATGGGTCACTGTACCTTGCACCCAGCTTGTAATCAAAGCCCATGTACGAACAGTCAAAGCTATCTATTGAAGAAAAGAAAAGAAACCAGCCTAGTAGGGAAGGGTGGCCTGCATTAACATTTAAGTTGACTCAAATGCAGCATTTAAGAGAATTTAGGAGTAGCACTTTTGACTCCTATGTTTGACTTGCCATACTTATTGGCTGCTACCCATCTGACTTAACCAAAGTGACTACTGATTTATTAAAAATAAATATACCTTTAGCTTTTATTAGCTTGCTTGATCATTAATAACCTGCTGCAGCGTCGTGGCTTCAATAAAAAAGGAATGCAAACATGTTCCTTGAATTCGGTAGTGATGGAAAAATAATGGTTCTTAAACTTTGGGCGTATGAGTACCCTCACTGAATCACTACTGGAAACCAGGATCCCCCCTTAAGCAGTTTCTATGGTTTTATGATCAAAACAATACAATTACATATACAAATATACAAAAATCACATAAACAAATGATTTTCATGTTATTTTCTTTACAAACAGAAATAATACAAAAATCGAAATTTTAATTTTAATGGGAAGGTTGAAGATTTTAAAATGTTGGTTTTATTTCTAAAGGACAAAGCAATATAATGTACTCCAGCATATCACTCTGTCTTTTTTGGTCCTAATACATGCTTTCTTTTGTCGGTGCATATAAATACTTCAATTGAGGCCACCAATTGTTCCTACTAGATTGTGTTTGCTGGGCTGGTAAAGATACCTCCAAAAAAGCTAAATATATCAATTAATTTTTTCCAATTTGTAGTTAGTTCACCTTTATAGAGTTTTAAAATGTTCAAGTTTAAATTTTGCTCCTTTATCTATATATATTTTATTAATCTGCTAATATTAAATTTTCGACTGTAACAGACCCCCAGAGTAGGCATTGCAGACCAAAGGACTGGTCTATGTCATTAAAGCTCAAAGGGCATGTCATAACACCTCTAATACATTTACATTTTTGGTGGAAATATGCAACCAGACTGATCACCCCATAGCACAGGTTAAAACCCTAAAGTGGAAAACTGTATCTGGATTTAAGAAGTGAACTAGTTACAACTAGTAGGCGTTTGCCTGCTTTGCTGCCTAAGAATATAAGAATTCCAAGGTCCATATTCCACTAAGGCTCTCTATCTCTATTTGCGATGTGGTGCTCCTTTAACTATATGCTTCAGGTGCAAACAGAGACAGTGTGACCTATCACATATAGGGCCATATTTATACTTTTTGACGCAAAACTGCGCTAACGCAGTTTTGCGCCAAAAACATTAGCGCCGGCTAACGCCATTCTGAAGCGCCATGCGGGCGCAGTATTTATTCAATGATGTTAGCCGGCGTTAGCCGGCGGCACTGTCTGGTGTGCGTAAAAAAAAAACGACGTACACCAGGCAGCGCCGGCGTAGGGGGAAAATGTCGTATGGGCGTCCACAAATGGTGCAAGTCAGGCTGAGGCAAAAAAATCGGCACAACCCGATTTGCGCCATTTTTTTACGACGCCCATCCCCCATTGAAATGACTCCTGTCTTAGCAAAGACAGGAGTCATGCCCCCTTGCCCAATGGCCATGCCCAGGGGACTTCTGTCCCCTGGGCATGGTCATTGGGCATAGTGGCATGTAGGGGGTCACAAATCAGGCCCCCCTATGCCACAAAAAAAAAAATATATATATACTTACCTGGACTTACCTTAATGTCCCTGGGGTGGGTCCCTCCATCCTTGGGTGTCCTCCTGGGGTGGGCAAGGGTGGCAGGGGGTGTCCCTGGGGGCAGGGGAGGGCACCTCTGGGCTCATTCTGAGCCCACAGGTCCCTTAACGCCTGCCCTGACCCAGGCGCTAAAATCCGGCGCAAATGCGGGTTTTTTAGACCCGCCCACTCCCGGGCGTCATTTTTGCCCGGGAGTATAAATACGACGCGTATGCATCGCGGTCATTTTTTAAGACGGGAACGCCTACCTTGCATATCATTAACGCAAGGAAGGTGTTCACGCAAAAAAATGACGCTAACTCCATGAACTTTGGCGCTAGACGCGTCTAACGCCAAAGTATAAATATGGAGTTAGTTTTGCGTCGAATTTGCGTCGAAAAAAACGAAGCAAATTTGGCGCAAACGGAGTATAAATATGCCCCATAATGTACTGCCTGAGCCACAAACTCATGCTTCCCTGGGGTAGGATATTAGTGAAAAGCACTGTGGCTGTTTGACACATCCAGTCCACCTTTCACACTATTGTCAGAACCCAGCCTGCACTTTCAAGTAGAACAGAGACCCCATTGCCTGCAGGGTGATATCTAGCGGGGGCATGGGATCCTGTTTACTTCCTTTTAGAGAGTGCCTTCAGTTAGCACACTTCTTTTGCGCCACCTGTTTGTGGCTCACTGTCAGTGCACCTCTTGACATGTCTCCGCCACTGTGCCCACATCCATAACATGGTCCAAGTGTAGAAGCAAAGGGGCATATTTATACTCCGTTTGCGACGAAATTGCGTCGTTTTTTTGACGCAATTTCGACGCAAAACTAACTCCATATTTATACTTTGGCGTTAGACGCGTCTAGCGCCAAAGTCCATGGAGTTAGCTTCATTTTTTAGCGTGGACACCTACTTTGCGTTAATTATATGCAAGGCAGGCGTTCCCGTCTAAAAAATCGACTCCGAGGCATGTGCGTCGGATTTATACTCCCGGGCAAAAATCACGCCCGGGAGTGGGCGGGTCAAAAAAAATGACGTACGGCCGCTTTTGCGCCGTTTTTTAGCGCCTGCAAAAGGCAGGCGTTAAGGGACCTGTGGGCTCTGAAGGAGCCCAGAGGTGCCCTCCCATGCCCCCAGGGACACCCCCTGTCACCCATGCCCACCCCAGGAGGACACCCAAGGCTGGAGGGACCCATCCCAGGGACATTAAGGTAAGTTCAGGTAAGTGTTTTTTTTATATTTTTTATGTGGCATAGGGGGGCCTGATTTGTGCCCCCCTACATGCCACTATGCCCAATGACCATGCCCAGGGGACAGAAGTCCCCTGGGCATGGCCATTGTGCAAGGGGGCATGACTCCTGTCTTTGCTAAGACAGGAGTCATTTCTATGGGGGTTGGGAGTGAAAAAAAATGGCGCAAATCGGGTTGAGGCGAAAAAATTGCCTCAACCTGACTTGCCCCATTTCTTGACGCCCAAGCCCCATATCCCCCTACGCCGGCGCTGCCTGGTGTACGTTGTTTTTTTTAACGCACACCAGACGGCGCCGGCGGCTAACGCCGGCTAACGTCATTCAATAAATACGGCGCCCGCATGGCGCTTCAGAATGGCGTTAGCCGGCGCTAATTTTTTTTACGCAAAACTGCGTTGGCGCAGTTTTGCGTCAAAAAGTATAAATATGGGACAAAGGCCCATATTTATACTTTTTGACGCTAAACTGCGCTAACGCAGTTTAGCGTCAAAAAATTTTGCGCCGTCTAACGCCATTCTGAAGCGCCATGCGGGCGCCGTATTTATGGAATGGCGTTAGACGGCGCAATCAGACCGGCGCTGCCTGGTGTGCGTGGAAAAAAACCACGTAGACCAGGCAGCGCCGGCGTTGGGAAAAAATGACGTTAGGGCGTCTTAAAATGGCGCAAGTCAGGTTGATGCTAAAAAATCGTCTTAACCCGATTTGCGCCATTTTTTCGACGCCCAGACGCCATTTCATGACTCCTGTCTTAGTAAAGACAGGAGTCATGCCCCCTTGCCCAATGGCCATGCCCAGGGGACTTGTGTCCCCTGGGCATGGTCATTGGGCATAGTGGCATGTAGGGGGGCACAAATAAGGCCCCCCTATGCCACAAAAAAAATAAAAAAATAAAAAAAATTATACTTACCTGAACTTACCTGTACTTCACTGGGATGGGTCCCTCCATCCTTGGGTGTCCTCCTGGGGTGGGCAGGGGTGGCAGGGGGGGTCCCTGGGGGCAGGGGAGGTTTACCTGTGGGCTCATTCTGAGCCCACAGGTCCCTTAACGCCTACCCTGACCCAGGCGTTAAATTCAGGCGCAAATGCGGGTTTTTTTGACCCGCCACCTCCCGGGCGTGATTTTTGCCCGGGAGTATAAATACGACGCATTTGCGTCGCCGTAATTTTTTTAGACGGGAACGCCTTCCTTGCATCTCATTAACGCAAGGAAGGCGTTCACGCAAAACAATGACGCTCTTTCTTCATACTTTGGCGCTAGACGCGTCTAACGCCAAAGTATAAATATGGCGTTAGTTTTGCGCCGAATTTGCGTCGAAAAAAACGACGCAAATTCGGCGCAAACGGAGTATAAATACGGGCCAAAGTGTTTTCCTCATTAGCATGGGGCCACACCCCCATGCTTATGAAGGAACATAACCTTAAAATAGAACCAGCAATATATATGTGTGCATGATACTGGTATTACAGTACAACGGTCTGTGTCCCCTTCGGTAGTATTACAGTGTCCACGGGGTGTACAAAATAGGTGTACACGCCCACTGCTTCTCTGTGTCCTTATATATAATACGGCTCTAGTTTGTAGATTGTGCACAGTTCTGCATACTGTAGATTCTTGCAATATAAAATACAAACTCGATGTGCCTCCTGTTCGAAGGCAAGTGCCTGTGATTGATCACAGAGATCTGCTACTACGTGAAGTTTAGAAGCATAATTTTAGATTTGTTTGAGAATGAAATATTCTAACCTACACAATTTTCATGGAAACAGGAGTTCTTTTCTCACTTAAGCCAGAAGCTACTTTATTAACAGAAAAGTTAATCATTCTCTTTGGTAATGCACACATAAATCAAAATAACTTACTGGAAGGTTCAGGAAAGTGTTGAAGAAGTCCACAAAGATTTCGTCTTGCAGCAGAATGGAGAGCTTTTGGGAGCTGACATTACCTGTGTGAGGCAAATATAAGAAATGGCTGATTACAAAGAGAAGATGTTTGACACAGAAGCCATGTTTTTTTGTCTGCAACATCCATGTTAAATCTGTGGCAGATACTTAGACCCAGATTTTACTAACCTTTTGCACAATGCAATGCAGCAAGGCAACTAGCTGTGCTCCATTATATGAACGGGAGAAAGAAGAAATGCGCCACATCTAGATATAGTGCACGTCTCCTCTCTTATAGTGCTGGTGGACTTAAGATGCACTATAGGCAACTTAGCGCCAACAAAGGCACTCTTGCACCTCGGTGTAAGAGTGCCTCCATTATGGGCAGTATTGTTTTTGTGCAGAAAGATATTTCTTCTTGTTATGTCTCTCTCGGGCAGGTGCGCTATTTTGCTGTAAACCCAGGATTATTGCTCTTTAGTCAATCTTGGTTTACATCAGAACACGTGGGTGGATGTATGGCAATGTCCATGCTCCATCTAATGCCTACCCAATGTAGTGTAATGCAATGCAGATCAAGGTGATGCGTTATTTTACTTTTTTTCAAAAAGCCATGTAAGGTGATAGAAATTGGCCCTTGTGTGGCTTTATAAATCTAAACTAGCATTTTGCATCAAGGCAGTGCAAAAATGTGCTGCAACCACAATGCAAAATGTAAGTTAGCCTGAGCATGAATGAGTAGAATCTGATAGGAATTGACAGGTCAATGTTAAAAACGAAGCTTGCATTCCATCGGGCTATTTGCTCCTCCATTTTACGAAACCTGCATCAACATTTAGCAACTGCCAATACTGAAGAATTTCAGAGCCTGCTACTATTTTGGACTCTGTATACGGTGTGCATAGGTTCTGCACACACTTCTAACAGCCTTTGTTCTTGCTCCCAGTATGTTTTTATAAGCTGACGGAGTTTGCAGGCTTCTTGACCGTCTGTGTACATCATATATGGACGTCAATCAAGGGGCAGTCAGTGCTAGCAACTTCTATACTTCGATTGTCCTTTGCTACCCCTGGCACCGCCCTTGCTAGCCTTGGCCTCGGGTCAAGAAGGCAGCAGCAGAAAACAATGTCAACAGAGCGCTTTTAACTAACACAGAAGCCTATGTTTATACATGTGAAAAATGTAGTACAAATGTGCGTTCACTTTTTAAACTCATTGGTTTCCACCACTCCATACCTGTTTAGGGACAGTTTCTTCCTGGTTCCTATAATGGATCTGGACTCTCTTCTACTCCTGCAACTTAATTGAATATGGGATGTGGCTACCAAAAGTATGTGATTATCCACAAACTTGATACATTGGGGATTTGCGGGTGGTAGGCTTAAGCCTGCACCTTGGGGTTTTTGGATGGGTGGTGCAGTTCAGTAAAGGAAGAGACAGGATTGGTCTAGTTAGCGTGAGGATCGGTTCAGGAGAGGTAGTGAGGGTCAGTTAGGCAGCACATCAGCAACAGCAGGGAAAGTTTTTTTCCTGCCCTCCTGCCCTGGCTTCAGACATTTTGATGTCTGGCAGGGGGAGTCATACCTATTTTCTCTGTGTTTGTGGCTGAATTTTTGTGAGGCAGGTTTTAATTGTGACATGGTGTTTGTGTTATGAACAGGTACATGAGGGTCAGCAAGGAGTTTTAAGAGGTTGGAAGTTAATTTCATGAAAGTTGGATAGGTTAGCAAGTTCAGAGTGCAGTTGGGGGGCGTGAGGAACAATTTGAAAGGTTACAGGAAGACGGGTTTTGGAAAACATGTGAACAATTTAGACGTGTGAAGCTTTGAGTGGAGAAGAGATTGGAGAAATAAATGGAGAGATATGAGTGCAGGAGAATTCAAAGGATTCTTCTTTAGAAGAGGGCGAAGGCGAGTGGTCAGGTTTTACAATGAAGGGTGCTGCGGAGAGCAGACTCGGTCTAGTCTCACCATGGGAGCATTCGGGGCAGGGGAAGTGATGCAGGGGGACAGGGATTGGCTGTAAGGTACTTGGGGGAGGGAGTTAGGGGAGGTATAAGTAGGGGGTGGGAAAAGGGGACCGGCCTCTTCCGTGCCAGCTTGCTCATGGGAAGGAAGTTTTGTCGGTCCCCTGGGAAGTAGGTAGGAGGTGTGTCGCTTTAGGGAATGGCTCAAGGCCACGATGATGCCGCGGTGAGGGCCGCGCTTCGCCTTATAGGCAAGGCTGGCCGTGGGGACATACTCAGGCCTGGCGTCCTAGACCGGGCCTGGGTAGAAATTTCACACCCTATGCTCGCAGCGTCTGGGGGAGTGGAGGCCTGTACATCGACTGAGTGGCCCAAAAAGCGGCGCTCTGCTGGGGGGAAGGGATGCGGCACTTCCGCCCCCCCTGGGTGCAAAAAACACAGCGGGCCCGCAGGGCCTCAAGTCAGCATGGTAGTGGGAGGGGGAGCGGGGCCGAAACACGCTGCTGGTGGTGCAGCATGCCTGGAGCCTGCGCCTCTTGTACAAGGGCAGGCCCCAGCTGTGGCAGATAATTTGGGGGTGGGCCCTAGTTGTATGGACAGTCCCCCAGGCACACTAGATGGGGCAGGGCCTAGCGAACCTGCCATTGAGGGTTGGTTGGGGCCCCTGGTTCTGGACAAGGGGTGGGGCAAGGCACCCTTCCCATGCAGGTGCTACCAGGCGACAGGGTGGGGGCTGGACAGGGAGAGGAGGCTCAGGGCCAGGTGGGGTCCCCCAGGGGCCAGAAAGGGCCCTGAATTTTGCTGATGCAGAAGAGAATTCTGAGCCCAGAAGTGCCCCAGGACTGGTCCTCTGTGGATATTGAGGCCAGGGTCAGCGAGCAAAGGAAGGCAGTGGCGGAGACAGAGGAGAGGTGGGCTAAGCTGTGCAGGGACATAGAGTTGGTTTTGGAGAGGGGGAGGCAGCTGAAAAGGAAGGTGGGGGTATGATGACAGCCCGCAGTGCATCCACTGTGGAAGGGCATAAGAAAAGGCTTCCTTATATGGATTTGGCAATGCCGTTGGGTTCGCATGTTGTGGACAAGACAAAGGCCCGGATTTGGAAGCATGAGTATGATGATGTTTTTAAGCTCTTGCACAGGGATATTCAAGCAAAGGAAGGGTCCAGGGAGGAGGAATGGAAGTTAGCTAGGCGACCTCGGGTGCCGGTTACTATGGATAATTGGACTTCTGCCTTTTTGATATATGTTAGCATATATTGCGAAGGTTTCCTGACAGGGACATAGCGCTCTTTAAATATATGGACGTTATTAGGGAGGCTCAGATGCGTTTTGGGGTTTTTGCATGGCTCAACTATGACGAGGAGTTTCGGGCGAGGGTTAGTGTGAATCCTGACACAGCCTGGGGGGATGTGGACTCAGAGCTTTGGGTGCAGTGGATGGCATCTTCACAGTCAGCGGCCTCCACTCATATGGCGAGTGGGCTCCCAGTACTTTAAAACCCTCTCAGTTCCGTCCTGCCTTGGCCGGGGTGGGTATGGGACAGCGATCATAGGGACCTACATCAGGGGCATGCTGGAATTTTAATAAAGGCTTTTGTTCCAGACACCACTGCAAATTCAAGCACAAGTGCTTCAAATGGGGTGGGAAGCACCTGGTCACAATTTTGTTTTCCCTCAATAGCCCTGCGGAACAGTGGAGGGCGAATAGGGGCAGAGGGGCACAAGGCCCTCCTAGGTTAAAGGGCGCCTATGCCAATTAAGCTGGAGGTATTGCGCCCCTGGCTGCGCAGGTACCCTGACACGGACATAGCGAACAAGCTGGAATGGGATTTTCAGGAGGGGTTTCGGATAGGTAACCAAGGTCCGAGACACAGGAGGTTGGCAGACAATTTGCAGTCTGCCAAAGATATGCCTTTGGTGGTAGCAGAAACATTGGGAAAAGAAGTCGCGGAAGGTAGGAGCGGGGGCCCCTTTTTTGATTAGCCTATGGATGACCTGATGATCTCCCCCTGGGTGTGGTCCCCAAAAAAGTTGCTGGGGAGTTTTGTCTTATTCATCATCTGTCTTGGCCAGAGGGAGCGTCGGTGAATGATTTCATTGCTCCTGAGGATACGCGAGTGGTTTACGTGTCCGTTGATGATGCAATTCGCCTAGTGCGAGGCTGTGGGAAAGGGTCCCAGTTGGCAGAATGCAACATTAAGGCGGCTTTCACGCTGTTGTCCATTCACCCGGAGGATTTCAATTTGCTTGGCATGCAGTTGGATGGGGCGATTTTTGCGGACAGGGTGCTCCCGATGGAATGTGCTATTTCTTGTGCACTCTTTGAGATGTTTAGCATGTTCCTACAGTGGGTCTTTGTTATAGTATATGGACACAGGGAGGTGACTCCTAATCTGGACGATTTCTTGTTCATTGGGAGATCGGACTCAGATGATTGCGGAAGGGCACTGGCATGTTTTGAGGAGTTGGCTCCATTGGCCCCTGAGAAGACCGAAGGCCCAAGTTGTGTTTTGACGTTTTTGGGTATTGAACTGGACACGGTTAGCCTGGTGGCTCGTTTGCCACAGAGTAAGGTGGCGGAGATGTTGGTCTTTTTGCGGCAAGCACGCAAGATAAGATTACATAAGATTGAGCTACGTAGGGCGCAGCAGTTGTCGGGTTACCTGAATTTTGCATGTAGGATTGTGAAAGGGAGCAGGACCTTCTGCAGCCGTCTGGGCTTGGCCATGTCTGGCGCTTCCCTTCCTCATCACAGGATCCAAGTGTTGTTGGGTCTACGGGAGGACGTCAAGGTGTGGGAAACTTTTTTCACACAGTTCAACAGGGTCTCACTAATGTTTCAGGAAAACATGGCCTTGTTTGGCAGGTAAACAATTTCTAGGATACGGCAGGAGCCACAGGTTTTGGTCTTTTTTGGGATGGACGTTGGTGTGCGCAACAGTGGCCGGCACACTGGTTGCAACAAGGCAGGAGCATTGCTTTCTTGGAGTTTTTTTCCCCTGTTAGTGGCCTTGTCCGTGTGGATGAACTGGCAAACAGGAAGGTGGTGTTCCATGTGGGCAACATGACAGTGGTGGATTTAGTGAACAGACAAAGGGCGAGGGATGTGAGTGTTGTGTCTCTTGAGATATTTAATGCTCAAATGTTTATCACTGAATGTAGTATTCAAAGCAGTGCACATTCCGGGAGTCAAAAATGCTATCGCGGATTCCCTGTCTCGGTCACAGTGGCACCGTTTTTTGGAGTTTGGCACCAGCGGCAGAACGACACAAGACGGCGGTTCCGGCCGCCATTTGGAAATGGGGGACATGAGAATCATTGAACTGGTAGAGATGTCACTAGCGGATTCTACACAGAACAATTAGTGGCTGGCATGGTTGGAGTTTCAGAATTTTAAGAATGTTGGAGGAATTTTTGGGAGCAAAATGAGGCAGTGCTGCAAGCTCGGACGATGCGTTTTGTTTTGTTTTTGATCAGTAAGGGTTTGTCGCCGGCAACTATTGGGGGCAACTTGGCAGGTGTTTCCTTTTACGGAAAGTTGTTAGGGAGAATGTTAAAAGGTTGGGGTAGGACTAAGGGGTGTGTAGGGAAAACGGCGAGGGAACCCATCACGTTTGAGTTGTTGCTGGAATTGTTGCATGTTTTGCCAGGGTTTCGCCTGTGCATGGTGTGGATGTTTTTTGTGGCTTTCCGTGTCTCAGAGCTTTTGGGAGTGGGGAAGGCAGTCGGAGTGAAAGTGTCTGAGGTGTGTTTGAACGGTGAGCGATTGGGAATATGGCTGTGCAAGTCTAAGACAGACCAAATGGAAAGAGGTAAGTGGGTATGGTTGGAGATGGGGGGAATGCAGAGGCCTGTCCGATGAGGGAGTGGTGTGTTTTTCAAACACAGATGCATACAGACAGCAATGTAGTTTTTAGGCATGCCAATGATGAGAAGGTGACGGCTTTTCAGCTGTTGGCGGTGTCGCGGACTGCGCTGCGTCGGGTGGGCAGAAGGGCACAGTGCTATGGGACTCATTCTTTCCGGATATGTGCAGCTACGGCGGCTGCTCACTTGGTTTGGGACTGGGCTCAGATAAAGTGGATCGGCAGGTGGAGGTCTAGATGTTGTGAGTGTTATGTGTGACCCTGAGTTGGGGGGAGAGTGGGACAGCAAAATGTTTGGCTATTACAAATGTTTTGTGGCAAGTCGAGTTGACATTTATTCTTTTTCAGGTTGAGTTGAGGGCCCCAGGAGTGGGAAAATGGTCACCTGGATGGTGGGCCCTCATTTGTGCATTGGGCAGCGAAGTATGCCGAACGGCAGGTCTATGGACAATCTTTGGGACTTCCGAGCTGCAGACATGAAGTGGTATGGTGGGGAAAAAGTGGCATGCGGTGGGGTAACCTGCTTCCTTTTTTGACATCCATCATGCCCAGCTGGGGTTGTCCGGATTTGCTGATATTGCACTTGGGGGAAAATGATTTGGTAAAACTATCAGGGCTCACCTTACTGCAACATATGTAACGGGATCTGGAGCTGATTGGGCGAGGATGCACGCTACGTGCATAGTCTGGACAGAGTTTGTACCCAGAAGGAAATGGTGGGGTGCAGTCAAGCATGGGGCTATTGACAGGGTCTGGAGGAAGCTCAATAGGGCAATGAGGGTTTTCTGCTGGACACACAGTATTAAAGTACTAAGACATGAAGGCTTTATTGAAGGGGGGTCCGGTCTTTTTCGGGCCAATGGTGTGCATCTTTCAGAGCTGGGTAATGCTTATTACCTGGTGGAATTGGACCTGATTGTTGGGGATCTGTTGGAGGAAAGGATGTGGCTCAGAGAAGCTGTACGAGGTATTGCACTGTTGCAGTTGGTTTGCTGGTGGCGCTGCACAACGCCTGATGGGTTGTGCTGGGTAGCAGTAGAGGGGGGAGGGGGGAGAGATGAGGGCCTGGCCACCCTTCCCGGGGGCAGAAAGAAGCAGGTGATGGATGATAGCGTGGGGGATGCCCGAAGCAAGTTGGGGATGAAAGGAAAGGGGAAGGTTTAGGTGAATTGAAGTTAAAGATGAGTGAACAGAGGCATAGTGAAAGGATGAAAGAGGAGAAGGATGGAGAGAACTTCAAAGGGTGGCGGGTTGTTAAAGTTAACAGTTTGAATCTCAGTACATATAATGTTGATGTATGACATGCAATCCTGTTCTAATAAATGGCCTCTTGCACTAAGTACCAGTGTGTCAGTGATTATGTCCCGATTGTGTTAGGGAGGCGGGTTTGGTTTAGTTTGTATGGCTAGTGGAATAAGGGGAGCCTTTGGAGTGCCACCAGTCTTGCCACTGGCTTGGCAGGTCACACAAGACTTGCAAAAATCTTTTGTGTCCTCTGACATCCTAGGCCAGTGAAACAGGGGGACAAGCCTTTCCCATGTTTTGATCTGGCCCAAATGCCCAGCCAAAGGAATGTCATGTGCAAGAGTTAGGAGGAACTCTATGTACTGCAGGAGAATGACCAATCTCCTGGCTGCTCCAGGTTTTGGGTCCCTTGCCTTGGTGTACAAGAGGTTGTCCTCCCAGTAAACTCTATGTGAGCCACTGACATCCACATTTTGCTGCTTGACAGCTTGCTTTCTGAGACCCTCTAATGTGGGACAGGTTTGCTGTGCCACACTCAGCTCTTCCCTGGCAGGCCCCCCTCCACCCAAAAGCTCAGCAGTGTCTGCTGCCAGCTCATCTGGTGAAGGTTCTGCACAGGGAGGAAATTCTTCTTCCTCAGAAGGAGAATCATCTGTAGAGGGAGGGATAGTGGGTAGGGATTTACCCTTGCTACCCCTAGCTTTAGGGAGCACTTGGTCCATTATTCCAGGATCCAAGTTACCCTGTCCTTTTTGCTTTTTGGCCTGAACCCTTGTCAAAGCAAAAATATGCCCAGGAATGCCCAGCATTGCTGCATGAGCCTCCAACTCCACTTCTGTCTAAGCTGATGTCTCTAAATAATTTCCTAGTAGACAGTCTACAGGTAAATCTGAGGCAACCACAACTTTCTTTGGACCAGTAACCCCCCCCCCCCCCAGTTGAGATTCACAACAGCCATGGGGTGGCTAAGAGTGTTGTTATGAGCGTCTATCACTTGGTACTGCTGACCAAGTAGGTGTTGTTCAGGGTGGACCAGTTTCTCTATTACCATGGTAACACTGGCACTTGTGTCCCTGTAGGCCTGAACCTCAACACCATTTATTAGGGGAAGCTGCTTGTACTTATCCATATTAAGGGGACAAGCAACCAAGGTGGCATAAATCAATGGCACCTTCAGAGACTAACACAGCCTCTGTGGTCTCCCTAACAAGACCAACCCCAACTACATTACCAATAGTGAGCCCAGCTACTCCCTTGGATTGGCTATTTGTAGGTTTGCTCCCACCACCACTGCTATTACTAGGGGCACTAGAATTTGCAGTAGGGGTTGTGGTAGTGGGAGGTTAGGTGTTTTTCTTTGGACAACTGGCATCAGTTGTCCAATGGCCTTTGACTTTACACAAATAACACCAAGGCTTTTTAGGTTGATTATTGGAAGAGGCTTTGGACCCACCACCCCCACCAGAGGATTTTTGTGGGCCTGATGAAGACTCAGTTTTACTTTTGTCCCCACCCTTGTCAGAAGACTTAACATCCTTCTTCTTGACATCTTTGTCACCCCCTGTATGAACGTTTCTGTTCACTCTTGTTCTGACCCATTTGTGTGCCTTCTTTCCCAATTTTTGGGGAGAGGTCAGATCTGAGTCCACTAGATATTGGTGTAACAAGTCAGACACACAGTTATTCAGAATATGCTCTCTCAGAATAAGATTATACAGGCTTTCATAGTCAGATACTTTACTGCCATGTAACCACCCCTCCAAGGCCTTCACTGAACAGTCTACAAAGTCTGTCCAGTCTTGTGAGGACTCTTTTCTGGTGTCTCTGAACTTAATCCTGTATTGTTCAGTGGTTAAGCCAAATCCATCCAAGAGTGCATCCTTCAAAACTGCAAAATTGTTAGCAGCACTTTCTCTAACAGTAAGGAGCCTATCCCTACCCTTTCCAGTGAAAGATAGCCACAATATAGCAACCCACTGCCTTTGAGGGACCCCCTGTACCATACAGGCCCTCTCAAGTGCAGCAAACCACTTGTTGATGTCATCTCCCTCCTTGTAAGGGGGGACTATCTTGTGCAGATTCCTGGAATCATGCTCTCTAACAGGATTACTATCAGGAATACTGCTGCTGCCACCATGGGGTCCTAACCCCAACCTTTGTCTCTCCTTCTCAATGTCTAGGAATTCCCTATCTAAGGCCAGCTGTTGATGTTTAAGCTTCAGTCTGGTCTCTTCAACCCTCAAATTTTTGAGTTCCCTTTCTAACAAGGTATCCTCAGGATGGGTGGGTTGGGAATGCTTGGACACAGAAGACAAGTTTGAAACAACAGAGGGGGATCTGTCCCTATTTGTCTGGACCCTGGTAACTTGGCCTCTAGGAATAAAGACTTCCCTACTGTGATGGGAACCTCCATTACTACCAACATTACTGGGTGTCCTGCTAGGGGGCAGATTCTATTCAGAACCCTCCCCACCTCCCTCAAGGAGATCCCCTGAGCCAGAATGGGAACCTTCTATTAACCTCTCATTTGATGTGCCTGCTTGGGACTCATCATTTGCACTAAGCATGTTAAACAGAAACTCTTTTGTAGGGTTCTTTCCTATCACTAAACCTCTATCTAAGCAGAGACTCCTTAGGCTCTTGTAATTTAAATTGTCATAAGTAGCATTGACCATTTTAAGAGTTGAATCTTCTACAGACATGATAGCAAAAGGTTTAGAGATAGTGAGAAGGAAGAAAAAGTTTCAGAACTTTTTAAAGAACAGAGAAAAAAACTTTTAGAAGTTTTAGAAAACTTTTCAGAACTTTGTAAAAAGTTTAAGAGGAGAAAAGCAAAACTTTTTGGTTAGGTGTACATACACTGAACTGTTTTGTATATTATTTTCTTATGAAAAGTACACAATGGCAAAGTGCTAAGTAGTTACAAGTACTTATCCCACCGCTGCACAACCAATGTAGGAGGCTGGCCTGGCTTGTAGTGGGTACCAGAGGTACTTACACCTTGTGCCATGTCCAGTTAACCCTTATTAGTGTAGAAGGGATGTTTCTAGCAGCTTAGGCTGATAGAAGGTAGCTATGGCAAAGCAGCTTATGCTGAACTAGGAGAGTTCCTACTATACCACTGGTGTCATATGCACAATATCATAAGAAAACACATAACACAGAGTTACTAAAAATAAAGGTACTTTATGTTTATGACAATATGCCAAAAGTATCTCAGTGAGTACCCTCAGTATGAGGATAAGTTATATAAACAATATATATGTACACAAACCAAAATTAGGTAAGTAATAGCAAGAAAAGTAATGCAAGCAGTGTAGAATTACAATAGATTGCAATAGGAGCACATAGGTATAGGGGCAACACAAAGCATATACTCCAAAAGTGGAATGCGAACCACGAATGGACCCCAAACCTATGTGAGCTTGTAGAGGGTCTCTGGGACTGTAAGAAAACAGTGAGGGTTAGAAAAATAGCCCAACCCAAGACCCTGAAAGTTAGGTGTAAAGTGCACCTACTACCCCCAGAGAGCACAGAAGTCGTGATAGAGGGATTCTGCAGGAAGAACAAACACCAGCAATGCAACAACAGTGGATTTCCGGACCTGAGTACCGGTAAGACAAGGGGACCAAGTCCAATAGTCGCGACAGTGTCGAGAGTGGGCAGGAGCCCAGGAAATGCCAGCTGAGGGTGCAAGGAAGCTGCCACCGATTGGAAGAAGCTTGGAGTTCTGCAAGAAAGAAGAGGACTAGGAACTTCTCCTTTGGAGGATGGATGTCCCACGTCGCAATGAAGCTTGCAGAGGTATTCCCACGCAGAAAGACCGCAAACAAGCCTTGCTAGCTGCAAGGGTCGCGGTAGAGGTTTTTGGGTGCTGCTGTGGCCCAGGAGGGACCAGGATGTCACCACTTGGAGGAGGAGGCAGAGGGGGCGCCCAGCAACTCAGGGAGCCCTCACAGAAGCAGGCAGCACCCGCAAAAATACCTGAACAGGCACTTGGAAGGAAAGTGAACTGGAGTCCACTTGAAGTCACAAAAGGGAGTCCCACGACGCCGGAGGACAACTCAGAAGGTTGTGCACTGCAGGAAGGAGTGCCAGGGACCCAGCTGTGCACGAAGAAAATCCTGGAAGAGTGCACAGGAGCCAGAGCACCTGCAAATCACGCGGTTCCCAGCAATGCAGTCTAGCGTGGGGAGGCAAGGACTTACCTCCACCAAACTTGGACTGAAGAGTCACTGGATTGTGGGAGTCACTTGGACAGAGTTGCTGAGTTCCAGGGACCACGCTCATCAGGATGAGAGGGGACCCAGAGGACCAGTGATGCAGTCTTTTGGTGCCTGCGTTAGCAGGGGGAAGGTTCCGTCGACCCACAGGAGATTTCTTCGGAGCTTCTGGTGCAGGGTGAAGGCAGGCCACCCCTAGAGCATGCACCACCTGGAAACAGTCGAGAAAGCCGGCAGGATGAGGTGCTACAATGTTGCTAGTAGTCGTCTGGCTACTTTGTTGCGGTTTTGCAGGCGTCCTGAGCAGTCAGCGGTCAATCCTTTGGTAGAAGGTGAAGAGGGAGATGCAGAGGAACTCTGGTGAGCTCTTGTTATCTGAAGAATTCCCCAAAGCAGAGACCCTAAATAGCCAGAAAAGGAGGTTTGGCTCCCAAGTTAGGAGTATTGGCTACCAAGAGAGGTAAGAGCCTATCAGAAGGAGCCTCTGACGTCACTTGCTGGCACTGGCCACTCAGAGCAGTCCAGTGTGCCCCCAACACCTCTGTTTCCAAGATGGCAGAGGTCTGGGACACACTGGAGGATCTCTGGGCACCTCCCCTGGGAGGTGCAGGTCAGGGGAGTGGTCACTCCCCTTTCCTTTGTCCAGTTTCGCGCCAGAGCAGGGTGGGGGATCCCTGAACCAGTGTAGACTGCCTTATGCAGAGATGGGCACCATCTGTGCCCATCAAAGCATTTCCAGAGGCTGGGGGAGGCTACTCCTCCCCAGCCCTTCACACCTATTTCCAAAGGGAGAGGGTGTAACACCCTCTCTCAGAGGAAATCCTTTGTTCTGCCTTCCTGGGCCAGGGCTGCCTGGACCCCAGGAGGGCAGAAACCTGTCGGAGGGGTTGGCAGCAGCTGCAGTGGAGACCCCGGAAAGGCCGTTTGGCAGTACCCAGGTACTGTGCTAGAGATCCGGAGGATCATGGAATTGTCCCCCAAATACCAGAATGGTATTGGGGAGACAATTCCATGATCTTAGACATGTTACATGGCCATGTTCGGAGTTACCATTGTGACGCTATACATAGGTAGTGACCTATGTATAGTGCACGCGTCTAATGGTGTCCCCGCACTCACAAAGTCCGAGGAATTTGCCCTGAACGATGTGGGGGCACCTTGGCTAGTGCCAGGGTGCCCACACACTAAGTAACTTTGCACCCAACCTTCACCAGGTGAAGGTTAGACATATAGGTGACTTATAAGTTACTTAAGTGCAGTGGTAAATGGCTGCGAAATAACGTGGACGTTATTTCACTCAGGCTGCACTGGCAGGCCTGTGTAAGAATTGTCAGAGCTCCCTATGGGTGGCAAAAGAAATGCTGCAGCCCATAGGGATCTCCTGGAACCCCAATACCCTGGGTACCTCAGTACAATATACTAGGGAATTATATGGGTGTACCAGTATGCCAATGTGAATTGGTAAATTTAGTCACTAGCCTGTTAGTGACAAATTTGGAAAGCAGAGAGAGCATAACCACTGAGGTTCTGGTTAGCAGAGCCTCAGTGAGACAGTTAGGCATCACACAGGGAACACATACAGGGCACATACTTATGAGCACTGGGGCCCTGCCTGGCAGGGTCCCAGTGACACATAGACTAAAACAACATATATACAGTGAAATATGGGGGTAACATGCCAGGCAAGATGGTACTTTTCTACAGGCACTCAAATCAAATCCTAGCCAAGTTTTTTTCAGTTTGAGTAGGCCAGATTGCGCAGACACGTTCTGCTTAAAAGTTTAAACTATTCAATAGTGCTTAATAAAAGATTTGCATCACGTGTACCACCATTCACAATATTGTGGCTATTATTTCATAGCTGCAGTACTTGTACTTCACCACTCTGTTTGAAGTTCGCATTTTAACATCACCTGAATGATTCAAGAATGGAAGACCGAGTCTCAGTCTATTCATCAGTTCACTCAGTGGCTCACTGATGGGTGGAATTAACTGACATATTATGTGGTGACTAGAACGTGAGTGCTGTAATATCATTTTCCTCCCTATCTATAACAACAAGCGAGACATTAGGCTGCAAACTTCAGCAAACCTCCCCACGATGTATTCCGTTGAGGGAAGGTGTACAGTGAAAATATAAAGACTGCTACATCTACATTGAAACTCCTGATGAGCTGATTTTCCCTAATTTGCATCACACCATATTCACTTTGCTACAACAAGTGTTTTCTTACCTGACAATTATTGTACTTCGCTCCTTTCCAGTCCTGGGTGGTGGCATCCCTTTAGTTGTTGGTAATAACTCTTCCTTTCTCCCAGGACTCATGTACAGCGTTGTCAAATTTCTCTCTCCAACAGACTCCTTCTAGCCAGGAAAAATAAACCCATGGTCTCCAGCCAATCTAAGCAGTGCTCTTATGCTGCATATAATACTAAGCAGCATAAGAGCAGTGCTAGGATTGGCTGGGGCATTGAAGTACAACGCTCCATTAAAGACCAATGGTGCTTTGTCTTTACTGACGCAGCTCCATGCAGTCTTCAATGTGGAATCTTGACATGCACATGTCAAGATTGGCCACAGCAAAAACAACAGCCAATCTGACATGCGCATTGACCACAGCAAAAACAACCGCCAATCTGACATGCGCATTGGCCACAGCAAAAACAATGGCCAATCTGACATGCGCAGCTGGGTTTCATTCTCAGCTGCTTGTCCCACCCACACCCTTGATACCTAAGTACCATTTACTAAGCACTTATAGTGGCAGCTAAAGGTGTTGCCAATTGTGCCAATGCATCACAACAGTTTTAGGGAAAGGGATATGGCCCAGGGAACCTGGTTAGCAGGGGACCTTTGAGGCTTCATCAAATCCCAGGCAAAAAGTGGGGGCTAACCATGTCAAAAGAGGCCTTTTCTCACAGAAGGCTGACCCAGGAGACTGCTGGGGGCCCCTGCCAGGTACAAGAAAATGTGTGTGGAGGTGCCAGTGGTGTTGCGGTTACCTTCTAGAAGTGAGGAGGGCCCCTGTGGTACCTGGAGGTATCTAGCCTTAAATGTAGTGCTACGCACATGGCGAAGCATCTGGATGATGCTGAGGACCACATTAGACGTAATAACATAAGGATTGTGAGTTTCCCAGACCCGGGAGGGCCCCTTAGCAGAACTGTTCTGGGAGATTGGATTGTCAACGTCCTTAAGCCTGGTAGGCTATTGAATTTTTCACTATTGAACGGGCTCATAGAGTGTTGGCGACAATGTTGATGCATCAGGCACTGCCTCAAGCTCTCATAGCAAGACTTCTAAACTATACAGATTGTAATGCTGTTCTTCATTACATGCACAGTTCACCTCACTTTAAGGAAAAGCAAATTCTTATATTCCCAGACTATACCCATGGGGTACAGGATCTAAGGAAATACTTCATGCCAGTTAAACAGAAGCTGAGGGAGCATAATATGAAGTATAATCTGAAGCTCCCTGCCAAACTCTAAATTCAATATAATAGCTGTGTTCACTTTTTCACAAGAGCGGGGGGATTCCTTACTTTGTATCACTAATTCTTTCTACTGTTCTGCTTGATTGTTTCTGTTCTGGGGTTTGGGGGGAGTGGTGATCAGTCCCCTTTGGCTGATGGTTGTGTCAGAGGATGTTCTGTATAATCTGCCTGACGGTGGGAACTTTACTTGGGGGGGTGCTGGGGTAGTGGGAATGTAGTAGGAAGTTACTATGTTTGTTTGGGGTGCTCCATATCTGTGTTGTGGGAACCAGGTACTAGTATGGTAGGGATGGTCCTGGGGACTGCTCCTGCTCCTGTTTTCAGAGAGCTATGAAAATGGTTGACATCAGCACTAAGTACAAGTTCCTAACATGGAATGTACGAGGGCTCAACAGGCCAGAGAAGCACTATTGAATACATGCATATTTAAAACGATATGGTACCACCATTGCAATGCTTCAGAAAATGCATCTATGGGGAGATTGCATCAGCAGCTTGCAGACGAAATGGAGAGGGCAGGTATATACCACTTGCTACTCTGAGTTTGCCTGAGGCACTCTCATCTGTGTGGTCCCTGGGCTCCCATTTAGGAAATCACAGGCCTGGGTGGATCTTGAGGGGAGATATGTTTTCCTGGCAGGAACCCTTGAAGCTCATGAATTATGTTTCATCAGTGTCTATGCTCATAATCTGGATAGTGCTGAGTACTTTTGGCAGTTTTATCGGAGGCCCAGGCATTTGTGACAGCGGACATTGTCCTAGCTGGTGACTTGAATCATGTGGTCAATGGCGAGGTGGACAGACAGCCACCACCCCCCACACCCTTATGCTGGGTACCAAGCCCAACATGACTGATTCACTCAGGCAGCTGATGATGGGCATGGCATTAGTAGACATCTGCCAGATACAACACCCACAAATGCATGCTTATTCCTGCTATACTGTGGTGACTGGTACTTATAGCAGACTCCATTTCTTTCTGATACAGACGGGTGCTGCACAGCAGGTGACTGCCTCGGCCTATTTAGCTAGATACTTGTTGGATCACTCACTATTACTGGTTACATACTCCTTGACTAGACTGATTCCCCAGGTTCCTCTCTGGAGATTAGGAGCTGAGGCTCTAAGAGACCTTCTTGGAGACAGTACTGCGGGCCCTGACTAGTTGCTTTGAGACCAACTGGGACAGCACATTAAGCAGAGCAAATGAATGGGATACAATGAAAGTAGTGCTGAGGGCTGTGTGTATAACCACAGTTACAAGCATACAACAAACACTTGAGAGGGATCTGACTGTACAGGAAGAGAAGTTGGCTTGCAGGAATGGGGCAGAGCTAAAAGGCAACCCCCCACATTATAGGATCAGCTGGGGAAGCACTTCCAACTTTCCTTTCAACGTAGACTGCACAGGGAGGGGGACACAGCAGGGAGTTTGCTGGTGCGGCTTATAAAAAAATCAGATCTATGCCCAGCCAATCTTATCTATTAGGGATCTAGTGGGAAGACATGTCTACACACTGCAAGCTATAAATGGCATGTTCGTGAAGCACATGAAAGGGGTCTATACGCTTGTGCAGCCTGATAGCTCCATGACTGATCCCTAAGTTGAAGCGCTTCCGCTTGCACGACTGACAGTCTCAGAGCGTGAGGAGCTGGATGCTCTATTGACCAAACAGGAGCTCCTTAACATGATAGACTCCCTCAAGACAGAATAAGGCTCTAGGTGGCGAGAGACTCCCAGCTGAACTGAGTCCTCACTGGAACTCTGGTAAATAAACTACTGACTGTTTTAACAGAGGCATACAAGAGGAGTGTACTGCCAGATTCCATGACAGAGGCCATTATCGTCTTGGTACTGAAACCAGGAAAGGACCTGTTAGAGGTCACCTCCTAACATCCGCTTTTTATGTTACACGTAGACCTAAAAATTCGTAGTCATGTTCTGGCTGCTCATCACCTGATACTCCTCCTGAAGCTGATTCATGTGGATCAGTTGGGATTCATCCCACGTAAGTATATACTCTGTAATTTATGCCTCTTGGCCCATGTGATGCATGTCACCTGTCTTGCAAGTGACCAATATGTGTTGGCTTTTCTCAATATAGACAAGGTCTTTGACTCGGTTAGTTGGGCGTATGTTTGGACAGTGTTGGAAAATGTGAGGATGGGGCCCAAATATATTCACTGTATTCATATTCTATATATGTGACCGATGGCACTGGTGAGGACTTGGTGACACGTATTAGACAGGTTTCCATCTGTTGGGGTACCCAGTAGAGGTGCCCTTTGTTCCCCCCTACTGTTTGCCCTGGTGATGGAGCCAATGATGTGCTGCCTTCGCCAGGATCTCCATGGGTGGGGAATATGGTGGCCGGGAGGGTCCTTGTTGTCTCACTGTATGCAGATGATGAGATGATGGGGCATACGTACGAGCCCCAGCGCCTTCTTGCACCACATTCGTGTCATTTTTTTTACACAAATGTGGCCCAATTAGGCCAAAACCTCTGTGCCATAGTTACAAAGTGGCGCAATGCTTGCATTCCGCCACTTTTGAACCCTTTCGCCACCTTATGCCTGCACCAGGCATAATGTATGTGGGGGGGGGGGGGCCGTTCCGGCGCAGGGGGGCATAAAAATGGCAAAAAGGAATCTATGATTCCTTAGTGCCATTTTTATCAGCATTTTTTAATGCCTGCTAAGTGCAGACGTTAAAAAGAGACTCCTATTGATTACAATGGGCCTCTGGGTACTTTGCAAGATTAGCGTAATTATTTTTTACGCTAATCTTGCAAAGCACCAGACTACCGTCAAAAATAATGACGCTAGTCACCCTAACTACCACCATGGTGCGCAGTATTTTAAATATGACACTACCATGGTGGCTTTAGCGGCCCCTAGGTGCAGTGCCACTTTTCATAGATATGCCCCAATATATCTCGGTCAGCCTGACCTATCTGCCCCTATCCTGCTAAATGCCATGCGGTAATTTGGGGAGATTTCCGGACGACATGTCAATCATTCCAAGTAAGCTCTGTTCCAACTGGGACAACTGAGGGAAGTGGAACGTGGTTTGTTGCCGGGGATGGGGTTGCTGTGGGAAACAGGGCGTGTCTGATACCTGGGATTACGTATAGCTCATACGGTGCAACTATGTTGCAACTTGAATTTGGGGGGGTTATTGAGAACCTCCGTCCATCTCTAAAATTTTGGAACACACTCAAGCTCTCCCTGATGGGTAAAATAGCGCTTGTCAAAAAGATAGTGCTTCCCAGCTGTCAAAACATCCTTTAGGGCACCATGTATATGATGCCCTGCTGGGAGTTGGACGGTCTCCTAGTGGAGCTCTTGTGGGCAGGGAAAAAGTGTAAGGTGGAACTGTCCATGTTGAAACTGGAATGGCATATATGGGGCATGGAGGTTCCCAATCTCGAGCTCTGCTGTCTTCCCTGTCCAGCTCCAGCTCTCCCCTCATTGGCTAGATGAGGGAGAAAATTTGAAAAAGTCTTTACTTGCTGTAACCCATGATGACCACAACTTGGGGGCATTATTGATGTGAAGTAAGAGAGTCCCAGAGACCACACTGCATGTGATCCGCCTGGGATTTCAGTTATGGGAGAGGATAGATCAGGGTGTCTTGCTCAGGGCACCATTTGCACTACACCTCAATATCTGGAAGGTGAGACCTTTCAGGTTGATCGCCCAAACTATGGCAATTAATAGTTGGCAGGATGGCGGGTGTAGGACATTGGCAGATCTCTATCCTTCAGCAAGGTTTATAACCATGTATGAAATGCTCACAACATATAGGTTGGGACCTGGCCACTTTCTGCAATACACTAAGATTGCTGCCACGGCATGAGAACTGTGGCCATCATTCCCTGAGGTTCCTGAGCCTATGCAAACCTTGATTACTATGCTATCTAAGGGGAGGGGGGGCAGAAATGAATCACTCATATGTACCAGGCGCTCCGGGCCGACAAGCTTGAAGGTTACAAATCCCTGGCAGCGGTTTTGTGACATCCCAATTACGGCCAAGGACTGGGTCAAAATACATAGGGGGTCATTCCGACCCTGGCCACGGACTTTCCCAGGGAATCCTCCATGGCGGAGCTGCTTGCAGCGCCGCCCTGGCGATTCCGACCCCATTCCCGCCACCCTGTTTCTGGCGGTTCTTACCGCCAGGAACAGGATGGCGGGAACGGGTGTCGTGGGGCCCCTGGGGGCCCCTGCACTGCCCATGACACTGGCATGGGAAGTGCAGGGGCCCCCTAACAGGGCCCCATGAAGATTTTCACTGTCTGCTTTGCAGACAGTGAAAATCGCGACGGGTGCTACTGCACCCGTCGAACCCCTGCAACACCGCCGGCTCCATTCGGAGCCGGCTTCTATGTTGCAGGGGCTTTCCCGCTGGGCCGGCGGGCGCCCTTTTGGCGGTCGCCCGCCGGCCCAGCGGGAAAGCCAGAATGGCATCCGCGGTCTTCTGACCGCAGAGCGCCCATTTGGCGGTGACCGCATGGCGGGCGGCGACCGCCACCCGCCGCGGTCAGAATGACCACCATAATGTGGTACAGGAGACCTTGATAAACGTAAGATTCAAGCTCATATAGTATAATTTTGTACACATTGGGTATCTTTCCCCTTAGCTGCTGCACGATATATACTGCACAAGAGATCGGGGGTGGGTGCCATGTGGATGTGCAGTGGCTGATTTCTTCTATGTAGTGTGGGCTGTCTGATTATTGTGCAGTTCTGGGAAAAAATAGTCAAGCAATTCAACAGGACCACAGGCTGGGCTATCACATTCACAATTAAGCAATGCCTACTTGGTCTAATTCAAGACAAAAAAGCAAGAAACTGATCAGAAAATGTTAATGCTAGGCTTGGTTTTGGCTAAAAGGCGTATGCCCTTTAGTTGGCTCAATCCGAGTCCCCCTTTCACTACACTGCAGTAGAAAGGTGGCGGAGGGATCTTCTGGAGTTGGCGAGTGCAGAGAGGGCACATGTCAAGTTGGTGAGTAGCGATGAGAAAGTGGTGGATGACTTAATGGCATAGGGAGCCAGGGTCGAAGATCTGACTGACCCTCCGGATTCTAGGTCTATTTAAGGGGTATAGTGGATGAGAACAGCCTGGGGAAGGAGGGGAGTCTGGGATATAATGCCGCTGCTAAGAGAGGAGGTCGCTACCCTTCATCGGACGGGGCAGTAACAATGGAATGAGGGCCCAGGAATTGGGATTTCATGACTGAGTTGAAGGATGGAGCACAGGAGGGTGTGTGGTGGTTTGTTTATTCAGGTTATGAAGTATTTCATGTTATAGCCTATATCCAGTATAGCTGGAAGGTGTTACACTGTTGTTCGTATGTTAAGTGAGTTATGGCATGTGAATACATACGAGGTTGTGCAAAGGTGTCAAATGTCGCCTAAGCATTTATTATTGTTGTGTCATGAAAAACACCAATAAAAATATTTAAAGACATATTTTTAATATAAATTGATACGCCGGGGTGTATGTTCAAATAATATACATATAAAAAACACAAAAGAAAAAGTATCAATGGTATCAAATGTGATTACAAAATGATAAATTATGAAGAAATGAATGATTACTGAAAGGCTAAGGTGAAAAGTGGTAGATGTCTTAGAAGCTTTGTGCCTGATTTAAGGTTTGGCAGACAGGTACTCCATCACAATTGTGACAGATATCCATTCGCCTTATTACAATTTTCATGTGACAGAGTACCCTTCCTCCAAACTCAAACTCAGGCCCTATGTCAATTGAGTTGGCAATAAAGTATTATCAATGTCAATGTAGGGAAGAAAAGCAGAGTGTAAAAACGTAAAAAGTTTTCATTTTGCAGGCAAAGGTTTGCAAACACCCACATTTTTGCTCTTTGCAAAGTCACATTCACTATGCACATTTTTCTCTGCGATTAGCATTTTATGATGTTATTCATATCTCAAAATGTCTGTTGAATTGTTCTTCGCATTATGGAGGGTTTTTCAATGCACAGTGGCACCAGGAAGAAGAAAGCTAACTGCTATCTAAAAAGTATATCTTATGCAGAAACATTGTTTTAAGTCAAATAAATTGTTATAAAAGTCACACATCTAGTGCTGATTTACTAAAAAGTAGGGCAAGGTGGTGCTGCGTCAAAATTTGCAGCACCGCGCTGTGTCACTTTAGAAACGCAGTGATGCAACATATTTACTAAACTACAGCACACCCCTGTGTCTCCCCCTGCACTGTCGCTAAATTTAGCTGCCAGCGCCAATGCAGCCATTCTTTCATCATAGTGCAAGAGTGTCTGCATTGAGGGGGTTGATTGTCCCTTCCGGCACATAAACAATCTACAATGGCGAATGCAGCACACATAGAAGTACCAAATCATCATTTTTTAATGATTGTTTATGTGCAAGAAGGGACACCTTCCTGCACAGAAGAAAATCATTCATGGCCTTTTGCTCTTGCTATGTGTGCTGCAGCAAAAAAGAGAAGGAATAAAAGTATAACTCCTCGTTGCACCTAGGGGCATATTTATACTCAGTCTGCGCCGAATGTGCGTCAATTTGGATGCACATTCTGCGCAAACGTTACCCCTTATTTAAACTTTGACGCCCGAGCCCGCGGACGACAAAATTCCGCTGTGTGCGTCATTTTTTGGATGCGGTAACCCGCCTTGCGTTAATGATATGCAAGGTAGGCGTTCCCGTCCAAAAAATGGCTTAAACGGCCGTGCGTCGTATTTATGCTTTCGGGCAAAAATGACGCACGGTCAGGAGGCGGACCCGGAAAATGACGCACAGCCCGGTTTGCGTCAAAATTTAACGCCTGGGTCAGGGCAGGCGTTAAAATTGGGCAAACACACCCGTATTTAATCAGAACACACAGAACAAACAGCAGAGCAGCAGAGCAGCAACAGGGAGCCATGGAGGTGATTCTAATCCAGCGTGCACGCAGACGCAGAGCCCAGCAGCAACAACAGCAGCTACAACAACACCAGCAGGGACCCCAAAGGCAGCACAGAAGGCAGGAGAGGATATTCCGCCCAGAACCACCCTTCAGGGCCTCAGGGAACACAACATCATCCAGAGGTACCGGTTGAACTGGCAGGCCATTCAGCAGCTGCTGCGCAACATTGAACCGCAGTTGGCCCCCACTTTGCTGACACCCCGCATCATCCCAACAGAAACTAAGCTGCTTGCCGTACTTCATATGCTGGCAAGTGGCTCTTTTCAAACAACTGGTGCCCTGGTTGCCGGAATATCACAACCATCATTCTCCGCCTTTTTGCCCAAAGTACTGGATGCCATCATTGGACTGACACCCCGCCACATCTGCTTCCCTAACGCACTGCAGAAGCAACAGGAAACAAAACAGGGGTTCTACCTCATCAGTGGCTTCCCACACGTCCTTGGTGCAATGGACTGCACACATGTACGCCTTGTGCCACCTGCTGCAACTTAACACCTCTACCGCAACAGGAAGCACACACATTCCATCAACGTGCAGGCCATAGTCGATCACCAGGGATTGATCACCAACATCGTGGCTAAATATCCTCGGAGTGTACATGACTCATTCATCTTCCGTCACTGCACCATCAATGAACACTTCCAGGATTTACGGTATGGCAATGGACTACTTGTTGGAAAGTACAAAAAACTACTTATATACACACTGCACAGCAGCCCTCTAGGACACACAACACATACACCACAACAGCAACATGTGAACAGGAACACACTGAGGTCGTGACATTGCTAGCCATGTTTCTTAGGTCACCAATGAACCTGTCACACATCAGAAATTACTGTACAGCCTAATGTTAAGATGTCAATGAGTGTGGTTGCCTAAATGTCACCTTGCAAATTATAAGCGTCTCAATTATGTTTACATTAATCCATTGCATAAGTCTAAAGGTATGGGATATCCAGGGTACATTGATATGAACGTGTTAACCACACTGTCAATTTTAACTGTGTATGGAACTATCATCTCACCCCCAGTGAAGACACACGGACACCTGTATCACAAGTCACAATGCTAGAGAGGGCACACTGTACTGCAAATCCCAAAACATACTGCTGACGACAGGTTAGCAGACAAACACTTGTTCAGCCAAGGAAACAACACAATGCAGATGGTACATCCTACAAGCCTACCATGCTACATTAGAACACAAAAGAGTCACAGACAACACAAGACAACTACTGCCATGAAAGGTCATTTCAATAGGGCCAGCTACATCAACATGATCCCAATCATTTTCTCTTGCAGCTGATCAGGGGTATGGCATCCAGCCATGGATTATGACACCATTTGGCAGCCCAAGTACTGCTGCAGAGCGTGCCTACAACGACGCACATAGGAGGACACGCAGCATTGTTGAGAGGACCTTTGGCATCCTCAAGTCAAGGTTCCGGTGCCTCGACATCACTTGTGGTAGCCTCCTATATTCCCCGGAGATGGTCTTTCAGATCATCCTAACATGTGCAATATTGCACAACATTTGCATCAAAAGGAACATTCCCCTCCTGGAACCAGAGCCACACATGCCTGAAGAGGAGGAAGAGGAGGATGCTGGCCTGCAACATGAGGGGGAACTACAGAACACGGCCGCTGGTATACGCAGGCGGCAACAGATCGTCAACAATTTCTTTTGATTATAATCACCTTCACCACTTTAGTTAACTAATTTAAATAAACACCTATTATAATCACCATATCATGGTCTGGCTATTCATTTTTGCACACCTTCATCTCTACTTATCAGAATAAGAGTGTTGCCTCATGGAGCATTGCTGATATACTGAGTAGGACACTGAACATCCCAGAGCTAATGTGATGCCTAACATACAATGGTCACATACACACACACTGTTAATGACATATATCATGTACATTTCTCCTTTGCAGGCCAATAGCAGAGGACCACAACTATTTCACACATACATGTTGAAATCAAGGTCCAACGCAGCATATGGCACACAACTAAGACACCATCACTCAATAAGGGGAAAACAAGCCTCATACATGAGGCAGTCAATGTGCTTTTGCATCAGTAACAGGAATGCCTGACCAGACCCTTGACAGCAGTAAGTCCAACTGCATCCAATATTTGCAAGGACTATCTGTGACCAGAGTCCCATAGAAGCAGAACATAGACAGCGCAAGTGCCATACATATGAGCAGCATTGCACACATGACATTCCATGTACATGTCAGCCCATTTCCTTACTCCTGAAACACCCATGCACCTGGTCACAACCCACCTGTCGGAAGAGGTCCCTGGAATACTAAGACGTGTACCCTGATATTCCCTCCTCTACACACACGGACCAACATTAGCAATCCAGTGTGCTACACCCTTTTCTATGGTATGCCATTGTCATAGAACATCTGACTGCATGGACGTCAGGTTAATTTATACACTGTCTTCTAGTTTCAAATCCCTGTTAGCACCTGTAGATTGCTTCCCGTGTGAAAATGTCTGTTGGCCCTTAGAATGCAAGTCTCACCTACAGGACTGGTGAGAAACAGATGCAGCCCACACCTGTGATCACCTCCATGCACACCACCTATTTCAAAAAGCACTGCCCCTGCTGATGCCTGGAACAGCATAGGAGTTGCCATTTAGTCAATTACACCGTTAAGCATTGATACCAATTAAGCCGTGTAACACAGCCACTGGGTTCATTTGTCACCTTCAAAAACACAGGACATACACAGTTTGACATGTCAGCTCTCTAGTTTGTCCTCCTAACAGTCTGAGTCAGACCACTGATTATGTAACTTGTCAAATTGCTGGATCCTGAATCACCTTGCATTCTGTCAGCCTGACTGGCATCTGTCTGTGCGTCACACTAAAGTATCCCTGTGTCTACATATGTACCACACTTGCGTTAGCAAACCTCTCATTCATCAGGGGGTATTGGGCATGTGCTTCTTCAATGCATACACAAATACATTGTATAGCATCATCTTCCTTTTAACTGTCCTCCTGGAAAAGCAAAATCCATGGCCCATCCCTTGTCTGGGTCGCATTTATGCATGAATGACAAAGTGTGACAGTGTCCCAGGGCCATAGGCAGGGATTGGGTACGGGGCTTTTAGCACAACCAGCAACCTCTGATAATGTCCATGAAAAATACACAAATGTCAGGACCATGACAGTTCACACACAGAATCACAGTGCTCACAACATAGTGATGGGCCGTGTGTGGTGAATAGCTGCGAGAATAATCAGCACAGAGGCTATGATGTTCCCAGATGCAGTGGGAATTGCAGAGGCTAACCTGTGTACAAATGTTGTAATGACACCTGCCGGAACATGACACCTGAGACATTATCTCACTCAGCACACCAAGGTTGCCCTGTTGACTGTCTCATTACACGTCTTTAGTGACAGGGTGGGACCATCCCCATGTAGGTTCACATGTCCACATCCACTTTACTCACATTGATCAACCAAGGATACTCAGTAGATACAGGAATAGCTGCCACTGACTCATGAAGAGTCCTGGACCGAACTGTGACAAATTACGCCCCAAACAATATACAGGATCATCATTGGACCACACACATGAACAAGACACCTATGTGCAATTGATCACTGGAAATATGTGGACATGTGCTGTCTTGTATGCTGGTCAACCACAGCCACTTGATAGTTGGGGCTCACTTCTATGGCCTCAACTGTGGTGTCATCATACATTTGAGATTCACCCTTGTCTGTCTGTGCAAACAACATGGTACCCACTTCCTCAATGCAGGTGTATGACTCACTGTGGGATTCACCAACTAGTGCCTAGGAAGCTGTTACCAATACTCTAGGACATAGGATGTAGAAAATGTGGACCATTGACATGAACAAGCGTCTGCCATCCATCTGGTGCATGCTATGTCACATGTGGTGTCTACGTGACCCTAAATCTTGGAAGTCCACTTTACGGGTGTTGTTACATGTATGACTAACACATGCCCTCTCTCATTTCCACAATGACTTGCATCTAAGGATTGGACACATGGACTACACATTCATACAAGCATTTGTACAAATATGCTTCATGTGATACACACAAACTTGGTCAACAAATACATTATTTGCCAAAGCACACACTTTGAGCCAAAGGCATTTAGGTATTGTACATATGTGCGTCACATTGCTATCCTCTCCTTATGCCAAACATGCACAATTTCTGCAACACATATATGTAGGCCACACTTATGACCAACTATTGCGTCAGCCAACCGTAAAAATACTGTGAAGGGAGTAGTGGATCATGGTCCGCTGCAATATGATGTCACACATGTGAACATACACCATCAACACCATAGTGTCTTCAATCAACCTATCTCTGATGTGTCCCAAATGTAACATAACAAAAAAACAAGAAAAAGTGCCCAAAACCAGTTAATGCACTGAAATTTTGACGTTCCTAGCGTTATGCGTCATTTTTTGTCTACCAAAACTGTATTGGCGTCATTTTTTTTTACACACAGGGGTGAAAATTAGGCAGCATCCAGATATTTGTACAGGCCATGTACTATTATGTGGATGCGGGCTAATTTTCACTTCTGTGCGTAAAAAAAAATGACGCAAATACAGTTTTGGTAGACAAAAAATGACGCATAACGCGAAAAAGGCGGGACCTTTCATACAGGAAGTGATGTAATAGGCTATCCTGTTTACAGATCATGTACAGTGGGTGTACTTTCACTTTCACTTTGCAGTCTATGATCCTTCTAGACTGTGTGGCTGTGTAGAGAGTGTTGTCCTGAGATTTTGTGCTTTTTTGTCCTGTGTGCTATCTGTAAAGTCCATTTGTGAAATAAATATTGTTGCTGTATACTGTACTACTGTGTTTTGTCTACATTTGTCCATTTATCTTGTGTTTTTGTTGTTTGTGGGAGTCAGTTGTGGGTAGTGTTAGTTTAGGGATAGTTGGGCTCTTTTAGTGGTTAAGTTTACTTTTCATCTGTATTTGTACCCCTACTTTCCCCCTTTTCCCCTTTCTGTTTCTTTTACCCCTATTCCCTTTCACTTTTACAGTATGTCTGGTAGGCCACGTCTTGGCAGGGTGGGTGAAGAGGAGTTGGGAGGGTTCATCTGGCTTGTGTGCCATTTCTTGCCACTCATGATCCAGGCAGGGTGATACAGGGGTATCCAACAGAGGTACGCAGAATCCGGTGGGGAAAGGTGCTGCATCACCTGCAGCGTGTGTATGCCAGCCAGAGGAGTGACCACCAGCTGAAGCACCGGTGGGCTGACCTCATCACCAGGGAGCAGGATCTCTTGGACCACCTGGGAATCATGATTGGTGGCACTGTTGGTGAGTACGAATCATGTAAATGTGCACGATTAAATGCTCTGTAGTGACATAAGAGGATTAGTACTATGTCTGCCAGCTAACTTGCTGACTGTGTGTAATGCTGGGGAAACATAAAGGGATAATTGATGCACTATGGCAAGGATCACAATTGCTAGCTGTCAGGTAGCCCGATCTCAGCAAACTTACAGGATACTTTTCCATGAAGTAAATTGGTGTGGCCTTTTTGTCAGAAAAGCAAACAAAATAGGAGCCAATCATGTCTATATGGGGTACTATTGACAGAGAAGTAAAGATGTACCAACAGTTTGGCTAACTTTGTTGACGCAATAGCTAGACTGACTTTAGAATCACTACATGATGCAGAAAATGAGTGCTGCCTTTACGTCAATTGATAATAGCAAAGTGGCTCAGACATGTGTCTCATGTGAGTCTGGTGAGTGTGGAAGGAAAGCGTTCACGGAAGTACTGTGAATGTTTGGGATTATTGTGTTCCTTGATCTTTTTGGATACATGTCAGATCTGGATTTGAAAACATCATGAAAAGGTGTAAGGTGCCCTCAGCTAACATCTTAGAATGTTTGTTGGAGTTAGTTGTGCCACATTCCAAATATGGATGGCAGTCCCAGTGTATGCACATGGCTTCACATCTCCATGGTTGGTGCAAATCAGCATAACTGGGCCACATCAATTGAATCAAATGTAACAACAGAGGGGCTTACAAAAGTCCCTGCCCCTCCCTCTGTACATTGTACCTATGTGTCATTAATGTGTCATGGCCACAAGGCATGTTTGACTGGTAATGCAGTCCTCAAGTAACCAGGCTTTGGATGTCTCTCTTGGATGCACATGATGAGACGATTACACTCCATAATTTTTTCTGCTCACCAATTACGGGGCATGTTTGCAACCACATGATAGTTAGGGCCAATGTATGTGTGCAGATATGTGTGTAACTGTCACAGGAGACCCATGCTATGTACAAGTTGGCTGTGATATATCAGATGCAGTACCATCATGTCTGAATGGCTGCCATTTCCTTATTCAGCCTACACACTGTATATGTTTATGAAACTGCTGTGCTGTGCACAGATTTTGAGCACATTTCTTCCTTCCATACCTTACAGGTGGACCGGCACCCTACACTGTGGGAGAGGTGGCGACATTTGAGGACCCCGACCACTCCAGTAAGTGTTGATATGTCTGTTATGTGTTGTGTTTGCTGGTTATGGACTCGTGTGAGTTGAACCCATAGCAAGGTGTAATGCGTTGGGCAAGCTTTTCTCTTGTTCCATGAGTGGGAATTCAGTTTCTCACATGTTTTGAGTTGGCCAATGCGTATCCAATGGTATTATGTAGGGATTGTAGGCCATTCCTGTAGGCCTCACTGTGAGTACAGGGGTTAGTCATGTGGATGACACTTGTATCACCAAGAGTCGCACTGGAAGTCAGCTCCGATTTAGTCAGCCTGTCAGACCCACATTCTCCAAGATTGGTACAGCAAATTGCTTTCCAATAGACATCTGCTTCCCTATTTACATACGTAATTACAAAACAGTAGGTAGAACCTCCTAGCAGCATGTACTTCCACATGTAGTGTTACAAGTATGTGGAACTTGAGTGCAATGGCCTAGGTGTGCATGCAATTCATGATCATGGGTGTTCTTGCAACTATGGCCCATATTTATACTTTTTGACGCTAAACTGCGCTAACGCAGTTTAGCGTCAAAAAGTTTTGCGCCGGCTAACGCCATTCTGAAGCGCCATGCGGGCGCCGTATTTATTGAATGGCGTTAGCCGGCGCAAGCAGACCGGCGCTGCCTGGTGTGCGCGAGAAAAACCACGTACACCAGGCAGCGCCGGCGTAGGGGGAAAATGGCGCATGGGCGTCTTAAAATGGGGCAAGTCAGGGCCCATATTTATACTTTTTGACGCTAAACTGCGCTAACGCAGTTTAGCGTCAAAAAGTTTTGCGCCGTCTAACGCCATTCTGAAGCGCCATGCGGGCGCCGTATTTATGGAATGGCGTTAGACGGCGCAATCAGACCGGCGCTGCCTGGTTTGCGTGGGAAAAAACCACGTACACCAGACAGCGCCGGCGTAGGGGGAAAATGGCGTATGGGCGTCTTAAAATGGGGCAAGTCAGGTTACGTCGAAAAAATCGTCTTAACCCGACTTGCGCCATTTATTTTCGACGCCCATCCCCCATCAACATGACTCCTATCATTGTAAAGATAGGAGTCATGCCCCCTTGCCCAATGGCCATGCCCAGGGGACTTCTGTCCCCTGGGCATGGTCATTGGGCATAGTGGCATGTAGGGGGGCACAAATCAGGCCCCCCTATGCCAAAAAAAATTATAAAAAAAATAAATAAAAAATACTTACCTGAACTTACCTGAATGTCCCTGGGGTGGGTCCCTCCAGCCTTGGGTGTCCTCCTGGGGTGGGCAAGGGTGGCAGGGGGGGTCCCTGGGGGCAGGGGAGGGCACTGTGGGCTCATTTTGAGCCCACTTGTCCCTTAACGCCATGCCTGACCCAGGCGTTAAAAAGCGGCGCAAATGCGCCGTTTTTAGCCACGCCCACTCCCGGGCGTCTCTTTTGCCCGGGAGTATAAATACCACGTAAAGGCCTGGGAGTCATTTTTTAGACGGGAACGCCTCCCTTGCATATCATTAACGCAAGGAAGGGGTTCACGCTAAAAAATGACGCACATTCCGGGAACTTTGGCGCTATTCGCCTCTAACGCCATAGTATAAATATGGCGTTAGTTTGCGTTAGTTTAGCGTCGAATTTGCGTCGAAAAAAACGACGCAAATTCGGCGCAAACGGAGTATAAATACGGCCCCAGGTTACGTCGAAAAAATCGTCGTAACCCGACTTGCGCCATTTATTTTCGACGCCCATCCCCCATCAACATGACTCCTATCATTGTAAAGATAGGAGTCATGCCCCCTTGCCCAATGGCCATGCCCAGGGGACTTCTGTCCCCTGGGCATGGTCATTGGGCATAGTGGCATGTAGGGGGGCACAAATCAGGCCCCCCTATGCCAAAAAAAATTATTAAAAAAAAAAAAAAAAATACTTACCTGAATGTCCCTGGGGTGGGTCCCTCCAGCCTTGGGTGTCCTCCTGGGGTGGGCAAGGGTGGCAGGGGGGGTCCCTGGGGGCAGGGGAGGGCACTCTGGGCTCATTTTGAGCCCACTTGTCCCTTAACGCCATGCCTGACCCAGGCGTTAAAAAGCGGCGCAAATGCGCCGTTTTTAGCCACGCCCACTCCCGGGCGTCTCTTTTGCCCGGGAGTATAAATACCACGTAAAGGCCTGGGAGTCATTTTTTAGACGGGGACGCCTCCCTTGCATATCATTAACGCAAGGAAGAGGTTCACGCTAAAAAATGACGCACATTCCGGGAACTTTGGCGCTATTCGCCTCTAACGCCATAGTATAAATATGGCGTTAGTTGGCGTTAGTTTAGCGTCGAATTTGCGTCGAAAAAAACGACGCAAATTCGGCGCAAACGGAGTATAAATACGGCCCTATGTGTCTGATGTAAGTCAGGCCTCACTGGAAGTATATGTTGTGTACCAAGTTCTGCATTTCCTGACATGTGTGGCCCTATGATTGGTCTAGGGTTTGCTGACTCCTAATTGTTGATAGACCTTACCTGTGGTGTGTGTGTAGAGCCAAACATGGGCATGGGTTTGTGAATGTGGTACCTAGTACTGATGCTACCAGTATGTTACACATACATGTGAATAAGTGACGATTTGGTTGCAACCTAGTATACGCACTCAGGTTTGGCACTTGGTACTATACTGGCAAGTCCAGTTACAACTTGCAGACTATATGGCTTTAGTTTTGCTTTCCGTACACTGACATTTTTAGCCCAGGTCTTGGCGGAGGATATGCAGCATGATTCTTAACTGATAACTGGCAGAACTCAGATTGCAAGTCAAAGCCAGTTGTTACCCATCTTGTAGGTTATGGATGTGCTATGTGTGATGTGACCTTTGTAGGCTGGCCTGCCATGTACTTCCTCACGGACATTCAATGATCTGTATTGTGATATGAGCTGCTACAAGTACAGTAGATGTATTGTCTGATTGACTTCTTGTGCCATTTCACACAATGCAGTTACTAATGTAGAATATCTGCATTTGTCTTCACAGCTGCTAACATGATTCCAGACCAGGTCCGTGAATTCCAGCGCCGGGCCATGAGATACGAGCACATCCTGCTGGTGGAGTCGGGGTTCAGGAGGATGGCCCGGCGATATCGCCATGAACGGGCCTCCGGGGCATGGAGAGCCTTCCCACAGGGTGGCCCTACTTTGCCCACCACAGCCACCACCAGCACAACCACCAATCCAAGCCAGGTGGCCCCACCCACAGCTGGGACTGTTGGTCCTACATCTGCTGGACTTACAGGCCCCAGCATTGCCACCGGTGCAGGACAGCCCCCTAGGCCTGGCACCACACACGCACAGACCTCCTCCACCGGTACCCAGACTGCCACAGCTCCATCTGTTGACCCTGCAGCCTTCCACAACATGGAGCGTAAGATGGACAGAGTGCTGTGCAAGTTGAGCCACCTGAGCCGGGATGTGCGCCACATCAACCGGCGTGTTAAGTCTATTAAGAGGACCCTCCGGAGGGCCAACCTCTAGAAATTTTTGATGGACATGATTCCCTCCCCTCCCTCCTCTTTCCAAGTTCTTATAGTTAGTGGGCTTAGGGGGCTTACTGTTAGGTTAGTATAGGCTGTTAGTTTAGTTAGTGTTAGTGGGTCCAGAATCTTTATATTTTTACTTATTAAGTGTGTGGGTGGGTGGGTGAGGGGCTATGTTGGGGTTCTTGTGTGTTTTAATTAAAAAAAAAAAAAATATATATATATATATATATACATATATATATTTGTTTAGGATAGTATAGTATGTGTTTAGGTTAGTATCAAATCAAATCAAATCATTAACATTTATAAAGCGCGCTACTCACCCGTGCGGGTCTCATGGCGCTAGGGGAAAAAAGGGGGGGTTATCGCTGCTCGAACAGCCAGGTCTTAAGGAGGCTCCGGAAAGCGGAGTGGTCCTGGGTGGTCCTGAGGCTGGTGGGGAGGGAGTTCCAGGTCTTGGCCGCCAGGAAGGAGAAAGATCTCCCACCCGCCGTGGAGCGGCGGATGCGAGGGACAGCAGCAAGTGCGAGGCCAGAGGAGCGCAGGTGGCGGGTGGGGTCTGTTGAGGTATTCCGGTCCCTTGTCGTGGAGGGCTTTGTGTGCGTGGGTGAGAAGTCGGAAGGTGATCCTTTTGCTGACTGGGAGCCAATGCAGGTGTCTCAGGTGTGCGGAGATGTGGCTGCTGCGGGGTACGTCTAGGATGAGGCGGGCCGAGGCGTTTTGAATGCGTTGCAGACGATTTTGGAGTTTGGCTGTGGTCCCGGCGTAGAGGGTGCTGCCGTAGTCCAGGCGGTTCGTGACGAGGGCGTGGGTCACGGTTTTTCTGGTGTCGGCGGGGATCCAGCGGAAGATCTTACGGAGCATGCGGAGGGTGAGGAAGCAGGCGGGGGACACGGCGTTGACTTGCTTAGTCATGAGGAGAAGAGGGTCCAAGATGAAGCTGAGGTTGTGGGCGTGGTCTGTGGGGGTCGGTGCGGTGCCGAGGGTCGTGGGCCACCAGGAGTCGTCCCAGGCGGACGGGGTGTTGCCGAGGATGAGGACTTCCATTTTTTCCGAGTTCAGCTTTAGGCGGCTGAGCCTCATCCAATCTGCGACGTCCTTCATACCCTCTTGTAGGTTGGTCTTGGCGCTGGCGGGGTCCTTGGTGAGGGAGAGTATAAGTTGGGTGTCGTCGGCGTAGGAGGTGATGATGATGTCGTGCTTGCGTACGATGTTGGCGAGGGGGCTCATGTAGACATTGAAGAGTGTCGGGCTGAGTGATGAGCCTTGAGGTACGCCGCAGATAATTTCGGTGGGTTCTGAGCGAAACGGAGGGAGGTAAACTCTTTGTGAACGGTTTGCGAGGTAGGAGGCGATCCAGTCCAGGGCCTGGCCTTGGATCCCGGTGGAGCGGAGGCGGGTGATTAGGGTGCGGTGACAGACGGTGTCAAAGGCAGCCGAGAGGTCGTGGAGAATGAGGGCGACTGTTTCACCGTTGTCCATCAGGGTTCTGATGTCGTCTGTGACTGAGATGAGGGCGGCTTCAGTGCAGTGGTTGGTTCGGAATCCGGTTTGTGAGGGGTCGAGCAGGTTGTTGTCTTCCAGGAAGGTAGTCAGCTGTTTGTTGACGGTCTTCTCTATTACTTTGGCTGGGAAAGGCAAAAGAGAGATGGGGCGGACGTTTTTCAGGTCGCTCAGGTCAGCCGTAGGTTTCTTTAGTAGGGCGTTGACTTCGGCGTGTTTCCAGCATTCGGGGAAGGTAGCAGAAGAAAAAGAAGAGTTGATGACGGTCTGGAGGTGCGGGGCGATGATGTCGTCGGCTTAGTTAAAGATGAAGTGCGGGCAAGGGTCCGAAGGGGCGCCGGAGTGGATAGAGTTCATGATGGATTTGGTTTCTTCCGTGTTGATGTGGGTCCAGTTGTTGAGAGTGATGGCCGGGGATGCGGGTTCGGTGGTGTTTGGTTGGGTCTGGTGTCCGAAGCTGTTGTGGAGGTCGCTGATCTTGCGATGGAAGAAAGTGGCGAGGGATTCGCACAGATCCTGTGAGGGCGTGACGGCGTTGGCGCTGGGGTTGGAGAACTCCTTGACGATGCTGAAGAGTTCTCTGCTGTTGTGGCTGTTTTTGTCCAGTCTGTCGGTGAAGAAGTTCCTTTTGGCAGCGCGGATCAGGTGGTGGTGTTCGCGGGTAGCGTTCTTGAGGGCGTTCATGTTGTCGGGGGTGTGGTCCTTGCGCCAGGCTTTCTCAAGGGCGCGACAAGCTTTCTTTGATTCTTTGAGGGTGTCAGAGAACCACAGAGGTTTTTTGGTGTTGGTCTGTCGATGCGTGCGTTTGAGGGGAGCAAGGTTGTCTGCGCAGTTGGAGATCCAGTTTGTGAGTTTGAGGGCTGCGTCGTTGGGGTCGGTGGTGAGGGTGGGTTGGTTGGCGGCTAGTGCGGAGAAGAGTTGCTCTTCAGGGGTCTTGTTCCACTGTCGATGAGGGATGGGTTGAGTGCGGAGGTGGCGGGTCTCGCGTCGGAATGTGAAGTGGACGCAGCTGTGGTCGGTCCAGTGTAGGGCGGAGGTGTGGCTGAAGAAGATGTGTTTGCTGGCGGAGAAGATAGGGTCGAGCGTGTGTCCGGCGATGTGGGTGGCGGTGTTCACCAGTTGTTTGAGGCCGAGGTTGGCGAGGTTGTCGAGCAGGGTGGTGGTGTTGGGGTCGTTGTTTTGTTCCAGATGGAAGTTGAGGTCGCCTAGGAGGATGTAGTCCGGTGAGGCGAGGGCGTGCGGGGAGATGAAGTCGGCGATGGCGTCGCTGAAAGGGGCGCGTGGTCCGGGAGAACGGTAGACGAGGGATCCTCTGAGGGTGGTCCTCGGGTCGGTGCGAATCTGAAAATGCAGGTGATCAGCGGCGAGAGGGGTGTCTTCGGTGGAGGTGGTGACGCTGATGGAGTCTTTGAAGACGATGGCGATACCTCCTCCTGCTTGGTTGGTGCGGTCTTTCCTGGAGATCTTGTAGCCTTCGGGGATGGCGGTGGCGATGTCTGGCGCAGAGGAGGCGTTCATCCAGGTCTCCGTGATGAAGACGACGTCTGGTGCTGTGGAATCCAGGAGGTCCCAGAGTTCGACGACGTGTTTGTGGACGGAGCGAGCGTCGACTAGGATGCACTTGAGGTGGTTGATGGCGCGTGGGCTTGTGGTCGTGGTAGTAGCGTGGTGGAAGATGCGTTTGCAGGAGTTGCAGGCGAAGGGTCCATGGGTGCGTTTGGGGTGAGCTTGGAAGCAGGTGTTGGAGCGTCCTGGCTTGAGGGCGTGGAGGTTGGTGGGGTCGTAGCGGATCAGCGGGGCTTGGGAGAGCTTGGGACCAGGGGTCGTGGCGCTGGGCGCGGGCCAGGCACGGACAGGCGCAGGCGGGATTGCCTCTGGCGCGCCTCCGGCGCGCCAGCGGCGCGATCGCGCAGCGGACGCCATATGAGGTAGGAGGGGGGGAGGGGTCAGCTGGGGGCAAATGGGAGCTGGGGGGCGGGGGCGTGCAGGAGGTCGCAGCGGGAAAACGCGAGGGAGGGGGGGACAGGTAGAGTGAGAAGAGCTGGGGGAGGGGGGTTTAAGGGTGGAAGGGGGTGAGTGTTAGGAGGTTTAGGAGATTAGGGAGAAAGATAGGAGTAGGGTTGTGAAGATAGGGGGGGGTTGTAGAGGTGGGTGAGGGTGAGAGGTAGAGTGAGAGGATAGGAAGATAGGTAAGAGAGGGGGTGGCGGGAAGGGGGGAAAGATAGAGAAGTAGATAGAGAATATAGATAGATAGAGAAATCGATAGATAGGGAAATAGATAGAGAGATAGGAAAATAGGAGGAGGTGGAGAGTGAGGGAGTTATATAGTGGGATAGAGAGATAGAGAGATAGGTAGGTAGGAGGAGTGAGGGAGGTAGATAGTGAACGGGTTAGATAGGGAAGATAGAGAGGGGGATGCGAGTGAGGGAGGGGGGTGAGGTAGGAGCAGGAGGGCAGGCGTGGGGAGAAGAAGACGGAGGAGGCAGAAGAGCCGAAGGCAGAAGATAGAAGACCAGAGGACCAGAAGAACAGAAGAACAGAAGAACAGAAGAACAGAAGAACAGGGAACAGAAGAACAGAAGAACACAGAAGAACACAGAAGAACACAGAAGAAGATACAGAAAACGAAGAACAGAAGGCAGAAGACCACAGAAGAAGATGAGGAAGAAGAGAAGAAGAGAGAAGACGGGGAAAAGAAACGTACAGCAGAAGATTACAGACGAGGAGCGAGGTGGAAGAACACAGAAGAAGAAAAGAAGCAGGAGCAGGAGAGAGGGTAAGTAGCGCGGGGCAGAGCGAGGGGCTGGGAGGTGGGGGGTACTTACTGTTAGGTGGGTCTCAGGAACTCAGGAACCTGGAGGAGCTGGAGGAGCTACAGCGGCAGGGGGAGCGACCTACCCTTGGGTCAAGGGTCGCTACCACTGTCGCGCAGCGGCCGCCATATGAGGTAGGAGGGGGTGGAGGGGTTCAGCTGGGGGCGAATGGGAGCTGGGGGGCGGGGGCGTGCAGGAGGTCGCGGCGGGAAAGCGCGAGGGAGGGGGGACAGGTAGAGTGAGAAGAGCTGGGGGAGGGGGGTTTAAGGGTGGAGGGGGGTGAGTGTTAGGAGGTTTAGGAGATTAGGGAGAAAGATAGGAGTAGGGTTGTGAAGATAGGAGAGGGGGGGTTGTAGAGGTGGGTGAGGGTGAGAGGTAGAGTGAGAGGATAGGAAGATAGGTAATAGAAGGGGTGGCGGGAAGGGTGGGAAAGATAGAGAAGTAGATAGAGAAAATAGATAGATAGAGAAATCGATAGATAGGGAAATAGAGGGATAGGAAGATAGGAGGAGGTGGAGAGTGAGGGAGTTAGATAGTGGGATAGAGAGATAGAGAGATAGGTAGATAGGATGAGTGAGGGAGGTAGATAGTGAACGGGTTAGATAGGGGAGATAGAGAGGGGGATGCGAGTGAGGGAGGGGGATGAGGTAGGAGCAGGAGGGCAGGCGCGGGGAGAAGAAGACGGAAGAGGCAGAAGAGCTGAAGGCAGAAGATAGAAGACCAGAGGACCGGAAGAACAGAAGAACAGAAGAACAGAAGAACAGAAGACCGGAAGAACAGGGAACAGAAGAACAGAAGAACACAGAAGAACACAGAAGAAGATACAGAAAACGAAGAACAGAAGGCAGAAGACCACAGAAGAAGATGAGGAAGAAGAGAAGAAGAGAGAAGATGGGGAAAAGAAGAGTACAGCAGAAGATTACAGACGAGGAGCGAGGAGGAAGAACAGAGAAGAAGAAAAGAAGAAAAGAAGCAGGAGCAGGAGAGAGGGTGAGTAGCGCGGGGCAGAGCGAGGGGCTGGGAGGTGGGGGGGTACTTACTGTTAGGTGGGTCTCAGGAACTCAGGAACCTGGAGGAGCTGCAGCGGCAGGGGGAGCGACCTACCCTTGGGTCAAGGGTCGCTACCACTGTCGCGCAGCGGCCGCCATATGAGGTAGGAGGGGGGGAGGGGTCAGCTGGGGGCGAATGGGAGCTGGGGGGCGGGGGCATGCAGGAGGTCGCGGCGGGAAAGCGCGAGGGAGGGGGGACAGGTAGAGTGAGAAGAGCTGGGGGAGTGGGGTTTAAGGGTGGAGGGGGGTGAGTGTTAGGAGGTTTAGGAGATTAGGGAGAAAGATAGGAGTAGGGTTGTGAAGATAGGGGAGGGGGGGTTGTAGAGGTGGGTGAGGGTGAGAGGTAGAGTGAGAGGATAGGAAGATAGGTAATAGAGGGGGTGGCGGGAAGGGGGGGAAAGATAGAGAAGTAGATAGAGAAAATAGATAGAGAAATCGATAGATAGGGAAATAGATAGAGAGATAGAAAGATAGGAGGAGGTGGAGAGTGAGGGAGTTAGATAGTGGGATAGAGAGATAGAGAGATAGGTAGATAGGAGGAGTGAGGGAGGTAGATAGTGAACGGATTAGATAGGGGAGATAGAGAGGGGGATGCGAGTGAGGGAGGGGGATGAGGTAGGAGCAGGAGGGCAGGCGCGGGGAGAAGAAGACGGAGGAGGCAGAAGAGCCGAAGGCAGAAGATAGAAGACCAGAGGACCGGAAGAACAGAAGAACAGAAGAACAGAAGACCGGAAGAACAGGGAACAGAAGAACAGAAGAACACAGAAGAACACAGAAGAACACAGAAGAAGATACAGAAGGCAGAAGACCACAGAAGAAGATGAGGAAGAAGAGAAGAAGAGAGAAGACGGGGAAAAGAAGAGTACAGCAGAAGATTACAGACGAGGAGCGAGGAGGAAGAACAGAGAAGAAGAAAAGAAGAAAAGAAGCAGGAGCAGGAGAGAGGGTGAGTAGCGCGGGGCAGAGCGAGGGGCTGGGAGGTGGGGGGTACTTACTGTTAGGTGGGTCTCAGGAACTCAGGAACCTGGAGGAGCAGGAGGAGCTGCAGGGGGAGCGACCTACCCTTGGGTCAAGGGTCGCTCCCCCTAGAATGTGTTGTCCTCCATGTGTCCCGTCTCATAAGAGAGGTGGGGGGTGGATGTTTAGAACGTTTTGTTATATGTGATAAGTAAGTGTAGCTTAGGTTAGTTAGGGACAGTTGTGGGTAATGAGTAGTCAGGGTAGATTAGGGTAGGTAAGATTTTTCCCTCAGTTTCCTCTTCTGTGATTAGCATTTAAGAAAATATTTGGTTAACCCTTAATAGTATGTGTTGAATGGTACTTGATCGTGGGTTTGGATTCAGTGTACATAAATTTTGTACTATAACATCTGTGTCCTATGCTACAAACAAATCCCAAATGAGCTGTACGATTGGCAGCTAGCCCAGAGCTACCTTGCAAAGTGTCGACCCTTCGTTGCAACCACCAATCACAGTTAATATGGATGACAATGTGTTTCTGTTGATAAGTGTGTTTTGGAAGTCACAAACAGTGCTTCCAGACTTGGTATTGGGGAAACAGTTTTAGGTCTGACTGCAGTGTGATGATTATGGACACCCTTATAAGATGAGTTCTCATTGGCAATCTTGTATTCTTGTCTGCATGACTCTCATACATCATTTGTGACACAGTTCAGCATGATTACCTATTTGTATGTAAACTCAGACACCTTCATTTATGCAGTTTTTGTAGTGTTTGCTTAGATTAGTGTGCCATGTTATTTGTGTTATTTTTGCATGTTGACAACATTTTGCGGCCACTATTTGATGACTTAGTTATCCCCTGAGGAAGCATTCTTCTGTCCAACACAGCATGATGGTGTATGGTTTCTCACTTCATCAGATTTGTCCCTCAGGATGGGCAGAGTATGATGCAATCATGGGCACTGTGCAGATTTCTCTGACTACATATTATCAGGACAGTTGTATTGACAAGCTACGTAATTTGACAGTAGGCACATTTCAGTTATCTACTGCACAGTTGATATGTCACATTACCCAGAGACAAATTTGTTGTGTAAGTGCTATTTAATGAAAAGTGCTGTAGTGCTATCTGTACATTGTCCATGATTGTGAGTCCATTATAGTGACATCTTACATTGTGATCCAACACAAGGGTTTACCAAAATGCTTTTGACATGCTGGGGTTGCTGTTTCAGACAGTGCAGAGGGACAGAATTTGCCAATGAGTTGGAGAGAGACAATCACTGGGCTGGGTGACAAGATATACAGTGGTTTGCAGAACAGTGCTTGAGTACAGTTGTTGCAAGACTGGCAAGTTACAAAGCGCAGGAGCTTGGTAAATGTTGGCCATGTGGCAGGAACTAGTGCTTCCAGGTCATTTTCCTTGTGAATGTGATCTGTTCCATGTCTTCTTCTTCTGATGTGCGTGTTGCCTCCTCTGTCCTTGTTGTTGTTGGTTGTGAAGGGGCAACATACACCTCAGTGTTAGAAGACGTGGAGTCAGACATCCCGGTCGCTGCTCCCTGTGAAGGTCTTAAGGGCAGTACTGCAGCAAGGAGTATCTGCTGGTTCTTGAGGATAGCAGCCACATCACGATGGTAGGCAGCCAGGTCGGCCCTGAGGGGTTCAATGTTGCATTCGTGCACACGTTGACAGGATTGCTGTTGTAGGTGTTGGGTCAACTGTATTACAGCTGTGCTGATTTCCTTCTGGGTTTTCTGCAGTTCCTGCAAGTTAGATGTTAGGGCTTGCATAGCTGCTGCCTGATCTGCAGATGACATCATGCACAAACGCATCCCCTCAAGGCTGGCTGCCATATTTTGCATCCCCACCCGCACCTACTTGGCCAGCTCCCGCTGTACTCTAACTACAGTTCTCTCAAAGCTGGTGCCAGTGTCGTCTGAGTCCTCAGCTGTTGGGGTGGTGGGTGGGTCCTCTGCGATGGCTGCTTGTTCTGTGCTCCTCCTTGTGACAGAAGGTGGGGTCTGGAGGGTTTCAAGGACCTTTTGGATAGTCTCCTGGGGAATGTCATCCATGTCATAAGGGAAGTCTGGGACAGATGTGTATGTAGCGCCTTTGGCTAGTCTAATTCGTACTTTTTGGTTTCATTCCATCTTCCTATGCTGATGACTCCCAGCTTATTATTCCTATTAATCAGCCATGGGAGGAGGTTGCAGATCGGTTTAGTAATTGTATGGTGGAAGTGAGTAAATGGATGAAGACCAATTGGCTAAAAATGAATGCCACCAAAACTGAAGTTTTATGTTTTGGACCTGGATAGAATTTATGGAACTCACGGTGGTGGCCCTCTGAATGTGGTAACTGCCCTGTGCCCACTACTGTTACTAGAAACCTAGGCATCTTGTTCGACGAACATCTGTCTTTTAAAAAACAGATTAATCATGTGGTAAACATCAGTTTATGGTCAATTAAAATGCTCAGAAAAATCTTCCCCTATCTGTTACATGAATGGAGAGTATCTGCTATCCTGGCATTGGTAATGTCCAAGATAGACTACTGTAATGCACTGTTCCTTAATCTGGATAAGGGGCTGATAAAAAGACTCCAATTAGTTCAGAATTCCGCTGTCAAAGCAGTTCTTAATCTCCCACGATGTATATCAGTTAGAGAGAGCCTTAGGAAATTACATTGGTTACCAGTGGCGCAGCGTATCCAGTTTAAGTCGCTCTGTCTTACTTTTAAGGCAGTTCATGGAATAGGACCACGGTACCTGACTTCCAGACTCCTCCTGCATGTACCTAAAAGAAGCTTGAGGTCTTCCCAAGCTCACTTGATTCAGGTCCCTCGCACACATAAAGCCAAATGGGGAGACAAAGCTTTTACAGTAGCTGCAGCCAGAGGATGGAACTCTCTCCCACAGAACATTAGGCAAGAATCAGGTTATATGAAATGTAGGAAAATGGTGAAAACTTGGCTCTTTCCTCGTTAATTTTTTGGTACATCAAGATCAGGGTCTTTGATTTAGTTTGTTTCAGTTTCTTCTATTGGATGTTTTTCTATATTCATTATTTCTGTTATTTTTCTTATCCTCTGTCTATTTTTTACTACGTGCTTTCTTCCCAGCGCTTTACATGCTCTCTGAGTAGGAACGCGCTTTATAAATCTCGAATTACATTACATTACATTACAGGCATATCCGCAGGAGATCCATCTTCCTCTGCAATGAAACAGGGTACAATTAGTGTGTCTGTGTTGTGGCAATTTTGATGAGATGTGCCTGCCTTTTGATGAATTCACTCTGTGATCTTGTTTTGTGTTAATTGCTCCAGTCCTTCAGATGGGCATTCTTCCAGGCCTATGGCCCATCTGCATGTCAAATGTATGTTATTGAGTTATTAGACTTGTCAGCATCATCGCCTCTAGGTGTTGGTTTAGACCAAATAGAGAATTGCCACCTTCTTTTCCTACTCAAGCCTCCGTCTACATCCATTCTCATGGTGAGACCTTTCACTGGCTGTGGGTGTTCTGATGGCCCTGGCAGCACACTTAACAATTTGGACCTGCCCCAATCTCTTATCTTTCAGATCCACTTAAATGTATTTGACATGTGGCATATCCTATGCATGGCAATGTTATGATCTGATATGGATGTTGACATTGGTAAAGTGTACTGCTGATGTTGGGGAATGTGTGTTACATTGGATTGCCCTGATAATCGTATCAGTGTCCTATTTTCTCCTCTGACTGTGCAGGTGTATTTCAGTGACCAGTTACATGTGTCCCCCCCTCAATGCTGTTGTCTGAGCAGTAAGACATTTGGGATGTTGCATTGTTACCCAGGCACAGGATGGACCCTGACATATGCAGCATGGGTGTGTCCTTAGTGCTGTGTAGCTCCTATTGTTGTTTACATTGGCTGATGTTTGCGATAACTATGGGCATTGACATTTGCGAGTACTGGGGCCTTTGTCTAGTTTCAGGGGATTGTTGAAGTTGTCATCCTCACCCCCTAATTTAGGTCTGTATGATCCATGGGGAGGTTACTGCCATTGGCTACTTGAGCTGCACACAGAGCGGAGGTGGTAGTGGCAACTCTGTCACAGTTACATTCCAGTTGTCGGTATGGCTAGAGGTTGTTCATAGGGCCCTAGTTAATGTAGGGGTATGGTGGCTGACGTGTGCCGGGATGTCAGTTTGACGTTGTGGCCTTCCCTCCTGGCGTGGCTTTCCCTTTGCTCCATCGTTGGCATGACAGCATGCCCCCATGGGACTGTTGTTGGTGTTGTGTAATGGTGTGCCCCAGGTCTTCTCAGAACGGGCCATGCCCCCCTGCCGTGCCCCTTTACCCATGCTACTCCATGTATCAGATGACTTCCATGCATTTTGTGGTCGGTATCCCCCCCCCTGGTTGTAGATGACATTAGTGCATTATAATACCCCATGCAACTTACCCTGCATGTGCGTTGTCTCCTGGTAGTCTGCGCTGTCCTGTCCTTGAATCCCTGTGACGATCTCCTCAGGGATGACGGCTGTGACCATCTCCTCCATGTGGTCCAGGGCCTCCTGGTGTGCTGGACTCCCACCTCCAGTCTGCAGTGCTGCCTTCCTGTTCCTGGCCATCTTTTCCTTAGTCCTGCGCTTGCAGTCATGCCAGCGTTTCTTGCACTCGATGACTGTTCTGCGTACTTCTGCCACACTGTTAATCTTGTCGACCATTTGTTGCCATATGGCATCTCTCCTACTGATTGGCAACTTTGAGGTGACAAACAGTTGGTGCTGGTGTTCCGTCACCTCTTTACCCAGAATTTCCTGCTCCTCTGCACTAAAGCGACACTTTCTTTTCTTCTTAAATGTGTCCTGGTTCTTGTGTGGGTCATCCTGGCTAGTTCCTGGTCTGCTGTCATCTTCCTGGGGTCTGTAGTGGCATCTCGGATCCATTTTGGCTCTCCTCTGGTGAAATGGCAGTGTTCGCAGGTTTTTTTGATGCTATTGCGTCAAAAAATGGCGCATATCCGGTTTGCGGGGTCGTAAATCGACCAACAGTCATTTCCGCCGCGTTAACGTCGTTTTGCTTTACGACTTGACGCTGCGGTGTGCGTCAAAAATAATGACTCCCACCTGTGGTTTGCGCCGCCGTGTGTCAAAGTATAAATATGACGCCCGCACGGCGCACCAAAATGGCGTTAGCCGGCAGTAATATTTTTGACGCAAAACTGCGCCGGCGCAGTTTTGCGTCAAAAAGTATAAATATGGGCCCAAGTTTTTGGCACTGCCACAGATTTACGCCTTCTTGTAAATCCCTGGCAGCGTCAAAAGCAACACCCGTTGCACGCCCCTCTGCCACAGAAGCCTGTGTCAGTGGGGCTTACATTTACGGTGTTGTGTTAAACCACAAAACTGGCTTAGCGCCTTGTAAATGTGGCTCACTGCACAGCACCACTGGAGTGTCACAAAAAGTGATGCTCCGGTGGAGCTAGGGCCTTGAACATCTGGCCCTTAATATTCCTTGTTCTGAAGTAAAAAAATTGGCAATCTACACAAACTATCTAAAGCCGCATCAAGCATTTCAAAGATTGTGAAAGAATAACTTCCCAGGCCCTTGAAATAACCTACTGTAAAGCAACTGTGAGATATAGTTGATTATACAATGTAACTTGAAAAATGTAGGGCCAGATTTACAAGGCCTTAGCGCCTCTCAGCGTCACCCTAGCATCATTTTTATAATGCTAATGTGGCGTTAAGGAGGCCATTCTCCTTCGCCATATTTACGAAGTGGTGCAATGCATGCATTGCGCCACTTGGTAGCCCATTGCGCCACATTATGCCTGCGCCATGTATGCAAGGGGGCGTTCCCACGCAGGGAGGCCTGTAAAATGGTTACAACATTTCACTGCATAATTTTTAACATCATTTATAATGGCCTGCCTAAGGCAGGTATTAAAATGACACGCCCATATTTTCAATGGACCTCCCTTTGCTTTGCAGGATTAGCTCCACAATTTGTGGCGCTAATCCTGCAAAGTACCACAATAGCGTCAAAAATCTTTGACGCTATTGTTCTAACATGTGCCATGGTGTGCCGTATTATAAATACGGTGCACACATGGTGTCGTTAGGGGGGGCACAAGGAAAATGGCGCACCAAAGCTGATGCGCCACTTTCTTGTAAATATGTCCCTAATTTCTTGAAAGTCAAAATGCCTCTTTCAGCCATTGGCTAGAGCCCCTGTTGACAACAACTTGGCACAGCCGAGAGTATTTCTCTCACTCATCACCCAGTCCCTCTAGCTGTTTGGATATATATTTCTGTCTCCGATGAACTGCAGGCTTTGCAATGCATGATGGTATATTTTACATTCCCCTGCATCTCCTGGCTTTTTGTTGCTAATGCTTACACCTATTCACTACAAACGATGTCGGTCGATGCATGTGAACACTTGCTTTTGTATGAACCGAATATAAGTAATCAGTGAAAGGACAAGCTAAATGAAGAAAAGCCTGTTCTAATTTTACTCCTAGCAATGATGATCTCAGGGTAAAAACCCTCGGAACAGTTCACGACAGATTCATTTCTATATTTTTGATAATATGCATCTCTAAAATGAGGGTTGTGGGACTGTTCTTCTTTCAGCTACTATGTGACACCAGTACCAATTATTTTGCACAGGGTACCGGTAGTAATAATAAGAAGGTGAATGGGTTCTTGAAGCCACCATTCTCATTGAAGTTATTCTTTCACTTCTCATCCATATCTTTGTTTCAGTTCATTTAAACCATAGTGGGGCACAAAAGAAAGGTCAGAAAAAGTAAATGTTAAAAACCAACACAGCACCGCAGGATCCAAGCTATACCTCCCTGATGAAGCCTAAGTAGGCCAAAACCAGTCCTGGGTTGCTTGTGGTCCCTTTTGGATGGAGCCTGGCAATTTGGGATGGACTTCTCCCGTGAGGAACAGGGCCATTACTGATTTACACAAGATGGGACTATTTTTAGAGTGTCACAGCGGATGAAAAACAAAGGTTTGGAATGCGACCCCAGCGACTGCCTATGGTTACCATAATGCAATCTGATCTTGTGCTGAACAGCCCAAAGGCACATCTCCTGTTGTGTTCCATGTCTGGATAAGTTTAGGTAATTACAAATAAATATCGGTGTACTACTCACCAACACGGTTCATGGTTCCTTTCCCGATGTGCTCTAAGCTGTACTGATGCTTCAGAGATTCCATTATTCTCTGTGAGCTGATTATTACTCTCTGGCATTCCAGATTCCGAAGAACTCGGATTGCATCACAAGAGTAGACAGAGAAACAAGTAATAACAAGGCAAATAGTGCTGGCTTTCTGAATACAGTGAAATCACTTTCTGAGTTCGGCATATGGGGATGTGGGATAAGCACGATACAAAGTAGGAATGGTTAGATAGTAAGGGGCATATTTATACTCCGTTTGCGCCGGAATTACGTCGTTTTTTTTTACGCAATTTCGACGCAAAACTAACTCCATATTTATACTTTGGCGTTAGACTCGTCTAGCGCCAAAGTCCATGGAGTTAGCGTCATTTTTTAGCGTGGACACCTACTTTGCATTAATTATATGCAAGGTAGGCGTTCCCGTCTAAAAAATCGACTCCGAGGCATGTGCGTCGGATTTATACTCCCGGGCAAAAATCACGCCCGGGAGTGGGCGGGTCAAAAAAAATGACGTACGGCCGCTTTTGTGCCGTTTTTAGCACCTGCAAAAGGCAGGCGTTAAGGGACCTGGGGGCTCTGAAGAAGCCCAGAGGTGCCCTCCCATGCCCCCAGGGACACCCCCTGTCACCCTTGCCCACCCCAGGAGGACACCCAAGGCTGGAGGGACCCATCCCAGGGACATTAAGGTAAGTTCAGGTAAGTGTTTTTTTTTTTTTTTTTTTTGGCATAGGGGGGCCTGATTTGTGCCCCCCTACATGCCACTATGCCCAATGACCATGCCCAGGGGACAGAAGTCCCCTGGGCATGGCCATTAGGCAAGGGGGCATGACTCCTGTCTTTGCTAAGACAGGAGTCATTTCTATGGGGGTTGGGAGTGAAAAAAAATGGCGCAAATCGGGTTGAGGCGAAAAAATTGCCTCAACCTGACTTGCCCCATTTCTTGACGCCCAAGCCCCATATCCCCCTACGCCGGCGCTGCCTGGTGTATGTCGTTTTTTTTAACGCACACCAGGCAGCGCCGGTGGCTAACGCCGGCTAACGTCATTCAATAAATACGGCGCCCGCATGACGCTTCAGAATGGCGTTAGCCGGCGCTAATTTTTTTGACGCAAAACTGCGTTAGCGCAGTTTGGCGTCAAAAAGTATAAATATGGGCCTAAGTGTAAGCTGAAGGCATAAACTGTGACTGGCTGCAGCACAAGAATGTGAGTAATTTAAATCAGTCTTGTGAATCAGTGGACTGTCAGTGTATGGCTACAGTAGATTTGCGACATTTTGTCTTTATGGCCTCGATTATAAACTGGACGAAGTGGTCTCCATTGGTGGGATAGCACATTAACAAAAATATAACTGGTCTGGTTATATCCGTACATAGGCCCATATTTATACTTTTTAACACAAACCTGTGCCAGCGCAGGTTTGCGTCACAAAGTTTAACGCCGGCTACCGCCATTCCAACATGCCAGCCGGGCGTCATATTTAAGGAATGACAGTAGCCGGCACTGCGGCCTGGTTAGTGTCAAAATAAATTATTCTAACCAGGCAGCGGAGGCGTAGGGAAGGCTGGGGGTTGTGCGTCAAAGAATGGTGCAAGTCAGATTAGAGTAAAAAAAAATGACTCTAACCTGACTGGCGTCATTTTTTTGATGCACAACCCCAATGGAAATGAATCCTGTCTTAGCAAAGACAGGAGTCATGTCCCCCTGCCCAATGGCCATGCCCAGGGGACTTCTGTCCCCTGGGCATGGCCATTGGGCACAGTGGCATGTAGGGGGGCCCACGTTAGGCCCCTCTATGCCACCTAAAAAAAAAAAACTTACTTACCTTACTTACCTCTACTTACCGTAGATGGGTCCCCCCGACCATGGGTGTCCTCCAGGGGTGGGCGAGGGTGGCAGGGGGTGTCCCTGGGGGCACGGAAGGGCACCTGTGGACTGCTTCCATGGTCAGAGACCATGGAAATGAGCCCACAGGTCCCTTAATGCCTGCCATGACCCAGGCGTTAAAAAACGGAGCAAATCCGGCTGGGTGCCATTTTATAAGGCCCGCCTCCTCCTCCTGTGCGTCATAATGACGATAAATAAGACGCACATGCCTTAGATGTCATTTTTAGCATGGGAACGCCTACCCTTGCATGTCATTAGCACAAGGTAGGTTTTCACGTACAAAAAATGACTCAAACTCCATAACTTTGGCGCTGGACGGGTCTAGCGCCAAAGTATAAACATGGAGTTCAGTTTGCGGTGAATTTGCGCAAAAAAAAATGACGCAAATCCAACGCAAACAGAGTATAATTATGGGCCATAGATTTCCTGGCTGCAGTAACTGTGGAGCCGATTTTGGAAGCAGGAAAATCCAGCATGCAATATCAGGCTTGGGCTGCAAGAGCAGCCAGGCCTCAGCCCCAGGCCACTGCCCAAGATCCGACTGTATCGCACCAATGGCCTGATGCACGTCTACGTCATCCCCTACTGCTGCCACCCTCCGACGATGCCCCACCCTGCACCGGCTTCCTTGATTATATTTACCACCTGCATAAAGCAGGTACTAATTTGAGTGTTAAGCCCCTGCACTGCCCACAACACAATTTTTGATTTCCATGAAGAATTTCACCCAGAAAATGAGTCTGCACAGTTATTTCCCATTACATAGGGATTAGCGTATAGCTGAGAGATGTGTGCGAGGATTTAAAAAAGAATCATTATTATCGGGCGCATGGTATCCCCACCAATAAATCCGCCCAACTTAGCATTGCACCATACAAGGTGAGAAGCAAATCATGAAATTACAAGCATTGATTTTAGAGGGAGAGGCGAGTGAAACCATGTGGTATTACCTGGCATCGACATAGCTGTTAGATAAATTTCTGGAAGAGGGCACAGCAAACACAGGATTGTAGCCGTACTCATTCTGGATGAGGGGCCCAGGCTGCTTAGATCTTGCATTCCAGTTGACTTTATAGCAGATAAGCCCAGACAGTCTAAAGGATGACCTGCCACTAATGTTGGGGGAGGGAAGGGCTTGAAAATGGGGTCATTGACCTTTAGTGATGGATTTGTCATGTCAGCCATGAAGCTGTAGACCCCCGTTTTTTCACGTTGAGTAGGCTAGATGTAGGAATTACCTACAAATGCTTTTAGCATTTGGCTTGTGCCGCATTTCTGTAAGAGGATCTGTGGCAGGCAGCCGCAGGGATTAGCTACCATTGCTGTATATAGTGGTAGGTTCTGGACAGCAGTAGGGATCAGTTTCCTTAAGGCAAATTTGTTTAGGCTACAGGACTAAGAGGACATCTTTATTTTCTTGCTTAGCTGGTTTCCAGCCTTACTCACTCTTTTAAAGCTCATTCTGTTCATGGACAACCCACACAAGCACTCAACAGCACACTAAGGCAAAAACGGGACATATGTTCATCGCAACACAGATGAGCCATGTAGGCCCTCATTATGAGTGCCACTGTTATTCTGATACTGGTGGAAACAAGAATCTGTCTGAATCTAAAGTTCCAGCTTTGGTGTTTTCTACATGTACATTTTGACTGATATATTCCTGGGGTAAATGTCAGAGAATGGAGGAAAAATATGCCAGAATTGTCCCACAAACACTGGGTCCTTGTTTTTATTTCCCATTTCTCAAGTGAAAACTTGTAATGCTGCAGCATTTTCGCATGGCAAACTTACTGAACCTCAGAATATCTGTAACTCTAAGTGCAGAGTTACCAAATGTGGTATTTCTGCAGATCTAATATCGATGGCCATAGTTCTGCATCACCATGATCCCAGCAGCCCACGTCTCCAGTCACGTATCACATACCCACAATCCAGCAGCACACTTCTGACAGAACATTGCACACAGATCCAACATTTTCACAATGACATATACTACCAGACAAATCTAGGACTATTAAACAACAGCACGCATTCATGAGGAACTCCTATCATACACCGAGCATGGACTAAACATGCTATTAAATGTCTAGCCCAAAAGTGCATGGGTACAATCCTAATTCAGTAGAGCTGTCTTTTCTCATCCATTACACACAAGGACCATTCATTCACAACTCTTTGGCACATACACATCACATAGCATCGCCCCCATTCACATCACAGATAGCACAACATTTCAACCTGAATCAGACTGAGCTCTGCAGTGGAAACCCTAGAACCAGATAGAAAGTCACCTGCAAGTTATCGAAAGGCTGCCATATTAATGACAGATTCTACCCTGCAGAAATTCCAATTAATTAGCATAACTGTTTGACACCCATTACTAATTCAAAGAGAAATAAACGAGGAACTTCTGGAGAAATTAAGGCATGTTTCAGTGAAGGTGAGCACAGAGGAATGAGTGGAGTTAAGTGTGCCTAGGTAGATTGCTAGTCAGTGGTTGGATAAGGGTGTCAATGAGCTGCCACTTGGATGGATATGGACAAGAAGAGACAGGTGGGCATTGGGTAGCTAAAGAGAGAGGTGTGAAAGTATGTGTGTAGTGGTTCATAGTTAGAAAGGGGATGAATCGGGATAGATAGATGGTAGATTAATATTTTTTTTACATATATTTTGGAATCGTTTATTTAAGATTCTGTATGTGTACTGGAAAGCAGCTGGATGATGAAGGCTAGAGTTGAGTAAACTACTGCAACAGAAAAATGCACATATGTTTACACTCCTGGTGCCACTCTTAAGTCACTTTCCCAAAACTGTTGCAATCTGAGAGGTGCAGGGTTTTGATTTCTAGACCCCTGATGCAAGGATTTAGGGGCATATTTATACTCCGCTTGCACCCAATGTGTGTCAAACATTTTTACGCACAATCGGCGCAAACCCTGCCCCATATTTATACTTTGACCCCGACCCCGCGGACGTCAAAATCCCACCATGTGTGTAATTTTTTGGAAAGGGGAATCTGCCTTGCGTTAATGATATGCAAGGTAGGCGTTCCCTTCCAAAAAAATGTCTTTAAGGCCCGTGCGCCTTATTTATACTCTGGCGTCATTTTGACGCACAGGAGGGGGTGGGCCTTAAAAAACGGCGCACAGCCTGATGGGCGCCATTTTTTAACGGCTGGGTCAGGGCAGGCATTAAGGGACCTGTGGGCTCAGAAAGAGCCCAGAGGTGCCCTCCCCTGCCCCCAGGGACACCCCCTGCCACCATCCCAGGAAAGTAAAGGTATGTTTTGGTAAGTATTTTTTTCCGTTTTTTTTTACCACTATGCCCAATGACCATGCCCAGGGGACATAAGTCCCCTGGGCATGTCCATTGAGCAAGGGGGCATGACTCCTGTCTGGTGTGAGTCATTTTTTTTTACGCAGACCAGTCCACAGCGCCGGCTAACGTCATTACATATTCGAGGCGCTCGCATGGCGCGTTGGAATGGTGTTAGCCGGCTGTAAACATTTTGACGCACATGCATTGGAGCAGTTGTGCGTCAAAAAGTATAAATATGGCCCTTAGTTCAATGCACCAACATAAATTAGAAATCCACTTAAACTGTGACCTGTACCCAACTCACTAAGCAATATTGTGTGGGTGGTGTTTTCCGGTCGTGATTAGTCCCTCTAAATGACTTCAGGGATACAGTGGAATTCCAAATTCTCTTTCATAAATGAATAAACACTCAAAATAGAACTAAGAAACGAACTCCAAATAGCACTATGAAACATACTAAGGGAAACACTAATGGATAACATTTTAAAACATTTTAAATATTATTTTCTAAAATCCAAGCATAGTGTATAAAATATGAATGGTAACCAAACAGAATACGAACATAAATGCAGCAATTCATGACATGACCAGTGAAAACAATATGCTTATTCCTAAAATGGTTAGCAATAGCCTAGTATCCAAATTTCCTATCTCTATGTCTAAGTGCTATGATAACATTTGGCAGCAGCATGAGACAGCAAACCTAAAACCTGCGACCCAGATTTACAAACTTGTCACACAATATGGCACTGCATACAGAGTTGCTGAAGTGTGCTGCGTTGCGTGACAGTGAAGAGCAGGAAAGCACAATACCTACAGAGATATGGCATTATCCTGCTGGCTCACTAGCTCCATAGTACAAAGTTAGAAAAGTTAGGAGAAATAAAAGTATTTCTTCTTTTAAACACCTGCTTTCAAGAGGCATTCATTTTTGGTGCTAAATGCTGTTTACTATTGTTAGTAGATAGGGTTTTGCATCAAAAAACATCTGTGGTTGCACAGGAACACCCATGTACCACTTCACATTGGGTTGCATTACTTTTCTTTATAAACCAACTCAAATACCAATTTGTGTTGGTTTGTAAATCTCAAAAAAGATTTTATGTTGGGTCTGTGTGAAAAAAGTAACACAAGCCCAACTCAAAACCTTTGTATATCTGAGCCATTGGGCATATTTATGGGCCCCTAGCGCCACAGGAGCGTCACTTTTCCTGACGCTCTGGTGGCAAAATGCCCTGCGCAGTATTTAACCTGCGTCATTTTGAAATGATTGTTTATGTGCAGGAAGGGACACCTACCCCCAAATAAACAATCATGTCTGGCATTATGCTCTTTCTACACATGCTGCAGAATGCAGCACACATAGAAAAAGCAAAAAACAAGGAGGAATAAAAGATTGAGCAGAGCCAAAAATCTAACGTCACCCCAGGGGTGGCGTTAGCAAGGCACAATAAGGAGGAATACTTTTATTCCTTGCTATTTGCTTTTTCTATCTGTGCTGCATAGAACGCATCGAAAGAGCAAAATGCTAGACATGATGTTTATGTGCGAGTAGGTGCCCCTTCCTGCACATAAACAATCATTTCAAAATGCAGCACACACAGAAGTGCCAGATCGCCACTGGAGGTTGTTTATGTACAGGAAGGGACACCTTTCCACACATAAACAATCAAACCCCTCAGCGCAGACATCCTTGCTTGATGGTCATCCTTGCAGCTCAATTTAGCGCCAGGACAGGGGAAAACACAAAGGTGCACCGTATTCAATTAAATACGGCACATCCCTGTGTTGTGAAAATGATGGAGCGGGCGCTGCCACTTTTGGTGCAGCGTTGCGCTCCGTCATTTTCCATTAAATATGGCCCTTAGTTTCTTAAGGTGCACTGCACCGCATACCTTTTCAGTAAGAAATAGCTGTTTAGTTATTCTCTATCACAGCCCTTGCTCGGGAATGAAAAATACTATTAGGCTGAAGGCCACTTTTCTGCACCGCAATCAGGGCCCCACAGCAACCTCCCAAGTGTGGCAGGTTTGCAGCAAACCGGTGTGACTTTTGGCTTGATAGTTCTATTGTGAAGCCTCTTAAAACTGTGACTGAATAGAGGAGGTTTTAAAGAACTTGATCACCAATTTTTATCTTATGTTTATGTTTGGTAATTCTTCGGTCCAAAGAAGACAAAATAAGTATGGTGACAAATATATCATTTCAATTTACATGTAGACATTATAGCCTCCACTGTAAGTCTCAATATAAACATAGCACAGACCAAAACTTAAACAAAGAAAATATGTGAGCCTAGATAGGAGGCAGACATGATGCTCACACTTCCGCGCATGCCTAAACTTCACGATTTCTAATAGAAAGAGATAAAGAGTCTACAGGCAAGATGCAATAAAAATGGAAGAGCTTGAAACGGATCCTGTCACAGTGTTGACGGCAACCCTACTTTTATTGTAATAATTTTTGCTTGGAAGACAGTAATGGAGTTACTCCTCAAGCCCAGTATTTCTTATCCTCGTCATTAAGTTACAAGTCAATTTATTTTCCAAATGCTGTGAACTGGTGCATTAATTTTGGTGACACGGAAACCCAAATTGCAATAGCAAACCTACTGGGAGCCAAACTGAGATCAGCTAACCATGGCCCTGTGCAATAAAGAGAAGTAGAAATCAGAGTTTAACCTTTGTAGTTAGAGTTGAAAGCTGCAGAAAAACAATAGAATAAATAATTTGTTCTTGATATTGCGCTTCGTACCATACTATTGTTGTTTATAAGAACTATAAATAACATGTTAATTAATTTGTGTGAACCTTGCTAGACAGACAATGGATGAAAGCGGGATATGTGGAAAGGTGACTGGGTGATTTTTATAGAGCAATAAATAAATGATATAGTTAAAGGAAATTCATAGCATATTAAATTGCTCTCTATGAAATCAGGCTTTGTCAAAAGGATAGTCACATTTATTCAGTGCCAAATAAGCGCAGCAGCATACCTCAATCATTGAAATCGTAAGATGGACTCATGGGCCCATGTACAATCTTTACTGCCTTACTGCATGTCATTCTGAAGCCCTCAACTCTCTGCCTATTGTGTCAGCACATGCGCTTACCACAGCCGCTGTGGATTTTGCTACTGTGATTTGAGCCACCGTTGGAAATTTACTTCCCATCAATATTGACTTGTATTGCCATCATGAGTGGGATGGTATTTGTCCATTTGTACATATTTACACAGGTAACGGACAACACTCTTGGACCCTGGATACCAAGTTACTTGGTATTGCTGGCTTATCACATTTTCTGCTGCTCAAAAAAGAGAGAGGGAGTCCCCTACCTGGCATACCAGCACACATTTCTCCAAAACACACTTTGGAAAATGCAGTACATAACAGTCACTTTAGTTGAACTCACAAGTGTTTGGAGAATTCAACATTTTTGGCTCAGCAGGTGCTGTGCTGGATCAAGTTTCAGGACTTGTGTCCTTTATGAAACAATAACACAAGCGTTTGGGGTTCCAGGAAATGGTGCTGAAAATCTTCTCAGGATATTGCTCCATTCCCAGAGCAACTGTGCAGCCCCATGAGCTTGTCAGCCCAATAACTCAAAAGCTGAGCCAATCATAAAAAGGGGAGGGGGCACACTGCGTGGTATAGCACCACACAGAGTGCAGTGGCGTTGAGTACAGTGGTGCAGAGTAGAGTGCAGTGATGAAGAGTAGAGTAAAGTGACATAGAATACAGTGGCATAGAGTAGAGTATTATAGAGTAGAGCACAGAGGTGTATAGTTGAGAGGAGAGGCATGGAATAGACTGGACTGGTGTAGAGTGCATTAGTGTACAGTGTTACAGAGTTTAGTGGCGTAGAGTGCAGCAGCATACAATTCACAGCATACAATACAGCATTGTGGAATACAGTGGCGTATATTAGAATGGTGCACAGTAGAATACAGTGGAATAGAGTGCAGTGGTGCAGACTAGACAGATGCAGAGGAGAGTGGCATAGAGTGCAGTGGTGTAGAATACAGTGGCACAGAGTGCAGTGGTGTACATTAGGGTGGCATAGAGTATAGTGGTGTAGAATGGTGCAGAGCAGAGTGGCCTAGAGTGTAGTGGTGCAGAGTGGTGCAGAGTAGATTATAGTGGTGTTGTGTAGAGTGGCAGACAGTGCAGTGTTGCATAGTAGAGTATCACAGAGTGCAGTGGTGTAGAGTGGCGTAGGGTGCAGCGTTACATAGTGGAGCAGCATACAGTGCAGAAGCCTAGACTACAGTGGTGCAGACAAGAGTGCAGTGGCGTAGAGTGCATTGTGGGACAACTTATGACAACAGCTCTTCTAAATAAGACCAAAACTGTTATGCTTCTTCCGGTAACATGACAACCACATAGATTGACTCTAAGATGAGGGTTATTATAGTGCAGAGGTCACTGGTATCCTAAAAGAATGGTGTGATTTCTGCTCTTTGCAAAGTATTGCTGACATTTGGAAAGCGAACATGCATTGCATAGTGATTTCAAAGTTGGATGCAAAGTATGGCTAACATTTGGAAAGGAGCATGCATTCGATAGTGATTTTGAAGTAGGGCAATGACTGCGAATACGCTGAAGTCAGGGTCACTAGAATTATGCAATTGTGCGCCTGCAGCAAATTTTACATGATTATAAATTTACCACATTTACCACATGATCCATGATCTGCTGCATTATCTGCAGACTTTAACAAAAAATATTGCTTCTAGTTCAAACAGTTCAAAAGTTACTAAAAATGCATCTCTGTTGTCATGCAGTGTATGGCTGACTTGTCACCTTTCTATAGCTGATTACAATATTTAGGTTGTACATTTGTACTAATGAGGTGCAACTAAGACCCAGACAGTGTTAACAAGTTTAAAAATTAAAAAATAATGAAGTAATAAAATCACAAAATAAATGTGAAGCATAATGCTGCATAATTTACCTTTTCTTGTTGCATAATATAATTAAACCTGCCTCATAATTTGACCCTCCCCTGCGCATAATTCCAGTGGCCCTGTCAGAAGTATATGAAAGGTTGTTCTAAGGATGAGGCTGGTGCAGCTCCTAGAGCGGCAAAATACTCACAGAAAATAGCTGTTCAAACATAACTATTTTATTTTGAAAACACCAACGTCCCATGCCTTAAACACAGTGGAAGTAACTTACAGCTGGAATGGAAGTTTTACCAGGCAAAAGACAGAGAGAGACCACTCACTATAAATCCTTCTTTTCAAGCAACATCTGGTTTATAAAAGGGTGAGCTTCCGGGCAGACAACACTAGGGTGGAAAGATCCCGGGTTAAAGTTTGGGAAAGTGACCACCATTGGAGAATAGGAGGCGTTTGGTTGCCCTGCAGAAAAAAATCGGCATAAAAAACGAATTGCTTACATCTGCCATGTTTTCGACAAACTTTAGGCTTCTAATGTGAACTATTCACAGTTCGCAAATATAACAAGCATTTGCAATGCAATGGTCTCGCGTTTCTTTGAGGAGGAGCTATTAGCGTTGTAAATTCCTAACAGGACTTTTCTTGCCACACAAACTAACAAGCATTTGCAATGCAATGGGTCTCGCATCTGCTTGAGTTAGCGCTATTAGCGTTTTAAACTCCTAACCCGACTTTTCTTGCCACATAAATTGAAAATTGAAATTTAAACACTTTCACATAAGGGAGCCGATTCACAGTGCCACGGCCGCCGTGAGCATCAGTGTGAAGAGACACACAAAAAGAAAAGAAGTTCTCTTGCAGTTAATCTTATCGGCAAAAGTGCAATTAGCCATGTATCAGGGACGATGGCCAAGGCGGTAACAAAACCTCCCCAAGGAGGGACAAAGGTAAACCATTTACCAATGTAATCAACGGATTTTTGAAGGGCAACCCCACGAATGAGTGGTAGTGATGTGCGTGAGGTGGGCGTTGTTAAAAGTCCAGAATAGATACACACCAACACGTCGGAAAAGCAGCGCATTTTTGCTGCAATGCTCAACTTAAAAAGGTTCATAAAAGGCTAACGCTTCTGCTGACAGCACTAAAGTAGTACAATATTGTGTTAACATACTTTTCTTAATCTCCAAATAAACAAAACCAGTTTTACTCCTCACAAATTGAGCCATCTGGAAGTAAACAAAAGCTTCCAGTCAACTTTCATTTGTATTTTAGGTTACTCAGGATTCCACCTTCAAACCTAATTGGAAAATAATTATTTCCTCCTTGTTATGTTTTCCCCCTAATTAATTACTTAATGGGGCTGCGCGCCTCACAGACATACCCAGTTCCCTTTCCCAAAGTTGAAAAGCCGCATGTCCCCACAACCTCCTGTTTTAGTTGTGTTTTGTAGACACCCAGGGGGTTGCAACTTATTTGAGGCTGCAGCTCTGTTTTTGGGTATCTGACTTTTTCTTCTTTGTGGAAAGCCGGCGGGACACTTTGGGCTCATTTCTCTGGCAGCATGCCGAGTTTGTTTGTGAAGGCGGTGTGCAGCTTAATTGGAAGTATGTGGTGACTTGCCCCCGGGCTGTGGAGCACCTGATGGGAAGATGCAAGAGCCTCTTTGTGTTCCAGGACAGTGCGCACTGAGAAGATTTACCTGAGTGCTTCTGTTCGACAGTGCTTGACGGGAGGGGATGATTTACAGCCAAGATAAGAGAGAACTAAATGCTGCTAGAGGCTGGGCTGGTTGGCATTAAGACAAGGTGGAGTGGAAGCTCTGTGGAAGACTGACAGGTAGGGGGAGATTTCTCCTGAGCTGCTGTAGCACTTGGGGAGTTGCCTGCTGTAGGAAGTTGGCTCTGTATATACTATTTCAAAGTAAGAAATAGTGTGCACAGAGTCCAAGGGTTCCCCTTAGAGGTAAGTTATTAGCAAAAGTAGATAATTCTAATGCTCTATTTTGTGGTAGTGTGGTCGAGCAGTAGGCTTATCAGAGGGTAGTGTTAAGCATTTGTTGTACACACACAGGCAATAAATGAGGAACACACACTCAAATACTTACTCCAGGCAAATAGGTTTTTGTATAGAAAAATATATTTCTATTTATTTTAAGAACCACAGGTTCAAGATTTCAAAGTAATATTTCAAATGAAAGGTACTTCACTTAGGTATCTTAGGAACTTTGAATAATCACAATAGCATGTACAGTTTTGGCAAAAATGGCAATAAGCTATTTTAAAAGTGGACACAGTGCAAAAATCAACAGTTCCTGGGGAAGGTAAGTAGAGGTTAAGTTCACAGGTAAGTAAAACACTTACAGGGTTCAAAGTTGGGTCCAAGGTAGCCCACCGTTGGGGGTTCAAGGCAACCCCAAAGTTACCACACCAGCAGCTCAGTGCTGGTAAGGTGCAGAGGTCAAAGAGGTGCCCAAAACACATAGGCTTCAATGGAGAACAGGGGTGCCCCGGTTCCCGTCTGCCAGCAGGTAAGTACCTGCGTCCTCAGGGGGCAGACCAGGGGGGTTTTGTAGGGCACCGGGGGGGGGACACAAGTAGGCACAGAAAGTACACCCTCAGCGGCACAGGGGCAGCCGGGTGCAGAGTATAAACAGGCGTTGGGTTTTGTATAGGAAGTAATGGGGAGACCCGGGGGTCTCTTCAACGATGCAGGCAGGCACGGGGGGCTCCTCGGGGTCGCCACCACCTGGGCTAGGCAGAGGGTCGCCTGGGGGTCGCTCCTGCACTAGAGTTCGGTTCCTTCAGGTCCTGGGGGCTGCAGGTGCAGTGTTGGTTCCAGGCGTCGGGTCCCTTGTTACAGGCAGTCGCGGTCAGGGGGAGTCTCTGGATTTCCTCTGCAGGCGTCGCTGTGGGAGCTCAGGGGGGTCGTCTCTGGTTACTCACGGGCTCGCAGTCACCAGGGAGTCCTCCCTGAGGTGTTTGTTTTCCGCAGGTCGAGCCGGGGCGTTGGGTGCAGAGTGGAAAGTCTCAGGCTTCCGGCAGGAAACGTGGATTCTTTAAAGTTCCTTCTTTGTTGCAGAAAGTTGCAGATTGTTGAACAGGGCTGCTGTTCTCGGGAGTTCCTTGGTCTGAGGCTTCAGAGGTGGCTGGTCCCTGTTGGATGCGTCGCTGTTGCAGTTTTCTTCGAAGTTGGGAGATAGGCCGGTAGGGCTGGGGCCAAAGCAGTTGTTGCCTCCGTCTTCACTGCAGGGCTTCAGGTCAGCAGTCCTTCTTCTTGTTAAGGTTGCAGGAATCTAGTTTCCTAGGTTCTGGGGAGCCCCTAAATACTGAATTTAGGGCTGTGTTTAGGTCTGGGAGGGCAGTAGCCAATGGCTACTGTCCTTGAGGGTGGCTATACCCTCTTTGTGCCTCCTTCCTGTGGGGAGGGGGGCACATCCCTAATCCTATTGGGGGAATCCTCCAAAACCAAGATGGAGGATTTCTAAAGGCATCGGTCACCTCAGCTCAGGACACATTAGGGGCTGTCCTGGCTGGTGGGTGACTCCTCCTTGTTTTTCTCATTATCTCCCCTGGACTTGCCGCCACAAGTGGGGGCTGTGTCCAGGGGCGGGCATCTCCACTAGCTGGAGTGCCCTGGGGCATTGTAACACGAAGCCTGAGCCTTTGAGGCTCACTGCTAGGTGTTACAGTTCCTGCAGGGGGGAGGTGTTAAGCATCTCCGCCCAGTGCAGGCTTTGTTTCTGGCCTCAGAGAGCACAAAGGCTCTCACCCCAGGGGATCAGAAACTTGTCTCTCAGCAGCAGGCTGGCACAGACCAGTCAGTCCTGCACTGAAGGATTGGGTAAAATACAGGGGGCATCTCTAAGATGCCCTCTGTGTGCATTTTTTAATAAATCCAACACTGGCATCAGTGTGGGTTTATTATTCTGAGAAGTTTGATACCAAAGATCGCAGTATTCAGTGTAGCCATTATGGAGCTGTGGAGTTCGTTTTTGACAAACTCCCAGACCATGTACTTAATATGGCCACACTGTACTTACAATGTCTAAGAATGGACTTAGACGCTGTAGGGGCATATTGCTCATGCAGCTATTCCCTCACCTGTGGTATAGTGCACCCTGCCTTAGGGCTGTAAGGCCTGCTAGAGGGGTGACTTACCTATGCCACAGGCAGTATTTTGTGTGCATGGCACCCTGAGGGGGATGCCATGTCGACTTTGCCTTTTTCTCCCCACCAACACACACAATCTGCAATGGCAGTGTGCATGTGCTAGGTGAGGGGTCCTTAAGGGTGGCACAACACATGCTGCAGCCCTTAGAGACCTTCCCTGGTCACAGGGCCCTTGGTACCATTGGTACCTTTTACAAGGGACTTATCTGTGTGCCTGGGGTGTGCCAATTGTTGAAACAATGGTACATTTTAGGTGAAAGAACACTGGTGCTGGGTCCTGGTTAGCAGGGTCCCAGCACACTTTTCAGTCAAGTCAGCATCAGTATCAGGCAAAAAGTGGGGGGGGGTAACTGCAAGAGGGAGCCATTTCCTTACACCTGCCAATTCGTTTTTGCATATGATGGGTTGCTGAGTGGCACAGGGTTAATATGTTGTCCGTTATCTACACAGGTGGGCTGTTTGAGCTTGATTATTATGGGGCTGTAGTAGTGCCTTATATATTGGACACAGCTATGTGCACTTTTATACTAATGTTTTAATTATTGCATTATGGTCGGCAGAATAGTGGGTATTTAAGGAGCCCTTGTTTCAGTAATTTGTGGATTTGCTTCCATGGTGCACAATGTGTTTTTCAACTATGGAGAGCAAGAAGTGTATGCAAAGGAGGTGGATGATGTCCTCCTCTTCTGACTCTAAGGGCAGCAAGCCTTGGTCTCAGAGACCTAAGAAGCCAAGGGATGGGTCTCCTGCCAGTCCTGTGGATTTGACTGAGGCCCAGGTCCAGTCCATGACTGAGGTGGTGGTTGCTAGGGCTATGGCTGCCAAGCCTAAGAAGAAGGAAAATAAAGTGGGGCCTTCCAGAATAAAGAGAGAGATGCAGTATTCTTCCTCAGATTCAGCGTTGGAGGGTCCTAATACTTTGAGCTCAGCCAGATGAAGAGGGCCTGTTCCCTCACTATGCAAAGTCTTCACCTTTGTTTCTCCCTCTTCATAAGAGGATTAAGGTCTTAGGGCCTGATTTAGGGTTTGGTGGACGGGTTACACTATCACCACAGTGATAGATATCCCATCCACCGAAATCTAAATCACGTTATATCCTGTGGAATTTATACTTCAGCGGATGGGATATCTGTCACCGTTGTTACGGAGTAACCCCTCTGCTAAACTCTAAATCAGGCCCTTAATCTTCAGGCATTGGAAGGAGGTTGGATCAATCCAGTATTTCAAGGGTCCTCCAAAGATGCATGCTCTCACTGAAGGGGATGAGGTATTTTTGCCCAACATTAGGGTAGATACAATTCTGGCACCTTTGTTTGGCAGGATGCTGATTAAGCCAGAGGACCGCTCATCTGCAGATGCTGTGGATCGTAAGATTGATGGTGCTGCTAAGAAGTCTTTTGCTACCATTTCTGTGTCCATGAAGGCGGCTACTTATGTGTCATGCGCAGCGCAGTCTTTTGTAAAAGATTTTGAGTCTCTTTCTATTGCCACCCAGGAGAATGTAGACAGTTCTGATTTGCTGCTGAAAATGGAACAGGAGGCAAAACTATTAGCTGATGTTTCTTCAGATATTATTAGATCCTCATCAGTAGCTTCTGGTGCTTCCACCCTGGCACGCCACCATTTATGGATGTGGGACTGTAAGACTGATTATGTGGAGAAAGCTTCCCTCCTCAAATTTCCAAAAGTTGTTTGGAGACCAGTTGGATGCTACCATAGCAAACTCTTTAAAAGATCAGAAGCACACTTTTCCCTATAAGGGGGCTACCTCTAAACCCTATAGATCTTGGAACAGGGACTATAAGGATTTTTCTAGGAAGGATGCAAAGGGTTTTTCTTCTAGAAGTAGGCAGGTCCAGCCTAGGAAATTGTCCAAATCTCAGGACTCTGGTAAACAGGTGGGAACAAGCAAAAATCGTTTCTGACTAGTCCCCCCTTCTAGAGGGGGACTGCCCAGTTGGAGGGAGGTTGTTGGACTTTGGCAGCGTTTGGCAAGAGGCCATGAGAGATCAATTGGTGCTTAGTCTACTCAGGAGAGGCTATATGATCAAGTTCATTCAAAAACATCCAGATTCAGGAACTCTCCATACCTATATTCCCAGGGAACCAGTAAAAATAGAGGCTTTGTGATTCCGGCGTTCTAGCCCTCTTGAAGAAAAGGGCAATTGTGTATCTTTCGGCACCAGAAAGGGCAAAGAAGTTTACTCTATTCTGTTCCTGGTGCAGAAGGCAAATGGAGAGTACAGGCCAGTTCTGGACCTAAGCGGAGTGAACAGATGGGTAAACACCATCCATTTAAAAATGCTAGCCTTGCAGTAAGTTGTTCATTTGGTGTCAAAAAGCGACTTTCTGGCCACCATCAATCTTCAGGTTCCCTACGTTCATGTCCTCATTTACAGATGTCCCCAGAGATTTCTGCTGTTTGCATTGGGTTCATTGCACTTTCAGTTTGGGGGGCATCCCTTTAGTCTAAAATCAGCACCAAGGGTCTTTACCAAAGTCCTGGCTCCTCTGGTGGGGTTCTCTGTGAGTAGAGCATCACATTCCTTCCATATCTCGATGACTGACTAGTGTTCTCATCCTCCCTGGAGACCTCTGTGGCTCATGCCACAAGAGTACTTTCAGTACTGGAGCATCATAGGTTTCTGGTAAATCGAAGAAGTCCCATCTGACGCCTGTTCTGGACCGGACTTTTATTGGTGGAAGGTTTCTAACCAGCGCAGGATTGGTTTTGCTGATAGAAAAGAGGATCAACAAGATTCACTAACATTTGTCGGAGTTGATGATGCAGGACAACCCCACAGCAGCAGAATGGATGCAGGTGCAGGGCGATCCTGCAGCGACCATTTTTCTGGTACCATGGGCCAGGTTCCATCTAAACAGGGTGGTGAGACACATTTTGGATCATTGGTTCCTGGTAACTCAGGATCTGACTGGATGGATTCAGGTGACAACGGTAATGAGACAGGAGCTTTCTTAGTGGATGGAGTCTTCGCATATCAGGATGGAGTTCGGCTTAATGCCACAGACACTGAGCAGCTTGATAACTGATGCCAGCTCAGTGGGTTGGTGAGTTTGGATTGTTGCATTGCAAATGCAAGGCCTGTTGTGCAGAGTGCAGCAATGGAGGTCCTCCAACTGGAGGGAGCTGGAGGTGAATCATCTGGCTCTGCTTGCATTTGCTCCCATTTCGAGGGGCAAGAGTGTCCTTGTACGAAAGAACAACAACACGGCCAAATCCTATCTGAACAAAAAAATCCTATCTGAACAAACAAGGGGGCACAAGATCTCCAATATTGTCGAGGACCTCCGATCAGATCTTTCTGTGGGCACAGGACAACTTACTAGAGCTGAGAGTGATTTACATTCATGGGAAGCTGAATGTCAGAGCAGACTGATTATGCAGGGAAATTCCCTCCTCCCCGGACTTTTTTCTGACCAACCATGCCTTTCACAGGATTTGTCAGGAGTGGGGAACACTCAGACTTGGTCATGTCAGCCCAGAATACCCTTCTTCCCCGGTTCTGCTCGAAGGTAATGGAGGAGAGGGCTTGGGCAGTAGATGCCCTATTGTGTCCTTGGCCAAACAGGATCCTTAATGCCTCTCTGCCTTTCCCTCTTCTTCTGAGGTTCTTGATCAGGTTAAAGCATGAAAATTCAGTGGTGTTACTGGTAGCTCCAGCTTGGCACGCTGTTCCTGGCACCCTCTGATAATGACAATGACGATCAGAAGGCACCCCTTCTGCCAGTAGTCCCATCCTACCTAGCGTTTCACTGCCTTCAGGTCAAAGCACTGAGAAATCTAAAGCTGACGGCTTAGAGGTTGAAAGGGCAGGGTTAAAGGTAAAGGGGGTCTATGAGAAGGTAGCTTCATCCATCCAAGAGTCCAGGAGAGCTAACACTCTTTCTTCTTATTCCAGACATTGGGCCACTTCTCAGAAATGGTTACAGCTAAGCATTCAGTCCCACAGTCAGTTGAGCTGGTAAAGGTGCTGGTTTTCCTGCAGGATGGTTTTGCTCTGGGATTAAAATTTTCCACTCTTAGGATCCAGTGGGCAGCCATTAGGGCTTTTCGGACATCTTGGGGTAATTTGCAAGGTGTAGATGCGTTAGTCCAAAGGCTTTTTAAGTGATTTCTGAATCTCAAGCCTCTGGCTAGGCCATTGTGCCTGTCATGGGATCTTTAGTTATTCCTGAAAGTGTTACAGAAGTCTCCTTTTGAACCTCTTGATAGGATGGATTTGAGATTATGCACCTTAAAATACTTCTTCCTGGTTGCAATTACTTCAGGGAGGAGGTTGTGGTATCTTTATGGTGTTCGAGGACAGGGTAATTTTATGTCCTAGTCCTTCTTTCATCCCTAAGGTAAATTCAGTACTTCACAGAGAGATGGCGATTATTTTACCAGTGTGTCATCCTAATCCTTCTTCCCCTGAGAAGGTGGAGTTGCATTCTTTGGATGTTAAGTGGGCTATTCTGATTTATTTGGATAGATTTTATGATTTCAGAATTACTTCTTCTTTTTTTGTGAATTTTGGGCCTACTAAAAAGGGATCTAAACCTTCCATTCTGACTTGGAGGAGGTGGATCAAGTCTTTGATTGCATTGACATATCGAGAAGTAGGAACTCTGTTCAGTTTGGGTGGAAGGTAGATCCACTTGAGCCATGTCCACTTCCTTTGCAGAGGCTCAGGGTGCATCTTTCGTTGGGATTTGTAGGGCTGCAACTTGGGCTATGCCTTCTATGTTTGTGCGACATTACAGAGTGAAATTGACCCAGAGGAGGTTTTGGGGTCAAAGGTGCTGTTTTCTATGAAGTAATAGGAGATTTGGTTCCAGGATAAATAAACTGTTGTGTAAGAATAATCTGTTGTCGTGGTTAATGTTATTGCTTGATATGACTCATTAAGTCATTAGTTAGGGGGGCAAACAGAATGAGGGGATAATGCTTCAATTACCTACCGGTAATTGCATTACTCTGAGCATGTTTTCACCCTAATTATTCAACCTCTACCCCCACCTGTTCGGACCAGGCCAACTGTTTTAGGTTGAGCTTGTGTAAACTAAAACAGGAGGTTGTAAGGGGGTTGAGGAGAGTTTCAACTTATAGAAAGGGAACTGGGTGTGTCAGTGAGTCATGGTGGTCTCATTAAGTAATTAATTAGGGTGAAAATGCACTCGGAGTAATGCAATTACTGGTAAGTAATCAGAGCATTCCAATGACTGAAGAGAGCTGGAAGTTAAGAAGCTTTAAGAACTTTTAAATAAAGTATTTTTTTAAAGTTAAATGACACTGAACTTTGTTCTGGGGAAGACATATCTAGGTCTCTTTCTGAGGATTCTGATCAATAAGTTACCAATTATACAGTAAACCATGGACACTGAGGTCCTTCAACTACACCATAACTGAGCTGAACTGAGCTACACTTAAGGTTTGGTTTATAACAATCATATCTGACAAAATGGAGGCAGATGAGACACTTCAGCAGCTATTAAAACCATCAATATTCCTTATAAAAGGAAAAAATCATAAGTTAATCCACCAGAGAGACTGTGAGAGTAGACATCAACCAGTAGTATTACAATAGCCCACAAATATCCCATCAATGATGATATGGAGGAGTTAGAACTTCAAGCTATATTCATACCATACCTAGGCAAATATACTCAAAATGAGTTAAGACCCTCGCTGTAGTTATGGAAGGGGCATAAAGAGGAGGTGTCAGTTCCCGTTAGGAGCCATGTGGGAGGAAGGAATTCTAATACTAATACTATACCATTCCTATCCACCAAGTAAGAACAGTAGCCAGTGGAATCAAAGTCTCAAACTATTCTTAAGAGGGAAAAATGGGGATTGGGAATGAGAGGGAAAAGCATGCTGAAGTGGATGTCATGTCTCTAAGGTGTTTTTGATGACTTGGGCTGGCACACTCTTTCTGGGAGGTTTTTAATGTAACCACACACATCACTTGGTACAGCAAATTTGGGTATAACAATGTAGGCGGATACTAAATAATAGTAGTGGTGCATATGTACTAATATCTAACAATCCCCTCCCCTCTTGCTTTTACCTGATACTCTATAAGAGAAAGTTGATAACAAACTCAGGAAGTACACGGTTACCTTCCTCAAGCTTGGAAGCACCAGGCGATGAGGAGAAGTGGGGGTTGCATCCAATATGACACAGCAAATGCAAGTCATTGGGAGGTAGATCTTCAGTTGCATATGAAAACACAAGGGGAAAAGGGAAAACAAAACAAAGGTTCCAGGAGGAACATTTTGATACAGAACCAGAATTGAAGGATCAGTCTTCAGCACCAGAGGAAAAGGGATGTGGAGTAAGCAAGACAAAATCAAACCAATAGAATTAGTCATGAGGGAAAATGGTGAGAAAAGAAATCATCAGGTTTAAAGGAAAGATTAAGAATACACAAGAAAGTGAGAATGATGAAGAGACAGATTGCAGCATGCGTAGAATAAACCAAACAAAAGAGTACAATTCAAAATAAAAATAAGTAAAAATCATTAGAAGATTATCAGGGAAATTTGTAGATGTCTAGGTAGAACCAGAACAGAAAATGATCATCCCACTCAATGCTCTACCTACATAATTCTCACCAATAACAATGAATATTTTTGAGGAAAGTATGCTAACTGCTCCAACTGATATTTTAACATCTACGGAAAATAGAAATATATACAGAAGTTAAATGTCACACTTAGTGGTAGTTTGATTAAAGAGTAAACTGTATGCCACCATGTCTTGATACAAATACAAATTCTTACAGAGAGAACGGAGTACCTAACTATTCAAGCTCTTAACCAAACAGATAACAATAACTAAAGCAAATTGTGGAAGGATAATACAAGCACATGAGATGTTAGGATATGATATAATTTTAAAAATATTGATTAGAATTGTATAGCAGCAGTAAGTTTTCCTGAACTGCCAGTGCAGAGGTTTCACATGCCTTAATGAAGGCCCTGTGAACATAATAGCCTGGAACATAGCAGGGATAAGTTGGTGGCAGCTGATGATGGAGCACAAATGAGTAGGAAATGGAATAGCTGTACCTACCTTGCAAGAAACCTGGGAACCACAGACAGCTGGTTTGAGTGATAACCTAAATGCAGTAAAAGCAAAGCATTTGCTTTTACTCCAGGAGAGAAAATAGCCCTAATCTTAACTTCTCTACACAATAAGGTAGAAAGAATATGTTTAAATCATAGTAAATTCCTTATGAGAATATTTCATGGCCTATACAAGTGTTGCACTCACAGACCTGCAGTGGGATGGTTATGGTTTATATTCCACCAACAAATTAAGCAGATGAGTACCTGAGGCATTAACCATAACAATAGAATGAACGGTAGCTGGAAATCTACTACTTCTAATGGTACTAATAGGTGATTTTAGACTACCAACAGTAAATATTGAAGACCATATGTTTAACCCTTATGAGAAGCGATGGGGGACAAAGGAACACAAAAAGGGTAATATAGTTCCAGACAAAAGAGGGTGAGAAGTGGACTTTATCTTTAAAGCACATAAACTAGGAGTGATCAATGCAAAATACTCAGTGATCAACTGGAGAATAGTACATTAAGTAATTGCCATTATGTTGCTTTAATAGATTATGTGGTATTCCCTGATTAATATTTTTCATTAAAGGTAGATATGAGATTGGGAGATTTTGATTGACGTGACCGCCAACCACTAAAACCCTTATGAAACTGTCAGGGAAGATCAGGCCTAAGTGAGAAGAACACTTAAAAATATACCAATCAAACAGGAGATATTGGTCAACAAATGTCCTTAAAGAATGTATAAGCTGGATAATAGGTAACACTAACAAATGAGGATGGTAACTGAAGGAGATTTAAAAAAAAAAACTTTTACCCATCAATAAGATAACTGATTACTGATAACTGTGAAAACATAATGAATGGAGATCTGACAAAAGCAGGCTTAAATACTGCCTAAGAGGCAGATTTGTGATACCTTTAAATTGGATCAGCAGGGGAGACTCTTCTCAATAAAAGAATGCAGACGTCAATACAGAGATATTTTAAGACAGCTTAACTACGAGGAAAAAGACAGCTTTTAATCAGCAAAATGAAAAATGTCCAAAATGTTCGGGAAAAGGATAGGAAACACCATTGTGGAAGCGTTTTTTACTAATTAAAGACTGGTATAAATATTCTGTGTGAGGTATCATGTAAACTTCAATATTATGTTGTTTAAACATGACTTTGTGCACAGAGCTTTCATGAAGATATGTGTTTCCTTTAAAACACTGACTGGTGCATTTCTTTTTTTCTTCTTTCTTTCCTGTCTTCTTTATTATGCTCTGACCTGTGTCATGGTCATAAGTGTTTATTTTTTCATGACACAAATGCATTCCTCTAGTTGCAATATGAATGGTGTCTGTGTTGAAGATTCAGCTTTCTTTTCTTTTTGACCTGCATAGAAAGTTTATATGTATTAAGGTGACTGTTTAGTCTTTTAATGTTGTTTCTTTATGAATAGAGCTTGTTCACAAAAGAGTATGGAAACGGGATGATCTCATGAAGATACGCGTTGTATATATATTTTAGAATAGGGGTGGGGCTGCACACACTGAGTATGCCAATTCCGCACTCCCAAGAGAGAAACTGGGCACAATCTTTGGGGGCCGATGGGGGCAATACCCCCTGATCTTCCCCCTCTGGGGGAGGGATGGACACAAACTCACTAGGCACCAGTGAAAATGTTTTTGTTTATTAGATTTAGGGGTAGGGCTGTCCAGTAGGGTATGTCAATGTCTCCACCTCCCCTCATCCCCCCCCAAAAAAGGGCACAGTCTTTCAGTCTCCCTTGAGGAGGCAGATGAGGGCAATAGTCCCCGATCTATCCCCCTGGATGGTCAGAAAATCCACTAGGCACAAAGACTATTATTTTTTTTTTATTAGTCTAAAGGCAGGGGCTGCCCAGTATGGACATGGCTATGCCCCTACCCCCCAAAAAATGGGCACAGAGTTTATGCCCCCCTGGAGGGGCAGAGGGGCAATAGCCCCTGAACTGCAACCATAGGGTGGAGGGGGGCAGAAAGCCCATTAGGCAACAGGGACTTTTTTCATTAGTGTAATGGTGGGCCTGCCCAGTATGGGCATGGCAATGCCACCACCCCTAAAAAGTAGGCACAGTTTTTCTGCACCCCCGGAGGCTGATGGGGAATATTACCCCTGATCTGTCCCCCAAAGACCCAGGGGGAAGAAGGCCCTCCAGACACCAGGGAAGATTAAAAAGAAATAGGGTGGGAGGGCATGGCCATACCCCAACCTCAAATAAATGGGGACAAAGTGTTTATGCTCCCTGGGGAGGAAGGTGGGGTAACTAGCCCTGATTCACCCCCTCTCACCCACTAGACACCAGGGAATAAACAAATAATAGAGGGGTGGGGCACCCACCACAATGGGCATGGTTTTGTCCCCACCCAACTGAAGGGGGCAACCTCCTTTCTGCTCCCCCTACAGACCAAAGTATCACATTCCAATGATAGTATATTTGACTCTCTTGGTTGTTGATTTTACATATGGGCCAGGAGAGTTTGGCTAACTCCCAATATTGTCCGACTTACAATGGTGAACAGCAGCACTTTTTGGGCTTGGGTCACTGGCGACCTAGAAAAACCTACCAGACACTTCTGAAAAGTAGACATCCTGGGGAGTCCAGTGTGGTCATGCTTCACATGCACCCCAAACCATTTTCTTACCCACAATTCCCTGCAGACCTCCAGCTTTGCCTGAAGTCATGCATGTTCCTTACATTTCTGTGCTGGAAACTTCTGGAATCCACAAAATTCCTACCATCCAGCATTGCCCCATCTGTGTTGATAGAAACTCTGCCTCACAGGCATAGGTGGGGTAATGCTGGGTGGTAGGAATTTTGCGGATTCCTGTAAATTCTTGTGGGTTCCAGAAGTTTCCATCACAGAGATGTAAAGAAAATGTGTTAATGCAGGCAAATTGTGAGGTTTGCAGGGCATTGTGGGTAAAACAACCTAATGGGATCCATGGAAGTCACAACATCCTGCATTCCCCTAGGTGTCTGGTTTAAAAAAATTAACAGGTTGGCTAAGTTTCCCTAGGTGCCGGCTGAGCTAGGGTCCAAAATCTAGAGCTACCCACATTGGAAAAGAACATTCCATTAAAGAAATGTGAGGAAACATTGGCCCAAATTTAAGGCCTAGTACCACATTAGCATAATTTTTTCACACTAATGTGGCATTAGGCTTGCAAAATCGCCACACCAAATTAAGAAAGTAGCACAATGCATGCATTGCGCCACTTTGCAACCCTCTGTGCAACATTATGCGTGCACCGTGCATAATGTATGCAAAGGGGTGTTCTGGCACAAGGAGGCCCGCAAAAATGGTGAGGTGAAATCTACAAGATTTAATTGCGCCATTTTTTATGTCGTTTTTAGCACCTGCTGAAAGCAGGCATTAAAAGGACGCACTAATTGGAATCAATGGGCCGCCGTGCACTTTGCTCCACTAGCGTCAACATTTTTGATGCTAGTGGAGCAAGCATCACAATAGCATCAGAAATTTTTAGGCTATCGTTCCTAATATCGCCATGGTGCACCATATCTTAAATATGGCACACTAATGGTGGCGTTAGGGGAGTGCAAGATCTGGGCAAATGTTTTTAATCAATGTTTGAGGATTGCAGGGGATTCTGGGTAAAAAACGTGGTGACAGCCACGCATGTCAGCCCACCCTGGATACCCCTAGGTGTCTAGTTTAAAAAATTTTAAAGGTCGGCTAGGTTTCTCTAGGTGCAGGCTGAGCTAGGGTCAGTTTTCTGAGAAGAAATGTGGTGCGTCCATGTTGCATTTTGGGACATTTTTTGTTCCAGGCACTAGGCCTACCCACACAAGTGAGGTACCATTTTTATCAGGAGACTTGGGGGAATGTTGGGTGGAAGGGATTTTGTGGCTCCCTTCAGATTTCAGAACTTTCCATCACATAAATGTGAGGAAAAACAGTTTTTTAGTCAAACAAGTTTGAGGCTTGCAGGGGATCCTGGGTAAAGAAACGTGGTGAGAGCAATGCAATTCAGCCCACCCTCAATACCCCTAGGTGTCTAGTTTTCAGAAATTCACAGGTTGGCTAGGTTTCTCTAGATGCAGGCTGAGCTAGGGTCCTAAATCTACAGCTACCCACATCGGAAAAAGAGGGTCAGTTTGTGGTGAAAAAAAGTGCTGTGTCCATATTGTGTTTTGGACTGTTTCCTATCAAAGGCACTGGGCTTACGCACACAAGGTGCTATTTTTATTGAGAGACTTGGGAGAATGTCAGGTGGAAGGAATTGTGTGGCTCTGCACAGACTTCAGAACTTTCTATCACAGAAATGTGAGGAAATAGTGTTGTTTTAGTCAATGTTTGAGGCGTGGAGGGGATTCTGGGTAAAAAAAGTGATGATAGCCTCGCAAGTCAGCCAACCTGGATACAACTAGGTGTCTAGTTTTCAAAAACATACAGATTAGCTAGGTTTCACTAGGTACCAGCTGAGCTAGAGTTAGAAATCTAGAGCTACCCACATTAGGAAAAAAGGGTCAGTTTTCGGTGGAAAAAATGTGTCCATGTTGTGTTTTCTGCCATTTCTTGTCGCAGGTACTACGCCTACCCACACAAGTGAGGTACTATTTTTATCAAGAGGCTGGTAGGAGCATAGAATAGTAGAACATTTGTTATTGCCAATTGATTTCGCTGCATTTGTGCCTTTCAAATGTAAGCCAATGTATAAGAGAGATGACATTTTGAAAAATACCCTCCAAATCATACGGTAGTATGGATACCCACAAAATCAGAGATATAGAAATAACCATGGCTCCTAAACTCTATATCTTGTGCCCATTTCAGAATTACATAAGTTTCCTTAATACCTATTTTTCACTTTGCCTTTTTCGCTTTAAGAATTGGTCTATACTTGGTATTCAAAGAAAACCCATTGTATTGTGCAGATCAGTTGTTTGCTCTGGCTATCTTGGGTTCTTGGAGAACCTACAAACACTATATACCCGCAACCAAGAGGGTCTAGTGGACATAATGGTATATTGCTTTTGTCACTCTGCGATTGTGACAAAAATTTACAGATGAAAATGTCACACATGTCAGTTGTTTTCTAGTCATTTTCAATATTTTTATTTCAACAGTTATCTTCCTTGTGAAAACATTGAGGGATCTACACATATAAGCCCTTGCTGACTTCAGAATTTTGTGTATTCTTCTTCAATCTATAGCTTTTCTTGCTCATCCATGGGTTTCACACTGGTTCCCACTTCAAACTGGAAGTAGGTTGAGAGCAGATAAAATAGGGAAAATAGGCTACCTCTTAGAAAAATGATAAAATTGTGTTACAAAATGAGGTTTTTGTGACTCAGGTCTGCATGTTCCTGAAAGCCGGGAAGATGGTGACTTTAGTGCAGCAAACTTTTCATGGATGGCATTTTTAGGGGAAAAACTGACACTTTTATCTGGAGCACCTTTTCCGTATTTTTCTCAAAAATCTCAAATGTATACTATATTTTGGTTATTATCTCAGCCCTCTTGAGGGGGAATCCACAAATCCTGGGCACCTTTAGAAACTCCAAGATATTGGGAAAATGGGCACAAATATGGCATGGATAGCTTATGTGCACAAAATGTTATGGAGGTCTACACACAAACTACCCCAAGTAGCCAAAAAAGGGGTCATCACTGGGGGGAAAGGCCTAGCAGTGAAAGGGCTAAACTAATTTAGAGGAGCAGAGATAAACATATAGCAAAGCAGAAAATATTTGAAGCAAGTTGATTTAAATCCACAAATTGTATAAGATGTGATCACATACCTAAAAGTAAAATAACGACTTAATCTCAGCAAAATCTGATTAGTATTCAATAACAATAAATCAGTAGATGGCTGATGAAACTAAGGCTAGGTTAGATTTCATTGACCAACACACTCAACTTTGCTTTCCAAATTTATGCCTGTAATACACATAATGGGACACAGTGTGGCGCATTTACCCTATGTATGTGAAGTTGTTGAAACTATGTCAAGACAGTGACAATGTAAAGTGAATGGCAAGTGTATAACCATGTAACAATCCCTGATATGCCAAGCCTCTCTGTGTGGGTGATGGATGACATTAGAACTCGGCCCATATTTATACTTTTTTTGCGCCACATTTGTGTCATTTTCTTTACACAAAAGCGGCGCAAACTTACAAAATGCAGTTATAGGCCCATATTGACACAGTTTTAGCGCTGCATTTGCGTAATTTTTTTTTTACGCAGAAGCGGAGCAAACGTAGAAAATACAATTGTATTTTATGTTTGAGCTGCTTTTGCATCAAAAAACGACACAAATGCAGCGCTAAAAAAGTATAAATATGGGCCATATTTTGTAAGTTTGCATATGAGCCTCGGTTTGTAGTCAGGGGCTAAAAATTCATGCCGCCAAAGGATATGCCTTGTTGAGAATCCCTTCCCAGATAAACATTCAGGCAGCAAATGGTCGCGTTGAAAATGGTGTTTCAGCCAACTACAGATACGTTTGCTTTCCTGTTATACTACCAGGGTCAAGGGTCGTGGGCCATGCAGCAATTCTTCAAGTAATGTCTGTGTGTGCCAAAGTTTATGTAACCTAACTTCCTGTCATGTCATTGCAAGGCAATCAGGAGGCATGGATATCAATTTCACTTCCACTGACCCTGTCCTGCATAGAAGTCGCAGGGCTTTAGAGAAGACATTTGCAGCGGTTCAGGAGGAAAATTGTTTAACTACAGGGGCACATAAAAGAGGTGTTATTTTGGATATTGGAAACTAGGTGAACAGTAGGGAAAAACAAATGATTTATGTTCTGAAACTTTAAATATCTGCAAGCAACACACCTAACATACTTAGGGTCAGATTTACATGAAAGTGGAGCATGGTCTTGATGCACCACTTTTCTTGCATACCCTTTCTAACCCAACGACACAATGGTTGCACCGTTTACAATACAGCACACTGTGGAGGTCGTTACCAAAACAATATCACAATTTTTGCAAAGCACAGGGAGGCCCATAGATTATTATGGATGCATCACTTCAATGCCTGCCCTGAGCAGGCGTTAAAAATGACGGAAGAAATGGCGCAGTGAAATATTGTAAATTTCACTGCGCCATTATTTCGGGCCTCCCTGTTTGTGAATGCCCCCCTTGCAAACATTATACCTGACGGAGGCATAATGTGGAGCAAGGGGATGGAAAGTGGCACAATGCATGCATTGCACCACGTTGTAAATATACAGGGGTAATGGCTACCTTAATGCCACCTAAGCATCATAAAAATGACGTTATGGAGGCGCTAAGGTGTTGCTAAGGCGCTAGGGGCTTGCAACCCTGCCACTAAATTTTACAAAAGTGAGTAACAGATTTTTGGAAGTGCTTAAAGAAGACATAGGCCACTATGACCCTGAATACAAGAGGGAGTGAGATAAAGAATGTACCTGGTGAAATCAATACCCTGAGACTTGGACTTCATTTGCTGCAATAATTACCTCTAATAACAATTTCGAACCTCAGAGTGGGAAATAACTTGAAGATTTTGGTGCTCCCTGCACCGAAATCTGCATGTTGTTGTTCTTATCAAGCATTTTTCTTGGTATATACATATATATCTTTACACCCGAGGCCATAATACTAATGCAGTGCATTTTTCTTGTTTGCGGTGGGCGCACCTTTCAAAAGGTGCACCCTGAGCAAACAAGGAGAGTGCGCTGCATTAGAATAAATGAGCTGCTCCCAGGGCAGCTGCAAACTCGCTTCCCTGGGGGCAGCGCACTCAAGTGAAATATGGAGTGGCTTTGAAGCAGCCGCTCTGTGTTTCACTGTGCAGGTGGCAACCCGCCTTCACTTTTAAGGGGGGTGAGAGATCACCTTGCAGATGGGTACTGTGAGTAACTACATCCATCTGCAGTGGGATGTCTGGGGGGTCATTGGACCCCCCCTTAACCCCTACAGAAGACTGTCATCAAGGGGCGCACTAAAAGTGTGCCACTTTTTTCTGGCACAGTTAGTGCACCTCCTGATGGCTTCCTTGCCTTTGCTCCCACGTCTATAATACAGTGTGAGTGCAGTGGCAAAGAGATTTCCTCATTTGCTTGGGACCAGTCTGGGATCGCACAGATCAATAGAGAGCCAGATGTTAAACACTAAGCTCTGGTTCCCCTGATGGGATAGCCGCCCAAAAAAAAAAGCACATGGCATTAGTGCCAAGGACTGTAACTGCCTGTATGAAGTAAGGAGCTTGCATTGTGTGCTATGATCAATGACAAAAATAGCACCCAGAACTAGAAGGATCAATAATGTTATGCTGCCTTTGCTAGCTATAACTACAGTTAATGGCCTACAGGGAAGCATTCTGTAGCTGGCAGCTTCCTGTCTCTCTGGTTGGCTGGTGTGCTCTGGTGTGCTGCTGTACTCCTCTCCACAAAACACTGTGGTGGTTGGAATGCTTGAATTAATCCCAGTCACTGGTAATTAAACCAAAAGGATGTTTGAAATGTGAATGTGAATAAATTGCAGCCATTGATATTTACTCAGGGCTGCATTTTCACTCATATTTGTTGCCCTCCACACAGCCCGAGAAAGCATCCAGCAGTGTACAAATTAGTTTTGGTCCTACATCAATAGGAACGGCGGACACTGGTCTGGCAATCAAGATAACTTCTAGACTGAAAGGCAAGAAAATTTAAACTTTTGGGGATTTCATCAGCAGGGTCGGCTTCCTTTAAGGGCGTTGGGACTCCACCCTCTATTTCTTCTCTTTTTCACTGCCAGCTTAATTCAGAGTAAAATAAGAATATATAATAACTGAGTGCTAGCTGTTATATTTACCCTCACTGGGAACTAGAGTCAGGAAACCAGGGTCTTTCAAGGTACACTGGAGCATATTTATACTTTGCGCCGAATGTTCGTCAAAACTTTTGACGCATATTTGGCGCAAAACATGCACCATATTTATACTATGACGCCCGACCCCGCGGACGTCAAAATTCCTCCGTGTGCGTTATTTTTTGGATGCGGGAAAGTGCCTTGCGTTAATGACATGCAAGGTAGGCGTTCCCGCCCAAAAAATGACTTTAAGGCCTGTGCGCCTTAATTATACTCCTGCGTCATTTTGACGCACAGGATGAGGTGGGCCTTAAAAAACGGCGCCAGCCTGATGTGCTCCGTTTTTTAATGCCTGGGTGAGGGCAGGCGTTAAAGGACCTGCGGGCTCACTTCCATGGACTCTGACCATGGAAGCAGCCCACAGGTGCCCTTCCCTGCCACCCTTGCCCACCACTGGAGGACACTCATGGATGGGGGGATCCATCCCAGGTAAGTACAGGTAAGTTCAGGTAAGTATATATATATATTTTTTTTAAGTGGCATAGGGGGGCCTAATTTGCCCCCCCCTACATGCCACTGTGCCCAATGGCCCTGCCCAGGGGACTGAAGTCCCCTGGGCATGGCCATTGGGCAAGGGGGCATGACTCCTGTCTTTGCTAAGACAGGAGTCATTTCAATGGGGGTTGTGCACCAAAAAATGGCGCAAGTCAGGTTTGAGCCATGATTTTTGCCTCAAAACTGACTTGCACCATTTTTTGACGCACAATCCCCACTTTCCCCTATGCCGGCGATGCGTGGTTTGAGTCATTTTTTTTTACTCTGATCAGCCCGCAGCACCGGCTAACTTCAATCCTTAAATATGCCTCCCGCATGGTGCGTAGGATTGGCGTTAGCCGGCGGTAAATTTTTTGACGCAAACCACCGCTGGTTTGCATCAAAAAGTATAAATATGGGCCACAGTGCCCATGTGTTATGCATGACGTATTTACGCTGGGCTTATATATTCTCAGTCCTGCAGCCTTACTGCACAGAGAAGTGATTTTGTAGTGCCTGCAAATTCACTGTATAAGGCAGCCCCGGGAGCTTTAAGATACTGCTTTGTTTAAAGCTGCTTGCACGTCACTCAAGACCTGTTACTCCGCCCTCTACCCGCTCATCACAGGGTGGGGGTGAGAGTCAGAATACCTCACAGGCCCCAGATAATCCTGTCATGAGTTGGGAAACGGGTGTGATAAAGCAAGTTTCCTATTTGGACCTGCTATGTGGCTGGACAGGCCTAACAGAAGGACTGCTTTGGATCTGAGCTTCAGTGGTTTGTCTTGCAGGTACTGCATCCATCAGCCATTGCATTTCGCATGGGAGTCCTGTTGGCGATAGCCGTGATTGGAGGCAGTTGCAAGCCTGCCCTAGGTGAACTGCCAGAGAACCAGTATGTGACTCATGAACAATCTCAGAGCTCTCAGCACTGCTTGGGAACATTGCAGGAGCTTAGAAAAGGGCCGGCAGGCACAGCTATGAAGCCAGAACATCAGTTGTGAATTTCTTGTAGCATTGCACACCTTTAAGTGATCGACTATGAAAAAGCTAAGCCATTGACGTAGGAAAATTACAGAAAACATAACATGTGAGTCTTTTGATTTTAAACAACACGGGAAGTGTTTTACAGGCTGCTGTGTCCAGTGGAAACAGGATGGCTGGGGATGATGGATGGGCACATCAGATCCAACATGTGTGTGTGTAGAGCTCCTTGCTCCTTCACTTCCCAACATAGTTGAAACATGTGATGCCTAGCCCACAGCACTCTCAAGTTTTTCAGGTCTGATTTAAATTTGGGCGGCCATTCTGTTTGGACATGGGAGAGACTACTCTCTCTCTGAGGTGGCCAAACTTCTTCAATGGCCCTGGGTAGTATGAGCAGTAGGAGACATGGGTACATGCACGCCCACCCAATTTGGATGGGCGGACATGTAGTCCTTTTTTACTGTTTCTTTCCGCCAAGTAATAGTACAATTCGCACTCTGTGCTACATGGCTGCATCCTGCCGCTGTCGCCCCCTAGCACAGAATAATACCTATTGCCATGAACCGCCGTAACGTCAGGTCCTGGCAATGCTTTTATAAATGACCGCCTGCTTGGCATTCATTTATAAATTAGATGGGCAACCGTTCCATCATAGCGACAGAGCACTTATCTCCGTCTACAAGGGACCCATGGGGCTGTCCGCCGTGAACTAAATCAGCCACTAAGACCTTCACTTTTAACATAGATGGTATGGGTTCAAAGCTTCTACCATGGAAAGGATGTAAAACAGACATAACTACCTGCTGATGACTCACATTAGCAGACATGCATCATCAGTCTACTAGTTTCATGGTGTGTGTTGGTATTGCACATTTACTCACTTAACTTGTGAAGGGACACCTTACTCTTTTAAATGGCACCTTACTTTTCCAAAAGCAGTACATCTTTAAGTATGAGGCACGGGTGGATACTTAAAATACTCTTGGCATATCTGTTTATTTGACATTTTTTTAAGGATTGATGAAAATACCTCTGTAAACAAACTTTTGTTATTGTTGTTTAACAACTATACGTTTATTTACATGAATTTCTGGATATATGTATGGTGTGGGGGATGGGGCAGTGCTAATCATGCTGGTGACTGAGATTAGCAATTAACAGAGTACGTGTACAAATAGCAAATAACCCCCTTTTGGGGAATAAGGGTGTAATGTGTATCCCTCTGCAAAGCGGCATCATGGACATTGCGTGTCATTAAAAGAGAGACATTAAAACAACTGTATGATGAATCTGCCCATTTCCTTGTGCAGAGCCAATGTTTCTCCACTTGAAACTCACTTTATATTGAAAGGGAGGGAGCACATCAGTTACAGGTATTTAGAGATATTACAGGTGGCGCAACATAAGAGGCAAAGGCCACGGATGAAAATCTGCAAACAATATTTTTGTGACCAGTTTGCTAATTTGCAAACTGACCTACGTTCTACTTAGTAGGTTTGCAAATTACAAATTACTAATAGACCTACCTCATGAATATTAATGTCATAGTAGGCAAATTGTGCCCAACTTGGAATCAAAGCCATCACCGGGACAGCAGACCACCAGGTTTGTGATTGTTTTTAAATAAAGCATTTTTTTTTAAATGCAACCTGTTTTCCTTAAAGATAAACACAATACATTTACAAAAAAAATTAAAGATGTAGGTTTCATTTTTCAGGAGTAAACTGTGGTCCATGGCAAACGTAGAAACACCAATGAGGGAGCACTCACTTCAAAGTCCAACATTCATCAGATCCATTGGGTCCAATGTAAAGGAAAATTATCTTGATATGGTACAATCTTCTCCATTTAGTTCCAACTTGAAAGCCACACAGCTGTTCAAACGAACTTCTTTGGGGCATTAGTTGAACACACCATGTCAGCAATAGCAGTAGCATGTTAATACAGACATGCAACGTTTTGCTACGGACCTTTGTGTAAATACCCCCTTACATGAATAAATATGCAATTTGAGTTGTGAATTATAACTTTTGTAGGGCCGATCCTTTTGGAGGGGCCTAAACAACATGCTATTCAACTAATGCCCTGAAGAAGTTTATTTGAATGAAATACGTTGGCTGTATGGGTTTTAAACTGGAGTTAAATAAAGAAGATTGTTGTGCCATATCAAGACGGCTTCCTTTCGTACATTAGACCTAAAGAATGTCCATAATTCTGATTTCAGAGTAATTTCTCAGACGCCCATCTACCTCCTTGACACAGAGGCCCTGATTATGACCCTGGTGGTCACCAGACTGCTGCATGTTAAGACCCTGATCCCCACTCAGCCAGTGAGCGGAAACACTGTTTCTGCCCACTAGCCCAGCGGGGAACTCAAATTAGGGCCGGCAGGGTTCAGGCCGACTGTGTGGCCTGATGGTGGGATTAGTTTGGCAGGCAGCCTCCGCCACCTGCTAAACTCATAATGGGGGCCATAGCATTATCCCCTACATTCCTGCAAAATTATTCTTATTTTGCTAGTTTTCAAGCCATACTGGTCTATAAATCTTTTGGGGTGAATAGCCCCAAATGCTGTAGGCAGACACATTTCCAGTTGAAGTACATTCATTCTTTGTATTTTGCATACCTTGCTAGAGCCTTCTGTGATCTCATATCAAAATATTCTCTTGTTTTAAATCTCTTTGGTCACCATTCTAAGTTATGAGGAAAACCCAGGACCAAACATAATCATTATTTGTGTCTGACCCCAGAATCCTGAGATGTGTCATAATTTTGCAGCCCTGATCATTTCTCCCGTACACATTTCGGCTGGAAAAAATGAACATTGAGGGTATTTGCACATGGAAAAGAAGAACAAACGCTGAGTGCAGTAACTCTGATTATGTATGTTATCCCTCATTCTGACCCCGGAGAAAAAAGCAAAATGCTGTATTGATATGTCCACAGGGGGAATTATCACATGGTACTTCCTCACAATTTAAATTAAGAGCATAAATAATGGCCTCTTTTTCATTATCATAATTAGAAACCTCAGAACAATGTATTTTGACATAAATATATTCAAGTAGGGTGAAGCAATGTTTTGCACTTCTAGGTGACTGTCATTACACTATAATGTTGACTTTCGTAATAGAAGGTTTAAGGTGCAACAATTCTTTTGTTCACCGTTTTCTGTGAGTATTGGAAACCCCAAATATTCAGCCTTTTCCATGTTTAGATGCTATAACAGTTTTAGACTGAAATAATAGATGTATATTCAGTTAAGACGTTGCCTCACACTCTTCAGGAGGGGGTCATGCTGTTCCTATATAATTTCTAGCAGATATGTTACGTTTTCGTGTTCAGTTATACTGACATCTTGAGAACCCTGAAAGGCTCTTCACAAAATAGATGATGTGCTCCACAGCAGAGTGCTCCACTTTGGATATGAGGTGCAACAGGTTTATAAGAGGAGGACCAGCCTAGGACATGACTGGTGGTTAGTAACAGCTGATTATATCTGGGGCCTTTTTACTTCCAGCCTGTGTTTTGGAAGAAGGCTACTGGCACTCACTAGTGAGATTCGAAGCTTGTCAAATCTGGGGCTCTTTGCTTTACCCCAAATGTGTCAATATGTTTTTTTGGTGTGTACATATATGAGACAACGGGCGACTCCTATTCAGCAGTTGCCTCTTAATTGTGTAGCCTCAAAATGGTGGGTTCCAATGGAGAACAGATGGTTACATGATCAACGGCTACTCTTTCTCTTCCCCCGGCTGTTCACTCCTACTTCCCCATTGGTCGTGCCCTGAGCAGTAGGGAGAAGCACTTTAGCACTGCGTGTTCCACACACCAGTCTGTGCAAGCACTGGCAGATAACCCCAAGAAGAGGACACTGCAAAGAAATGTTGCAGAATGGCCACTGGCTCACACCAGTAAAGAAGATGTGATCTATTTTTGTTCAGTGTATGATTGTCCAATGTTTGCTGGGTTAACCTTTGGAAGGAGCAATGCAACATTCTCTACAGCCTTTCATTGGTTTGTGCCCGTCAGGAGTAAATCCAATATCACTCAGAGTATTGGTGGATGCTTTGCATCGCTATGGATTCTGGACATTCAGAGAGTTATGGGTACACCTCATCACCATAGAAACTGGCACCACACAAACACGGATGTGCTTGCCTTTGGTTGGTTCTCTATGAATGTTTAAATATAGCCCAGCTTTGAATGACTTACTGGTTTGCCATCAACTACCACAAAAGTTTGTTATGAGCTGAGATGTATTTAATTTATATCTTCTTTGAAGCTCTTTGCATGAGTACAGTGGGAGCGACTGAAACTAATGGCCCTTGAGCAGAATAGCAACCTGATGAGCTCTTTTGCAGCCATAGAAAGTTTTTAAAGCCAAGGAAAAAACCTGCTGATGTGGAAAAATCAGGACAGAGTATAGACAATAGGGCCAAGGTCAATTTGAGAACTGAAAGGGGCCTGTCAAAGGAATGCAAATTGACTCTCCACACATGTATTCATGTCTCCTCTTTGGGAAAGTTACCCCTTTTGCATCAACATCACTGAGAAGGTAACTCAAGAAAACTCAATGGTAACTCATGCATTGATTGAGAATGGTACAAGGTGCTCCTCTTCTTCTGTTGAATCTACATTGTTTACTGTTCAATGTGTGGGTCTACTCCTGCCCCCTCTTCAGAAGAGACCAACAGTGCTATTTGCAGTACTGACCTCACAACCCAGTGGCAGGTTTTGAACATCAAGTTGATCAAATGAGCTGCACCAGATTGTAGCAACAGTGGAGTCACAAACTGATATTTTAGCTGCATTTTGTCATTTCAACCTGGCAGTAACTTACCATCTCCACTTGGGAAATCTTCTAGCCTTCTATGGAGATGTTGTAGCAGCAGTGGCCAAAAGTAGTACTCCATGTTGGGAACCTCTGCTTACCACATTTCTATGTCAATTTCAGAGTCTTCAGTTTGACCCTCAGATCTGCACCAATCCAGATAAAGGACCAAAATATACTTTCCCGTTTAAAAGAATACACTCTATTGGTGGAGGAAGAAGCTCACTATGAAAGGTGTAAACACAAAGGGAGGATCACCACCTTAATTAGGGCAACTGTGTCCATGATAGACAGTTGGAGTTTCTTCCAGAAAGGCTGGGATTTCCAGATGTCCTTGAGTACGTTGGAGATTATTTTTTAGATGAATATTAACTAGTGAGTGATGTCCAACTTGAGGATGAATTTTAAATAGTGTCTGCTTTCATCTTGGTGCACTGGTTTAACCTTTTAAAAATATTAATTAGGCTTTTATAGTGTCTTATAAATAGTATAAATGTAGGTTATGACAGTATTTGTAGATTGCAAATGTAGGCAATGAATGGCTAATAGTAGCACACATGACATTGGATGGAAGGAGACTGGTGTTGATGGGCAAAAAGGGCATTGCCCTGACTCTTGGGGGAGTGGCAAGAACAGGGAAATAAACAGAGCAGCTGAAAATAAATTACTGCTTTGAGACAGTATGCTGTTGTTCCTGGGTCAACTCTAGTAAACTTTGCAGATGTCCTACTTTTTTCTTGGACCTGCATGAACAAGCTACAGCAGTGACATCACAGGAAAGGGAATGCTGAATTATAAACTCAAGGATCCGGTTGCTTTTGGGGTGCATTAACAGTGGCCCTGGGAGGAGGTTGCAAAGCTCCATTCACTTCAATGGCTGGGGGTGGGGCAGGCCGATGAGGACAAGGAGGGCGGGTTTGGGTGGAAACAATTTGTTGATCATCACAGAGGGGCAGGCTGTAGGAGGGGTTAGTGGTCTGTTCTAGAGGCAGTAACACGTTTAGTACTGAATTTATTATTAATATGGCGCTGAGCATGACAGTGTGCTCCTTATCTCGACTCCTATTCCGTAGAGGCCCAAGAGAAGAAAGAAACCAGCTGCAGACAACAATTGTACTAGAGGCCTGACAGGTATGTTTCAGTGAAGCTCCTGCATCAAGGGCATCGTCACCCCCACCCCACTCCCTGCTTTAACAGTTGCAGGGATGTGGGGCTCTTAATGGGCCCCATGTGTCTGCAACTCAGCAGACAAAGGCTCATAGTGAACTTGGGAGGGTGAGTGAGTGAATGGAAGGATGGGTGGATGAATGAAATGGTGGACGGATGGATAGATAAATGGATGAATGAGTGAAAGGATGGATATAGAACGGAACAGTGAAAGGGAGAGAGGGTGTGTGAGTGAAAGGGAGGGTGGACGGATAGATGGATGAATGGATGGTGAAAGGGTGAATGGATGGAGGAGTGAAAGGATGGATCAATGGATGTTACGAGAAAGGATGGATGGATGAATGAATGAATGAGTGAAAGGGTGAATGGATGAGTGGAAGTGTAAAAGGATGGATGAATGGATGAAATTAAAGTATGGATGGATGAGCGAAACAATGGATGAGTGAAAGGATATATGAAAACATGGAAGAGTGAAACAGTGGATTGATGATTGAAAGGTAGGGTGGATGGATTTCTGAATGAAAAGTTGGATAAATGAATGAGTGAAAGGGTGAATTCATAACTAGATGAAGAGATGGTTGAGTGAGTGCAAGGATGGATGGCTGAGTCAAAGGGTGGATGGATGGCTGGATCCATGGATGGGACAAAGGGTGGATGGATGGGTGTAAGGATGGATGGCTGAGTGAAAGGGCGAATAGATGGATTAGCCAAAGGGAGGATGATGGATGGATGTAGTGAAAGCATTAATAAATGGAACAAAAGGGGGAATGGATGAGCGAAAGTATAAATGGATGACTGAAAGGATGGATGGATGAAAGGGGGTGAATAAGTGAAAGGATGAATAATTGATAGGATGTATTGTTTTGCTGGATGGGTGTCCCTTGACCAGTGGCAGCTGTCCGTAATGGGCTCAACAGATACACACCACACCCTCCTTTTTTGTGGTCTATTTTTATTGTGTCAAGAGTGAAAAATTATTCACTCTTTGTACAATATAAATAAAATGCAGACCCGCTTCGGGTCCAGCAACAAACTGAGGCAGCTAGTTACATTATTTGATTGCTGACACAGGCGCACAAAGGTGCCTGCACCATTCCAGCACTGTGAGCATGTCTGTGTGACTATGTGTGTGAGTTAAGGTGAGAGAGAGTTAGTGAAGGAGTAAGTCAGAATGAGAATGAGTGACAGTAATGACGAGTATGTGTGAGAGTGAATGTGAATGAGTGAGGCAGAATGACAGTGTAACTGAGTGTTACTGTGTTTGAGACACTTTAAGACAGAGTAATTCAGAATGAGTGAAAATTAGTGGTATTGAGTGAGACAGAGTGGGTCAGAGTAGAATGAGCAAATCTGTGTGAATTGGTGGGACTGAGTGAGTCAAAGTGAGCCAGTAAACTTAGGGTGTTATTTACATGAGGCCTGAGCCGACAGAGAGTTACTTTTTTAGATGCTCCGGTGGTGCTGTACTCTCAATCAGATCTATGAGGCAATTCAAATCTAGCCTGCTGGCTTTGCATGGCTTCATAGATATGGAGTAAGGTAAGGCAGAGCACTGCGCACAACACCCATGGACTTTGATGCTGCCCCAGATTTACAAAGTCATGCCTTACACATCCCCAGAGCAGGCATTCTGCAGCACACATAGAACGAGGACAACGCCTCCATGGATTTTTTTTGGTTCAGGAAGATACCCCTCCTGCACAAAAACAGTCTACCAACAACGCAGAACAAGGGTGCCTGCATTGGTGCTAGGCATCAAATTGTGCGCAGGCTGCAAGGACAGGAATGCATGTATCTCGTAGATATGGTGTATTCCTGCCCTTTCGATTTGGCATAGGGCAGCGCAGCTAAGAGACATGTGATGCTGTCCTACGCCAAATCTTTGTAAATGTGATCCTCAGTGCAAGGTGGCTTGAGGAGCCATCATGGAGGACGCTAATTAGAGGAGCTCCGCAGCACCACGGAATTTTCCTGCAACATATGACCGACATGAGGGGAACTGCAAACAAGCAGCAGCACACACAGAACATCGAGGAGCCATAGAGGTGGAAACCAGCTCCCGCTTCCTCCCAGAGACTTTAGATGGCCGAGGCGTCCCGCGGCAGCAACGCAACCCAGGTGACAAAACGGCGCACTGAGCGCTGGACTAGCCTTCGGCGAAATTGAAGCCACCCAACATCAGGGCTCTCCGTAGGCGCCAGCCGAGTGCCACTGATGGTGCCATGAAGCGGCAGCACCCCAAACTCAGGGATAAGGAGGTGGGCTGGATCCGAGGACTGACTGGTGGCGGTTCAGTTTTTGAAAGGAGACAAGGCTGCATGAAATATTGGAGCACACTGGGTCTTCAGGGGATGCCTTGCTGTGACGTCAGGGAGTAGGGGGCTCCCTAAAGTGACCGGGCCCTGTGGAATGGACTCCCGAGCTAGAGAGTCAGCGGGCGTGACCTGCTGCAGGCATAGTTGTGGTGGCTCCCGGGCGGTGGAGCTCCACACAGAGTGTCTGTGTGCGGGGGCTGCACCAGTGTGCCCCTGTTGTGCTGCTGCCCTTGCCCGCGCTATTGGAAGCTGCGCGCTACCTGTGGAGCTGTGGAACTGGGCATTGTGAGGTGACTATCGGACGCTTCCTGCTGGACGGGTGCAGCTTGCAGTGGCTGTGTGCATTGAGCTCAACTGGCCCCCGCTAATGACATATTGCAGGACCTGACGACGTAACGAGTGTGATGGTCTGGAGGCACAGGGCTGGGGCAAATGAGTTATGTGATTCATTCGTGTGATGTGACCTGCTGACAACACCATTACACCTCCATTTCTAGCCAGCGGAATGCACGGACAACAGCCGAGCCCTGCTGTTATTAAGTACATATAAGGAATATACGGTACAGAGTGAGGCACTGACGGACGGGCACGGAGCACGCTGTATCAATTCAATGCCCCTCACAAGACACTGCGCTGCTGGCCATGGGTCATCAGCGAACCATCTACGTCTCAGTGCCGGGGTACCCCACTGAAATCAACGATTACTATGGAGAATGTAGAACACCACAGCGCCTTAGAAGAGAAGCTCGATGCTGTATGATTGCCTGTTGATAGCACGCGGACCTCAATAGAGTCTGAACTAGACACAGTCTCCTCATGTCTGAGTCACCTCCATGAGGACCACAGAAAGCTAGCAGACAGGGTGGCACTGGTGGAGCAAACTTTCACGGCCTTACCACCCACAACGACCAACCTGGAAGCATCCCTGAAGGAACTATCAGAAAGAGTGCGAATATTGGAGCAGCGGGCGGAGGATGCGGATGGCAGATCCCTTAGAAACAATGTTCGCCTGATGGGCCTGCCAGAGGGCACCAAGGGGCCTGATCCCGTGTGGTACATCGAAGGCTGGCTGCGCACAGCTCTCCCCCCCCCCCCGGATACACGTACCCACTTTTTCTCCATTGAACAGGCACACAGGGTCCTGGCCCGACGACCTCCAGAGGGGCCCAACCCATGACCGATGGTAATACGATTTCTTCATTACCGTGAAAGAGACATAGGCCCTCATTACAACATTGGCGGTCCAGCTCCGCCACGCTGGCGGAGGCGGTAACACCGCCGACGGCGTGGCAGTGCTGGACCACCAGATTTTGACCATGCGGTGATCAGGCTGCAAAGCAGCCAGTTCGCCGCCTGTACCGCCAGGGCGGTCGGACCGCTGGGGCGAAGGTGGACCACCTTCACCCCGGCAATCCACGATAGACCACCAGTGGTATTAGGAGGCTCCTTTCTGCCAGGGATTCCCCGATGGCAACACCGTCAGGAAATCCTTGGCAGAAAGGATACTGGCAACAGGAATCTACATTCATGACGCCAGTATGCGACATCCCCAGCCCCCCCACAGCCACAGTCCCCCCTGAGCCCCTAGAGACCCCCCACCCCACCCAAACATTGCCACACACACACACACACACATGCAATCACATATTCACGCACTCATACAGACACACACATACACTCGCACACACTCCCACCACCCCTGCATCCCTTCATGCACACACACACTCACAACAACACACATACATGCACACAAACCCCACCCCCTCCAATCACACAAACGCACACCCCCATGCGCACACACACCACTCTTCACCCCCCCATCAGACGGGCACTTACTTTTACACAGTGGACGTTTGGGAGGGGATGGAATCCTTGAGGCCTGTTCCGGCAGCACTGCCCCATCGCCACAACCCCGCCACGCCTATTACCAACTCGAAATAGGTGTGGCGATGTTGTGATGACGTGGCAGTGCAAGCGGAGCAGCCGCCACTGCATCGCCAACTGCTAGTATCGCTGCTGGCAGCTCTGCGCCCAAATTCTGGCAGAGAGCCGCCAGCAGTCATAATAAGTGGCTGGTGGGGTTTCGGCGTTCCCCCGAAGTCCTAATGAGGGCCATAGTGTTCAAGGAATACTGCTTAATGATGGAGATATGGGTGAGCAAAGCCAATGTAATGTTCTTCCCAGACTATACGGTTGCCATATAGAAGCAGCATAATGATGTCCTAGCAGTGAAGCAACGTCTTCGTGAAATGAGATTTGCTTACTCTCTCCTCTTCCCAGCTAGGCTTCAGGTAGTAGCCGCTGACACCACGCACTTCTTCACTACCCCGAGGAAGCATGGCACTGGCTGGAGAGCCCTGATACCGGTACTACTTGATCGGCACCAACAAAGAAAGACAGTATCCAGTGGAACCACAGAGGGCAACGTCAGATGAAGACACGAATGGACAGGGACCTTCCTGCAGTTCCAGATTTGGAGCAGAGAATCCATGGGTGGCATAGTGCCTTACAGCAAGCAGCTGCACTCTCAAGTGTGGGATGTTGCTCCAGTCCAGATGTCCCAGACTCCCCATCTTCCGATAGAGAGAGTTCTATTATCACATGGCCGTCTCTCCAAAGCTCACATGTTCCTCCAGCTATAACGCCACAGACATCAGACATCATTTGAGCTCAACTGTCTTTATATTTATGTTTCTATTCATGCATACGTAGCTATTGATAATGTATGATGCTCCTTATATGGTTGTGAACGTTGGACTGTTTGTAAAGTGGTGCACAATGCAGTCCCTCTGTTGTTACATACTGCGAGTCCTCATCTGGTCCCCCCTGCCGTAAGCCCAACTATCTTTTGTCTTAGTTGTTATCACACAGTTTGGGTGGCCACTTGTTCTAGTGTGCTACTATTTTGGTATTCGCTATGTTCTTGTTACAATATGTTGCCAATTGTTCCCCGCCCAATAACCTATTCATCACAAGACAACTCATGAAGTTGCTTACCACACATTGCTCTGCTCCCTCACACACACTAATGACACTATCAGCTGTTGGGCACATATGTGCTGCGCCCCCAGTTGTTCGTCTTACATATGACGGCGCACATCAAATTAATAACATTGAACATTCATGGCATGCATATTCCAGTGCTTTGCTATGCCATATACTCCTATCTGAAGCGCTGCAATGCTCATATATCTGTGTTACAAGAGTCTCACCTAACGAGCTCAGAGGTAGATGTGCTTAGACGAAAATGGCAAGGCCAGGTATATTCCACAAACTACTCGTCTTATGCGAGGGGTGTTAATACGGCTTAGGCCGGAGATCCCTTTTGATCTGATAGAGCAGGTCGCAAACGCAGACGTCCGGTATGTGTTTGTTCGAGGCCAGCTAAGTGTTCGTCACATCCTCGTTGGTAATATATATATGCTCCCAATGTAGACCAGGCCTAATTTTTAAGTGCACTCAATTGATTGCTGGCACGATGGAGCGATGTCTCCTGGGTGATTGGTGGGGACATTAATTGTGTATGCATCTGGACAGGTCCTTACCACCATTGGAATGCACTACTGCTACCTCTAATGCCCGCTCTTTAGTAACCTGGCTTCACCATTGGCTCTTGACGGACGTCTGTCATCATTATAATGCTGCGGCTAGAGTATACTCCTTTTACTCAGCCCCTCATGATTTACATGTCCGGCTTGACAGGCTACTCTGTACAACCAACCTGGTCCCAGCAGTTATGCAGACCGATTATCTGGGCCGTACCCTCACAAGCCCCAATACCTTCAGCTCAACTGGGATGGGACCACCCAGCCTTCTGCCCCCACGTAGAGGTTGCAACCTGCAATGTTGGAAGACCAGGCATTCCGTGAGTCGACTGGCCAGCAGATAACTAGTTACTTTGAACTTGATGCAGACACAGCCTCATCTCATTCAGTGGAATGGGACGAATTTAAGGCTATGCTGCGAGGTCACTGCATGGGGCTTGATTTTGGTATGCGTCAGCAGCTGGACCAAGAGGTGTCCGCTGTGGAGCGACTGCTATTGCAGCATGAATCAGAAGTGGCTGGAATCCTGATACCCTACCTGAACTGTAAGCCGTACGTAAAGCCCATTCAGAACTCCTTGAACACTTGAGGTGCCTTAACTATGTAGCCCACTTGGCCAACACGCATGCAAAGACAGCTAGAGCCGGAGCGCTACTTGTCCGATTGATACGTCAAGAAACTTCCCATAGTACGGTAATGTCTATCCGGACACAGACAGGTGACTCATTGTACACACAGGATTCAATCCATTCAGCATTTCAAGCACATTATGTGTCCCTGTATAGCACGGTCTCTCATCCTCCCCTCAATGAGACTCACCTATTCCTCACACAGCTGCCCCGTCCCTGGATCACTGCCAAGCAATATTCGGAACTAGATTGTTCTCTACTGCCGTCCAGGGTGCAAGAAGCCATTCGCTCTCTCGCCAATGGCAAAGCGCCAGGCCCAGATGGGCTGCTGGCCGAATTTTATAAGACATACTCAGCTCAGCTAGCACCTAAATTGCTGACTCTATACGAGGGAGCACTGGCACAAGTGCCCTTACCCCCTACGTTGAGAGAGGCCACGCAGGTCTCCCTACTAAGGCCGCATAACGACCCCATCAGTCTATACTCCTGCAGAACGCTGGCACTCCTCAACACGGATTATAAAATATTAGCCAAAGTTGTTGCAATGCGACTGGCTCCACTGGTGCCTGCATTAGTGCATGAGGATCAGAACTGTTTTGTGCCGGGCTGCACGGCATCCCTCAACCTGTGTATATTTTTTCGTATGCTCCCCACTGCTGGCCACGAGTGGGCTGCCTAGTGATAGACCTAGAGAAAGCATTTGACTCGCTGGAATGGCCTTACCTCTTTGCAGTTTTGCCAAAATATGGCTTTGGCCTGTGTTTTGTACAACTGGTGAAATAATCCTATACGCTCTCATCAGCCCGAACCAAAACGGGGTGGCTCATGTCGCCCTCCATTTGTATGAGGAGAGGCACACAGCAGGGGTGTCCTTTATCTCCTCTGCTCTTCACTCTGGCAGTAGAACCACTGGTGGTCACACTCCCCAAGGCGAGGCACTCTTGGGGCATACCACTGGGAGATGCGGATGACCTTCTAGTGTATGTTAGTGATATAGCAGAGTTCCCCAGAGATATAATACAATTATTATGCAAGAGTCTCTGGCTTGCGAGTAAACTGGGCCAAGTCCTGTGTTTTCCCATTGTCGCCTACTGTGTCTGATGTAGCCCTCACATCAATAGCCCCTGGCCTAACTTGGCAATCCAGCACTTTTCGGATTTTTGGCATACAGGTCTATCACATGGATACTGATCTGTTTGATGGAAATCTGATATGTGCTGTGTCGAACTTGCGTTGACAGATGACATTCTGGAAGACGCTGCCACTAACAGTCATGTGCAGAGTAGCCCTTGTTAAGATTATAGTATTGCCTAGGCTACTATATTATTTTGTGAATCTGCCATTATATATCCCGGCTTCCGTTTTCCAATCTATGGTGCGAGAGATCCGTAATTTAATTTGGAACACCTCCTGCCATAGGATAGACCTCTCCAGACTTTATCGCCCACTAAATCTGGGAGGTTTGTCACTGCTAAATTTGGGACATTACTACCTGGCTGCGCTGCTACAATGGGTGGCCTGTTGGTTCTCATCACGATAACTGGAGGACAAAGGCAATGACCTTCCAGCGTCGTCACTTTGTAAATTACTTCATTTATTCAACCCCTGTGCTAAATCCACTGCACCAACGCCCATGTTACTGAACTTAGCATACCGCTGCTACCGTAGGTGCTGTTACCTAACCAGGGGCATCACACCCTATACGCCGGCTATGCCACTATTAGGGACACCACATGGCGCATATACTGCGACATCTGCAGAACTACCTACCTGGCACGAAGCAGGAATATATACTCTAGGGGACCTCTGCTCAGATGGCACCCTCCACACTCATGACACACTGATGGAAGCCACTGGTCTGCAGTCAGGTACCTTTGTATTGTGTAGCTCTCTTAAGCATACCTTGCAACGTCCATGGGGTGGCCTCATGAGGGAACCCCAGGTACATTACATACTACAGTATCTGCATGTATTCAGAGAGGGGAGGCATTTAATAAGCTGGATAGCAGACTCTCTGCGTACACATACATCTGGCCCACTTGTGGTCCTCTGAGGGCGATGGGAGGGGGTGGGGGGGACTTTCACGAACAAGGAATGGGCGACCATTTTAGGAACCCCCATGAACATTCCACTCATCACGCTCTTTCGCCTCATACAATATTATATAGTTCAAAGAGCCTATCTCACACCCGAGAAAATTAACAGATATTTTAACCGGATAGCTGTTGCTTACCCACGATGTCAAAACCTGGGGGTGGACTTCCTGCACATGATGTGGTCTTGCCCCACTCTGAGCCACTACTGGTCTTCGATTCTAGCTAGCTTAATGCACTGTGTAAACCGACCATTACCACAGACATGGGAGACATGCATTCTGTGATTGTTCCCGAGGGGCAGAAAATTGAGAGCAACATCCCGTTTTCTGGATCTAGGATTTTTAGAGGCCAAGCCCCTTATAACCCATAAATGGCAGTCTCCTGAACTGTTGGCACACGAAGCATGGGTGCGATCGCTGATTGTCTGGGCGAGAGCAGAGTGCACTGCTCTTTGGTGCGAAGAGGTGTCGGGGCTATGTAAGTATCCTCTTGCGTCACAATGGAAACTAATGTTAACGACCCTCAGCAATCCATTGGTACCTGCGCCACTCAATTCTGATCCCCCTACTGTAAGCAATGCATGATTGTGACAGCGTGCATATAATCTACCACACTGCATATCGGTACACGTGGGCTGAACAGATAGACACCCCCTTCATTATGGAGGCAGATGCGTCAGATAAAAGCCACATAGACTGTATGTGTGGGGACAGTTTGCCAAGCACCTATAATCTGTATAACAGCTATGCTAATTCTGCTATGTAGGTACATAGACATGTTTTGCCTACGCCTTTCTCTTCTCGTATGTTTATTGTTGTGAATTGAAGTTACATGCAAGCGCGTAGATCACCCGAGCCTTTATACTGTACTATGTCATCTTTGAAGTATAAATGCAATAAAGAAATATAAAAAAAAATTAGATCCTCAATGCAAGAGAGTGTAGGAGAACCCTTCAAGAAGAATCTCATTGGAATTCGAACCAAGGATTACGCCCCACCACTTTTAAAGGTCCCTAGACGGCTCTACTGACATTTTGTCCTTCTCAGTAAAATAGTTGGCTCACAGAGTGCAGTACAACATTATTGTACTGTACGATATAAAAGATAGCGTGAGTAATAAATGTACACAGATTAAGGCATTAAACACCTTCTACTACAAAACACATTCCGAAAATACATAATCCAGTTACGTTGCACTCAAAAACACACAAAAACTAGAAAGCAAGTAGAAAGACATAGGTTTTATTTGCTATTAATTACAATATCGAGGCAAAAATAACCAGATGTTTTCTGAGCTAATGTCTTGCACTATCTTTAATCAGAATGCATTTGCCATTAAATAACATTTTATTGCTACAAATGTGGATGTGAGGCCTTTACATAGGTGGCACCCCTCTCTCCTAGTGCCTCAGCAGAATGCGAATGCGCACAAACTTGACAGACTTCACCCAGAGGGCAATTGACAATTAAGAAAAAGCACAGTCTAAAATAACACACCTTATGCCAACTGGCTTCCACGCAATGCTTAGCAATGAATAGCAACAGACGGGGGAAACAGAGCTAAAAATGGCGCCAGCTGAACTGGCACCGGTAACTCTTCAACGTGCCCCTTCCTGCAAAAGAGCCCAGCAGCAGAGCAGGTAATTTTGCAACCATTCATTAATGACAGTTGATCTGCAACAGGAACAAATAGTCATATTGTCGAGCAAGCAAAGCAGGTGTGACCCGAGACATGGCAGCTTGTTAGTAAAGTGTAAGAAATGACTATGCACCATACCACAGTCACCCGTCAACCATTGGGACTATGTGGATCATTACAACCCTGCCGGTCCAAGACCGCGAGGGCTGTTGTGACGGAAGCACCGCCAACAGGCTGGCGGTGTTTTCTGGGTCATTACGACCGCGGCAGAAGCGCCGCGGTCGCACCGCTGGGGCTGGCGGTTTCCCGCCACAATGGCCCCAGAGGTTTTAATCCGCCAGGGCAGCGCTGCCCAGGGGATTACGAGTCCCCCTACTGCCAGCCTTTTCCTGGTGGTTTGAACCGCCAGGAAAAGGCTGGCGGTACGGGGAGTCGCGGGCCCCTGGGGGCCCCTGCACTGCCCATGCCACTGGCATGGGCAGTGCAGGGACCCCCTGACAGGGCCCGGTGCAGCTTTTCACTGTCTGCTATGCAGACAGTGAAAAGCACGAGGGGTGCAACTGCACCCGTCGCACGGCTGCAACACCGCCGGCTCCATTTGGAGCCGGCTCCTGTGTTGCGGCCGAGATCCTAGCTGGGCCAGCGGCCGGAAACCAGGTTTCCGCCCGCCGGCCCAGCGGGGATTTCAAAATGACCGTGGCGGGCGTGTGGCTGCATTGGCGGCCGCCCGGCGGTCAGATCTTGGCGGGCGGCTTCAGCCGCCTGCCAAGGTCATAATGAGGGCCTATGTACCGTGCGTGACCCGCGGGATGTCCTGACACACTAGCCTGGTGTACCATGGAGACTCGCTCATTAACTGTCAATTAAGTGTAACAGTGACCATGTGTCCAGTGCTGGACCTTCAAACAACCCTCCCATGAACCCAGAAACCAGAGACCACACCACGAAAAATATAGTTAGTGGAGTAATTAGCATAAATAATGTGCAATAATGTCATTTATGAAAGGAAAGAGATGTCACAACTCTAACATTCTGGTCAGTTTAATGGGAAAGGTTCTATTTTCAGGTCAAATCAGAAGTACAAACTTTCCTCTGTACTTTATGTAAGCGCGCATGTGTGTGTGTGCATGTGTGGGTGCACCTGTGTGTGGGTATTTGCCCATAATAAATATGACAATGGCTAATGTGTCCTAATAATTATTTGTTGGAATAATACATGAGATAATGTAAAATAAAAAACCAAAAGCCACTGAAATACAGTTATAGTTTAGTCAAAAACTGTAACTTGCACACCGGTCATGCACTAATTAAAGTCACCTATCTCTAACCAAACTCTCAGCACACATTCTTGTCCCTTTTTTGTTTTTTTATTTTAGCATCATAAGCAACGTAAAATGTGACGTCATAAGCAAGTGATGATAGGAGCACAAGTTTTTTTTACTAAAAATAATTGGAATCTTTCAGTGTTTTGGGGGTTTTGTCTTCTCCTTTTTTAGGTCCCAGTCTAATAGCTAAAGAAATTTTGGGGACTTTCAGAAAGTTGACTTAGGAATGCATTGTGCCCACTGATTAAAATTGGCTTTGTGGTTTATAACTCACATTTATTTTCTGGCTTTCTATTTGCTTGCTTTATATTTACATTATGCTCTCCAGGTTCACTTTGTCCATCCTGTTGCCTAAACTGTGTTTACTGTATTCTTCCACAAACTTACTTGCTGTAAACAGCCATTTAAATCTTGTTCTTATATTGGCACACTTGCTGTGCATTCAAAGACCAAGGTCAAATGTCAGGCACAGTCATCTGAGGGTGCTTGTTTACTTTTCTTTCTCAGACTTCAAAGTGAGGGGATTTATGTGGACAACTTGCTGGACAATGGATGTAGGAAAGATGTTTTCTCTAGCACACAACATTTAAATGAATTGCGTAAGTATATCAGAATTAGTAATACAAATTAAGCACTTTTTTTGGTATTTCTGAAGTGTGTTAGAACAAAAACCTTACTATGATCAAAACAAATCATTACACTATGTGATGCAATTTCCACACCTTTTTATTTGTGCACTGTATAGTTTTATTAGTAAAACTGTAAATCTGTGCAACGGTAATGATCATTTCAATTGAAAATGTGTTGTCTGTAATGGCAGTGTGCTACCATACCAAGCATACTTCACTCTACTCTGAACCGCTCCACAACCTTGCACTCTCCTCTGCACCACCTCACTATATGCCACTGCACTGGTCACCACTCCAGTCTACGCTACTGCACTCTATGCCACTTAACTCTATGGCTCTCTACTCTTATTGTACACTCTACTCTATGCCAATGAGCTCTTGGCACTCTACTCTACACCTCTGTACTCTTTGCCACTGCACTCTACACCACTCTAGTCTAGGCCACACCAACCTACTCTGTGCAACTCCACTCTATGTCACTGCACTCTACGCCACTCTGTAACACTGCCCTCTATGCCAGTGCACTCTATGTGATTTTTTATGATGCTATTGATGTACTCTGCAGGAGCAGCACCAAAGTTTTGGCACTACTCCTGCATAGTACATAGGGGCCAATTATAAATAATGGTATGCCCCCATTTAACGCCTGCTCTGAGCAGGCATTAAAAGTGTTGAAAAAAATAGTGCATGGAAATCTCTTAGATTTCCTTGCACCATTTTTCGGCCCCCCAAACAGGGGAATGCCCCCCTTGCATACATTATGCCGAGTCCAGGCATAATGTGGCGCAAGGGTTTACAAAGTGGTGCAATGAGTGCATTGCGCCACTTTGTAAAAATGGCACGGGGAAAATGCCACTTTAGTGCCGCCTTAGCATAAAAAAATTATGCTATGGCAGCGCTAAGGTGGCACTAGGGTCTCTTAAATATGCCCCTTACTCTGTCCTGAGTTTATTTTAAAAAAATATAAAAGGGGGCAGGATAGAGATCCCCTGCCCTCCTAGCCCTTATGAGAGTGTCCCAGAGGGACCACCCTAGGCCATACGATTTTTTGATGGCTCAATCCTGTGTGAGTCCTTTGTGACGCCTGCAGTATTGTGGCAAAAAAGACCCTAGAACACCGGTCAAAGCTTTCTACTTCATTAATTCAATGCCCCGGGCGGGCCAGGGCTTGGGGACTATTTTTATTAAATAGTTGGGGAGGTGGTTGTGAGTGGGACCCCACTACTTGAGTCATTTTCGGGACTCAGGGACCCCATTCTTTGGGTCAAATATTAAATACAGGGGAGGGGGGCATACGGCCCCCTTCCCAAGCACTAATGAACCCTGGACACCCCATTCCCTTGAGCTGATTTATATAAAAAAGGGGAGGATGCATGCGGGCCCCCTCCTCCAAGCCTGTAATGGCCCTGGGAGCCCCATCCTCTGGAACGGCTTACTAACTGTGTCCGGAGGACCCCACTACTGGAGCACAGTAGTTTCCCTGCCTGCTCCCATCCTGCGGAAGATTTAAAAATGCTCTCGCCAGATGGGGCAGACTTTTGTTTCCCTGCCCGCGCTCTTGTGAAAAACAGCTGCTTCCACCAGGCAGTAGCAATATTGGTTCCAGATGCACCCAGGATAGATGCATGTGGTGAGCAGGGGGGCCCTGGAGCTTCCCCTGTGAATCTAAACGTTGTGTTTTGTGGGTGCTCCAGGATGGTACTGGTGCACCTATGCAAAGCCCCAGGAATGGGATCACTGGGGCCGTAAAGGCTCAGGGAGGGTGGGCAGCATACCCCTTTCACTTAATTTTTAAAAAAAGGCTCAAGTAGAAGGGCTGCATCCCAGCTCCCCTTAATAAAAAAAAAATACAGTCCTAGGGGAATATGGTCCCTGGGGACTACAATGGCTTTGGCAGAGGAGGCCATGCACCCTCTCCCCTTAATATAAAAAATATGGCCCGTGATAGGGTCCTCGGGTCCTATAGTGGCTGGGGAGGGGCCTCTAGCACCCCTTCCCATAATAAAAAAATACAGCCCTGAGTCATAGGATACTCAGGGCATGCAAAGACGTGATAAGAGGAGCCACACGCGTCCACTCCACCTACAAAGTAACATACGGGTGTCCCCTGTAGGCAGATGTTCATTTTTTATCATTAAAACTTTGTTAAACATGTTTATAGTAATAGCCATATTTGTTTGGATAGCACTTTGCACTTTGTACTTTCACATTATGAAATAAGAAAATAAAAAAGATACCTTCTGAATTGATGGATGGTGCCGGCGTCATTTCTGCGGCAAGAAGCTGGTAAATGTTGTTTCCCGCACGTCAAGCAATGATTGATGGTGAAGTAATAAATATTAAGGCACATATTGTGTGAATCAATTAACTATATATTTGATTACAAAAATTGGGAATTTTTGGAGAAAGATGATAAATCTGCTTTATATATACTGATTTTCTCACCCCTTGACAGAGCCAAAAGACCCACTTTTTAGATTTTGAAGTTGAGACCCTTTGACTAAGCCAGTTAATTTGAGTGTGGGAGACTGGATGTGAGGCTTAGAGACAGGCCAGACCCTGCAGCCATCCACAGCCGAGCATTGGCAAAGGCCATGAGTGACATGGGGCTAGCTGCCATCGAAGGTTGGCGGAGACCCTGGCCGCAGGCCATGCTTTTGGGGGGTATTAGTTACCCACGGGGTTGAATGCAGGACTTTGCCACAGGCCAGGCCACGTGGCCAACCTCACATCTTGCACGGCCATAGGCCGTACACAGCATGATACTGCCTTTATGCCTAGTAGTCAAATATGACTTAAAAAAACTCCTACAAACCCTAGCAGTGGGGGTGTGGGCTACCCTTGGGGGTTGGATGCAGGGCTTAGCTGCAGGTTGTTCATTGCAGAGGATTTGGCTGTCTGTGGGGGGGTGGGATGCAGGGCCTGGCCACAGGCTGGGCTTTGCATCCAACCTCACATCATGCATGGCCTAAGGCCGTGTGCAGCATGGTGTTGGTTTTGCATGTGGTAGTAAAGTGTTTCTTTACATTAAAAAACCCTACAAGCCCTAGTGATGGGGGTTCTACCCATGAGGTGTTGGACATAGGCCTTGTGGCCAACCCTACGCCTTGCACAGCCAAAAGCAATGAGAGGCTGGCTGTCAGCGGGGGGAGTTGGACACAAGCTCTGCGGCCAACTCCACGCCGCACATGGTCAAATGCAGTGGGCCGCATGGTTTTGGCTTTACCTGTGTGTTAGAAAATGCCCTCTCTTGCAGGGTTATCCACAAACTTTATGCCTTCCTACTTCTCTTTATCGGACTTTCTTTCAATTGGCTTTAGGACTCTTCACACTTTACCAACGCTAATCAGTGCTAAATTGCAGGTGTTCTCTCCCCTAATAAATATGATTGCCTTACACCTGTTGGGCATACTTAATATACCTGTAAGTCCCTTGTAAAGTGGTATACCATATACCCAGGGCCTGTTAATTAAATATTACTAGTGGGTCTGCAACACTGACTGTGACACCCACAGAAGTAGCCTTTCAAACCTGTCTCAGGCCTGCCACTGCAGGACCTGCATGCACAGTTTACTTCCACTTTGACTTGGCATTTCAAACTACTTTTCAAGGCCTAATCTCCCCTTTTAGTACACCTAAGTCACCCCTAAAGTAGGTCCATAGGCAGCCTTATGGGCAGGGAACTGTGTATATAAAAGGTAGGGCATGTACTTTTATGTTTTACAGACTGCTTATTTAGTCTTCACTACTGTGAGGGCTGTTCATCTCATAGGCTAGCACTGGGAATTCCTTTATTATTTTAAGTGCCAATTCTGATCTGAAAGGTCGGCATGTTTGGTATGTTTGGAAGTATAGTGAAAAACCCTGCTTACTGGTGTAGTTGGATTTTACATTACTATTTTGAAAATGCCACTTTTAATAAGTGAGCATTTCTCTGTGCTTTTAACTCTAGTGTTTTGCAGCCTGACTTGAATCCACGTCTAAGACAGAGTGACAGCTACACTTTGTGCATACTTTCCTGGCAGCTACAACACAGGAGGGGCGGTGTGACAGGAGACATATCTGCATCCATCTGCATACTGATAGTCTTTCTGGGAGAGGGAGAGGTTGTTCACACCTTACATAACAATAGGATGTGTCCTGCCCTAACACAGGGCTGATTTACTCCCCACTGATGTCTGGCGCAAGGACTGGGTTGAAAGGGGTTATCTTACACTTGAAAGGATTCCTTTGAAGTCGCCCCCTGAACAAAGGCATTTTAGAGAATATAAGTACAGGGGCTCTGACCCTATGATTTCAGAGCACTTTTAGAACTGGGACTGAACCTCTGCCAGAAGAACTGCTGAGCTGTTAAAGGACTCTTCTGGACTGCTCTTCTGCTATTGCCCTGCTACCTGCTATCTGTTTGGTGGCCGAAAGGACTCACTGAATTGCTTTTCTGTTGCCCTGCTACCAGCTGCTCCCTGTCTCTGTTCTGCAAGCACCCTGTGGTGCTGCAAGAAAATATCACCCTTAAGACAGCTGGTTTTCTAGTGCTGGTCTACCTGGCTGCTGCCTCCCTTAGGCCCCCTCTAAGTACTCTCCCATGGCTTGTGGGCTTGCCCTGTGTCATACAGGCCAGCGCGTGTTGAGGGCTTTTGTTCTGCTTAAACCTGAAGTGCAGATGCTGTTGCCCAGACCGATCAGCCCCACTCCAGGCTGCGTTCACCCAGAACCTTCACTCTAGATATGTCCGCACACTTTGTCCTGGAGACTAGATTGTGCCTGGTGAGTGCTCTACATTATCCCAGCCACCAGCGGATGGAGAGCACTTTAGGGACTGAGCGCATGTTAAGCACTGTGTTGTCTCAGCGTGACGTGAGTGCCTCACTTTCTCCGTTTGGGACCAGAGCAGTGTGTGTTGAAAGCATCTGCCCTGTGAAGCCTCTGTTGCCCGCAATACGGCCCCCCCAGCCAGGAAGACCACGAAGTATGACCATCTATGGGGTTGCGCTGTGTGAGGCAGCATCCCCCTGCCAGAGAGGACTGTCGGTTGCCGGCCATTCAAGATCCCCCCGTTGGTGGCCCTTCTGAGGAGAAGCCACCAGACTGGGAGAGGATCGCTCTTGTTACAGCTTTCTGCTCCTGCTGCTGCCTCTGGCTCAAATAAAGTGCATGCCTAGGGAAGCGAGGACCACTCCCATCGTGCTAGGAGTCCTGAGGGTAAGCCGGGCTCTGGGGTTATTTGTAGCTGGCCCTTGATTCCTACAGGGGCAGCTCTATATTGCATGGATTCTGTTGCTGCCGGTGTGGTCCGAGACACCCTGGAATGCTTCGTACCCACTATACTTGGGGGCCTTTGCTTGACTGCCTACATCGTGGGGTGAGACCTTGATGGAGGCCCCCCAAATGCTAGGGAATTGTCCTAATTAGGTCCCCAGTTGTTACAGCATTACCTACGAAAGAAGCACAGGTGTCCCTGTGGCCCGCCTAGACCATAACTACTCTCACTCTGATGAAGCCCCAGATCTACCCTAAGTCTGCTGAGTGGAATCCAGTTGCGCTGGGCCCTATGTATTGATTGTATAGGGGGGATTTGTGAATGAACTAAAACATATTACATTATCTGTCTATTACATGTGGTGACTGGAGCTCATTTATGTGATTAGGACAGTATTCATGGATCTACGTAGGTCCTAACCTAACTGCTTCATTTGATCCCCTGACATTATAATGTATGTTGTTCTGATTCTGGCACTGTCAGGGAGTGAGTACTATCTCAAGATTACATATGGTACTCTCTACTTATGACTGATGTTTTTTTAGCCTATGTTATATATGTATACACAATATAAGATGGACATTTTTATACAAACCTGTTGTAGGCGGCTGACCTGGCTTGTAGTGGGTACCAGAGGTACTTACACCTTGTGCCAGGTCCAGTTATCCCTTATTAGTGTAGAAGAGGTGTTTCTAGCAGCTTACACTGATAGAAGGTAGCTGTGGCAAAGCAGCTTAGGCTGAACTAGGAGACATGTAACGCTCCTACTATACCACTGCTGTCATATGCACAATATCATAAGAAAACCCAATACGCAGAAGTACTAAAAATAAAGGTACTTTATTTTTATGACAATATGCCAAAGGTATCTCAGTGAGTACCCTCAGTTTGAGGATAAGTTATATACACAAGATATATGTACACAAACCAAAATTATGCAGATAATAGCAAAAGGAAGTAATGGAAGCAATGTAAAATTACAGTAGATTGCAATAGGAGCACATAGGTATAGGGGCAACACAAACCATATACTCCAAAAGTGGAATGCGAACCACAAATGGACCCCAAACCTATGGGAGCTTGTAGAGGGTCGCTGGGACTGTAAGAAAATAGTGAGGGTTAGAAAAATAGCCCACCCCAAGACTCTGAAAGGTAGGTGTAAAGTGCACCTACCGCCCCCAGAGAGCACAGAAGTCGTGATAGGGGGATTCTGCAGGAAGAACAAACACCAGTAATGCAACAACAGTGGATTTCCGGACCTGAGTACCTGTAAGACAAGGGGACCAAGTCCAAGAGTTGCAACAGTGTCGAGAGTGGGCAGGAGCCCAAGAAATGCCAACTGAGGGTGCAAGGAAGCTGCCACCTGTTGGAAGAAGCTCGGTGTTCTGCAAGAACGAAGAGGACTAGGAACTTCCCCTTTGGAGGATGGATGTCCCACGTCGTGAAGAAGCTTGCAGAGGTGTTCCCACGCAGAAAGACCGCAAACAAGCCTTGCTAGCTGCAACAGTTGCTTTTAGGGTTTTTGGATGCTGCTGTGGCCCAGGAGGGATCAGGATGTCGCCACTTGGATGAGGAGACAGAGGGGGTGCCCAGCAAGTCAGGGAGCCCTCACAGAACCAGGCAGCACCCGCAGAAGTACCTGAACAGGCACTTAGAAGAAAAGTGAACCGGAGTCCACCCGAAGCCACAAAAGGGAGTCCCACGACGCCGGAGGACAACTCAGAAGGTTGTGCACTGCAGGTTAGAGTGTCGGGGACCCAGGCTTGGCTGTGCACGACAGAAATCCTGGAAGAGTGCACAGGAGCCGGAGCAGCAGCAAATCACGCGGTAACCAGCAATGCTAGTGTGGGGAGGCAAGGACTTACCTCCCCCAAACTTGGACTGAGGGAGTCACTTGGACAGAGTTGCTGAGTTCCAGGGACCACACTCGTCGTGCTCAGAGGGGACCCAGAGGACCGGTGATGCAGTCTTTTGTTGCCTGCGGTTGCAGGGGGAAGATTCCGTCGACCCACGGGAGATTTCTTCAGAGCTCCTGGTGCAGAAAGGAGGCAGGCTACCCTCAGAGCATGAACCACCTGGAAACAGTCGAGAAAGCCGGCAGGATGAAGCGATACAAGGTTGCTAGTAGTCGTCTTGCTACCTTGTCGCGGTTTTGCAGGCGTCCTGAGCAGTCAGCGGTCGATCCTTTGGCAGAAGGTGAAGAGGGAGATGCAGAGGAACTCTGGTGAGCTCTTACATTTGTTATCTGGTGAGATCCCCAAAGCAGAGACCCTAAATAGCCAGAAAAGGAGGTTTGGCTACCTAGGAAGGAGGATTGGCTGCTAAGAGAGGTAAGAGCCTATCAGAAGGAGCCTCTGACGTCACCTGCTGGCACTGGCCACTCAGAGCAGTCCAGTGTGCCACAAACACCTCTGTTTCCAAGATGGCAGAGGTCTGGGACACACTGGAGGAGCTCTGGGCACAGCCTCTGGGAGGTGCAGGTCAGGGGAGTGGTCACTCCCCTTTCCTTTGTCCAGTTTCGCACCAGAGCGGGGCTGGGGGATGCCTAAACCGATGTAGACTGGCTTATGCAGAGATGGGCACCATCTGTGCCCATTAAAGCATTTCCAGAGGCTGGGGGAGGCTACTCCTCCCCAGCCTTCATACCTATTTCCAAAGGAAGAGGGTGTTACACCCTCTCTCAGAGGAAGTCCTTTGTTCTGCCTTCCTGGGCCAGGGCTGCCTGGACCCCTGGAGGGCAGAAACCTTTCTGAGGGGTTGGGAGCAGCAGCAGCTGCAGTGGAGACCCCGGAAAAGCAGTTTGGCAGTACCCAGGTTCTGTGCTAGAGACCCGGGGGATCATGGAATTGTCCCCCCAATGCCAGAATGGCATTGGAGTGACAATTCCATGATCTTAGACATGTTCGCAGTTACCATTGTGACGCTATACATATGTAGTGACCTATGTACAGTGCACGCGTGTAATGGTGTCCCCGCACTCACAAAGTCCGGGGAATTTGCCCTGAACGATGTAGGGGGCACCTTGGCTAGTGCCAGGGTGCCAACACACTAAGGGGGTTATTCTAACTTTGGAGGAGGTGTTAATCCATCCCAAAAGTGACGGAAAAGTGACGGATTTACCACCAGACGTATTACGAGTCCATTATATCCTATGGAACTCGTAATACGGCTGGTGGTATATCCGTCACTTTACCGTCACTTTTGGGACGGATTAACACTCCTCCAAAGTTAGAATAACCCCCTAAGTAACTTTGCACCCAACCTTCACTAGGTGAAGGTTAGACATATAGGTGACTTATAAGTTACTTAAGCGCAGTGGTAAATGGCTGTGAAATAACATGGACGTTATTTCACTCAGGCTGCACTGGCAGGCCTGTGTAAGAATTGTCAGAGCTCCCTATGGGTGGCAAAAGAAATGCTGCAGCCCATAGGGATCTCCTGGAACCCCAATACCCTGGGTACCACAGTACCATATACTAGGGAATTATATGGGTGTACCAGTATGCCAATGTGAATTGGTCAATTTAGTCACTAGCCTGTTAGTGACAAATTTGGAAAGCAGAGAGAGCTTAACCACTGAGGTTTTGGTTAGCAGAGCCTCAGTGAGACAGTTAGGCATCACACAGGGAACACATACAGGGCACATACTTATGAGCACTGGGGCCCTGCCTGGCAGGGTCCCAGTGACACATAGACTAAAACAACATATATACAGTGAAATATGGGGGTAACATGCCAGGCAAGATGGTACTTTCCTACACCTGTGAGGAGTCTTTGTGGTGTATTTATTGTGCCACTGGTGTGAGTGTGTTGCCAGATGCTTTACACATGACCTGTGGGGATAAACCTGACTGCTCTGTGCCAAGCTAACAGGGGGCGATCACAAATTATCTTTGGTGTGTAACTTACTTGCCCTTCCTAGAGTGATGGGTTCTAAGAGACAAACATTACTGGCGAATATCAGTGTTTTGTGAGTTTAAAACATTACGTTGCCACTGAAATTTTCACCTAACTGTAACATTATTTTAACATGTCCGGATATATATGTGTGTGTGTGTGTATATATATATATATCTATATATATATATAGATATATATATATATACATATACATATATATATAATATATATGTATAAGTATATATATATTGAAAATAATAAAGATTGAAGATAAGTTATGGTAAGAACAACAATATATTATTTCTATACAAAAACAACTTAAACTACACAAACCTTGGAAGCTAAAACTTAGAGGTATTACTTAAAGTTATAATTTCTTCCCCCAACCAAAATGTTCTATACCTCATGCACCTTCAAACAGAGTGCTGTAAACTCGCTAGGCATACTAAATCAACTATATCTCGTGACTTCACCATGCATTGATATACCCTTTCATAATAGAGCACCCAATGCGGCCGCACTCCCGCGGCCCCCATTCCGACATTCCCGCTGGGCCGGCGGGCGCTAACCAAGTTAGCGCCCGCCGGCCCAGCGGGAATGAGGCCGCAACACAGGAGCCGGCTCCTAATGGACCCGGCGGTGTTGCGGCCGTGCGACAGGTGCAGTTGCACCTGTTGCACTTTTCACTGCTATGCAGACACTGAAAAGCTGCCCGGGGCCCTGTTAGGGGGCCCCTGGAACCCCCTTATCGCCAGCCTCTTCCTGGCCGGGGCAGAAATGGCGGAAAACCGCAGCCGCGGTCAGAATGACAAAAAAAGCACCGCCAGCCTGTTGGCGGTGCTTTGGTCTCATTTTCCCTGGCGGTCTCGGACCGCCGGGGTCAGAATGACCCCCATAGTGTTGTAGAGTACAGTGGCATGGAGTGGCGTAGAGTGGAGTGGAGTAGAATGGAGTGTCATGGAATGGAGTAGTGTGTCATGGAGTAGTGTAGAGTGTTGTGGAAAGGCGAAGAGTGATGTACAGTGGAATGTTGTAAAGTGTTTTTGGGGGAGTAGAGTGTAGTGAGTAGAGTGGAAGGACATAGACTAGAGGGACGTAGAGAGGAATGGGGTGTCATGGAGTGGTGTAGAGTGGAGTAGACAGTTGTAGAATGGAGTAGTGTGCCACAGAGTGGAGTGGCAAAGTGTGTCATAGACTGCAGAGGAGTGGAGTGGTGTAGAGTGGAGTAAAGTAGCATAGAGGTAGTTGTGCAAAGTGGAGTAGGGTGTCATGCTGTAGAGGGTATTGCTTTGTCATAGAGTGAAATGGAGTGATGTAGAGCAGATTTTCATACAGCGGACAGTCACAGAGTGGAGTACAGTGTCATAGAGGCTAGTGGCACAGAGTGTCATGCCTTGGAGTGGCATAGAGCGGCATAATGGAGTAGAGTGGAGCACTGTGTCCGAGCAGAGTGGAGTAAAGTTGCATGGAGTGGCATTGAGGCAGTTGCATAGAGTGGAGCAGAGTGTCGTGGAGGGACATAGAGTATTGGAAAAGTGTCGTAGAGTGGAGTGGGCAAGAGTGGTGTAGAGTGGCATAGGGTGGAGTGGAGCAGAGTGGAGTGGCATAGTGTACAATTGAGTAAAGCATCATAAAGCGGAGTAGCGTAGAGTGAGTGGCGGATAGTGGTGTGGCATAGAGTGGAGGAATATAGATTGGATGGTTGTAAAGTGGAGGGGCGTGCCATAGAGTCAAATGGCATAATGTTGAATGGCGCTGAGTGAAGTGCCATGTTGTAGAGAAGAGTGGAGTGGCATAGAGGGGAGTAGTATTTCCAGCTGTCTGTAGACCTGGGGTAGCAATGGATAAAGTGTTAGCAGGTCTTGTGGGCACTTTCCTAAAGTTATTGAAGAATGAGTGTGAAATATACCAAGTGGGTTGATGGAGAGATATGGCATATGTCGAAGTTTGGAGGTAAGAGTGTTGTTCGCATGTATATTCTACATTGTCTTGTAGTGCTACTGGTGACTCTACTGTACAGTAGGTACACTGACTATTTTGGTGTCCCTAAAATTCTGATACAGCTGGGGGCATGTTGGACCTGGCCCTTTTTGCGGGTTCATCCCCAGACTTTTTGCCTCCTTCCCCCTATTTTTTTCTGACCTCTTGTTGTTGGCTCTAGGACTCTGAGCACTTTATCACTGCTGATCAGTGCTAACGTGCAGGTGCTCTCCCTTCTAAAGTTGGTATGATTGACCTATATCTAATTGGCATATTTAATTTACCTGCAAGTCCCTTGTACAGTGGTTTCTCTATACCCAGGGCCAGTAAATTAAATGTTACTAGTGGGTCTGCAACACTGCTTTCAACACCCACTGAAGTAGCTTTTCAAATCTGTCTCAGGCCTGCTAGCGCAGGACCTCCATGTGCAGTTTTCTGCCACTGGGACCTGGCATCTAAATTTACTTGCCAGGCCCAGAACTCCCTTTATACTACATGTATGTCACCCCTATGGTAGGCCCTAGCTAGCCCTATGGGCAGGGTGCTATGTATGTAGAAGGCAGGACATGTGCCTAGTAGTGTGGCCTGTCTTGGTAGTGACAAACAGCCTATTTAGTTTCTCACTGTTGTGAGTGCTGCCTTCTCATAGGATTGCTTTGGAAATTACCTGTATTATGTCTAGGGGGTATTGTCTGATTTATGAGGAATAGCATAGGCATGTTTGGTATGGTTGTAATGGTAGTGAGAAATGCTGCTTACTGGTGGAAGTGGATTTTTTATTAATATTACAGAATTGCCACTTCTAGAAAGTGAGCATTTCTCTGAGCTTATGACTCTGGTGATTTGCAGCTTGTCTCCAATCCACATCTGGGCAGAGTGTCAGTTGGACTTTGTGCATACTTTTCAGACAGCCTGTACACAGGGAGGGTGGAGGTGTCACAGAGGTACATCTGCATTTTGAATAGTCTTCCTGGGCTGAGAGAAAGGTGAGGTGGGACGCACATGCATCTGGAAAGGCTGTGCCCTGGCCTCACACAAAAGTGTATTTTACCCCCAACTGATGTTTGGAGCCTGTGCTGGAGGAGAGAAGGGGTACTTCCGGAACAAGATGAAACTGGTTGGAACCTCCTCTCCCCTTCTTTTTGAAACCCTTGGCAAACTGAGTATAAGTACAGGGTATTTCTCCCCACAATTGGGTGACACTTTGGAACTGACACTTACCTGTAACTGGACAAACAATGCAGCTGGAGGGTCTACCCAGGAACCACCTTGTACTGCTGCTGCTGTGCTGACCTGTGACCTGCTTGGTACCTTGGAGGAACTGCCAACTGCCTGCAACCCATTGTGCTCGCCTGCTGCTGGGCCCTGCCACCCCGTGCTCCATCTGTTGTGTCCGCCAAGGGCATCGCTTAGCGCCTTCTGAGCGACCTGCCTTACTGGTTAAAATCACCTGGGGCGCACTGTGGCCGTAGTCATTTTGCGCTCAAAAGTGCTTTGCTGATGGCAAAAGAATCACGCAGCGACCCGGCTGTTAATTTAACCCAAGCGCAGCGAAATCGCGCTGTGTCCCGCGTGAAGTCTGGAGCAAGCACCCCCAGGGCACCAACCAGTGAGGATTGCTGCCCGCTTCCCCGCTGCGGCCCAGGCAAGCCTCTTGCTACGTGGGAGACGGGCAGGGGAGAAAGCCTCATTGTAGGCTCCCTGCCCCACCAGGCCCCTTGTGTATTCTGTTGGACGGGTGGGGGGAAGGAAGCCTCATCAGAGGCACCTACCGGAGCCCTCATTCTTGTTCTCAGAGACCGCATGGGGGTGGAAGCCTCGCCGGAGGCCCCCTGCACTGCACGGTCCCCTCGCTGGACCCCCTTGTTGTTGTTGGTTTTGCCCTGACCCCCCTGAGAAGGGCCCTTTGTGGTCCAGGGGAGCTCAGAGTATACAGGCCCCAGAAGGGACTCAATATAAAAACCGGAGGGGGTGCATGCCACCACTCTCCCCCCTAACATTACCATGAGGCCCCCATTGTGCACAAAGAGCGCCGGGGGCCCCCATGTTGTGTTTCATGGCACTAGAGGTGCCTTCACCTTAACAACAGGTACTTTGTGAATGGACATATTTTTTTCTTATGCTCCTTGTATGGGCATTATGGACTGATATGTTTTCCTGACTCTTGATAACGTGACATGTGTGTGCTGATGTTCCTTTTATGGGCATGATAGGCTGATGTTTTTATGACTTGCCCTATGTTTTATAATGTTCCTGGTATGGGCATTTATGATACTTTTATGACAAGTGCATTTCTTTAGTAATGTGATTCCCGAGTACTGCTTATGTTGCAGAATAATAAGTAACCTATGTGTTATGTGTGACTACTGCTGGTTTCTTCAGAGTAACTATTGTGTAACGTTCTGACAACTGCTTCGGTAGCCGGGTATTACTGACATGTGTTTGGTCTAATAAGGTTGTGTATAATACAGTTTATTTTTATATAACTTGGTGTTGTGTTTCCTTGTGGTGGGAATAGTGCGTTACGTGTGTTGAGCACACGCTTTACACATTGCCTCTGGGATAGGCCTTTCTGCTCGTGCCATGCTTCCAAGAAGGTGATCAGGGGTTATCTTGGACGTGTAACTCCCTTGCCCTGACTAGAGTGGGTGGGTTCTGTCTGGCTTAAGTGCATACCCTAGCCAACCAGAAACCCCAATTCTAACAGGGCAGAATAAGTTATATGCAGGAAGGGTCTACTGGACTAGACTGATTCAGATCTAACCCTATGAGCATTTCAGAAATACCAGCACACTGTGAAAAACTTCTGGAGGTCCCTAAAGGTCAGTCCACCTGCAGCTTAAGTTTGTACTATAGACAGTCATAATTTGGATAGTGGGCCTCTGTGGTTACCGGTCTCTCAGTCCCTATCTGCATTTTTCATCTTTCCTTCCTTTCACTTTCTCTCCTCCCTAAATTGCTTTCATTCTTCCTCCGTTGCGTAAACCCTCTCACTCATACTTAAGTTCTTCCTGCCTTTTTTCACCTTTCTACCTCACCTACAAAGCTTAGCTTCATTGCTTTCTTTTTGTTCTCTCCATCTCTTCCTACACTCACTCTTTGTTAAAAGCTCCCCTTTCCCTTTCTCCATATCTTATTTCTACCTCTCGAGCCCCATCCTATTCCTTCCTTAATTTGTGCCCCTAATATTTTTCTCTTTTCATCTCTAGTCCCTTCTCATTTTTCAAATCTCTCATTCCAATTTAATTTGTTTTCCTTCTCCTTTCTCTCCCATCTCATGTTTTCTTTTTCTCTTTGCCCTTCCTATTTATGCATTTCTCTCTGTACACTCAAATTTCTAGTCTCCATTGAGAATTTTCTTTCATATTGCTTGCCTCTTTTTCACTTCACATCTCTTTCCTTTCCATTATTTCTGACCATCCTATGTTTTCTCCATTCTTCTCCCATCCACTCTGTCATTCATAAGTTACACTTTTTCTTTCTAATCCTGTTGCTATCTTTCCATTATGCCATATTTCTCTTGCTGTCTCTTCTCTCCCTTTATGCTTCTCATGCGTATCACATCAGTCAATTTTGTCACCCTCACCATTCCTACTCTCCAGTTTATTCCCTCCTTCCCTTCTCTATCACCTTTTCAGCTACCTTATAGCAACTCATAATCTCTTTCCTTCTGCATGTATCTCTTTCATATCTTCTTGCCATTTTCCTTTTTTCCCCATATATCTCCGCTGCTTCCTTCTTCCCTCTTCTAATATTCGTCATACTTTAGTTTACTTTCTTTCTGTAAAGACATCATCTTTTTTCAAGTTTAGGAAACACTGCACACCACTTGGTGCCCTTACATACTCTGCAGTGATTAAAAGCTATAATCACAGCAGAGTATGCAAGGGTGCCGATTGGTATTTGGCCAAGCGGCTTACTTAGGCAAAGTGCATCCACGCATCCATTTCTGGACTAAGAAAATATTGACAAATGCCACTCTGCCCTGTTACGGAAATCCACAGAATCATGTGGAATTTTAATGTATTTCCATATGATTCTGTGGAATCAAACTCCAAGAACTCAGCTCACGGCTTACTAATACATGTACCATGTTAGCGTGTCAGACCTTAATAAGTAAACTTACAAGGGGACGCGAATAGGTCGATGAACCTTTTGACTCGTATTAAGAAGTTCTTACCATAGCTCCTATACATATATCAATAATCAATACACAACAATCAATAATCATAAGCAATCATTAAAATCAATAATAAATGGAGTCAGTAAACGTCACGCACCATCGCCTTTCAGCCATGAATAACCACACCTTTAGTAAGGTTTAGTAAGTTTATTTCCCTCATAATAGCAATGCTAGGGTCATGTAGATTAATCTCAAAATCAAATGAAAGACATATAAAAACAATACTGGTTGGCCAAAGCGGCAGAAGAAACGCAATCTAATCAATGCCTGAACCACAACACATTCTAGAGCTACAGCGCAAATCAACAGCAGAGTCAGCTGCGACAAAGTTATAATATACATGGAATTCAGTGAGGTAATTAAATCAATCATTAGTCCCTGTAATTGTCAGTCCATTTGTGGGGGCACTTAACTAACACCAGATTAGTATCAGCATGTTGGGCTTCATGCTAAACAATTTAGAAACACAAATGTGGGTAACATCTAACTATGGATCTATCAAAACAGCGCAGGTGGTAACTATAAAGAAAAGGCATCAAATGCATAACAGTCACGTTTCCTCATATCTACCTATCCTCGGTATGGGTCAGCAAAGCAGAATCAGTCTTCGTCCTCAGGTCATCAGTCGATCAGCAAAGCATCAGGCTTTCAGTCAGAGAGTATGAGCCCAATGTCGGAATAAATCTCGAGTCTCTCCTAAAGACTCTGCATCTCAAGTCTCTCAAAATCAGGTCTGCAACTCTCCCTCTCCTAAAGTATCTCTCTGAATATATTTCTCCTCTGTTGCGTTGTAATATCAAAGTCACCTAAACTATCCCCTAATTCCCTACTGGTCAGTTAATCGTACGTTTATACTTTATCCAATAATATCTCTACATCAAATCAATGAATTCTAATATTTCACTCTTCTCATGCAGTTGATTGGTCCACCTTTTGATGTTCTCATCATCCGGTTTGTCAGGTAACAATATTGTTGTATCTTCAGCTCCAGGCAGTATCTTCATTGTTCTCGTCCTGGGAAAGTACGTCTCACACACATTACACATAAGTTGTTACACTAGCAGGAACATCATGTCCTTGCAGTCGTTTCTCATGAAAAGCTTCTGCTAAGCAATTTTAACAAGACAATAGACATTTCACAGTTTAATTCACTCTGGCAGCATTTTTAATAAACACTAAGAAATACAGCTTATGCATAAGGCCTAGTAAAATAGGCCAAGACACTCGCTAAGTTAAGGCCTATACTCTAGTACATATTCAATATTTCATAAGTATTAATCATTAATTAGTAAATTTGTGAACTTTGGTGGCCCTTCTTCGAGGTCACATTTTCAAATGCGTGCATTAATTGTCTACGTTATTCATTTTCTACATAATTCATTATTCAAAATACGTAAACACTCATTACTAAATTTCTAATTAGAACAACTGCACTAGCAACCACCAATCCACTGAAGCAGATTCATAGGCCAAGCCTTTCATACATTGCTCCTAGATCATGGCACATCCTCCCACTTGACATTAGAGCCTGATCCTCTCTTTTTCAATTATACAAGAAGTTGAAGATCTGGCTCTCTGCCCTACGATTAGCCGTATACACCTGAAAAATGCCTGAATACCCTAACGGGTGACAGTAGGCTATACAAATATATATATATATATGACATATTATAACGTGGTCTGTCCCTCAGTGCTATTTTTTCTGCTCTCACTTGAGCCCCTAGCACCACAGCTGCTGAACGTACCAGAAGATAATACATAAAAAGCAAACACTGCACCTTGCCACACACAATAATTTGTCCCACTACTGTTCACTGCAAATCAGTATTTGTACATATATAGATATAAACATATAAAGCCAGGCTTATACATTCTAAACAAACGTAAATGTGTGTAGGGATAGATAGATAGATAGATAGATAGATAGATAGATAGATAGATAGATAGATAGATAGATAGATAGATAGATAGATAGATAGATAGATACTAGTATGACTGGTTTTGTCCCTGTGACACAAAAATGAGAAAAATCACCTAGAAGTCGTATTTTATTCCCGTCATCAGAACTTACTTTAAACAGTTAATGTAAGAAAAAAACACTCTGAAATGTGCCTTGGAGCTTCCTTAATGACTCAACTGAAGTAAACAAAGACAAACAAGGCCACAGTAAAATAAATACCATTTTATTTAAAGTTCTAGTTAAGATTTATGTTGGGGGCGTTTTCAGAATATTGAAAGGTGAACAGAAGGCTTGTATTTTCTCCGGGAAAGATGAAAATCTTACTTACGTCTGTCCCAGTTCATTCTGTGCTACCTCTTTCCTTCTCAGAGGTGCAGTGCCCTGTGACGGACACTCTCTGTGAGTAGCCCAACCACTCTTGTAAGGTGCCTGCCATTCTGGCACTGAGGTGACACAAATTATTATTTTGTTTCTCTTTGCTTCTGGGTCAGCGTGAGTCATCTCCGAACATGCTGCACACTGCAGCTGCTTAAGAGAGACACACGCCACTGCACAGAGAAGCTGAAGGGCCGCCCTAAATGCACAGAAAAATGCCCCCCCGGCACCACAGGGGCTGCTTAGGGTGTCCATTATGCCCCTGGGTGTAGAGTGGAGTCGAGTTGAATGGCTTGGAGTCACATCGAGTTCAGTGATGTAGAGTGGAGATTTGCAGATTGCAGTGGCAGAGAGTGCAGTGATGAATAGCACAGTGATGCAGAGTGAGGTGGGGTAAAGTGCAGTTTAGTATAATACAGTAGCATGGAGTAGAGTAGCTAGAGTATAGTGGGGTAGAGTGAGGTGGGGTAGAGTTAAGTGGGGGAGAGTGAAGTGGAGAGAGTGATGTGGGGTAGAATGAAGTGGCATTGAGTAAAGTGGCATAGAAAAGAATAAAGTAGAGAGGTGTAGACTACAATGGTGCAGAATAGAGTGCAGTGGTGTAGAGTACAGTAGAGTAGCGTGGAGTAAACTGGCATAGAGTGTAGTAGAATACAGTGGCTTTGAGTGGTGTAGGGTGGAGTTCGGTAGAGTACAGTGCCATAGAGTAAAGCATCATAGAGTACAGTAGGATAGAGTGAAGAGGCTTGGAGTGAAGTGGGGCAGAGTAGCATGGTGTAGAGGAGAGTGGCGTACAGTACAGTGTTGTAGAGCGAAGTCAGAGTATAATGGTGTACAGTACAGTGGTGTTGAGTAGAGCGGTTTAGAGTGAGGTGGTGCAGAGTAGAGGTTAGTGGCATAGTGTGAAGTGGTATAAAATCAAGTAGGGTACACTGGAGTTCAGTGGCATAGATTGGAGAAGAGTAAAATGGCTTGAAGTGGCGTAGAGCGCAGTGTCAGGGTAGAGTGGTGCAGAGTAGGCTTGAGTGGCTTACAGTGCAGTGGCATACAGTACAGTGGTGCAAAATAGAGAAGAGTGGCGTAGAGCAAAGTAGCATAGAGCAGAATGGTGTAGACTACAGTAGAGTGGCATAGAGTGCAGTGGCATAAAGAGCAATGCCATACGGTTGTGTGGATGGTATACAGTGGACTAAAGTAGTGTGGAGTGGAGTTTGAGTGGCTTAAAGTGGAGTTGGATAGCATAGAGTGGCAAAAAGTACAGTTGCGTTGGGTACAGTGGAGTACAGTAGAGTGGCATAGAGTGAAGTGGGGTAGAGAAGAGTGGCATACATTAGAATGGCTACAGTAGAGTGGCATACAGTATCTAGGTGTAGTATGACTACCACCGATGTGAGGTATAGTGAAGTAGGGTAGTGAAAAGTGGTGATTAGTATGGTGGTGTAGAGTGAAGTGGAGAAGAGTGATGTGGAGTGGTGTAGAGTGGCGCAGAGTGGAGTACAGTGGTTTGGAGTGGCATAGAGTAGAGTGACGTAAGTAGAGTGTATTGTGCAAAATGGAGTAGCGTGGCATACATTGGCACTGTGTGGAGTGGAGCAGCTTGGCTAACAATAGAGTAGCGTAGAGTGCAGTGGCATAGAGTAGAGTGCATTGCAGTAGGGTAGAGTGCAGTGGCATACAATGCAATGGTGTACAGTACAGCATTGGACAGTACAGTGTTGTGGAGTGCAGTGGCGTACAGTGTAGTGTCATGTAGTGTTGTACAGTGCAGTGTCATAGAATGCAATAGTGTACAGAGGAGTTGCTTACAGTGCAGTGGCATACAGTGGTGTATAGTGCAGTGGCATACAGTGCAAAGAGCTAGAATGAAAAAAAGGCAACCATTTTATTTAAAACACTCCAGGGGACTGTTGTGGGTTTCTACGTAAGATATAGCTTATTAGTATGTTTGTAAGCTTTAGTAAGACATGAGACAGTTTAGCATAGTCTGTAGAGTTAGGTACAATTATTTATATTGCTTCATATGTTTTAAAACAGTTTTAGAAGTACCACGGTACTCCCTCGAAAGTACCAAGGTATTTAGAAATGTTTAAAAAATGAAGGGTTACAAGACGAGGGGTGCGTTATATAACATACTACACCACCCTACTGTATTTCACTGCACTGCAGTGGCATGGAGTGCAGTGGTGTAGAGTGCAGTGGCATACAGTGAAGTGACATACAGTGCAGTGGCTTTGAGTATGCTCCTCTACTTGCATCCCTTATTTTAGTTTTTCATAATTTCTAAGTACTGGGGTGCTTTCGAGGGAGTACCATAGTACTTTGCAAACTTTTAAAAAAAATTATTAAGTAATATTCATAATTGTATCTACATGCCATATTTCAAGTAGAAAGCCACAACACAGCTAGAGTGTAGTTTAAACAATATGGCTGCCTTTTTATTTTGTAAAGGCTTTCATTAGCCAAAAATATAGTGTTTTGTCATGTTTGTTGTCGCTATGTACCGTGGTATATGGCAAAAGCACCATGGTATACCGCAGCCCAATATATCACTAAGTTTTGAGGCCAGATGCGCAAAGCTTTATTGTGTTCACAAATGGCCTGATTCGCAGAAGGATTTGTTCAAATGCATAGTGCCTCTGTGAAATCGAAATTTGGGACTGCAAATTTGTATTTGGAAGGGGCATGATTAGCATGTCCCTTCCTAATACATGATTAACATCTATCTGTTAACATCTATTAGAAATTGGGTAGTTGGTTGACTGGGGTGTAAGCCTTTGTCAAGCAACAGTCACAATCCCTTGCAGGGTGAACCACAAAAGTCACAAAATTAACCTGTACTTAACCCTGGGTAGTTCGGCACAAAAAGGCAGACAGGCTTAACTTATAGGCAATTTGTGAAGTATTTACACAGTACACACACAGTAATAAAGTGAAAACACAACACAGTAAAAATCCCAAATCAATTTAGAAAAAGAGAGTACATTTTAATAAATTATTTAATGCCAAAACAACAAAAATCCAATCAGTAGGACTGAAGTTATGAATTTTTTAATTTGAAAGTTTAAAATAGCGCTCAACCAGGGCAAAGTCAAAAGTTATGGTCAACTGCGATGGACCGTGGTTTCGATATAAGAAGTGTATTGGGCCCGGTTAGCGCTTACCTTCAGACATCGAAACAATTTCAAGAGACAATGTTTGAGAAGGTAGACATTCAGTGGGGCAAGGCTGCTGGAGTGTCCTAGGAGTGAGTGTCGCCATTGGATACCTGTGGAGCTGGGCCACGGAAAGATTTTTCCTTTCTGACTTAGTTGCCAAAATGGAAGCCAAAAATCTCCAGCAGGATGAAGCAGACGCCTGTAGCTAAAGACAGAGTCATGGGGTCAGATACCACTTTGGCAAAGGACCGCTGACATGGATTTGCTGCTGTGGAGAACAACGTAGCAGGAGAAGCTGCAAAGTCAGTCCAACCAGTGATGCACCTTGGGCGGATAGGCGAGCAGGTTGGTCCAGTCTTCTTCTGGTTCTGAGAACACTTTTTGGCCAAATTTTGTCCTCAGTTTTGGAAACTAGCTACCTGGGCACCTTTATCACCACAAATAAGTGACCAGGAGTGGATGGAGACCTCTTGGGGGTTCATGACTCACTCAGGCTGGGCCAAAGTGCAGGTTCAACATTGTGAGAGCCTGTTATGTCCATTTAGCTCTGAACAGGAGACCAGCAAACTAGCCCTTGGAGTCACCTCTGGTTGCCTTGGGTGCATCTGTAGACGCAGGGCTCACTAGCAGGGTTAGCCTCTGAGGATACAAGGCAGGCTCCAGGTAGCAAAAACAGTCCTTCGAGGTACAACAGCAGTCTGGCAGAGTGCATAGCAGATCACAGCAGCAGACAGTCCTCTGAGAGTCTTTCTGTAGGTCCAGTGGTGAACTGAAGAGTGGGTCCGAGAGCCCTATTTTTATACTCTGGTGCCCTTTTCCTAGAAGGTGGAAGACATTTCTGGAGAGGTTCTTTGAAGTTCTGGTAGTTTCTTGCCTCCCCCAACCTGGATCCAAGCTTGCTGCAGTGACAATTCTGGGTTGTTAGGCTTATTGTGAGGAGACAGGGCACAGCCTCTTCAGGTGGAAGTGCGGCTGTACTTAACTCCACCCCATCAAGACAGTTGACGGCCCATTGAGGCACATCTAATGACTCTATTGCGTGACTGTGTAGGAGGAATTCACAAAGTCTGTCAGCTACTGTAGGAGGCTGGACTGGCTTGTAGTGAGTACCAAGGGGTACTTGCACCTTGCACCAGGCCCAGTTATCCCTTATTAGTGTATAGGGTGTCTAGCAGCTTAGGCTGATAGATAATGGTAGCTTAGCAGAGCAGCTCAGGCTGAACTAGGAGACGTGTGAAGCTACTACAGTACCACTTAGTGTCATATGCACAATATCATAAGAAAACACAATACACAGTTATACTAAAAATAAAGGTACTTTATTTTTATGACAATATGCCAAAGTATCTTAGAGTGTACCCTCAGTGAGAGGATAGGAAATATACACAAGATATATATACACAATAGCAAAAATATGCAGTATAGTCTTAGAAAACAGTGCAAACAATGTATAGTTACAATAGGATGCAATGGGGAAACATAGGGATAGGGGCAACACAAACCATATACTCCAAAAGTGGAATGCGAACCACGAATGGACCCCAAACCTATGTGACCTTGTAGAGGGTCGCTGGGACTATTAGAAAATAGTGAGAGTTAGAAAAATAACCCTCCCCAAGACCCTGAAAAGTGAGTGCAAAGTGCACTAAAGTTCCCCTAAGGACAAAGAAGTCGTGTTAGAGGAATAATACAGGAAAGACACAAACCAACAATGCAACAACTGTGAATTTCCAATCTAGGGTACCTGTGGAACAAGGGGACCAAGTCCAAAAGTCACAAGCAAGTCGGAGATGAGCAGATGCCCAGGAAATGCCAGCTGCGGGTGCAAAGAAGCTTCTACTGGACAGAAGAAGCTGCGGTTTCTGCAGGAACGAAAAGGGCGAGAGACTTCCCCTTTGGTGGACGGATCCCACTCGCCGTGGAGAGTCGTGCAGAAGTGTTTTCCCGCCGAAAGAACGCCAACAAGCCTTGCTAGCTGCAAATTGTGCGGTTAGCGTTTTTGGACGCTGCTGTGGCCCTGGAGGGACCAGGAGGTCGCAAATTGGACCAGGAGAGAGAGGGGACGTCGAGCAAGACAAGGAGCCCTCTCAGCAGCAGGTAGCACCCGGAGAAGTGCCAGAAACAGGCACTACGAGGATGCGTGAAAAGGTGCTCACCCGAAGTCGCACAAAGGAGTCCCACGTCGCCGGAGACCAACTTAGAACGTCGTGCAATGCAGGTTAGAGTGCCGTGGACCCAGGCTTGGCTGTGCACAAAGGATTTCCGCCAGAAGTGCACAGGGGCCGGAGTAGCTGCAAAAGTCGCGGTTCCCAGCAATGCAGCCCAGCGAGGTGAGGCAAGGATTTACCTCCACCAAACTTGGACTGAAGAGTCACTCGACTGTGGGGGTCACTTGGACAGAGTCGCTGGATTCGAGGGACCTCGCTCGTCGTGCTGAGAGGAGACCCAAGGGACCGGTAATGCAGCTTTTTGGTGCTTGCGGTTGCAGGGGGAAGATTCCGTCGACCCACAGGAGATTTCTTCGGAGCTTCTGGTGCAGAGAGGAGGCAGACTACCCCCACAGCATGCACAAACAGGAAAACAGTCGAGAAGGCGGCAGGATCAGCGTTACAGAGTTGCAGTAGTCGTCTTAGCTACTTTGTTGCAGTTTTGCAGGCTTCCAGCGCGGTCAGCAGTCGATTCCTTACCAGAAGGTGAAGAGAGAGATGCAGAGGAACTCGGCTGAGCTCTTGCATTCTTTATCTAAAGTTTCCCCAGAGACAGAGACCCTAAATAGCCAGAAAAGAGGGTTTGGCTACCTAGGAGAGAGGATAGGCTAGCAACACCTGAAGGAGCCTATCACAAGGAGTCTCTGACGTCACCTGGTGGCACTGGCCACTCAGAGCAGTCCAGTGTGCCAGCAGCACCTCTGTTTCCAAGATGGCAGAGGTCTGGAGCACACTGGAGGAGCTCTGGACACCTCCCAGGGGAGGTGCAGGTCAGGGGAGTGGTCACTCCCCTTTCCTTTGTCCAGTTTCGCGCCAGAGCAGGGCTAAGGGGTCCCCTGAACCGGTGTAGACTGGCTTATGCAGAATTGGGCACATCTGTGCCCAAGAAAGCATTTCCAGAGGCTCGGGGAGGCTACTCCTCCCCTGCCTTCACACCATTTTCCAAAGGGAGAGGGTGTCACACCCTCTCTCAGAGGAAGTTCTTTGTTCTGCCATCCTGGGCCAGGCCTGGCTGGACCCCAGGAGGGCAGATGCCTGTCTGAGGGGTTGGCAGCAGCAGCAGCTGCAGTGAAACCCCAGGAAGGGCAGTTTGGCAGTACCAGGGTCTGTGCTACAGACCACTGGGATCATGTGATTGTGCCAACTATGCCAGGATGGCATAGAGGGGGCAATTCCATGATCATAGACATGTTACATGGCCATATTCGGAGTTACCATTGTGAAGCTACATATAGGTAGTGACCTATATGTAGTGCACGTGTGTAATGGTGTCCCCGCACTCACAAAGTTCAGGGAATTGGCTCTGAACAATGTGGGGGCACCTTGGCTAGTGCCAGGGTGCCCTCACACTAAGTAACTTTGCACCTAACCTTTACCAGGTAAAGGTTAGACATATAGGTGACTTATAAGTTACTTAAGTGCAGTGTAAAATGGCTGTGAAATAACGTGGACGTTATTTCACTCAGGCTGCAGTGGCAGGCCTGTGTAAGAATTGTCAGAGCTCCCTATGGGTGGCAAAAGAAATGCTGCAGCCCATAGGGATCTCCTGGAACCCCAATACCCTGGGTACCTCAGTACCATATACTAGGGAATTATAAGGGTGTTCCAGTAAGCCAATGTAAATTGGTAAAAATGGTCACTAGCCTGTTAGTGACAATTTGGAAAGAAATGAGAGAGCATAACCACTGAGGTTCTGATTAGCAGAGCCTCAGTGAGACAGTTAGTCACTACACAGGTAACACATTCAGGCACACTTATGAGCACTGGGGCCCTGGGTTACCAGGGTCCCAGTGACACATACAACTAAAACAACATATATACAGTGAAAAATGGGGGTAACATGCCAGGCAAGATGGTACTTTCCTACACAACCCCCCCCCCCCCCAAACGAAGGACAATAAGACTAGCCATGACCTGATGAGTCTTCATTGTCTAAGTGGAAATATCTGGAGAGTCCATCTGCATTGGAGTGGCTACTCCCAAGTCTATGTTCCACTGTATAGTCCATTCCCTGTAGGGATATGGACCACCTCAACAATTTAGGATTTTCACCTTTCATTTGTTTTAGCCAAAGTAGAGGTTTGTGGTCTGTCTGAACAATGAAGTGAGTGCCAAACAGGTATGGCCTCAACTTCTTCAGAGCCCAGACCACAGCAAAGGCCTCCCTCTCAATGGCAGACCAACGCTTTTCTCTAGGGGTCAACCTCCTACTAATAAAAGCAACAGGTTGATCCTGGCCCTCAGAATTAAGTTGTGATAGGACTGCCCCTACTCCTAATTCAGATGCATCAGTCTGGACATAGAATTTTTTAGAGTAACAAGGGCTTTTCAGGACAGGTGCAGAGCACATGGCCTGCTTCAGCTCCTCAAAAGCTTTCTGACAGTTTGCTGTCCATAATACCTTTTTAGGCATCTTTTTGGAAGTGAGGTCATTAAGAGGGGCTGCAATGGAGCCATAGTTCTTAATGAACCTCCTGTAATACCCAGTGAGGCCTAGGAAGGCTCTCACCTGAGTCTGTGTAGTAGGGGGAACCCAATCAATAATTGTTTGGATTTTCCCCTGTAGTGGTGCAATCTGTTCCCCACCAACAAGGTGTCCCAGATAAACCACCTTACCCTGCCCTATCTGGCACTTTGAAGCCTTGATAGTGAGGCCTGCCTTTTGCAGGGCCTCCAAACCTTTCCATAGGTGGACCAGGTGATAATCCCAGCTGGAGCTAAAGACAGCTATATCGTCCAAATATGCTGCACTGAAAGCTTCCAGCCCTTGCAGGACTGTGTTCACCAACCTTTGAAAAGTGGCAGGTGCATTTTTCAAACCAAAAGGCATTACAGTAAACTGGTAATGTCCTCCAATGGTAGAAAATGCAGTCTTAGGTTTAGCATCTTCTGACAATTTGATCTGCCAATACCCTGCAGTCAAATCAAAAGTGCTTGGATACTTGGCAGATGCCAGTGTATCTATGAGCTCATCTGCCCTGGGTATAGGGTGAGCATCAGTTTTGGTTACCAAGTTGAGACCTCTATAGTCTACACAAAACCGCATTTCCTTCTTTCCATCTTTGGAATGGGGTTTTGGTACAAGTACCACAGGAGAAGCCCATGGACTTTCAGAGTGCTCAACCACTCCTAGTTCTAAAATTTTCTGGACCTCTTGCTTTATGCAGTCCCTGACATGGTCAGGCTGCCTATAGATCTTACTTTTGACAGGTAAACTGTCTCCAGTATCTATAGTGTGCTCACACCAAGAAGTGGTACCTGGCACAGTAGAGAAGAGTTCCGAGAATTGATCTAGGAGATTTATGCAATGGTCTTTCTGCTCAGCAGTAAGACAATCAGCCAAAACTACACCTTCCTCAAGAGCATCTTGTTCTGTGGAAGAGAAGAGATCAGGTAGAGGATCACTGTCTTCTTCCTGTCCCTCATCAGTTGCCATGAGCAGGGTGAGATCAGCCCTGTCATAGTAGGGTTTCAGGCGGTTGACATGGAGCACCCTAAGGGGACTCCTGGCAGTGCCTAAGTCAACTAAATAGGTGACTTCTCCCTTCTTTTCAACAATTGTGTGGGGTCCACTCCATTTATCTTGGAGTGCTCTTGGGGCCACAGGCTCCAAGACCCACACTTTCTGCCCTGGTTGGTACTGAACCAAAACAGACTTCTGATCATGCCATTGCTTCTGGAGCTCTTGGCTGGCCTGAAGGTTTTTACTGGCCTTTTTCATGTACTCAGCCATTCTTGATCTGAGGCCAAGTACATAATCCACAATATCCTGCTTAGGAGCTTTTAAAGGTTGTTCCCAACCCTCCTTTACAAGTGTGAGTGGACCCCTAACAGGGTGTCCAAAAAGAAGTTCAAAGGGGCTGAAGCCCACTCCTTTCTGGGGTACCTCCCTGTAGGCAAAAAGGAGGCATGGTAGAAGGATATCCCATCTCCTGCGGAGTTTTTCAGGGAGACCCATAATCATGCCTTGAGAGTTTTATTAAATCTCTCCACCAGTCCATTTGTTTGTGGATGATAGGGTGTAGTGAACTTGTAAGTTACACCACACTCCTTCCACATGGCCTTTAAGTATGCAGACATGAAATTGCTTCCCCTGTCTGATACCACTTCCTTTGGGAAGCCCACCCTGGAAAATATTCCCAGGAGGGCCTTTGCCACTGCAGGTGCTGTAGTGGTCCTTAAAGGAATAGCTTCAGGATATTTTTTCAGGCTTCCACTACCACCAAGATAAACCTATTGCCTGAAGCAGTAGGAGGGTCAAGGGGGCCAACTATGTCAACCCCTACCCTTTCAAAGGGTACCCCAACCACAGGCAGTGGAATAAGGGGTGCCTTTGGAGTTCCACCTGTCTTGCCACTGGCTTGACAGGTTTCACAGGACTTACAAAATTATTTTGTGTCCTCAGACATCCTAGGCCAATGAAACAATGGAACCAGTCTGTCCCAAGTTTTCATTTGTCCTAGATGCCCAGCTAGGGGAATGTCATGTGCCAGGGTTAGGAGGAACTTTCTGTACTCCTGAGGAATCACTAATCTCCTGGCAGCTCCAGGTTTAGGATCCCTATGCTCAGTGTACAAGAGGTTGTCCTCCCAGTAAACTCTGTGAGAGTCACTGACATCCCCATTAGCCTGTTTGACAGCTTGCTGTCTGAGACCCTCTAATGTGGGACAGGTTTGCTGTGCCACACTCAGCTCCTCTCTGGCAGGCCCCCCTTCACCCAAAAGCTCAGCAGTGTCTGCTTCCAGCTCCTCTGGTGTAGGTTCTGCACAGGGAGGGAATTCTTCTTCCTCAGAAGTTGAATCCACTGTAGAGGGAGGGATAGTAGGAAGTGGTTTGCTTCTACTAGCCCTAGCTTTAGGGAGCACTTGGTCCATTGTTCCAGGATCCAAGCTTCCCTGTCCTTTTTGCTTTTTGGCCTGAGCCCTTGTCAAAGCAAAAATATGCCCTGGGATGCCCAGCATTGCTGCATGGGCCTCCAACTCCACATCTGACCAAGCTGATGTCTCCAAATCATTCCCTAATAGACAGTCTACAGGTAAATCTGAAGCTACCACAACTTTCTTTGGACCAGTAACCCCCCCCCAGTTGAGATTAACAACAGCCATGGGGTGGCTAAGTGTGTTGTTGTGAGCATCGGTTACTTGGTACTGGTGACCAAGTAGGTGTTGTTCAGGGTGGACCAGTTTCTCTATGACCATAGTCACACTGGCTCCAGTGTCCCTGTAGGCCTGAACCTCAACACCATTTATTAGGGGTAGCTGCTTGTACTTATCCATATTAAGGGGACAAGCAACTAAGGTGGCTAAATCAATAGCCCCCTCAGAGACTAACACAGCCTCTGTGGCCTCCCTAACAAGGCGAACCCCAACTAAGTTACCAATAGTGAGCCCAGCTACTCCCTTGGATTCGCTTTTAGTAGGTTTGCTCCCACCACCACTGCTATTAGTAGGGACACTAGGGGTAGCAGTAGGGGTTGTAGTGGTAGGAGCATTGGTGCTTTTCTTTGGACAACTGGGATCTGTTGTCCAATGGCCTTTTATTTTACATAAATAGCACCATGGTTTCTTTTCCTTGTTCTGATTAAAAGAGGATTTGGGCCCACCACCCCCACCAGAGTGTTTTTGTGGGCCTGATGAAGACTCATTTTTAGATTTGTCCCCACCCTTGTCAGAAGACTTACCATCCTTCTTTTTGTTGCCATCTTTGTCACCCCCTGTATGAACTTTTCTGTTCACCCTTGTTCTGACCCATTTGTCTGCCTTCTTTCCCAATTCTTGGGGAGAGGTCAGATCAGAGTCCACCAAGTACTGGTGCAACAAATCAGACACACAATTATTAAGAATATGCTCTCTCAGGATCAAGTTATACAGGCTGTCATAATCAGTAACTTTACTGCCATGTAACCACCCCTCCAAGGCCTTCACTGAATGGTCAATGAAATCAACCCAGTATTGTGAAGACTCCTTTTTGGTCTCTCTGAACTTTATCCTGTATTGTTCAGTGGTTAAGCCATAACCATCCAGGAGTGCATTCTTAAGAACTTGGAAATTATTAGCATCATTTTCTTTCACAGTAAGGAGCCTATCCCTACCTTTTCCACTAAATGATAGCCATAGGATAGCAGCCCACTGCCTTTGAGGGACATCCTGTACAACACAGGCCCTCTCAAGTTCAGCAAACCACTTGTTAATGTCATCCCCCTCCTTATAAGGGGGAACTATATTGTGCAGATTCCTGGAATCATGCTCTTTTGCAGGATGACTATGGGGAATACTGCTGCTGCCACCATGGGTTTCTAAACCCAACTTCTGTCTTTCCTTCTCTAGTTCAAAAGACTGTCTATCCAAATCCAGCTGTTGCTTTTTAAGCTTCAGTCTGGTTTGTTCCACCCTCAACTTATTGAGTTCCCTCTCTAACATTCTGTCATCAGGGTTGGTGGGAGGGACATTCCTAGATACAGAGGTATGATGGGAATGAACAGAAGGAGACCTGTCCCTTACAGAAGCCACCCTAACAGCTTGGCTAACAGAAACATTACTACCAGTATGGTGAGAATAAATGCTTTTGCTATGATGTGAGACAACACTATTTGTATGGTGTGGCTCATCATCATTACCAACTATGCTAGACTGTCTAGTAATGGGCAGGCTAGGAAGTTTCTTTCCTGAATCTTTTCCTGGGGGAGTCCCTGAATCAGATTGGGAACTACAGTATTAGGTACTTTTTCAACAGATGGGGCACCTATAGCCTTATCTTGTTCTCTAAGCATGTTAAGTAACAGTTCCAAGGAAGGATTCTTCCCTACACTCAAACCTCTCTCTATGCAGAGACTCCTTGCTCCTTTCCAGCTAAGGTGATCATATGCAAGTTTGGACAGATCAACATTTTGGCCTGTGCCAGACATTTTTAGAGAGAGTTAAAGTGATAGAAAAAGAGAAAAAAGTTTTCAGAACTTTTTAGAAAGACAGAAAAAAACTTTTTAAACTTTTAAGAACTTTTTGAAAGTTTAGAAGTACTTTTCAGCACTTAGAAAAGAGTGAAAAGAGGAAATGCAAAACTTTTTGGCTATGTGTATATACACTGACCTTGTTTTGTATATTTTTCTCTTTTGAAAAGTACAATGACAAGAGTGGTAAGTAGTCTCAAAGCACTTATCCCACCGCTGCACAACCAATGTAGGAGGCTGGACTGGCTTGTAGTGAGTACCAAGGGATACTTGCACCTTGCACCAGGCCCAGTTATCCCTTATTAGTGTATAGGGTGTCTAGCAGCTTAGGCTGATAGATAATGGTAGCTTAGCAGAGCAGCTCAGGCTGAACTAGGAGACGTGTGAAGCTACTACAGTACCACTTAGTGTCATATGCACAATATCATAAGAAAACACAATACACAGTTATACTAAAAATAAAGGTACTTTATTTTTATGACAATATGCCAAAGTATCTTAGAGTGTACCCTCAGTGAGAGGATAGGAAATATACACAAGATATATATACACAATAGCAAAAATATGCAGTATAGTCTTAGAAAACAGTGCAAACAATGTATAGTTACAATAGGATGCAATGGGGAAACATAGGGATAGGGGCAACACAAACCATATACTCCAAAAGTGGAATGCGAACCACGAATGGACCCCAAACCTATGTGACCTTGTAGAGGGTCGCTGGGACTATTAGAAAATAGTGAGAGTTAGAAAAATAACCCTCCCCAAGACCCTGAAAAGTGAGTGCAAAGTGCACTAAAGTTCCCCTAAGGACAAAGAAGTCGTGTTAGAGGAATAATACAGGAAAGACACAAACCAACAATGCAACAACTGTGGATTTCCAATCTAGGGTACCTGTGGAAGAAGGGGACCAAGTCCAAAAGTCACAAGCAAGTCGGAGATGGGCAGATGCCCAGGAAATGCCAGCTGCGGGTGCAAAGAAGCTTCTACTGGACAGAAGAAGCTGTGGTTTCTGCAGGAACGAAAAGGGCTAGAGACTTCCCCTTTGGTGGAAAGATCCCCCTCGCCGTGGAGAGTCGTGCAGAAGTGTTTTCCCGCCAAAAGAATGCCAACAAGCCTTGCTAGCTGCAAATAGTGCGGTTAGCGTTTTTGGATGCTGCTGTGGCCCTGGAGGGACCAGGAGGTCGCAAATTGGACCAGGAGAGAGAGGGGACGTCGAGCAAGACAAGGAGCTCTCTCAGCAGCAGGTAGCACCCGGAGAAGTGCCAGAAACAGGCACTACGAGGATGTGTGAAACGGTGCTCACCCGAAGTCGCACAAAGGAGTCCCACGTCGCCGGAGACCAACTTAGAACGTCGTGCAATGCAGGTTAGAGTGCCGTGGACCCAGGCTTGGATGTGCACAAAGGATTTCCGCCGGAAGTGCACAGGGGCCGGAGTAGCTGCAAAAGTCGCGGTTCCCAGCAATGCAGCCCAGCGAGGTGAGGCAAGGATTTACCTCCACCAAACTGGGACTGAAGAGTCACTGGACTGTGGGGGTCACTTGGACAGAGTCGCTGGATTCGAGGGACCTCGCTCGTCGTGCTGAGAGGAGACCCAAGGGACCGGTAATGCAGCTTTTTGGTGCCTGCGGTTGCAGGGGGAAGATTCCGTCCACCCACGGGAGATTTCTTCGGAGCTTCTGGTGCAGAGAGGAGGCAGACTACCCCCACAGCATGCACAAACAGGAAAAAAGTCGAGAAGGCGGCAGGATCAGCGTTACAGAGTTGCAGTAGTCGTCTTAGCTACTTTGTTGCAGTTTTGCAGGCTTCCAGCGCGGTCAGCAGTCAATTCCTTATCAGAAGGTGAAGAGAGAGATGCAGAGGAACTCGGCTGAGCTCTTGCATTCGTTATCTAAAGTTTCCCCAGAGACAGAGACCCTAAATAGCCAGAAAAGAGGGTTTGGCTACCTAGGAGAGAGGATAGGCTAGCAACATCTGAAGGAGCCTATCACAAGGAGTCTCTGACGTCACCTGGTGGCACTGGCCACTCAGAGCCGTCCAGTGTGCCAGCAGCACCTCTGTTTCCAAGATGGAGAGGTCTGGAGCACACTGGAGGAGCTCTGGACACCTCCCAGGGGAGGTGCAGGTCAGGGGAGTGGTCACTCCCCTTTCCTTTGTCCAGTTTCGCGCCAGAGCAGGGCTAAGGTGTCCCCTGAACCGGTGTAGACTGGCTTATGCAGAATTGGGCACATCTGTGCCCAAGAAAGCATTTCCAGAGGCTGGGGGAGGCTACTCCTCCCCTGCCTTCACACCATTTTCCAAAGGGAGAGGGTGTCACACCCTCTCTCAGAGGAAGTTCTTTGTTCTGCCATCCTGGGCCAGGCCTGGCTGGACCCCAGGAGGGCAGATGCCTGTCTGAGGGGTTGGCAGCAGCAGCAGCTGCAGTGAAACCCCAGGAAGGGCAGTTTGGCAGTACCAGGGTCTGTGCTACAGACCACTGGGATCATGGGTTTGTGCCAACTATGCCAGGATGGCATAGAGGGGGCAATTCCATGATCATAGACATGTTACATGGCCATATTCGGAGTTACCATTGTGAAGCTACATATAGGTAGTGACCTATATGTAGTGCACGCGTGTAATGGTGTCCCCGCACTCACAAAGTTCAGGGAATTGGCTCTGAACAATGTGGGGGCACCTTGGCTAGTGCCAGGGTGCCCTCACACTAAGTAACTTTGCACCTAACCTTTACCAGGTAAAGGTTAGACATATAGGTGACTTATAAGTTACTTAAGTGCAGTGTAAAATGGCTGTGAAATAACGTGGACGTTATTTCACTCAGGCTGCAGTGGCAGGCCTGTGTAAGAATTGTCAGAGCTCCCTATGGGTGGCAAAAGAAATGCTGCAGCCCATAGGGATCTCCTGGAACCCCAATACCCTGGGTACCTCAGTACCATATACTAGGGAATTATAAGGGTGTTCCAGTAAGCCAATGTAAATTGGTAAAAATGGTCACTAGCCTGTTAGTGACAATTTGGAAAGAAATGAGAGAGCATAACCACTGAGGTTCTGATTAGCAGAGCCTCAGTGAGACAGTTAGTCACTACACAGGTAACACATTCAGGCACACTTATGAGCACTGGGGCCCTGGGTTACCAGGGTCCCAGTGACACATACAACTAAAACAACATATATACAGTGAAAAATGGGGGTAACATGCCAGGCAAGATGGTACTTTCCTACAGCTACACCTAGTCATGAGACCCAAGACAGGCTACAGACACAAAGGGTTAATGATGGGGAAATTTCAGCTTTCGAAAAGTGGCATTTTCAAAATTGTAACAATAATTTCAAAATCACAATTAAAGAGGGTTTATCATTACAATTCTATAGGTACCAAACATGATACATCTACCTCCTTTCATTTAGGAATGATAGCTTATTAAAGGCAATAATGAATGCCAAATGTTATCCTATGGAAGCAATAGGCCTCAATGTAGTGAAAAATGAATTTAAGAGTTTTTTACTACCAGGACATGTAAAACTTAAAAGTGCAGGTCCCACCTTTTAATTACACAGCACCTTGCCCTATGGGATACCTCAGGCCTACCTTAGGGATGAACTAAACATATAATAAAAGGGAGATTATTGCTTGGAAAGGGGGTGTTTAAATGGCAAATCGACATGGCGGTATGGCATTGCATTCAGGCCGCAATGGCAGGTGTGGGACATGTTGTAGAGTGCTACAAAGGTGGGTAGTACAATAAGTGCTGCCGACCCACTGGTAGCATTTGATTTACAGGCCCTGGGTATGTGGTATACCACTCTACAGGGACTTACAAGTAAATTAAATATGCCAATCAGGTATATGCCACTCAAACCATGTTTTAATGTGAGAGCACAAGCACCTTAGCACTAGTTAGGGGTGGTGAAGTGCACAGAGCCCTAAGGACAACAAAAACAAATTCAGTAAAGGCAAAAAGTTTCAAGGGTGACCCTGCACAGAAGGCTACTTCCAACAGTATTAGTATGCACAAATATTTAGCGAATAAAATGTGGTTGCAAAACATGTGCATTTAACCACCAACTTAAAGTTGGTGGTAAGCCATAAACAAAAGGGAAGGCACCTCTTCTTGTATGAGACTGAAAAAATAATTTAAAGAGCAGGCAATATCCCCGTGGACCACTGCCTCCTCTTCAAAAAATGAAACAGAAAACTTTGAGGAAAAAGGGTTGCATTAAAAAAAATGCTTTATTTAAAAGCGATCAATGACATTGTGGGCTGTTGTCCCCAGCAGGATCCCATCCTTGTGATTTTTGCAATTTCTAATGGGTCGCAACTGAGAGTTACCTCATTAATATCCATGACGTAGGTCTAAGTGCGACCAACTGTGACTTACAGAAAGTGTAAAACGCACTTTTGTACATTAGTGTTTGTGATTACCAAATAACAAATCACAATTTGTTTTTCACAAATATTAAGGTTCTCATTATGACTTTGGGGTGCTTTTACAGAACCGCCAAAGCCACTGCAGGCAAAATAACGCCAGTACGGGAGGTCTATAACCCATCATATTAGGAGGGTTCTGCTGGGCCAGCAGGCGAAACAGTGTTTTTGCCCGCTGGCCCAGCGGAACACACACCACAACATTGATGTTGGCTCATAATTGAGCTGGCGACAATGTTGTGGTGTGTCGGGTGCGACATCCATCACGCATATCACTGCCCCTACTTCGGGCAGTGAAATACGTGATGAGGCTGTGCATGGGGGACCCTGCACTGCCTATGCCAAGTGCATGGCCAGTGCAGGGGCCCCGAGGTCCTCCATGACACTCCTGCTGGCAGCAGTCTGGGGGTGTAGGGTCATAATGGGGCGGTCAGACCACCCTGTCTGCGACGGTCCGACCGTCAGCCTCGTAAAGGAGGCCCTAAGCTTTGTACATTCGGCACTTAGTTGATTATTACTGTTAAACTACTAAACAAATTTTCTTGAAATACCAAAAAGGATCCTTTCCAGACCATAATCTATATTCATGGCAAATTACATGGAAATCAGTTCAGTTGTTTTTTTTGTGGTCTGAGTAAAAAGTCTGTGGGAAATGCATTTGTGGAAAAACATGTTTTTGGGTTTCCCTTTTTTCTGTGCCCTCCCATACTAATCACCAAGAGACTTTGCATCCTCAACCAACGTAGAAAAAGGATAAAGCCTGCAGAGTTTTGTGGAGGTTTGTCAAACACTGCAGCAAAGTTATTAGCAAGCAAAAAAACATCAGAGCAATTCCTATCTATAGGAATCCTAACTATAACTGCAGACTATGGAGTGCCTACTTCCACTGTCTCTGTGTCTCTCTGTCTCTCTCTCTATATATCTTTTACCAATTAAAGATTGTGTTTTTTTTGTGTTGCTAATAACTTTGGCGCGGTTTACCGATCTCCACAAACTTTACAAAAAGTGCACCTTTTTGACTAGTTTATGTATGGAAGGTTTTGGGGTGACCCATCAAGCTGGGTCTGAGAAGAAGGGGGTCATCCCAAAACATGTTATCTCCATTTTTTTTTTCCATAGCAGCTTTCTACATAACCCAAACCTCTGAACGGATTTACATTAAATTTGGCAGAAAGCTAGATCTTCATCAAGAAAGTGGGATGTTTGTGATTTAGTGTTGATCCTTTCAGTAGTTTTTCAGCAATTAATGCTCAAAACCTTTGCATGTCTCATGTTGCAGAGGATTGGACTTTGTCCTAAATCCTAACAGAAGGTAAAAAAAACTTAAGGGGGCCGGGAAGGGATAACCTGAACCCTAGACCTGGCAGAACACCAAAAATATATTTTTTTAAACTGCTGCAAATTCGCAAAGATCCCAGAATCTGCCTCAAAATAAAAAAAATAAACGTATGGGTACCTCAGCTACTCTTACAATTACCCCTTATATTACATCACTCATGACATCTTCTATAATATCATCGATAATATCATTGCAACATTTACAATGAAATTATTAATGGTAAAGCTGTGCAGGTCGGAGTGCAAGATCTGGTTACCTTAGGGCATGTGTTATAGTTACTTGAGATAACTAACACTGGTGAATTTCAGTGGATTTGTATGTTTAAAATGTTACTTTGTCACTGAAATTCTCACTTAACTATAACATTACTTTAACCTTTGTTTTTTCAGTGATATATATATATATATATGTATATATATATATGTGTGTGTGTGTGTATATGTACACATATACCTCACAACATATATTGTTATACAAATAGAAAGTATACAGAGAATGTGTGAGGTAATGTTGGAGCCTACATTTTAGTGCTATAGTGAGCTAACCATGCAAAAAAGCATTAGGCATGCAAAAAGCATTAGCTCATTTCTGTGTTTTAATTTGTTACCACACGAAAGCTAGACTTGTTGGCTTTGATGGTAATGTTGGTGGTGATAACTATGGTAATAGTGATGTTGGTGTTAATAGTAGTGGCAATGGTGTTAATGGTAGTAGTTTGGGTACTGTTGATGGTACTGGTAGTGGTGGACTTGGTGATGGTGATGGTGGTGGTGATAATGGTGGTGATATCGATGCTGATGGTAATAGGAATGAAGTAATGGTCAGATCAGTTTTCACTTGAGTCCTGGCAAAAATATTCTGAAAACACTTACTGCAGTAAAACAAATAAAGGAAGATGTTTTTCTTTATAGAATGGATGTAGCAGAGTTCATCAAACTAGGCCGTTGGCCCCCGTGGGCGGACTTAATTGTTCCCAATGGGAGGGGCGCTATGGTTTGGCCAAGAGTGGTATCATGCTGATAACAGTGGTTTGTTTTAAGTGAAAAATTAGCAGCAGTAAGCCACTCTGTACTGGGCCATCACTAACATATTTTTTCATTTATAGCCAGGCTGGAGGTAAGTGTCAAAGGAGAAGAGACTTCAAATATTCCCCATACCACTCAACCCACCCAATATCTGGTAATTAGTCTGTGAATACTTTTACATATTAGCAAGGCATGGCTGACAAAACAGTTTGTTTGCCAATTATGAATTTACATTTTTAAGGTGGTAACAGTACTTAACTTCAATGTTTAAATATGTTTAGGCATATTTAAACATTGCCAAATTACAATTGTGAAATATTCTGCGGGGGGCGATGATTTTTTTTCACAGTAGGTGCGGAATTAAAAAGTTTGAAGACCACTGAGTATGACAATGATAACAGAATGCCTGATGCCTGAACGTCTTAATTAGATGTAAAATGGTGCCATATTAATTGCAATGAAGCATGGAGGAATTAAAGAACAAATATCCAATAGCATGTGACAGAGACCAATTCTCTCCTAATATGTGATTGTTATGCAATTACCAGCATAATGGCCCGTATTTATACTTTTTGACGCTAAACTGCGCTAACGCAGTTTAGCGTCAAAAAATTTTGCGCCGGCTAACGCCATTCTGAAGCGCCATGCGGGCGCCGTATTTATTGAATGGCGTTAGCCAGCGCAAGCAGACCGGCGCTGCCTGGTGTGCGTGGAAAAAAAACATGTACACCAGGCATCGCCGGCGTAGGGAAAAATGGCGCTAGGGCGTCTTAAAAATGGTGCAAGTCAGGTTGACGCAAAAAATCGCCTCCACCCGATTTGCGCCATTTTTAACGACGCCCAGACGCCATTTACATGACTCCTGTCTTAGTAAAGACAGGAGTCATGCCCCCTTGCCCAATGGCCATGCCCAGGGGACTTATGTCCCCTGGGCATGGTCATTGGGCATTGAGGCATGTAGGGAGGCACAAATCAGGCCCCCCTATGCCACAAAAAAATATAAAAAACAAAAATGTTTTACTTACCTGAACTTACCTGAATGTCCCTGGGGTGGGTCCCTCCATCCTTGGATGTCCTCCTGGGGTGGGCAAGGGTGACAGGGGGGGTCCCTGGGGGCATGGGAGGGCAGCTGTGGGCTCATTTTGAGCCCACAGGTCCCTTAACGCCTGCCCTGACCCAGGCGTTAAAAAGTGGCGCAAATGCGGGGTTTTCTGCCCCGTCAACTCCCGGGCGTGATTTTTGCCCGGGAGTATAAATACGACGCATTTGCGTCGCAGTCATTTTTTTGGACGGGAACGCCTACCTTGCATCTCATTAACGCAAGGAAGGCGTTCACGCAAAAAAATGACGCTCTTTACTCATACTTAAATATGGCGTTAGTTTTGCGCCGAATTTGCGTCGAAAAAAACGACGCTAATTCGGCGCAAACGGAGTATAAATATGCCCCAATGTCTGTCAAGAGACGGGTTAAGCTGCCTCTTGTCAAGCATAATACATGTGAGGCAAACGTGTTAGATACACTAAAAAAAGACTGTTTACAATGAATTAAATAAATAATTAAGTCCATGTGGAGTGTTCTAGTTTAAAGTGATGCGTTGGTGTGCAAATGCCCCGAGAAGTTTCTGAGATGGCTTAGAAAACCAGTAACATATTGATCTGCGCTGATGCCTTGCTTGCGATATGTTCAGATAGGTAGTGAATCTCTTTCCAAGGTGTGGTGCCTGACAACAGCTAGAGGAGTCCAGAGCGCACTGCAGAATGCAGTGGGAAACTGTCTCGTTCCTCCCAGCATCCCGCAAGGCAGATCAGATTTAATGAGCCATTTTACATAATTTATACGTGGGTGTTTGGCCCCACTGGCCATATAAGTAGAGAGGAATTGGGCAGAAACTATTGGTAACGATGTTCTCATTCTCTTTAATTTTACAAAAACAGTTCGTCTGTTTTTTGTTACAACACAACCGTTCCGAAAGGGTAATGTCAATCTCGAGGTTCTTGTGGTTGAAAAGCAAGGGTGTCTGTGTGTCTCCTTTCTGTGCAGCCAAGAAGTAACATCTTCTTGCTAGGTGCCTGTTAATTTAAGAAATGTATATGAGTGCAATTGGCTAATCTGATAATCTAAAATCTGCTTTGGGAGCCGGTATATCACTTTAATTGATGAGGTAACTGAGGCTTTTATGTTGACAACAATTTATCCTTAAAGATCATTAATGTAAGGGCGTTACCGGCTGAGTTCCGGGACTGCGCTCTTCTAATAGAAACATATTAAAAGGTTTGCCCTAGGTTGATTCTCACTGCACACTACTAAAAATATCCATCTGAAAGCTGGTGTTTTTTTCTTTAACACAACCTCTTATTGTATATTTCTCATCAGTATCATACCTCATGTAATACCATTTTAAAAAACAATAACTTCCATAGTTCACAATGCTTTCCATAGCAGACTTTTGGCACTACAAAAATGTATGATTATGTCCTACTCTGCTGAAGACGCTTCCGTCCTGATGTGATCACATTAACCATATGAAGTTTTATAACATAAAAGAGTGCATTTCCCACTCATTACTTTAACTTGAATTTATTTTTCATTTGAGGTGTGTTCATTATATTTTATATGTTTTTTCCGAAGGTGAAAGAGCAACAAATCAGTGGCAGAATATTTTGTTCCTTTCAGCGACTTGGCTGATCCTGGACACCCACACTCAAGACCCCTACCCTATTGTAGTCAGTGTCACCGTTCAAATATGTTTTTATGCATTTCAATAGCTGCTTATAACCCCGCGCCTCTGAAGAGTCTCACAGAGATACTATACGAAACTTTCAGTAACGCAGTGAACTAAATAAAATGCTGATCCTGTCTCAACATTAAGCAGCATTGCACAATAACCTTTCAGTAAAGCAGCAACTAGTATGGGAGTGTAAAGGTTTTTTATTTTACCAGTAAAGTTGGGAAATGTTGCTTCGGTGTGAATTGGACCAATAGAGTGAAAGTTTTCCTGCTCACTGAATTTTGGTGTTTTCCAGTTGCAAGATGTCCAACCAATTATGGGTGGAAATCGGAGACAAAAAACACAGCCTTCAACTCAATGTTATGGTAGGTGTGGGAGGGGGCGGATAACATGCCAGGTAGCAATGAGGAACATCATAGTTGCCAAGGGTTCAGATTGCTTCAGTGTGACATCTTCAAGGTTTCAGTGTACTTATGTAATTCAATGACTAAATGTGTGACACTTAGAGTGACACTTTCTTGCAACCAAAATCACGCATTGAAGTCCATGGAGGCATACAAATATCAGAAATGACACCTATTTCAGCAACAAGAAACTCTATCTCTGCAGCAGGTGCTTTAAAACCTACTATTTCTAAATAAACAGCACTCGCCACCCCTACCTCAGTGCCCGGTGTGGCTGAACCACAAGTAACACAAAATACAGTTTTGTAACATGCTGGTAGACTTTCTTTGCAGCAGGCATATTAATGTTATGATGCATCTTTGCATCATAAATTCTAGAATGGAAGGCGGCAGGGTTAGGTAACTGCCAGTTGACCAGGAACCAGCCTGACACCAGGTTGTGTCATTAAAGATTAAACCTGAGACGCGTTAAAACTACTTGTTCGCGTGGTCTTTACCTCAACATTTTAGCGACGAGCGACGCTGGTAACAGACACAACCTGGGTCTTGCAGCCGGTGACACAGACGAACACTGATTATTTCTTCGTGTCGGCGCTGGATCAACTACTCGGCGAGCACTGACTCACCTGTGATTCGGTCGCGGTTGATTTTTGTCCGGGACGCAACCAGGGTGAGCCATGGGGGAGTGCTGGTGCTGTTATTTCATCGGAGGTGTTAAATCCTAAGGAACACGCACATGCGCGTGAAATGGTCTGACGGCCATTTTCATTTCACATCTAGACCGCTCGTGACTGGGGAGCGGTGGCCATTTTGAGTCCATCCGAAAGGAAAACAGCGGTGGCCATCTTAAGTGCATCGGAGGCAGTGGCGGACATCTTGTATTTCATTGGAAAAGGGAAGAATAGACTGCTCATGATTGGGGAGCGGCGGCCATCTTATATGTAATTTTTCTGACTTTGTTACATCTGAACAGCCATACTTGTTACAATTTCGTTTTTTTTTAAACTAGTTTGCTCACCGGCAAGTGACTATTTTTGTATTTTGAAGTATTTGGCTGTCATATTGGTGTCAGGCAAAGAAAAAAACCGGAAAATAAACAACATTTATCTTCGCCTTTTCCTGGATAAAATCTGTGTTTTGCATTAAGTGTAATATTTGTCATGGCTTCCTTGGGTAATATTATTACACCACCGTTTTTCCTATCACAAGCAGGTTAACCAGACATTTGTTGGGAAGATTGGATCGAAATATTAGAAAATTACATCATAGCACTTGATGGTCAGAATTTTTCTCCAGCCAGAAAAAAAGCTGTTTTATTGAGTGCTCTTGGCAATGAGGGTCAAAGAATTTTCAAGTTTTTGCCAGTAGCATTGGGTCCTAATGGTCAACCTATTGACAATGTCTACAAAGAAGCTATAAAAAGTTTGGAGAACCAATTTGCGAAAGACGTAAATCTGGTTATGACCAGGTACAAATTTTACACTCAACCCCAGGCAGAACATGAGACCATTGATGAGTTTGTGGCTAGACTCAGAGAACTTTCCGTTAAGTGCCGTTTTGGTAATATGACTGAAAAATTAATTTGTGACCAGTTGATCGTGCAGTGCAGGGAAAAGAAAATACAAGAAAGGTTATGGGCAGCAAAGGATCCATCACTCATGGAAGCTATTGGAATGGCTAAAGTAATCGAGGAATCGCAGAGGTGCATGAAGGAAAGGAACAAAAGAGACAAGGCAACTGATGTGTCTGTGATCAATCCAGGTCAACAAGACTATGTTGAAAATGAAGTATGTGCAACTAGGAGGAAAGAGAAGAAATAGCATGGCCTATCAACATCCAGGAATAATGGGGAACAAAGTTTTTCTGGGGTCAGGAGTAAGAGGGACTGCGCCCGTTGTGGTAGCATCTTCCATGAAAAAATGTTTTGCTATGAACAAAATTTGCAGGAGGTGTGGGCGGAAGGGCCATTATGCGAGGGTGTGTAGAGAATCTTGTAAAGTGAACAAGGGTGGGAATTCTGGTGTGTGAGTGGTTGAAAGTAAGACGGAAAGCTTGTTTACTGACAGGGTTCTCGTAGTAAATGAGGGTCACAAATTTAAAAATGCAGTTATTGCTCAGGAAAAGGGGAGTATGTCTAGAACTACAGCTGTATTCAAAGTATGTGAGAAGGATGTTGAACTCATGATTGACTCTGGGTCTATGTACACCATCAGACCTGAACGGGTTTTCAAAATGCATTGTCAGGATGTCAATTTGATACCTAAAGACATAAACCTGGGGGGTATCAAGGAGAATCCATTAACATCTTGGGATACATGGAAGGCAATATACGGTATGGCTCAAGATGTACTACGGGTAAGGTTTATGTGTCAATGGAAGGACCACCGATTTTGGGGTGGATGCACCAATTTGATCTAAATATCATGTTACAACCCAGAGCCCCTAATCAGGTGTTGGTCGTGAATGAACTCACCTTGGAGAGTGTGTTGTCAGGAGCATAAAATGTTTTTTACAAACAATTGGGATGTCTCAAAGGTTATGTTCACAAAGTAAAAGTGAAATCCAATGTTACCCCTATCCAACATAAATAGAGAAGAGTGCCGCTTTCTGTTCGTGATGGGTTAAAAAAATTGTTAGGAGAGATGTTAGAGGATGGTGTGATTGAGCCTGTGGAAGCGTCAGAGTGGGTTTCGCCAGTGGTAATTACCAAGAAATCTGATGGTCGTCTGAGATCCTGTGTGGACTTACGCTCAGTGAACCAGAATATTGTGGTTGATGTTTTTCCTCTTCCTAATATAAATGAGTTACTTACCTTTGTGAAGGACAAGAGATACTTCTCAAAGCTTGACTTAAGGAGTGCTTATCACCAAATTAGGTTGCATGAGAGCTCCAAGTCACTCACAACATTTGTCACCCCAGAAGGAACCTTTCAATTCAATCGGTTACCATTTGGATTAGGATCGGCTGCTACTGTTTTCCAGAGGGCAATGACAAAAGTTTTGGAAGGAGTAAATGATGTAATTTACTTCCAAGACGACATTCTGGTCATGGGGAAGACTAAGGGTGAACACAATGCCACTTTACATTTAGTGTTGAGGAAGTTGGAAGAGTTTGGCCTCACGCTAAATCAGGAGAAGTGCGTTCTTTTGGCCGAACAAGTTGAATATTTGGGCTATACCATTGCTATGGGGTCGATTAAGCCTAAACGCTCTTTGTTGGATGCTATAAGCAAAGCACCGGTTCCGAGAGATAGAGATCAACTAAGGTCGTTCTTGGGCTGGTGGAGTACTATTCCAAGTTTGTGGAAAAATTTGCAGAGAAGACAGAAGGGTTAAAAAAAATCTTACGCAAGGGAAATAAGTTTGAGTGGGAGGAAGAACAGCAACTTAGTTTTGACAACATCAAGAGTGAGATATGTCAAGCAGGCATATTGGCAGGGTTTGACAGGAGTTTAAAATCTGCACTCACGGTAGATGCTAGTGCATCTGGTTTGGGAGTGGTTCTATCACAATTTCATGGAAGGGATGAGAGGACTGTGGCGTTTGCCTTTCGTACTTTGACTTCAGCTGAAAAAAATTATTCGGTCATAGAGCAAGAAGCTTTAGCGGCAGCTTGGGGTGCTGAGTATTTTCGTGTATATCTGTGGGGTTTGCCGTTTGTTTTACGGACTGATCATAAGCCACTAATAAGAATCTTAGCTCCAGGTGGTGCAGGAAAAGGCTCAGCTAGGTTAGCTAGACTAGCGGCAAGGCTTCAGGAGTATACTTATACAGTTGAGTTTTTACAAGGCTGGAAGAATGTTCAGGCAGATTGTTTGTCTAGATTACCTTTGAATTGGGAAGAGGTTGATGGTGCTGGTGTGAGAGATGCAGACATAGAAGGTGAGTTTGCCTCTATACAAGATGCTGTGGATAGCGGCACAGGGTCCTTTTCGGTGTTACAGTGGAGAGAGGGAATTAAAGAAGATCCAGTAATGAGTGATGTACTTAAAATGATTAGGTGTGGAGAGGTGAAAGAGAGCACTCTTGCTCCAGCTGTAAGGCCTTATTTGAAGGTTCTGGAAGAACTCTCTGTCTGCGGTGATGGGGTGATTATGAAGGGGGACTGTTTTGTTCCTCCTGTGGGGTTGAGGTTCCGTATTTTTCAACTGGCACATGAGGGTCATCTCGGACAAGGATTGACCGTCAGAAGGGTGAGAGCAAACTTTTGGTGGCCAGGCTTGGATAATCAAATCAAGGAATGGGTGCGAAGTTGTAAATTGTGCAAAGAAAGCGAGAAGGGATTGGTCCTGGATAAGTGTGAGGGTGGACATCTAGGAGATCTTGGGAAGCCTTGGCATACGATCTGTTTAGATTTTGTTGGATCGTTGAGGGAGTTGTCTCTAGACATTAGATTTGCAGTGGTAGTAGTGGATATTCACTCAAAGTGGTTGGTAGTGGAATTTTTGAGAGATGTCACTACAAAGACTACCATTGGTGTCTTAGAGAAAATTTTCAAAAAGGAGCCCCGGTAATCCTTATTACGGATAATGGCACACAACTCACTTCACATGAGATGGTAAGATTTTTAAGGGGCTGGGGTATTAGGCATTCATGTACATCTTTATACAATCCAAGGGGGAATGGAGTGGCTGAGAGGGCTGTTAGACTTCTCAAAGCAACTATGCAGTTAGCCTTGGCAAACCAGGGCGATGTCAGAGAAACTATCTCAGACATGGTGTTAGAAATGGGGTTTTTGGTTGGCAGTCAGGTTACCCTCTGTCCAAGCAAAAGCCCTCACTCTAGTCAGGGTAAGTCACACACTATCCAAGATTATCCTGTGCCCACCCTATGGTAGCTTGGCACGAGCAGTCAGGCTTAATTTAGAAGGCAATGTGTAAAGTATTTGTGCAATAAATCATACAATACCACCATATAGCACCACAAAAATACACCACACAGTGTTTAGAAAAATATATAATATTTATCAGGATAATTGTAGGTCAAAAAGAATAAAGTTGCAATGGAAAATTGTAGAAATATCACAGGGAAGTGATATAAAGTGTCTTAAGTCTTTAGAATGCAATAAAGTGTCTTTCAAGCACAAATACCTGGTTTCTGGTGGAAAATCTCCTCAGAGGGCCACAGGAGAAGAGATGCGTGGAAAAAGGGGGTGTGCGTCGATTTCTCCTCAGCACACCAAGACTTGCGTCGTTCTTTTCCACGCGGGGAAGTCGGGCGTCGTTTTCCGGCGCGCAGACAGTCTCTTTTTGTGGATCGCGGGGATTACCAGATGTCCCGGGTCTGTGCGTGGATTCTCCTGCTTATTTTCCGGCTGCGCATCGTTCTGCGGGGCTGCGCGTCGAAGTTTCGATCTCACGGTAGGCGTCGCGTCGATTTCTCCTTGGAAGTCGGGCGGCGTTGTCCTTGCGAGGCCGTGCGTCGAAATTTTGGTCTCACGGCAGGCGTCGCGTCGATTTCTCCTTGGAAGTCGGGCGGCGTTGTCCTTGCGAGGCCGTGCGTCAAAGTTTCGCACTCACGGTAGGCGTCGCGTCGATTTCTCCTGGAAAGTCGGGCAGCTTTGTCCTTGCGAGGTTGTGCGTCGAAGTCTCGATCGTCCCGAGGGCGTCGCGTCGATCAGCGTCGGTGTGCGGCGTTTTTCTCGCCGCGAAACAAGCTGTGCGTCGAAATTTTCGGCGCACGGAGCGTCCAAGTGAAAGGAAGAAGTCTTTTTGGTCCTGAGACTTCAAGGAACAGGAGGCAAGCTCTATCCAAGCCCTTGGAGAGCACTTTCACAGCCAGACAAGAGTTCAGCAAGGCAGCAGGGCAACAGCAAGACAGCAGTCCTTTGTAGAAAGCAGACAGGTGAATCCTTTGAGCAGCCAGGCAGTTCTTCTTGGCAGGATGTAGTTTCTGGTTCAGGTTTCTTCTCCAGCAAGTGTCTGATGAGGTAGGGCAGAAGCCCTGTTTTATACCCAAATGTGCCTTTGAAGTGGGGGAGACTTCAAAGAGTGGCTAAGAAGTGCACCAGGTCCCCTTTCAGTTTACTCCTGTCTGCCAGGGTCCCAGTAGGGGGTGTGGCAGTCCTTTGTGTGAGAGCAGGCCCTCCACCCTCCCAGCCCAGGAAGACCCATTCAAAATGCAGATGTATGCAAGTGAGGCTGAGTACCCTGTGTTTGGGGTGTGTCTGAGTGAATGCACAAGGAGCTGTCAACCAAGCCCAGCCAGACGTGGATTGTAAGGCACAGAAGGATTTAAGTGCAAAGAAATGCTCACTTTCTAAAAGTGGCATTTCTAGAATAGTAATATTAAATCCGACTTCACCAGTCAGTAGGACTTTGTATTACCATTCTGGCCATACTAAATATGACCTCCCTGCTCCTTTCAGATCAGCAGCTGCCACTTCAACAGTGTATGAGGGCAGCCCTAATGTTAGCCTATGAAGGGAGCAGGCCTCTCAGTAGTGTGAAAACGAATTTAGGAGTTTTACACTACCAGGACATATAACTACACAGGTACATGTCCTGCCTTTTACCTACACAGCACCCTGCCCTAGGGGTTACCTAGGGCACACCTTAAGGGTGACTTATATGTAGAAAAAGGGGAGTTCTAGGCTTGGCAAGTACTTTTAAATGCCAAGTCGAGGTGGCAGTGAAACTGCACACACAGGCCTTGCAATGGCAGGCCTGAGACAAGGAAAAAGGGGCTACTTAAGTGGGTGGCACAACCAGTGCTGCAGGCCCACTAGTAGCATTTAATTTACCAGCCCTATGCACATAAAGTGCACCTTACTAGGGACTTATAAGTAAATTAATAGTCCAATCAGGTATGATTCCAGGTTACCATGTTTTAAGGGAGAGAGCATATGCACTTTAGCACTGGTTAGCAGTGGTAAAGTGCGCAGAGTCTATAAACCAGCAAAAACAGTGTCCAAAAAAATGGAGGGAGGCAGGCAAAAAGTTAGGGGTGACTACCCTAAGGCTGTCAGGTCTAACATGTCCCCCCCCAGCTGAAAGTGGGGAGAGCTACCCGACCTCCTGGGAGCTCTCATCGCTAAGGCGGAAGTACCTGGAGAGACCATCAGCATCGCGTGGTCAACCCCTGGGCGATGTTCCACCGTAAAGTCCATCCCCTGTAGGGAAATGGACCACCTCAAGAGTTTTGGATTCTCACCCCTCATCTGCATGAGCCATCTGAGGGGCCTGTGGTCTGTCTGAACCCGGAAGTGAGTCCCAAACAGGTAGGGTCTTAGCTTCTTCAGTGCCCAGACCACAGCAAAAGCTTCTCGTTCAATAGCACTCCACCTCTGTTCCCGTGGTAATAGCCTTCTGCTAATAAAGACTACCGGTTGATCTCTGCCCTCCTCATTCAGCTGTGCTAGGACTGCCCCTATGCCATGCTCTGAAGCGTCTGTCTGCACGATAAATTCCTGGGAGTAGTCAGGGGCCATGAGTACGGGGGCCGTGCACATGGCTTCCTTCAGGGCGTCAAAGGCTTTCTGACAAGCCTCTGTCCAATTCACCAACCTAGGTTGCTTCTTGGAAGTGAGTTCTGTCAAGGGTGTTACAATGGTACCATAGCCCTTGACAAATCGGCGGTAGTATCCTGTGAGGCCTAGAAAGGCTCTCACCTCCGTCTGTGTTCGGGGGGGTTGCCAGGCCTTGATAGTTTCAATCTTGGCCTGGAGTGGCTGCACCTTGCCACCACCCACTAGGTGTCCTAAGTACACCACGGAACCCTGCCCAATCTGGCACTTACTGGCCTTGATGGTCAGGCCTGCCTGTTGCAGGGCCTGAAGCACCTCCTTGAGGTGAAGCAGGTGTTCCTCCCAGCTGGAACTGTAGACAGCTATGTCATCCAGGTAGGCTGCACAGAAGGCATCCTTGCCAGCTAGGACCCCGTTAACCAACCGTTGGAAGGTAGCGGGGGCATTTTTCAACCCAAACGGCATCACCCGGAACTGGTAATGGCCATCCGGGGTTGAAAATGCGGATCTTTCCTTGGCCCCCTCAGTTAGGCCGATCTGCCAGTACCCTGAAGTAAGATCAAACGTACTCAGGAACTTGGCAGCGCCTAGCCTGTCCACGAGCTCATCAGCTCGGGGAATGGGGTGAGCATCAGTCCGTGTGACTGAGTTGAGACCCCGGTAGTCCACACAGAACCGGAGTTCTGGCTTCGCACCTGGGGCAGTAGCCTTAGGGACCAATACCACTGGGCTGGCCCAGGGACTACTGGATTTCTCAATGACCCCTAGAGTCAACATCTTGGAGACCTCCTCCTTGATGCTGGCCTTCACCTTATCCGACAACCTGTAAATTTTGTTTTTCACAGGGAGACTGTCACCGGTGTCAATATCATGAACACAGAGGTGGGTCAGTCCAGGAGTAAGGGAGAACAGGGGGGAGAACTGCTCCAACAGCTCATAACGGTCTCCTTTCTGATTTAGAGTCAGGGAGTCAGACAGAATGACCCCGCTTACTGACCCATCACCTTCTTGGGCAGAGAGGAGGTCGGGGAGAGGTTCACTCTCCTCTTCCGTTCCTTTATCTGTGACCAGAAGCATGTTGATCTCTGACCTCTCAAAATGAGCTTTTAGTCGGTTCACATGGAGCACCCTTAGGGGATTCCTAGGGGTTTTGAGGTCCACTAGGTAAGTGGCCTCCCCTTTCCGCTCCTTTATTTCAAATGGGCCAGACCAGCGGTCCTGGAGAGCTCTAGGCTCTACTGGCTCCATTACCCACACTTTGTCTCCAGGTTGAAACTCTACCAGGGTGGCCTTCTGGTCATACCATTGTTTCATCACCTCTTGACTGGCCTCAAGGTTATCTTGGGCTTCTTTCCAGAAGCGGGTCATCTGGTTGCGGAGGGCCAACATATAGCTGACCACATCCTGAGGGGGTGTCTTTGGAGCTTTCTCCAATCCCTCCTGGACAATGCTTAAGGGTCCCCTGACAGGGTACCCATAGAGAAGTTCAAAGGGACTGAACCCTACCCCTCTCTGGGGGACCTCTCTGTAAGCAAAGAGAAGGCATGGTAAGAGGACGTCCCACTTACGCCTCATGGCCTCACGGAGGCCACCAATCATGCCTTTCAGGGTCTTGTTGAATCTCTCCACAAGACCATTCGTCTGGGGGTGATAGGGTGTGGTGAACTTGTAAGTTACACCACACGCATCCCACAGAGACTTCATGTATGCAGACATGAAGTTAGTGCCTCTGTCAGACACTATTTCCTTGGGGAATCCCACACGGGTAAATATCCCCATCAGGGTTCGGGCCACCACCGGTGCAGTTACTGTCCTCAGAGGGATTGCCTCTGGGTAACGGGTGGCATGGTCCACCAAAACCAGGATGAACCTGTTGCCTAAGGCAGTTTTGGGGTCCAAGGGACCAACAATGTCGATGCCCACCCTTTCAAAGGGGGTGCCAACGACAGGAAGTGGAATCAGGGGGGTTTTAACCCTTTTCCCTGCTTTACCACTGGCCTGGCAGGTAGGACAGGATCTGCAGAACTTGACTGAGTGTGTCCTCATTTTGGGCCAATAAAAGTGGGTGACAAGCCTGTTAAAGGTCTTGCCCTGCCCCAAATGTCCTGCCAGGGGAATGTCGTGAGCCAGACCCAGTAGGAAGGCTCGGTAACATTGGGGGACCACCAGCACACGTGCTGCCCCAAAGCCCGGAACCTTAGGCTCACTGTAGAGGAGATCATTCTCCCAATATAGGTGGTGATCGCCAGAGGCGTCGCCGGCTGCCTGGTTTGAGGCTTGTTTCCTCAAACCTTCTAGAGTGGGACATTCTTTCTGCGCCTTGCAGAATTCCTCCCTGGTGGGTCCACCCTCAACTTGCCAGCCAGCAAGCTCAGGTAAGTCACCTAGGGCAGCAATGTCTTCCCCAGTTGGCTCGGAAGCCTCCTCCTCAGGAGCCCCGTCAGCCACTGTGGGAACAGCGGGGGCCGGTTTCCCGCACCCCTGGTCCCTCCTCCTGGCAGCTCTCTGGGCCATCGTTCCAGGCTCCAGATACCCTTGACTTCCCTCTCGGTTAGCCATGGACCGTGTGGTCATGCAGACCCACTCAGGTAACCCTAACATCTCCAGGTGAGACCTGAGCTCCACTTCTTTCCAAGCAGTGTGCTCAAGGTCATTGCCTAACAGACAATCTACAGGCATGGCAGGACTCACAGCTACTTTCAGAGTACCAGAGACCCCCCCCCACTCAAAGGGAACCAGAGCCACCGGTAGGTGACTCTCGCGATTGTCAGCGACTCTGACCTGGTGGAATGTATTAGGTACTATCTGCTCTGCTGACACCAGCTGACTCTTGATAGTAGTCATACTGGCTCCTGTGTCACGCAGAGCCTCCACCCTCTGCCCATCAATGGTGACCCACTGCCGGTACTTGGAAGTATTTCTGGGCATGTGGGCCTTGGGCACCATTTCTCCTTCTCCCAGGGACACTAGGGAAATCTCTACCTGCTCCCCAAAGCTAGTTGGGTCCATCTCCCCCAGAGTGCTACACTAGTCAACCCAGGTGCCTGTCCGGTAGTGGACGGTGCCCTCTTGGGGCACTGTGGATCGCCTTTGTAGTGACCATATTGGTAACACTCCATGCATTTGGGGCTAGATTTTCCTGACTTGTCAAATGTCCCTGGCTTTTTCCCAAATTTGGAAAAGGAAGGGTTGCCACCCCCTCCCTGGGAATTCTTTTGGGGGCCTTTAGAGAGTTCCTTATCTGTAAGTTTATCTCCCCCCTCTTTCTTCTGTTGGGAACCCTGACCCCCTTTGTGGGAGTCCCCCCCAGGTACCTTTTTGGACACTCTGGTGCTAACCCAGAGGTCCGCCTCCTCAGCAAGCTTCCTGGGATCAGTCAGCTTACTATCCACTAGGTGCTGGCGCAAATCTGTATAAGTAACATTAAGCATATGCTCTGTCAGGATCAAGTCATATAAACCTTTATAATCTGCTACTTTGTTGCCCCGCACCCATCCATTCAGTGCCTTACTAGAGAAATCAAAGAAGTCTACCCATGTTTGTGTGGTTTGTTTGGTGCTGTCCCTGAACCTCTGACGGTATCCCTCAGGGGTCAGCCCAAACTTGGCAAGTAAAGTGGCTTTCTGGAGTGGGTATGTGTTTTGATCCGGTGGATCCAATGTGAGAAGTGTGTCCCTCCCCAATGGCGGCACATAACCCCACATAGCTACCCCCCATTGCCCTTCAGGAACCTCATGAGCCCTTAGTGCAACTTCATAAGCAGCTAACCATTTATCTATGTCATCTCCCACCACAAAACTGGGCACCACATTTTTGGGTATACGAACCTTCTTTTCTCCAGCAGGTCCTGTCTGTATGCTGCCACCATTATTGCTGGATTCAGACTGTCTTGCCTTGATCTCCAGCTCCTTGAGACTCAGTTCATGAGCCAACAATAGTTTATTTTCAGCCAACGCTCTTTCAGCTTCCACTTGTTTGGCTGCTCTTTCAGCTTCTGCTTGTTTGGCTGCCCTTTCAGCTTCTGCTTGAATCTGTTTGGCTGTCCTTTCAGCTTCAATCTGTTTGGCTGCTCTTTCAGCCTCAGCTTGTTTGGCTTCTCTTTCTGCCCTCCTCTCCTCCTGTTGCGCCTCAATTTTCAGTTTTGCCATTTGCAATTGGAACTCCCTTTCCTCTCTCCTTTCCTCTGCGGTCAGGCTTTGCATGGAGACACTGCTCCCTGGTCTGGAAGGGTGCACAATTGCAGTGGTAACACCATCCATAGATAGTGAAAATCCTTCTGAGGGGCCATTTTCTGGCTCCCCTTCCTCATCATCCTCTAAATGGGCTTCTGCCCAGGCCCTCAGCGCCACTTGAAAGTCCTCCTTTCTGGAGGCCCCTTGGGTGGGTACCCTTAATGCCCTGCAGAATCCTCTTAGTTGTTTGACCGTGTATGTATCCAACTGGACTAGGTCAAAGTCCCCTGTCTGAGACCCAGTCAGAGACATGTTGAGTGAGGATTTAGTTTTTGAAAATTGTCAGGAAAAAACGGATTTTCAAAAAGAGATAAAAACCAAGTTGACCTTCAACTGTGGGTAGGTAGTGAGATACTTAGCTACTGTATGTCACTGCACAAATACAAGTCCTATCCTCACCGCTGATCACCAATGTTAGAAATGGGGTTTTTGGTTGGCAGTCAGGTTACCCTCTGTCCAAGCAAAAGCCCTCACTCTAGTCAGGGTAAGTCACACACTATCCAAGATTATCCTGTGCCCACCCTATGGTAGCTTGGCACGAGCAGTCAGGCTTAACTTAGAAGGCAATGTGTAAAGTATTTGTGCAATAAATCATACAATACCACCATATAGCACCACAAAAATACACCACACAGTGTTTAGAAAAATATATAATATTTATCAGGATAATTGTAGGTCAAAAAGAATAAAGTTGCAATGGAAAATTGTAGAAATATCACAGGGAAGTGATATAAAGTGTCTTAAGTCTTTAGAATGCAATAAAGTGTCTTTCAAGCACAAATACCTGGTTTCTGGTGGAAAATCTCCACAGAGGGCCACAGGAGAAGAGATGCGTGGAAAAAGGGGGTGTGCGTCGATTTCTCCTCAGCACACCAAGACTTGCGTCGTTCTTTTCCACGCGGGGAAGTCGGGCGTCGTTTTCCGGCGCGCAGACAGTCTCTTTTTGTGGATCGCGGGGATTACCAGATGTCCCGGGTCTGTGCGTGGATTCTCCTGCTTATTTTCCGGCTGCGCGTCGTTCTGCGGGGCTGCGCGTCGAAGTTTCGATCTCACGGTAGGCGTCGCGTCGATTTCTCCTTGGAAGTCGGGCGGCGTTGTCCTTGCGAGGCCGTGCGTCGAAATTTTGGTCTCACGGCAGGCGTCGCGTCGATTTCTCCTTGGAAGTCGGGCGGCGTTGTCCTTGCGAGGCCGTGCGTCAAAGTTTCGCACTCACGGTAGGCGTCGCGTCGATTTCTCCTGGAAAGTCGGGCGGCTTTGTCCTTGCGAGGTTGTGCGTCGAAGTCTCGATCGTCCCGAGGGCGTTGCGTCGATCAGCGTCGGTGTGCGGCGTTTTTCTCGCCGCGAAACAAGCTGTGCGTCGAAATTTTCGGCGCACGGAGCGTCCAAGTGAAAGGAAGAAGTCTTTTTGGTCCTGAGACTTCAAGGAACAGGAGGCAAGCTCTATCCAAGCCATTGGAGAGCACTTTCACAGCCAGACAAGAGTTCAGCAAGGCAGCAGGGCAACAGCAAGACAGCAGTCCTTTGTAGAAAGCAAGACAGGTGAGTCCTTTGAGCAGCCAGGCAGTTCTTCTTGGCAGGATGTAGTTTCTGGTTCAGGTTTCTTCTCCAGCAAGTGTCTGATGAGGTAGGGCAGAGGCCCTGTTTTATACCCAAATGTGCCTTTGAAGTGGGGGAGACTTCAAAGAGTGGCTAAGAAGTGCACCAGGTCACCTTTCAGTTTACTCCTGTCTGCCAGGGTCCCAGTAGGGGGTGTGGCAGTCCTTTGTGTGAGAGCAGGCCCTCCACCCTCCCAGCCCAGGAAGACCCATTCAAAATGCAGATGTATGCAAGTGAGGCTGAGTACCCTGTGTTTGGGGTGTGTCTGAGTGAATGCACAAGGAGCTGTCAACCAAGCCCAGCCAGACGTGGATTGTAAGGCACAGAAGGATTTAAGTGCAAAGAAATGCTCACTTTCTAAAAATGGCATTTCTAGAATAGTAATATTAAATCCGACTTCACCAGTCAGTAGGACTTTGTATTACCATTCTGGCCATACTAAATATGACCTCCCTGCTCCTTTCAGATCAGCAGCTGCCACTTCAACAGTGTATGAGGGCAGCCCTAATGTTAGCCTATGAAGGGAGCAGGCCTCTCAGTAGTGTGAAAACGAATTTAGGAGTTTTACACTACCAGGACATATAACTACACAGGTACATGTCCTGCCTTTTACCTACACAGCACCCTGCCCTAGGGGTTACCTAGGGCACACCTTAAGGGTGACTTATATGTAGAAAAAGGGGAGTTCTAGGCTTGGCAAGTACTTTTAAATGCCAAGTCGAGGTGGCAGTGAAACTGCACACACAGGCCTTGCAATGGCAGGCCTGAGACAAGGAAAAAGGGGCTACTTAAGTGGGTGGCACAACCAGTGCTGCAGGCCCACTAGTAGCATTTAATTTACCAGCCCTATGCACATAAAGTGCACCTTACTAGGGACTTATAAGTAAATTAATAGTCCAATCAGGTATGATTCCAGGTTACCATGTTTTAAGGGAGAGAGCATATGCACTTTAGCACTGGTTAGCAGTGGTAAAGTGCGCAGAGTCTATAAACCAGCAAAAACAGTGTCCAAAAAAATGGAGGGAGGCAGGCAAAAAGTTAGGGGTGACTACCCTAAGGCTGTCAGGTCTAACACATGGTATGGGCGTTTTGCACCACTCCACATGGTGTAACTGGAAGGGTTCCTTTTGTGGATATGAGGGGGCGATGGCCAGGCACTAAACTAGTGCCAGCTTGGTTGAAAGGAGTGTTGTGTGATGATGTGGGTGCCAATGATCTAGACAAGTCTCCCAAGAGGGTTGCGAGGCAAGCTGGATTACGGGTGGAAGTAGGAGATTGGGTCAAAGTGAAGTCAGGAAGGGTACAGGGAGGTTTGACCAAATTCAGGGGTCCTTTCCGTGTTCAGCGAGCTGGTACGTATTTTGTGATTTTGGAGAATGGTGAGAGGTGGAATTTTCGGAATGTGGCTCTATATCAAAAAAGTGGGATGTTTGAGGGGAATAGTGGTGAAGGTTGCTCAGGAATGATGTTCATGGGTGATGATGATGAGGTGGTCAGTGAGAGGAGTGGTGTATCACTGGATGGTTGTATAGGACGACAGAATGGGGAGCTTGTTGGGAGTGAGAGTGGTGATGATTCTGTTCCAGGAGATGTTGGAAATGAGCGTGGTGTTGATCCTGTCCTTGAGAAGAGAGTCAGGAGACCACCTTTTTATTTGAAGGATTTCGTTAGATAAGAGATAAATTGAGAATGTCTCTATTTTTGTTAATATTTGTTATGAAATTTCTTGCTTTCATTTTCTGATTTCTGGTATGTTATTTAATGTGTTTTGTTTTCCTTATTTGTTTTCATTAATGAACGAGAGGGGATGTGTTATGATGCATCTTTGCATCATAAATTCTAGAATGGAAGGCGGCATGGTTCGGTAGCTGGCAGTTGACCAAGAACTGGCCTGACACCAGCTTGCTGCTTGGTACTACCACTGTCGCTGAACTGTCTGCGGAGTCTCACTCATTGGCTGCAGACAACTTCTACGACAGTGTTGCTGTGATGTGGAGACAAGAGTCAGTTACCTCTCGGAGATGGTAGGGTGGCTCAGTGACAGATGATGGTCACCTCTGCAGACTCTACTGTACAATACTGTGCTGCATCTGCTGTAGATTGAAGTCACTGTGAGAGCTCATGGCGTGGCATCGCTATCTTGAGGACTGTGCTGTGTGTCTTTTTAAAGACACTAAGCGCCTTCCCTCACTATAACCGGACATAATATTATGAATTTAGGCTCCCTGACTAGGCAAACTAAGTGGTAGCACAAATCTTTATGAATCGTATGATAGAAATGGGGTGAGATGTTCTTGGGGACACTTCAACATACATAATGTGCATGCCAATGACCCAAATGCTGTGATGTGCGCCTGCTCCTGTGAAGGTACCTCTCTGGTAGGTAGCGAGGAGGGGGATTGAAAACAGAGTGACAGACAGATGGGGGGTTCTGACACACATCAGTAAATTAGACTGGCCTAAGCAAAGTTTTAACCGTGGTAGGCATTAAGACATGTTATGCATGGGGTCAGTTTCTGTTTGAAACAACAATAATTGGTAAGCTCAGACCCCCCCTGCTTTTTACCTGGTTCTATAAGAGGTCTGGGTCTGGCAGAAAAATCCATTTAAAGAGGTTTTACTGAATTTTATCAAACAACTAAAAGAAAAGACAGTCATTCGACAGCGAAGGCTAAAATTAACATTTGAGGAACTAAGGGCCACATGTACAAAACATTTTTCTAGTCTGTGAATCGGCCCATTTGTGACTAGAAAAATGCTTTTTGGGATGTTGAAAGCCCAAATTGTGATTCGGTAACTTGTTAACAAATCGCAATGTGGGGTTTGACATTAGTTTTTTTTAAGGAAGGAGTGTGTTGAGGGCGTCTCTTCCAAATACCGAATGAAAAAGGAATGTATGAATGTTTTGCAACCGGAATGCGATCGCAGTATACCACCAATACAAAGTTGGTGGTAACCCATTTGTAGATGGGAAGGGTTCCCTAAGGGACCATTTCCCTTTTAAGAATGGTGGGGAAAATACTTTTTAGTGGCAGACAATGGTCCCATAGACCACTGCCTACTCTTAAAAAATGAAACTTAAATATTTCATTGTTTTCTTTTTAAATGTAGCCCGTTGTCCTCTAAGGAAAAAAAGTTGTTTAAAAAAAAAATGCTTTATTTAAAAGCAATCACAGTCATGGTAGTCTGCTGAACCCATCAGGCCGTCATCCCTGTGATTGTAGCCATTCACAGCGGGTCGCAAATTGCGACCTGCCTCATGAATATTGATAAGACAGGTACATTTGTGACCCACTGCAAATCGCTAACACTGTTAAACACACAGTTGTACATCACATTTTGTGATTTCCTAATAGCGAGTAGATAAAATTCACTATTAGGAAATCGCAAACCATCTGGCCCTAAATGTGAGCATTTCATCGCTTTGCAAAAGGTACATCACTCAAATATTATAGTAAAGGTTATTGAGCATTTTGGAGAGTGGGACGAGTCAAGAGGTGGGCAGTAAACTCTGCTTGGCCGGCAGAGTGCCCGGAGTTTTGCCCCTCCTTGCTCCGAGTTCAGCAAAAACTCTGCCATCTGCCTTATGTCAGACCTAAGTCACTGATGGTGTCAGCTTGTTAATTGACTTTCCAAGTCTGTATGACAGATCAAAGGCGAGGGGAAAGAGTGGAATCAATCTAGCCAGGCAAAAATGAGCTCTCAAGTTTGGCCTGGTGGGGGTGGGCTGTCTGCAAGATCCTGCACAGTTGGCAAGTGGCTCTCGGAAGGAATTCACATTAAAGAGGAGATGGAAAGTCACACGTGCCTAGAGGAAGGGGTCAATCCAGATGCTCGAAGTGTTGTGAACAGTGAGACAGCACACGAAGGGCTGCTGGCGGTCCTGCCGTGAGAGAACAAGCTCATGGCGACAGAGAGACTAGCTGTGATCACCATGGCTGGCCGGGCCTGTATGTTTGCCTGCCTCTCTCTTACAGGTATGTTGATGCTAACACCGCAGCCTGCCCTTTGGCCTGTATATATCATGTTTTAGTGTCTCACTCGTGGGATTTGAATTTTCATGTAATGTGCGCTGGTTAGGTTATTGTTTGTGTGGATTCGCTTCCTGAGATGTGCTTGAAACTTTGAAAGGGATTTGAACTTTATTTAGACGGCTGCGAGTGGAGTCAAACTGAGATGTAGGTATTCTACGAATGCAGTGGGTGCAGCGAAAGGTGCGGTGCACCGTAGAATGTGGGACACGCGTGTGCTCTTCCATTGTACTAAGCCAATAATTTGACTGAAGTGAATATACTTAGCTTCACAATGTTTGCAGGATTTCTTCAATAATTTGATGTTGCGGAACTCACGCGGACGCCAGTCATTTTTCTATGTGTATGAGCAGAACCTTCTGTGAACTGTCATGATTGATCCTGGTAGATGCATCCCGAAAATAAATGGCAATCATTTGCCAAAAGACATACACTTCCTCCCGAAGATTAGCATGAAAACGTAACATGTCATTAATAATCTTCACCGGCGGCACAGCTGCTATTCTTGTGTATCAACTGCAGCTTTGAAAACTCGGTCTGTTTAGGAACTTGTTCTTGTTAGTAGGGTTGCATGCTATTAATAGAAACTCATAAATTATTCTTTATGAGAAGAACCTTTAGTGAGACGTCTGATTGATTCTGACAAATGCAACTTGAAAATCGATGTTAATCATTGCCTAAAAACGCACACTTCCTCCCGGAGATTAGCGCGAAAACGTAATGCGTCACTGATAATCTTCATCTTCACCGCGGCTGTTCTTGAGTATCAAGTACTCTCTTTAGATGCATGCTATGAATCAATGCGTATGGAACTCCACAGAATTTCACTGAGTTTTTATCTAACTTCGTGGAATTCCGCAGAGTAAAGCTCTGTGAGTTCCACCCACCCCTCTTCAATCCAAGGATGGCAGAGGCGGTACAAAAATGGGTGAGGCCCCTCAGAGAGAACGTGTTCCACAGGGCACAGCTCCTCCGAGAGGAAAAGAGGCAGTACAGAACAAATTGGGACAGATGTAAGTGAGGTTTTCATATTTCCCAGAGGAAAACACAAGCCCTCCGATCACCTTGCAATATTCTGCAAAGGTCCCAACATAATTCTTAAGTAGAACTATATATGAAATTGTCTGCGTTTACTTTGCTGGGGCCTTTCTGTCTTTCTTTACTTTAATTAAAAGTTGTGTCATTAAGGCAGCTCTAGAGCACATTTCAAAGTGTTGTCCTCTTACAATAACTGTTTAAAGTATGTTCTGGTGAGGTGAATATTATAGGACTTTTAGGTGATTTTTCTAACTTTTGTATCAGAAGGACAAAACCAATCTATCTATCTATCTATCTATCTATCTATCTATCTATCTATCTATCTATCTATCTATCTATCTATCTATCTATCTATCTATCCCCACATGCATGTACATGTTTGTTTAGAAAGTATACATCCTGCATTGTATGTTTATACATGTATATTCAGATGTCAATACACACATACATGCACAAAGTCAGATATAAACATTTTAACCAAATACTGACTTGCAGTGAAAAGTAGTGGGACAAATTATTGTGTGTGGCAAGGTGCAGTATTTGCTTTTTATATATATTCTCCCGGTACGTTCAGCAGCTGTGGCGCTGGGGGCACAAGACAGAGGAGGAAAAATAGCACTGGGGATATACAACGTTATGTTATGTTGGATGTATTTGTAAATCATACTGTCACCTGTTGAGGTATCCAGACACTTCAAAGGCGTGTGAGGCAAAACCCAGGACAGGGAGCCAGATCTTCAACTTCTTACATAATTGAAAAAGAGAGGGGCAGGCTCTAATGTGAAGTAGGAGTTTGTGCCACACATTAGGAGCAATGTATAAGAAGGCTTGACCTACGGATCGCTTATGCGGATGCGTGGTACATGTGTTAGTAAGTAGTGAGTGGTGGGTTAAGTTCTTGTAGTTTGATTCCACAGAATCATATCGAATTACATTAAAATTCCATCAAATTCCATGGAATTCCGTGATGGGGTGGAATGAGCATGTGTTGCTATTGACTTGTCCAAAAGTGGACGCACTGATGCATTTTGCCTAAGAAAATAGCATGGCCAAATACCAATCAGCATCCTTGCATGCTCTGCAGTGATTAAAACTTTGAATCATTACAGAGTATGTGAGGGAACCAAGTGATGTGCAGCGCTTTTTAAACTTGAAAAAATACACTTTTTTACAGAAGAAAGTATGGAGAGTACTAAAGGAGGGAAAAAAGGAAGCAGCGGGAGGCAGAAAGGGAAATGGCAAGAAAGTATGAAGGAGATACATGCAGAAGGAATGAGGTCATGAGGAGGTATAAGGACAAGGACTGCTGGATAGGGATAGAGAAGGGATGGTGGGGATTAACAGGAGAGAAGGAATGGTGAAGGTGACAAAATAGACCAAGGTGGTACACATGAGAAGCATAAAAGAAGAGCAGAGACAGCAAGAGAAATATGGTATAATGGAAAGATAGCAACGGGTTAGAAAGAAAAAGTAAAAGTTATGAATGACAGAGAGGTTGGGAGGAGAATGGATAAAACATAGGATGATCAAAAATAATGGAAAGGAAGGAGATGGGAAGCAAAAGGGGAGAAAGCAATAGGAAAGAGAAAGTGCAATGGAGAGTAGAAATGTGAGTGTGCACAGAGAAATGCATAATTAGGAAGGGAAAAGAGAAAAAGAAAAAAATGAGATGGGATTTGAAAAATGGTAAGGGACTAAAGATGAAAAGAGAAAAAATATGAAGGAAACAAATTAAGGAGGTAAGTGATGGCAGATTCTCTCAGTTGGGTGTTTCTCTTGTCACAAGAGATGTCTCTGTCTGTCCCATTTCCCAGGAAATTTGCAAGAGGTTTGGGGTTCCTTTTCTGGGTCATTTTGCTCTTCATGTAAATGCCCATCTCCAAATGATTTGTACCAGGACGCATCAGAAGGGGGTTGGGAGGGTGGATGCTCTGTCGGTCCATTGGCCACACAAGCTGTTGTATACCTTTCCTCACTTTCCTTTGATCTCTATACTTGTGGCCAGGCTTCAAGGAGAGGATATGGTGATGGTGGTTCGATTCTGGACCAGAAGGACACGCTTCACAATTCTCAAGTCTAAGGTGGGTGTTTCCTCTTCTTCCATTTCCTCTCTGGTTTTTGAGCATGGTATTTCTCAGCAGCTTCAGTTATCTGTCTAGAAGCTGAAATGAGAGGTTGGCAACACAAGGGTTTAACTACTAACTTAGCTCTAGCAGTTCAGAATTTCAATCATCCTTCCATTTTGAGATCATATATGAGGCATTGGTTGAATTTTAAGAAATGGAGTTCCTTTCATTCCGTCTTTCCAGTTGCGTATTCCCTTCCTAATTTTCTTCAATTTCTTTAAGAGGGTTACGAAAAGAAACCATCATTTTCTACTTTGCGTGTGCAATGGGCCACAGTGAAGGCTTTTAGAGACCCATGGGGGAATATGAAAGACTCAGATGATTTGGTTTCTTGTCTATTGAAGAGTTTTTCTCAGTCCAGTGATGAAGCCTTTGTTTCATCTGTGGTATTTGATGTTAAAATTGAAAGCTTTGTCTGTTTTTCTCTGTGAACCCCCTAGATCAGGATGATATTAAGTTTGTGATTTTGAAGGTTGTGTTTTTGATGACAGTCACATCAGCCAGGAGGATTGGGAGATTGGGACTCTTTTGGATAGGGAGCCTTATCTAACTTTCTTAGAAGATGGGGTTGTCCTTAGATCTAATCCAGCTTTTGTTCCTAAAGTGGCCACAAACTTCCACAGAGATCAAGAGGCATGCTTCCAGCTGTTGTGGATGTTGATGAGTCTTCTCAGAACTTTGGTTTGCAGCTTTTGAATGTCAACAGGTCTTTGCAGATTTACTTGGATAGAACTAACCCTTTCAGAAAGTCTGATTCCCTTGTTGTTTCTTTTGGCTCCTCCAACAAGAGGAAGAAAGCTTCTCTAGTTTCTAACATTCTGAGGCTCAATCAATCAATGAATTAATCAATTAGGATTTGTAAAGTGCACCTATTCACCAGACAGGGTACTCCAGAGGTGATGGTCCTGAGTTGCATGGGGAGGCTGCACAAAAATTGGGGGTCAAAGCAAGGAGAATGCAGTGAGAAACGAGGGAAAAGCAAAGAGAAGGCACACAAAAAATGGGGGGAAAGCAAGGAGAAAGCAGTGAATACGACAGAAAAGCAAAGAGAAGGCACACAAAAAACAGGAAAAGCAAGGAGAAAGCAAGGACAATGAGGGAAAAGCAAGGAGAAGGCACACAAAAAACAGGGGGAAAAGCAATGAGAAAGCAGTAAAAAGTAGGGAAAAACAAGAAGGCATGCAAAAAACAGGGGAAAAAGCAAGAAGAGAGCAGTGAAAATGAGGAAAGATCAAGGAGAAGTCACACAAGACATGGGGGAAAGCAAGGAGAAAGCCGTGAAAATGAGGGAAAATCAAGAAGAAGGCACAGAAAAATCGGGGAAAGCAAGAAGAAAGCAGTGAAAACAAAGGAAAAGCAAGGAGAAGGCACACAATAAGGAGGGGAGAGAGAGAGAAAAAAGCAGTGATAATGAAGGAAAAATAACGTACACAAACAATTGGGGGAAAAGCAAGGAGAAAGCAGTGAGAATGAGGGAAAAACAAGAAGAAGGCACGAAAATAACGGGGAAAACAGTGAGAATGAGGGAAAAGCAAGGAGAAGGCATGCAAAAAACAGCAGAATAAGTGAGGAGAAAGTAGTGAAAACAAGGGAAAAGAAGGAGAATGCACACAAAAATGGGGTAAAAGAAGGAGAAAGCAGTGAAAACATGGGAAAAGCAAGGAGCAGGCATACAAAAAATAGGGGAGAAAGCAAACAGAAGACAGGAGCAAGAGCCAAGCAGTAGCACCAAGATAGTTGGGCCTAGGGCCTGCTCAACGTGGCTGGCTGCGCTTCAGCCTCCATTAGGCAGGTCGCGGGAGGAGGGAGGGGCGCTGGGAGATGGTGGGCAGTGCTAGGCGAGAGGCCAGAAATGCCAGGTGGCATGTGGGGGTGGCAATCAGGAAAACGCAAGGAGAGAGCATTGAAATTGAGGGAAAAGCAAAGAAAATGCACACATAAAATGGGGGAAAAGCAAGGAGAAAGCAGTGAAAACAAGGGAAAAGCAAGGAGAAGGCGCACTAAAAATGAGGGGGAAAGCTAGGAGAAAGGAGTGAACAACAAGGAAAAAGCAAGGAGAAGGTACACAAAAAATGTGGGAAAAGCAAGGAGAAAGCAGTGAGAATGAGGGAAAAGCAAGGAGAACACACTCAGAAAAGGGGGAAAACAAGGAGAAAGCAGTGAAAACAAGAGAAATGCAAGCAGAAGGGACTAAAAGAACAGAGGGAAAAGCAAGGAGAAGACAGGAACAAAAGCAATGCAACAGCATGGGGAAGAGATGGTCCTGAGCCCTTCTCTGGCAATCAGCAAATTTCGCTTGGCTTACTCGTTGTCAGGCACTCCTCATTTTGTGGGTATTCGGGATTATTCTATGATGGGAATCTCCTCTTCCTTGGTGGTGAGAGAGCGTAACTTATATAATCTATATTAACATGAAATGTTTATGAATTAATGTGTGATAATGCCGCATAGAAAACAATAATAATCATTTTTGCTTAAACGTGCACTTGAAATGTATACGTAGATTACTAATGAGGACTAAAATGTTTATATTATGCTTAAATAAGTTTGTACTAATTTCTGTATTATTGAATTTGTGCTGAAATTCTCATAGGCCTTAAGTTAGCATGAGCCGAAGCTTAGTCGTTTGGCTCTCATATTATATGTATTTTCCTATTTTGCAGTGTGCTGACTCATAAAAGGACACAACCATGCATGTTCTTTTTCTTCAAATTAGAAGACGAATGTAACCATGATAGATCCGTTCTCATGCATACTTTTCCTTGCTCGTGGAATAAATGTTAAAAACAAATTGAAACAGTGTAGATTAATGTAATGTACAAGGTCATTCAAACCGGTGAAGACAATGGAACTGCTGACCAAAAGATGTGCAAAGAACTACAGAAAGATGAAATCATGCCAGACGTGCCACCTCTGAAGACGTTAATTATGAAGACCAATCAAAGACTTGTAAAATAATATGGGGTGAAGAGTTGGGTTACCTAATGTGTATTCTGATAGGTTAAAGATAGTGGGGTATAACAGATGACCAATAGAATTCTGGGGGAATGTACAATGGAAAAGGCATAAAAACCCATGTCACAGGGAGTCATTTAGGTGGGTTAGGGAATGCTATTGATTTTATCCAGAAACTCTGTCACTCTGTTTGGTGACTTGTTCCTTTACTTAAAACCATCCTTGCCCTTAGTTTACCCATTTACACTTTACCTCCTTATGAGGGAAGTGTCCTTTGCCCCGGAGCTGAGTTCTGACTGATAGTGAATTGACTGATGTCCTGAAGACGAAGACTGAACCTGTGCACTGACCTAAACCTTGGAGGGTAATTATGACAATGCGTTTGTGATTTGTCTGTTTGCTTTTCCTTTCTAGGTACCAACTGCTTACTTTTGACAGAGACCATAGTTAGAATTAGTGTTCTAAATTATTTTGCATGAAGCCCAACATGCGAATGCTAATCAGTGGTTAAGACAGGTGTTCACCAAAACTGACGCAAATAGAGAAACAACCGAGACTAGGCTTTGTTGAACTGACGCATTATTGACACTCTGTTGAATTTGATCTATGTTCACACCGTGTTATGTTTTGATGTTTGTGATTCTTGCGTAGATGAAATCTTACCAAAGTTGCCATATCGTGACTATGCTATTATGTTTCTTGGTGTTGAGATTAACGCACTTGCTTTTAGACTGTAATTAATAGGGAATAAAACTTATAAAATTTTACTAAACTGGTGTGGTTATTCATGGCTGAAAGGTCATGGTAGAATCTTGTATTGTTTCATGACTTTGACTAAAGTGAAATTTATTGTCGTGATAAATATTGATGACATTATTGACGTATTGATTGATATATTGATTAGCTATCTCGTCCTAAGGTGTCTCTCAACTGGGTCAAAAGATTCATTGGCCTAAAACGAGTCCTGGTGTGAAATAAAATATCATAAAGGGACGCGTCAACAGTTCTGGTAGCAGAGCGACGATTTGACCCTTTGGGGACCTAGGACGGAGAATTATTGTTTAGACTATTTTTCTGAGATAATGCAAATTGGAGGTATGATGTGTTTCTAGATTCACTATGACTTTCCCGGGATCTCAGAGCCTGCCTAAGTGAGTTGGGGATGTTCTCGGCGTTTTAGTATATATGGTGTTGGAGTTGCACTTGCTCAGCTTATGCATTTTGCAGGTGATTTGTGAAGTTTGTGTGTATTTAGGCCAGGTAAATGTTATTTTAGTAGGAGTGGGCGTACTCCGCAGTATGAGAGTAGGGAAGTCGGCGTACTTCATATGAGTGTGGCGCTTTGTGCTCAAAATTATCCATGTGGTTGGTTGTTCATGTACGGACCCGTCGTGGTCTAAGACTCCAGAGTATATTGACAAGTGTAGGAGACACTTGGGTTTATGTTGTAATTTGTGCGGTTTAAGTAGGTCAATCGGGCGTGGTTGACAAGTCGAGATTGAGTCAAATTGTATGTGTGAAACCTTCGATGGAGATTTGGCAAGTTCTAAAGTGCACTAGGACCAACCATTGACAAGTCGAGATTAGGATTTGCGGGTCGAATTCTGCTTGCGGGTGCGGGAACTGAGAAGGAGAAAGTAGTGGCCGAGGCTTCAAGTGAAATCTCTGTAAAGTTCTGAAGCAAATGCGTTACCCTTCCTGTGGTAAACCGGCAAATTTGTGTTATTGTTGTTAAGGTGCTTGCAGCAATTTTTTGCATTATTTTGGTGTGAATTTAGTGAGGGGCGGACGAGCCGCAAGGCCTTGTCAGCTGCAGTGTGTGAGTGTGTGAGTGTGACGTCAGTGGTACCGCGCTGAGATAGGTCAGTTGTCGAGAGGGGTCGCGCACGGATTGGCTGCCGTCCGTGAGAGGCAATAGGTTGAGAAAGGTGGGTGAAGAGTGTCCTGGGAACTAAAGTCACTTCTTGATTAAATACAAACAAAAGAAAAGACGCAAAGATGAATTTTGTCAAAGCTTTTAAGAGTGCTCTGAAAGGAGAAACATATATTATGGCTAGTGAAGGGGAGCCTACACCGCCTGAGGGAACTCCAGCTTACATTGTCATGGAGGAAAAAGGTGTTGCACATGGTTTATGGATGAAACAGTGGCGCAAACTGACAGAAAAAGAGGGATGTTTGGCATTCCCAGAACATGGGACGTTCAATACGAAAGTTCTAGAGAATTTAAGGTGGATGTTAAGTGTACAGAAACCACCTCCGAGGCCAGCCTAGTATGAGGCTTTAGCAATTTGGGATTTAGGCGGTCATTCTGACCCTGGCGGTAAAAACCGCCAGGGCCGTGGTCCGCGGGAGCACCGCCATCAGGCTGGCGGTGCTCCTTTGGGCATTCTGACTGCGGCGGTACAGCCGCGGCCAGAAACGGAAAGTCGGCGGTGTACCGCCGGCTTTCCGCTGCCCATGGGAATCCCCCATACCGCCATCCTGTTCCTGGCGGTTTCGGCCGCCAGGAACAGGATGGCGGTATGGGGTGTCGTGGGGCCCCTGGGGGCCCCTCTTAGAATTTCAGTGTCTGCTTAGCAGACACTGAAATTTGCGACGGGTGCTACTGCACCCGTCGCACCCCTTCCACTCCGCCGGCTCCATTCGGAGCCGGCTTCCTCGTGGAAGGGTGTCTCCCGCTGGGCTGGCAGGCGGCCTTTTGGCGGTCGCCCGCCAGCCCAGTGGGAAACCCAGAATGACCGCCGCAGTCTTTTGACCGCGGTACGGTCTTCTGGCGGTTCCCGCTTGGCAGGCGGCTCCTGCCGCCCACCAAGCTTAGAATCACCCCCTTAATGTCTCTTAAACAGAGACAAGAAAAGTTCCAAAGAAGACTGAAAAGGGCAGAAAAGACTCTAGCGGAAGCTAGGTGGGATAATGAAAGCAAAATGTGGAGACGGGGAATAGTTGACGGACTAAAATTGTTCCCAGCAATAACACAGGGAGACGAGACCCAGGGTAAGAAAGCCACATGTAAAACAGACAAAGACACTAGTAAGCCTAAAGAAACTAAGAGATCTTGGGAAGAAGAAGATGATTCAGACAATGAAGAATTCCTAAATCAGTTATTACATGATCGCCTGCCACCTTATGCGGTAAGCGACAATGTCCCGAGCACTAGTGCGGGTCCTGGGAACCAGACGCAGGAGAAGGGAGTTACTGATACAGCACAGACCAGTGATACGGGCTCGATACAGAATGGTGTCAGTGTACCCACTGCGCCAGACATGCAGATACAGTTGCAACCTCCACCGCAGATACAGAGAATCTACTCAGACGTCTCAGTACTAGAGACTACTACAAACCAGATAGTGCCGCCAGACCCAATATATACAAAATCGAGATTAATGCAGATTGAATCAACTCCGCAATTGCTGTCCCAGCCGCAGCCACAACTGATACCGGGATATAACCAGCAGCAGGACCTCCATTAATACCTGTCCCGGCTTCAGAAAATCAGACCTTTGGAGTTGCTGCTCCACGAGGTTTGGGACCAGGTCAGACACAAGCTGGAATATCATTGCCAATTACTGTTGGTCCACCGGTGCCATTGTATGCACAAGGTAAGCCTGGTGTATGTGATCAGGGAATAATGACCCAAGATGTGATAAGAGGAGGGTCCATAGGAACCCCCCAGTTAATGGCCGCAGGAGAGCAAGCAGTTGAAAAACCAAGATCTTTGATAGACCTTAGCCCAGTTGAAGCACCGTTGCAGGCAATGAGACAGGCAGTGCTAGGAGTGCTAACCCCACAGGCAATAAGTACGAATGCTTCACCGTCTCCAATGATGCATGCAGGGAACATTTCATTGCAGGATTTTACGGAACAACAGTTGAATGAGTGGTTAGAGAAGACCATTACTACGCAAAAGACTACAGTAACTGCAGTGGAACCGGAAAGGTCGGAGAAAGATGATTACCTGAACTTTGTGAGACTGGGCGTGGAAGCTGCTGAACTAGTGGACGGAACAATGGGGGGTGAACAGATTAGAGTCATACACAGAAGCAGAGTTGAGATATCTGTGCCCTAAGATTACAAAAGAAGTAGGCAAGGTACATCAGGAATTTGCAAACCTGGCAGACAAAAACAATATTGATATTGAGAATACTAAACATTTGAAAAGGAGTTACAGGTTAGACTTTGATTCAAAAGACTTCGAGCATATAAGGTCTGCTGGAATGAAAGTGCATTTAAAGGAAATACTGCAAAGTGCGCAAATCTGGGGAGCGTTAGAAAAGTGGGAAGGCAGATGGGCTAAGAAAAGAGACAAGGAGAAAGGTGACAGCCCAGGATCAAGTAAAGCTAAAACTACACTAGATACGGAATCAGTAAAAATGCTACCAATAAGAGAAACAGCTGGTGGGGTTCTAATTCATGTACCGTGGTCCAGGGGAGACATCCTATCCTTCACTAATGATTATCCCAGATTGAGGGAAAAAACGATCAAGTGATACCAACAAACAGATAGGTTTGTGAAGCTTGCTAAGTGTCTCTGGGAGGACCTGAATACCTTGTTTGAGATCATTGTTCCGCCTGACTTATGGCTTGAGTGCAAGCCAGGGGTAGACTGGCCGATGCAGGAGCTGGCAAGGGATAAGGTGACTGGAGCACCCTCTGAGGAGGTGATGAAGTACTATCATAAAGTAATTGAGTTTTTGAAGCAGAATGTGTTGCCGAAAGTAACTGATTGGCAGAAAATCGACCGGACCTCACAAGAGGTTAAGAAATCAATACATGCTTACTATGAGAGGTTGTTGAAGGGATTCAAACATTACAGTGGTACTGAGACCACTGAGCCGAAAGACATGAACCATCTTGTGTTCAGATTTGTTGAAGGGCTGAGACCAGAGGTTAGCCAGATGATTAAGAATCATTTGATTTGTTGGCAAGCAAAGCCGATTGATGAGATGTTGCAGTATGCGAAATACTGTAGTGATGAGATTGAGCTGAAACAGAAAAAGTTGAAGGAGAAAGTGATGGTGATGCAGATAAGGGCTGCACAGGCAGGAATGCAGGGAAATAGGATTCAGCAGATGATACAACAGCAACCGCAAGGGAATGGTGTGTTTCAGGCACAATCAAGAGGAAGAGGTCGAGGTTTTGTGAATCGCGGTCCAGACTTGAATACTGTTGTGGTTCAAAAAGACGTGCAAGGGATGAAAAAGAAGTCACCATGTTACGCGTGCGGGGGTGTGGGGCATTGGAAGCTGGAATGCCCAAATGTGGTGCAGGATGGTGTCGTTCAACAAAGCACTAATATCGGTGCATTGCAAAATATGAGAGGTCCAAAATTGAGAAATCAAAACCTGAACTTTCAAAATAACATGGTCCAGATGCAAGGGTTACAGCCCATGCAGCAAATGCAAATGCCGTGTGTTCAACCAGCAAAAATGCAGCAAGTACAACAGTAGGTTCCCATGGTACCTAGACAGCAAATGCAATTACCAATGGCTCCAATGGGAGAGCAACAGGTGATGCTTCCTCAGCAGGTCACAGGACAAGTGATGAGCCAAAATAATACAGTACAGCAATTCCCATTGCGTGGTGAAGATGGAATGAATGAGGAGTGGTCGAATGACAGTTTGGACAGTGAAAAGTGCAGGCTTGCAGCGTCCCTAGAGGTAGATCAGAGGGGACCCTATGTAGAGGGAAAGGTAATGGGTCACAAGGTTTCATTCTTGGTTGATACTGGAGCTACACGCTCCACGGTCAGAAGTGCAGAGGTTCCGAAATTGCCACTTTCGAGGCATACCATAAGAGTGGTCGGAGTAGCAAACCAGTACTTGACAAATCCAATTACAGATCCAGTGCAAGTTGAGATTGGCAATTTCCAGGGACTGCATAAGTTTGTAGTCTGCGATTCAAGTCCATTATCCCTACTGGGAAGAGACTTACTGTGCAAAACGAAATGCTCGATTACTTGTTCCAATGATGGAATTGAGGTGCAGACAAACAGTGAAGATGAAGGGGATGATGGTCAGTTCTCGGAGTTAGAAACAGTAACCGCGAATGAAGATTACCCTTTGATAACATTATTCCCGATGCTTACAGTGACTGACTTACCAGCCGAGTTACAGGGAACAGTGACAGAGAAAGTGTGGGACTTGACAGGAAAAGAAGTGGGATTGATAAAAGGAGTGGAAACAGTTAAAGTACAAGTAAAGCCAAATGCAGTGTTTCCCCAGGTGCCACAATATCACATGGCACAAGATGTTCTTATCCAGGTGGCACAAATGATAGCGGACTTTGTAAAACAAGGAGTCCTGAAAGAAGTATTGAGCAGCCCATGTAATTCACCGATAATGAGTCTGAAAAAGCCTTGTGGGAAGGTTCGAATTGTGCAGGACTTGAGAAAAATAAACAAGATTGTGGTGAAGTGTTGCCCCATAGTGCCAAATCCGGCAGTAATCATGTTTCAGGTTCCGTGCAATGCTGAATGGTTCACCGTTGTAGATTTGTCACAAGCCTTCTTTTCTGTGCCTCTTCATGAGGACAGCCAGTTTTTATTCAGCTTCAAATTCCTGGATAAGGTGTAAAGTTGGTGCAGAATTCCTCAAGGGTTTTCTGAGTCACCGTCCAGCTTCAATCAGATATTGAAGAAGGACTTAGAATCCTTAGTACTGCCTTTCAATTCGACTCTAGTACAGTACATTGACGACTTGCTGATTGCGTCCAGGACAAAAGATGACTGTAAGTATGACACAATTGCCTTACTGAATCATTTGGGAAAAAACGGACATAAAGTGTCACCCAAGAAGCTGCAGTACTGCCAGAAAGAGGTGAAATACTTAGGACACTTGATTGAGAGAGGGTCCAGAAGAATATCGAATGAAAGAGTGACACCTATTTTGCAAACAAACCCCCCGACAACAAAGAGAGATGTCAGGATGTTTTGGGGAATGGTGGGCTACTGTCGTCAGTGGATACCCAACTTCTCAATTATCTGCAACCCTTGATAAAGCTGACAGGCAAAGAGGTTAAAGACGAATCGTACACCATAACCCTATCCAAAGAAGAGCTTGAGTCATTCATGGAATTGAGAGAATGCATGTGCAGGGCACCAGCTTTGGGTATGCCTGATTACACGAAACGTTTTCTACTGTTTTGTCATGAACGTGATGCTTGTTCTTTGTCTGTCTTAACACAGGTCCATGGAGGTGCAAATCGCCCTGTAGCATATTTTTCAGCTACCATGGACCCTGTCGCAGCAGCCTTACCGGGTTGTTTGCGCGCATTTGCAGCAGTTGGTCAAAGCCTCACACAGTGTGAAGGCACAGTGATGGGACATGGTTCCACATTAAGTTGAAATTTTGTTGACTCAAACCAAAACTCAGCACATGACAAATGCCCGACTTACCAGATATGAGACAATCATACTGGGGTTGCCTAATGTTCCATTGAAGCGATGTACTGTATTGAACCCGACAACTCTACTTCCTGTTGAAAGTACTGAGATTAATAATGAAGAGGAAGTGGAGCATGATTGTCTTGAGGTAACAGAACTATGTACCAAGCCCCGACCTGATATTCAAGATACGCAGTTAAAAGAAAATGACTGCATTATGTTTGTTGATGGATCCTTTTTGAGAGACTCAGTCGTAATGCTGAGAGTTGGTTACGCTGTATGTACCATAGCTGGTATCATCGAAGCTTCCTGGCTCGAGAGAGTGTATTCCGCACAAGTGGCAGAATTAATTGCCCTTACTAAGGCATGCCACGCAGCAGAAAATCTGAGAGTCACTATCTATACTGACAGCAAATACGGATTTGGAATTGTACATGATTTTGGCCAATTGTGGTCACAGAAAGGTTTCATGACCTCTTCTGGTTCTCCTGTGAAAAATGGTGAACAAATTAAGGATTTGTTACATGCGATTCAGTTACCTCTTGAAATTGCCGTGGTGAAATGCAATGCTCATGTTAAGTCACAAGACTTTTTTTGTCCATGGGAAATGGCTATGCAGATCAAGTCGCAAGATTTTGCACATTGAACTGTATATCGTTCAAGGATCAGTGGGAATTGTTACCTCAAACCGAAAATGACACATGTTTGAACCTTGCATTAAGGGTGGTTGATACATTAGATGAGCTAAAAACACTACTGAGTCGTGCTAGCAAAGAGGAAAAACGCTCCTGGCAGAGAATGCAATGTGTACAAAGAGCTGAGTTTCCCCTCAGAGGAGGGGAAACTGGTTTTGCCAAACAGTCTTCTGTCACAATTTGCGAGACTTTACCATGGACAGGCACATCTTGGAAGAGATGCAATGATCTGGTCATTCAAGATTGACTGGTTTAACCCAAAATTCAGACATGCCACACAGGTTACTTGTCACAGGTGCATCATCTGTCAACAGATGAATGCAGGAAAAGGGACTGTGGTAACTCTGAGCCACATAGGGAGAGCTGGTGGTCCATTTAGTAAAATGCAAATGGATTTCATTGAGATGCCTTGTGGAGAATTGAAGTACGTGTTGGTGATTGTGTGTGTTTTCAGCCACTGGATTGAAGCTTATCCCACACGTAGAAACGATAGTCTCACAGTTGCAAAGCTTCTGCTTAGGGAACTAATACCCAGGTTCGGGTTTCCCGTCTCTATAGAATCAGATAGGGCCAGACATTTCGACAATGAGGTGATTAAACTCTTGTGTGCCGCACTAGACATTGAACAGAAGCTGCACTGTAGCTACCGCCCTGAAGCATCAGGACTAGTAGAACAAATGAATGGTACCTTGAAATCAGGAATGGCGAAGATGTGCGCAGCTACCAATATGAAATGGCCAGATGCATTAGCCTTAGTGCTGATGTCAATGAGGAACACCCTTGATAAGAAGACAGGACTATCACCCCATGAGATCCTTATGGGTAGAGCTACGAGGCTGCCCGCAGTACCTGCAAATGCTCTTGTGAATATCACAGATGATATGGTGTTGGACTACTGTAAAGGTTTGGCTGATGTGGTTCGCTCTTTTTCTCACCAGGTGGAAGCCAACACATTGCCACCGATCAGTGATCCAGGTCACACTCTGCAAGCCGGTGACTGGGTGGTTGTCAAGAAGCACGTGAGAAAGTCGTGTTTGGAGCCACACTGGAAGGGGCCATATCAAGTAATATTGACAACAACCACTGCTGTGAAATGTGCAGGCGTTCCAAACTGGATACATGCCAGTCACACAAAGAAGGTAACATGTCCAACTGATGAGGAACTTTAAGTTTCCGACTCAACAGTTCCAGAGATGGAAGACTCAGGACCTGAAAATAGCCAAGAGGGGACTGAGACTGCAGGAGAGCCCACTGAGAACAGCCTAGTCCCTCAAACAGTAAACGAGTTCGAGAGAGGTGACAATGTGCCTATCTCAGTAGAGGCAGCAGGAGAACTAAATCAAGGAGAGGTTCTCCCAGAAGTAGACAGATACGGGTTAGAACTTGAACCTGTTACAGACCCAGAAGAAGAAGAAGAAGGGGAAATAGTAAAGAGAGATCAAAGTACACCGGCATCCCCTGAGCCAGTTGCAGGTCCATCAAGGGAAAACACCATAGCACAAGAGGAGGGTGCTGTTAAGTGTCCTGAAAAGTCAAGCAGGAAAAAGACGTATAAGGGAGATAACTGGCCAGAGAAGCAGGCTGCCAAAGAAAGGATCGTACCAGGTGAAACAATAACAGAAGAAATCGACACCACAAGAATAGAAGATCTGAGCGAAGAAGAACTACAAAGTGAGCGCAGATTGAAAAGAAAGAGAAAGGCAGATAGAAGGTACGCAGGTCCTGAATGGGCGTATGCAACAACATCTGAATGGAAACAAGAACTCTTAGCATTCTGCTTTGATCGAGAAGTACCAGGCCAATACTACGGTACCTGAAAATCAATCAGAAAAAGAGACTGTGTTAAAACTGAAATTGAAAGTTGGAAAAGCTAAGAAAGAGACTTATAAACTACCGGATGCAACACTGATAACCTGATTTGTCTTTGAAAACCCGATTATGACAAGCTGCTAACCTGATTTGACAAAAGGGTCCTGGAGTGAGTGAAACGCAGTAAATATATGCAGAGAGAAAGAGACTTTTGCAACAAGAAAAAAAAAAAAGAGAGTTTCTATATCGTCCTCAAGTTGATTATTTTTCTGCTATCTGATTCTTTACAGACATGGCTTATAATAGATGTAGTAACAAAAAGGGTAAAGTGTGTGGTTGGTTGAGTCTTATAATAGGTATTGTGTGTGCAATAATAATTGTGTGATTGTGGGAATGCCGTGGTTGGATAAGAAAGTGACTAACAATGCTTCAAAACCTGAGACTACAACACTAACACAGTGGGAAAAGTTTGAGCAGGATGCAAAACACTTGCAAGAGGGAACTAACACAAAAGGGGAACTTTCCACTAATGTCTTCTATCGCTTGCTGAATGAGTACGTTGAGACCATGGATGCGAAAAATTGTTATGTGTGCACAAAGATTCCTTCATCAGTGCAAGAAGGGGTCACCTATCATAGTCTTCCTTTAACATACGGGATAAGTTGTAGTTTGCTACTAACAAGATTCTATAATCAAGAGCATGTGCAATACTTCTATGCAAATTTGGATGTAGTGTTTTCTTTTGTGCCTGTGATTGAGTTTCTGAACAAGTTAGCTAAAGAGCATAGTATAAAATTAGTTAGAGGTTTCTTTGAACCGATGCTTACATTTGGGACAGCTTATGCACATCGCAATAATCTGACTTGCTTATTGACACCTGTAGAGAAAAGCTTCTTAAATCACACTGATGTTAGACGTAAGGCATTGAAAGAAAGATTAGCAAAAGGGTTAGAAAAACGCACATATGCAAATGATTATGCTTACACTGCAATAAAGACGCAAGGCAAACTAGCTATAGATGCATTACATGTAGGAAGGCTTTGTATATGTAGGCCAAAATCTGAACATGACACTTTATTTGTGGGAACGAGTGAATGCAGGCATGTGTTTTTGTTTCAGAGTAAATGGACATTCATGTTAAATGGACAGGATCCAGCGATCCCTGGGATCTATTATATCTGTGGACTTAATGCTTACTACCGTCTCCCTAAGGGATGGTGTGGGACATGTTATTTGGGAATAGTTTTCCCACAGATTTACCAGATTGATGACTTAAAGCAAATACCTACAACGTCTGAATTACAACATGCTAGACAAAAACGAGAGACAGCGGCTGCTGTCGTTGGTGACATATCTGGAGCCATAATTCCTTCAGTAGGGGTTATCTTAAACTCCATAAAGATTCAAAAGTTGTCTACCATTGTGGATAACATGCTGACAAATTTTACAGGGGTATACTCCTGATGGATACTGAACTTGCTGCGGGATGAGCTATGACTCTTCAAAATCGGCTTGCTTTAGACATTCTTTTAGCAAAGAGCGGCGGAGTCTGCAAGATGCTCAACGAGCGTCATTGTTCCTCATATATATCCGATAATAGTAAACAGATTAGAGGTATGCTTACTAACCTAACTAAAGATAGTGCAGATCTGAAGGATTTGAAGGAACCAGGAGTATGGGAGAAATTTGGAAAGGGAATTGCCAGAGTAGGGAGCTGGTTTAGTAACATTTGGAATGGGGTTCTTGCAAAAATATTAGGTGGTCTATTATTTGTTCTGGCCTGTCTATTAGGATTATGGGGAGCTTGCAAAAATAATGACAACATTAAAAGAAATTGGACCAAGAGGAGTAAAAAGCATGAAGAAAATGAAAGGGAGAAAATGTTTAATGAAATTTGGGAAAGTTCACACAAGGGACAAGATGTTGAAAGGCACATTATGCGTAAAGTGAAAAATTAAGGGGAAAGGTCAAAGGGGAAAAGTTTGTGTGATGACTATTGTCATCAGAGGAGGGACTGAGAGAGCGTAATTTATATAATCTATATTAACATGAAATGTTTATGAATTAATGTGTGATAATGCCGCATAGAAAACAATAATAATAATTTTTGCTTAAACGTGCACTTGAAATGTGACCATGGGGAGTGGCCGCCAATGTATACGTAGATTAATAATGAGGACTAAAATGTTTATATTATGTTTAAATACGTTTTTACTAATGTCTGCATTATTGAATTTGTGCTGAAATTCTCATAGGCCTTAAGTTAGCATGAGCCGAAGCTTAGTCGCTTGGCTCTCATATTAAATGTATTTTCCTATTTTGCAGTGTGCTGACTCATAAAAGGACACAACCCTGCGTGTTCTTTTTCTTCAAATTAGAAGACGAATATAACCATGTTAGATACGTTCTCATGCATACTTTTCCTTGCTCGTGGAATAAATGTTAAAAACAAATTGAAACAGTGTAGATTAATGTAATGTACAAGGTCATTCAAACCGGTGAAGACAATGGAACTACTGACCAAAAGATGTGCAAAGAATTACAGAAAGATGAAATCATACCGGACGTGCCACCTCTGAAGACGTCAATTATGAAGACCAATCAAAGACTTGTAAAATTAATATGGGGTGAAGAGTTGGGTTACCTAATGTGTATTCTGATAGGTTAAAGATAGTGGGGTATAACAGATGACCAATAGAATTTTGGGGGAATGTACAATGGAAAAGGCACAAAAACCCATGTCACAGGGAGTCATTTAGGTGGGTTAGGGATTGCTATTGATTTTATCCAGAAACTCTGTCACTCTGTTTGGTAACTTGTTGCTTTACTTAAAACCATCATTGCCCTTAGTTTACCCATTTACACTTTACCTCCTTATGAGAGAAGTGTCCTTTGCCCCGGAGCTGAGTTCTGACTGATGGTGAATTGACTGATGTCCTGAAGACAAAGACTGAACCTGTGCGCTGACCTAAACCTTGGAGGGTAATTATGACAATGCATTTGTGATTTGTCTGTTTGCTTTTCCTTTCTAGGTACCAACTGTTTACTTTTGACAGAGACCATAGTTAGATGTTTTTCCAAATTAGTGTTCTAAATTGTTTTGCATGAAGCCCAACATGCGAATGCTAATCAGTGGTTAAGACAGGTGTTCACCAAAACTGACGCAAATAGAGAAACAACCGAGACTAGGCTTTGTTGAACTGACGCATTATTGACACTCTGTTGAATTTGATCTATGTTCACCCCGTGCTATGTTTTGATGTTTGTGATTCTTGCTTTCATGAAATCTTACCAAAGTTGCCATATCGTGACTATGCTATTATGTTTCTTGGTGTTGAGATTAACGCACTTGCTTGTAGACTGTAATTAATAGGGAATAAAACGTATAACATTTTACTAAACTGGTGTGGTTATTCATGGCTGAAAGGTCATGGTAGGATCTTGAATTGGTTAATGACTTCGACTAAAGTGAAATGTATTATTGTGCTAAATTTTGATTACATTATTGACGTATTTATTGATATATTGATTAGCTATCTCGTCCTAAGGTGTCTCTCAACTGGGTCAAAAGATTCATTGGCCTAAAACGAGACCTGATGTGAAATAAAATATCATAAAGGGACGCGTCAACAGTGGAAACAAGAGTATTTTCCATTTATGAGATATGGCAGGGAGCCACCTGAGCTGCTCGTAATATGACTGTAAAATATAATTGTCTACACAATATGTTATTGAATCATAAAGATTTTGGTCTTGAGGTTTTGGATTCTGTTTTGTTCTAAGCTGTCTATTTTTTCCTGTCATTTAATCTTGGGATGCTTGTTGTGTTTATTGCGTGGCCTCATGAATCTGTGGTATGATATGAAGGTCTTGTTTAGACTGCTTTGCTATCCTTCACTAGTAATTAAGACGAGAACATTAGGATGTGGAGGTAATGTTTAAATTACTTACTAGGAATCTTCATTACTCCAAGTCCTGTATGTCCAGATCCTATTCATTATTTCTGGATTCAAGAACTTCATATAGGGTTTTAGTGCTTCGTTCTCCAGGAGGAATGCTGGATAAAGAGTATCCTTGAGGGCTAGACCCCAAGAGAAAGGGGCACTTCCCATCATTTCCTGTTCCCTTTTCTGTATTGTGAGGTGGAGATAACCTTATTAGTAATCAATGGGATGAGGACACACAGGACTAGGAGTAATTTGCAGATTTTAACAAAAATACGTCTTAAACAGATTGAAAGATACTAAAAATGCAGTGACAAGTTGCTGCACAGTAGAAGGCCCTTCACAAAGGTTTACTGGCCGACTTTCAGCTTCTTATTAGTATAATGAGTTGAAACTTTTTCTACACAGTTTTAAAGTATAAAAAATGCAAAGGAGGGGGTGCTAGAGAGCCTAAAGCAAGATGACCATGCTCTAGTGGAACTCCGTTGGCCAAGAGCTTTAAACCATAATTTATCCTGTCATCTGACCCACATATCCTGTGGAGAAAGAATCCACAAGGTGTTGAATGCACCAGCCGCTGCTCACTTGAAAATCAGCCGTTGAAACAACATACCATGCATAATCTGGATTGCATGTGAAGCGCTGAGTACGAGGCCACCGCAATCAAGATGGCAGCCACATGACCAGCGGAGAACACAGCCACACTGAAGACAGCACTCAGCCTCAACAGCAACCTGAAGGGAGAAACCACTGCCATTCAACCTGTCGGACATGCCTTGCAGAGCCACTGGGCACTGTGACGGAATGCTTGCAACGCCCGAGCACAACACACAAGGTAGAAGTTGTGCCAACTCATTCACTCAAGAGAGGCGTAGCTGGCAACTGAGAGGATATGGCACCCACATGCATGCCTGCTCGAACCATGGCCAGTGAGACCTCTGTGACTAAGCGAGGGAGATGACTGGGTACTTGCAGCCTCTGGCCTGTGACACTGGAGAAGAAAGATTGGGCAAATTCCTGAAAGGTATGCAAGCAGAGAGTGTGGCACGTTAGCTGACTATTAATAAAACCCCTCACAGAAAAATAAGTGTAATGCCAAGTGTACCGGCATGTTGGGGCGCATGTAGCTGGTGGCATCCTAGGCCTGGCCACAAAGATTTTGATGAACACTGCAACCCAGAGCAGGGGAGGAAACACCGGAAGCATGCACACATTGCTATTCTTCCCTGTATGTTTTTTCTTTATTTTTATTTTTTAAAAGAGCTGGTAGCCCAAACTCAGCCACAAATCACAGTGAGTACTATCAAAATGCACCATAAGTGCAATTATGGCTCAGACACGACCTTCTAGGTACTCAGGTCTTCATGCATATAGGGTGCTAAAGAAGGCCACCATTGTGACATCTAAGAGGACTAGTTAGCAAAGGGGAAATACAGATAACCTTGAGGAGTGCAGCTGCAGAAATTCTGCAAGTCCCTGTGAAACTCAGTGAATAGTGAAAAGTGAGCTTAATGGCAGAAAGCTGACAACACTGGCGCCACCAGACCCAGAAACCCCTAAAGAGATGTTCAAACAAAGAACCAGCCCCAAAGCCACAATGCCCAACCTCTCACATAACTGGTAAAGCACAGCCACGGATCACATTTGAGGTGAGGCTAACCACCAAAGTCTCACAAAACACGGGCACAGATCAACACACAGATGTGTCGACCCAGGGCGCAACAGCAGTACAGACTGTGCAGCAGAGTTTGCAATCCATAGATGGAAAGATTGATACCCTGAATTTATGCATGGATCATCTAACCACAAAACTGGATAAACAAACTAACTGTGCATTTAACAGCAGCGGAACGATGCATCTTTGTGACAGAGGATGATATGCAATGATTGACTGCAAAGTGACTAAATATGAAAAAGTGCTGGGGGTCATACCTGGAGGTGTGATCCCACTGCAAACCATCTATGGAGTGCAGGTATCCCAGAGTCGACAAACACTGGCAAAATTGAACTCTATATAGAAAAGATGCTAACAGATATCTTCTGCTCCAACTATCTGTCGTCCATGCTGGTGGTGTAGAGGGCACACAGGTCTCTTGTGCCAAGGCAGCCACTGTGAACCCCTCCATGACCAATAATAGTCAAGATGCTGAACTATCAAGACTGGGATGTGGTGCTCAGGCTGACTCAAGAAAAGAAAGACGTGAATGCTCAAGGTAACTATGTGACGTTCTACCCAGATTTACAGCTACAGTGTAGGTGGCACGTGAAGAATTCTTGCCCGTCAAAAATAAACTACAGAAGGCGGAGATACCCTATTCAATGTTCTACCTGGCCCAGTTGTGCATCAAACACTGCAGAAGTGGAAAAATCTTCATGACACTTAAAGTTGCCATGGAGTTCATTAAAAAACTCACCCCAAGAAGTTGTGAACATTCAGACACTGAGTTGGATAATGAGAGCCCCTGAATCACTACAGACAAAGATATAGATGGTGCTCAACGCCAGTGCCCTCTTTTCCGCGCTGTGATGCTGGTTATCTACATGGGTGCTGGGTGTGGGACAGGACACACAGGCTGGATAACCAGGAATGGCAGGTGGCTCAATAGAGGGGAATATGTCATCCACCTTACCAGGTGAAATGCATAACAATGTCCCTAAACAGGCCAGATGCACTGGATGAGAATCCCACAACCTACTTTATCGCCACCCAATTCATCACCTGCCAGTGGAGCTGATATCACAAGGCTGGCCTCTAATGAGTGTCTCAGCCACCCCAGTCCACTGGGTGTGTTACCAGGACTCGGGAGCCCCCCATGGGGATACTCCCCATATGCTTATCCAAGATGTTTTGCCAGCAGAAGCTAGAGATTGTTTTGCTCTGTTCACAGTTTGACACCATTTGTTTTCAGGAGATGGGGATGCCTTTGGCACAATTGAGATGCTGAAGTGGATGGGGGAGAAAAAGCTGTTTATGTTTACTGGCTGATGACCCAGGCAGTGAAGGGGCATATTTATACTCTGTTTGCGCCGAATGTGCGTAACAAATTTTGACGCACATTCGGCGCAAACCTTACACCATATTTATACTATGATGCCGACCCCGCGAACATCAAAATTCCTCTGTGTGCATCATTTTCTGGATGCGGGAAACCGCCTTGAGTTAATGACATGCAAGGTAAGTGTTCCCGTCCAAAAAATGACTTTAAGGCCTGTGCGCCTTATTTATACTCCCGTGTCATTTTGACGCACAGGAGAGGGTGGGCCATAAATAATGGTGCCCAGCCTGATGTGCTCTGTTTTTTAACGCCTGGGTGAGGGCAGGCATTAAGGGACCTGTGGGCTCATTTCCATGGTCCCTTCCCTGCACCCAGGGACACCCCCTGCTACTCCCACCCACCCCTGGAGGACACCCATGGATGAGGGGACCCATCCCAGGTAAGTACAGGTAAGTTGAGGTGAGTATTTTTTTTTTTTTTTTAAGTGGCATAGGGGGGCCTCACTTGGGCCCCCCTAAAAGCCACTGTGCCTACACACATGTTTATAATCCACCCGCAACGCTGGTCCAGCAGTGAAGATCTACAGATACCTAGATGATGTAGCCCTGGTGCAGCCCATTACGGAGGATGAGGTAAAAAGGACAATACGATCACACCCCAATGACAAAGTCCTAGGGCCAGATGGCCTAACGGGGGAATTCTATAAAGAATATGTGGACCTTCTAGTGCCACAACTCCATGCTCTGTAAGACAAAGCATATACTAAACACGTACATCCCGTTCTCTCTCAGTGAAACTCTAATCATGGTATTTCTAAAACTTGACTAACAGCCTGAACACTGAGAATCGTATTGGCCACTCTCGCTGATTAACACAGACACCAAAATATTGGCCAAAACTCTGGTTGCAAGATTATAACCACTGATGTCCAACCTTGTCCTTTTGGACCAATTATGCTTCATACCACCTCGCTCAACAACACATAACCTGGGCATGATTTTTGCATTACTGCACAAGCTTGACCGCACTGTAGAAGCAGCGGCGGTATTATTAGATGTCGCTAAGGCCTTCAACTCCATAGCGTGGACATACATATTCACAATCCTGTGCTGCATGGTCATGCCCAAAGCTTTTTAGGATGGATACACCTGTTGTATACTGGCCCAGTGTCCTGAGTGCACATTAATGGGCTTGCGTCAGAACAACTGCCTATAAGGGAGGCGCATGACAGGGCTGCACCCTTTCCCCAATACTGTTCACACTGGCGCTGGAACCCCTAGCGTGCATCCTTTGTCAGCTATATGCAGATTCTGCTTTGTTCTTTTGGCAGAGGCCCATCAGCACCTCCCGCTACACGGATGACATAGTGCTATACGTCTGTGCCCCCACATTACACTTAGCGCCGATGCTCTGGGAATGGTACTGAGGCCTCAGTATAAACTGGGCAAAGTCGATCGTGCTTCCTCTAACCCAGAGCACACAACCACATTAACTGGACTTTCCTTTCCAATGAACCACAGAGACAAATAAATATTTGGGGACCTGGATCCACAGAGTCCCAGACCTGGTGGTCCATGAGAATTACAGAGCAGAGGTATTGAAACCAGAGGAACAAGTGGGCAGAGGAGCTGGTCCAGACTGCCACTATCACTAATGGACAAGGTGGCAGTTATGAAGATGATTATGATCCTTAAAATTCTCTGTCGCTTAACCAATATCTCCATAGTGCTGACACAGCACTTTTTTAAAACTGTTCAATCACACATGATAACGCTAGCGTGGGTGGGCAAACAACCCGGGATCCAGTGGGAAACAATGACACTACCGTACCCAAAAGGGGGCTTAGCAGCTCCTGACCTCCACTTAAATTACTTGTGTGCCAAGGTGCATTTCACCCATTATTGGTATAATCCCCAAGCATATATGCCACATTTGGCAGTTGAAGCTGGCGATGCACACCTCACCCCACACATAGCTATACTACCATACAAGCGTGCAGAAATATCCCGAGCAAATAAACACTATGCACTGCACTGCAAAAACTTGGCAGACACTTGGAGCATGTGCCAAAAAAATACCCCTGTATGCACTTGCACTCCTATTCCATTTTCACCCAGCAATATCGGTCACCCAGGTGACCAGAGTGCTTACATTGCTTGGCAAAGCAGGGTCAAAGATGATGGGAGATGTATCCCCAGACAGAAAGGGCCAGATTTACAAGGCCCTTGCACCTTCTTGCCCCACGCTAGTGTCATATTTGTACACTAACATGGTGTTAAGGAGGCAGTTTGTCTGTGCCATATTTACAAAGTGGTGCAATGCTAACATTGCGCCCCTTTGTAACCTCTTGCGCCACTTTATACCTGTGCCAGGTATAATGTATGCAATAGGGGTGTTCCCACGCAGGGAGGCCGCAAAAAAAATGGCACACTAGAATCTACAAGATTTCACTGCACCATTTTTCCCATAATTTTTAACGCCTGCTCGAAGCAGGCATTAAAGTGACGTGCCCATAGCAAACTATGGGCCTCCCTAGTACTTTGCTGCACTAGTGCCATAATTATGGCGCTAATCCAGCAAAGCGGCACAATATCATTGTAAATTATGATGCTATTGTGGAAACGAGCGCCATGGTGCACTGTATTGTAATGTCACGTAGGTTCTTATTATCCTAATGAGGCTACTGGATTTGGGTGGCAGAATCACCTGAAATGTAGGGTACTAGGTACAAGTCCACACCATGTGATGCCTATTGGCATAATCCAGGCTTTCTGGCCATCTAGCAGCGCCACATCTCTGGCCAAGAGCAGGAATGATTGTGGTAACCGGGTGCATGACAAGGAAGAATTCTCAGGAGAATTGTGGCGATCAAATCTCATCCCTTTCCCTCAATTACATTAGTCCCACACAGGCAAAGAAAACAGAGGCAGACTATGGTTCAATAAGGATTTATTGATGTAACTGCATCTTAGATAAAATGGCATGTATTGCAATGACTATGATGATAAAACACACTAAAAGCCAAAAGGTGACAAGGAGTGTGAAACACAAAAACAGTCCCACCATACTGTCACTAAGAGTGATATATATCTTTCCTATCTAAGCTATGTTAGAGCACAGCATAATAAACCCTAATCCCTCCTTCAGAATCCTTCCTGGAAAGACATCATCCCCCATACCTGAGCAAGGAAGCCTGTTGGCTAAAGAGACACCGCCCCCATGAAGGCCAGGGATTCGGTAGTCTAAGCAAGCAGCTTTAGCAAAGGCAATCAGCAATCAGCATGCAGTCGTGGTCATCTGGCTGGAATCTCCCTCTAACGTATACGGGACAAAGAAGTGTGTTAATACAAAAAACAGATGATATTCTAAGAAAAGGTCCCCATGTAAGGATATGTATGTTTCTGTGAATATTGGAAACACTGCGTACCACTTTTGCCTTCAACCCTATCAGACTGCAGCCCTGGGGAAAGCACAAAGTGCAATGCTATGAAGGCGATGCTTTCCTGGGCAAAGGAACAAATAGAGAAAATAAAACAACACAGCAAATGTGGCTAATGCTAGAAAATAAAAGCGATGCTTAGTAAAATGTAACTGGGCTAAAGTGCAGAACGGCAGGCCTAGTTCGCTAAAATAACCTGTCTGAAACATGGCTAAAATAGCTATACAACAGTAAAGTTGGGTAGGGGTGGTGCAAGAAAAATGGCGCATCAGGAGCCATGTGCCACTTTCTTGTAGATCTGGCCCAAAGTTTCTTACTTTAACCAACATCTCACATATGCCACACCATTCACTACTATTGACATTGAAATAAGTCTTCCTCTGGGCCGCTATACAGGAGTTACACCCCACTTTCCCAACAGCCCCTCCACCCCCCCAACGCTTGGAGCACTCCAGGCACTGCTCAACAATCCCACGCAAAAGCATCTCATCACGAGATTTTACACTATGGCTCAGAAAGGTGAACAGTCCACCCAGAACCCGGCACTGAAAAGATGGAATTACGCTCTTGACACACCAATGACAGTAGAGGACTGTGGATTCTAGTGTATGCTGACTGGACTTCTCATGCCAAACTGCAACCTTCAAATCATACACTTCAAGTATTTACAACAAATGCATCACACCCCCTTCAGGCTACTCGACTATGTTTTTCAAGCAGACGAAAAACTTCTTGTAATGCGGCACACCAAAGTTGGATTGCCTACATTTGGCCTGATGGTGTACCCCAGTCCAGCAGTTCTGGGCATAGGTGGTCACAGACTTCTCAGAAATGACTCTGGTACCAGTAGATCACACCCCCAGTGTGTTTACTCTGCCTGGTCAAGCCAATACCTCCAGCATATCGTAGGTTTGTGGCGATGATACTCTTGTGGACAAAACAGAGAGTGGCTATGCATTGGGGCAAGCGGTCAGCACCTAAACCTAAGCAATGGCTTCTTGACCTGACATAGTGCAAAAAACAATTGGAACTATATGCAGAGGAACTGACATTGCCTTTGCACCCCAAAGATACTTGGAGCACATTAACCAAATGATGCTGAATGGAGGTAAAGATGACAAAGATGTACTGTTATAACTATTCTTGTACCACACACATGCTATATTTCATTACATGAGGCAACAGATGACATGCTGGTTGCCTTCTGTTTTTGTATATACTGAAAATCTCAGTAAAAAAAATGCTAAAATAGTAAAGTAATACTATCCCACATTAAGCTTTATAATTAAATCTACCCTGCTGCATAGTTTGTTCCTCTCCTGTTGCACAATTCCAGTGACCCTGATTATAATGCTGCTGTTACTCTTGCATCCTAAACTGATAAGATAATTTACTGGGCTAATGCACTTGCTGTGAAGATGTTCCTACAACCTTCCAGCCTTCCATTTCTGAAAAAAAGAGTGAGACATTGTAGGAAAATCTGCCTTTTCTATATAGGCACCCCGCATTTTTTCACCTTTTTCTGGAAACTGTTTTATTGTTTTTGAAACTCTGTACGGTTTACCCTTGCTAAGCAGGAGCAAAGTGCTTTCTTCCCCTTTGCCCGTAAGTCCCTACTATATGGTCTAGAAAATGCACCTAGGGCCTGGAAGATAATTGTCAATTGTAGACTGCAGCACATCGTGTATGATCTAAAGAGTGTGCCTGTAAAACATGGTGTCGGGTAACACGACTGCCGCAGTGTAAAGCATGCAGTGGAACCTGTTAAACTAACCATTTTTGACAGGCAAAGACCTCCCTTATAAACTTGAAAAGGTTACTCCATATAGGCCCTGTAGTTAGCAAGTTAGGCTGCATGGTATTTTGAAAGCGAGGCACAGAGAAAATGAATGTCACAATGTCCCTACAGTGAGAAGGCCCCAAAGAGCTATTTTCACTGTGGCAGGCCTAATAGTTCTATACAGAAAACCAGAGTACAGAATAAAATATTAACACTGCTATCTTGGGTTTGGGACCAGCAAGAAAAATAAATAAACCACAATTTTTTATAGTTTTTAAAAATGCAATTTAAATGTGAAGTTTGGTGTTTTTACTATTAAGGAAAAGTAGGTTTGAGATAGTTATATATAAACTGCCTGAAGATCCTGGAGACTAATTTGCATTAGCTTTCCAGCAGATGCCCAGTTGGGAGTTAGCATGTAATGAGTGTGACATTTCTTCCAGGAGCCACATAGGAGAACACTTTGATAGATGGGTCAGCTTGAATGGGCAGTTATGACTTCTCTGTGCTCAGCTGGATATTCAGTGTGAAGGCTGTAGCTACTTCTGCTGTCACAACAGCGTCTAATCCTGTCTGAAAGGCCTAAGGCAAATAAAAACATGCTGCCCCCTTGAAAGAAAACAAACAGGATCATATCACAATTCTTGTATTTCCTCTGGCTGTTGAAGGAGCTTGCTTTTTCTTACCAAACTTGTGTCTCATTTTTTGTTGTGAGGCAAAGGCATGCTTCAAACTGGATTTTAGTGTTAGATGTGGGAGGATGCTAATCCTTTCCATAGCACACTATCCTATATCCTCATCTTTTATAGTCCATGTTTACTGTTGCAGTACAGCAAACAGGACCTCCTGGGAAAAGTAGGCATGTCATGATGTGGCAACATTAACCTCACCGAGGAGTCATCCTCACCCCCTAGCTAGTGCCAACCATAAATGTGGCACCCCAAGGCACCCTCCACAGCAGAACACTGTCTCAACCTGAGGAAGATCAGAAGAAGACCAGACCTCCTGTCGGTGACCTTAGAGGAGTCCTGAAGGACTAGAGCTGCTTCCTCTTGTGCCTAGGACAAAGACGTAGTCTCTAAAGGTCAGTTAGTTGACCTGTATGGGTACAGAGAGACAACAAGCTGCAATAGGTATTTTCACTGAAGTCTGCAGCTGACTAGTGGCAACTGGACCTGGAATTAACTTTGTAGTTGGTCTCTGTCTGACACCCTAAGAGTCTCCAAGTGCCTTCCCCTGTGGTTCTGGGGCCCTCAGACGTGTACTTCTGTGTTTGCTTCAGAATCATGAAAGTTTAAAACTTTTTCCTCCACAGCTTTAGCTGGACACACTGACGTAAATATCTGACCAGCACTTCCACAATGCTAGATTGAATTTCAGCTTCATTCTTCCGCAGAGGTCTCCTCACCACTGAAAAAACAACAAACTCTCATTCTGTGTTGGGATTTAGAAAATGTTCAACAAGAAATCTCGAAAAATTCAGAACACCAATGAGGCCAATCTGCTTCACATATCCTTGGTTCGTTTCCATGGCACCAGCTAGTTTCGGCAACACCCACACAGATAGTATTTTTTTCCACAGAAAATCACCAAAGTCTCTTTCTAAAAAAGGACTTTGAAAGTTGATTTAACTTTTTGACTCACCAGGACCAGGACATAGAGTATTCGACCCGAGCTCTACTGCTGTTGGCCCGAAATCATGCCTCCGTCCAAGTATACCATGACCATTGACTACTATTAAAGCTTTGTGCCCTTTGGTGATATTTTCATCTAAAACTGAACTCAAATCTCTGTGTCTCCCTATGGGGATATTATTGTTTTGGTGTTGTTTTGTTTGATAAATGTTACCCTATTGTTCCACTTTAGTTTGGCTGTTTTATTACTTTTTGTTTTGACTGTATTACTGTTTTTTATTACATATACACTTTACACATTTCCCTAAGTTAGGCATGTCCGCTATGTCCTATCCCTACCAGAGAAGTGTGCTAAGACTAATTTAGTGATTTTTAGGGTACACCCTGACGAGAAGTGTTATTCATTGAGGTGGGCAGACACCACCTCAAATATTAGTCAACTTTCTGACGTATAGCAAATACTAAAAGAAAAAACAAACTTTGATGTCCTAACATCAATACAAAAATGTTGGACTATGAGGTCTAGCTGATCTGGATAAACAACAGAGTTAACTAATCTTCAAATAAATGTGATGGTTTGGGAATTTCAAAAAGTAGAGTGCATAACTCATTTACAACACTAATGATATTAGCTAAAGATTAACTCACAACTATGGAAGCAGTGTTTTCCTTTTATAAGACGTGCCAAGAAATACACTGCCACCTTCAGTACTGTGGCTCCAATGGGTAACAAACACAATTGAAGATTCTAGAATCTTGACAAAAGAGAATTGTGCTGGGGAACAGAGGTGAAAGACGGAGGTGGGTTAGAGGAGAGTGTGAGGATAGAAATGATGAGTAAGAATAGAAGAAAAGGAAGGATAGTACAATAAATAGTAAGAAAACAGATGGATGGAATGAGTAAAAAAGTAATTAAAAAGGAAGAGAAGAAATATGACAGAGAGGGTTGGTTAGTGAGCAGTAGGGCGATGAGTGTCAGAAAGCAGAGAACAAGAAGAAGATGATGTGAGAGGTGGGATGAAGGAGGATTAAAAAGCAGTCTTAGAAAGCAGGATGAATGGCAGAGGATACTGATGAGCAAACTGAGTGATGAAAATAGAGGATAGGTGGCCATGTACTGAGTCTTGGGCGGTAAGCAGTGATCAAAGGGAGAGGAATGCAAAATTTTGAAAGTGGAAGATGACGCTTGTGAAAAATGGGGATGATGAGAAAGGAAGGTGGTCACATAGAAGTGTCATGAACAAAGGATGAGATTGGGAAGAGGGCAAAGAAGAAATTTGAAGAAACTGGAGGATATTGGTAGAACAAGAAGGAGGTGAGCTTGATGGACGGGGAGGTTGATGGGTAAAGGGTGGGGGGGTCACGGGAATGGGACAAGCTAGTGGGAGAGAGGGGAAAGGGAAACAAAAGGAAGCACACCAGTCACTATTTGAGAAAGACAGTTCAATGTTGAGGCAGTCACATGAGCTCTACGTTTCTTCTTTGTTGTCCTTAAGGTGCATTCTGCTAAAAACTAAAACTGACAACAAAATAGTGGTTGAGAAAGCAGTCATCAAATTAAGTCTATTTGTCTACCTTGAAAGATGTACTCTTTGCACAGTGGCATATAGGTGTAGAAACATGTCTATATTTGATATCTGGTTTGGTTTGGTTTCTGAAGGTGATTGCTCTAATAATTGTTACTGTGCGTATTTTGTAAAAATGCTCATAACTCCAAGTCTTTGTATATCTCATGCATGCACGTGAGTATGCACAATATAATTTAGACTTAATGCAGCCACTGTTTAGAACGTGGAGAGCTGCGGGTGAGGAACAGACACAAGGATGTATAACTGTCACACTCGATGCACACCCAAGCACACAATCACATACAAATCCTTCAGTCCTTTACATACATGACATCCTTACTCCATATCCACTCCTGAATCCTGACTTTATGCTTCAGCAGTGAAGGTGAGGCTGACAGAAGAGGGTGAGTTGAAGAGTCCACGGTGTTGGTGGAGAGAGGGGAAAGTAAAGCAGAGACAAGAGTGTAATAGGGAGGAGGCTGAGGCAGGGATAATAGCAAGGAAAAAAGGAGGATGGTGAGGGGGGGAGAAGAATGCAAGTTGAAAAGACTGATGATGGTGAGCAAGACTGAGAGGAGGGTGAGGGAGAATGAGAAGGAAGAGAGAAAAAGGGAAGAGAGAGGTGGAAAGAGAAGGATCTGGTGGGGAGAGAAGGTTGAGGTGGAAAGAGAAGGGTGAGGTGGAGTGAGAGTAATCTGGTGAATAGTTAGAGAATGTCAAGTTCAAAAGAGAGTGAAATTAGGATAAGGTGAAAAAAGAGGAGGGTGAGGTGCAAGGCTGGACTGGCTGCACCAGGCACTGGGCATTTACCCTGAAGGGTGCTTTTGTTACTGAGGGGCAGTTTTGTAGCAGCAAAGCAGTTTTGAAAGCACTGCAGAACTTCTTGTACATGCAACAGTTTTCAGGCAACAGTAAAAGAGCAAAGATAACTCTGGTGATTAATGTTCCTGCTTGAGAGAGACCAGAGTTTTGTCTAGTGGCAGGTTTGACTCATCTAAGGTAGCACAGCCTGCTGCAAAGAACATGTACTATGCAGATCACAGAACAGTATTTTATGTGCAATGCTCAGTGGGACACTGGTTTTCTCAGAGCAATCGTTTTGCTACTGAGCAGCTCATAAATTGCAATCATAATCCAGCACAGTGAGCTATGAACTGCCTTCAAAGAGCTGCATACAAACTGCATGGTTAAAGTTAGAAAGTTATGTTTTTCCCAGTCCTTGATTAGCCTAATTTTGCTAAAAAGAAAGTGTATGTTTGGGTAGAAATAAATTGTTATTAGTAAAGTCAATCCTAACAATTGTGTTACTTCTGAATCCTGACTTTATGCTTCCCCAGACCAAGCGCTCTTAAAAAATGCATACCAGTATGGGTGACACCTGAATCCTACACCTTGTATACCCTTTGTCTTATGCAACTTTTTCTGTATACCGATTTACAAATGTATGATTCATTGTCTCTGTATGTGTGTGTGATGTAAAATACTCCAACACTCTACGCTGGTAAGAGAGGTGGTATAAAAAAGATGACGTACATGTGAGAGAGGGGCTATGGAGAAATGAGCCACTGTTAGAGGGTGATGGTGAGGGAATCATTGAATAAAGATTGCTATATCCTGGTGTACTGTAAGGTCATCATTTATTATGCTTTAAGAACTAACACAATTGAATATATCATGATAAATGCGTTATAGAATGTACCATTTATGTAATTATTTTCTCATTTTTCTGAGAATCCCCATCCCCAAGCCCCATTGTAAGTGGTAAGGCTTGCTCGTTACGGACACTATGGGGGCTAATCTGACAAACTTTGCTAGGGCTACTTTGGGTTCCCAGTCCATCTGGTGAAGTGAGAGAAATATGAGGTTCAAGTGGAGAAGGGCACAGCATGGGAAACAGCTCGATAAAGTGGAGAGAGAGAAGGGTAAAATGAGAGAAGAGAGTACGGTGGGAGGAATTAGAGGGTGAGGTGAGCGGGACAGCAGCGTGAAGTAGAGTGAAAAGAGGGTGATGAAGCAGAAAATGAAGGTTTTGATTTATTAACGCATAAACGTAGTGTGAAATAATCATGTGTGACATTAACCGAACTAATAAAGATTGTACGGGGACAAAATGTGCCCTCAGAGTAGTTTGCCAACATTATACGCGTGCTTTATATAACGTAGTGTATTAGAATTGCACTAATCTGACATAATCATAAACGTGTGCTACGATTTGCTTGTTTGAAATGCGTTAGCTTAGCATTACTTTAGAGGAGGCTTTGGCCTAGTGGCCTGGTCTCACGGTTTAGATGTTCGTATTTTTCCAATGTGCTATTAAACGTGTATTTCTGCTTGAAGCTGTACTTTTCCACAGAAACTGTTCACATGCTTATCTTAAAGTTTCGTGCCAGCCTGGCATATTTTCTCTTTAATTCAAGGTCGACTTGCAGGTGCGGACAATGGAGGCTCTGAAAGTGAGCTAATTGGGAGACAATGTTGCGATTTGCGTACCCATCTCCAAGGATAATGTATGCTTAAGTAAAAGCTTGAGAACTGTCGTTTTTGATTGGACAATTTGAAGCTAACCTATGAACCCTCCAATGGAGACCCTACTGGATTCGAACTGTTGTCTATAAAAACCAGGTGCACGAGAAGAAATTTAGCCATTACCAGCTCGATACCCGCCATTTTGCAGACTTCGTAGCTATTATGGCCCACTTTGCTGCGACGCCATTTTGAGAGACTTTGATGCTTTCTCTAGTCGAGAGAAAGAGACTTTAATGATTCTTGCCCTAGAGACTTTAACTTTGGTTTGTCCCTTTGCATGAAGTAGTAGTCTTAACTTGCCGCCGTGAGGCGATTGCCCCGTTCACCCCTGCCCCTTTGTCCCGTCCCATGCTGAACGAGAAACGGTACCTGTGAGACGAAGACTTCCTTGTACGCTGATCGTAATTGGTAAATATGAAAGGAAATTGTAAAATTGCATTGTGTTTCTTTTAGGTAACCAACTGCTGATTTTTGATAAGATCCCTAGATAGGAGTTTTCTAAATTTATGTTGATAAATTGTTTTTGCATGAAGTCCCACATGGCGATGCTAATTTGAAGTTAGATGAGGTTTCCATATATCGCACGATGCAATCTGAGATCTTGTTATGCTGACTAAATGTACGCAATTAGCCCATTACAGATTATCGTATTAGTGCTTTGCATTGCTATTATCGAATGCCTTGTGATTCAAATGCTACATAGATTACACTTGTTTCGACGATATGGACAGCTATTAATGTTCATTTATGTTTATCATTTGGTGTTGAGACACATCTATATCGTGCTAGCTTTGTTAATATAGGGAAATAAATTCACTAACTTTGCAATAAACTGGTGTGGTTATTCCTGACTGAAAGGTCAGGGTTCGCCGAAATGTATTCTGGACTAATCATTAAGTGTTATGTTGATCAAGGTATTGCTTATGTACGTTACTGATTATTGATTTGATGCGATTGATCGATTAAGAGTACAGAGAGTTCCCACTTAGTCAAAAGATTCATCGGCCTAAAGAGCGTCCGAACACAGGTAAATTGTTACCACGGTTCGCACTATCAGTAGATGGTAGCAGAGGACGGTTTCGTCTTTTGGGACCCTGTACTATTAAAATACATGGTGTTGAATTAACGGTTACGCATTTTGAGGCCTCATTCGAGAAGTTGAATTAGATTTTCTTGGATAAAATAGATTGAAAGAATGATGATGGGCTAGGTCCACCGCGACTTTCCCGGGATCTCGGAGCTTGCGAATGGAGAGAACGGAGGTGTGGAAACAGCGTTGGCGGTACTAGTGATGGTATGAGTGAAGTTAGAGTTTTGCGCTTGCACAGCTTATTGCCGCAGGGTGTGTGAAAAGGTTGCGAGGATTTTTTTCTTTTAAAGGATAGCGGAGGTGCGACTCCGAGTGTAGAAGTAGAGAAGTCGTCGAACTTCATAGAAAATAGCAGAGGTGCGGCTCCGAGTGTGAGAGTAGGGAAGTCGTCGAACTTCATGTGCGTGTGGCGCTTTGTGCATAAAAAGGTCCACGTGGTTGTTGTTGTTGAGGCGGGCCCTGCGAGGTCAAGAGACTCCGGAGTATGATGATCCATGTTGTGGTCTGGGCGGTTTAGTAGGTTGATCGGGCGTGGTCAACGAGTCGGTACGTGTGTTAGGGAGTGAAAGAAACTTCGACTTCGGGCTCTGACAAGATTCTAAGTGCACTAGAATAGATCATTGACAAGTTGAGAGTAGGTCTGCAGGTCAGATTTGCTTGCGAACGTGGGGACTGAGAAAGACGGAATAGCGGCCGAGGCCAGTGAAAGGTCCCTAAGGTCCTGAAGCGATTGTGTTACCCTTCCTGTAGTAAACCGACAGATCTGTTTTAGTTTTTGGTAGCTCGCGATACATGCAAGAAGTTGTTACAAGAGGAGCTGAGTGAAGGAGGACTAGCCGCGAGGCTTTGTCAGCCGCAGTGTGTGTGAGTGTGACGTCACTAGGAGCCGCGCTGGGATAGGTTGGTTGGGGAGAAGGGTCGCGCACGGATTGGACGCAGTCCGTGGGGCTCGATTGGAAAGGGAAAGGCAAGTGAAGAGTATTCCGAGAATTAAAGTCACCTATTGATTACAAATTTTGTGGAATAAAAAGTGACCTATTGATTATAAACTTTGTGAAATAAAAGGCGAGAAAATGAAATTCCTTAAAGCATTTAGGAGCGCGATGAAGGGGGAGTCTTACATCAAAGCGAGCGTAGGAGAGGAGACGCCGCCCGAGGGCACACCAGCTTACATTGTAATGGAGGAAAAAGGGGTAGCTCCGTGTATTTGGCTAAAGCAATGGCACAAACTGACAGAGAAACATGGGAGCGTAGCATTCCCGATACATGGGACATTCAATATAAGGATCCTAGAGAATTTGAGATTCACGATGTATGACATGAAGGTGCCTCCAAGGCCAGCCCAGTTTGAGGCTCTAGCAATCTGGGAATTAATGGCTAGACAGCAACAGAAGAACAAGTTTGAAACAAGGATGAGGAAGGTAGAAAAGACACTAGCGGATGCTAGGTGGGATAATGCGCAGAAGGTGTGGAGGTCAGATATATTGCAGGGAATAAAATTGTTTCCCGCAATTACTAAGGAGGAAGAGGAGACAGGTAAGAAAGCTACCTGTAAGACGGACAGGAAGTGTTCCAAGGATAGAGAGGACGAGGAAAAATTGAGAAGAGAAGAGGAGTTAGAGGATGAGGAGCTAATAATGCAATTGCTGAACGACCGTCCACCACCTTATGCGGAGAATGGACAAGGTCCAAGTACCAGCTCTGCCCCTCCGGCATCGGTACAGAACAGTGAAACCCAGAGTTCAGGAGCGCCATCGGGATCTAAGGACCCGAGTTTACTGTTCACCCCGCAGATACCGCAGGTTAGGAGAATATATCCAGATGTGCCCATAATGAAACCAGCAGAAAATTACCAACCGCAGATGCCAGGGTACTACAGTAGTGACATCAGTGGAGGAATGGTTCTAGAACCGACCGTAAGGGGAGGACAGAATGGTTACAATCAAACAATGGGACAAGCTGAATCAACTCAGTTTATGATGCCTCAAAAGCAGATGCAGGGAGGAAACGCTCATGCTCAGATGACGGGGAGTCAGATGGGCATGCCGGCAATAATGACCCATAGTATGGGGATGAACATGCCTCAGAACATGGGAAATGGACAGAACCCAGACGCGATATCACTACCCATTACTGTAGGTCCACCGGTACCTCTGTACAGTCAGCCTAACTTAGGTATGAGCAGTCAGGGATCAATGCTGCAGAAGGGGACAGAGAGAAGGTGCATAGAGAACACTCCAGGGATAACTCCTATAGCGGCTCAGCCAAATGGATCTGGACCCTTGATGGAGTTTAGTCCCATATGTGCTCAGTCTACATTGGTGAGGTCGAGCCCCCCACTGATAATACCTCTAACATCGAATACTGAAAAGCTGCCGCAACCATCAATGGCAGTCGATGTGAATGCTACACTGATGGGGGTAAATGCGCAACAGCTGACACAGTGGTTCAACAGCTTGAATTCCACACAAAGTTCAGACAGTGGGAAAGGAGAAGAGTACCTGAATAGGATGAGGCTGAACATGGAAGCACAAGAATTGGTGGAAGGGAATATGGGTGTGAACAGGTTAGAGTCCTACACGGAAGAGGAGCTGAGGTATCTATGTCCAAAGATCACGAAAGAAGTGAACAAGGTACATAAAAGTTTGCAGGAAGTAGCGGACAGAAACGGGATTGACATAGGCAAGACGAAACACTTGAGCAGGAGCTATAGGTTGGATTTTGGGACCACAGATTTTGAACACATGAGGTCAGCAGGTATGAAGGCACACCTTAGAGAATTGTTGCAGAGTGCCCAAGTGTGGAGATGCTTAGACAAGTGGGAAAGCAGGTGGGTAAAGAGGAAGGATAAGAGGAGGGACAGTGCTACAGAGCACAACGAGAAAAGACCACAAAGCAGCGAGACAGTAACCATGTTACCAATGAGGGAGACAGGAGGGGGAAAATTAATACATGTACCATGGCACAGAAGCGACATTCAGTCATTTACGGATGATTTTCCCAAACTGAGAGAGAAGCCGATTGAATGGTATCAACAGACTGATAGGTTTGTGAAGCTTGCAAAATGTCTCTGGGAAGACCTGAATACTCTCTTTGAGATCGTGGTTCCGGCAGATTTGTGGGAGGATTGCAAAAGAGCTGTAGGTTGGCCGACAAGTGAACCAGAAAGAGACAGGGAGACGGGTGCACCATCACCTATGGTGATGAGCTTGTACTATAAGGTGATTGAGCATTTGAAGACGAAGGTTGCCGCGAAAAATGTGGATTGGCAGAAGATTGATCGAACTGCCCAAGAGGCTAAAGAATCGATTCATAGTTACTATGAGAGGTTGTTGAAGGCGTTCAAGAATTACAGTGGCACGGAAGCAATCGAGGCAAAAGATATGCTTCATTTTGTGTTTAGATTTGTGGAAGGGTTGAGACCAGAGATAAGTCAGATGATAAAGTCGCATTTGATCTGCTGGCAGTCGAAACCGATTGATGAGGTCTTGACTTATGCGAAATACTGTAGCGACGAAATTGAAGTGAAACAGAAAAAGATGAAAGAGAAGGTGATGATGATGCAGCTTAAAGCAGCTCAGACGGGTCTGCAAGGTCTGCAAGGGTTCCAACAGCAGGTACCGCAACCGCAGCCGCAGTTGCAGGGAAACATGGCGTTTCAGCCGCAGGCGAGAGGCAGAGGAGGTTTTGTGAATAATGGTCCGGATTTAAACACTGTTGTAACGGGTGTGCAGGCAATGAAGAAAGTGATGCTGTGTCACGCGTGCGGAATTGTAGGTCATTGGAAACGCGAGTGCCCGATGGTGGTGCAGGAAGGTGCAGGTGCAGGTGTAGGTGTTGGTCAGCAAAACAATGATGTCAATGCATTTCAGACAATGAGGGGACCGAAAATGAGAGGTCCAAACCCAAATTTTCAGACCATAAATCAATTGCAGGGATTACAACCTATGCAGCCGCAGCAGATGCAGATGCCTCGTAAGCAGATGACGCAAATGCAGCCAATGCAACAGCAGTTACCCATGGTACCTAATCAGCAAATGCAAATACCTTTGGCACCAATGAGTCAGCAGCAAGTGATGGTTCCTCCACAGGTCTCGGGTCAGGTAATGAGTACAAATGGCACCGTACAACAGTTCCCATTACACAGTGAGAGTGGAATAAACAATGTATGGGAGAGTGAAAGCTCAGAAGAGGAAGGAGATTGTGTGCTTGCAGCATCCTTAGAAGTTGATCAAAAGGGTCCGTACGTAGAGGGAAAAGTAATGGGTCATCGTGTTTCATTCTTGGTGGACACGGGAGCCACACGTTCAACTGTTAAGAGTAGTGAAGTACCAAATTTGCCACTCTCAGGGAGGACAGTTCAAGTGGTGGGAGTAGCAAACAGACATCTGACGAACCCAATTACAGATCCGGTACCAGTCAGCATCGGTAACTATCAAGGGGTACATCAGTTTGTGATATGTGACTCAAGCCCAATAGCACTGTTAGGGAGAGACCTATTATGCAAATTGGGTTGTTCGATCATGTGTTCGAACGAAGGAATAACGATACAGACGAGCAGTGATGGGGAAGAAGAGGATAGTGTAGAGGGAGATGAGATGGAAACGGTAGATGAAGAGTATCCTCTGATTTGTCTTTTCCCGATGATGACTGAAGAAGATATTCCAGCCGAATTACGAGAAACAGTCGGAAAGGAAGTGTGGGACATGACAGGGAAAGAGGTGGGATTGATGAAAGGAGTGGAACCGGTGAAAGTGACTGTGAAGCCCAATGCAATCTTTCCCCAGACCCCACAATACCACATGCCACAAGATACCCTCATGAAAGTTGCCCAACTCATTGATGAATTTGTAAAGCAGGGGGTACTGAAAGAAGTGTTAAGCAGTCCATGTAATTCACCAATAATGGGACTAATAAAGCCAAGTGGAAAGGTCCGACTTGTGCAAGACTTGAGGAAAATAAATGACATCATAGTCAAATGCTGCCCTGTTGTACCGAATCCAGCTGTGATAATGTTTCAAATTCCTTGCGATGCCGAATGGTTCTCGGTCATCGATTTGTCACAAGCATTCTTTTCTGTGCCTCTTCATGAGGATAGCCAATTTCTCTTTTGTTTCAAATTCCTAGATAGAGTGTACAGTTGGTGTCGAATTCCTCAAGGGTTTTCTGAGTCACCGTCAGTATTCAATCAGATTCTAAAGAAAGATTTGGAAGAGTTAGAGTTGCCATTCGAGTCAACCCTAGTACAGTATATTGACTTACTGGTTGCATCAAAGACAGAAAGTGGCTGCACAGCCGATACCATTGCCCTGTTGAACCATTTGGGAAGAAACGGACACAAGGTGTCTCCTTCCAAATTGCAGTTTTGTCAGAAGAAAGTGAAATACTTGGGTCACCAAATAGAGAAAGGGTCACGGAGAATAATGAAGGAAAGAATTACAAGTGTACTTCAGATGAGTCCGCCTAAGACGAGAAAGGAGGTGAGGAAGTTCTTGGGAATGGTGGGCTACTGTCGACAGTGGATTCCCAACTTCTCGACTCTAGCGAAGCCTTTACTGAAACTGACCCAGAAGGATGCTTTGGATCAAATTGAGCTGAAAGGAGATGAGATGGATGCTTTTGTTGAATTGAAAGAGTGCATGTGCAGGGCTCCAGCTTTAGGTATGCCTGATTACACAAAGCCTTTCACATTGTTTTGTCATGAACGTGATGCATGTTCTTTGTCTGTCTTGACTCAAGCCCATGGTGGCGTAAACAGACCAGTAGCGTATTTTTCAGCTACTTTGGATCCGGTCGCAGCAGCACTCCCAGGGTGTTTGCGCGCCGTAGCAGCAGTTGGTATCAGCCTCACTCAGAGTGAAGGAATAGTGATGGGACACCCAGTAACAGTCATGGTCCCTCACTCAGTTGAGATACTTTTGACCCGCTCCCGAACGCAACACATGACTGGAGCAAGACTCACAAGGTATGAAACGATAATTCTGGGCTCACCGAACGTGCAGCTGAAAAGGTGCACTACGTTGAATCCAGCTACCTTGCTTCCTGGAGAAAATGTCGAAATTGAGAACGCTGAAGACGTCGAGCATGACTGCCTTCAGGTGACTGAATTTTGCACAAAACCCCGACCGGACATTAAGGATACTAAACTTGATGAAAATGACCAAATTCTTTTTGTTGATGGTTCATGTCTAAGAGATGGGATGGGGATTTTGAAAGCAGGATATGCTGTATGCACTGTAACAGGGGTCTTGGAAGCGGGATGGCTCCAAGGAGTTTATTCTGCACAAGTAGCAGAACTTGTAGCCCTTACCAGAGCATGTCAACTGTCTGCATTGATGAAAGTCACCATTTACACTGATAGCCAATATGGGTTTGGGATTGTGCATGACTTTGGACAACTATGGTCACAGAGAGGGTTCCTGACTTCTTCAGGATCCCCAGTGAAAAACGGGGAGAGAATAAGGGAATTGTTACATGCCATTCAAGTGCCAGCTGAAGTTGCAGTGGTAAAGTGCAGTGCTCACACGAAAGGACAGGACTATGTTTCGCTGGGAAATGCATATGCGGATCAAGTTGCAAGATTTTGTGCCTTGAACTGTATATTACTGAGAGATGAATGGAATTCGATAAGTGAGCCAGAACTAGAACCAGCTGAAGCATTTGCCTTGAAGGTCGTAGATACAATAGAGGAACTAAAAGCATTACAAAATAATGTCAGGGAGGATGAAAGAGATTCCTGGATCAAATCACAATGTATAAAGAGACAAGACGAGTTGTGGGTTTCACATGAGGGAAAATTTGTTTTGCCAAATGGTCTCTTATCACAGCTTGCGCGGTTCTATCATGGGCAAGCTCACCTAGGGAGAGATGCCATGATAAGATTGTTCAAAACTGATTGGTTTAACCCCAGATTTCGTCAAGCTGCAGAAGCAGTTTGCCATTGATGTGTCACTTGCCAGCAGATGAACCCAGGAAAGGGAACAGTTGTGAACGCGAGTCACATTGGTAGGGCAAGCGGTCCTTTTAGTCGTATGCAGATGGACTTCATTGAGATGCCTGTGCATGGAGGTCTGAAATATGTGTTGGTGATTGTGTGCATTTTTAGTCACTGGATTGAGGCATACCCCACACGTAGAAATGACAGCCTTACAGTTGCCAAGCTATTATTGAGAGAGTTGATACCACGTTTCGGATTCCCGATCTCTTTAGAATCAGATAGGGGAAGTCACTTCAATAACGAGGTGATAAAGTTACTTTGCGAAGCGCTGAACATTGAGCAAAAACTGCATTGTAGCTATCGCCCTGAAGCATCAGGACTGGTGGAGCAGATGAATGGTACACTGAAATCAAGAATGGCGAAAATATGTGCATCAACAAATTTGAAATGGCCTGATGCATTGCCCTTAGTGCTAATGTCAATGAGAAACACTCCTGATAGAAAAACTGGATTGTCTCCGCACGAAATTCTCATGGGCAGGGCTATGAGACTTCCTGCAGTTCCCGCAAATGCGCTTTTGAATATTACAGATGATATGGTGTTAGACTACTGCAAAGGACTGGCTGACGTGGTTCGCTTTTTCTCTCACCAGGTGGAAGCAACCACCTTGCCACCGATCCAAGGTCCAGGACACGCACTGAAAGCAGGTGACTGGGTCGTGGTGAAGAAGCACGTGAGGAAGTCGTGCCTGGAACCCCGTTGGAAAGGCCCTTTCCAAGTGATCCTGACGACAACTACCGCTGTGAAGTGTGCGGGGGTTCCCAACTGGATTCACGCCAGTCACACAAAGAAGGTGTTGTGTCCCACAGATGAGGAAGTTGAAGCGCTGAAATTGCCAGTGCCTGATAAAACAGTGCCGAGTGCTGAGGCAGAACAAAAGCGAACTGAAAGCGAACAAGCAGCAGCAGGAGAAAAAGAGATATTATTGGAGAACGAAGAGTCCGACTCACTTGGGGAAGACCAAGGAGAAAGTTCAGACAGCGACGAAGAAGCTGCAGGTGACAAAGAGCCTGAAGCAGCTGAGGGTAGCAAAAAGCCTGAAGCAGCTGAAGGTGACAAAGAACCTGAAGCAGCTGAAAGTGATACAGAGCCTGACGAAAGTAACGGTGAGGAAGGGCTCGAAAAAGGTGAAAAAGCAGGAGAGCCTGATCAGAAGGGGGCTTTCCCAGAAACAGACGATACAGAAAAAGAAAAAGAGAACGTGATCGATTCCCCTGAAGGAGGGGACAAGGCAGAGCAGAACGAAAAAGTTCAAACCTCTACAGAAAAGGTCGCAGGTCCATCAAATGGACATGGTGCAAAGAGGAGACTAAGTATATCACCAGTAAAACAAAGGTCTGGAGAAGGTTTGAACGACGGAGAAAGGCCAAAAGTAAAAGAGAAAAGGAAAGAAGTGTCTGTCGTGGTACCAACCTCGAGTGAAGAAAAGGACTTGACAAAAGAGGAAAGTACCAGCGAGGCAGAATTGAAAAGAGAAGCGAAATTGAAAAGGAAAAGGATACCGAACAGAAGGTATTCCGGTCCTGAATGGGCATATGCAGTCAATGACGATTGGACTGATGAGTTTGTATCTCTAAGCATCGAGAACGAAGAAGAGGAAGAGATACCAATAGAAAAGAAAAGTTTTATGGACAGTGTTGATTGAAAGGGTGATAAATGACATTGCTTGCTACAATCTAACGTGAAATAAACAACCAGCTGAGACATTGCTAAACCGGATGAGACATTTGCTAAACCGATAAAGACTGAGTTATTGCCGAATTGAGACAAATGCTACTAACCGATAAGTGACTTGGCCTTTGGAGAAGACGGTGTGAACGTTGCGCTCGCTCAGCTTTGTAACTGAATTGCTAAATAAGTTTCATTTATAAGTGCTTCTAACTCTCTGATTCTATACAGATCATGACGCAAAACAATAGAAAGAAATATTGTAAATATGTGTGTATAGGCTTGGTAGTTACATGTGTAATAATAATAATGGCAATTGTGTTTGGAATGCATGGAAAGGGTGAAAGTGAGAATATCGAGGCTTCTACTATTGCTCCTGTTACTGTCACTGAACTAACCGCATTGAAAAGGCTAGCGCTGGATGAGAGACTCTTGCATGAAAGGAAAGAGCTTTCGTATAATGTTTTCTATCGCTTACTAACAGAATATGTTGAGACAATGGATGCGAAAGATTGTTATGTGTGTACCCAGATACCGACATCAGTGAAGGAAGGGGTGACATATCACCACATGCCTCTTACATACGGGATTACATGTAGTATAGTAATGTCTAGGTTTTATGGTCAAACTAACATACAGTATTTTTATTCAAATTATGATGTTACCTTTGCTTATGTTCCTATAATAGCACAGCTAAGCCAGACTGCAAAAGATTGGGATGCAAAAATTATGAGGGAATTTTTCGAGCCAATGCTACCTTTTGAAACGGCTCACGCTCATAGGGAAAATCTTACCTGCTCACTCTCTGCAGTAGAAATAAGCTTTTTAGATCGCACAGATGATAGAAGGGCTCAAATGAAGGCGAAATTAGAAAAGGAGTTACATAAGAGGACTTCAGTAGATAATTATGATTTTGCTGCAATAAAAACACAAGGGAAAATTGCTTTAGATGCTTGGCATGTAGGGAAGTTTTGTATATATCGAGGTGAATCTTATTATGACAACATTTTTGTAGGAGCGAGTGAGTGTAAACATACGTTTATCTTTAAGGCCAAATGGACATTCATGATGGACGGACTTGACCCTGTCATTCCAGGTGTATATTACATTTGTGGGTATAATGCCTATTATCGTCTTCCAAAGGGATGGTGGGGAAGATGTTATTTGGGTATAGTGTTCCCAAAGGTTTATCAACTGGATGACCTATCGATGATTCAAAAGACATCTGGATCCCATCGTATCCAGAAAAGAGAGACCGCAGCTGCTGTGGTAGGTGATATATTTGGAGCCATGATTCCTTCATTGGGAGTCGTGCTGAATTCCATCAAAATAAGAAAGTTGTCTACTATAGTGGATAACATGTTGACAAAGTTTTCAGGTGCTATAATACTGATAGATGCTGAACTTGCAGCGGAAAGAGCTATGACTCTTCAAAATAGGCTTGCTTTAGACATTCTTTTAGCAAAGGATGGAGGTGTTTGCAAAATGCTTGGTGCAAGACACTGTTGTACCTATATACCCGACAATAGTGTGAAAATTAAAACTATGCTTGCTAATCTAACAAAAGAAAGTGCAGATTTGAAGGAACTGAAAGAACCAGGAGTGTGGGAGAAGGTTGGAAAAGGACTTGCTTCAGTGGGACATTGGATTGGGGGAATTTGGAATGGAATATTGTTAAAAATAATAGAGGGAATTTTAATAGTGATAATTTGTGTATTTGGAATTTGGGGAATAAAAAGGGGAATAATAATGATTATGGAAAGAATTAAAAGAAGAAAGGAGGAGAAAATTATGAAAAGAATGGCAGAAGAATACAAAGCACAAACTAGGGGAACTAAAAGGAAAAGGGAACTGACAGAATTTTAATGGAATAAAATTTGTGGGCTAAATTTGTGTGATGACAAGTAGTCATCAGAGGAGGGATTGATGAAGCAGAAAATGAAGGTTTTGATTTATTAACGCATAAACGTAGTGTGAAATAATCATGTGTGACATTAACCGAACTAATAAAGATTGTACGGGGACAAAATGTGCCCTCAGAGTAGTTTGCCAACATTATACGCGTGCTTTATATAACGTAGTGTATTAGAATTGCACTAATCTGACATAATCATAAACGTGTGCTACGATTTGCTTGTTTGAAATGCGTTAGCTTAGCATTACTTTAGAGGAGGCTTTGGCCTAGTGGCCTGGTCTCACGGTTTAGATGTTCGTATTTTTCCAATGTGCTATTAAACGTGTATTTCTGCTTGAAGCTGTACTTTTCCACAGAAACTGTTCACATGCTTATCTTAAAGTTTCGTGCCAGCCTGGCATATTTTCTCTTTAATTCAAGGTCGACTTGCAGGTGCGGACAATGGAGGCTCTGAAAGTGAGCTAATTGGGAGACAATGTTGCGATTTGCGTACCCATCTCCAAGGATAATGTATGCTTAAGTAAAAGCTTGAGAACTGTCGTTTTTGATTGGACAATTTGAAGCTAACCTATGAACCCTCCAATGGAGACCCTACTGGATTCGAACTGTTGTCTATAAAAACCAGGTGCACGAGAAGAAATTTAGCCATTACCAGCTCGATACCCGCCATTTTGCAGACTTCGTAGCTATTATGGCCCACTTTGCTGCGACGCCATTTTGAGAGACTTTGATGCTTTCTCTAGTCGAGAGAAAGAGACTTTAATGATTCTTGCCCTAGAGACTTTAACTTTGATTTGTCCCTTTGCATGAAGTAGTAGTCTTAACTTGCCGCCGTGAGGCGATTGCCCCGTTCACCCCTGCCCCTTTGTCCCGTCCCATGCTGATCGAGAAACGGTACCTGTGAGACGAAGACTTCCTTGTACGCTGATCGTAATTGGTAAATATGAAAGGAAATTGTAAAATTGCATTGTGTTTCTTTTATGTAACCAACTGCTGATTTTTTATAAGATCCCTAGATAGGAGTTTTCTAAATTTATGTTGATAAATTGTTTTTGCATGAAGTCCCACATGCCGATGCTAATTTGAAGTTAGATGAGGTTTCCATATATCGCACGATGCAATCTGAGATCTTGTTATGCTGACTAAATGTACGCAATTAGCCCATTACAGATTATCGTATTAGTGCTTTGCATTGCTATTATCGAATGCCTTGTGATTCAAATGCTACATAGATTACACTTGTTTCGACGATATGGACAGCTATTAATGTTCATTTATGTTTATCATTTGGTGTTGAGACACATCTATATCGTGCTAGCTTTGTTAATATAGGGAAATAAATTCACTAACTTTGCAATAAACTGGTGTGGTTATTCCTGACTGAAAGGTCAGGGTTCGCCGAAATGTATTCTGGACTAATCATTAAGTGTTATGTTGATCAAGGTATTGCTTATGTACGTTACTGATTATTGATTTGATGCGATTGATCGATTAAGAGTACAGAGAGTTCCCACTTAGTCAAAAGATTCATCGGCCTAAAGAGCGTCCGAACACAGGTAAATTGTTACCACGGTTCGCTCTATCAAGGGTGAAGTTAGGAGAGACAGAAAGGACAGTGAGGTGGAGAGAGCAGAAGAGATGATCCCCTTAGTTTTAACCTTTCCTAAAATACACATTGAAAACTAGTAGACAGATCCCGGCAGTAGGTATGGTGTCAGTAAAGGGGTAGATAAGGGGGAGGTTTTAAAAAAAAAAAAATCTGTAGAATGTATTCCCCCATTGACTTCTATTGAAGCAGAGGAGTTTTAGGTGGCAGACAGCCAAAATAAAGCCTTTTTACTTTAAAAATCGGGAGTCTCCCGCCTGGTTCGGGTCTATTGGCATGTATGGGTATGCAGCTCACATCCGTACAAGACCGTCCAGAATGGTCAGACCCAACTCTCAGACATCTGGGAAACTGGACAACCCCACTCACCTTTATGGCCCACCCATGCTTCGTCAAAGCCCTCCCAGAACCCAGATCATGGAGACCGGCCCCGTATCTAATGCGTTATTTTAAATAAAAACATACCGCGCGTAAACACGATTGAGATTTAAAACTGCATGAGAATGTTTACTCTACCATAAGTAATGCAAAGGCTTGAGGAAAACGTTGTGTGCGTTTGCCTTTAGTGTCCAAACCCTTTTTGCCTTACAAGGACCCACTCGTATTTCATGCAACCTACTGGCCAGAGCAAAACAGCCTTTAAGCAATATACAGGTCTTATACATCGAAAGACCTACCATTCTCCTCCTTCTTTCGGGCATAATTGATACCTCAAGTATATACAAAGGAAGGAAGTAAAGAACACGGACCTTGCCTGCACGTACTTGTGACGTGGTTATCACGTCAGCACCTGGCCCTTCAGGGCGTAGGCTGTGATCTGGACTATCCAGTTCAAGCTTTGTTAGGCCTGGCTGGAACGAAAGTTGGTCTCCCAACCTATAGTCAACAACACATTACCTCATAGGGACACGGTATATAACGTAACCATAAGCGAGTTTAAACCAAAACACGAGCACTTGACCGTTCAGAGAAACAACTTGTAATCGTGGATGGCGGACGGCAGAGGGCGATCACGGTATATGCCACAGACGTTCATTCATTGTTTCCTTGGTAAACAACATCTGCCTTGAGTAAGGTCTTCGTAGTATATAAAGCAAGCACAGTCGAGGGAACAAGGCGTGCATTTCTGGGAACGTTCTGTTTTATACACGGAAGTCTGGTTAAAAACATCTGAGACATGGAGAAGTAAGGGCCCCCGCCCTGTTCCTTTAGATAATCTGGGCACCCTCATTTTACTGACAGTCTGGAAGCATTTCAGTTTCTCTCAAGACTCCACCACACTCGCTTTCACCTAGGGTTGCCACCTTTCCAGTGGAAAAATACCGGCCATTTACTGTTGCATTAAGATTCTGCAAAGGCCCGGGCGTGATTCTAAATAGAAAATCAAATGTATTAATTTGTACCAGGACTTTTCAGCCTGTATTTACTTTAATTATTAGTGTGTGATCATTAATGCAGCTCTAGAACACATTTTAGAGTGATTTCTATTTATATTTGCTGTTTGAAGTATGTACAGATAAAGCTAAAAATAGGCTTAAGGTGAATTGTCTTGTTTTTGTAGGGCTTGGACATTATACCAGTGGTGCCCATAGAAAACTGGTCAGGTCACAGCCCTACTGCCTCTGTGGTGCTTCCTTTCCACAATATAAATAATCCATAGGCCACTGAACTGGGGGTGACGGGTGCTACCCAGGGGGGCTGCATTCAGGTGCACGAGCCTCTATATTTATTGGTACAGTTCAGTGCTTAATTTGTAAATAAAAACGTGGCGATGCCCAAAGCCCCTCCCACCCCCCTCTCGCCCCCACCCCAGTGCTGAGGCCTTTTTTGGCTATTTGGGGCAGTTAGCACTTAGGCCTTCATAAATTTCTGTCCACAAAAGCTATCCATGCCAAATTTGCATCCTTTTTTTCCAACATCCTAGGGATTGTAAAGGTACCCAGAGTTTCTGGGTTCCCCTGGAGGAGACCAAGAAATTAGCCAAAATACAGCCAAAATGTTGTTTGCTTCCAAAAAATGGGAAAGAAGGTCTGCAGCAGAAGGCTTGTGTTTTTTTCCCTGAAAATGTCATCAACAAATGAGTTGTGGTGCTAAAATCACCATCTTCCCAACTATCAGGAACAGGCAGACTTGAATCAGAAAACCACATTTTTCAACACAATTTTGGCATTTTACTGGCACATACCCCATTTTTACTATTTATTGTGCTTTCAGCCTCCTTCCAGTTAGTGACAGAAATGAATGTGAAACCAATGCTGGATCCCTGAAAGCTAAACATTTCTCAAAAGGAGACAAAATTCTGAATTCAGCAAGGGGTCATTTGTGTTGATCCTACAAGGTTTTCCTACAGAAAATAACAGCTGAAATAAAAAAAAAATTGAAATTGAGGTGAAAAAAACAGCAATTTTTCTCCATGTTTTACTCTGCGATGTCAGATTTTTGAAAGCAATATACCGTTATGTCTGCTGGACTCTTTTGGTTGCAGGGATATATACGGCTTCTAGGTTCATCAAGAACCCTAGGTACTCAGAGCCAATAAATGAGCTTCACCTTGCAATGGGTTTTCATTCTATACCAGGAATACAGCAATTCATTTGCTGAAATATAAAGAGTGAAACATAGGTATCAAGGAAACCTTTGTATTTCCAAAATTGGCACAAGATAAGGTGTTGTGAAGCAGTGGTTGTTTGCACATCTCTGAATTTCGGGGAGCCCATACTAGCATGTGAATTACAGGACATTTCTCAAATAGACATCTTTTTTACACACTGTCTTACATACAGCAGGAAAAATGTAGAGAAAGACCAGGGGCAATAACACTTGTTCTGCTATTCTGTGTTCCCCAAGTCTCCCAATAGAAATGGTACCTCACTTGGGTGGGTAGGCCTAATGCCCGCGACAGAAAACGCAACATGGACACATCACATTTTTACATTGAAAACTGGTGTTTTTTTTTTAAAGTGCCTAGCTTGTGGGGCTCTCTCTAGGTTCTGTTACCCAGAATCCATTGCAAACCTAAAGATTTGGCCAAAAAAACACTTTTTCCTCACATCTCTGTGAGATAAAGTTCTGTAATCTGAGAGGAGCCACAAATTTCCTTCCACCCAGCGTTCCTCCAAGTTTCCCAATAAAAATGGTACCTCAATTGTGTGGGTAGGCCTAGTGCCCGCGACAGGAAATGCCCCAAAACACAACATGGACATATCAAATTTTCCCAAAGAAAATAGAGCTGTGTTTTTGCAAAGTGCCTAGCTGTGGATTTTGGCCTCTAGCTCAGCCGGCACCTAGGGAAACCTACCAAACCTGTGCATTTATGAAAACTAGACACCTAGGGGAATCCTAGATGGGGTGTCTTGTGGGGTTCTCACAAGGTTCTGTTACCCAGAACCCTTTGCAAACCTCAAAATTTGGCTAAAAAAACACTTCTTCCTCAAATTTCGGTGACAGAAAGTTCTGGAATCTGAGAGGAGCCACAAATTTCCTTCCACTCAACATTCCCCCGAGATCCCCGATAAAAATGGTACCTCACTTGTGTGGGTATACCTAGTGCCCGCTACAGGAAATGCCCCAAAACACAACGTGGACACATCACATTTTCCCCAAAAAAACGAACCTGTTTTTTGCAAAGTGCCTAGCTGTGGTCTTTGGCCTCTAACTCAGCCGGCACCTAGGGAAGCCTAGCAAAACTATACATTTTTTAAAACCAGACATCTAGGGGAATTCAGAATGGGGCTTTCACCAGGTTCTGTTACCCACAATTCTTTGCAAACCTCAATGTTTGGCAAAAAAACACTTTTTTCTCACATTTTGGTGATAGAAAGTTCTGGAATCTGAGAGGATTCCTTCCACCCAGCATTCCCCCAAGTCTCCCGTTAAGAATGGTACCTCACTTGTGTGGGTAGGCCTAGTACCCGTGTCAGGAATAGATAACAAAACGGCCAATGTTGGTCCTTACATGAGGGCAACTGTTGGCCCTGGAGTGATCCACTCCTGACGCAGGCACTAGGTACAGGCACTCAAGTGGGGTAGCATTTTTATCTGGACAGGTGGGGAAACACTGAGTGGTAGAAATTTTGTGGATCCCAGCATATTCATGTAGTCTGTGGACTCCCCCGGATGTCTAGTTTCCGGAAATGTCTGGGTTTGGTAGGTTTCCCTTTACGGCCACCGAGCCCAGGACCAAAAACGCAGGTGCCTGCCTTACAATACCAGGTTGTTTTGTGATAGATAATTTTGATGTTTCCACAATAAGATTTGGGCGGTGGAATTTGGGGCTGAACTAAATTGGGGAGCTCCCAAGAGAACACTCTCTCTGTGCTTGCCGCCGCATGCACCTGCTCTCTGGGTTGGGCTAACCCGCTATTGTCCCTCTGCACAGACTGTGCTTGCGAAGGGACAGCAGGACTGTCCTCATCACCTCCCTCAAAATCACTAGAAGCAGAGTTTTCAAATGGGACTCCTCTGACTGAAAAATCACTCCCAGAGTCCGCACCATTGCCCTATCCCTCAGATGCCGTCTCAGTATTTGCTGTCTCATTCTCTGATCCTACGTCAGAGCTGTCCTCTATAACTCAAGTTAGGCCTTGAGCAGCAGTCATCCAACGAGATGCCATCTCTGCTACTGGCTAAATTGTCACTCTAAAACTCTGGCCTATGTAGACAGTCACAAAATTGCTGGTGGGTGTGTGTCTGATACCTGGACAGTACAGGTCACCTTACCTTCGCTTCTTCCCTCAATCAGCATGTTCACTCAAAAAAACAAAAATGACACACTATTACATCACCTTGTCACATACCAATCGCCACAGTCTTTAGCGTGTCTAGCGCCCAGTCCAACAATTATTATTGGTTCTCCCACTCCCATTACCTCCTCCTCCGATTCACTCACTACCACCTGTACTGCCATTTGATGGAGTTTGTTTTGACCAATGACTTTGTGTTCACCACTGCGCATATTAGTTGCTCAATGTTCACCAGTAGCACATGGTATGTTTTGTTCAGTTGAGCCGCCTATGGGCTTTGACATGGCATTAGCCATTACTTTCTGTATTCAGTTTAGCCGCCTATGGGTTTTGACATTGCATTAGTCATTACATTCTGTATTCTACCTATTGGCTTTGACATGCTGTATCCAGTCTAGCCGCCTATTGGCTTTGACATTGCATGCCTATTGACTTTGACATGATGTATTCAGTTTAGCTGCCTATTGACTTTGACATGCTATTAGATATTCTGCCTATTGGCTTTGACATGATATCATATATTACATTTTGTATTCAGCTCCGCTGCCTATTGGCTTTGACATGATATCATATATTACATTTTGTATTCAGCTCCGCTGCCTATTGGCTTTGACATGATATTAGACATTGCATTTTGTATTCAGCTCAGCTGCCTATTGGCTTTGACATGATATTATATATTGCATTTTATATTCAGCTCAGCTGCCTATGGGCTTTGACATGATATTATACATTGCATTTTGTATTCAGCTTAGATGCTTATTGGCTTTGACATGACACTAGACATTGCATTTGATATTTAGGTTAACTGCCTATTGCCTTTAACATGACAGTGCATTTGATATTTAGGTTAGCTGCCCATTGCCTTTAACGTGGAGTTAGACATTGCAGTTGAGAATCCAAGCTGTATTTTTCCAAGCTGTGTTTTTGCACCAGAGAACCAAGATGTTTTTCTCACAGTAGACTAGACATGATAAGAGAGAGTACATGGGTGTTGTTTTTCTTCGCTTGAGCTTGGGAACAGGAGTAGTCTTGGAGACCTGGCCAGTCTCCAAAAGGCTTGCTCAGTTTCCCAGGTCTGAGAGGAGGGGGCACACCTTTGTAACGAATGTAACAGGCTGCAGAGGGTCAGATTCGAATCTGCCGGACCTCGTGCTGGAGCTTGGCGCCAGCTGCCAGCAATCCTGTGTGGGTAGATGAATCTCTTTCTCGCGGCTGACAGGGGTCATCAGCTTGCAGACCTTAGAAAGATGAAGCTGTAGATAGTTTCCCACACGGTGAAGTATTTGTTTTGCTTTGCATTCAATATCTTATAAATATAACCTGCTGTGTATATTGCAAACTGATATATTTTGTTTGATTAACACGGACTTGAAAGCTACTAATTCGTCATACATAAAAATTGGGGTTGGGGAAGAATTAACAACAATAAAAGTCTTCTTTGAACTCACAAGTGCATTTCTAGTGTGTTATGTTAGTGCTTAGAAACTAGCTAAGAGGAAAGCACTACACCACCCTGCAAAAGTGCATTTCATTTCTCCATAGCCCCCTTCGCACATACATTTTGTTTGTATTATAGCGCAGGTAATGGCTGGCTTTACTAATCCACTCAGCTATTCACATATAATACAGTTTTAATCCTTTCAATAGGCATATAAACCTTCTGTGCTACTTTATGGCATCAAAACTGCCAATAGACAAAAGTCAGATCCTTTTCTAGCAGAAACATAATCACAAGAGTTACTCTACTTTTTTATTGCTGCCTAAAAGCTATAGTTGAAACGCATCAGTTGAAGTATGTGCATTGCTTTGAAGACGCAAGCTGCAACTTCAAGAGAACTGGTATTGAATATCAAATATATATATATATATATATATATATATATATATATATATATATATATATATATATATGGATATATGTAAAGATAAAGACATTTTATATTTGGGTGTGTTTTTTCTGGGGGTCGGTCGCAGCCCCCAGGGACACCACACACGTTGACAAAACTGATCACTCCATGTATGTATATATATATATATATATATATATATATATATATATATATATATATATTTTATCCAGATGTTCAGAGTCAATTTCTTAAAGGCTCACTCAGCTGCCGGTGCCGGGAACAAAGGAGACCACCCTTAAAAGATATTTTGTGTCCAAAAAGTAATTTACCGCACTCCAAAGTTCCTTTGGGCAGATTTATTGCTAAGAATAGCAACCAGGTTGCTATTCTTATCAATAAATCTGCCTAAAGGAACTTTGAAGTGCAGTAAATTACTTTTTGGACACAAAATATATATATATATATATATATTTTAATAGCTGTATGGTTTCCTTGGGGGCTATAGTGGCCCCCAGAGAAACCATACAACAATTTAAAAAATGATTGCCCCCACAGGGGGTCGACCTGCTCACGGGTGACCCCCTGTCAATTTCATTTTTTCAATTTTTTTACACCCCGGGGGTGGGGGGCAGATTGGGTTAACCTACCTAAAAAAAAAAAATATGCCCCTGGGGGTGGGCCGGCCTGTTTTTCGAGGGGGCCGACCCCTCCTCCAAGTGAAATCCCTGGTGTCTAGTGAGGTTTACCAATCGAGGGCCAGGAAACCGTTTCAGGAAGGCCTCGTTTGAAAGGGGAGAGTCTTCCCTTTCAAACAAGGCCTTCCTGAATGTTGGGAAGGCCGTTTGGGGCTTTTTTTCCCCACCAGAGCAGGAAGCAGCCTTTTGGCCGCTTCCTGCTCCAGCAGAGAAAACAAATAGTGAAGTCACAAAGTGGTGTGTGGGGGGTCAGAGGGAGACACAGAAGATCTTCTGTGTTTGCTAGGGATTTTTTGCATCAGAGGATTTTTTTAACCCCCTCCCTGGTGTCGGCCACTGGTCATGACCCGCACCAGGGAGGTAGTGTGGGCATCAGCCAGTGGCCGACGCCCGCACTGTAAGGGATAAACATGTGGCTGCTGCAATTAAATGTGCGAGTATGGCACGTCATACTGAAGCCATCTCAGGCCTCTTTAATCCATTTACAGCCACTCCCTGCCCCTTCAGTTCACTCTTGCAGCTTTCTGCTTTCTTCCATTGTGACTCTTTTTCGTTTTTTTCTCCCTCCATCTTTCCCGTATGTGTCTTTTGCTCATAGTAAATGCTTGAGGCAGAAAAAACAGTGTCGGCCCTCAAAAATAAGTGCCGGTGCTCAGCACCGGAAACAACAAGCACAAATTAAGCACTGCCACTGTGTCAAACGCTGTAGGACAAGTAAGAGATCAGTAGCAGGTAGCACATCGTCGAACAGTGATACTAGCACAGTTGCAGTGCCATGATGAGGCCTGAATCCTAACTAGTGAGAAACAAGCCATTCCTGAGAATGTAGAAAATAATGAAGCTATGAAATCACTTTAATCTGCAATTTTGGAGAGCCAGTGTAAAAGAGTAGTTGGCCAATACTTTTGTAAAATATGTGGGTATAGGGGCAATTTCTAGATTAGGGAGGCAACAACGTATTTCTTTATGCTATCATGAATTTCCTCTCTTTGCATAGAGTTGTTCGCCATCGTCATGAAATGAGATGCAATAATTGACTCCATATTGTTCACAGTTAGACCCAGGAAAACATTGTAGTCATGACGAGTGGGTGTCAGTTGTTTCAAGAGACATTCAATGTGGTCTCTTGTACCTCCTTATAATAGAACTGGGAGTTGTGATCTTCTATGTCATTAATAGTAATTGGTTTTAATTCCTTGTTTGTAGTAATGGGTCATCTACAGTACTCTGTTAAATATCAGTGATTTTCTACTGAAAAAAATGTTGAAAGCCTCTTTTTGCTCCATGTTGGTAGTGGGGTGGTAGTGGGATGTGAAAGAACACTTCTAGAACTGGACTAAATGTGTCATACCTGAGAAAGATCTATTAATGGTTGCATCAATCCTAATGTTGAGTTATTGTTTGTTCTTTCCAAATGTAGCTTTTTTTGGCCTTAAGCATAGTATTGTCCTCCATGAATTTAGTTTTTCTCCATTTTGTGTGAAGCCTCCTCCTGAACCTGTCCTAATCTCTCCTAGTGAGGGTGTAATCCACAGTAGTGATGGCTGCAATGCCACAACATTTGTGCAAAGGGGCATTCCCACGTTAAGGGAGCCAAAAAAATGGCAAAAGAAAATCTAAGAGATTTCCGTGCACCATTTTTTTCTGCACTTTTAACACCTACTCAGAGCAGGAGGCTTCCATTGCTTACAATGGGCATCTGGGTGCTTTGCGAGATTAGCGTCAGAATGTTTGACGCTAATCCTGCAAAACTCTGGACTAGTGTAAAAAATTCTGATGCTAGTACCCTAACTACTGCCATGGTGAGCCATTTTTTAAATACGGCGCACACATGGTGGCCTTACGGGGGTGCTAAGGGGTGCAAAAAAGTGATGCTGCACCTAGTGCAGCACTGTTTTTCTTAAAATGCTTCTAAATGAGCTTCTGAAATAAATATTTTCCCGCCTATCAGTAATAGTTGAGCAAGAAAAATCAAAGTAGGGAGAACAGAGTAGCACAGAAGAATGATGGACAGGCGACAGTGGAGTAACAACATTTTAGGGGGGCCTGCAAAATACATAGATGGGCTCCCCACGCTCCAAGATCAGCCAGGAGCACTCAGCCAAGAGCCCGCCGTCCCCTGCACAGTGCAGGGGGTGGGGGGTTTTGGGATCTCTCTCTCATCACCCCCGCACCGGTACTGGCAAGCGAAGGTTTGGGTGGCAGGAGGGAGGAAAGCAAGGGTGGAGATATTTGGGGTGGCATCTCATCACTGTTGTGGGTAAGGCCAGGTTGTATGATGGAATCATGCATGCGCCAGCCATGCATACCTGAACAACGCGGTCGGAACAACGACCGTGTTGTTTCCACGCATGCCTTTACCATGCATGCCTTTACAACGATTTTTCGTTGTAAAGGCATGCCTAGTAAAGGCATGTGTGGAAACAACATGCGTGGTAGTCGCATGCCACAACCCCACCCTAAAAACATAAGTACCCCTTCTTCCCACCCATAAAAACTACCCCAATACCCCCCTCCCTGAGCCCTAAAACAGACCCTCCACCCCCAAAAATAAAATAACCCAACCCCTAAAAATAAAACTACCCCAACTCCCCACCCCTAAAAAACAGAAGTACCCCGACCCCCACCTTTAAAAACTACACTGATACCCTCCTACTCACCCTGTCCCTAAAACCGACCCCCACACCCAAAAATAAAACTACCCAACCACTAAAAACAAAATTACCCCGAACCCCCACAAAAACTCCTAAAAATCTGACCTCCCTGCCTGCCCTGAATACAAAATTATCCCAACCCCCTACCCTGCCCCTAAAAACCTAAACCCCCACCTGCCCTAAAACAAACTGACCCCGACCCCCCACCCCTGCCCCTAAAAACCAAATAACCCCGACCCCCACCCTAAAAACCATAGCACCGACCCCACCACCCCCACCCCTTAAAAAAAAAAAACGTAACCACCCCGCCCTACTCCTAAAAACTACCCCTAGCCCTGCCCCAGCCCCACTTACCTCACAGCGTCCTTTCCCGATGAATCTTCCATTTTCTCTGCCTTAACCACGTATGTGCGTTGTTCAGCACATGCGTGGTTAAGACAGTGAAAAAGGCCTGCGTTCATCAGACAAGTGTTGTTCCGCTTGCGTGAACAACGCAGGAGTGCTTCCGGACACGTTGTTCAGGATCTTTCCCGTGAGGCCAGTATTACGTCTATACTGTCTGGCACAATGGCTTTTATTAAAGAAACAAACGCCAGTCACTTTGAAATCTTCCAGAGGGTTGCCAAGAAAGTTATGCAAAACACAGTATCACGTTATGTAACCCCGGGTACGGGCAGCACATGTAGCCATGGTTAATCTGATTTGTGGAGAGTCCAAGAGCAGGGCGGGTGCGCTCACTCCCATCCTGCACCTCGCCCAGTGGCGTAGCGTGGGTTGTCAGCACCCGGGGCAAGGCAAGTAATTTGCGCCCCCTAACCCGTGGATTTTAGCACTCGCAAGTGCGAGCGCGCCCCCCCAGATGTTGCGCCCGGTGTGGCCGGCCCCCCCTGCACCCCTCACGCTACGCCACTGACCTCGCCCACTGATGTGTGAATAGGTGCAAAGAAAGAAACAGACAGAAGCGCTATTGAGACCTCAAGCTGCCAATGTGTTAAATTAATGGACCAGGCACCGGTACCTGAAATCAGGTGCAGCCAAGTGGTAATCCTGTGTCCCCATCTTCCCAGCTTCACGCCTCCATCTGTTCCCCTACTTTGGCCCAACCAGTTTTCAATGGTGCTGGTACAGGGTTGGACTGAGACAGAAAATAGGCCCGAGCACCAAAATAAAAGCGATCCGCATTACTGAATAGGGTATCTAAAAATTAGTGTTCCATGTTTGTTAATTGCGGCAGTTTTGAATTTGTAAAGACGCACTGAAGAGTTTTGCAAGGCATGGAAGGCTGCATAAGTACTGTGCTTTCTGCAGGTATGTTCAAGGTATTATCAGGGAGATCAACAGTAAAAACCGTCCAGGCAGGCCATAGAACAGGCCCACAAACAACCAAAAAAAATGGCCCACACTTTGACCAGTCAGTTCAGCTCATTTGACACTGTCTTATTGCCCTCCAGGTTAGGGTGACCAGATTTTGAAAAGAAAAACTGGGACAGGTTAGACATAAAAGTAGGACTAAAGCCTTTAGTCTCACTTTTATAAATGGCATGTCCTGTATGTGTATATATATATATATATTTACACACGCGCACACACACACACACATACATGCAGGCAGCAGAAGTATTTAAGACCGTAGAGGTTCATGTGAAAGGAGAGCATACCTTTCACTTCTGATGCACAGGTTAACTTGAACTTTGCCCTAAAAACCGGGACATTTATGTGAAATGAACAAAAACGTCGGGACACCAGGACAGTCCTCTAAAAGACCCTGACTGTCCGGGGAAATTCAGGATGCCTGGTCACCCTACTCCAGGTATAAAAAAAGTAATGTAAAGAAGCAAGTAACTTAGGCCCTGATTTATACTTTTTGGTGCAAAACTGCACTAACGCAGATTTGCACCAAAAAGTTTAGCACCTGCTTGCACCGTTTCTGTGCACCAGCCGGGCACCATATTTATGGAATGGTACAAGCAGGTGCAAAGGATAGGCTATCGTAAAAAAAAAAATTATACGTTAGCCGGGTGGGGCTGGCGGTATGGAAGGGTTTTGCACCAAAAAATTACTTTAGGCAGTTTAGAGTAAAGAAAAATGACTCTAACCTGCCTGGAGTCATTTTCTGACGCAAAACCATCCATACCACATCACTCCTGACTTAGAAAAAGACAGGAGTCATGCCCACCACCCCAGTGGCCAGCACAGGGGACCAGGGTCCCCTGGGAATGGCCATTGCACCCAGTGCCGTGTAGGGGGGCCCATTTCAGGGCCCCCAATGGCACTTAAAAAAAATTAAAAATACTTACCTGTACTTACCTATACTCACCTGGGATGGGTCGCCCATACTCCGCTGTCCCTCTGGTGTGGTTGGGTGTGTCCTTGGGGTCTGGGGAGGGCACCTGTGGGCTTATTCCATGGTGTTCCACCATGGACATAGGCCCACTGGTCCCCTAACGCCTGCCCTGACCCAGGTGTTAAAAAATAGTGCAAAGCAAGCTTTGCACCATTATTTGACCCCTCCGCCCTCCCATGCATGAATTTAGCACGGGGGATAAATATGACGCTAAGGCCATAGAGTCATTTTTTGCACAGGAACGCCTACTTTGCATCTCATTGACGCAAAGTAGGTTTCCATGTCTTAAAAATGACTTTAACTCCATAAATTTGGAACTAGGCAGGTCTAGCGCCAAAGTATAAATATGGAGTTAGTTTTGTACCGAATTTGCGTTAAAACAAATTACGCAAATTCGGCTCAAAACAAGTATAAAAATGCCACTAAATGCCATGTGACGCAAAAAAAATGCGAGACAGAATGAAAAGACTGACTAAATAATGGTCAGAGGAGCAAATAAAGAGATCAAGTTACCCACTTGGCAACCCTCCCCTCAACCAACCGGAAAGTCCACAGCTAGGGGAAATGGAAAAAACAGAAAGGCACATTGGCAAGCAGCTGTACATTAAAAACCGAACCAAAGCTAACAACGATTGCAGGTGGAATTTTTCTTGTGGCAAGAAAGTGTAAATATGCTTTAAGTGTGCTGGAGCATGCAAGGGCTTAACCCTGGCACAATAAAGGAGACGTAGATCCATGGGAGGAGGCTCTCTGTTTCTGTCTTTTGGTGACTGAAGGAAAAAAACCTGCATCCCATCACACAACGAAACTGCTATGCAACATTACCAGGAGTCCCCTGTGTACAGTCATTTCCCATTGGTGTCTCAGGGCCTTAGATATATTTTATTTCGATTGAACATCCAGGTTACACATTTTGTATACTTCACTCTCTAGGAGTAGTGATAGCAGCCCGTAAAGGCACCACTTCCATTTAAATTTGCCTTTCAATTGTTATTTGGCTTTGTATTAGAATATTAGTCCTTTATAAACTGTTCAATAAGTATCTTGCTGCCTGTTGACTTTGGTTATCATTTTTCCCGTAAAGACTCTATGAATTTGTCAAGCACAGAATTCTGACTCACGCATGTCACGTTTGTAGCCCTATTTACATAAGCCACGCTTCCTGGGGAGTTTTCTTTGATACTCTTTTTAGATAACACTCCTTTTATAGCCCCCTTCATTTTTTAATGCCAATTAAAGCAGTGTCATAAGTCACTTCCATGAACTTGTGGTGGCCACCCGAGCTCAAGTGATAATATAAAGATCACACTTAATGAGTTCTGAGAGACAGCCTGCAGGTGCGGTGGCGTAGCTGTTACTAGTGCAGCAGGTGCAGTGTCACCAGCATCCGGGGGGGCCTCTGCACATCAGTTGTAGGTGTATCTCACTACTTAATTGTTGACGTGGAGGCACATTTTCTTTGCTTCCTCTGGTTCCCATGGCACATTTGGCCTACCAGTGCGCAGGTGGTGATATCGAAACGAAGCAAAAATAAATGTAAATCAGTGAGGGGAAGAGAGTGAGCCAGTAAGGTGTTATTCATAAAGTGTTGTCCAGAACTAAAGTGTATAAATATGTGCCTGTCCTCATGTACCCCAATACAGACACAACATATCTCAGTGGAAGAAGCCATGCTCTAGTGATGGCGCATGAAGCCAGGGGTGTCATTTTGGGCACACCATGAGCCACTGTTCCAACTCCCTATGATCTTCCTCTTCCTTGAGACCCTATAACTGCCTGTGCAACCACTGAGAATCCTGGTATTTATGTCTCCCCAATGCCTGCCTATGTGGCCACTGAGAATAATAATCATCAGCTCAGCACTCTCTCTGGTTCCCAAACAACAGTAGCCCATGCTGTGTCAAGATGCGTGATTCCATGCCAGATGTTTGGGACAACCAGTGTGTAAATCGAGCTCTACCCTGATTTCATCTGCAGCATCCAGGAATGGTTGAGCAGCACCCACATACATAGTAACTCATTCTGGCATATGACATCTGCATTTTGGCATATGATGACAGCAATTCCAATGGTATTTTATTTTCTGTTTTGATAATGCTGGTGGTATTCTCGATGGGGCAAGTATAATACTGGTCATTTTACCTCCTTTAACAAGATCTATAGCTGTAGCAGTATTTTTATGAGGATTGTCCTTGCTTGGGCAAAAAGTATCAGACAGACTTTTCTCTCCACCCCTAGCCCTTTCCTATACACTGTCCCTTTGCCTGTTTTCACTTACCATAATTTTAACCCGATCAATTACCCTAACAATTAACAAGGCCATGGAAATTAAATAGCAGTAGACGGCCCCAAGAAAAGGCAGACAGGGAGGAATAATATAGCACATTCAGCTGCCCCATTATTTAACGTATTTGCCATTTTAAAAATCATTGAATAATGTCTGGACAAAAGTTTAATCTTACTGGAACCAGTTTAAAACACCGGCACCCCGGCCAATGATTATTATCTGTGGTACATAAAACTGAAAAATAGAAGTGCAGGTACACAATATATCAGACTACCTATTTACTACGGAAAAGAGCTGTTCTGTCACATTAATTAATTGATCAATTTGTAGATCTTGTTAAGCAGGGCTTCTCACCCTTAGGTGTCTCCCAGAGCTTGTGAGGTCTGCGAGCCTCGTCGACGTGTGATGGCAGTCGAAGAGCCATGTCTTGAGCTGTTTCCTGAAGTGCTTCAGAGAGGAGGAGGTGCGCAGGTGTAGGTTATTCTAGGACCTGGCAGTGAGATAGGAGAAGGTGTGCCCCCCGCAGCAATCTTGGTGGATGCGGTGGACGTGGGCCAGGACGAGGGTGGAGGAGTGGAGCTCTCTGGTTGGTTGGTGGAACATCAGGAGGTTGTTTATGTAGGTGGGTCCAGATTTGTGGAATGCCTTGTTGGTGTACGGAATGAGCTTGAAGATGCATCTTTTCTGGACTGTGCTCCAGTGGAGGTCCTTAAGGTAAGGGCCGATGCTGGTTCTTCTGGGGAGGCTGAGGATAAGTCTTGCTGCAGAGTTCTTGCTACTGAGTTCTGGATGGTCTGGAGTCGGTTTCTGGAGCTCTTTGGTGGTTCTGGTGTAGAGTGCATTGCCATAGTCGAGATGGCTGGAGATGAGGGTCTGGGTGACTGTCTTCCTGGGTGAGATGGGGATCCATCTGAAGATTTTGCAGAGCATGTGGAGAGTGTGGAAACAGGCCGAGGAGACAACATGAATCTGTTCCATCATAATTAGTTGGGTATGCGGGATGATTCAGAGGTTAAATGCGTGGCTGGTTGGGGTCGGTTAGGGGCCGAGTGCTGAGGGCCATCAGGTGTCATTCCAGGGGGAGGGACTATTTCCAAAGATGAGGACCTCTCTTTTGTCCCCGAGTTGAGCTTGAGGCAGTTGGTCCTCATCCAGTCAGCAATGTCAGTCATCATGTTTTGGAAGTTAGCCTTAGTGGCGACGACATCTTCAGTTAGTGACAGGACGAGCTGCGTGTCCTCAGCTTAGGAGATGATATTGAGTCCGTGGGTGCCAATGATGTCTGCTAGTGGTGTCATGTAGGTGTTGAGGAGGTTGGGGCTGAGGAAAGACTCCTAGGGGACACCACAGATGATGCCTTTAGGTGTGGAAGCGAAGAGTGGTATGTAGATTCTTTGTGTTCACCCCGAGAAGAAGAAGGCAATCCAATTAAGTGCATAGCCTTGGATGTCGATGGGTGGAGTCTGGTGACAAGAATGTGGTGGGAGACGGGGTCGAAGGTTGCCAATAGGTCAAGGAGGGTCAGGGCGGCTATTCCTCCTAGGTCAAGGAGGGGTCTGATGTCATCTGTTGCTGTGATCAGGGCGGTCTTTGTGCTGTGATTCGGTCGGAAGCAGGACTGGGAAGGGTCGAGCCGGTTGTTTTCTTCGAGGTAGTCTGTGAGCTGGCGGTGGATGGCTTTTTTCAAGACTTTGGTGGGGAAGGGCACATGTGAGATGAGGCGATAGTTTTTGGGTTTGTTGGGGTGTGCTGAGGGTTCTTCAGGAGGGGCTTGACTTTGGCATGCTTCCAAGTATCGGGGATGATGGCTGTGGTGATGGAGGTGTTGAGGATGTCTGTGAGGGAGCTTCAGGTTACTTCTCTTCCTAGGTTGTAGATGTAATGTGGACAGACGTCCATGGGGGATCCGGAGTGTATGGTGTTCAAAATAGATATGGTGTCTTCAGTAGAGAGCAGCTTCCAGTCTGTGATCCAGTGGGGGTAGGAGGTGTTGGTTTGGATACGGAGGTGGTTGAAGTCAGTGGGTTGGGGTCAAAGTTGCTGTAAATATCAGAGATCGTTTGGTGCTAGAGTGTCATAAAGGTCTTGGGAGGGGTGATTGTGTTCTCTGTGGTGCGGATGGGGAGGAGAATCCTCTGACGATGCTGAGAAGTTCCTTAGTATTGTTGGTGCTCGCCTCAATGCGGGAGGTGAGGTCTCTTTTCTTGGTCTACTTGAGACAGTGGTGGTATCTGTTGAGGGCAGATCTGAAGGCGTTGAGGTTGGCATGGGTCTTGTTGGAGCGCCAGTGTATTTCAAGTTTCTTATAGTGGTGTTTGAGGGTCAAAAATTTTGAAGTTAAAGGTATAGCACTGTCCTCAAAAGTTCTGGTATTCCCTCTCCCCCAAACACCCCCTCTTTTAAACATGTTGCACAGTGCTGAGAAGTGCTGGTACTCTCCCATTCAAATTAAAAAAGTGCAATACATCGAAATGGTTTATAGGCAGGATGTGTAACACGGGCATTGCATCAGTAGGTGCGTTGCTGGTGTCTATGATCACTTTGATAGATCACTGTGGTGCATTGTCTGCACAGCACTTCTATATATCAGCGAGGTGCATTGACCATGTTACAACGCTCCTATAGATCAGTGAGGTCATTGACCTTGTTGCATCACTTCTATAAATCAGTGAGGTGCATTGACCATGTTACATCAGTCCTATAAATCAGAAGGTGCATTGACCGTGTTACATCAGTCCTATAAATCAGTTAGGGGCCCTGCCCATGTTACATCAGTCCTACAGATTACTGAAGTGCATTGTAAGCATAGCACTTCTATAAATCAGTGAGGTGCACTGTCCGTGTTACACAGCACTCCTTTAAATCAGTGAGGTGCACTGTCCGTGTTACAAAGCACTCCTATAAATCAGTGAGGTGCACTGTCCGTGTTACAAAGCACTCCTATAAATCAGTGAGGTGCACTGTCCGTGTTACACAGCACTCCTATAAATCAGTGAGGTGCACTGTCCGTGTTACAAATTACTCCTATAAATCAGTGAGGCTTTTTGCCCGTGTTACACATCCCTTCTATAAATCAGTGAGACATATAATACATCTCAATGGTTTATAGGCGGGAGGTGTAACACGGAAAATGCATCATCTATTAATTAGTAGGTGCTTTGCCGGTGCCTATAATCACTCTTCTAGATCACGGAGGTGTCTGTCCGTACAGCACTTATATAAATCAGTGAGGTGCATTGACCAGGTTGCATAACTCCTATAGATCGGTGAGGTCACTCATAAATCACTATCACGTCGGCGCTGCCAGTGCTACACTGCACCCCGCTGCACTGGTGAGAAGCTGGCATCGCTGTAACTCCAACGGCGCAGAAGTGTAGTACTGGAAAGGAACCCCTTGGGTGCAGGGCTGCTTTGTACTAAGCATCTCCCGAAGTGTATTTTCAGTAGAGGGCTCTCTGGTCTCTTCCTTTTGGAGGTTTTGGGGTGGATGCTGGGGCTGTGTGTTGGCAGATCTGGTATTGTTCAGCCCCTGCTGTTCTTGTTTTTCTCCACCTCTATATCTTCGGCTTGTTTTTCAAGTTCCTTTCTTCCTTCGCTATCCTTTCCTGTTCTTTCCCCCCCTCCACACTCCACCCTGCCAGGCCCTGCAGCCCAATGGCCATGCCCCATGAAGCTAGCATCCTTCCAGCCATGTAACGATCACGCCGGCCCGTGGCCAATCACCGAGCAGGTGGGCTGGGCTTGGGCTGGCCATAAGAAGAGGCGCCTGGAGACCTGTGGCAGAGCAGTATGGGGCGCTCGGGATGCCACTGACAACTTGAACACACCACCAACCAGGGAGACACCACCAGCCTCAACGCCACCACCAGAACCGCTTGTTGGGGCTCCGCACAGGTAATGCTGCTGCCTTGCGGCGACGCTACCTGCCTAAGGTAGCTAGGAGCATCATTCAGCTTGCTCACACAAAGCCCTTGAAGGCGCAGGAGACCGACTGTCCGTGCCAGTGTTATGCATCCTTGCGTCTGCTTGAGCAGTATGTTACTTCCGTTCGTGCACGCTTGTGTTTTCCGATACAGTTAATGAAGATTCCAGAAGGACCACTGAAGTCTAACATGGGTAGAATTCCTTTTAATTGTGTGTGGGATGCTGTAATCATGAGCCCCCCGGCACATTGTAAGCACGTTCGGAGTAAATAAGTGCTCCTTTCTGAAGGAGGTGGCTGCTATTATAGTTTACCTTCTGCATAGGGTAGACCACAATAGGCAATAGAAGCCGTACTGTGAAGGGCAGAGACAAGTAAACTAACCTGTGTTTTTTTTAAATAGCACTCCGGTTAGTTTCTGCCGCATCGCGGCGCTGCAGTTAGGTGTTAAATACAACTTCTGGGTAGTGTTAGATGGCACAGTTTACGTCTTGCGATATAATGTATGATTTATAGCGAGCTTTGCCTGGTTTAAGAGATGACACGTTACATTGGGTAAGGTGGTGTCATGGTGTTATTATGTAAGTTTATGCAACACTCAGTCATAACTGTCGGATTCATCGCCGTCTCCACGGCCACTAGCTTAGTAACCAAGACGCAACCTGTGATCTTATGGTATATACCGGCTTCTTGCTGCGCAGTGTTTCTGGTGCAAATAGTTGTTTTTGCAATGGATACATTTAAATGATAGAAAGCTGTGCAAAGTTTAAGGTACTCTTGTAGAGACCTAGAGGGTGGTGGGGTCTCCTGGGGGACTCCGTGCGGTAAATGAGTCGGCACAGTCAGTCTACTGCACTTGTTTTTGTTGCAAGAGACAGTACCGATGCTTGCCAGTAGGGCGCAACAGTGAGACTGGAATAGTCTCTGCTCTTTTCAGCAAGGTGAGAACTACCTCAGTAGGAGGTAAGTAATGGCGCTTCTCAGCAAACCTAGAATGAAATCTTTTGAGCCGGAAGACTACTTGCACTTCTCAGCAGACCTACAATACTTTCGGCGGGGAAAGTAACTGCCCTTCTCAGAAGACCTAAAATGCTTTCAGCTGGCACGCACTCCCCAGGAGACCTCCAAAGAATGCTTTGAGCTGGAGAGTTCCTGCACCACTTAGTAGACCTACAATACTTTCAGTGGGAGGACAACTGCCCTTCTCAGCAGACCTTCGATGGTTCCGGTGGAGGAGTTAACAGCCTTATCAGCAGACATACAATGCTTTCAGTGGGAGGATGCCAACATTTCTCAGAAGAGGCACTCATTTCATTCAGCACGGAGCACAGCTTGTTCTGTCAATCCAGCATTTTCTTGGTGCTACGCTAGTGCTGGCTGAGGCGCTGTTTTCCGAGTTCAATGTGGTGCTACGGCGCAAAATCACTGGGGCCCTTTGTACAGTCAAGAGTGTGAGAAGGACCCCGCCAGGCTTACTGCAGTGTGTTGTGTTGGTGTATGTGTAAGATTTAACATAGAACATTGGCCCGGATTCAGGGGACGTCTTGGCACAAACACCCCTTCCCTTCTCCTCGCACGGGCACTAGGGGCCATATTTATACTTTTTGACGCAAAACTGCACTATCGCAGTTTTGCGCCAAAAAAATTAGCGCCGGCTAACGCCATTCTGAAGCGCCATGCGGGCGCCGTATTTATTGAATGGCGTTAGCCGGCGCTAGCAGACCGGCGCTGCCTGGTGTGCGTGGAAAAAAACCACGTACACCAGGCAGCGCCGGCGTTGGGGAAAATGGCGTTAGGGCGTCTTAAAATGGGGCAAGTCAGGTTGAGGCAAAAAAATCGCCTCCACCCGATTTGCGCCATTTTTAACGACGCCCAGACGCCATTTACATGACTCCTGTCTTAGTAAAGACAGGAGTCATGCCCCCTTGCCCAATGGCCATGCCCAGGGGACTTATGTCCCCTGGGCATGGTCATTGGGCATTGTGGCATGTAGGGGGGCACAAATCAGGCCCCCCATGCCAAAAAAAATTATTTAAAAAAAAAAATGTATACTTACCTGAACTTACCTGAATGTCCCTGGGATGGGTCCCTCCATCCTTGGGTGTCCTCCTGGGGTGGGCAAGGGTGGCAGGGGGGGTCCCTGGGGGCATGGGAGGGCAGCTGTGGGCTCATTTTGAGCCCACAGGTCCCTTAACGCCTGCCCTGACCCAGGCGTTAAAAAGAGGCGCAAATGCAGGGTTTTTTGCCCCGCCCACTCCCGGGCGTGATTTTTGCCCGGGAGTATAAATACGACGCATTTGCGTCGCAGTCATTTTGTTACACAGGAACGCCTACCTTGCATCTCATTAACGCAAGGAAGGCGTTCACGCAAAAAAATGACGCTCATTCCTATTACTTTGGCGCTAGACGCGTCTAATGCCAAAGTATAAATATGGCGTTAATTTTGCACCGAAATTGCGTCGAAAAAAACGACGCAAATTCAGCGCAAACGGAGTATAAATATGCCCCTAGGTTCGCAAGGGGAACATGGCTAGCAGCGTCCAGGTAAATAGCACAGGAGACTGCTTGTCAGTAAATAAAACAAATAGCAACTTAGCTGAACTGCTTATTCTTTCAACTGTTCGCAGGGCATATGTTTTTTGTTTTAAATCACAGTTTCCAATTCTTGGATTCGGGGTGTAAAGACAAGGCAACAGCCAAAGGTTAAAGAAAATACTTTCCGTATAGCGCTCTCAGTGAGTTAATCTGCCTCTAGTCTCTCACTTATATTGTATATCCGAGTCCCCCTTTATTAGGACCAATTTCAAGATTTGCTCGTCTTTCTTCCTTCAAACCAGAATTAATGATCCTCGTCTTATCACCCAGGGAAGAATGAAAGGCTAAACCCGCAGGTGTTTTGACCTACGCCTTCTGCAGGCTCCTGGACCACCCTGCTATATCTGAGGTTGCTTGCATTAACAAAGGGAGATATTAATCCGAGGGGACTGTTCAGCAGACTATCTAGGGGAAAGAAACAAGCGAAGATCTTGGACACAGAGATAATAAAGCATGGAGGGGGCGGGGCGGGGATGTAGAGGTGCATCTGTGTTCATGGGGGAGACACAGAGAAGATGAAGCATGGAGGGGGCGGGGCGTGGATGTAGAGGTGCATCTGTGTTCATGGGGGAGACACAGAGAAGAGGAAGCATGGAGGGGGCGGGGCGTGGATGTAGAAATGCATCTGTGTTCATGGGGGAGATTAGGGAAGTCCTCGCGATAAAATGGCCGGTTGCGAATGAAGCGGGTATACCTGCGTGGGAAATGGCGGCTCTGTCTCGATATCGGGGTTTGGTCTCCTGATTGAGGAGTGCAGATTTCTCGTGCAATGGTTTATTTATTCTCTGGGGGTTTCCTATATATGTTTGCATCTTTACATTTTTCTCCCACATTGTGATGTTTGGCAGTTTGTGGGTGAACAGCAGAGAGGCGCGTGATATACAAGCCGTGGGAAATCTCCCCGATCCCGTTTAGTTAGCTCTGTTGTGATTAAAACATATCTTACTGAAATAGGAATTCGCCCACAATATACCCTTAGGAATGTTGCCATTTTAAATGACCATGGCGGAGATAGCTAAATAATTCCTAAATCATCTTGTAATGGAAATTGTAACAGCCAGATTCACCTTCAAGTGGCATCGGTTTATGTTTTTCACGTTCATGGTTGCATTGGCAGAGGTGTCAAGAGAGGGTCTGGCATGCAGACACAATCATAAGCTCTCAGGTAATATAAAGCAGCATAGGCGATGCACAGCCCTGGAAAAGACGCATTGTAATCTCCGAGCAGCATTCCATTCCATTGTACTTCTTTCGTCTGGTTGCCTCGGGTCCATTTAAGAATCGGCACAATCTTCTTTCTGGTTGCTCACATCAGCAGAAGCTTTGCAGAGCTAGCGGGAAGAGTAGAGTGGGGGGGAAGGGAGGGGGGTTGTCGGAGGGTGATAACGAGGTGGGGTGGGTGCAAAAGCGGACTTTTCTATCCTTTTAACTTTGCGCTTCCGTCATCCTCTAAAGAATAGGGATGCAACTCCCCCCCCCCCCCCTTATAATCAACAGGGTATCCAAGTTTGTGGCCTGTACCCTGTGCCTCTGAGATCCCCTGCCGTTGATGTCCACGGTTCCCTCAGTCTCTACCAGGTGCCCTGGAACTATTATCCCTGCATATTATAGCTAGGGTTGGGCGAGTAACCTAAACCTGCCCCAGTGCTTCCTGGTTCTGTGACTTCCCTCATCTTAACTACTGTTGGGACTGCGCAGCCTGCTACAGTGTCCCTTACTTAACCCCTTGTTGTCCGCACCTGTATCGTCGAGTGTTAGTGTGACCCTTTGAGCCCTCCGTGACTTTATGTAACCTGATGCCCGGAGCCGGACCCGACGGACCTGTCACTTGGATTCCTACTGGCTTTACTGGTTCAACAGGCAGAGCTGTCAGTCTGCTTGCCCAGCGCAATGTTTATTCTTGGGTGTCCTTGGCTGGTGGCCTCACTCAAGCTAGGCTTTCTCCACAACAACAACTGCACTTTAGGACCATAACACACTGCTTTGTGGTGATGCGCAACCTGCCTGGCATGTCTTATGTTGTCTCCTTAACGTGACAACAATGCATGGAAATACCTACCCGCTCCCTCGAGCCGCTACACCCACCCTCTCAAAAGACGACCATAACCGAAGAGACTCAAGCCCACCCCAGGCGCCTACACGCGAGGAAGCTGTCCAAGAAAACAAATAAGAGCAACCTACCGAAGGCTCTGGTTGGTCACCATGGAAACCCCCTCAGGGCTGTTCTGAGGCTTTCCGCCTTATTTAACACATACCCGTTCTTCCTTTTTGGAAACATTCTTTCCTCTAGTACTAAAAGGTACACAAGTGACTTGGGCTACTGAGCACTTTTAATACCATCTGCAGAATTAAAAACCCTGCAACCGACCCCGCTCTAAGACGGCTGTTACCTTCTCACATTTACTCCTATACCAAGCCTCAGCGTTTCCCTAAGATTTCTTCTCCAGGAGGGCCCTCGTCCTGTCTTGCCCCTTCCTTCACCACTGGCTGCTCCAGCCCTGCCGCCTCGAGGGCTCATTCCCTCCACTACCAGTGCTTTAAAAGTGCCGGTACTGTCTGGTACGGTACCGGCACTTTTTTATTTGGAGAGGGAAAGTACCTTCACTTCGCAAGAAAAACGTAATACTTTTAATTGGAGAGTACTGGAGAAACTGCACTTTTATTTTTCCGTTTCAAGCCCTGTCCACTACCACGCAGACACTCGCAGGCCAGGCACCGGGAAGCTCACTCCTCAATCCCTCTCCGAGGGCCTCAGCCTACCCCTCCCTTAAAAGACACTCATGGCCCCAGGAAAAGCATTCACTTCTCTGAAGGTCCTCGTGCTCTCTTCTCCTTCACAGAGACTGTGACACAAGGCGTGGGCACCTACTGCCCTCAAGAGTGCCTCCGTCTCCCGCCTTTGAACACTCCTAGGAGGGCAGGGAGATATCCCAGCTTCTGCTCTCAGGGGACCTCAGTGCCGTTCCTTTTCAGTGCCACTCCCCAGAGGACTCGGGTGAGCCCATTGCTTTGGGAATGCCTCAAAAATACATGATCACTCTTTCTTCCCTCACAGACACTCTCAAACCAGGACCCAGAGACCCCACTACTCCTGCACGCACGTGCAGGGGCAGACTCAGGTTGGTAGTGGGCAGACCAAGCAGATAATAAACGCTTGGTTGCATCACAGTGGCAACCTCGGATCTATGCCACAAGGCTTGGAAGGTGGCCAGTGAGCAGCCAGCAGAGGAGAGTACGCAGTGGGAGCAACAGTAAGAAACATGTCCTCTAATCCTTACCTTGTCAGCAGTCATTAGTAATACAAGTCTTATATTAGATGTTAATTCAATTCATGGTGCCTCTGTGACATACTCGAGCTGCTACAGGAAAGCGCTGCTTCCATGCATATTCCATAGTCCCTTGCAGTTAAAAGGACATCTCAGGATTAGAGACAAAGGAGGTCTGGGCTATAAGTCAAACAGGATGGTCCCCAAGAGGTCCATACCTATGAAAGGCAGACAGAGCTTGGGATGGAAAAGCCACCCTGACTCTGGGTGCAAAACTACAAGCCAATTTACTTTTTGGCCTCCTATGAGGCTACAGTCCAAGCTCATTCATTCTTTAACCTCTCGTGGGGCTGAACTGCAGCATCATCAGAGCATTGGAGGTTCCCTGCGATCCTTTTCCATTGTTGTGCCTGTTACCTGTCTAAGATTTCTTGCAAATTGTGTGAGTTTACATTCTGTTTTTACAGTGTAAGGTTTCCCATTGTTCATGCTACAAAATATTGACAGCGCTCTTATTTTTTGATCCACAGGACCCTCCATCTTGAAACATGGCTTTGTCCGTCAGTTCTAAGCTGAGCAAGGCTGTCAAGCAGATGTACCTGGATCTCCCACAGGGAGAAAAGGTGCAGGCCATGTACATCTGGATCGACGGCAGTGGCGAAGGACTGCGCTGCAAGACAAAGACCCTGGACAGCGAGCCCAAGACCATCGCAGGTGAGGCCACAACTGGTACTGCTGCCAGCCTAGGAGACAAGCCGGCGTTTAGCAGGTCCAGTCTGGTTAAAAGAAAGAACAGGAGCTTACTACTCCTTAAGGCTTGGGAGCAAAAGATTTATGGTCTTGTCTCTTCTTTTTCCTCATGGGTGCACTCATCGAACCTGCTGACTTTTACCTTTGTTTCTCTGGTCTAGATCTCCCTGAGTGGAACTTTGACGGCTCAAGCACTGACCAGTCCGAGGGCTCCAACAGTGACATGTTCCTTCTTCCTGTTGCCATGTTCCGAGACCCCTTTCGCAAGGACCCCAACAAGCTCATCTTCTGTGAAGTCTTCAAATACAACCACACGCTAGCAGGTAGGTGACTGCGCACTCAGTGACAGTATTTAGTCTACAACCCTACGCATGACTGTTCTGTAGCACCTGGAAATTAAATTGTGGATCACAGGCTTTGAGGTGGGGGACTGGAGTGATGCTTAGTATCAAGGGCAGGGGTCTCATCTTTGATAGCTCCTCAACCCGAGGAACTAGGTTCAAGTCCCAGCGTCAGCTCAACGTCCTGTGACTCTAGACAAATAACAATCTCACTGTGCATACACGAAACAAAAAATCTGACCATGTGTAATGTAATTTAATGCTCACTTAAAGCACTCTTAGCATCATTGTGCCAAACTCAAGCTATACTAAAAAGAGAAACTGCCAAAAAATATATTCCTGTTCCAAAGATGGATAACAAATGCACACCTTCAATATCACAGATGGCAAAGTATCGATTTGAAGCTTCTGCTGTGGTGGATTACATGGTGTACACAGGCAGATCACCTACAATGCTTTGCAACATCCAATAAGGGTGCCTAGACTGTTGTCCCGATCTCAGACCCTGGCTGTGTACAAGCCTCACTCCTTTCCACTGATAATAGTCTGCAGCGGATGGTCAACAAGCACTGTATCCGGGTGTGGGAGGGGTGGGAGAAGTTCACTGTTCCTGGAGGATGTGCAGTTCTTCTCATCCCTTTGCTAATGTAAGAACCATCTCTTTTCTTTCAGAGACAAATCTCAGACATAGCTGCAAAAAGATCATGGACATGGTGGCGAATGAGCACCCCTGGTTCGGTATGGAGCAAGAGTATACCCTTCTAGGAACCGACGGGCATCCCTTTGGTTGGCCATCCAATGGCTTCCCAGGACCACAGGGTAAGAATCCTCGATGGGATGGGGAAGTGAGGTGATGGACAACGTAGGTTCAGTTCCCTGGGATAGGGGTGCAGTCGGGGGAGAGCACTCTATAGTCACTCAATCTTTGTGCTGCAGAGGTCTACAGGCAGAATTACCCCTTAATTCTGGATGCAAAACACTCAATGACTCCAATGAATAGTGCAATATCTTGTGGTCTTGCATTAGTTTCTTCCAGTAGAGGTGCTTCTCATGACATAGTCGCCAGACTGATAGATTGGAAGCTCTTTACACATATATCAATCAAGTGCCGAAGAAACTCTAGGACCACAGATTAAAGAATTACAGTAAAGAATGATTTGATTGTAATTTTATTGAGGCATGGATTTATGAGGCACTGCAAGGTTAGGGTTCTAGATCACCTCCGACTTTGAGAGGAAGTGATATGCGAGTGATCAAAGTCTGACAGTGGGGACAAGGCATGAAGGAGACTAGCTCCACGTTAATGTCTACTTAATGTTCAAGATTTGCCTCAGCAAATAATGGCTTGCCATTCCTTTAGTGGCTTCCCATTGAGGAAAGGATACAATTTAAGATATTTTGTATAGCACACAGAGGGCTTAATTCCAAAGGGTCCTCCGTGATTAGGGCACTTGTGACTCCATACACCCTCTGCAGGGCACTAAGATCCTCTTTTGCCGACTCGCCTAGAATTCACAGGGCCAGATGGGGTTGCAGGTCCTTCTCTTGTCTCCTTCCCAAACACGAACTCACTGCACATAGGATTAAGGTGCCTCGACAACGAGCCTCGGTTCACAAAAATGCCTAAGGGTTGGCTCTACTCTCACCAAAGCCCCTTTACTTTTGTGAAGACCTGATGCAGAGCAACGCTATGGATCAGCTAGCCCTGGGAAACTTCCAGGTAGGCCCGCGCTTTAGAAATCCACATAGCATAGCATCTTCTCTGCACTATAGAACAGCTGGCAACTTGTTTTGCCAAATCTGAGAAACAGTGTCTAAGGCTCATACACGTTAAGACATGGGTGTGTGGACCATCGTGGTCTGACCTTTTTAGCTGTGTCTCCTGTGCCCGAGATAGCAAGAAACCTCAATATCGTTTTAAAGAATAGACAACATGTTAAATTGTGGGTGGTTTGGGGCAAGAAATGGCGATTGATTTCTTGTGGTTCTTTTTAGTGAATTATTTCATGCTTATTAAATTGCTAACGTTCCTGAAACTGGTGTTGTGATTGTTTTCATTTGTTTTTTTAGTAAAAGTTTGTACACCACTTTTAGTTAGCATTTTGGATAGTAATAACTACTTAGAAATTACCTCTTTCTTGTGTACTGGCTTGCTTTATGGGTGTGTGTAGGAAGATGAAAATATATTATATTATACTATATTATATTATTTGTATTTTACTCTGGATTTCTTTGCAAAACTGCAGAGTCCAAATCTAAGTTTCAAGAGTAAAAATGCCTCCAGGAGTGACACATAGGTGGATTGTTTAGGTAGAGTTGCCAGTTTCTTTGAGTAGAGCAGGCATGCATCTCTAGTGCAGAGGGGAAGTTACAGGAGTAAGCTATGAATTCTTTGTCAAGCTGTGGTCCTGCAGTGGTGGGTGTTGCCCAGAGGCTTTACTAATTTTACCCTTATGCATTTTCTTGTTCATCTCTGCAGGACCATACTACTGTGGTGTTGGGGCAGACAAGGCCTACGGCAGGGATATTGTAGAGGCTCACTACCGTGCCTGTCTGTACGCCGGGGTGAAGATTGCAGGAACAAACGCCGAAGTCATGCCAGCACAGGTGAGCAGCTCTATTAGAGAATTTTTGTCATTGGGGCCTAGGGAGATTGCTTGGTGTGGGGCGGTAGGAGGCTGTTTGGGGGGTGATCACAGTCCCACGCTGTGAGAAGGTAGCCTCTTTCTAGCCTTGTTACCCCCACTTTTGGCCTGTTTGTGAGTGTATGTCAGAGTGTTTGTCACTGTTTTCACTGTCTCACTGGGATCCTGATAGCCAGGCCTCAGTGCTCATAGTGAAAACACTATGTTTTCAGTATGTTTGTTATGTGTCACTGGGATCCTGCTGGTCAGGACCCCAGTGCTCATAAGTTTGTGGCCTATATGTATGTGTCACTGGGACCCTGGCACACAGGGCCCCAGTGCTCATAGGTGTGCATGTATATGTTCCCTGTGTGGTGCCTAACTGTCTCACTGAGGCTCTGCTAACCAGAACCTCAGTGGTTATGCTCTCTCATTACTTTTAAATTGTCACTAACAGGCTAGTGACCAATTTTACCAATTTACATTGGCTTACTGGAACACCCTTATAATTCCCTAGTATATGGTACTGAGGTACCCAGGGTATTGGGGTTCCAGGAGATCCCTATGGGCTGCAGCATTTCTTTTGCCACCCATAGGGAGCTCTGACAATTCTTACACAGGCCTGCCACTGCAGCCTGAGTGAAATAACGTCCACGTTATTTCACAGCCATTTTACACTGCACTTAAGTAACTTATAAGTCACCTATATGTCTAACCTTTACCTGGTAAAGGTTAGGTGCAAAGTTACTTAGTGTGAGGGCACCCTGGCACTAGCCAAGGTGCCCCCACATTGTTCAGAGCCAATTCCCTGAACTTTGTGAGTGCGGGGACACCATTACACGCGTGCACTACATATAGGTCACTACCTATATGTGGCTTCACCATGGTAACTCCGAATATGGCCATGTAACATGTCTATGATCATGGAATTGCCCCCTCTATGCCATCCTGGCATTGTTGGTACAATTCCATGATCCCAGTGGTCTGTAGCACAGACCCTGGTACTGCCAGACTGCCCTTCCTGGGATTTCTCTGCAGCTGCTGCTGCTGCCAACCCCTCAGACAGGCAGCTGCCCTCCTGGGGTCCAGCCAGGCCTGGCCCAGGATGGCAGAACAAAGAACTTCCTCTGAGAGAGGGTGTGACACCCTCTCCCTTTGGAAAATGGTGTGAAGGCAGGGGAGGAGTAGCCTCCCCAGCCTCTGGAAATGCTTTGTTGGGCACAGATGTGCCCAATTCTGCATAAGCCAGTCTACACCGGTTCAGGGACCCCTTAGCCCCTGCTCTGGCGCGAAACTGGACAAAGGAAAGGGGAGTGACCACTCCCCTGACCTGCACCTCCCCTGGGAGGTGTCCAGAGCTCCTCCAGTGTGCTCCAGACCTCTGCCATCTTGGAAACAGAGGTGCTGCTGGCACACTGGACTGCTCTGAGTGGCCAGTGCCACCAGGTGACGTCAGAGACTCCTTGTGATAGGCTCCTTCAGGTGTTAGTAGCCTTTCCTCTCTCCTAGGTAGCCAAACCCTCTTTTCTGGCTATTTAGGGTCTCTGTCTCTGGGGAAACTTTAGATAACGAATGCATGAGCTCAGCCGAGTTCCTCTGCATCTCCCTCTTCACCTTCTGATAAGGAATCGACCGCTGACCGCGCTGGAAGCCTGCAAACCTGCAACATAGTAGCAAAGACGACTACTGCAACTCTGTAACGCTGATCCTGCCGCCTTCTCGACTGTTTTCCTGCTTGTGCATGCTGTGGGGGTAGTCTGCCTCCTCTCTGCACCAGAAGCTCCGAAGAAATCTCCCGTGGGTCGACGGAATCTTCCCCCTGCAACCGCAGGCACCAAAAAGCTGCATCTCCGGTCCCTTGGGTCTCCTCTCAGCACGACGAGCGAGGTCCCTCGAATCCAGCGACACCGTCCAAGTGACCCCCACAGTCCAGTGACTCTTCAGCCCAAGTTTGGTGGAGGTAAGTCCTTGCCTCACCTCGCTGGGCTGCATTGCTGGGAACCGCGACTTTGCAAGCTTCTCCGGCCCCTGTGCACTTCCGGCGGAAATCCTTCGTGCACAGCCAAGCCTGGGTCCACGGCACTCTAACCTGCATTGCACGACTTTCTAAGTTGGTCTCCGGCGACGTGGGACTCCTTTGTGCAACTTCGGCGAGCACCGTTTCACGCATCCTCGTAGTGCCTGTTTCTGGCACTTCTCCGGGTGCTACCTGCTTCAGTGAGGGCTCCTTGTCTTGCTCGACGTCCCCTCTCTCTGCAGGTCCAATTTGCGACCTCCTGGTCCCTCCTGGGCCCCAGCAGCGTCCAAAAACGCCAAACGCACGATTTGCGTGTAGCAAGGCTTGTTGGCGTCCATCCGGCGGGAAAACACTTCTGCAAGACTCTCCAAGGCGTGGGGGATCCATCCTCCAAAGGGGAAGTCTCTAGCCCTTGTCGTTCCTGCAGTATTCACAGTTCTTCAGCCTAGTAAGAGCTTCTTTGCACCAACCGCTGGCATTTCTTGGGCATCTGCCCATCTCCGAGCTGCTTGTGACTTTTGGACTTGGTCCCCTTGCTCCACAGGTACCTTCAGACAGGAATCCATCGTTGTTGCATTGCTGATTTGTGTTTTCCTTGCATTCTCCCTCTAACACGACTATTTTGTCCTTAGGGGAACTTTGGTGCACTTTGCACTCACTTTTCAGGGTCTTGGGGAGGGTTATTTTTCTAACTCTCACTATTTTCTAATAGTCCCAGCGACCCTCTACAAGGTCACATAGGTTTGGGGTCCATTCGTGGTTCACATTCCACTTTTGGAGTATATGGTTTGTGTTGCCCCTATCCCTATGTTTCCCCATTGCATCCTATTGTAATTATACATTGTTTGCACTGTTTTCTAAGACTATACTGCATATTTTTGCTATTGTGTATATATATCTTGTGTATATTTCCTATCCTCTTACTGAGGGTACACTCTAAGATACTTTGGCATATTGTCATAAAAATAAAGTACCTTTATTTTTAGTATAACTGTGTATTGTGTTTTCTTATGATATTGTGCATATGACACTAAGTGGTACTGTAGTAGCTTCACACGTCTCCTAGTTCAGCCTGAGCTGCTTTGCTAAGCTACCATTATCTATCAGCCTAAGCTGCTAGACACCCTATACACTAATAAGGGATAACTGGGCCTGGTGCAAGGTGCAAGTACCCCTTGGTACTCACTACAAGCCAGTCCAGCCTCCTACATTGGTTGTGCAGCGGTGGGATAAGTGCTTGAGACTACTTACCACTCTTGTCATTGTACTTTTCATAAGAGAAAAATATACAAAACAAGGTCAGTGTATATACACATAGCCAAAAAGTTTTGCATTTCCTCTTTTCACTCTTTTCTAAGTGCTGAAAAGTACTTCTAAACTTTCAAAAACTTCTTAAAAGTTAAAAAAGTTTTTTCTGTCTTTCCAAAAAGTTCTGAAAACTTTTTTTCTCTTTTGTCTATCACTTTAACTCTCTCTAAAAATGTCTGGCACAGGCCAAAAAGTTGAACTGTCCAAACTTGCATATGATCACCTTAGCTGGAAAGGAGCAAGGAGTCTCTGCATAGAGAGAGGTTTGAGTGTAGGGAAGAATCCTTCCTTAGAACTGTTAATTAATATGCTTAGAGTACAGGATAAGGCCATAAGTGCCCAATCTGTAGAAAAAGTAGCTAATGGTTTTCAATCTGATCCAGGGACTCCCCCAGGAAAAGGTTCAGGAAAGAAACTTCTCAGCCTGCCCATTACTAGACAGTCTAGCATAGTTGGTACAGAGGTTGAATCACATCATACTGATGATGTGCTCTCACATTATACTGGTAGCCAAGCTGTTAGGGTGCCCTCTGTAAGGGACAGGTCTCCTTCTGTTCATTCCCATCACACCTCTGTATCTAGAAATGTCCCTCCCACCCACCCTGATGACAGATTGTTGGAAAGGGAGCTCAATAGATTGAGAGTGGAGCAAACCAGACTGAAGCTCAAGAAGCAACAGCTGGATTTGGATAGACAGTCTTTAGAAATAGAGAGGGAAAGACAGAAAATGGGTTTAGATACCCATGGTGGCAGCAGCAGTATTCCCCATAGTCATCCTGCAAAAGAGCATGATTCCAGGAATCTGCATAAGATAGTTCCCCCTTACAAGGAGGGGGATGACATTAACAAGTGGTTTGCTGCACTTGAGAGGGCCTGTGCTGTACAGGATGTCCCTCAAAAGCAGTGGGCTGCTATCCTATGGCTATCATTTACTGGAAAAGGTAGGGATAGGCTCCTTACTGTAAAAGAAAATGATGCTAATAATTTCCAAGTTCTTAAGAATGCACTCCTGGATGGTTATGGCTTAACCACTGAACAGTACAGGATAAAGTTCAGAGAGACCAAAAAGGAGTCTTCACAAGACTGGGTTGATTTCATTGACCAGGCAGTGAAGGCCTTGGAGGGGTGGTTACATGGCAGTAAAGTTACTGATTATGAAAGCCTGTATAACACAATCCTGAGAGAGCATATACTTAATAATTGTGTGTCTGATTTGTTGCACCAGTACCTGGTAGACTCTGATCTGACCTCTCCCCAAGAATTGGGAAAGAAGGCAGACAAATGGGTCAGAACAAGGGTGAACAGAAAAGTTCATACAGGGGGTGACAAAGATGGCAATAAGAAGAAAGATGGTGAAAAATCTCAAGATAAGCATGGGGATAAGGGTAAAACCAAAGATCCCACTTCAAATCTTAAACACTCTTCAGAGGGTGGGGATAAAACAAATTCTTCCTCTTCTTCCCAACCTGCACACATTAAAAAGCCTTGGTGCTTTGTGTGTAAAAACAGAGGCCATAGGCCAGGGGATAAGTCCTGTCCAGGTAAACCCCCTGAGCCTACCACCACTAATACATCAAGCTCTAGTGCCCCTAGCAGTAGTGGTACTAGTGGTGGGACTGCTGGCAACAGTCAAGCAAAGGGTGTAGTTGGGTTCACTTATGGGTCCATAGTGGAAACTGATGTCATCAGTCCCAAGACAGTTTCTGTCACACCTAGTGGCATTGGCCTTGCCACACTGGCTGCTTGTCCCCTTACAATGGATAAGTACAGGCAGACAGTTTCAATAAATGGTGTTGAGGCCTTGGCCTACAGGGACACAGGTGCCAGTTTCACTTTGGTGACTAACAACCTAGTGCACCCTGATCAACACATCATTGGACAACAGTATAAGATTATTGATGTCCATAACTCCACTAAGTTTCTTCCCTTAGCTATAATTCAGTTTAGTTGGGGTGGAGTTACTGGCCCTAAGCAGGTGGTGGTATCACCTAGCTTACCTGTAGACTGTCTCTTAGGTAATGACCTAGAGGCCTCAGGTTGGGCTGATGTAGAGTTTTATGCCCATGCAGCCATGCTGGGCATCCCTGAGGAATTGTTCCCTCTCATTTCAAGTGAAATGAAAAAGCAAAGGAGAGAAGGCCTGAAAACTCAGGATCCCTCTCCATCAACAGGTAAAAAGGGTATCACAGTATCCCCTAACCACCCTACCATTCAGGATAGTATTCCTGCGGTGGGAGAAACCTCTCCTGGGGTGGCACCTGTTCCAAGGGAATCATCAGCTGGCATAGCTGGACTCCCTGAGGTAGAAGTACCTCTCTGTGGGATAACTAACATTGGTGACAAAAAGAGCACCATTTTAGTTAACATGGAGCATCCCTCCAACCCTCCCAGAGAAACTTTAGTGCAGAAACCCTGTACTGCCTCACAACACTTAGGACAGCATCCCTGCCCTAGTGTGGAGCTCATAGGACAGCATCCCTGCCCTGCTCCAACTCAAGAGAAACAGCATCCCTGTTCTCTCTTCCAGCCAAATGGACAAAGTTTTTGCCCAGCTATGGCTTTACTGAGACAGCATCCCTGTCTGGCATTTCCATCATTACAAATAGGTTCAGTGGATAATTCCCACTGCTCTAAACTAAAACTTACTGATAGAAACTCTGAAAATACATCTTCACATTGTTGGTTAGCTAAAAAACTTCAAACAGGGTGGTTTACATCCCCACAGGGAAGTAACCATATAGTGGATGATAAAGGGAGTAACCAGTCTATTGCAGAGCTACTCTCTACTTATCACCACTTAGACAATAAAGTCTCAACTGGCCAAGGTTAGCCTTATTGTCCTTCGTTTGGGGGGGGGTTGTGTGAGAAGGTAGCCTCTTTCTAGCCTTGTTACCCCCACTTTTGGCCTGTTTGTGAGTGTATGTCAGAGTGTTTGTCACTGTTTTCACTGTCTCACTGGGATCCTGATAGCCAGGCCTCAGTGCTCATAGTGAAAACACTATGTTTTCAGTATGTTTGTTATGTGTCACTGGGATCCTGCTGGTCAGGACCCCAGTGCTCATAAGTTTGTGGCCTATATGTATGTGTCACTGGGACCCTGGCACACAGGGCCCCAGTGCTCATAGGTGTGCATGTATATGTTCCCTGTGTGGTGCCTAACTGTCTCACTGAGGCTCTGCTAACCAGAACCTCAGTGGTTATGCTCTCTCATTACTTTTAAATTGTCACTAACAGGCTAGTGACCAATTTTACCAATTTACATTGGCTTACTGGAACACCCTTATAATTCCCTAGTATATGGTACTGAGGTACCCAGGGTATTGGGGTTCCAGGAGATCCCTATGGGCTGCAGCATTTCTTTTGCCACCCATAGGGAGCTCTGACAATTCTTACACAGGCCTGCCACTGCAGCCTGAGTGAAATAACGTCCACGTTATTTCACAGCCATTTTACACTGCACTTAAGTAACTTATAAGTCACCTATATGTCTAACCTTTACCTGGTAAAGGTTAGGTGCAAAGTTACTTAGTGTGAGGGCACCCTGGCACTAGCCAAGGTGCCCCCACATTGTTCAGAGCCAATTCCCTGAACTTTGTGAGTGCGGGGACACCATTACACGCGTGCACTACATATAGGTCACTACCTATATGTGGCTTCACCATGGTAACTCCGAATATGGCCATGTAACATGTCTATGATCATGGAATTGCCCCCTCTATGCCATCCTGGCATTGTTGGTACAATTCCATGATCCCAGTGGTCTGTAGCACAGACCCTGGTACTGCCAGACTGCCCTTCCTGGGATTTCTCTGCAGCTGCTGCTGCTGCCAACCCCTCAGACAGGCAGCTGCCCTCCTGGGGTCCAGCCAGGCCTGGCCCAGGATGGCAGAACAAAGAACTTCCTCTGAGAGAGGGTGTGACACCCTCTCCCTTTGGAAAATGGTGTGAAGGCAGGGGAGGAGTAGCCTCCCCAGCCTCTGGAAATGCTTTGTTGGGCACAGATGTGCCCAATTCTGCATAAGCCAGTCTACACCGGTTCAGGGACCCCTTAGCCCCTGCTCTGGCGCGAAACTGGACAAAGGAAAGGGGAGTGACCACTCCCCTGACCTGCACCTCCCCTGGGAGGTGTCCAGAGCTCCTCCAGTGTGCTCCAGACCTCTGCCATCTTGGAAACAGAGGTGCTGCTGGCACACTGGACTGCTCTGAGTGGCCAGTGCCACCAGGTGACGTCAGAGACTCCTTGTGATAGGCTCCTTCAGGTGTTAGTAGCCTTTCCTCTCTCCTAGGTAGCCAAACCCTCTTTTCTGGCTATTTAGGGTCTCTGTCTCTGGGGAAACTTTAGATAACGAATGCATGAGCTCAGCCGAGTTCCTCTGCATCTCCCTCTTCACCTTCTGATAAGGAATCGACCGCTGACCGCGCTGGAAGCCTGCAAACCTGCAACATAGTAGCAAAGACGACTACTGCAACTCTGTAACGCTGATCCTGCCGCCTTCTCGACTGTTTTCCTGCTTGTGCATGCTGTGGGGGTAGTCTGCCTCCTCTCTGCACCAGAAGCTCCGAAGAAATCTCCCGTGGGTCGACGGAATCTTCCCCCTGCAACCGCAGGCACCAAAAAGCTGCATCTCCGGTCCCTTGGGTCTCCTCTCAGCACGACGAGCGAGGTCCCTCGAATCCAGCGACACCGTCCAAGTGACCCCCACAGTCCAGTGACTCTTCAGCCCAAGTTTGGTGGAGGTAAGTCCTTGCCTCACCTCGCTGGGCTGCATTGCTGGGAACCGCGACTTTGCAAGCTTCTCCGGCCCCTGTGCACTTCCGGCGGAAATCCTTCGTGCACAGCCAAGCCTGGGTCCACGGCACTCTAACCTGCATTGCACGACTTTCTAAGTTGGTCTCCGGCGACGTGGGACTCCTTTGTGCAACTTCGGCGAGCACCGTTTCACGCATCCTCGTAGTGCCTGTTTCTGGCACTTCTCCGGGTGCTACCTGCTTCAGTGAGGACTCCTTGTCTTGCTCGACGTCCCCTCTCTCTGCAGGTCCAATTTGCGACCTCCTGGTCCCTCCTGGGCCCCAGCAGCGTCCAAAAACGCCAAACGCACGATTTGCGTGTAGCAAGGCTTGTTGGCGTCCATCCGGCGGGAAAACACTTCTGCAAGACTCTCCAAGGCGTGGGGGATCCATCCTCCAAAGGGGAAGTCTCTAGCCCTTGTCGTTCCTGCAGTATTCACAGTTCTTCAGCCTAGTAAGAGCTTCTTTGCACCAACCGCTGGCATTTCTTGGGCATCTGCCCATCTCCGAGCTGCTTGTGACTTTTGGACTTGGTCCCCTTGCTCCACAGGTACCTTCAGACAGGAATCCATCGTTGTTGCATTGCTGATTTGTGTTTTCCTTGCATTCTCCCTCTAACACGACTATTTTGTCCTTAGGGGAACTTTGGTGCACTTTGCACTCACTTTTCAGGGTCTTGGGGAGGGTTATTTTTCTAACTCTCACTATTTTCTAATAGTCCCAGCGACCCTCTACAAGGTCACATAGGTTTGGGGTCCATTCGTGGTTCACATTCCACTTTTGGAGTATATGGTTTGTGTTGCCCCTATCCCTATGTTTCCCCATTGCATCCTATTGTAATTATACATTGTTTGCACTGTTTTCTAAGACTATACTGCATATTTTTGCTATTGTGTATATATATCTTGTGTATATTTCCTATCCTCTTACTGAGGGTACACTCTAAGATACTTTGGCATATTGTCATAAAAATAAAGTACCTTTATTTTTAGTATAACTGTGTATTGTGTTTTCTTATGATATTGTGCATATGACACTAAGTGGTACTGTAGTAGCTTCACACGTCTCCTAGTTCAGCCTGAGCTGCTTTGCTAAGCTACCATTATCTATCAGCCTAAGCTGCTAGACACCCTATACACTAATAAGGGATAACTGGGCCTGGTGCAAGGTGCAAGTACCCCTTGGTACTCACTACAAGCCAGTCCAGCCTCCTACACACGCTGCTGGAGTCCAGTAGACCCTAAGAGGCGCTGTTCGGTGGAACTCATTCTGATGGAATCCGTTGGTGCCTGAGCGCACTGCTGGATGAACTCACACTGCTGGAGTCTTATAGCACTGACAGTTTGCTGGATAAGTTCACCAGTGCGAAGGAGCACTGCCATAGGAGCTCTGTTAGCACTGACATTCTGGTGTAGGAGCTACACTGCTGTGGTCATTTAGGTCCCAGAGGGCACTGCAGCAGGAACTCACGCTGCTGCAGTCCAGCCTGTGCCAGAGCCCACTGCCTCTAATGGAGTTCTATAGCACTGACCTTCTGCTGGAGAAACCAACACTGCTGGAGTTTTATAGCACTGACATTCTGCTGGTGAAGCCCACACTGCTGGAGCTCTATAGCACTGACCCTCTGCTGCAGGAGCTCACTCTGCTGAGGTCCTTTAGGTCCTAGAGGGCACTGCGGGAAAAGATCACACTGTTGGAGTCCTGTAGCAATGACAGTCTGCTGGAGAAGTTCACAATACTGGGAACCCATAGCACTGGCAGGACAGTGGTGGAGAAGCACGCACTTCTCAGGTCACTGTTCGTGATAGGGAGGAGCTCACGGCTGCTGGGCTCCGCCCGTGCAGTGTGTAAGAAGTTAATAAGTCTGGGCACGTGGAGTGAAAGAGTGTTCTGTGTTTTTTTTTTTCCCGTAGTGGGAGTTCCAGGTTGGCCCCTGCGAAGGAATTGATATGGGCGATCACCTCTGGATGGCACGCTTTATCCTGCATCGAGTGTGTGAGGACTTTGGCATTCTTGTTTCCTTTGACCCCAAGCCGATCACTGGCAACTGGAACGGAGCAGGGTGCCACACGAACTTCAGCACCCAAGCCATGAGGGAAGAAGGAGGGCTCAAGTAAGTGCCAACCTGCATCTACGCGATAGAAGCTGTATTCTCAACTCTTCCATAAATTTTGCCACATGCAGAACATGTCGTAGGAGTATATAAGCCTCTGATGTGGCTCCTTTGAACTCCTTGACTAAGAGGCTGTGCCAAACTAATTTTAAGTCCAGAGAGAAGTGTTAAAGAACAGCGAGACATAATAAATCTACAAGGCCTACTGGCTTTTCCGGTGCTTGTGGTTTAATTTTATGATTAGAGTTATGGTTGCGTTTAAGATTAGAGCCCAGTAAGGAGCAGGATAGGTGTTTTTTTATTGTTCTGCTATTCATTAAAGTCAATACTTCATAATCTGTCAATGCAACATGACATGTATTTTCCTTCCCCATAATCACCACTTCATAAAAGTATTTCTTTATTGTTGCATTTCTATTATTGAGTGAACCCCTCACAAATTAAAAAAGGGCCATATTACCAAATAACGGGAGAAGAAAACAAGGTCTGAATAAAAGGTGGTTCTATTAGTAAATGTTGTGAGTGAAAGGATCTTTCAGTCTTGGTGGGGGATACTACCAACTATTAGAGAAAGGGGGACGGTACTGCACAAAACACAGAGAGATTCTTGTGGCAGGTCTTTTGTTAGCTAAATTTATCAAGCTGCCTCTTAAAACCTGATCTTATCACTGCCTTTGCTCCATTTTGCAGGGTCATTGAGGAGGCAATAGAAAGGCTGGCCAAACGTCACGAGTTCCACATCCGCAGTTATGACCCCAAGGGGGGGTCCGACAATGCCAGACGTCTCACCGGCTTGCATGAGACCTCCAACATTCATGAGTTTTCCGCCGGAGTAGCCAACCGTGGTGCCAGCATCCGCATCCCAAGAACCGTGGGGCAGGAAGGAAAAGGATATTTTGAGGACCGCCGCCCATCGGCCAACTGCGACCCATACCCGGTGACTGAGGCGCTAATCCGCACTTGCGTCTTGAAAGAAACCGGAGACCAAACTGTTGAGTACAAGAACTAAGAGTATTGTACCTCAGAAGCCCAGTTTAAAGTCACCCTTCTCCTCATTCAACCTCTCGTTGAACAACATCCGATCTACCTGAGAGGGGAAGTGACAAACATCATTGGAACTTTGTCTCTGGGGTCCTAGCAAACAGGTTGGGTAGGAACATTCGAGGGAGCTGCAAATAGAGGAAACAAACCACTGGCCTTTCTACTTTAGGTTTAGTGAGGCTAATTCCTGCACCTGTATGTGACCACACTTTAAGCCCAGATGAAGCCCACGTTCTATCGTAAGATTCTTTAGAGGAACACTTCCCTCCCCCGCTGCTGTTTTCCCAGCCCCTCCTGCAGACAACCCATGGGCACAAATTCTTGATTTAGCAAAGGATGCCCGTGGAACAGGAGGAAGGGACAGGGGAGGGAAGAGACGATACAATGGCCAGTTTCATGGGTAGACCTAAGGTGGTGGATAAAGCAAGAATTGCCAACACATTAAAGAAGCTTAACTACTACTCCTTTTTTATTTTTGTTCGGTGGATGAGGAATCTCTCATTTGTTCTTCGAGCATCAGATAAGTGGGTGAGGGGTAAAGAATTCTCACTAAGACAATAAAAAAAAAAAAACATGAAACATAAGTAATTTCTAAGGAGGGCACGCTAGGACCAAGTTTTTATGGTGTCACTTCCAGGCCCTTCAGTGACAGACCCTCTTTTTAAAAAACAACTCCGTAGTATTTTTATATTTAAATGTAAAACAAAAGAGTCAAAAAGATTATATATATGTATATGTACAAAAGCGAAAACTATTAGATGTGATGAATGCTAGAAAGTTAAAGAGGACATGGTTTGGTCAACAATCGTCAGTGGAGGCTGCAGTCGTCTAGCTGTCACTTGTCGAGTGAGTATTTGAGTATTTAGATCTCTGTTGTAGCTTTTTTGTTGTGTTTTTTTTTTAGGCGAATAAGCTGGGACTAGGAAGGGTTAAACCTTACTTGGCCCCCCCCTGTTCGATCATCTCATTGTGGGCTGTGTTTTTTTTGTTTTTGCATTGGCTCCTTTGGGTGCACTCTGCATGTACTGTATGCCCTGGTAGGAGGTCTTCACTCCCATTTTTCGCTTTCTCTGTTTTAAGTAGGGAGCCTCCAATTAGGAGGCAATAAAGCAGTCTGTTAAATATGTCTGCAAGTTTCACACATACTACCTAGACAGCTCAGTTCAAGGTACAAGGGTCTTCCTTCTGAAATGTTCTGATTCAAATTGGATTCTCTTTTATAATAAAACAGTTTTAACACTATCCAGGCTCCTGTGATGTTAATGGTGGCAACAGGCATAGGAGGACAGGTTTTAAACGTTCTAAGCCTTAAAGACCTTTAAATATTTATGACGATTCCATGGACTGACTCAGTTTCCAAATGATTTGAACATGTCCACCCAGCACCTTGTGATTTAAGCATAATGTGTATGCCCTGCTGTAGCTCTCAAAGTCGCTGTGCCATGGGGTCTTGAACTGCATGTCACCCTTTAAGTCCATCTTGTTGAAAAATGTCTAGGGATGTTTGTTGCTGTTCAGAAGTTCCGGCGGTAGTGTCCCTTACTTCAGGAATTCAAATTGTTCTTCTGTTCCACATTTCTGTTCCGAATAATATGGCTGCTACATGAATAAATAAATAGGGGGAGGAATGTGCTGGTCTAATGGAACAGCAGATGTTTTAGCATCAAGAGCCAAGGAGAAGAGTGCATAATGAGAGAGATCAGCAATTAACATTTGTTGCTATTGTGCAACAGTCTTCTAAGGAGGCTTCAGTCGTTCTGGTCAATGGGAAGGAAAGTGCACTTGGCGCGATCCATGGGTAGGCTGTTGCAGTAGACCAGACTACTCATGACAAGGTGGAGGTACAGGGAAGTAGGAGAGAGTAACTGCACGATGTACTGATAGATGTATTGGATGTGGCAGAAGATGTAGCCTATGTCCATCACCAGCAACTGAATGATTGGAACTGAGTCTGCTCTATACAGGTGTTCTTTTCCTTCCACTAAAGAGAGGGCAGTTAACTGGTGTTAGCTGCTGTTAACAATGCCCCCCCTGCCCGCTTAGCAAAGGAGAGACAGCGTTTTTCACGTTCTTTCTAGTCCTGAATTTCTGCCTCCTTCACCCCCCTTCACACACTACAATGCTCAACCAGTGAAGTTCAGCAAAGAAAGATCCTCCGTTCAGTCATTAATGACTCATCAATGGTACTCACAACCTAACACACGTTGACCTAGCACGTACAAGCGTGCCTCAGAAGTGCTTTCCCCTTTTGCAACAATAAGAACATATTCGCCTTCGTTCGGATGTAAAGCGCCCTTCCTCCCATATTGCACCCTCTGCTCTGCAGCTTGCCCAGGATGACTCTCCAGGAGGGAGTGAAATTTGAGCCATTTTTGGGAACAGGCACTTACTTTTTCTCAACTGACATTGAACCATAGTAGGCGATAGGAAAAAAAAAAACGAAACAAAACGTAGAAAGAAAAAAGAAGAAAAAACTGTGCTGCGGGAATGAACATCAAAATAACCCGCAGCAGTGAGACAGAGGCAGGGAATCTCTGGTGCTGGGTTAAAAAGTCCTGAGGTGGAACCTAGAGGCAGCCTTGGTATTCGGCACCAGGGCCTTCGACAGCGCCGGCCCTTTCTGAGCAAACTTTCTGCCTCGTAGTTGTTCGTTCACAAATTAAGCACTGCCATAAGAATGATCTTCTGAAGATAAAAGTGGGCTTCTCCCTGTATTCGCACACCAACTATTTACATCCAGCCGAAGAAAGTCTGAAGCTCAGACATTTGTGCGCCTGTCCCCTTACTGGGACCGCAGCAGTTTTTTTCTAAAATGATGCGAGATTACTGGACACTTATGCCGAATGTCTTTAAACTACGTGGATTGTACACATAGCTCATCCCTGAAAATTGTGCCGGGCAGTGGGGGTGTGTCTTCTTGTTCTGTGGCACAGTAAAACCTTGACATGTCTAGCTATATAAAGGATTTATTTTAACAAAAACTTTTAAAAATACAGGTACTAGGAAACGGAGAGTGCGTGATCTCCTCTAAAAAGGCTGAAAGGGCTTAGGCAGTGTTAAGTCAGACATCGGAGAGGCAATAAAAGGTTTCATGGATGTTCCATGCAGGTGTGCATTTTGTCTGCTCAAGGAGAATCCATACTGCATAACAATTCATTTGTGGCCTCTTTGGAGACGACTGGGTACTGCCACATTCAAAGTATAACAGCGGCGATGAGCAGGGACAGCATGGCACAGAGGCTGGGAAGCGCTGCTACTAAGTATAGCTCCCCTGTGTTGCACACTGCCCCAGCTTGTGTGTGCAAAAAGCAGCTTCATTGAAACAAGTGCACATCGCAATTCAGCCCTTGGCATCCCGCCTTACAAAACTATATACCTCACTATAGTCAGCGTCTGCCTCCAACCTACCCCCACCCCTAAAACATCACCCTCCGCTTTAGCCCTGCAAACTATCCCAATGCCCAACTACCTTCTGATATTCATAACACTTGAAGTTCCCCCGTTTAACTTCTAACTCATGCGCACATTCCTAAATGCCAGTTTCCTGTGTAAATAACCTTAATCCCTGCTCTCTTTCAGTTTAGAATTCGTTGCTTCCTTTCTTAGGGCCTGGTTCCCCTCTGTTAACTCCTCTGACCTTCTGTAAAGGCCCCTCCAACCTTCTGGGCTTCCACCCTATCTGCACCTGTCCAAGCAACAACCAGTACATTCCATCACCCTAGGCACCTGTCCCTACAATGCAGCCTTACTGCCACTACACCTCAGCACATACCGTCCTCCTTGGGGGTGGGTGGGAGGGCACTAACATTCCTCCCCGTGTTAACTAACAGGCTGCCACTGTGCGTTCCCTCAAAATGGTGGCTAGCCCTGGCAAATGTCTGACTATGTAACCCTTGGGCTACATCTTTAATGAATGTAGCTCAAACATAGCCCAGTCGTCTGATCTGTGCAGGGCCAGCTTTTGGGTTGTGCGAGTGGTGCGACCGCACCAGGTGCTGACCTCAGGGAGGCACTGAGTTTAGCAATAACTTCAGAAACTTGCGATTTAAAAGCACCTGCTGAAAACTTCCTTGTGCGTTTAGCCTTAAAGAAACAATTAAAATGTCAAGATGCCTCTTGTGATTAATGTTCCTGCTAGAGAGAGAGATGGGAGTTTCGCCTAGTGGCAGCTTTGACCCAACATAAAGTAGCATAGAGGGTTAATATGCCTGCTGCAAAAAACAGAACTATTTAAGCATATTTAAGAAAAGTGGCACTACACACAGTGCTGCGTCACTTTTCTTTCACCCCTTACTCCACCATATGTGCGTCATATTAAAAATATGGTGCACCATGGCAGTAGTTAGCGGATGGGGGTCAGAATTTGTTATGCTAGTCTGGCGCTTTTGCAGGATTAGCATAAAAAAATGTTGACGCTAATCCTGCAAAGCACCCAGAGGCCCATTGTAACCAATATAAGCCACATTTTAATGCCTGCTCTGAGCAGACATTAAAAGTGCCGGAAAAAAATGACGCAAAGAAATCTGTCAAATATTTCTTTGTGCCATTTTTTTTGCACCCCTGACGGGGGGATGCCCCCTTTGCATACATTATGTCTGGGGCAGGTATAATGTAGCGCAAAGGGTTACAAAGTGGCGCAATGCATGAATTGCCCCACTTGGTAATTATGGCACAGCGTTTCTGGCCTTCTAATGCCACATTAGGTTAAGAAAAATTACACTAATGGCACTAGGGGCTCTTAAAATGCCTCTATGGGGCATATTTGAAAAAAGTGACACTGCTCATAGTGCTGCACCACTTTTCTTGCACCCCTTAGCGCTCTCCTAACGCCACCATGTGAGCGCTGTTTTTAAAATATGGCACAACTTGGCGGTAGTTAGGGGACTAGTTTCAGAATTTTTCACGCTAGTCCGGCGCTTTGCAGGATTAGCGTAAAACATGTTGATGTTAATCCTGCAAAGCGCCCAGAGGCCCATTGTAACCAACAGAATTCTAATTTTAATGTCTGCTCTGAGCAGTCGTTAAAAGTGCCGGAAAAAAATGATGCAAAGAAATCTGTCTGATTTCTTTGTGCCCTTTTTTTTGCCCCCCCCCCAACCCCCAAAAGGGGAAATGTCACCTTTGCATACATTATACTGGGTGCAGGCATAATGTAGTGCAAAGGGATACAAAGTGGCGCAATGCATGTATTGCGCCACTTTGTAAATATGGCACAACATTTTTGGCCTTCTAACACCACATTAGCGTAAAAAAAAAATGACGCTAATGTGGCGTTAGAATGGCACTGGGGGCTCTTAAATATGCCCCCATACTTTAAGTGGCTAGCTGAGTGGATTAGTAAAACCAGCCTTTACAAGTGGTTTAAAACACATAAATGGATGTGAAAGGTGAGCGATGGAGAGATAAGGGGCATATTTGCCAGGTGGTAGTGAGTGATACCAAGGAGGTCATGAGGTGGGGGGCGCCACAATAAACTGTTGCACAGGGCGCCACCAGCCCCAAAGCCGGCCCTGGGTCTGTGGTGCCTCTCCCCAAAATCTCCGGGGGTCAGACCGCCTGCTGGCGACTGACCCTCAAAGCCCTATTGTTCACAAACTCTTGTGTAAGTTTACGATTGTGTTTGTTTGTTATTTCCAAAGCTATTTTGCTAGTAGTTTCTTTACCGTTGAGAAGTGTCTGCACATAAAAGACAGGACAGTCCTACCTTTTTATATACAGAGTAAACATTAATTTGCATAGAAGTGTAAGTTTACCTTTGTGAATCAGGCCCACAGTTTGCATCATACTACGTAGGAAGATTGAGTGAAGTTCAAAAACCAAAGTCCATCCAGTACTTTCCCTGTTTTGAGGCAAGCAGTAGTACCGTTTTTGCACACCATACCTCAAAAAGCGATATCACCAAAACATCGTTTTCTTCCGATCACACAAAAGCTATTTACAATAAAAAAGAGACAATCCTATAGCCTTGGTCAGAACTTGTTAATACTTTTGGTCTGGAAAAAACTGTTGTAGCATGAAACGGCTTATCAAATCATGCCAATATCCACCTAAATACTCACACATATCTGCTGCATTAACCCTTCCACGAAGGGGTCTTGCAAAAAAGGCCAGAAGAGGAATATTGTCCTGCATTCCGTTTCCTTCAGACCTCCTTTTCCTCACTCATGCACTATTTCAATGAAAAACAAGCACTGGCAAAGCCAATACTTATAGCACTGGCTGACCGACTTTTGCCTTTGTCAATAAATTTTTTCATGATTTATGCAAAACTGTATTTTTGGGAAAGTTGCCGGACCCAGTAAATTCAAAAGGCCTTGGCCAATGCCAGACCTAATAAAAAACAGATAATCCTATCCCCCCCTGAAATGGTTGGCACATCCTGCTCTGGTATTCAAATGATCTAGAGATTCTGCATTTATGAACAGAGAATTTCCTCTAAGCTATATGGTCATGGGTGCTGCTCTGACCACTGTCTGTTACCTGCAGTGCATTCTATAAAAAATGGGCAAATGTACTTCGAAACCAATATTTAAGTATGAGAAGTAAACAAACACTAGATAACTCTTTTGGCTTTGTCAGTGCTTGTGTTGTTTTGTCATTTTTCTGGGCTTTGCCAATTTCAAACAAAATAAAAACTGTGTAAAAGCAAAAATATGTTGTTATTTCAAAAAGCACACTTTACCAGAGTAGTCCCTGATACTGAAAGGAACTACTTTGTGTGTGGATGTGCTTTTGTGAAAGAGCAGAATGGCATCACTTAGCAATGAAGTTAGCCAATGGCTGAAGTAGGGTTACCCATGGCCCCATTATGTATGATGTAGTGGTAAAAAAAAATGTAAATGACATAACAGCAGATCAATGAATGAAGATGGGTGGCTGAAAGACCCTATAAACAGTATTTACTGCATATGTGTACTTTTAGTAAAATTAAAAGGTCTTGGCTAAGGCCAGACCTAAAAAGTACTTTAACAATTGAATATGTTTGGGCCTTGAATTGGGTGCCTGTGATCAGGCCCTGCACCAACCCAATGCCACTCACGGCTATAGATATCTTACTTTATGTTAAAAACATAAACATTCCCTAAAAAACAAAGGCTTAAATGACGTAGTTAGGAATTGTAATAATCACTTACTTTACATAAACAAACTTAAGTAATTCACTGAAAAAAAGGTTAAAGGTACGTTATAGTTAAGTGAAAATATCAACTGAAATATAATGTTATAATCTAACAAAACCACTGAAATTCACCAGTTATAGTTGTCTCAAGTAACTATAATTCACACCATCGCAATGCACTAGTTCTTCTCTCGCATATTGCATCATTCATGTCATGTTCAATGACTGTATTGATAACATTCCTAATGACATCTGAAATGACATCATTTATTAAAAAACGCACACCTAGGTGATGCCAGCAGGTCAGTTTTGAGCCCCCAAAAAACCAGCAGCAGAGCAATGGGGATAGGGGTTTTCAGCCTAAAACCAAAGTTGAAAAAGCAGAAAGCCTTGAAAGAAGCTCCTCCACAAACAGGCTCGGAATAGAGCAGCATAACCTTCAATATGTGGCAAAAAGGCCATTGAGTACCGGCAAGCCATGCTTGATGTCGAAGCCCAATGGCATAGAAGATTCAGCTGCACTTGGAGTCAAAGCCATCATTACCCCACCAACCAGTGTACAAGGTCACTTTGAATCCAAAATTGACATCCACGCCTAAACACACTTCAACACTGAAACTGAAGTTGAAGGCACCTCTGACACTGATGTCCAATAGCTCGCAAGGATTAATAATTAAGACGAATGGACGTCCATGAGGTACAGCCACAAAAACCTTTAATTTATCCCAGCACTAGAATCATTTTTGCCAAGGCCCAGCAACACACTATGAAGTTTATGTTCAGCAAGACGACAGAACCCATGGAAATGTCCATTTATACAAGAGGAAACTGCCCATAATGTTCACAACTGACCACCCACCTTTTTCTTTGGTGGAAGGAGAGGGGTGTGTAGAGTTCCTCTAGCCAAATAGTAAGGTTCCAAGCCAGACTTATTTTCCCTGTTGCTGTGCCAGTGCTGCACCATCAAGTGCTACAATTGGTTGGCAAAGCAATGAAGTAGAGCACCGTTCAGTTCATCACCCTCGCAACAGACATATGAACAAGTTGCCAAGCAACAGACTACATGTAGATCATTGCACACTGGATCTCCTTCAAAGGGTTTAGGAAATTACGAGCCACTGGTTTCACCATTGAGGATGCTAGACATTCTGTAGCATGCGACATTTGCAATGGTATCCATGGAGAAATCACATATAGCTGGCAATATATTGAATTTAATACCAAAGTTTATGAATGATTTCAACCCAGAGATCTCAGCATTGGATTTGTTGCCTCTAAAAATGGCAATAGTATTGTCAGATCCATAGCTAACAAAGGATATTTCAGAGTCCTAAGTTCAGCGCATTGCATCAAACTAATTGTGCAAGTCTTTCTTAAATAATGACAAATTTGAGGCCATAGCAGAACTAAAGTTCCTCCTTCAATCTCCGCATGTTGCAGTGTTAGCTCAGAATCGAGAAGCATGTCACACTTGCAACTGCAGCAGCAGCACCCACCAGTAGTAACACCATTGCCTGCTACTAAACGAACAGCACTAACAGCTTCACTTCCAACACCTGCAATGGGTTGGTTTATAGATATACCAGGATTCAAATCAGATGCACAGCTGCAGGCAACATAGAAACAATAAATGTCAACAATGACACATTAGATTATCGTACAGAACTATTTGGATGATGCAACAGAGGGTCCTCCATTTAGTCCTGGATCAAGCCCCATTGACATGGAAAGAAGAAACAGTGACCAGAACTCAGCAGGCAGGCAATTACATAGCTAGCATGTCCCGTACCCAGTGTATTTATGGAATGCATGTTCAGCGCAAAGTTAGCAATTGACACAGTCAGAAGGACCAGTCTTGCCGTGAAGCCACTTTAGCTATTCACACACGTTATTTTAGCCTAACCTGCAGCTTGTGCCTTTTCACTTTGAGGCATGCATTTTTTTCTAGATCTTTTAGCTGAAGTCTTCTTTTAGCTGAGATGTTTATATTATTTTATCAGCCTGTGCTTTACACAGACTCCTGTCATTCTTTTCTCTGCACGACATTCTCATGCTGTGCTCTATCCAAGGTTTTACGTGCTAAGTTACGAATTATTGCCGGTACAAAGCGTTCATCATGTCCCTACTCCTATATACAGAAATATATGTGTTGTCAGATCAGTGCAGTTTTCTCAGAACATCAGATATTTTATTATAAAACACCTCACTGCGACCTACACAATAGAGGGGAATTCCAACCGGTTGCCATCATACACTACGTCGCCTTTGCAAGTTTCTGCTGAGACCTGACGCAGCCTCTCCCTCCATGTTGGAGAATTGGCGGCAGACCAACAGACCTCTTCTTTACCTACAATCAAAGGTATGGGTGATGGTGTTGTCCCGGGGGGGAGTCCGGACGGGCAGATAAGGGTTTACACTGCCATGCTCTTGTAGGGAATATTAGTAGTGCAGGTAGGGACTTTTAGAACCATTGTTGTGACAGTATGGTGGAGCTTCCACTTTCCTTGTCATGAAATTGCTTTCATTGAGATAATATACAATGATTAAAATTAAAGAACATTTATTACCCAGAAGGTATAAGACTCCGGAAGACACAACATTTCTCAAATATCACAAGTGTGGCGAGTAATCATCTTCCGGACAACCTCCCTGAATTTGAGAATAAACTCTACTTTCCAGATTAACAAAGAATCAGTAGCACAACAGCAATGTCTGCTATGAACTCCCCCAAAAAAGCTATAAAAAAACAGGAAACAAGTTTTTTTAAAGATTTGGAGTGCACATGTTACAAACATTAATGAATTCAATAGACCAGTGTGCATGGCACAGATAAACAATTGTGAAGGATGCAGCCCCTTTGCCCGGTGACTGAGTGGTAAGAGGTGACACAGAAAGAAATCTAATTTGGCCTTAGAGTCAGCAGAAGGATTTGCAGTGAGCAATCAATGGCATGGAAGTCAGCAATGGACACTTCCAGGTAATTTCCTGAAATCACAAGATGCCTGCCTCTAGGGCCTAACATTGAATTCTCACATTTAACTGTGTGAGGGTGCAAAGGACTGAACTGCACAGTGTATGTATCTTGATTCCATGGGGGAAAAGAAAAGCATAGATGGATGGACATCACCCTTGGAGCAGGTATGTCATATCAATGAATGCCAAATGATGATTCAGGAAATGGATGTTATGGGCTCAGCTTAAATAACCTTGGTGTGTGATGCTTGGTTGATCAAATGATCATTTGACTCAGGATGAAAGCTGGGAGTATTACGTGATTAGCATTTTTGTAATTTATAAACAAGCTTCTCCTGGTTCTTCTGAAACTTCTCAATTTACCTAAACTAAAGTCTGACTAAAATTATTTTCATTTTCTTGTTCTAAACATCTGCATTGTTTTAGAAAAAGAAACACAATTAACAAGTCTTAACAAGAACATGCAGAAGAAATATCAGTGCTACTGCATCTAACAAGAAGACTCAAAGAGGCCTTTCCTGACTAGACAAGGAAAAGGGTGCAATATAATAATGCAGACTAGTGGCTTGTGTGGCAAATCGTAAGTGGTTGGTAACTTGTGGCAGACATGATGATGATGGGCACAGCTCAGCTTTTTTATTGTTGGGTAATCAATCTATCAGGTTACTTGCAGCTAGGTGTCTGGCATTGGTGCTACAGATTCACCCTTAGTTAATTGGATGCTAGCTTATGCTCCTGACTCTGACTTATCATGCACTATGTTTCCCTTGACTCTCAAATATTGTTATTTTATTTTCTCATTCTACAGACCTTCTCTTCTGCAAAGGAGTGAAACCAAGGTGCTCCTGCTCTGTGGTTCACTCCCTGTTCTTAATATGGGCAATGACAGAAGAATGCAGTTGTATCATTTTTCTTAAATGTTAATAAAATATTTTTCAGCTGTGTGTATAGTTGTCACCGTGTATTTCACCATAGAAAAATCTAACTAATTTGTTGACTGCTAAAGAGTGAGTGAATTACCTTAACTGTCATCTTCAATCCAAGACAGATATGATCTGGTCATTAACTTGTGCATGCTGTGTTTGTCTGTCTCATGTTTCCCTGAATTCCTCCTACCCATCCAATCACCAATACTCTAAGTCTCTTCTCCCAAGAAGTAAGATTTATTGTACTGTAACCTAGTTCCAGCATTAACAGATCTCACTCCTCGTGGGCCAGCTGTTCTGCACATTTCGTTAAACTTTTACAGCGGGTGGTTACAAAAATTGTTAATTTGCTCACACATTCCCCCCTATCTAGTCAAGAAAGGGATATCATAGTGCAGAGAATAAATTATAACAATGGTAGGCCAGGGATAGGTAGTGTGCACTTTTTCTTCTACAATTATTGCCCCACAGAGAAACAAAGATGATTCTGCAGAAGCTAATATTCTTCTGTGACTTAAATGTTTATTAAGTTTACTATTACACTTGTTGACTTATGCTGGTCTTTGTCCTGGATTTACCATTTACTCAGTTTTTTCTTTTTGCTTCATGTTGCAGAATGAGAATCCTTCTTTGCTGATTCGTCTGCTCTATTCTGAATAAGCGGAACCTTGTTTTTCCTTTGACTTATTTCCTGATTAGACCTTTTAGCGCCGCAGGCAGTTAGTGCCCTTCATAAAAACCTGCATCAACCGCAAGACTTGGGGGAGATGGCAGACAATACATTCCTGCTCAGGTAAGAACCTGAAGGAGGAAATGGTTGTTTCAGAGTTGAACATGAATTTCCAGTATGCTTAATGTATGTAAAAACAGGCTTCTCTGAGGGACATAAGAGATGCAAGGGATACAAGTCTCTGCTGCCTGTGATGGCGGTGGCGGTAGTGCAGTCTTCTCTCTGGGAGCTGGACATCGGAGGCAGGAGTTGCCACTGCCTCCTCCTCCGTCTCCACCTCTGCTTAACAAGCTGGAGGAAGGCCACTGCTATGCCTCCATCGTTTGAAGGTGCAGTTGAGCTGTGATCTCCTGTCTTAAGGAAGGAACAATTTAAAACAGATTAGAGAATGAGGTTAGAAACAAGAAAATAACGAATACTTTAACAACAACAGCAGTTGTCATTGAGAAAGGAAATTTGACTTACTACGCATCCCAGCAGCAGCTACTTCCTCCCCCTTATCCTCCACATATTGGTCGTCCTGGCCCTCCTCCTCCACTTTGCCAACCTGGATAGGTTCTGGGCAAAAATAAAAGTCACTTATTTAATAATATCACTACAAGTCACAGTATTTGCATAAATTGATTTAAAAAAATCCCTAACAAGTCTGAAATTATTTCTAGTTGAATTATCACTTTAAAGGTTTTATTTCTAGATTAAAAAAATCAAGTGGTTAAAAACTCAGTACTATAAGTGAAAGTTTGATGGCACTGTAAGAAAACAGAGGGGTAAGAAGGAAAAAATGAACACTGGATGAAGAAGGCTGAACCAGAAAGGAATATAAAAGTAAACACAAGGAGGTGTGAGGGATTAACGGAGACTAAAGTAGATAAGGGGGAGTCGGAAAAATAAGAAATAAAGAAAATACCAAATGCCATGATGCATGTTAGCCCAGAGGAGAGTAATTTTTAAATCCAATAAGATTAAGGGCCAGATGTATCAAGCGTTTTTGCGTTCGCAAACAATGCGAATGGCCGTTTGCGAATGCAAAAATGCCTTTCAGTATGTATGAACGGCGTTCGCGATGCAATTTTAAGGAATCACTAAAATAGCGATTCCTTAAAATTGCTACCCGGTTTAGAGAATTGCAAATTGCGATTCTCTAAATAAGAAATAGCAAATAAGGAATCCTTATTTGCGATTTCTTAAGCACATGTATCAAGCTTTTCCTTAATGCGAATTGGGCATTAAGGAATCGCAATTACCACCAAGTAAAACTTGGTGGTAACCATGTGCAAATTTTAAAAATGCATTTTTAAACTTGACATGTAACACCTTACATGTCCTGAAATTTTTGTTGGGGTGCAGAAGAGGGGGCCTTAGGCCCCCAGCACCCTGGGGTTTTGCATTTCCTAAATTGCGAATTCCAGTTATGAATTCGCAATTTGCGAAATGCAAAAAAGTCGCAAATATGGTCCTACAGGCCCATAGGTACGAATGGGCTCAGAATCGCTATTTGCAATTCAGTAATAGCATTTGCGATTTTTAAGAAATCGCTATTACCAAATCGCAAATATTATACATACCATTTTGCGATTCAGAAATAGCGATTTCTTAAAAATCGCCATTAGAAGAGAATCGCAAAGTGGATTCTTCATACATCTGGCCCTCAATGGCTGAAAACATGGCTTAGCAGCGCCTAAGGGAATGTCCGGCAAAGTGTGGGGGACTGTGGCCTTGCTCTTTTGTGGTGGTCTGGATTGGACAAAAAAAAGAACACACTGATTATTAGTACTATTTACAATACTATTAAAACACATTTGTTAATTTACAGGCAAAATACTAATGCTTAACTTACCTATCCTAAAAGACTGTTATGTGCAAGTGATATTGCTCTTTCACTAGCTACTTACTATTGTCATAACCAAACTGTACACATTCACCATAATCCACTGCACGTCATGGAAATGGAAACTGTGCAGGAAAAGAAGAGAGCCAAAAGGAGCCCCACCACACTAGCGGGCAGACTGTCCTCATTTCTTGCCATATATACTAATGCCCAGATTTATGCTTTTTGCAGCAAAACTGCACGAATGCAGTTTTGCGGCAAGAGTTTAGCGTCGGCATGCGTCATTTAACAATGCCAGACAGTCTTAGACGAAGACGTTAGCCAGGTGGGGTGGCGGTAGGGAAGGAGGGGGTTGTACATCAGAAAATGACGCTAGCCTGGTTAGAGGCAAACAAAAATGATGCTTCTAGCCAGACTAGCGCCATTTCCTGGCACACAACCACCAAAAATATGACTTCTGTCTTAGGAAAGACAGGAGTCATGCCTACCACCCCAATGGCCAGCACAGGGGACAAGTGTCCCCTGGGCATGACCATTGCACCCTGTGCCATGCAGGGGCCCCATGTTAGGGCCCCCGATGGCACTTAAAAATAAAATAAAAAGATACCAATACTTACCCTACTTACCTTGGATGGGGTCCCCAATCCTCTGGTGTCCCTCTTGTGTGGGTGGGGGGGTTCCTGGGGCCTGGGGAGGGCACCTGTGGACCCATTCCATGGTGTTTAACCATGGAAATGGGTCCACAGGTCGCCTAAAGCCTTGTCTGACCCCAGTCTTAAATAATGGTGCAAAGCAATCTTTGCACCATTATTTAGCCCCTCCTCCCACCTGTGCGGCATTTTAGCACGGGGGATAAATATGTGGCTATGGGGATCGTACCATTTTTTAGATGGGAACGCCTACCTTGCTTCTCATTGACACAAGGTAGGTTCACGCATCCAAAAAATAATGCAAACTCCAATATTTTAACACTAGACGTGTGTAGCGTCAAAATATAAATATGGAGTTAAGTTTGCGCCGAATTTGTATTAAAAAAAATGTCGCGAATTCTGCGCACACAGAGTATAAATATGCCCCTAAGTTTATCTACCTTGCACACACTTTGCATGCTGTTATTAGTCACACATCTGCTTCATCCCCAACTATCCCAATCTCTTATTTGGCTGACGGGAAGATCAAGTGGTGTGGTCCCCAGACCTTACAAGATTTACACCTCATGTTATTCTATGGCTGTGATTAATCAATGGCTTATTCATCATATGAAGGTCCACATAACGCTTACCCAACAATTTGTTCAACATTTAAACAACATGCAGTTGAACTGAACATGTTAAAAGTATAGTCAGTCACATTTCAGCTGAATTCATGGTTGTTAAAATCTCTATACACAATAACAATCTGGTTATTTCCCTTTATTGTTAAGAAACGGCTAATCACCACTTACACAAATAGCTCAAAAATTAAAAGGAATTTCTTCTCAGTAAACACTAGGAAGGCCTTGGAGCTGACAACATCATTGAAAGTGGCTTGGGCCCTCATCCATTAATTATGTATCGGAAGAGTCAATGATTCAGGACAAGTTGGTAAGGAGTGAATTAGAAAGTAAGAGCAATAAAATGCACTTGAGAAGAAAAGGTTCTTTATCTGTAAAAATGTAAAGCCTGTAAAAAATGTCAGTAAGAGCGATATGAGAAATTTCAGTTTACCTTATCCCAAAACTGGCACACACAAACAGATCTAAAACGTTTTGACATATAGGCCCTCATTACGACCATGGTGGTAGGTGATAAAGTGGCGGTAATACCGCCAACAGACTGGCGGTAACTACTGCCAAATGATGACGATGGCGGAAAGATCTCCGAAAGACAGCCAATGTACCACACTGACTGCCAGGGTGGAAACAACAGTCACCACGGCGGTAGCCGCCTACAGCCAGACGGAAGTTAAAATTCCGCCCACCATATTATGACTACACAATCCGCCACCTTTTCCAGGGTGGTACCAATGCCATCAAAAAAGCCTGGCGGCAACACATTACATAAGGGAAAGGACTCACCATTGGAGAAACAGGGAAGAACCAAGCCGCCATGGAACACGAACTGCAAGTATTTCCTATGATCTTCTACGTTATGCTCCACCACAAAGACCAACGCCGGCGAAGATGACGACGGTGAGTACAGCCGCCTAGCACACAAGGGAGGGGGGGAGGAAAATGACATTGACACACACACGCACCATACACACGCCAGACACACACACCATACACACAACCAGCTGCACCAATAAACAATTTATCCCCGTAAATCGGCTGAATAATGCAAGGACAACAGGAATTGACTAAAGTCAGTGTAATAAGATCAACACAAAATTAACAATACGATTTGCCAATGCAACAGATATGTACAAATGTACAAAAAAGGGACCCTGCCCAGTCCTCAGTTAACAAGGGCCACAGGGCAAAGTCCAAGGCCCCACTTGTTACCTGCACCAATACGGAAAGAACACAGCAGGGACATCAGTTGGCAAATAGGCAGGCACCTCAGTGGGGACACCTCAGCCGGATGCAGAAACAAGACCACTGGTTCTGGAGGGGGCAACGTGCCCTGTGCTTGGTCCTGGGGAGTGCAAGGCCACAGTCTCTCAAGTGTGTGTCTTCCCCACTGGTTCTGGAGGGGGCATCATGCACCCTGCGATGGCTGCACTGTGGTGGAGGTGATGGTAGTGGGAAGGTTCTGCTCAGCCCCTTCACCCTGCGATGGCTGCACTGTTGTAGTGGTGGTGGTAGTGGGAGGCTCCTGCTCAGCTCCTGCACTCACTGATCGCTGCACAACCATGGCTGGTCGTGGGGGCTCTGTGACAGCTGCTGGTACAGGCTCCTTCCCCTTCTTGCTTGCTGGTGCAGGCTCCTTCCCCTTTCTGCTGGCTGGTGTAAGCTCCTTCCCCTTTCTGCTGGCTGGTACAGGCTCCTTCCCCTTTCTGCTGGCTGGTGCAGGCTCCTCCCCCTTCAGTATGTGTGGCCTGGAACCCTTTCCACCACGAGTAGGTGCCGAAGGAACTGGGCCCGTGGACTGTTTGGCTGAGGTGCTTGGCTGAGTTCCTGATATCCTGGCCATACGTGCAGGACAGGGGGGAGAGGTAGGGAAGAGGTCAATGGTGGAAAGGAAAAGCTTTTTAGGGACATTGGGGCGGGAAGAGGGACAAGTAATGGGAGTGGAGGATGAGGGAGTGGTTGTTGGAGGTGTTTGTCTGCTGGATTTGGGTGCAGGTGCATGGGTTGTATGCTGTTGTGGGGTGGATGGCTGTTGGGTGCCTGAGTGCTTGCGTTTGTGTACCTTAGGAGTGGGGGCAGACACGGTGGGAGAGGACACAGGGGACATGTGCATGGATGTTGTGGAGGTGTCTGCCAGTGAGGTGTGTGTTCTGCATGGATGCTGATAGTGGATATTGATGTAGTGCATGCAGGTGTGAGTGTGGACGTAACTGGGTGGGAGGTGGAGGAGGAATATGGGTAGACAGTGGAGGCTTTGGATGTTGTAGTGTGCAAATGGTTGGTGTTTGTGTGAGTGCCTGTGGGATGAAGTGTGGTGCTTGCGTTTGCCTGTGCCACTCTTGGGTGTTGTCCTGTGTGCATGCTTGTCTGGCTGTGTGCTTGGGATGGGTTGCGGTTGAGGAGAATGGGACTGGGAAGTGAAAGTTGGAGGGGGGACGGTAGAAACAGGGACAATGGCTGCCATCAGAGAGGAGGCCAGAGCCTGAATCGATCTCTGTTGGGCCGCCAATCCAGTGTGAATGCCCTCCAGGAATGCATTTGTTTGTTGCATCTGGGCTGACAGCCCCTGGATGGCATTCACAATGGTTGATTGCCCTACAGAGATGGATCTCAGGAGGTCAATAGCCTCCTCACTCAGGGCAGCAGGGCTCACTGGGGCAGGGCCTGAGGTGCCTGTGGCGAAGGAGATGCCCACCCTGCTTGGTGAGCGGGCACGGAAAACTCACCGAGGGGCTGCTGGGAGGGCAATGCTGGTACGGGGGCGGCGGCTGTACCTGTAGCTGGGGTGGTCACAGAGGTCTCCACCACCACCAGTGAGTTCCCATCGGAGGAGGTATCAGAGTCTGTATTGTCCCCTCCAGTTTCTGCCGTGGTGCTCCCCTCGCCCTCCGTCCTACTGGTGCCCTCAGCGTCGGTGGACTCCAGTGTCCTGTGGGATGCAGCTCCCTCCGTCACCGGTGCCTCTGGTCCTCCGCCAGATGATGCTAATGCACATAAGGACAGGATGACAAAACAAGAAAGGGGGGAGAGACACAAAGCGTACACAGCACCCTCACACACAGGGTACAGGCCTACGCACTGTGGATTGCACTACCAGTCAAACTGATAGCCACCAAGGCATGAGGAGGAGCACACACTGCCAACTGTAGCACACCTGAGACCCACGCAGACCTGGCGAGTAGTGAATACTAACAAGCTAGGTAGGCAGTATTTTCCCTTTAGACCCTTAGCCGCCGGAGGTCCTACGCTGCTGTCTGGCCTGGCCTAGGGGCACCAAATGACACACAACCACCACCCGGATACCACCCCACCAGGCGTAAGTTGTAATGATACTCACTGTACTCACCCCCTTGTGGCTGCTGCGTTGCCCTTAAGCGCCCATCCAGCTCTGGATAGGCCACCGCCAGTATGCTGGCCATCAGGGTGGTCAGGGTTCGATGGGCCCCTCTTCCTCGTTGGGAGGCCATCCCCAGCTGGGCCTCCGTGGTCTTCCTTGCCCAGCGTCTCAGGGCCTCCCACCGTTTCCAACAGTGGGTGCTTTGCCATATACCCATCTTTTGATGGGCGCTGACCTGCAGAGGCAATACAGACAGGAGAACACCATTAGACAAACAGTCCAGCCAGTTACACAAATGGCCCGCCATACTCGTTTACAGCACTATTGGCACCCGCACAGCCCAGCACTCAATGTGTACCCAGCCAGGAGGACATCCCTCACCCCTTACACGGTGCCCTCACACACACCTCCATACATGCATGCCACATGCATCGTGCCCACAGTGTACTCACCTGTTGGTCTGGAGGCCCAGACAGCTGTCCGTATAAGAGTGGGACCCCATCCACTAATCTCTCAAACTCCTCTGAAGTGAAGGCTGGGCCCTGTCCCCAGTCACACGGGCCATGGTAGGTTCCAGACACAGGTCACAGCAGCACATGCAGTGTAGGTCCTCTCCTATGGAAAGTCAGGAAACAAGTGAGGAATATGATAGAAAATGGTGCTGGCGTAGATCACCATTGGCCTCTGTACCCCATAGGGCCCAATATTAACCAATGAGGAATTGCATGGCGGTTCCTGACCATCTCCAGCCACAGCGCACAACGTCAGCGGAATTACCTCACTTCCACCTGTCATTCCACACAGGACAGGTGAATGCCATTTTGGGGGGTGGGGGGGCAGGCCTATGGAATAATGCTGCATCACAGGAGAAATAGGCACATACTCGACAAATCACTCTGACCCATTACATGTTTACAGACTGCAGACTACTGTTGTGGCTCCATTGTTCAGTTTGTGACAGGCTCCTTACTCTTTTGTCCCTTAGATTCCTATTGCTGTGGATGAATAGGAGATGGAGACATACCCCTGTGTACAGACCCCTTGTGGACTTGGCTACACTAGAGGACAGGCACACAATACTCACCTATAGAATGGACAGGGCCACAATCACAGAGCTGTGTGCCCAATTGGAGCTTGACCTGATATCTGCTATCCGTCACCCCACTGGGATCCCCCCTCTTTTGCAAGTTCTATCAGTGCTCCATTTCCTGGCAACTGGTTCTTTCCAGTGACAGTGGGCTTGGCAGCAGGAATGTCACAGCCAATGTTCTCAATAGTGCTGACAAGAGTATTGTCTGCCCTGATAAAACACATGTGCAGCTACATTGCTTTCCCCCAGGTTGAGGATTTGGCCACTGTGAAGACCGAATTTTATTCAATGGGACATATCCGCAAAATTGATAGAACACATATTTCATTTGTCCCCCCCTGCCAGAATGAACAGGTGTTCAGGAATCGTAAGAGTTCCCACTCCATGAATGTGCAGCTGGTGTGCTTGGCGGACCAGTACACCTCCCACGTCAATGCTAAGTTTCCAGGGTCAGTGCATGATGCCTTTGTCCTGAGGAACAGCAGCATCCCAAATATGATGGCCCAACTACAGAGGCACAGGGTGTGGCTAATCGGTGAGCCATGGTTCCCACCCAGTACAAGTTGGTGTATGGGTATGGTGTGGGGCATATAAGATAGTGTGTGGCTAAATGTTGTGCCTCAATATTTGCTGTTGCCTCTGGTTACTCAAACCTATCATGGCTGCTGACCCCTGTGAGGAATGCCAGGACAAGGTCAGAAGAATGTTATAATGAGGTGCATGGGTGAACCAGAAGGATTATTGAGTGGACCTTTGGCCTCCTGAAGGCCAGGTTCCGGTGCCTCCATTTAACAGGTGGATCCCTGTGCTACTGACCCAAGAAGGTCTGCCAGATAGTAGTGGCATGCTGCATGTTGCACAACCTGGCCCTCAGACGCCATGTCCCTTTTCTGCAGGAGGAGGGGACTGGAGATGCCCCTGTGGCAGCAGTTGACCCTGTGGACAGTGAGGATGAGGAGGCAGAGGATGAGGATGAGGACAACAGAACAAATGTAATCTGTCCAATAACACACAGGTGAGACAGTGTAACTTTACATTTCAATGACTTTGGTTGTATTCTGTGTGGCACTGGTATGCTGGTATTTCCCAATTCAATGCCAACTTACTGTTCCCTCTGGCTATTCATTTTGCAGATGTTGGTGATATGACAAATACTCCTGGTATGATCACTACAGCCAACTACAGGTCATTAATTCTATGCTCATTCTATGTACAGATCATTTGCACTGGTTGTACCTGTTTCAATCAATACATATTTGAAATACATGACATGCTTGAAATTGATTGTATTCCAAGGGTGTTTATTGAAGTGCTAACATATAGGGGGTAAGTGCAATGGGATGGGTGATGATGGAGGAAAGTCCAGGGTATTGTTCCAGTATGTTTGTAGCACAGGTGCATTGTCCATGGGGACATAAGAAGGAGAGCAATGGCAGTTCAAGGTGGACAGGGTGACTGAGTGGGACACAAGGGGGACAATCAGGAGTTTCTCACTTCTTGGCGGGGGTCTTGGCAAATGTCTCTGGCTTCTGTCTGGATCGCAGGGAACGTTTGCGGGTGGTTCACCTTCTGTGGGGGGTGCTGGTGGCCTGTGGGTCCTGTGGCAGGGCTTCCTGGCCACTAGCGGCAGCGGAAGTGGAAGGCTGTTCAGATGACTGGCTAGTGGCAGGGGCCTGCTGGTGTGACACTGCCTCCCTCATAATGTTGGCTATGTCTGCCAGAACCCCTGCTATGGAGATCAGGGTGTTGTTGATGGCCTGCGAGTCCTCCCTGATTCCCTGGTACTGTCCTTCCTGCAGCCACCTGTTCTCCTGCACGTTTTCCAGGATCTGGCCCATCGTGTCCTGGGAATGTTGGTAGGCTCCCAGGATCTTGGAGAGTGCCTCCTGAAGAGTCGGTTTCCTGGGCCTGTCCTCCCCCTGGTGCACAGCAGTCCTCGCAGTGTCCCTGTTGGCCTGTGCCTCTGTCCCCTGAACCGTGTGCCCACTGCCACTTACCCCAGGTCCCTGATTGCCTTGGGTGTGAGATGTAGCCTGGGGTCCCTGTACAGGTGGGCACCCTGCTGATTGACGTGTCCTGGGGACAGAGGTTTGGGTATGCTGGGTGGGTGCTGTTGTGTTGTTTCCTGATGGGTGAGGCTCTGTGGTGGTCTGTGACTCGTCCAGATCCTGAAAACCAGAGTTACTGTCATCACTGTGGGCCTCTTCTGTTGGGGGACTGGATAGTGCTGGCACTTCCTCTCCGGTGACATTGGCAGGGGTCCCTGTGGGGATGTAAATGATGTGTTATGGTTAATGTGTATTTTTTACATCTCTGGCTTCCCCTCTATGGTTGGTGTTGCCCTGCCTGCTTTTACTTGTGTATGTTGGTGTATGGTGGGATTGTTAGTTTCCCTATGCTGTGAATGCTTTAGTGATGAGTGTCCATGCAGGGCTGTGAGGGGTGTCCATGCATTGGTATAGCATGCAGGGCTTGGCATTGGGATTGAAGAGATGTGATGGTGGAGTGAGTGGGATGCAGTGGAGTGATGGGAATGAGGGTGAGGGTATGTGATGGATGGCATGCAGGTATGGGGGATGATAATTGTTGAAAGTTGACTTACCAGAGTCCAGTCCTCCTCTGACTCCGGCCAGGCCCTCAGGATGCAGTATTGCCACAACTTGTTCCTCCCATGCTGTGAGTTGTGGGGAAGGAGGTGGGGGTCCACCGCGAGTCCTCTGTATAGCGAGCTGGTGTCTTGCTGCTCTGGAACGTACCTTCCCCTGTAGGTTGTTTCACCTCTTCCTTATGCCATCCTTCATTCTTGGATGCTGTCCCACAGCATTGACCCTGCCCACGCTTCTCTGCCATAGCTCCATCTTCCTTGCAATGGATATCTGCTGCACCTGTGCTCCAAATAGCTGTGGCTCTACCCTGACAATTTCCTCCACCATGACCCATAACTCCTCCTCTGTGAAACAGGGGTGTCTTTGTGGTGCCATGGGTGTTATGTGAGGTGTGTTGGTGAGGGTTTGTTGGGTAATGTTTTGGTGTGTGTGATGTATAGTGCGTGAGTGGTGTATGGGTGTGTGGCTCTAGTTGGCTAAGTGGTCTTGGTGTCGGTCTTGTGCCAATGAATTGTATTCGTAAGGGATTGTGGGTAATGTGGGTGGGTGTTTTATAGTGGTGTGTGTGTGTGTGTGGTGTGTGTATGGGTGCCAGGTGTGTGTTGTTTGAATTGTCCAGTGTGGTATTGTTTTGTCTGTGGGTGTCCATTGTGAGTGCGGTGGTATGTACTGCCAATGGTTTACCACTGTTGAATGTCTGCCGTGGTGATTCGTGGGTCATAATGTGGTGGGCGTTGTTCTGTTGGCGTAACCATGTGAGTTTTGATACCGCGTTTATATTACTGACCTTTGGTCCGGCGGATTTGTGTATGTGGCTGAATTCCGTTGGATTGGTGTGTATGTGTCATAATATGGTGAACGGATATCCACCGCCACCGGTACAGTAAGTTGGCAGCCGTCAGCGTGGCGGTAAGCGGGATTTACTGCAAATGTCATAATGAGGGCCATAATCTAGATCTTACTGTGTATATTTTGGAGTATCCTTGTGGGAAAGATATGTAGGAAGGATAAAACAACCTGTAAAGAAACACATACTAGAACACCCACGAGAGAGAAATAATAATAAACATTATCCAGCTGCTAGACATGTCTTTGAGGCACAAAACAGTTAATAGCCAACTATGGATTTTTTTTGCCATTGACATAATATCATGGAGTAGAAGAAAGGTTAAAAGGAATTAGCCTTACGATTCTTTGAGTCGACATATATCCTGGAGTCGAAACTAAGGGGCCCAGTTATAGCTTGGAAGAGAGACCTGTATGTCTGCCATGGTGACAGAGTAATTTACTCCATCACCCTGGCGGAGTTGTTTCTCGCCAAATTTAGAAATCACCCCAAGCTGGAGGTCATTTCTAAAACACTGACACAGAGGTTCCAATACTGAACCTTGCACCAAACAATTTTATTTTTATTTTAAAAAAATCCCCAAACTGTATTTTCTTTTTGAAAAAACCCCCAAAAAACCCAATAATGCGGGCCATCTCCCATGGCTAGGCGGGCATTTTTTGTTTTTATACTGTCACTTACTTCCAGGGTATGCTGGGCGGCGATGGACAGTAAAAAACAGCTATATGTCCACCCATTCTAATTTGGTGGATGGACATTTAGCCAATTCTCCACAGCCCATATTCCTTCGGGCAGTTAGAGAAATTTGGCCGTGGTGGAGATTGAGTAGACACTGCCATAGCCAAACCTATGGTTCACCCGCAAATCATTCAGGCAAGTGGACCACTGTGTTGGCGTCACCATTGCAATGGAGTTCCCTTTCTGACAACATATAAACCAGCCGCCAATATCCTAATGAGTTTAAATACTGAGGAGGAAATAAGAATACATTTATAAAACACAATGGGCCTGATTCACAAAGGACCTCTGCGGTCAAGGCGGAGGCTCCGCAGTTGTGGCAGGGGTCCCACACTCATGATGGGACCTCTCCAATGAGAAACTGTAGTATGGAGATTTCGCCAGAAGTACGGAACCCCCGCCACAACTGCAGAGCCTACGCCGCAACTGTGGAGGAACTTTGTGAATCAGGCCCAATATATTTAGTTATGAAAGTACCCTCTGCTTGTACTCCAGTTAGATATATAACTATTTGAAGATTTTTAACTGTGTGACTCTAACTGAGCTTGGATCATATGTTTGTTTTTATTAAACACTGTACAGCCAAAATGTAAAATGAATTCCATTTCTCTCCTATTGATGTTTAGATATAGTTGAAAATTAACTTTAGAAGGGATTACAAAGATAATATGGAATGATAAGTGGATGCATGATATCGAAGATTTAATAAAACAGAAGCAATTGCCCACTGGGTCTTGATGACAATGACTATGGCCCTCATTCTGATTTCGGCTATATTTTCCAAAGACCACCGAAGCAGCGGGCCCAAGAAGACCGCCTATGCTGGCGGTCTTCCGACCGCCATATTACGAGTACTGAAGGAATTCTGCCACAATTTGGGCAGAAATCCTCCAGTAGTAGTGCTGGCAGTCATAGGCACAGAGGCGGTTCCATCGCCGTCACCGCCATGACAAAAGGACTCCACCCGCCGTATTACGAGCAGTAATATGGAGTGGTGGTGTCCTGACGGCGGGGGCTGACGGCGGTGGAAGTGCCTGTTCCCGTTCCTTGGCAGATGACTTCCTCGGCGGACAAGCTATGTCGATTGTCTGACAGGAGAAGGGGGTGGGAGGGTGAGGGGTGTTGTGTGTGGGTGTTGTCTGTGTGTGTGAATGTAAGTGTGTATGCCTGTGTGTATGGGTGTTTGAATGCATGCATGATTGTTGAAGCGAGTGCATGTTGGAATCTTTGTGTGAATGCGTGTCTGTTGGTGCGAGTGAATGAGTGTATGTATGCGTGTGAGCGAATGAGTTTATGCGTGTGAGCGAATGAGTTTATGCGTGTGAGCAAATGTGTGTTTGTAAGTGTTGGTGGGTGAGTGTATGTAAGTGTTGGTGAATGAGTTTATGCGGTGTGCGTGTGTGTGTGTGTGCATGTATGCAAGAAGGGTGGTGCTCCTGTGAAAGGGGGAGAGTGGTAGGGGGGCTGTCATGGAATGGGGTATTCTAATTGCAGGGGAGGTTTGGGTGAGTTATCTGCCAGCGACAGGAAAGAAATTCCTGTCGCCGGTAGCCTTTCCGCCAGGGTTTTCGTGGCAGTGCTACATCAGTGGAAACCACGGCAGAAAGGAGACTTGTGAAAACGGCAACGGTCTTCAGTGGACCGCCGGGTTGGAGATGCTGATCTCTGGCCCGTCTGTCCTACCGCCCTGGTGGTACCAATGGGGATGTGGCGGTTTGGTGTAGGCGAAACTGCCACACGCATAATGTGGTCAGACTTCACCGCCGCCCCGTCGGCGGTGAGACCACCACTGCGGCCCTGGCGGTCTTTGGGACGCCAGGGTCGGGAATGAGGGCCTACTCGTGAGTAGTGTGAAACTATCTCATCAATTCTCACTATTAGCAAGAAAGAGAGGCTTCTTAGTGTGATGAGATGATGTGATACTATGATATTGTTTTAACCATACCAACTTTATACTATATGTAAATCTTTATACTATAAATGAAAAGTAATTTAAGATAGATGGCAATTAAAGTGCAGTGTTCATGCAAATGCAACACGGTCTTTGTTTGTATCTAGTTTAGAACACTTAGTGGATGATGGGAAACATGTCAGTAATGCTGATGAAGGAGGTGAAGGAAGAAAAATGTTGGATACTGCAGATAGATATGATTTATGATGCAAGTGAAATCAACATTTAATGGAGCAACCCAACAAGTGCCTGAACTTTGTGCTGCAAAGTCAGCTGAACTGTAACAAATGTAGATTCTACTACTGAATAGCAACTCTCAGAATATCATGATAGAAGAATATTAACAACATATATTAAGGGACAAAATATCGACAGCTGCGTACATAAACTGAAGGATAGATCTACTATTCCTAACTATTCCTAACTCCACATCTGTGTACCTTCAACATACATATATTACACACGTAAATATATCTTGAGTAGGGCATAGAAAATCGAGACTTATGGACCAATTCCTATCTTGGCAGGTGGGCCATTTCTCCACCAGTGCGACGGAGTAAATTACTGGGTTGCCCTGGCATGGATGCTGCCTGCCAAATTTAGAAATGACCACTAAGCTGGTGGTCATTTCTAAAGCTTTGGCAGGGGCTGCCAGCATAGCCGATTCTGTCAATGCTTTTCACAGTTTGGTGCAAGACTCCGTCAACATGACTCAGCCTTGCACCAAACAAGTTTATTTTTTACTTAAAAAAAAAAAATCAGAAACAGGATTTTCTTGTTGAAAATAAAAAAAAGATTATCCCCTCTCGTTATGGGAGTTATCTCTCATGGTGAGAGGGGCATTTTCAGTGTCGCGTAGGTTCTCATTATGCTAATGAGCTACTGGATTTGGGTGGCAGGATCAGATGGAATGTGGGTGCTAAATGTGATTCCACATCACATGACACCTGTCGGCATAATCCATGTTTTCCGGCTAACTGGCAGCGCCTCATCTCTCGCCGAGATGATTGTGACATGACAAGAAAGACTCTTCAAGGGAATCGTGGTCAATCAGATCTCATCCCTTTCTCTCAGTTAATCTCATATTGGCAAAGATAACAGATGCAGAGTATAGTTCAATAAGGCTTTATTGAAGTAACTGCGTCTTAGATAAAAAGCATGTATTGCAATAACTAGGATGATAAAACACAAAAAAACGAGGAGGTGACTAAAACAGTAAAACACAAAAACAGTCCTACCATACTGTCATAAGAGAGTGAGTTACATTTCATCTACCTACACTATATGTGAGCACAGCGTAATAAGCCTAATTTGCCCTTCGGGTTTTCCCCTGGGAGTACATCATCCCTCATACCTGCAGAAAGAAGCTTGTAGTCTAGAGAGACACCATCCGCATGTGGATCAGGGGTTTGACCGTCAAGCCAAGTAGCTGTAGCGAAGCAATCGGCATACAGTCGTGGTCATTTGGCTGGAATCTCTCTCTAACGTGTCTGGGACAAAGGGGTGTTTTTATAAAAAAACAACTGATATTCTAAGAAATGGTCTCCAAGAAAGAGTGTGTGTTTTTCTGTGAATGTTGAAGACACAGCATACTACGCCTGTCGGCAACCCTATCTGACTGTAGCCGTGGCGAAAGCACAAAGTGAAATAAATGTCCTGCTAAGAATGTGATGCTGTACTCGGTGAAAGAAAATGAGATAGAGAAAATAAAACAGCACCACAAATATGGCTATTGCTAGAAAAATAAAGCAACACTGAATAAAATGTAACTGGCTTAAGGTGCACAGTGGCAGGCCTAGTTAGCTAAAAGATTGTGTCTAAGATATGTCTAAAATAGCTATACAACACCCTCCCCTTACCGGTTAAAGGTGGTTCAAAGCTCAAATTAAAATAAGTCTGTAAGCCCTAACAATAAAAGCATAAAACATCTATGTCAATAGTGACAAGTTAAGAAACACAGGGGTAGGAAAAAGAACAATTTGCACAAATAGTGCAAAAAGCCAAATTCAATAGTCAGTGTCATTTTGGAAATCAGCAAATACATGTTCCGGGACACTGGAAGATCCACATCAGTAGGTAGGAAAATATCCAGATCAGATCCAAGGAAAACCACGAGCACTCGTGTTCCAAAGCCTGAGCTCCAGCTCAGGCAGCAGCATTCTGTGTCATGCCCACCATAGAGTTAAGAGTCGCAGAATCCACAAAGGGCAACTCATAAATGGCTTCCCATAGCAAACGCACCCTCAACGCGCATGTCCAATAATGAGCCCTCATCGAGAACATCAACAGATCAGAGCTCAATGAAAGTAAGCGCTGCGTAGAAAGACATACTTTCAGTGCACATTCAAAGAGACACCAGAGGCATCGAAACACAGGCTGCACACAATCCAAACCCGATCAGAATGACAAAGACCAGTCACACTTCAGCTGTTCCGGGAGTGGTACGCCGAAATACTGGGTCAAGTGTTCATGACACAGTTGCGCTGGCGGTAGCGCTTTCAGTCCTCCTTGCTGTAAAGGGACAGCCATTGCGCAGAAAAAGTAGCAACAGCAAAATGCCACCTATTAAAGCCAAATCCCCCGAAAATACTCGAAAATATTGAATGTATGGCTGAAGGTAGTAAACATAATATAGAGGAGAAGGTGTAAACAAAACCAGAACCAACAGTCTTAAAAAAGTTGGCAATTCCAGTAGTACTGGATGTATTAAATAAGTGTCTCAGAAAGTTTGTACTTAAAAGGAACTGAATCTCCGCCGATGACCTCACAACCTGAAGCGCATAGGTCTTGCATGCAGATGTAAGCGCCACATGTTTTTGAAACAATAAAGACTTTAATCTGCTCAACTTGTCAAAATTAACATCAGAAGTAGCAATATGAGGCCAAACGTCTACTATTCCACCCCCTCCACATGGGACGACTCCTGGTGGCCTGCCACCCTCTGAACCGCACCGATACCCACCGACCACGCATGCAACCTGGAATTCATCCTGGACTCTTCACTATCTATGACCCAGCAAGTCAACGCCATCTGCTCCTCCTGCTTCAACACCCTCTGCATGGTTCGAAAGATCTACAAATGGATCCCTGCTGAAACCAGAAGAACAGTCACCCAAGCCTTTGTAAGCAGCAAACTGGACTACGGCAACGCCCTCTACGCAGGAACAACGGCAAAACTCCAGAAAAGACTGCACCGCATCCTGATCACCTCTGCACGCCTCATCCTAGACATCCCTCGCCACTGCCACATCACAGCCCACCTGAGAGACCTGCATCGGCTCCCCGTCAACAAGAGAATCACCTTCAAACTCCTCACCCATGCTCACAAGACACTGCACAACACCGGACCAGAATACCTCAACGGCTCTCCTTTTACATCCCGACCCGACAGCTTCGCTCTGCTGACCTTGCGCTCGCCACCATCCCACGCATCTGCAGAACAACCACCGGCAGCAGATCATTCTCGCACCTCACCGCCAAGACGTGGAACACTCTTCCCATCCATCTGCATCAGACCAAGGACCTCCTTACCTTCAGGAGACACCTCAAGACTTGGCTGTTCAAGAAGTAGCAGCCCCCCTCAGCGTTTTGAGACCCTCACGGGTGAGTAGTGCGCTTTGCAAATACCCTGATTGATTACTCCTTTCAGTTGCATAGGGGGGGAAAGGACATTTCCGCAATATGTAACAATTTGGGAGATCAAAACAACATAAGCTATTCTGTCTCACATTCCACAACAGCTCTCACTGTTAAGGAGCACATAGCACCTTTTGAGAGCACCTGGAACGCAGGTTTAATCAAGGGGACTGGGACTCCCTTCAGATAACAAGCCAAATCTGCCACGGAGGCATTGCATGCCCTGTGTAAGGACAGCTGTTTGCAAACCATTGAATGGCTCACAGAAGTCTTGCATTCACTACCGCTAAGAAAGACCTCTTTCATGCCATTGAAACATTTGAACGAGAAGGGAAGCTCCCTCACCTCGTGTATGTAACTATCTCCCAGCCTTTCATATCTGCCCACTGGATTGTGTTTCAAACAGAATGTAAATTGAAGTGTTGAAATGGGCAGATTTAACACCCCAAGTATTAGCCATTCAGCAGATGGTATTTCAGCCACAGTAGAAGGCAACTTTTTTAACTTCTCAGTATTTAATATGATATATGTTGCTTCTTTCTTAACCATAATTTGTTGTTGTCGCGTTAAATTAAATGTTGAAAAAATCTCCCTTGTTCTCACGTGTTGCCAGGGAACGCAACCGCCTCTAAGTGTTTGTAGTGTCCAGCCTAATGGCTTAATGGATCTTAGCTGACTTTGTCTATGTTACAAAAATGCTACATTACTGTGTACTATGTCTATTGCAAAGGTCTCAATATCATTTAAAGTGTATAAACAGTCGGACCAGGTGTTAATCCCATTATCTACAACGGCTAATGATTTCTGTAAATTTTCCTGATCTATTTGCCTTAACCGGGCAGCCCCTTCTTGTTGTGAAAGCTTCCATATTTCATTATATGCCGCATATAAGAAGTGTTTTCTGCGTTGTCTTCCGGGGCTCAACAGAAAATCCTGTATATCTGTATTATTGGACAGGAGACTAAGATGTTCTTTGACAGCATCCAGTGAGGAGCCCTTCAACCATTGTTGGCACAGGTTTCTTACACTATACTTTGTCAATATACCCGAGTGTTCCCGGGACACATAGCGAGGGTCCGGCCTATGCATTCAAAACGCGTGTGACACCCATTGGCGTTTACAGGCCACAATAACCACCCACCAGGACGTGAAAAGGATGTGTTAAATGTTCCATTCTGGACCCATTCATTGAGCTTATCTTCAGACGCATTTATATAATTTTGCCATTTGTAAGATTTAGCAGGGGTGGGAAAACAGGGCGCATTCAGTTCCTTAATGTTTGCTAAGCCTAAACAACTTGTTTGTTTTACTGTTTCATTTAAAAATATCATTTGAACAGGAATCATGCATGCTCTAAATAAACTTTTTTCCCTCTTATTTGCCAATTTTTAGTCCCCCCACAAACATTTTACGTCAATCTTCTTCAACCAGTACTCATAGCCTTCCATGGCCAATTGGGAAACAAAGAAATCAGAATAAATCAATTTTGTGTCCGTCAATAAAACATGTTGACTTTCCATTTCTGGCAATTTCAAATAATATGACTCAGCATTTTTAACATTCTGCCCAGAAAAATATACAAACTTTTCAGTATACTTTTCAGAAATATTTATTATTATCAAGTGGTGAAGTCTGGCAGTGTTCCCATTGAGTGTATTTAAAAATAGTCTTTGGGGTACTTGCTCTGTGAATGAAATGATTTCCATAGTAATTATAAGAGGACATAACACCATAATTTCCTTTAGATTGGTACACATCTTCATTTTCAAATACTGAATAATACTGTAGATCCGACATCATAGCATCAACAGTGTTCACATCCCAATCATCAGAAACAGGTGTGATTACATCATTCATAGAAAGTTGGAATACATATGGTGTTTGAATAACCTCAGTAGGCCCATATATATTGAATAATACTTTATCCCAAACAATCCCATCAGGAATTGGTATGGCTGTAAGGTTCACTAGGGACAAGTCTCTGTGAATTTTGTCCTTTGAAAAATTTAATTTTAGGACCTCATCCACCAGTTCAGCTGTAGAGCGTTCAGGAAGGAAATAACCATGTATAAGAAAAAAGAAAACAATAACTAACCCAATCCAAAGGAGAAAGGCTAGTATAGTCAATAAGACCCATAGATAATTCCATGGACCAATGAAATAGTTAATTTTGAGCCAATGTATCAGCTTACGTGCTCTTGACAGTTATGTTGCAGTGAAGGCAGATGGGGCAGTGAAAGCGCCATTAACGTCAAAAAAATAACCGGAGTCAGTTTGTGCAAAAACTGAAGCTGTATTTTGAAGAGGAGAACTTGCAGAAGACTCCCTTGGTGGTTTGTGTAGAATTTGTATAAAATTGCTCATTATCACCAGTACTTATTGTAGAAGTAGTCCTCTAGGTCTGCTGTGCAGGATTGGCCACATGTGTAACTTGGCGATGGAGACAAAGAGATTTTACTTTAGAAACAGGCAGCGGTGGTAGAATAACAGTTCTGGTACCGTGTATTCCCAGGACTGGAACCGGTGCACGATAAGAAGGACCAAACTCCTTTTTCACAGCAATCTTTTCACGCACTAGATCTCCAAGTTTAGGAATCCAGCCAATAGATGTTACTGGTACATCCCTAATTCCAGAGGAGGCTGCATTGGCAGATGCGTTGTCATCACAGAACTTTTGTAAGTCCTGCAAGACATTGACACATTCATTTATGTCAACGGGTGTATCTGTCACCTCCAGGCCAGGGCCATCAAGATCTGGAACATACATTTGAGTTCCAAAAGGCATTCGTATGAGGTACACCCCCCCAGGGACCTTCTCAGCAGATTATTAAGTGTTCTTTATACTCCATATAGGTGTGTAAGCCAACTACGACCCGTGTCTAATACTCTAGTTGTTAAGGATTGTTTGAAATCTCGGTTTCTTCTCTCCACAACACTATTTCCCTTGGAATGAAATGGAGACGACTAATGCAGTTGGAACCCTAATGAAGCCATGGCATCCCTGTAAGTCCTTGAGGCAAAAGCAGGGCTCCGGTCCGAGTGGAAAGCCGCAACAGCATATGTGCCGATAAATACTTGCAAATGTTTAATAACAGGTTGAGCATCAACTGAGCGTTTGTGGCCAAACCCATAGAAATCTGGAGCATGAGTCAACAACGACTAGGATGTATTTGTATGCGCTATCTGGTATCAGGGAACCACAATGGTCCAAGTACACACATAGTAAGGGTTTGTTGGAAGTTAGGAGGGGTGTCTGCGGTGGTCGTTTGACGGTGGATCCTTTAATTTGCTGGCAGATGTCAAAACAAAGGACCTACTGCTTTGCCTGTTTGTAGAGACCTGGCCACCAATAGCGTAATTGTGATATTGAAATTGTAGCCGCCACACCAGCATGAGCAGAAGCAACTTCCTTATGCGCTGCTTTTATTAATTCAGGTCTTGGGTCTTTATTGGGACTCACTCGAACTCACACACCTGGTATTGTTACTTGTGCATCAAACATGCCTGCCATCCGGTAGGAATATTTAGCAGGATATGCTTTAGGTAAGGGTGTGCCATCAGCCGAAGCTTTCACGGCTGCCAGTGTTTCATCATCCACTTTCAGTTTAGACCAAGTCACTGCAGCAACAGAAGCAAGAGCTACTGCTGATTTGGCTGCCTCATCAGCCAAAGTGTTGCCCTCAACGTGAATTCAAACACGCTGATGTCCTAGTGTATGCACAACTTAGACATTGGGTAGTGTCTCTTTCAGCTCCATTACTTTTCCCCACAGAAGTCTGTGTTTAATGGTGTTGTCTTAAGTCGCGGCTCGTGCAACAGTGAAGGAGCAGGGCGCAGGGGAAGGGAGGAGGGTTTAACGGGGGGAGGTAGGGAGGAATATATATATATTTTTTTTTTAAACTTACCTGTGCCGCCACCTTCTGAACTGCGCTGCTCCTCTGCCTGCCTGCCCAGGATTGGCTGGGAGCACCCAGCCAGGGCCCTCCCAGGCAGACTGGGAGCCTGAGCAGGCTCTCTCAAGCCCGGCAACTGTGTCGAGAGCCTACTGCGCATGATTGTTTGGCCGACTCGAGCCGGCCGGCCAAAGATAAGTGCGTAGTGAGGGGAAGTGCTGAGCACTCCCCCTCATTGCTCCTCACCCCGTGGCCCCACCCCTTTTCCACAAAAACAATAATAAACAAAGTTTATTATTGTTTTGGTGGATAAGGTCTGCAGCTGTCGCTGCTGGCTGGGGGGGCGATGCTTCTCCGCCCTTAGTTAGGAGCAGTCCCTGGTTGTCTTTTGATACTCTGAACCCATTTTGGCGCCAGTAATGCAGATATTCATTGAAGGACTGGACACAATAGTACAAATCACAGACAATCAACGTCATCTGCTCAGGATCCGTATGTTCCAGTGCCATTACCAGAGCCTTGAGCTCTGCAAGAGCCTAGAGCCTGCATGTAGTAGTTTGTGGATGGAACTTGCCATCCTTCATGTATCCACTCACGACTGCACAAGCAGCATAGTATTGATGTTTGGTGCCTATTGCTGGTTGGACTGAACCATCAGTGTACAGGATTTTATAATATTATTCGATAGGCAATGTATTTGCTGGGACTGGATACTCAAGTTCATATTGTAAGAATTCTTGGGTTTGTAATTTGGAGTCAAAAACATAGTCAGCAACAGTGGCCATCAGAGACATTGCCCATTGGATCCAACGTGGATGTAGTGCTTTAGCGTTTGGAGCGCTGCCTTTGGTAACAGCCTGGAGGGCTGGAATTGGGGATACAACAATAATGCGCTTCCCCTGGGCCAGAGGTCTCTCTTTAAGGACCTCCATCTGAACAGCAGTGAGGATTTTCTCATTGGGAGCAAAGCTTTGTTCAGCTGTGGAGTATAAGTGTGATTTGTATGCAATTGGGATGGTCTCACTCTCATTGAATGCCACATAGGTGAAACCAATGGCCCCAGCAATTACTCTGATGACTAAGGGCCTGATTCTAACTTTGGAGGACGGTGTTAAACCGTCCCAAAAGTGGCGGATATACCACCTACCGTATTACGAGTCCATTATATCCTATGGAACTCGTAATACGGTAGGTGGTATATCCGCCACTTTTGGGACGGTTTAACACCGTCCTCCAAAGTTAGAATCAGGCCCTTATAAATGTTTTTATTGCTCCTTGTATGTAAATGTTTTGCTTCAAGCATGTCTTTTTGCAAAGCTCTTAGAATGCGTCTGTGTTCGACTGTCCAGAATTTGCTGGTAAAGTCAGGACGTATTAAGTCATATAGGGCCAGATGTAGCAAAGGTTAGCGACTCGCAAACGGGCAGAATCGCAATTTGCGACATTGCAAAATCGGAAATGGGATGCAAAAAGCCCATTTCCGACTCGCAAAAAGCGTTGGGACCCGTTTGCGAGTCGCATCCGTTGCGACCCCATTTTGCGACCCGCAAATAGCAAGTCGCAATTTGCGAGTCGCAAACCATATGCAATTGCAACTCGCAAATTGCGACTAGTCACAAAAAGCCCAGTTTGCATGTCCCATTTACCACTAACTCAGAGCAGGTGGTAACCATTACCAAAGTATAAAAGGGGACCCAGAAGCCATCTGGGTTACTCAAGATGGCGGAGATATACCTGATAGCAGTGAGGAGGAGAGTCTACGCAGCCCAGCAGAGGAGGAGGAGGGGCCACAGACAAGAGAAGATATATAGAACCAGGCAGACTCTTTTTCAGCAAACTGAAGAGGAGATCTATGACAAATACCGCCTTAGCAGCACAGCCATACTAGAATTAATAGATTTACTGAAACCACAGCTAGAACACCAGACTCTGCGTGGCTGCGCCATTCCTACGCATGTGCAAGTACTATGCTCACTGCACCTCTTAGCCTCAGGGAGCTATCAGGGGGTCATTGCTGTGGCAGCTGGGGTATCCCAAAGTGCAGTGTCAAGGTTCCTCCGGGCCTTCCTAGATGCCTTAGTCACGCACATGTCTCACTTCATATACTTACCAAGGAATGAGGTAGAAATGAACAGCACCAAGCTGGACTTTTACTGCATTGCCCACTTTCCCCATGTCATAGGGTGTGTAGATGGGACACACATTCAAATATGCCCCCCTGAAAATCTTGAACACATTTTCCGCAACAGAAAGTGTACCCACTCACTCAATATACAGGTTGTTTGTGATGCCCATTATGTCATCACCGACATTGTAGCTAAGTTTCCAGGCAGTACCCATGACTCATACATTTTTAGGCATAGTGGGATACATCAACGCCTGGAACGTGGGGAATTCGGAGACGGTTACCTCCTAAGTAGAGCCACAGACACTTGCAGACATACACACAGGTCACTGTGCACGACAATCTGGACTTCCTAACCGTGTACTTTTGTGCCCAACAGGTGACAGTGCATATGCTCTCAGGCCTTGGATCATGACTCCGTTTTTAACACCCAGCACTGAATCAGAGAGGCAATACAACAGTGCACATAAGAGGACCAGGAACCTGATAGAGCGCACCTTCGGACTCCTGAAGGCAAGATTCAGATGCCTCCACCGCAGTGGAGGTGCCCTCCAATACACCCCCATTACCGCATTCAAAATTGTGGTCGCATGCGCCATCCTCCACAACATAGCCACCCGACGTGGGCTACCTCTCACCCTGCAGACCCAGATCCGGATGATGAAGAGCAAGAACAACCACATCGCCATCATGGGGATCGGAGTATAGCTAATCAAGGCAGACTGAGACGGGACCACATTGCAACACAATATTTTGGACGGTACGTGTCAACTCCCACCATACTCACCTATTAACCAAAAACTCCATTTGTTAAGTGGAACAAAAATAACTGTTTAATTAGTGTAATTAAGAAACTATATACAAGTCGAAATTGTCCATGGGCAGGAAAATACCAACCAGTCATGTGGCACATTAACGCCATGTGCCACATTTAATGGTCCTGGGTGTTCTCTACGATCTTCTGCCCCTCCTGCCAGCCTGGCTGGTCCCTGCTGCTTCTGTGGTGCTCTGCCTACCACTCCTGAGCACCCTGCTGTCAGTGGCAGAGACACTGCTCACTGTTGAGCCCTCCTCACTGTCTTGGGGTGTTTCCCCTGTGGCCCTCGACATTTCCCGTGTCTCCATCAGTTCGATGATGTGGGTGAGACGTCCCAGGCCCCTAGCAACATCCCCAGTGAAATGGCCCATCTCTACTTGCAGCCCAACTGTCCTCCTCGACAGGCCTGTGGTATTCATGGCGAGCCTGCCGATGGATGTGGCCATCCTGTCCAGTCTGTGCATTATCTGCCGATCTCTGCGCCGCCCAGCCTCTGCCTGGGCCAGCAGTCCTCCCGCCAGTTCCCTAATGGCAAGGGCAAGGTCCCCAGTGTTCTGGCACATCATGTCCATACGTCTGTTGAGGTGCTGCATGCTGGCATGGTTGTTTCGCACAAAGCGGTGCAGCACACCACTAATTCTGCCCAAAGTTCTGTTCTGCAGGCGCTGACCACGCAGCAGATGTGCCTCACTGGTGGTTGGAGGAAGTATCCCGGATGCAGACTGCAGCCCAGATGGACTTGACCTGCGACGCCTGCGCAGCAGTGGCTGCCCTGTGCTCCCACCTGTGTCCTCCCTGCCTGTTGCTGGGGCAGCCTCTTGCGTAATTGTTGCAGCAGGTGTGGCTACTGCAGGGATGTTGCTGACCGTGCAGGTGGGGGTGCTGGCGGGTCCTGGGGTGTCCTCCTGGGCCTGGGTGCTTGGGGTGTTGGGGGTGTCTTGCTGGAGACCTGTGGGACATGGGGAACAGACTGTCAGTGTCTACTATCTATTGCACACTTCCTAATAAACATTTGCCTATGAACTGCCTACTTGACTACATTTCCCATAATGCATCATTCTGGCATTTTCTACCCTGAAATGGAGCTATATTGGTTGTGCATGCACCTGTGTACATGGTGGGTGGGGGTATGGCATTGATAGGGGTACAGGCATATCACATGGTACTCACCGGTTGATGTGCTGGGCTCTGAGGTGTCCAGGTCCCCAAATCCACACACTGCCTCCTGCTCCAATGTTTCTTCCACCCTTTCTTCCAGGGGTGTGGGTGGTGGCACAGACGATGGTCCCCCTCCTGTGCCTCTCATCTCCCGGAGCCTTTCAGCCACCCTCTCCTTGGTCCGGGAGCGGAGGTCATACCACCTCTTCTTGATGTCCTCGATTGTCCTGTGGCTCACCCCCAGGGAATTGATCTTATCCTGAATGTCCTGCCAGAGTTGTTTTTTTGTGGCCTCAGGAACATTGAGGGCTGCTCTCCCAAATAGCTCATCATAGTGCTGACAGCATTCCTCTGTCAGCACCTCCAGCTCCCTCTCAGAAAATTTGAGCTTCCTCTTTCTTGGGGTTCCCTCCATGGCAGCTGCTGTTTGTTCTGTGTGAAAACCGGCAGTTATAAAAGGGTGTGGTCCTCCCTCCTCCCAGGTGTATTTGTAAACTTCCTGGCTGTGATGTCATCATCATGTGCCAGGAAGTGTTTCCAGAGTGTTCTGGTGTGGTTTCTGGAGTGTTCTGCTGCACCTGTAAGCAATTTTCAGGGTAATCGCAATTTGCAACACCTACTCGCTAATTGCGAGTTCGTTTTTTGCACATTCGCAAAAAGCGACCTCGCAATCTGCGGACTCGCACACTGCGTTGCGAGTCCGGCTGCGAGTCGCAAATTCGGATCGTTTTTTTTTCTGGCATTACATATTGCGACTCGCATTTTGCGAGTCGCATCAACTCGCAAAATGCGAGTCGCAATTTTTATTTTTGCTACATCTGGCCCATAATGGTTTAATGCGTTGTGCATAATCTGGACTGTATGTTCTGTCAAAGTTTAAAAAGCCCAACACTGACTAGAGCTTTTTTATTGTATTTGGTGGTTGTAGTGCGCATATTTCTAAAAAATTGGGGCGCAAGGCTCTTGCCTTCATCTGACAGATCGTATCCCAAAAACAGCACACTTAGGGCCATATTTATACTTTTTGATGCAAAACTGCGCTAACGCAGTTTGGCGTCATAAATGTTTGTGCTGGCTAGCGCCATTTCTTAACACCACCAGTGCGTCAAATTTATACCTTGATGCTGGGTGGTGCGAAGAATAGGTTAGAGTAATTTTTCCTGACGCTAACCATATCGCCTTTTTGTAAGGCAAAATGACGTTAACGCAGGAAAAAATACTCTAATCCAGTTTTTGACATGGAAAAACATTGCAAAACAGATATGTGCCATTTTTCCCCGCAATATCGTCAAAAAACAACGCAAATGGAGCAAACAGTGCTAAGGAGCCCCAAAATGGATCCCAGATGCCAGGAGAGACCCCAGGGAGACCACAGACAACCAGGAACCAGCCAGGAGGACACAGACAAGACCCAGGGGAGACACAAGAAGAAGAGGAAGTGTCACTTCAGTGGAGAGGAGTATGAAATTCTGGTGAGAGAGGTGACGGAGCACCAGCATCAACTCTTCATCACCTCTAAATTGCCAATTGGAAGGAGAGAGGCAATTTGGCAACAGATTGTGGACAAGATTACCAGTGTGGCAGAGGTCTGGAGAACTGTCACTGAGTGCTAGACACGCTGGCATGACTAAGAGCGCAGGACAAAGGGAAAGATGGCAAGGAACAGGAAGGCAGCACTGCAGACCGGAGGTGGGAGTCCACCACTGCAAGAGGAGTTGGTCAAGATGGAGGATATGGTTGCAGCTGTCATCCCAGAGGAAATCGTCACTGGTATCGCAGGACAGGACAGGAAACAACACATTTTCAGAGGAAGTTGCATGGGGGACCAAAATGCCTAAATGTGGAAAGGGAAAAGGGGCACAGCACGGGACTCCCTGCACTGCCCATTCCAGGTGCATGGGCTGTGCAGGGGCATCCAGGGGCACAACGCAACACCAACAACCTTTGCTTGGGGGTACACCGCCATGCCAAGGCTGCTGGAAATGCTGAAGCAGACCAGGAGGGTAGGGTAGAACGTAAAACTGGTCTGGTGTCACAGGACAGCTGGTATTGACAGAATGTAAACTAGAGGTCAATGCCCAGTCTCAGGCCATTGGCTCAAGCAGCATTTACCATTGACAACAGTTGTCACTACTACCTGTGCTGTGTGCGCTGGTCAATTAGGAAATGGCAGTTAGGTGCACACAAACACTCAAAATGAGGGTTCAGTATGACTACGTGATCAATCCCCATCAATCCCTATCCAAGAGCAAACATCAAGAGAAACTACCAATGGTAACACCTGTATTGTCTCATGGAAATGCCATACATGGTGTGGTGCTAAGTCTCAGCACCGCATAGGTTTATGTGAAAAATGATAGAGTGGGACAGGGCCATATTGTTATGTGTGGTGCTGTGGCATCACCACACCAATAATAATTGCAAGGCCTCAGCATGCTAATGGAAGCAGAGGGAGGGTTGATGAGGAAAAGAAGGTGGCAAGCCACAATTTGGACAGAACCCACACCTAGAAGATGTGACGCAGACAATTGCCCAAACTGCCCACACTACATGTGACATGCAGGTGGGGCATAGGGCTGAGAGACTGCAAACATTAATGACAGGAACAATGCATGGGAACCAACATGACAATGTACCACCAATAGAAAGTTAGTGACGTCACATTACAACATGCACAATACAGACACAATAATTGTACAATATCTCATCGAAGAGGACGATGGCTCTCCTGCAGATCTGTCTGTCCTGGTCTACCCTGGTGACCTGGATGACTAGCTGACAACCATCAGCCAGGAAACCCTCCAATATGTCCTGGGAACCATCCTGATACCACCTCCAGTCGCAAGGAGAAGCATACATGTAGCAGCCATCCCAGAGGACCCATCACCCACCCCAATAGTACGACCTGCCAGCTCAAACACAGCTGAGGACTCTGATGACACAGGGACCACCTTTGAGAGGACAGTAGTGGGAGTACAGCGGGAGCTGGTCAAGGAGGTGCAGATGGGGATGCAAACTATGGCAGCCAGCCTTGAGGGGATGAGCTTATACATGATGATGTCTGCAGAACAGGCAGCAGCCGTACAAGTCACACAATCCCTACTGCAAGGAGTCCAACAGTGTGTGAGGGACCTAACCACTACCTAACCACTGCTGTGATGGAGTTGCCACAACACCTGCCCTCCCAGTCTTGCTGCTGCTTGCATGACAACGAGCTGGAACTGGCCTCCCTCAGGGCAGATATGGCTGCCTACCACAGGGATGTTGCTGCCATACTCAATAATCAGCAGCTCCTCATTGCTGCAGTTATGCTGTATATAGTTCCACAGATGTGTGTTGCCCCCTCAAACCCACCAGCACCACTATCAAGGGCAGAGGAGATGGCACACACATCAGAGGATGAAGATGTGGAACAGATCATCTTCACACGGTAGCACCAGCCCATGCCACATGGGCAGTGATTTTCCTTTGTCCTGTACTTGACAACATGCCAGTGTTGCTACAGTTGGTGACATGCACTCTTCACCAACACACTGTTAACCTTTCCACTATGGACTGCAATCGTCTCTCACTACTCCATTGGCAATTAATGTTCCTCTGCACTGAACGACACTTCATTTCAGCATGTCCAATGACATGTCCCTCAACCATGCACCTGTGTTGCGTCACAATAGAATGCTTTACACTAATGGGGTCACAGACCGTGAATATGTAAATATTGCTCTACAGCACTTTTAAATAAACAGCACCTACAAACCCACTTTGTCTCTGTGTGATGTGACACATCTACTTTGCTGGAGATTTGTGATGCATGTAACATGTCTATGGTCACCGAGTGTCAATACCAGAGTGCAGAAATAATGTGGGCAGATATCTACGCACAAGGGCCCTGATTTATACTTATTTTGTGCTGCATTAGCGTCATTTTTTAGGCAAAAACGGTGCAAACGTACAAAATATCATTGTATTTTGTAAGTTTGCGCTGCTTCTGTGACAAAAAATTACGCAAATGAAGCGCAAAATAAATATAAATCGGGGCCAAGGTATCTACAAGATGAAAGTCAATGCTGGCCACATCCCCTACAAGCAAGTCACTGTGTATGTGACATGTGCTTTAAAGCATACATGCCTCACCCACATTATACAGCAGGAATGGCTGTGTAAGAGTGTTTGGCCAATTGCGTTAGCTGGGTGTACAAGTAAAACACATTGGCGTGAAATTTGTATACTTGACCTCTTCTGAAATTGGCACTACTCAGTTTAGCAGTGTTGACATGAACTTCAGGGTGCAGGCAGACGTTCTACAGTGCCCAACATCACGACACAGGATCAAAACAATTACAGTTTAAAAAGCACACCTACCTGTCCAATAAATGGGAATCATAGTCATGTTGAGAGGTGGGTGCAATGGATGGCAGGTGCTTTGAGATTTAGATTTGTTGTAGCTGCCAATGTGACAGCTCAGTTGGAAGTGGGAATTAACATGGCATGAGAGGGATGTGGATGCAGGACAGAATTCACAGGCCAAGAGACAAGAGACAACTGGCACTGTACACTCATGCAAAGACCCTGATCCCCAAGCATATGACACATGCAGTAAGGAAGTACCTACATCTTTAATAACTGTACGAAACAGAACTTAAAAATATGTAACAGACCTATACTAACCTAATCTATCCTAACTATACATTACCCACAACTGGCCCTAACCACCCCATGCTAAGCTTACCTACCACACTTAAGAACATACTATAAACATTTGCCCCCCACTCCCCTCATATGACAAGGCACATGTAGGACAACATATACTAACCTAAACATATACTACCTAATACTAAACAATTACATATATATATATTTTTAAATACACAACAGCCCCAACATTAACCCCCACCCACCCACCCACAAACTAACATGTATTAATATGAAACCCCCAAACCTACTTATCCTCTCTAAACAACTGCCCTACTCTAACCTATCACTAAAACCCTTAGACCCACTACAAAATAGGATGAGGAGGGAACTGAATTAGGGGTGATGGGTGGCAAGCGTTCACAGGTTTGCCCTCCTCAGTGTCTTATTATTTGCCTTCAGCCTCTGGGTATTTTTGTCCACATCCTTCTGTATTGTGTCTAGTTTTTTTAACACTTTCCTCCTGTCCCTCTGGAGCTCAGCAATTGCGGTCATGTCCATAGCAGCAAGTGTGGTGGTCTGTGTTGTAGACGTTGATGGTGCAGCAGGTGTGCTGGTCGGTATTGCAGATATTGATGGTGCAGCAGGTATGGTGGTCGATGGTGCAAAGGTTGACAGTGCAGCAGGTGGGGCAGATGTGAGGGTGGTGGCTGTGGTACTGGGTGCAGTTGCGGTGGTGGTTACCACCTTTGTGGCCAATGCCAGTCCCCCTTGACTGAAAGCCCTCCATCCTCCTGTGGCTCGCTATCTCTGATAGCGTCTTGTCATCCTTCAGTACCCAGACTTGACATCCAAGATGTGTCTGTATCTCACTGCCCGCTTCTGGAAAGCCCTGATCTCCACTACATCCATGTTGGCAGCTGTAAAAATGAGACAGGCAACCATCAGTGTCATCATTGTGTGATGCATGTACAGCTGATAATCTGACACTCTGCCTCAATTTGCACATGTAGTCCAAATCACAGTCCAGATGATACAATGTCCCTGATGAATGTAATGGCAACGCTCCCTACCTATCATGTATTTTGCACCACAGCAAAACACAACAAGAGTTGGACCAAGTAAAGTGATCTGTGCATTGATGTAGTGCAATGTGTCACAATGCAAAGGCAGCAACTACTTCATATGGGCTCGGCCGACTAATCTTCATCATCTGAGTCAACTTCAAGGGGCCCAATACCAGTGATTTGTAGGTGTAATTGGCAGGATGGTATGCAGTTGCTAATCATAAAGGGTCAGTGTTGTTTGGGACACATGCATGCTTGAATGAGATGACTGTCATCTACACTGTGACCATCACATCTACCAACATATATGTTGTTCCCCTACCCCGTGCCTCAGGGGGGGTGGACATGCAATACATCATCACAGCTGTCGAGGACAACCACAAAGGCATGTCCACTTGTACATGGATTTACTGAGTGGAGCACAGGTGAGGAGGGCTACCACCTAGGAATAAGGTATCCATAGGTCATTCACATCTACATTCATGTGTCCAGTTGTGGACAGCCATCAACACCTGATCTGCCAACACAATTCACAAAACACCCACATTAATGCCAGCACACATCTGGCCTTGATCTGCATGCACGCCTATTGCATACCACATAAGTGTCACGTAAATGGAGTACAACTTATGGGGCTTAATGCTGGGGGACAATTACCCATACTGTCCTACATGTACATTAGAATACAGGAATGTGCAATTTTGTGTGTAAAACTGATGCATCACTGGGTTGTGAGAATGAGGGTAGGACCCAGTCACAATAACTGATACTGGAGCACTTCCAAGTCACAAGTGGTCCTACATGTGAATAGTATTCACCTTGTTCACAAGCTGCTTCCTATTGCACAGCACAAGACTCCCAAGATATGCCTCTCTGCCTGTGAATGTCTAACCCTTGCACGGAACACTATGTCAACATCCAGTCAAGTGATACATCAGATCACGTGCCAGCTCATCATATCTTGCAATGAGTGCAACACACAAGAGTCACTCACAGAACAGCTGCAGTCACTACACAGGACAGACATTATCACACTTACAGGATACGTCTGTGTCCTGAAATCGAGCCACTTCCACGATGGTATAGGGGGCAGGTCCACCTGTAAGACATGGAAAGGAAATATATGCTCACTGTCAGATCACTATACAAACGTGTGGACAACATATCACAGTGTGTAACATTTTACATGAGTGAGCTGGTGATCCTGCATGTAGACACTCCACCAGACATACCACTGCAAACTCACATTGACACTGACACTCCAGTGAGTGACAGACACACATCTTCACACATGCACTGGGACTAACAATCATGTGGTGCTAAACCTGACTACAAACATTTGTGGATAATCCATTTCAGATGGTACTCCATGTCATGATTTGTATTTGGGTGACAATTTCAATGGCACTTCCGTGGTGCACTGCAATACTAGTGACTCAGGTATTGTGGCTTGTGCATCAAGGGACACTGAGTTACCGTGTGATGGACATGTGGCTCCATTTTCAGTCTGCAATTATCATGCATTCACTGGTCAATGACAGATGTGGCACAGTTGTATGTAAGTAACAAGTGCCCATTGGCAGTGTTCCCCAAGCCGTGTATGCTCCCTTTTCTAACATAATGGCAGGGCTCATGTGTGTGTAAAGATAACAATGTAGCACTAAACATAGATTGGTCACTTTGCTGTCCTGATACAGTGAAATGTGATATGCTGAGAGTGTCTTACCTGATCATCATTGACAGAATGCATGGGCACAGGTGTTGTCATTGCACTTGAAATGTGTGACTAAGGGCCACATGTACGAAGATCAGGTTTTGTGAGTCACACATTGCGAGACTTAGCAACTCGCACTTTGAGAGCAGGATAATCAGAGGTACAACACTGTCAATGACACTGATTGCAAATCACAAATGAGGTAGCAACTGTGATACCTCATGAAATTTTATGAGGTAGGTCTCATTTTGCAAACCCCTTGGGAATGGCGGCACTCACAGGGATGCTGGCCTGCTTGGCTCATCAGACCACCATGCCTGTGACTGCTTTTAAATAGAGATGTATATATTTTTTTTAAACACAGCCTTATTTCATCAAGGGTTAATCAGAAAGCATGTCAAAAACCAATATTATAACTTTTTTTTTTTCAAAGCAGACAGTGGTCTGGGGGAGCACTGCCAGCTCTGACACAATTTTTGGGCATGCATCCACAAAGGGGAAGGGCTCCTATAGGGACCCCTCCCCTTTTGCAAAAGGGTTAACACCAACTTGAAACTGGTGGTAACTGCAATTGTTTAGTGACAGCATTCCTGGTCACCAAACAATCAATCAGTGGACTGTGACTCGCTAATAGGAAGGGAACGCCCCTTCCTAGATGCCACTAGCAAACCCTGTTTTGTGGTTCGGCAATGTGATTGCAGAATGCCAAAATTGGGTATGTGTATTGGATTAAACATTTCTTCTTGACGTAAACAAACAAAATCTGAAAACTAGGTAGTTTGTGACAATTTAAAATAGCTTGGTACATGTGGCCCTAAGTGATAGTCGTACATGACTCAACAGACCTCAGGACTGCATTGTTAACATGTATAGACATGTGGACTAAATCTCAGTACTGGGACACTAACAGTTTGTTCTGCTTGCATTCAACATGGCCACAAACATTGCATGCAGCATGACAAGACATCTGCTACTGTAACCTGGGAGCATTCTACTGTACACATTTGTCAATGTGATACTCACCAACAGGACCACCGATCACCCCACCCAGGTGGTCCAGCAGATCCTGCTCTCTGGCCACCAGGTCAGCCCAGTGATGCTTCAGCTGTTGCATATTCCTGCTTGTGTGGTATACTCTTTTGAGGTAGTAGAGCATCTTGCCCCACTGCAGCCACCTTGCCTCTGTGTGATACCCCTGTATCATCCTCCCACCCATATCCAGCATCAATGGAAGGAAGTGGCACACCAGCCACACAAAGCCCCTAAGCTCCTCCTCCCCCATGCGAGTTAGCCTCACCCTTCCCGACATGTCCTTGCACAATAAAGCAAAACAGGAAATGTATAAAAAAAGAGGAAGAAAAAGTAAAAACAAGGAAACTTACAGCCCAAACCTAAGAACCCCAACTAATCTAACCCCCAGACAGATACCCAACAGTACAAATACAATCCAAAAGACACTAAACTACACAAAAGCACATACACAGGTACAATCAACAAACAATTAACAAACAGAATACACAAAAGACACAAGAGAGACACCACAAGATACAAGAAATGTAATCCAGACACCAGCAACACTGAGACACAGCCACAAAGACAAGAAAAAGCACAGACTGTAAAGTGAAAGTGAAATTACATCCACTGTACCATGCCTGTAAACAGGATTTCCTATTACATCACTTCCTGTCCCCTTTGCGGACCGCTTTCCGTCATGCATGTATTGTTTTGACGCATACGATGTTTGCGTAAATATTTTTGACACATAACTTACATGTGCGGCATAATGCCACACATTACCTGTAGACTTCAATTTCAGTGGATATCCGCATGCGTTTGGCGCGCAGATGGACTTAACGCTGCGTACATTTTTTTACTCAAACTGTGATTGCATGATTTTCAAATATTTAACATGCATGCACCCTGTATCAACATGAAGATAGAATGGTATGGCCTGCAGTGTGTGGTACAGTGGTTGGCCACATGTGGTAGAGCATGCAACTGTGTGTTATGTGTGTGAATGATCTGTAACAACGATATGTGTGTTTCTGAAGGAATGGCATGCAATACATTGGACGTAATGCTCACGTATGAATGTGTTTCAAATGGGTATCTACATCAGATTCAGATGGCAATCAGTGATCTACAACAGTCATGATATGTGTTTGTAATATGTGTTGACTCATGTGATGTGTGTAGTTGTTTGACTTTGGGGACATTACATTTCACATGACAAACACAACTCAGGGATGATTGAGGATGGCTGATGGGTGCTAGGTCGGATATGTTACACCTCATATGTCATTAATTGTTGGTTACGACTTCATGGTGACTTGTGTGTGAACTTCCCATATGTCGGCCATGTTTACATGTTTGGTACGTACTGTGTTTGAGACACTGTGCCTTAATTTCACCAATAAAATGTTTGGTACATGTCAGTTTGACTCGTAACAATTACCTATTTTACTTATGTTGCTGTGGTGGACCTGCTGCCCTGGCTGCATGTGTCAACATATTTTCAGATGTGCATTCCACAGAACTGTCCAGTTCAAGTGTGTGGGCATGTGTACCCTGTGTCAGGATTGGGCTCCATGGTGTTATGGTTTCGCAAGGGTCTAGTCAGGACTCTGTTAGGGGTCCCCCTGGAGTTCACAGAGTATCTCACAAGGAAGTAGTGTACCAAAGCAGAAGAGCAGCTAAAGGCATACAAGGGGAAAGGCCAGCTATGGTAAGGCAGAGAAAACAGAAATGTGAAGGCAGAGCAACCTTAGTGTGAACAAATATGGAACAGGTCAGTAATGGACATACACACTGGGGTTATCACTAAGATTGTACACAGGGTAGGGCTCAGAACTTTCCACAGCAACAGGGAACGTCAGTGCCTCTGTGCAGATTAATCTTACAGATAGTCACCCCGCAAGCCCCATGGAAAGGAGGCAGCAGAAGTGATTCTGTGTCTGGACCCTTAGGGCACAAACAAGGATTGTACTTACATACACAAGACTAGCCCTTGTGGGTCCAGCTGGAGACATAGTGGCAATTCCTGGAATTAGGCCATAGCATACTGTCACTCTTAGGCACTAATGACTACATGCAACACTAGACAAAGGATGGGGGATGGATTTGCCTCCTCGAAACCAGGTGCCAGCCCAAATATAAAGGTAAACACTTCTAGACAGGTGAGGACTGATAGGACACTTACCAGACACGATAACTCAAGAGGAAACAGAAAGCGAGGGAACCAACTAGGAGGCAAAGTCAGGCACAGGAAACAGGCTCAGGTTTACGCAAAGGCTGGAACAGGTCTGGGAAACAGAAAGCAGGCTCTGGCAGAACAAACATGGACAAGGCTGAGAAACAGGGAGCAGACTCTGACTGGAACAAGCAGGAACAGGACTGGGTAATCAGAGATCCGTTCAGGGTGAATCAGGACTGTAACACAATCCAACTAGGGGTCAGGAACTCAAAAGAATCATACTTCAATGCACGACGAGGAGCTTGAGGGAATGGCAGCTCCTAAGCAGTTCCATGCAGTAGCAAGGCCAGGGCAGAGTCACATGGCTGGGCTGCACAAGAGAGGTCACAGGTGTGTGCAGTTTCAGTCTCTCACAAGTCCTTGAGGAGAGAATCCAGTATCAAGGGACAACCAGACCTTTCCCAAAGGAAGCAATGGACAAAAGATTACAGGTCTTACCGACTACCAGGCAGTGCTTTATGGGACCTGAAGTCCATGCAAACTAATGTAGTTCTTCTATAGCATGCCATATGGAAAAGGGAAGCAAACAGGAGTCAGAAAGGGACTTTAGGTGAGTGTTAATGATGATTTCAAGGGGACAGATATTATTTACAGTGCCTCTAGAGATGGGAGGGCAGAGACATAACACATGGCAGTGGCAGGACTTATTTCCAGGGATGGACTGCACAGGGCAGGTGTTGTGAACATTGCTTGTCATACCAGGGACACTCATGCTATCCATTTTCAGAAATGATGCTCCCCTTGTCACACACGCTCCTTGCAGAGATAGCAAATGTCACACTAACTAATGTCAGGGGTCTGTTCATACATTCCTGTTTCCACTGATAGTTCACATCCACTGCCTCATGTATGGGGTACTTATTTACCTTATGATTGGAGATGTCATAGTTGTGTGTCATGTGCTACAGTAGATCATGTTGGCAATGTGGATGTGTGTCATATTATGTGGTCCATTGATTTTGTCCTTCTAAGTGAAATTCAAAAGCTTAGTCTTTTTTATATGTGTGTGATGTTTGCTGTACAGTCATACACACCACATGTGATGTTGCATCAGACATACTCAGATTTGTCTTTTTAACATGCTCCCTGAGATAAGACTCACATTCCTAAAGAACATGTGATGGAGAAAGAAGAAACCAGAGCAGGATTGTGTGATCAAGTAAGTTGTTTATTTACATATCATAACAAGGTGTGAAGAGTGGCTATTGGTTGAAAAAATGTGGATCAATTAGCTGTCTGCAGCACATTCCTGCAGCTGTGTTTTGCTGTTCCCTCTCATTTTCCCTGGCACCATCCTCCTCCTCCTCCTCCTCCTCCTCCTAAGGCAGTTCTTGCTCTGGCTCATATAGAGGGATGTTCCTCCTCACACAAATGTTGTGCAGGATAGCACATGTAAGTATGAGTTTGCAAACCATGTGTGGGGCATATAGGAGGCTGCCTCCTGTGATGTCCAGGCACCTGAATCTGGACTTCAGGATGCCAAACTTCATTTCTACAATGGTGTGTGTCCTCCGATGTGCCTCATTATAGGCACGCTCTGCTGCTGTGCTTAGGTTGGGGAATGGGGTCATGACTCATGGCTGGATCCGGTAACCCTGATCCACTGCAAAAGATAATAGGATTGAGTATTATGTTAGTGCTTGTAACAGGAATGTCATGTAGCATGGTTATTGATATCTTGCGTTGTCTGTGATTCATATGTATTTGTGGTATTGTGTGAGATCCTGGGCTTCTGTGAGGTTTTTTCTGCAGTGGGTTGTTTGACTTGACAACTTGTGTTTGGCTCATTGACTTGGCATCTATGATTTTGTTTCCAAACTGCTGATCAGTATGTATGTACCATGAGTTGTGTAGTGTCCAACATGTTTTAGTGTGCTTTCACTGGAGGGGACATGATACTTCCACACACACAATAGATTCTAATGTGGTGGTAACATGGTTGCACTACATGGCCTGGACATCCCATCCAATCAGGCATATGTCATTGCTGATGAAATGCAACAGTGAGGCCCTTTGATTTGGCTTGGTGACAATGATAATACATCATCATAAGACTTGGTTCTAGGCAAACCTTTATTGTTCCCTCTGCTAGTGGCTCATGTGCAACCGTGCACCTATTGTACCAAACTTACTCCAGGTAACCTGGCTAACTGCCTTGGGAAGGTGTATGTATCTGTGCAGGAAAGGCCATCTCCCTATACATATGTTATTTTGATGGACATTTGCTCTTTCAGTGTGTGCAGCAGTATGCAGTTTGCATTAGTGGCACATCAATATATGTTCATAGCACAGTCTACTTCCTTATTGCTACCTGGCAAGGGCACCCCAGGAGTGATGTATGATGTTGGGTCTGCCTCAGCATTTCTGTGTCACCTACATGTGAATCAGAATCATCATGCTATGTGTCTCATGGTGCTAGACCTGCAGCAACACACATTGCACACCCCTTCCACGCTACATACTGCTTGGGAGGGTGTCGGATTGACTATGTGGCCTAATGTAGTTGTAAATGGTTCAGCTTCCAAGTTGTACTTCCAGTGCAGGCCATGTCATTTTCACTGTGTGCTTTGACATTGGTCCCTTGTAGCTCTAGAGTGGCAGCTAATGTTTGTGGCAGCCGTCATTTGTCCATAGTTGTATATCCCATTGTGTCAGGGTGTACAACATAACTACCTGTGTCACTCCTCAGTGTCATCCTGCCCACGTGTCAATGTAGTGATGTATGTTTTGTGTGTCCTACAGGGTTGCTGTGCTGTGTGTATATTACTAGGTTTATGGATTTACCGACATTAGGCCATTGCCATATTGTCCATCCTGGAAGTGCTGATTGTTCGTGCTGTGGTGGAATATGAAGGAATCATGTACACTCCCAGGATACTTGGCCAAGATGTTGGTGAACAATCCCTGGTGGTCAACTATGGCCTGCACATTGATGGAGTGCATATGCTTTTTGTTATGGAATAGATGTTCTGTTGCTGCAGGTGGTACGATCCGGACATGGGTGCAGTCAGTTGCACCAAGCACATGCAGGAAGTGATGGAGTTGATAAAACCCTTGTTTTATCTCCTGCTGCTTCTGCTGGGTGTTGGGGAAGCTGATGTGGAGGGGTGTGAGGGAGATTATGGCATCTATGACCTTGGGCAGGAAGGCAGAGAATGAGGGCTGTGATACCCCAGCGACCAGGGCACCTGTTGTTTGGAAGGAGCCATGTGGCAACATATGCAGGACAGCTAGCAGCTTGGTCACCAGTGGTATATTGTGTGGTGTCTGCAGGCTAGCTGTTCTTTGTGGCTCAATTTGGCACAGCAGCTGCTGTATGTCTTCCCAGTTCAATCTATACCTCCGGATGATGTCCTGTGACCTGAGGCCATGGAGGGTTGTCCTGTTCCTGAAGACCCTCTCCTGCCTTCGGCATTGCCTTTGGGGGCCACTTTGGGGTGGTGGTGGCTGCTGCTACTGGCCCTGTGCTCGGCGTCGTCTTGCAAGCTGCATCAGTAGCGCCTCCATGTTGTCCTGTTGGGCTGTGTTGTGGCTTGTGTGTGGTTTCCTTAGGTAGTGGTGTGTTTGCCTCATTTTAACGCCTGCTCTGACCCAGGCATTACATTTTGACGCAAATCAGGTTTAGCATCATTTTTCAGGTCCCCCTCCCACCCGTTTATCATTTTTGCCCTGTTGGATAAATATGGCGCTAAGGTGTTTGAGTCACTTTTTGGACGGGAACGCCTACCTTGCATCTCATTGACGCAAGGTGGTTTCACGCATCCTTAAAATGATGCTGACTTCATATTTTTGATGCTAGATGGGTCTAGCGTCAAAATATAAATATGGAGTTAAGTTTGCACTGGATTTGCATTTAAGAAAATGACGCAAATCCGGTGCAAACAAAGTATAAATATGGGCCTAAGGAACACAATTTTTGTTTTTTGAAGTTGAATTTATAGCCGATTTTGTCACATCCTACGACAGTCCGGGCTACCCACCTTAAATGGTGCATGAGGTCGTGATATGTGAGATAGATGTCATACACATATGACAGCACCTCAGGGTCTATATCGTGTAAGATAGATGTAACACGAGCTGGGAACAGACCTGGACTGTTCTTGTCGCCTTGCATGAGTCGCCAGAGTTTTTTCTGAGAGCCAAGGGTGCCAAAAACTGTGAAGTCCCTACTCTCAGGCACTATGTTTTGGCAGAAGAACCTGTTGGCCATATCCAGGGTCGTTTTGAATTTTCTCTGCACAATGTCGTTTATCAGAGCTATGCTATGTGCATTTTGTATAGCAAATGTCTTTGTATGACTATTTAAATGTCTATAGTCTAAGACTATTCTATATGAGTAGTTGGGTTTAGCGATAAGAAATAATGGATTATTCATTGATGAGTCTGAGGATTCAATGACACCTAATTGGTTGAGGATTTCCCTCACAGGTGCTTTTGTATCATACTTTATTCGATATTGTGGTTGAGGTTGGGATTTTATTGGTATTACGTGGTAGGGGGAATATTTGTCCCACCCTACATTATTGCGATATAACGCAGGTGCTTGTGCCACTGCCCAATCAATGGTGTACATTTCAACAGGCTTTCTGGGAACAAGGAGCGAGAAGGATTTTTCAATAACATCCTCTCCGTAAAGGAGACTGCAGTAAATTCTGGCAGCCAATCTTTTTCAGCCAGTAGAATAACATAAATAGAAATGACGCAGTCCCAAAATATGGCATCTGTAATGCGTTCAATGTCTTTTTCTAACTGAATAGTTACTTTATACACCCTATTGGGTGTGGATACACTCATGCCCTCAGTCTCAACTTGCAAGAAGTCATTAGTTGCTTTCACCTCCAAATGCTCTTGAAGATCCTGGCAAACTATTGTGACCTCTGCCGCACTGTCAAGCAGTGCCAGTGCCCACTTCCTGTTCTTGAGTAAAGCCCTCTTCTTGAGTGGCATGTCTGAGTGTAACTGCTGCCACTTTTTTCTTTTTAAATTGGGGTTTTTGTTGGAGAAGTTTCTCTTCTTTTTTAACTGAAACTTCAGACAAGCGTTCTGAGTCCTTTCTCGGTTTCACATATTCAGTTCGCTGCTCTGACTGCCCACCTCTAGCACTGCATTTTTCTGGTAGTCCTGTAAGGAACAAGATTGGTGTATCAGTATATTGATATCTTTCAGGCGTTTTTATATTATCCTTATTTCTAAGGTTATACCTGTTTTCTGGGGTCTCTGCATGCAGTGATTCTCCTCTTTCTTTTTTTGGTGTTTGTTGTTTTTTATCCCAGCGTTTTTTAGAACCATCAGGTGCTTGCTTGGTAGTGTCTTTGTTAGCTCTACCTTGAAATTGTGATTTAATCGGTCTGGCCCCCAGACTATCTCAACCAATACAAGAATAGGTATTTGCAATAATCTTAGGCAGCTAACGTTCTTGATCCTTTTCAGGAATGTCCCGGAGCTGCATGCGCACTGCTAGTGCAATGGCTCCTCCTTTAAGGTTACTTAATATAATTGAAGATACTGTGGCTAAATTCCCCTTTAATTGCATCCCCAAATCCAGGGCCGGGGTAGCCCTGTATTCATCTTGAATTTGTTTTACCACCTTCGGAAGATTGGCAGGTGTCAGTGTACCGTGTGCGGTGCTATAGAGCATGCCAAATACCGTGCCCCATGTATTGCAGTTATCAACTGTGGGGACCATCCCGAATGGCAAGCACATATTGAGAATTCTATGTTTATCTTGAGGTCCCATATTGGGGAAAACTGCTTCCAGCGCATTTATTTTTAAGCTAACCAAAACGGAATTTCCTCCCGCTTGGTGGGTACCTTGCCAGGGCCATCATTGCTCAGAGGACCTAACCTAAAGTGTAATATTGTATGTGGTAGGGCACCATCAAGCCAGTTATTATGGTCTTGATAAGATAAAGCGGGTACCTTACTTATGATCGAATGTACAGTAGCCGGGTTAATGCCTGTCGTAACTGCATGTGGTTGCACTGGGGCTGCATGCGCTGGGTTAGTATTTTTTGCATAACAAACTGTACTAACAGTCTATATACTGTTGTGAGCTCCATATATAGGTGGTAAACCTCAGCTGCTTCTAAGGTTGCTGCATCAGGGTGTGGTGTATATGTGGCCAATAAAGGCCAGGTCGGTCCATCATTGCTCAGAGGACCTAGCCTAACGTGTAATATTGTATGTGGTAGGGCGCCATCAAGCCAGTTATTATGGTCTTGATAAGATAAAGGTATTTCTAAATATGCATAAACTCTGTATTGTGCAGGTATGTTTGCAGGTGTGCGGTAGTGAAATGTTTTTGTGTTCCCATCAGCTGCTGGAAAGGTGATCCAAGAATAAAAAAAAAATCTGCACGGTAGGCCTGATGTGCTTCAACAACAAATGTGACCAGACGCCCTTGGGCCGTTAGGCCATTTGCCAATAAATGTGCAGCGAGGGGAGGTTGCATATTTACTGCAATTTCTACCCATTGTGGGTTCGCCATATAAATGGTAGATATGTGTTCAGAGATAGGGACACCAACTGGGGATTGGTCCTTTTAAGGTTCAAGCTTGAACAACCTACAGCTCAAGACAGGTACTATGTATTTAGCTGAGGAGGAGATCCTCAATACCACAGATGTCTCTGTATATAGTGCAGAGGTGTCTTTAGCCTTTAATGAGACAGAGATACTTAGGAGGATCTGAAAATGAGTGCCTAACCAAACGTTGGTGGCGCCATGTCGGGTTGGTTCTCATTATGCTAATGAGGCTGCTGGATGTGGGTGGCAGGATCATCTGGATTGTGGGTACTAAGTATGATTCCATACCACGACACCTACCACCTACCGGATTTTCCAGTTAACTAGCAGAGACTCATCTCACACTGAGATGATTGTGGCAACCGGGCGCATGACAACAAAGACTCCTCAGGGGAATCGTGGTCAATCAGATCTCATCCCTTTCACTCAGTTACCAGAGTCTCATATTGGCAAAGACAACAGAGGCAGAGTATAGTTCAATAAGGATTTATTGAAGTAACTGTGTCTTAGATAACTAGGATGATAAAACACAATAAAAAAAGCAGGTAGCTAAAACAGTAAAAAACAAAAAACAGTCCTACCATACTGTCACTAGGAGTGAGTTACATTTCACCTACCTACTCTACGTGTGAGCACAGCGTAATAAACCTAATCTGCCCTTCAGGTTTCCCCCTGGGAGTACATCATCCTTCATACCTGGAGAAAGAAGCCTGTAGTCTAGAGAGACACCGTCCCCATGTGGATCAGGGGTTTGACGGTCAAGGTAAGTAGCTGTAGCAAAACAATCGCATACAGTTGGGGTCATCTGGCTGGAATCTCCCTTTAACGTGTCTGGGACAAAGGGATGTTTTTATAATAAAAGAACTGATATTCTAAGAAATGGTCCCCACGTATGAGTGTGTGATTTTCTGTGAATGTTGAAGACACAGCATACCATGTTTGTCAGCAACCCTATCTGACTGTAGTATTGGAGAAAGCACAAAGTGAAATAAATGTTCTACTAAGAACGTGATGCTGTCCTAAATGAAAAAACAGTGAGACAGAGAAAATAAAACAGCACCGCAAATATGGCTATTGCTGGAAAAATAAAGCAATTCTGAATAAAATGTAACTGGGTTAAAGTGCACAGTGGCAGGCCTAGTTAGCTTAAACATCGTGTCTAAAATATGGCTAAAATAGCTATACAACAACTGTCTCTTGCCTCCAGGGTTTGCCTGACGGTGACAGACAGTAAAAACTGGCTGACTGCCCATCCTAATTTGGCAGATTGACATATAGCTCAACATCCTAGCTATCAATCTATCTATCTATCTATCTATCTATCTATCTATCTATCTATCTATCTATCTATCTATCTATCTATCTATCCATCTATCTATTTCTCATATAACACATCTCTCTTTGATATTCCTGGCTATCTTTGGCTATCTATTTCTCATATAACACATACTCTTTGGCATCCTTGATTCTTTCCTTGTTACCTTGTATCTGTGTAATTTACAAGAAAGTAGCAGGAACAGAAAGTAAATAGCATCTGTGAGCCCTGTTTACTGTATATATTTTCCTCTCCTTGCCCTTCCTCTCTTCCCACAACAGCAAACATGAGAGTGTTGAGCTGAAAGTATGAGAATGCCTCAATGCTGTGATGCCATAGGAGTGTGAGGTGCCAGTTCTGCCTTCTCTGGCTTTTTGGTGAATCGATGTATGTAGTCCTTGCCTGTTTTTTACCTCTGATGTAGTGATAGTCAGAGTGTATTTTCCACTCACTGCAGCGTGCCCCCTTAAAGCTAGAAGTGGTACTGGATCTGTGCCTCTGAAAAGTTTGTATACTTTCTTGTTTGTATGGTTGCTATGATACCATTGGAGACAGCTACCTCGTGGTCTGTGATGGTTTGTATAAACAGCACGCGAGGTGTCTGGGTATTTTTCTCTCAGTCTCACCTTTGGATTTGCAGTGTTCTGTTTGTGCATACCTGACAATACTGTATGGCATATCTACTTATGCTTCACAAATAACTGGCTGGTGCCGAATTGTGGGCCTCATTTACAAAGTATTGGCACAGGGCAGCTTTTCAAGCCTTTTTGCTGCGCTGCCCTGCGTCAAAACAAAAGGGCAGGAATGCGTTGTATTTACAAGATACGATGCATTCCTGCCTTTGTCCCCTGCACTGGTGCACAGACTGCTGCCATGCGTCTACACAGGTACCTTGAACCATGGTGCAAGGATGCCTGTGTTTTCCTCCTTCTACGCTGCAGCACACATAAAAAGAGGAAACTGGTGCATTCCCCTGTTTACAAAACCTTTTAAATCTAGGAATGTGTCAGATTCCATGGGTGTTGTGTGGAAACACCCATAGCAACACCCGTGGACCGCCCTTTTCACACAGAGTAATGCTTAAAAGGGGGCCATATCTATAAGGCCATGTAAAGCCACGCAAAGTGGCTTTGCGAGGCCTTGTAGATATGGCCCTGCAGCCTATGCTGGTAGTGCATCAAAAAATGTGACGCACAGGCCACTTGTAAATGAGGCCCATAGTATGTATGTTGATTTTGTTTGAAAAATGTATAATTTTAAATCTTTCATATTTGCTCTGTCTTACCTTTCTGTGTGTTGACTGTTCATCTTGTTTAGCAGAGCAGCCGTCATCTAATATGAAGTGCTACTGTCATACCTGGGTTAGGAGGGTAGTTGGAGAGGTAAGAGAAGGAGGTTGAGCATGGAGGACTAATTGCTCCTGTTGAAGTGGCACTGCCAATTGTATACAAATAAATAGGAAGCTATGTCATATTGGTATCTGTATCTCTTGGAGGCAGCGGAGGAAAGCATGAAACCCACACACCATGTCTGTGACGGGTACTTGCCAAGTATGGAGTTGGAGGTTTATGGCAAGTATCAATGAGCATGCTTTTTTCTGTGATTAAATCAGCTGCACTAAGGAGAAACCATTTCTTCACCCTCCACAGAGCCTACTGGCCTCTGCTGAAGCTGGCCAAGTTAAGAGGAAGTGAGGGTCTTAGATGGAGAAGATGTGGCAGAGAAGAAGCGGATGATGTCCACATGTTCGCCAGCTGCCTGATGTTGGAAGGTTTCTGGTTAAGTGTGGATAAGACAATCTCTGACACCTTAGGAATGAACAGGGAGGCAAAAACTGGCATTATTATGTGTGGCTCGGCACAGCAACAGGCTGGAGACATGACCTCTTCTATATTACAACGTAAGTTGATGTTTTATTTGATCCTCCTGGCAAGGAGGGAGATCTGTACAAAGTGGTGTAAACCCTCTTCCCCTACCTGGTGAGACTGGTGGAATCAAGGGAGGTATTTTAAGGAGTTGAATAATAAGAGTAATAAGAGCAAGAATAGGGCAGGAGAACAGGGGTTCTGGAATTTGCTCAAAATTGGATGAAGAACATTGTGTCAAATGATTATACCTCTCAAGTTAGTAGTGGCTGGGGAGGCCTAGGAAAAGAGTAACAGCCCAAGCAATTGACTGAAGTCGACCACAATATAAAGCACAAGGGGAAGTCTAGATTCAGAGTTTGCTTACTTGAGGTGATATGAGGACATACAAAAATAAGAATCTGTGTCATTTAAACCTCCTGTCTCATGTTCTAGCTCCATCTTCTCTACATCTCCTCTCTCTCTCTCACGACCTGTTTTTCTCTATTGCTACCTCTGTTTTCTCTCTGTGTACCACTTCTCTCCTATCTTTTTCTGTGCCTCCTTCTATAATTCTGCTCACCATCTCTAACTCACCTCTTTCTACCTCACCACTCTCTTTTTTTTCTACCTCACTCTTTCTTCACCTCTGCATGAACGTCACTTGTTTCTCTACCGCACCTCTGTCTTTCTGCTTCACCTCTTTTCTCTCCATACCTCACCTGCCGTTCCAACATGCACTTCTTTGTCTTTGTCTCACTCCGCTCCTTGCCTGACCTGTTTTTATATTTCTATATGCCTCTTCTCATTTTACCTCTCTATGTTGCATGTGTCCCTATTGCTCTCATTGCCTTACCGTTCCACCTCTACTTGTCTCTCCCTTACATTTTACCTCAAATTCACCTCATTTTTTACATTTCACCTTTCTCTACCCCACTCCTAATTCTACCTCCTGTACTTTAAACCCCTATCTTTCTCTTTATGTTTCTTTCACTGCCTCTTCCTTTTTCTACATTTCTGCATCTTTCTGAATTTCTTTCTGGCTACCCCACCTTTCTCTGTTTATCTCATCTGTCTCCCTACATGCCATCCCTTAGCTTATGTACTGCTGAACAGAGTGATAAGTATCAGCAGACACATCAACTGTTAGAGAAACAGGGATAGGGAATGTAAGAAAAATCCAGGACTGGAGCTTTGTCTGTTTCAAGTAACAGCACTACTCTACCTTGAAGGTGTGGATCTTGAGTAGGTTTAACAAGCTATAAGACAGAGGGAAGAAGGACAGTATGAATCCCATATGGATGTTACATACTGATAAAATCTGAAACAAAGCTTACTGGTTAAAGCAGCAGATGGTGCAACGATGAGTCTGGAATCTTAACAAAGCCACCAGGACACTGCTGCCACACATTGGTAAGACTCTGCAAGAAACAGGGTTTAACAGGCAAACAACCAAGAGGCCAAGCCTAAAGAGGGCACTAGTAAAGATGGGACCCAAGGGAACTGAGAAGGGGAAAAAGGCAATTTAACATGCACCTTATTGCTAGGCACTGAGCTAAGGTCTAAAAGAGGCTAAACAGGGCTTGACGCCTCCACACCTGGACATTTATATTAAATAATAATGTAAATTAATTTTATATATTTATTTTATATGTAGATTTTTTTTAATGCTACAGTCCTATCAACTTAGTTTTGATGTAAATCTTTAATTAGTGGAAATATATTATATTAAATTACAATTATTTTTCTGAAGTTTGATGTAAAAAAAATAATTCCCACCTAGCGAAAGAAAATAATTTTTTATTATGCAATATTAATTATCAGTGACATATATAATTAATTAAAATTAACTTAGTTATATTGTAATAAAAAGTTATTGTTTTATTCATTTTTACATTTAAAAGAGTATTAACATGTTTTATAGTTATATCATAAATAAATACACACTACATTATGTATTTTTTACCATTAAATTATATTTATTTATATTTTTAAGTACTTTAAATAACTTAAATTAACATTATTTCATATGGGGTTTTATTTCAATTCCCTGCCTCCCTTATTTTCTATTGGGTGAAGTAGTATCAGTGGTTGGCCATGTATGGTGCTGGACTTACTACTGTTATTTCTTTTTTATAAGCATTAACTTACACTCAGATTTTGTGACTAGCCAAAAGTAATAAACGTACTGAGAAGTGTAAACTTACTTAATAGGTTAAGTTTCCTTTGTGAATCAGGCCCTAGAAGTCTAATCCTTTCATCCATTGGCAAGTTTAAAACATGTCATGCTCTTCACATGCTTTGGGTTTGTGTCCAGGCAAACTTTTGAAATGTAATACAGGCTTTTCACAGATCTGTACATGGAGGTAAACCCCATGAAATGCTGTGTTAAAATTGAGGGATGATTTAATAGAACATTCTGAACTTTCAATAATATACAGGGTGAATTCATTTTCTTCATAGGAACGATTTTTTCGTATGCCAGCTGAAATTTGTTAAATGTTATCAAGATTAAAGAGCATGCATGAAGGTTTTCAATAAGTAAGCACCATTACAACAATTAAACCGAAGGATGTGAAGCGTACACCTTGCTAAAATGAAAAATTCATCCTACTGATATTAGCAAAGTTATGGTTAGTTTTCATCTGCTGGGTTTTGAGTGTTGAAGATCAAGAACTTCATAATTTTAGGTGGCTAGGTGCCAGCTACAACAGAGAGTGGTTTCAGGGGTTTAATACTAGTACTACTCACAATTGTAGAGTGCACATATCTAAGGGAGTCTGCAGTAAATGGACCCCAAGACCTACTAGCAGTTTTAAAATTCTGTCATTTTTTAGGTCGAGCGCACAAGCGCTCTGGCCTGTTGTAATCTATCTGTGGGCTTTTAACCACGCCCACGGCACGCCCATCACTACCACTCATTCATGGGTTTGCCTTTCAAAAATCCTTTGTTGTTATTGGTAAATGCTTTATATTTGTCCTTCCTTGGGGTAGTTTTATTACCGCCTTGGGCATCGACCCTGTTACATGGATAATTGCATGACTGCTGATACGTTTGACTGCGAGCGAACTTCTTTTTCCTCTTGTGCCTCTCCTTTGTGCTCATGGCAGACCTGGTGCTTTGAATCAGCTCGCATATGTCAACTGTTTTACTTTTCATTTTCAATTTATGTGGCAGACCAGTTAGGAATTTAGGGCCAGATGTAGCAAATTCCCAAATTGCGACTTGCAATTTGCGAGTCCCTTCGACTCGCAAATTGCAAGTCGCAATTTGGGATGCAGAAAGGTGTCTCAGACACCTTCTGCGAGTCGCTATGGGGTCGCAAAGACCCACCTCATTAATATTAATGAGGTGGGTCGCAATTTGCGACCCCATAGTGATTCAAGGCACTCACGGGGATGGTGGCCTGCTGGAGACAGCAGACCACCATGTCCCTGACTGCTTTTAAATAAAGCAGTTTTTTTTTTTCAAAGTGCAACCCGATTTTCTTAAAGGAAAACGAGCAGCACTTTGAAAAAAAAAAACGAAACCTTTAGTTTCGGTATTTTTCAGAGCAGGAAGTGGTCCATTGGACCACTGCCTGCTCTGAAAAATTATTTTTAATGCCAGACACAAAGGGGAAGGGGTCCCATGGGGACCCCTTCCCGTTTGCGACTGGGTTACCATCCACTTCAAGTGGATGGTAAGTGCGAGTCCAAATGGAATTACATCGCATTGCGAGTCGCAAATAGGAAGGGAACACCCCTTCCTATTTGCGAGTCGGAAATGCATTTTGCGGGTCGGTTCCGACTCGCAAAATGCATTTCTACATTGCAAAGTGGCTTTAGCGACTCGCAAACGGCGATTTTCGCCGTTTGCGAGTCGCTAAATCTTTGCTACATCTGGCCCTTTCAACGCTAATAGCTCCACCTCGAGCAAACGCGAGACCCATTGCATTGCAAATGCTTGTTTTAAACTGCCAATAGAGAGGACTTATGGATCCTCCATTCAGATTTCATTTCTATGTGATTGATGCCCGCACTGAGACATGCCTATCCCTGATTTGCAGAACAGTCAAAAGCAATTGATCAAATAAGATGGAGCTGTGTTATCCCAGCATTTGAAGGCAAGATATGTATGGAGTGCCAAGGTAAAGAGGTGTGAAGAAGCAAAAGGAACGTTTCTGAGCCAGCTGGAACTCATCAGTAACAATGACCAGGGAAGTCCTCATAAATCACATTACTTTGTTGATGCAGGAAAGTATGGCAGTACACAAAACGATAGCTTAATGGATAAGGAGAGTACGTGTGGGCTACATTATCAAATCATTAGATTAAGAATCACATTAGGTATTTTTTTGCCTTCACCGAGGAGGGGTCTTGTAAGTCAAACTGCTGTGAGACAGAGCCTTTTCATCTGAACTTTTGATTGTCCACAGTCAAACTTGACGACCTCGGACTTACTGAATTTCAGGCATCCAGTAGGAAATAATTTGTATTTTTACAACTAGGCAAAGCAGATGGGTCTTCATTAACCTTAACAAAGATCTCAGTATAGTAGAAACATGAATAAATGTACAAGTTCAAATATAACACGTGGTGGAAAAGATAAATGGATAGATTTTATACATGACACTTCTGCAGTGTGAGGAAAAAGGACATAGTTTGGCTCTGAGTTCTCTTGGAAACAAAGCCCTTGAACCACAATGGGATATAATGAACGCCGTTGATGACAAGGGACACTCTCATTCATATAGTCTAGTGGTCCATATTATTGAAAGCTGTACTGAGGTCTGAAGTAGGACATGTAGGGTCCGTAAACCTTATCACTTGCTTGAGGGCCACTTCCCAGAAATCCAGGATAGATGTCTCAGGTCCACATCTGGATCGAAATCCAAAATAACAATAAATGGTTTCAAGGCTGTATTACTGCTGTTTTTATGAAGGTTGCTGAATAGCAATTGTGGACCAACTGGGAGTGATTATGGATGCGAGAGGTTGCCATGTTCATCCTTTTAGATTTATGTGCAGTTTTTGGCATTATCCCACTCTGTTCTCCTTGTCCGTTTCCAGGAGACTGGTTTTGGTAGTAAGGTCTTTAGATTGATTAAATCATTTCTACACAGATGTGCTCAGACGGTTTCCATTCCTCATCACCAATCAACATTTTGCACGGGTGGACCATCGCAGCCGTTACCAATCAACATTTCGAAAGGGTCGACCATAGTACCCCTCACGGTTCTTCTTTAAGCCCCACCTTAGCTAAGATCTATACCACACTGCTGGCTAACCTCATTGCATCATTCACTCTGGAAGTCATGACCACACCAAGATTACTCTCAGATTAAATGGTGATGTCCAGCCCACACAACCTAGTTTTGGTTCATGTATGTCAACATTAGCTTCCTGGATGAGCAGAAACTGTCTGAACCTCAACTTAAACATGGCAAGGTCTTGGTTCTAGGAAGATCTTCATCCATCTGGTCGCATCTCTTGTGGCCATTATCTGTAGGATCATTTGCAGCCTTTATGGCTACAGCCTGCAATACTGGCTTCACTTTGTATGAAAAGCTGAACTGTTTGGCCCAAGTTGTATAACGTACTTCTTCATATTTTTTCATTGGAGACTTTTAAGGTAATTCATTCCACCTTACCTTCCTAATTATCAGCTTCAGAAACTAAACTATATCTTACTCAAAACCTGGCTGTCAAACGCTTCCTAGGGCCCCCTCAATGGGTCTTTATCTCATATCATCTTACACAGCCTTACTGCATACTGATCGCCATGCACGATAAACTTATATATGTTTGCATTTGCCACAAAGTAATCCATGCTACAAGTTAAAATAGGCAACCCAAAGGTTAAGAGGAAACTGGGTATAGTGACTAAAGGACAACAATTACATCTTTCTAATAATACATTTCTGTAATAGTAATGGTGCAAATTGAAGAACAAATGCACAAAATGTACTCAAGCACAGAACATACATATAGTTCTGATTATAGATTATACATTACATTTATACAAAATATAATAGAAAATAAATGAAGTAGTACAGAAGAAGCAGTGCTCAGCACATAAAAACCATCACTTGTGAGTATAAAGAAGAAAAGATTTCAAAGCAAGAGACTTTTCAGCCCCATAAACACAGTGTTCACACTTGACTAGTGTAAATTCAGGCCACTAATTTAAGCCTTCTATGAAAGTTAGTCCTCATGGAGATATTTTTTATGCTACTTGTGCAAGGTGAGGATAGGGAAGAAATTGAGAAGCCTCTGGAGCAAAGAAAGGAGGCACATTGATAGCTTTCTATAATGTGCCAAAGGCCAGCAATGAAATTAAGAAACAGTGGGATTAAGTATTGTCCCTGGTTACTAAAGTTCTGCTGGGTGTGTCCGTGCTGACAGATAGAAACATTTGCTTCAGCCTCCAACTAAATTATTTAGTTTTTTTGTTTTCCAATTCTTTTTATTTTAATACTCAAATGCTCAGGATACATGGCATATCAACATCATTATTTGGTTTACACTTTGCGTTTTAGAGGAAGAAAGAAACCATGTTGTTTGGTGTCTGGGCCAATTTTCCTCCCCTGTAATATTAAGGACATGCCAACTGGCCTCCATCGGAATAGCCAGGCCTGTCACTCGGGTCAGCACTGTCACTACCTGGGTCCAGAAACCCTGAATGAATAGGCAACTCCACAATATGTGAAAGAAAGTCCCCACCAGGCCACAGCCCCTTTCACATAGATTAGAATCGCTACGGCCCATACAATGTAGTAGGGATTTGGAATAAAATGACCTACGTAAAAGCCTTAATTGTATTAGGTGAAATCGGGCCTGAATCCCCACCTCATGTGGGCTCTGCGGGGCTTCCTGCTAGTCCTCATCCTCAATAGGACCTATGTCTCCTTCCCAGGCCTCCCGAAGTGTATGCAGAGAGTCTGGGATGTTATTCAGTATCTTTTTATACATCAGTGATACTGCCTTGCCTGGAAGTGGCTCCAGTAGCAGTCTGTCTTCTAATGTGGATGTACCTAGGGGACTCCCCCTCTTTGATGTGGCGCCAAAGTGCATGTCTCATCTGGAGTTACTTATTTCTTTCTGAGTCTGCCATAGAGAATTCAGTACAAAGATCTTCAATGAAAATACATCTCCCATTTCTCCACACATCCCAAAACCGCTCTATACCAATGAGACTCCATCTCCTCAAGCCTCCCAACCTGACCACCTCACACAATTGGTCACTAGTCCAAAGCGGGGTTGCATTGGAGAGTGTGTTCACCCAGCCCATAGTCTTTGTCACCTCTCTTCTTGCTCAAACTGTGGCTCTTGTGTGGGGGGGAAGCCATGGCTACCTTTTCCTATTCTACACTATTTCTGGGTATCCGCTTTCCCCCATTACTGCTCTATCTATCCTGTACGTTGGCTCTTCACTGCTTGCATATACCCACTCGCTCACTGCGACCAATTGGGATGCCCAATAGTAGGCCCCGCTATCTGGGATCGCTAATCCCTCCTGTTACACCCCTCTCAGTAGCTTATGTAATGGAAATGTGAGCTGCCCCCATCCCAGAGAAGGATGCGCATTTCACTGTTGACTTTGTTAAAGAACTCTGTGGGCACTGGATATGGGGTGTTCTGAAGGACGTACCATAGGCAAGGGAGGGTCATCATTTTAAACAGGGCCGCACACCCATTAAGGATATCAGGGGAGTTCGCCAATGTGACACATCACCCCGCAAATAATACTGTTGTGTATATAGATCTTTTTTTAAAAAGCCTCTGGACTCCTTGTGATATAGATTCCCAGATATGTAAATCCCTCCTTGGTCAGGGGAACCCATATCCTGATGGCAGGGTGCTTTCTTTTCCAGTCAGCGGGAAGGCCCAGGATTTATCCCAATTTATTTGATATCCTGAATATTGTTCAAATGTGTGCATTATGAGCAGTAGCCTATCTATTGAACGATGTGGTATTGTGACGTACAGAAAAATGTCATCTGCATACAGGGAGATCCGTGCTTCCCAGTTGTTCCCTTCTCTGATGTCCCACATGAGTGGATCTTGTCGTATCCAGTCGGCCAACGGCTCCATTACCAAGGCAAACAGGAGCAGGGACAGTGGGCAACCCTGCTGCGTGCCCCTGTGGAGCATGAAGGAACGCAAGACTGCTCCATTGACTTTAACCCTGGCCCTTTCTTCATGTTCTAGTAATTTGACCCATGAGCAGAACTCACTGCCGAAACCCAACCTAGTAAGAACTGCAAATAGGAAAGTCCATTCTATGCTATCATAGGCTATTTTCGCGTCCAGTGATAATACCATTGCATCATCTGCCTCCGATGCCTGCATCTCATGCAGAATTCCATATAATCTTCTAAGATTAAGGCCCCCATTACAACCCTGGCTGTTGGTGTAAAAGTGGCGGTAATACTGCCAACCGGCTGGCGGTAATCACTGCTAAATTATGACCATGGCGGATAGCTCTCAGATAGACAGCCACTTTACCACACCCACCACCAGGGCCGAAACAACAGACACCACGGTGGTAGCCGCCTACAGCCAGGCGGAAGTCAATGTTCTGCCCACCATATTAAGACATGCCAATCCGCCACCTTTTCCGGGCCGGTACCAACGACATAAAAAGTCTGGCGGAAACTGAGCTCAGAAGGTAAAGGACTCACCATTGGAGACATAGGGAAGAACCACGCCGCCATGGAGCCCGAGCTGCATGTCTTCCCCATGATCTTCAACGTGGTGCTCCACCACAAACACTAATGACGGCGAAGATGATGACGGTTAGTACAGCCGCCTAACACACAAGGAAGGGGGGAGGAAAAAGAGAGTGACACACACACACGCACAACACACACCTGACATACACACACCATACACACAACTAGATGCACAAGAAAACAAGTTATTCCCCCTAAATCTGCTGAATAATGCATGGATAAAATTATTTTACTATAGTGATTGTAATAAGAGCAACACAGTATAAATAACTATTTAGCCAATGTAACAGGTATTTAAAATTGTACAGTTCAAGGGACACTGCCCAGTCCCCAGTTTGTGTGGGCCAAATGGCCACAGGCCAAAGTCCAAGGCCCGCTTGTCACCTGCATCAACACAGAGAAAACACTGCAGGTGTATCAGTTGGTAAATAGGCATGCACCTCAGGGGGGGCACCTCAGCCAGGAGAAAAAACAAGACCACTGTTTCTGGAGGGGGCAACATGCTCTGTGCTTGGTCCTGGGGAGTGCAAGGCCACAGTCTCTTGAGTGGGTGACTTGCCCACATGCTCTGGAGGGGGCATCATGCCCTGTGCTTGGTCCTGGAAAGTGGAAGGCCACAGTCTTTTTAGTGGGTGACTTGCCCACATGTTCTAGAGGGGGCAACATGCCCTGTGCTTGGTCCTAGGTAGTGCAAAGCCACAGTCTCTTGAGTGGGTGACTTGCCCACATGCTCTGGAGGGGGCTACATGCCCTGTGCTTGGTCCTGGGGAGTGCAAGGCCACAGTCTCTCGAGTGGGTGACTTCCCAAAAGGTTGTGGAGTGGGCACCGTACCCTGTGCTCACGATCCTGGGGAGGCTGGGGTTGGTGGGTGTCTTACCCAATGGTTCTGGAGGGGGCATCGTCCCCTGTGCTCTTGATCCTGGGGAGTGCAAGTTCACGGTCTCTCAGGTGGGTGCCATACTCACTGGATTTGCAAGGGCCAGGCCGCACAGCAGCCCATGGAGGCAGGACTACATACCTTCCACCGGCAGTGACGGCTGCTCAGTGGTGGTAGTGGTGCTGCTGCTGGTGGTGCGGGAAGGCTCCGGCCCATCCCCTACAGCCTCTGATGGCTGCCCACTGGTGGTGGTAATGCTGCTGCTGCTGGTGGGGGAAGGCTCCAGCCCATCCCCTGCAGTCTTGGATAGCTTCCCATTGGTGGTGGTGGTGCTGCTGCTGCTGCTGGTGAGGGGATGGCTGCACAACCATGGTTGATGGTGGGGTCTCCGTCACACTTCCTGCCTCAGGCCCCTTGTCCTTCCTGCCTGCTGGTGCTGGCTCCTTGGTCTCCCTGGCAGCAGCTGGGGCAGGCTCCTTGGTCTTCCTGGCAGCAGCTGGGGCAGGCTCCTTACCCTTGAGGCTGCCTGGTGCAGGTTCCTTCACCTTCAGGACATGTGCCCTGGATTCTTTTCCACCACAAGTGGGTGTGGTGACTACTGGGCCTGTGGACTGGGTGGCTGAGGTGCTTGGCTGGGTTTTTGCCACCCTGGCCAGACGTGCAGGATGGGGTGAGGGGTAGGGAAGAGGTCAAGTTGGGCAAGGGAAAGCTTTTTAGGGGCATTGGAGCGGGAAGAGGGAGAAGGTTTGGGAGTGGAGGAAGAGGGAGTGGTTGTAGGAGGTGTCTGTCTGCTGATGTTGGGCGCAGGTGCATGGGCTGTATGCTGTTGTGAGGTGGATGGCTGTTGGGTGTCTGAGTGTTTGCCTTTGTGTACTTTAGGTGGGGGGGACAGACACAGTGGGAGAGGACACAGGGGATGTGTGCATGGCCATTGTGGAGGTGTCTGCCAGTGAGGTGTGTGTTCTGATAGGTGTGGTGGTGATGTTGGTAGTGGATGAGGATGTAGTGCATGCAGGTGTGAGTGTAGACGGAACTGGGAGGGAGATGGAGGAGGAGGAGGAGGGGAAAAAGTGGAAATTGTGGATGTTGGTATGTCTGCATCTGGATGGTGTTTTAGTGAGTGCCTATGGAATAATGTGTGGTGCTTGTGTTTGCCTGTGCCACTCTTGTGTGTTGTCTTGTGTGCATGCTCGTCTGCCTGTGTGCTTGGGATAGGTTGGGGTAGAGGGGAATGAGATTTCAAAGAGGAAGTTGGAGGGGGACGGCTGAAACAGGGACAATGGCTGCCATCAGAGCGGAGGCCAGAGCCTGGATCAATCTCTGTTGGGCCCCCAATCCTGTGTGAATGCCCTCCAGGAATGCATTAATCTGTTGCATCTGGGCTACCAGCCCCTGGATGGCATTCACAGTGGTTGACTGTCCTACAGAGATGGATCTCAGGAGGTCAATAGCCTCCTCACTCAGGACAGTAGGGCTAACTGGGGAAGGGCCTGAGGTGCCTGGGGCGAGGGAGATGCCCACCCTCCTGGGTGAACGGGCATGGGCAACTCAATGAGAGGCTGCTGGGAGGGCAGTGCCGGTACGGGGGTGGCGGCTGTAGCTGTAGCTGGAGTGGTCACAGAGGTGTCCCCACCACCAGGTAGCTTCCATCGGAGGAGGTATCTGTGTCTTAACTATCCCCTCCAGTCTCCGCCATGGTGCTCCCCTCGCCCTTTGTCCCACTGGTGCCCTCAGCGTCGGTGGACTCCACCTCCTGGGTCCTGGGGGATGCAGCTCCCTCTGTTGTCAGTGCCTCTGCTCCTCCTCCAGATGATGCTAATGCACATAAGGACAGGGTGACAAAACAAAAAGAGGGGAAGAGACAAAGGATAAACTTGGTCAGTGGCTGCACCAACACCACTGTTGGCATACACAGCACACTCACACACAGGGTACAGGCCTACGCACTATGCATTGCACTACAAGTGGAACTGCTAGCCACCAAGGGATGGGGAGGGGCACACACCGGAAAATCCAGCACACCTGGGACCCAAGCAGTCTTGTCCAATAGTGGATGCCTACGAGCTAGGTTGTATGATTATCCCTTCTGGACCCTTGCCACCAGGTGACCTATGCTGCAATGTCAGGCCTGGCCTAGGGGCACCCACTGACACACATCCCCCACCCAGAAACCACTCTACCATGCGTAAGTTGTAATGCTGGGCACTGTACTCACCCCCTTGTGGCTGCTGTGATGCCCTCAAGTGCCCATCCAGCTCAGGATAGGCCACCACCAGTATGCGGGCCATCAGTGGGGTCAGGGTTCGACAGGCACCCCTTCTTCGTTGTAGGCCATTCCCAGCTGGGCCGCCACCATCTTCCGTGCCCAGCATTTCAGGTCCTCCCACCGTTTCCGTCAGTGGGTGCTCCACCTGCCATAGACCCCCAGGGTCTGCACCTCCTTGGTGATGGCATGCCATATACCCTTCTTTTGATGGGTGCTGACCTGCAGAGGGAATACACACAGGAAAATAGTATTAGTCAGACAGTCCTGCCTGTTACACTTATGGCACACCATACCCCTTCACATCACCATTTACACACACATGGACCAGCACACAACCTGTACGCCACCCAGGGGACATCCACCCACCCACCTTACACAAGGCCTTCACACACCACTCCATACATTCATGCCACATGCATCGTGCCAACAGTGTACTCACCTGTTGGTCTGGAGGCCCATACAACAGTCTGTACTGGGGTAGGACCCCATCCACCAGTCTCTCCAACTCCGCCGAAGTGAAGGGTGGTGCCCTTTCCCCAGTCACACGGTCCATGGTAGGTTCCAGACACAGGTCACAGCAGCACATGCAGTGTAGGTCCTCTCCTGTTGAAGGTCGGGTAGCAAGTGAGGAATCAGATAGAAAATGGCAGTCATGTCCGCAGCTGTGCATACTGTCACCGCCGGCGTACATCACCATTGGCTACTATAACCCATAGGGTCCAATGTCGCTAAATAAGGAGTTGCACAGCGGTTCCGGACCGCCTCCCGCAACGGCGCACAACATCAGCAGAATTACCTCACTCCCACCTGTCCCTTCACACAGGACAGGCAGACGCCATTTCAGGGGGGGCAGGCCCTGGATAATTACTGTGTCGCTGTTTAAATTTGGAAATACAGGACAATTCTCACTGACCCATTACATTTTGACAGCATGCATCGTACTGTTGTTGCCCCATTGTTCAGTTTGTGACCAGCTCCTCATTCTTTTGTGCCTTAGATTTCTACCACTGCAGATGAATAGGAGATGGAGACATACTCCCGTGTACAGACCCGTGGTAGACTTGGCAACAATAGAGGACAGGCACATCAGACTCACCTATAGTCTTGACAGGACTACAATCACAGAGCTGTGTGCCCAATTGGAGTCTGACCTGATATCTGCTATCCTTCACCCCATTGGGATCCCCCCTCTTGTGCAAGCTCTATCAGTGCTCTATTTCCTGGCAACTGGTTCATTCCAAGTGACAGTGGGCTTGGCAGCAGGAATGTCACAGCCAATGTTCTCAATAATACTGACCAGAGTGTTGTCTGCCCTGATTAAACACATGTGCAGCTACATTGTATTTCCCCAGGTGGAAGATTTGGCTACAGTGAATGCTGACTTCTGTGCAATGGGACATATCCCCAACATAATTGGTGCAATTGATGGAACACATATTGCATTTGTCACCCCCGGTCTAAGTGAATAGGTGTACAGAAATCGTAAGAGTTTCCACTCAATGAATATACAGATGATGTGCTTGCTGGACCAGTACATCTCCCATGTCAATGCTAAGTATCCTGGGTCGGTGCATGATGCCTTTGTCCTGAAGAATAGCAGCATCCCAAATGTGATGGCCCAACTACAAAGGCACAGGGTGTGGCTATTAGGAGAGCCATGGTCCCCACCCAGTGTATGCTGATGCATGGGTACGGTGTGGGCCATATGGGATAGTGTGTGGCTAAATGTTATCCCTCAATATCTGCAGGTGACTCTGGTTACCCAAACCTATCATGGCTACTGACCTCTGTGGGGAATGCCAGGACAAGGGCAGAAGAACGTTACAATGAGGCTCATGGGCGAACCAGAAGGATCATTGAAAGAACCTTTGGCCTCCTGAAGGCCAGGTTTCGGTGCCTCCATCCAACAGGTGGATCCCTATGCTACTCACCCAAGAAGGTCTGCCAGATAATAGTGGCATGCTGCATGTTGCACAACCTTGCCCTGAGACGCCATGTATCTTTTCTGCAGGAGGAGGAGGCTGGAGATGCCCGTGTGGCAGCAGTGGACCCTGTGGACAGTGAGGATGAGGAGGCAGAGGATGAGGATGATGACAACAGAACAGCAGTGATCAGACAATATTTCCAATGACACACAGGTAAGACAGTGTTACTTCACATTTCATTGTCATTATTTTGAAATTCTTTGGCACGGGCATGGTGTTATTTCCCACTTCTATGCCCACTTACTGTACCCTTTGGCAATTCATTTGACAGATGTTGGTGCCTCACAATAGCTCCTGGTGTGATCACTGCAGCTAACTACAGGTCTTTCATATTGCTAGTTTAATGTACAGTTGTATAGCTATGTTTGTACATGGTTCAACGTATACATTGTTAAAAAATGTGACATACTCCATACTTCTATTTTTTCCAAGGGTGTTTATTGAAGTGCTAAAATATTGTGGGGCAAGTGCAAGGGGATGGGGTGATAATGGAGGAAATTCCAGGGTATAGTTCTAGTCTGTAGCACAGGTGCATTGTCAATGGGGATATAAGAAGGGGCGCAATGGCAGTTCAAGGTGGACAGGGTGACAGAGTGGGACACGAGGGTGACAATCGGGAGAGTCTCATTTCCTGGCGGGGTCTTGGCAATAGTCTCTGGCTTCTGCCTGGATCACAGGGAATGTTTGCGGGGTGGTTCTCCTTCTGCAGGGGGAGGGGTGCTGGTGGCCTGTGCGTCCTGTGGCAGGGCTTCCTGTCCACTAGTGGCAGTGGAGGTGGAAGACAGTTCAGATGTCTGGATAGTGGCAGGGGCCTGCTGTTGTGAGACTGCCTCCCTCATAATTGTCGAGATGGGGCCACTCACCTGAAAAGCAGGATGTCTGCAGGGACAATGGTATGCCCAACCTCCTGTAACACCTCTCGGTACTTCCTGGTGGACACAGAAACCCCGGCAGGTGTCCCAAAAGGAAAAGGGGAGTGGAAGAGAGACAAAACACTGCCACGTCTTGCCAGTCCAGCCAGGCACCCTGTATCTTCGAGGGGAAGATCGTTGTTGTGCACTCAACTTCCTTGAAACTGAATCTCTCTTTCTGATATGGGCACGGGAGCGGTAGAAGAACATCGGGATGCTCCAGCACTATTTTTGGATAATAATAACTGTTGGCACAATTACTAACACTGCGTTACCAAACACCCAAACTGAGTACCATAACAATAAGTACTGCAACACTAGGACTGGCTTCACAGAGATTCACTGTTGCACACTACAATTAGAACTGTGGTTGCACTTTATCATGCACAAAAAAGACAAAAAGGGCATTAATTATATCACATATAACTTTCCTGCAAGCATAGGGTTAAACTAAAAAGAACAAAAACAATCCAATAAACACAAATGTCCACTCTGAGTTCCAACAGTTAGGGTGGCATAGTTTGGTTTGGTTTCACTCTGTGTATGAAAAACCCTTCAAAAAGCAAATTTCTCAAACCTGAAACACAGGCATGAATGACACAAATTAAATTCATGAGTTATGCTATTAATGAAAGAAAAGTCACGTAAATGCTCTTTTAAAATTGCACTGTCACTTTTTGTAGTACTTGAGCTCAAACAGATTTCCTGAAGCACATTTAGGCAAGTAACTACAATAATAATTTAGAATGTTCAGAAATGTATTTGTTTCTTCAAGATAAGCACTCTGCCAAAATACGAGGTCTGAAATACACTAGCTGTTCTAGGAAAGCGCAGCGCTCAAAGAACAAACTCCCTGGATAATACTAGTCACTTAGCTGCAGTCTTTTCCGGAGTGCTGTAGGAATGCCTGGTGTCAGCTGGTAAAGGAACGAAGAAAAGAATTGCCTCAAAAGTCCTGAATACGAGGATGACAGCAGGGGCTGGACTGCCAAATCAGATGCTGAGATCAGAAGCAAAACAAAGCCAAGCAGGGAGGCATGCTTCACTCTGCTACTTATAGCCAATCAGGAAAGCAGTTGAGTTTCCACATGTGGATGAGTCACCACCCCCAATTAGACGCACATGTCTACACCACACCCAATTAGAAGCACATGTCTACACCTGCTCACATTAGCAAACAAGCATTGGTAAAACAACAAGCATTGATAAAATCAATTGTGTAACACAGCACATTGGTGGTCATTACAACCCTGGCGGTCGGTGTTAAAGCGGCAGTAAGACCACCAACAGGCTGGCAGGAAAAAAAAATGGAATTACGACCGTGGCGGAAACCACCAACATAGACAGCCACTTTAACACTCCGACTGCCATGGCGGTACAAACAAACAGCTTGTTGGTCACCGCCAACAGACAGGCGGAGGACAATGTACCGCCCACAGTATCACAACCTACTAATCCGCCACCTTTTCCGGGGTAGATTCACTGCAAACAAAAACAAGGCAGAAACTGGACTTCAAAGGGAAAACGCTCACCTCTACACACCTCACGAGGAACCAGGATGCCATGGAACCAGAGCTTCACATTCTTCCAGCCTTTATCTTCTTGCTCCTCTACCAGGAGCACGAACGCCGGTGGCGAAGACCACGGTGAGTACTGCACCTACGACACAGGGGAGGGGGGGAGTGAAAAAACAGGGACATACACACTCAACACGCAAAACCCCCACCCTCACCCACGACAACACACACACTAATTCAGCATAATACATTACAGTTACACACCCCAACACCCCCGGAAGAATGCAAAGACAAAAGAAAATGAGTGTAACCATTGTAATCTATTAAAATCCAGTACGCAAAAATATATTTACACTATAAACAAATATATACACCAAGAATAGAAGTCCAGGTATTGCACCATTTAAGTCTGTGGAACACTGGGCCCACACTGCATGGGCGAGGCCCACACAAGATACCTGAACATGACAGAGAGAACACTGCAGGGGCATCAGATAGAAATAAAACAGGCACCTCAGGGGGAAGGGAAAGGGGGGCACCTCAGCCGGTTGAGTGCACAACGCCAAATCCACGAGGGGGCCACATGCCCAATGTTCAATCCTGGGGAGTGCAAAGCCACAGTCTCACAAGTCTCTACAGTGGGTGGTTTGCCCACTGTACAATCCTGGGGAGTGCAAAGCCACAGTCTCACAAGTCTCTACAGTGGGTGGTTTGCCCACTGTACAATCCTGGGGAGTGCAAAGCCACAATCTCTCAAGTGGATAACAGTCTCCACTGGTTCTGGAGGGGCCTTTGTGCCCAGAGTGCTTCATCTTGCAAGGACTGACGTAGTGGATGCCTTTCTCCACTGATTCTGGAGGGGCTTTGTGCCCAGAGTGCTTCATCCTGCCAAGGACTGAGGTAGTGGATGTAAATCTCCACTGGTTCTGGAGGGGGCTTGGTGCCCAGAGTGCTTCATCCTGCCGAGGACTGAGGTAGTGGATGTAAATCTCCACTGGTTCTGGAGGGGGCTTGCTGCCCAGAGTGCTTCATCCTGCCGAGGACTGAGGTAGTGGATGTAAATCTCCACTGGTTCTGGAGGGGGCTTGGTGCCCAGAGTGCTTCATCCTGCCAAGGACAGAGGTAGTGGATGTAAATCTCCACTAGTTCTGGAGGGGGCTTGGTGCCCAGAGTGCTTCATCCTGCTCGTGGTGGACTCAGTAGCGTCAGTGCTCTTGGCGCTCATGGGCCAGCGGTGCTGGTGGCGGCGGTGTCCTGTTTAGCGGTGCTTGTGGCGGCAGGTGTCCTTGGCAGCGGTGCTTGTGGCGGCGGTGTCCTGTTCAGCGGTGCTTGTTGCGGCGGTGTCCTTGGCAGCGGTGCTGGTGGCGGCAGGTGTCTCCATGGCAGCGGTGCTTGTGGCAGCGGTGTCCTGTTCAGCGGTGCTTGTTGCGGCGGTGTCCTTGGCAGCGGTACTTGTGGCGGTGGTGTCCTGTTCAGCTCAGCAGTGCTTGTTGCGGCGGTGTCCTTGGCAGCGCTGCTTGTGACGGCGGTGTCCTGTTCAGCAGTGCTTGTTGCGGCGGTGTCCTTGGCACGGTGCTTGTGGCGGCGTTGCCCTTGGCAGCGACTCAGCTGCTGGCGGTCCTGTTCAGCGGTGCTTGTTGTCGCGGTGTCCTTGGCAGCGGTACTTGTGGCGGCAGTGTCCTGTTCAGCTCAGCAGTGCCTGTTGCGGCGGTGTCCTTGGCAGTGGTGCTGGTGGCGGCGTTGTACTGTTCAGCGGTGCTTGTGGCGGCAGGTGTCGTTGGCAGCGGTGCTTGTGGCGGCGGTGTCCTGTTCAGTGGTGCTTGTTGCGGTGGTGTCCTTGGCAGCAGTGCTGGTGGCGGCAGGTGTCCTTGGCAGCGGTGCTTGTGGCGGCGGTGTCCTGTTCAGCGGTGCTTGTTGCGGCGGTGTCCTTGGCAGCGGTACTTGTGGCGCCAGTGTCCTGTTCAGCTCAGCAGTGCTTGTTGCGGCGGTGTCCTTGGCAGCGGTGCTTGTGGCGGCGGTGTCCTGTTCAGCGGTGCTTGTTGCGGCAGTGTCCTTGGCATGGTGCTTGTGGAGGCATTGCCCTTGGCCGCGACTCAGCTGCTGGCGGTCCTGTGTGGGCCAGCGGGGCTGGTGCTGGCGGTCGCATCCTGGTCAGCTGGGATGCTGCTGGCGGTCCTGTCTGGGCTAGTGGGGTTGGTGCTGGTGGTCCTGTCTGGGCCTGCGGGGCTGCTGCTGGCTGTCCTGTCTAGGCCAGCGGGACTGCTGCTGGCGGTCCTGTCTGGGCCAGCGGGGCTGGTGCTGGCGGTCGCCTACTGGCTAGTGGGGCTGGTGCTGGCGGTCCTGTCTGGGCCAGCGGGGCTGCTGTTGGTAGTCCTGTCTGGGCCAGCGGGCTAGTACTGGCGGTCGCCTCCTGGCCAGCGGGGCTGGTGCTGGCGGTCCTGTCTGGGCCAGCGGGGCTGCTGCTGGCAGTCCTGTATGGGCCAGCGGGGCTGGTGCTGGAGGTCGCCTCCTGGCCAGCGGCGCTGGTGCTGGTGGTCCTGTCTGGGACAACGGGGCTGGTGCTGGCCGGATCCTGGGCAGCGGGCTGATGGTGGTCTTCTCCACCGTGCTGCCGGGTTTCTTGTGCCCCTTCTCCACCTTGGAAGGTGACTCCACACTCCCACATGTACCCCTGGGAGCAGCTTTGGTGGCTGGTGTCTTCCTCCTCTCCCGCTGGGTACTGGCCAACTTTTGATGCTTGACAGGTGGGGGACTGTCCGTGCTGTGGCTCCTTGCCACACTGGCTGCCCTGCTGCCTGGTGCACTCCAGAATCCGGTGACTACTGGACCCGCCACTGTTGTGGCTGAGGTGATAGGTTGGGACCTGGAGAGTTGGGCCCTAGGAGACTGAGGGGGTGGGGGAGGTGAGGGAAAGAGGTCAAGGGTGGCCAGGAAAAGTTTCTTAGGAAAACTGAGACGGGTAGCTGGAGGGGGTTTGGGAGTGGAGGAAGAGGTTGTGGTTGTAGGAGGTGTCCGTTTGGTGACTTTGGGTGAAGGTGCATGCGCTGGTGGTTGTAGTGAGATGGATGGCTGTTGGGTGGGTGTGTGGCCTTGGGAGGTGGCGTCACAGACACACTGGGAGAAGACACAGGGGATGTGTGAATGGTAGTGGGGGTGGTGAGTGCACGTGAGCGGGGTGTGGTGGTGGGTGTGCTGGTGATGGAAGTAGTGGCTGTAGATGTAGTGCATGCAGGTGTGAGTGGAGACGAGACTGGGAGGGATGAGGGAGACGAGGAGGAGGGGGACACAGTGGAGGCAGTGGATGTTGCTATGTCTGCATGTGTGTGATGCTTGCGTGAGTGCCTGTGGGATGTGTGGTGCTTATGTTTGCCTGAGCTTCCTCTGTGTGTTGAGGTGTGTGCATGCTGGTCTGATGGTGTGCTTAGGGTAGGCTGAGGTACAGGGGATTGGGTCTGGGTGGAGGAAGTTGGAGGGGGAGGCTAGAGACAGGGACAATGGCTGCCATCAGTGCTGAGGCCAGAGTCTGAAAAGCTCGCTGTAGGGCTGCCTGACCAGAATGAATGCCCTCCAGGAAAGCATTGGTTTGTTGCAACTGCCTCTCTACACCCTGGATGGCATTCAAAATGGTAGACTGCCCAACAGTGAGGGACCTGAGGAGGTCAATGGCCTCCTCACTGAGGGCAGCAGGGGTGACTGGGGTAGGGGCTGAGGTGCCTGGGGCAAAGGAGATGTCCACCCTCCTGGGTGAGCGGGCACGGGGCAAAGGCTGAGGGGCTGCTGGGAGGGCGGTGCTGGAGGGGGGTGGCGACTGTACCTGTAGATGTGGGGGGCACAGATGGGGCCACCACCACGAGGGACCTCCCATCAGAGGACGAGTCCGTATCATTGGTGTCAGCTCCTGTCCCCGCCGTGGAACTCCCCTCACACTCCATCCCACTGGTGGCTTCAGACTCCGTTGTCTCGCCCTCCAGGGCGATGTGGGATGCAGCTCCCTCCTGTGCTACTGCTCCTCCGCCTGATGAAGCTAATGCACACATGTACAGGGAGACCACAAAAAGGGGGGGAAGACAGAAGAAAGACATGTTCAGTGCATGCATTTCCGCTACCATTGTCGGACACGACAGACACAGAAGCCCCCTGCACTACGCCGCGCACTGGGGGTCCACTAGACAATCCCTGGGACATGGCCTACAAGGCTATGGCCGATATCTGCACACATGGATGTCACAGGAGCCTGACTAGGTGTAGTTGGTACTGTATCCAGGTGGGGTGGGGTGCCACAGGGTCTGCCTGAAAAAGGGGACTTAACTAGCACACTCGCCCTGGTCTAGGGAAACACACAGCCCACCTCCCCCACCCAGACACCTCCACTGCACGCTGAATCAGCCGAATGAGTGTGTACTCACCCCCTTGTTGCTGCTGTGATGCCCTCAAGCGCCCATCCAACTCCGGGTACGCCACCGCCAGGATCCTGAACATCAGGGGGGTCATGGTGTGACGGGCACCCCTCCCACGTTGGGAGGCCATCCCCAGCTGGGCCTCCGCCGTCTTCTTGCTCCAGCGGCGAATGTCCTCCCATCTCTTCCGGCAGTGGGTGCTTCGTCTGTGATAAACCCCCAGGGTCCGGACGTCCTTGGCGATGGCACGCCAAATATCCTTCTTCTGGTGGGCGCTGACCGACATGAATTGTACAGTGGAAAAAGAGAAGTTATTACCAACTGCACCGTCACAGTCATTGGCCCGCATCCCTATCCTTAACATGTGGCACATGCACTCTCTGTCGTTTCATGCACGCATCATTCTCCCCACCCCTATCTTTCATCCGTACCACTCCACACAGGCATTGCCCATACAGCATGCTCCCAGTGTACTTACCTGTTTGTCTGGAGGACCGTAGAGTAGCGTGTACTGGGGGAGGACCCCATCCACGAGTTTCTCCAACTCCTCTGTGCTGAAGGCAGAGGCCCTTTCCCCAGACGCAGGACCCATTGTCTCTTCCAGACTGAGGTCACAGCAGCACTTGCAGTGTAGGTCCTCTCCTGTCGAAGATCAGGTATCGAGTGATTGAAGTGATAGAAAATGGCGGTTACGTCCGCGGCGGTGCGTACCGTCAACGCCTGGGTACAACGTCATTGGCTCCTGGGATCCATAGGGTCCAATGTTAACCAATGCAGAATTGTGCCGCGGACTTCGACCTCCTACTGCGATGGTGTACAACACCAGCGCAGTTACCTCACATCCCATTGTCCCACTTTACAGGTCAGGCATCCGCCATTTCAGGGGCCCACATGGCTTTATTTTAACTGCGTCACACATACCTAGGCCTTGCCTCAACACTCATACAGACCAAATTTTGGATTATGATTCGTGTTCTGTGTAAGCTGTGGGTACGTACCTCTGAGTTGGTTGACTCTGTGCTCGCTGTTGTCCTTCATAGGCACCGTCCGCTGGGACATGTGAGGAGATGGCGGCATCCTTTGGTGTACAGACCGCTGGTGGACCTGTCGACAATGGAGGAAAGACATGTGATCATCACCTACAGGCTTGATCGTGCCACAATCCTGGAACTGTGTGCACAGTTGGAGCCAGACCTGATGTCAGCTATCCGCCATCCCACAGGAATCCCTCCTCAAGTGCAGGTGCTGTCAGTACTCCATTTCCTTGCATGTTGGTCTTTTCAAACTACAGTGGCCATAGCATCAGGAATGTCCCAGCCTATGTTTTCCAACGTGTTGTCCAGAGTGTTGTCTGCCCTGCTGAAACACATGCGGAGCTACATCGTTTTCCCTCAGGTGGAGGATTTGCCTACAGTGAAAGGTGACTTCTATGCCCTGGGACATATCCCCAACATCATAGGTGCCATTGATGGGACCCATGTGGCCTTGGTCCCCCCACGCAGGAGTGAACAGGTGTACAGAAACCGGAAGAGTTATCATTCGATGAATGTGCAGATGGTGTGTTTGGCCGACCAGTACATCTCCAATGTTAATGCCAAATTCCCTGGCTCAGTGCATGACGCTTACATCCTGCAGATTAGCAGCATCCCTTATGTGATGGGTCAACTCCAGAGGCACCGTGTGTAGCTATTAGGTGAGCACCTGGAAGCAAGTCTGCTGGAATAGTTGTCTGGGTCTGGGGATATCCCTACAGGTTAGTGTGTGTCTAACAGTTGTCCCTCGCCATTTTCAAGTGACTCTGGTTACCCCAACCTGTCATGGCTACTGACCCCAGTGAGGAATCCCAGGACAAGGGCAGAGGAACGCTACAATGAGGCCCCTGGGTGAACTAGGAGGATTATAGAGCGGACCTTAGGCCTCCTGAAGGCCAGGTTCCGGTGCCTCCATATGACAGGTGGTTCCCTATTCTACTCACCAAAGAAGGTGTGCCAGATCATCGTGGCCTGCTGTATGCTTCACAACCTGGCTTTTCTGCAGGAGGATGGTCCAGATGGCTGTGTTGTGGCAGCTGTGGAGCCTGTGGACAGTGAAGACGAGGAAGCAGAAGAAGAGGACATCGACAACAGGAACTCTGTGATCCTGCAATATTTCCAGTGAGACACAGGTAAGAAGACAAACCTGCCTACTTCATGTACTTTAACACTACTACCTCTCTACTGTCTGTACTTTTCACCCAGTGTATGGTATATGAGTTGTCACTTTCCCTTACAATTTCACAGATGTGGGTCCCACTGTGTGACATCTGCTTTGTTTCCTCATGGACTATAGCTGTGTGACATAGGTATGTCGACATTACATTTGAAAGAGCATTTTGTCACTGTAATTGCTAATACACTATTTCGAAATCACAGACAGACTCCAGATTGTTTTGTGCTTCCAGGGTGTTTATTTAAGTGCTCCATATTGGAGGGTGCTGTAACATGGTGAGGGGTGATGGTGGAGGAATGTCCATGGCAGAGTCCAGTCTATTAGTCTCACAGGTGCATTGCCCAAAGGGGCATAGGAAGTGGAGCTGGGGCAGTTTGAGGATGGACAGGGTGACAAGGTGGGACAAAAGGATAACATTCAGGGCGGTCTCATTTCTTGGCGGGGGTCTTGGCATCGTTCTCTGTCTTTGTCCTGGATCTCAGGAACCGTTTGTGGGGTGGTTCTCCATCTGCCGGGGGTGGGGTGCTAGTGTGGTGGTCCTGGGGCGGTGCCTCCTGTCCACTACCGGCAGAGGTGGTGGGCAGTTCATCGTCCAGGCTAGTGTCAGCGGTCCCTTGTTGTTCCACAGTGTAAATGTAAAAAAAATGTAAATTAGCACTTGTATAGTGCACTAGTCACCCGTTAGGGTCTCAAGGTGCTGTACTCATACCGCTATGGAACCCCTCCTGGCTTTTCCCTGTGAGGCACCCACTCCTGAGCACCCCCAGGGTGAAGCCAGGCATCCAAGCACTGTTGGGGCTGTTGTGGAGATTAAGCAAGCTATTGCCCAGAGTTGCAGAGTGGGACCCATGAATTAGATTAGGCACCGAGGCGAGAATGATCTGGTCAAGGGGAATTGAGCCCAAGACCTGCCGAAGCGGGACTTGAACCCTGGTCTTGAGACAGATCTCTGCTTCAGGGTCTGCCGCTCTAACCATTGAGCCACACTTCTCCCTCCTGGTGTTGAGGACTTCCTTCAGCACCCCTATGATGGTGCTCAAGGTGGAATTGATGGATCTGAGTTCCTCCCTGAAGCCCAAATACTGTTCCTCCTGCAGCCGCTGGGTCTCCTGAAACTTGGCCAGTACCGTTGCCATCGTCTCCTGGGAATGATGGTACGCTCCCATGATGTTGGAGAGGGCCTTGTGGAGAGTGGGTTCCCTGGGCCTGTCCTCCGCCTGTCGTACAGCAGCCCTCCCAGTTCCCCTCTTTCCCTGGGCCTCTGTCCCCTGAACGGTGTGCCCACTTCCACTGCCCCCAGGTCCTTGTTGTTGTTGGGGTGGTGGGTTAGCCTGGGTTCCCTGTAGTGGTGGACACACTGCTGATTGACATGTCCTGGGGACAGAGGTATGGGCCCTCTGGGTGGGTGCTGTGCTGGTGTTTCCAGATGGGGCAAGCTCTGTGGTGGCCTGTGCCAGTGTGAGGGGAACCAACTGTCCCGAGGTCCCAGATGGGCCGAGCTGGTCGTCTAGATCCAGTTGGACAGAGCTGCTGTCATCACTGTGGGCCTCTTCTGTTGGTGGTGTGGACATGTCTGGACCCTCATGTGCGGTGATGTTGGGTAGGAGTCCTGCAGGGGTGTAAAAGCATGATTATTGCGTCTGTATGTGCCATGGTGTGCAATGGGTGAGTGACCGTGTACCCCAGTGCTTGCATTCCTGTGTGGGACCTTGTGTGATGATGGTTTACGGGGGTGTATGGGTATGTGCAGTGGACATGCATTGGTGATGGGTGTCCATGCTTTGGTGTTGCATGCAAGGCTTGGTGTTGGGATGTGTGGTTTGTGATATTGGGACATTTGTGAGGAGTAGGAGTGATGGGGGTGAGGGCGAGGGTGGGGGTATGTGACGGCACGCAGGTATGGTGGGGGATATAGTAGTTAAGGTTTGACTTACCAGAGTCCATTCCTCCAGCTACTCCTTCGAGGCCCTCAGGATGCAGAATCGCCAAGACTTGCTCCTCCCATGTTGTTAGTTGTGGGGGAGGAGTGGGGTCCGCCGCCAGTCCTCTGTACCGCAAGGTGGTGTCTGGATACTACGGAACGCACCTTCCCCCGTAGGTTGTTCCACCTCTTCCTGATGTCATCCCTATTTCTTGGGTGCTGTCCCACGGCATTGACCCTGTCCACGATTCTCCATCATAGCTCCATCTTCCTAGCTATCGATATCTGCTGCACATCTGCTCCAAATAGCTGAGGCTCTACCCTGATGATTTCCTCCACCATGACCCTTAGCTCTTCCTCTGAGAATCGGGGGTGCCTTTGTTGTGCCATGGGTGGTGTGTGAGGTGTGTAGGTGAGGGTGTGTAGGGTAATGTGTTGGGGTGTGTGATGTGGGATACATGAGTGGTGTATAGGTGTGAGTAGTGTGGCTCTGGATGTGTCAGTGGTCTTGCTGTCTCTCTCTGGTGGCAATTGTTTGTAGTCGTAAAGGGTTGTGGGTAATGTGGGTGTGTGTTTTATAGTGGTGTGAGTGGTTGGGTGTGGTGTGTGTATGGGTGTCAGGTGTCTGTTGTTTGAATTGTCCAATGTGGTGTTGTTTTGTTTGTGTGTGTGTATTTTGAGCGTGGCGGTATGTACCACCAATGGTTTACCGCCATTGAATGTCCGCCGTGGTGATTTGTGGGTCATAATGTGGTGGGCATTGTTCTGTTGGCGTAATGGTGTGGGTTTTGATACCGCCAGTTTATCACTGACCTTTGATGTGGCGGAATTGTATATGTGGCTGACTGGTGTGTGCGTGTCATAATATGGTGAAAGGATGTCTGCTGCGGCGCCAGTATATTGGTAGTAGTCAGTGTGGCAGTAAGAGGGATTTACCGCCAATGTCATAATGCGGGCCTAAGTCCGGTGCTCCTATTTGGCATAAAGCCCGACTGATCTGGGTGGCCCAACTTCGTTATGACTAGCTGGAGTCTTTTACTCAGAATTTTCACAAGGACCTTTGCTTCCAGGTTAATTAGTGTTATAGGTCGGTAGGAGCAACACGCCGTTTGCGTCTTGCCTTTTTTATGTATCACTACAATCATGCCCTCTCTCAGGTCTGGTGGGCGGTATCCTACTGTTTTGGCCTCTCAGATCATAGCTAGCATGTGTGGGGCCACTACGCATGTGATACCTTTATATAGTTCAGCTGGTGAGCCGTTAGGGCCCGCCGCCTTACCCGACTGCAACTCCACGATTGCCTCCTGTACTTCTTCTACTGCTCCAGTGCCTCTCTATCCTCTGCCAATAAAACTGGAAACTGGAGGTCTCCCAGGAGTCACCCGCATTTCCTTTTTCCGTGTGAACCGTCCTGGAAGCGTAAATCTGCTCATAGTGTGAGGCAAATGGCTCTGCTATTTCTGGGCCTGAGGTAAACCTCTCTTGCTCCTCCCCCATATTTTGGCCACCCAATTGCAATCCATGTCTCTCCTCTCTAACCACACTATCAGTTTTCCGGCCTTGTCCCCCACATCGTAAAGTCTCCTCTTTCACTGCCAGAGTGTGTTCTCTAGCTGTATTTTCGGCCAAGTCTTTAAGCTCCTTCTTTTTGAGCCGAAGTCTGTGATATTGGGCTGAGGTCTGTTCTACACTTCCTGTTGTCTGTTGTTCATAGTCGGCGACCTCTCTCTCTATTTTCTCATATTTAAGTTATTTCTCCTTATTTACTCCCCCAAGTACTGCCCGGATGTGGTGTAGGAAAGTACCATCTTGCCTGGCATGTTACCTCCATTTTTCACTGTATATATGTTGTTTTAGTTGTATGTGTCACTGGGACCCTGCTAGTCAGGGCCCCAGTGCTCATAAGTGTGCCTGAATGTGTTACCTGTGTTATGACTAACTGTCTCACTGAGGCTCTGCTAACCAGAACCTCAGTGGTTATGCTCTCTCATTTCTTTCAAATTGTCACTAACAGGCTAGTGACCAATTTTACCAATTTACATTGGCTTACTGGAACACCCTTATAATTCCCTAGTATATGGTACTGAGGTACCCAGGGTACTGGGGTTCCAGGAGATCCCTATGGGCTGCAGCATTTCTTTTGCCACCCATAGGGAGCTCTGACAATTCTTACACAGGCCTGCCACTGCAGCCTGAGTGAAATAACGTCCACGTTATTTCACAGCCATTTTTCACTGCACTTAAGTAACTTATAAGTCACCTATATGTCTAACCTTTACCTGGTAAAGGTTGGGTGCTAAGTTACTTAGTGTGTGGGCACCCTGGCACTAGCCAAGGTGCCCCCACATTGTTCAGGGCCAATTCCCCGGACTTTGTGAGTGCGGGGAGACCATTACACGCGTGCACTACATATAGGTCACTACCTATATGTAGCTTCACAATGGTAACTCCGAATATGGCTATGTAACATGGTTATGATCATGGAATTGCCCCCTCTATACCATCCTGGCATAGTTGGCACAATCCCATGATCCCAGTGATCTGTAGCACAGACCCTGGTCCTGCCAAACTGCCTTTCCTGGGGTTTCACTGCAGCTGCTGCTGCTGCCAACCCCTCAGACAGGCATCTGCCCTCCTGGGGTCCAGCCAGGCCTGGCCCAGGATGGCAGAACAAAGGACTTCCTCTGAGAGAGGGTGTTACACCCTCTCCCTTTGGAAAATGGTGTGAAGGCAGGGGAGGAGTAGCCTCCCCCAGTCTCTGGAAATGCTTTCATGGGCACACATGGTGCCCATTTCTGCATAAGTCAGTCTACACCGGTTCAGGGACCCCTTAGCCCTGCTCTGGCGCGAAACTGGACAAAGGGAAGGGGAGTGACCACTCCCCTGACCTGTACCTCCCCTGGGAGGTGCCCAGAGCTCCTCCAGTGTGCTCCAGACCTCTGTCATCTTGGAAACAGAGGTGCTGCTGGCACAATGGACTGCTCTGAGTGGCCAGTGCCATCAGGTGACGTCAGAGACTCCTTCTGATAGGCTCCTTCAGGTGTTGCTAGCCTATCCTCTCGCCTAGGTAGCCAAATCCTCTTTTCTGGCTATTTAGGGTCTCTGTCTCTTGGGATTCCTTAGATAACGAATGCAAGAGCTCATCCAAGTTCCTCTGCATCTCTCTCTTCACCTTCTGCCAAGGAATCGACTGCTGACCGCGCTGGAAACCTGCAAAACTGCAACATATTAGCAAAGACGACTACTGCAACTCTGTAACGCTGATCCAGCCGCCTTCTCGACTGCTTTCCTGGTGGTGCATGCTGTGGGGGTAGTCTGCCTCCTCTCTGCACTAGAAGCTCCGAAGAAATCTCCCGTGGGTCGACGGAATCGTCCCCCTGCAACCGCAGGCACCAAAGAACTGCATCACCGGTCCCCTGGGTCTCCTCTTAGCATGACGAGCGAGGTCCCTTGAATCCAGCAACTCGGTCCAAGTGACTCCCACAGTCCAGTGACTCTTCAGTCCAAGTTTGGTGGAGGTAAGTCCTTGCCTCCCCATGCCAGACTGCATTGCTAGGAACCGCGACTTTTGCAGCTACTCCGGCCTCCGTGCACTTCCGGCGGCAACCCTTTGTGCACAGTCCAGCCTGGGTCCCCAGCACTCTAACCTGCATTGCACGACCTCCTAAGTTGTTCTCCGGCGACGTGGGACTCCTTTGTGCGACTTTGGGTGAGCACCGTTTCACGCATCCTCGTAGTGCCTGCTTCTGGCACTTCTGCGGGTGCTGCCTGCTGCTGAGAGGGCTCCTTGTCTTGCTCGACGCCCCTCTGTCCCCTGACGCAATTGGCGACATCCTGGTCCCTCCTGGGCCACAGCAGCATCCAAAAACCCTTACCGCATGATTTGCAGCTAGCAAGGCTTGTTGGCAGTCTTTCGGCAGGAAAACACTTCTGCACGACTCTCCATGGCGTGAGGGATCCGTCCTCCAAAGGGGAAGTCTCTAGCCCTTGTCGTTCTTGCAGAAACCTACGCTTCTACTGTCCAGTAGCAGCATCTTTGCACCCACAGCTGGCATTTCCTGGGCATCTGCCCATCTCCGACTTGCTTGTGACTTTTGGACTTGGTCCCCTTATTCCACAGGTACCCTCGACTGGAAATCCATCGTTGTTGCATTGCTGGTTTGTGTCTTTCCTGCAGAATTCCCCTATCACGACTTCTATGTCCTTTGGGGAACTTTAGTGCACTTTGCACTCACTTTTCAGGGTCTTGGGGTGGGCTATTTTTCTAACCCTTACTATTTTCTAATAGTCCCAGCGACCCTCTACAAGGTCACATAGGTTTGGGGTCCATTCGTGGTTCGCATTCCACTTTTGGAGTATATGGTTTGTGTTGCCCCTATCCCTATGTGTCCCCATTGCATCCTATTGTAACTATACATTGTTTGCACTGTTTTCTAATACTATTACTGCATATTTTGGTATTGTGTACATATATCTTGTGTATATTTGCTATCCTCATACTGAGGGTACTCACTGAGATACTTTTGCCATATTGTCATAAAAATAAAGTACCATTATTTTTAGTATATCTGTGTATTGTGTTTTCTTATGATATTGTGCATATGACACTAAGTGGTACTGTAGGAGCTTCACTCGTCTCCTAGTTCCGCCTAAGCTGCTCTGCTAAGCTACCATTATCTATCAGCCTATGCTGCTAGACACCCTATACACTAATAAGGGATAACTGGGCCTGGTGCAACGTGCAAGTACCCCTAGGTACTCACTACAAGCCAGTCCAGCCTCCTACATGTGGCCTCTCAATACTTCTTTAAATGCCTCCCATAGGGTGCCTTTTGAGTCCACCGATCCTATGTTTTCTTTGAAAGAATTTTCCACTCCCTCTCTAATTTTTCCCGCAGCTTAGAATCTTTGAGGTGCCACGTAGTTATCCTAGGAGGTAGGGTCATGGTTTTTGAGGAGCCTGTCAGTATGACGACCACTGGGGAATGATCCGAGATGCCCCACAGGCTTAATGTTGTGCGTCATGAAATCTACCTGCATCTGCCCTATGTGTGAATAAATAATCCAGTCTACTACTACTATAAGATGTCGAGAGGTATATGAATTGTCGGGCTTGGGGGTTTTGGTCTCTCCACAGGTCTACCAATCCCATGGAGTCTACGAATGATCTCAACTGGCTCATGGCAGTCTCCGGCTTAGCTTTGGTCAGTCTGTCACATTCTGGGACCATGGTGTCATTCATGTCTCCCCCCCAGCAGCAGGGTGTCCACTGGCATTTCCAGCAGCACTGATCCCAGCGCCGAAAGCGTTTCATCCTGCAGTATAGGCGGCACATATATAGAGCAAATGGTTACCGTCTGGCCATTCCAGGTGCCAGTCTGTGCCACATAGCAACCCGGAGGGTCGGTCCAGACCCGGCCTAGAATGAATGGTATGGAAGTTTTGAATAGGATCCTGACCCCTTTGAATTAGAGGAGAATCCAGCGTGCACCAGTAACGTATATCCCATTCAATTTAGTGCTCTATAGTTATTGCCTTTTAGGTGGGTTTCCTGTAAGAGAACTATATCAGGGGCATGGTGTTTAATAAATTGCATTACTAGCGTATTTTCAATCTTGTTGCCCAGTCCATTAACATTCCAAGTCATTGCTTTCAGCTGCACTGTGTTGGTCGTCTGCATTGCTTTGGTGTACGTGCACTGAGCTCTATGTCAGTATGAGAATGGAGCATCGCTTTCCCCACTCCGTCCCTTAGCTCCCCTCCCTCTATCTTGCAAAGTTGATCTTAGCAAATAACAGTACGTATAAACAGAAAAAAACAATTCCCAATAATACTTCCCCCTCCCTGCAACCCTGCTTAGTAGGCTCAGAACTACCCACCCCCACAACTTGCAGAGCGCCTGTCGCCCATTCCTCAACATAAAGCTGTACTTTGGGTTGCTTAGCTCTGCCTATAGTAAATATGGAATAGCTACCAATGTACAAACCCCTTGGATAAGTCTGTTAGTTGGCCCCTGAGAACGAGTTATAGTCTGTGAAGTTAACTACCATACTATGTATACTAGGAAGTGTGGTCTCCTGAACCCTGGATTTATGATTTATCCAGACTCTCTCCCTCCCACCTGCCCCTTTTAGTCTTATCTGCATTGTGTGATCACTCATGATGTCCCTCAGCCCTTTTCTATATCTGTATCCTCTGTATGATGAGTAGAGGGATCATCCGACCTTCTGTGAGCTCCACCTCTTCGTTGGGGTTTTCCGGTTTTCCTCCACCCCTCGATCCAATCTCACACCTCCTCCAACCTAGTGAAGAGCCAGGATTTGCCCTCTGTGACTATCCGCAGCCTCGCTGGGAACAGCATCATATATTTTATTTATTTTTTATGCAGGGCTTTTTAAACTTCCTCAAAGCTATGGTGTAGGTTTTGGACCTGGCGTGTGAAGTCTGGAAAGATTCTGATTTGTGCATTTTCATAAAGTAGGTCTCCTTGAGTCCGTGCTGCCTGTACGATGGCTGTAATTGAGGATCCGTGCTATAATTATTCTTGGTGGAGCCCCTGGTTTCGGTGGCGGGATCGGCACCCGATGAGCCCTTTCCACTGAAAAGAAGTTGGACAGGCTCTTCGGTCGCAGTTTATTAAGAATAAGATCCTCCAGAAAGAGATCCACACTGGGGCCCTCCGCCCACTCTGGCACTCCAACCACTCTGATGTTGTTCCTTCTTGCTCTTCCTTCTTGGTCCTCCAGCCTGGCCTCCATTACAATCTGTTGCTTAGTGAGTAATTGGACTTGTTCCTCCAAATGCTTAGACATGGACTGAAGGGCATGAATATGCGTTTCAGCTTTATTGACTTTGTCTGCCATTTTCTGAAGATCAGCTCTTATAAGGGAGACATCTATTGTCACTGCATCAAGTTTTAGTTCCAGTGTCTGTTTTGGATCTGAGATGGCCACCATGATAGTGGTAAGGAGGGCTCAAGGGTATCAATGGTGTCTGGGGCAGGGATTCCAGCAATGGCCGACACTTTCTGTACTGCATATTTGTCCATTTTGTTGAGTTGTGTCTGAATTTGGCTCTTCGTTTTGACCATGACTGTCAAGGTGCTCCTGCCCCTCGTCGAGGGTTCCCGGGGGGGGGGGGGGGGGCCTCACTCTCTCACCCCCTGTTTTCAGGATTGTGGTCAGGGAGTGGGGTATCTGTTCTGCCCCCTTGCAATGATTCTCCTAGAAATTCACAGTCCCATTAAGTCTATCTGGATGATCTATATTTCAACTACCTATGTAGGGCCTTGTCTTCTTTTAGTACTCAGTCTCCCTTGCCCCGGATTTTCCAGGCCTCCCCTCCTTGCTGCTGATCCCTTCTTTCATCTGGTCCCCGGGGGGGGGGGAGGGAATCTCGTCTCAGTCTCCTCCTCCCTATTTCTCCTCTATTGTTTGATTTTGGGCCCCCCCACTCAGTTGTACCTCTTTAGGCCTGCAGGGAATACACGGGGAGGTGGCTCTCTTCTGTTCCCGTAGTGTGATCTCTCCAGCCCGCACGCAGAGTGTCTGCCTCCCGGCCGCAGCTCATCTCAGGATTCTCTCTCGGTCCCGGGTCCTCCGGCCTTCCACAAGCGTTGCAGTCTGGCCGCGGTCGCATCCCACCTCACTCCCCGCCAGTCCGGTCCCCTCGATCCTCAACAGGCACAGATGTTTTGGCTGCTCTCTACCCATCAACCTCTGGCCCCATTCCAACTTCCTCGTATCGCGAGTTTCCCATGCACCTGTCTCTGCCGCTATGTGCGCTGTCTCACCGCAGCTGCATCACGATCGTCCCGGATCTTAGGGCCGGGCCGGGCAGTCTTTTTCTCCAGACTCTTCCGGTCGATCGCTGGTGCTTCCACAAGTGCTGGTAACCAAATTTCCTCTCAGGTGACCACAGATTATAAATGGATAACGGGGTTCAGGATTTAGGCTAGCCACACTCCGTTAATGTGCAGCCATCTTTGTTGTGTGCTAAGCTACGCACCCTCCAACCTAAAAGTTTTGGTGTCTTCGTTCTGTTAAGGAAACTCCTGGCTGTTTTCTTGGTTTGGCACACTCATCATTTACCTTCGTCAATAGCAGGGATGTAGGAGACAATACATTTCTGGGGGGACAGGGACAGCCTTGGGGACTTTCAGTCAACCCTATACAAATCGCTCATTGTTTACGAACTGCAGGCTCCGATAAATATACACAATCATATATATATATATATATATATATATATATATATATATATATATATATATATATATTGGAAGTGAAATAGGGAGAAAGGAAGGCATGTTTTCACAGTCTGAAAGTATCTTTTATTGTTATTTACATTCACAAAGTAATTAGCTCAAATGTGAAAATAACATGTTGATTAACCTTGCATTTTCGTACACCAAGCAAATAAAGGTAGGAGGGTAAAAAGGAAGAACACACCCTTTGCCCCCCACACCCATCATGCCCTTCGCCTCATGCCAATTGGAACCGCACTGGAGAGATCAAAAGCGATTAGGTACAACAGTTGTAAACTGTGCTTGGAAACCATAGTTCTAATAACACTTCTACTCCTTTGTATGATCTTGGGAAGCTCAGCTCCACATCAATCATAACTAGGAGCATTTCAACTGAAGAAGCTCTTGGAGTTACAGGCTATATAAACATGGATTCTCTAATCTCTGTATAAACTGCAGTCACTAATTTCTTTAGAAACGGCTGTTTGTGATGCACCAAGTCACTGTGTGTAAAGAAAACACATTCACTGATTATAAAGAAAAAATATCAGAAAATGACTATGAGAGGGTTATTACAGTCGAATTCTGACATTACAATGCCGTCTGCCAGAGCTAGCAGCCAAGGTAAAGGCAGATCAGGTCACAGAGCATAATTAATGCAGCTGTTTAAAGCAAAAAAAATGGAATGTTGCTTTTCTTTCTTCTGCTGTACTTTAATAGCTTGGAATGACAGAAGCTATGCACTAGGGTGATAAGTGGTTTGTGGGAAAGTTGGTTGTGTGAACATGTATTATATCGGGTAAAATACCCCCTGTGTACATAAGGATATTGGATGTCACCTTAAAGTTCATACCTTATAAACAAGCATTGGCATAGCCAATAGGTCTCGCCTATGCAAGTTATATTGCCTTTGCCAATGTGTTTTAGCCATGCTGTACACTAGTGGGACTACTATTCAGCATGGCTGAAAGTTAATGGCATAAAGGAGAATGATGTGTCACCGACTTGTGTGGCGTAGTATCATGGAGTAAGTAGAGTGTCCTAGAATGGAGCAGTAAACTAACTTTAAAGGAACAGGGGTCCCTTGAATAAAATGCAACACCACTCCCATAAACAATGATATTAAAGTAGTATGCAAATGGAATGTTTTATGCATTTATTCAATCAAAATATAAAAGATCAAATGTAGTGGGAAAACATCAACAGGGGAAATCGAGAAAGACTGGTATTCGGGTATTACACAAGTTATCTGGATGACCCAATGTCACCAATTACAAGAAAAATATAAAAAGTAACCTATATAGTACAGTGGTTTTGAGGAGGCTGGCCTGGTTTATAGTGGGTACCTATGGTACTTACACCTTATACCATGTCCATTTATCCCTTATTAGTGACATGTAGGCAGTGTCTAGACACCAGGCTCTCTAGGGGTAGCTGTAGCCAAGGCTTATCTAGGAGACATGCAAAGCTCATGCAATACCACTGTAGTCACACAGTACTCACACACGAAAGAAAATACTAAGGCCCTCATTCTGACCCTGGCGGTCGGCGGAGAGACGGCGGTCGGACCGCGAACAGACCGGCGGTATTAAAAATGGCATTCTGACCGCGGCGGTCCCCGCCGCGACCGACCGCTACTTCTCCACTCCGACCGCCGCGGCGGTCATGACCGCGGGGCTGGAGTTTGCGCACTCCGGCCCGGCGGTCGTCCCAAGACCGCCAAGGGTATAATGACCCTGCCTACCTCCGCGGTTTCTTGCGGGCGGGAACCGCCGTGCGAACCATGGCGGTAAGCACTATCGGGGCCAGGGAATTCCTTCCCTGGCACTGATAGGGGTCTCCCCCACCCCCCACTACCCACCCGAGTCCTCCCCCCACCCCCTCCACCCCCCTGCCACCCCCCAGAGGTGGTACGAACCCCCTCCCCACCCCCACCCCGACATGCACATACATGTACCCCGACATGCACACACCCCCAACATGCACATATACACACCCCCTACACACACATACACAACGGGGACACATACCCGCACACATACATGCCGACATGCGCACCTGCCGAACAGCACACATTACTCATAGACACAGCAGCACCCCCCGCCCGCATACACGCACTCACACACCCCCTCTACACACTCACACGCACACCCCCATGCACGCACACATCACACAACACCCCCCCACCCCCTCCCCTCACGGACGATCAACTTACCTTGTGCGTTGGTCCTCCGGGAGGCGACGGGAGCCATAGGGACGTGACCGCCAACAGAAGACCGCCAACAGAAGACCGCCACACAGAAATGTGGGTCGTAATTCTGTGGGCGGTGTTCTGCTGGCGTGGCGGTGGAGGTTGACCAGTCTCCACTTTCCCGCCGACCGCCAGTGTGGCTGCTGGCGGTTTTCCGGCGGAACGCTCCCAGCGGTCAGAATGCGCACAGCGGCACACCGCCGCGGTCGGCGGTCTTCACCGCGGCGGTAACTCAGCGGTCTTGCGAAAAGACCGCCAAGGTCAGAATGAGGGCCTAAGTGTTACAAAAATAAAGGTACTTTATTTTAGTGACACAAATGCCAAAAATACCATAGAGACTATACTCCCTTAGGAGGTAAATAATACACCAATTATATACACTAGTATGCAGCAATAGCAATAAAAACAGTTAGAAAACTAGTGAAATAGTGAAAATCACAATGGTTAGAAATGGGCCTAGGGGAAACACAAACCATATACTAAGAAAGTGGAATGGAAATGTCGGTTTCCCACCTAGACAAGTGTGGTGTGTAGAGGGGCGCTGGGAGTATTAGAAAACACCAAAGGTAAGTAATAGAACCCACCTAAGAGCCCAGGAAAGCAGAAGTAAATCACAGTAACTTTCCTAGAACACACAAGAACACGAGAAAGAAGATAATGTAAGAACCAGAAGATACTTCAAGACACAAAGGGTGGATTTCTGGACCTAAAGACCTGTGGAAGAATGGGACTAAGTGCAAGAAGCACAGAAGAGTTCAGGGAGGACAGGAGCCCCTGCTAACCCGAATCAAGGTGCAAAAGAAGAACCACTGGTGAAGAACAACAGTCAGTACTGCACCCAAGAAGATGGATGTGGGTTTGTGGTTGGTGCAGATGATATCCCACACCGGATGGATGATTGCAGTCTGGTTTGAATCGCTGGATTCCACCAACAAGCCTTGGCACAGGCAAAGCTCATGGTTAGTGGAAAATGGCCACCCAGGAGGAGGAGTCAGAGGGGTCTCTCAGCAACTCAGAGAGCCCGCGGAATACCAGCAAGCGCACACAGGAGTCTCCAGCACCGGGACAAAGAAGTTGCAAAAAGAGGCCCACGCAGCACGAAAACAAAGGACCCCACGCTGCCAGAGAACCACTCAGGAAGCTGCGCATCTCAGGAAGGAGTGCTGGGGGCCGAAGCTACATTGTGCACAAAGAATTTCAAAGAAGGATGCCAACAAGCCTTGGCAACTGAAAAACACGTGGTGCACAGGAGTACTGTCTTGCGTGGGAAGGCAAGCTCTTACCTCCACTAAAGTTGGACAGTAGGACGTCAGGACCATCAGGACCACTTCAGTCCACCACCCGTGATGCAGGATCCATGCAACTTGTTAGGAGAGGGGACCCATGCAGATGGTCATCGTTGCAGAGAGGTGCCTGCTGAAGCAGGGGAGTGACTCCTTTACTCCAAGGGAGATTATTTCATTCTTCTGGTGCAGACTGAAGACAGGCTGTCCTCTGAGGATGCACGGCCGGGAAACAGTTGCATTTGCTGGCAAGAGCTGGAGATACAATGTTGCAGAAATCGTCTTTGCTTCGTTGTTGCAGTTTGTGGAGTTCCTGGAGGGTCCAGATTCTGTTTCTTCGGTGAGAAAGTGAAGTAAAGGATGCAGAGGATTCCTGCTGGAGTCTTGCAATCTGAATCTGAAGAACCTCCCAAAGGAGAGACCCTAAAAAGCCCTGAAAGGGGGATTGGTCAGCTAAACAGGTAAGCACCTACCAGGGGACGGCTCTGACACCACCTGCTGGCACTGACCACTCAGATGCACCCAGAGTTCGCTGCCAACTTGGAATCCAAGATGGCAAAACCCAGGGACCCTCTGGAGGAGCTCTGAGCAGCACACCTGGGGTGGTGGTCCAGTTTCGTGCCAGAGCAGGGACTGGGGGTACCTGAACCGGTGTAGACTGGATTATGTAAGGAGGACACCAAATGTGCCCTTCAAAGCATTTCCAGTGGCCTGGGGAAGAAAGCTACCCCTTCCAAACCTATTTCCAAAGGGAGAGAGTGTAACACCCCTGGCGCAGCGCCAGCCATTAAGAAGGGAGGGGGGAGGGAGGAGCAGCTGGGAGGCGGGAGGCGGGAGGGAGCAGCGAATGGGGGCGCGAGGGGGGCGGGGCCGCAGGGAGGCAGCGGCAGGGAGCGGAGAGCAAGGGGGAGCGCACAAGGGGCAAAAACACGAAGGCACAAAAAGTCGAGCAATATGAAAACAATCAGAAAAATACACTAATGGCACAGTATACAATCGGGGAAACAGCAATCAGAGGGGCACAACGGGGGCAGAAGCGCAGGAGGCGAGGTGCTTGAAAAACAGTAAAAACGCACTACAGGGCGGCGAAAAGTGGCACAATCAGAAGGGGCACGGCGGGGGCAGAAGCGCAAGAGGCAAGGCGCTGAAAATAGAAAAACACTTACAGGACGGCGGAAAAAACGGCACACGGGTCAAGTGAAGCCTCGAACACGCTAGCAGCAGCGTGGGCGGGAGTCAGAGGCAGGAGACAGCAGGTTGGTGCTGCGGACGTGGGGGGCGAGCTCAGGACCTAAAACAGGTCCGAGGTCGCTCACTCGCGACGCGCAGCGCCAGCCATTAAGAAGGGAGGGGGGAGGGAGGAGCAGCTGGGAGGCGGGAGGGAGCGGCGAATGGGGGCACGAGGGGGGCGGGCCGCAGGGAGGCAGCAGCAGGAAGTGGAGAGCAAGGGGAAGCGCACAAGGGGCGAAAACACGAAGGCACAAAAAGTCGAGCAAAATACAGTCACAATATGAAAACAATCAGAGAAATACACTAAAGGCACAGTATACAATCGGGGAAACAGCAATCAGAGGGGCACAACGGGGGCAGAAGCGCAGGAGGCGAGGCGCTTGAAAAACAGTAAAAACGCACTACAGGGTGGCGAAAAGTGGCACAATCAGAAGGGGCACGGCGGGGGCAGAAGCGCAAGAGGCAAGGCGCTGAAAATAGAAAAACACTTACAGGACGGCGGAAAAACGGCACACGGGTCAAGTGAAGCCTCGAACACGCTAGCAGCAGCGTGGGCGTGGGTCAGAGGCAGGAGACAGCAGGTTGGTGCTGCGGACGTGGGGGGCGAGCTCAGGACCTAAAACAGGTCAGAGGTCGCTCACTCGCGACGCGCAGCGCCAGCCATTAAGAAGGGAGGGGGGAGGGAGGAGCAGCTGGGAGGTGGGAGGGAGCGGCGAATGGGGGCGCGAGGGGGGCGGGCCGCAGGGAGGCAGCGGCAGGGAGCGGAGAGCAAGGAGGAGCGCACAAGGGGCGAAAACACGAAGGCACAAAAAGTCGAGCAAAATACAGTCACAATATGAAAACAATCAGAGAAATACACTAATGGCACAGTATACAATCGGGGAAACAGCAATCAGAGGGGCACAACGGGGGCAGTGTAGAGTGCTGCAGAGTAGAGTAGTGTAGAGTAGAGTGGTACAGCATAGAGTGCAGTGGCGTAGAGTAGCACAGAGTGGAGAAAAGTGGTGTAAGGTGCAGTGGCATAGGGTAGATTGTTTCAGAGTACAGTGAAGAAATGATAGAGAAAAGATAATATACTTCAATATGCTGAAGTATGTAACGATAACAACAACATAAATAATAATGCTAGACATAACGGCCCAAAATGAAATATGGCTTCTTCCTGTTAGCCACGCTATAATCAAGCCCTTCATTACCTAGATAACAAAACATTAAACATGAATGTTAGAAAAATATACCCTTCTAATAGCTAAATTGTTGTGTGAAAAGGTAAAATCTGGGCCCAATCTCGACTTCACTGTTTCACCAACTGGTGTGATCTTAGGCAAATACAAATATTGTGTTTGACAGAGTCTCCTTTCTAGCCTGCAGGCATCAAGGTGAGTGGGACTCTGTTTCCTCTTTAGATCTTCCTCATTGTCCTGCAGCTCCTCTTGAAGGCATCCTGCAGTACCCCTCTTCAAGGCGGCAGGTGATGCAGACAGTAATCATCCAAAACTCTTTTCTCCTCCTCGTGCCCTTTGTTCTTATGAGCACCCTTAATGCCCACAGCTGTGAACATGAAAAACAAAAGAGCAGAGGGCACAGGGGGCCTCCTGACTCACCGTCATTCTGTTACCATCAGATTGGAGGATGGTCGGTACAGGGCAGTTATAAGTAGCGCTTTTGTGTGCTAATGGCCCTCTGAATAATAGATGTAAAAGGGGAAATTATTTTGTCCCCTTGTCCCCCCACCTTTGTCCCCTGTGTCCCCCACCCTCCAAAATCTGGGGGGGATACATCCCCCGCGTCCCCCACACTTCCTACGCCCATGGTCAATAGGGTCCCTAATGGTTTTCCCCTTCATAGGCACTTCACATTTCATCCCCATGAGGCCACCTTATACACATACCACTGAAAGGGCAGGTCTTATGTCATCCTCTGTGATGGTAGTTTGATGGCTTTTCTTTTGTGACAAAATCCCTCTCCTTGAGCGTCTATCTAATCATCCAGGGAACTAGCTCCCTCTCCTGAACTTAACAGAAAGCAGATCATTCAGTCAAAAATTCAACCCATCCCCTATTCTTTCAGATTGGCATTGTCAGTTGTACTTACACTGGGATTATAACATTCATTCACACGCTCTCAAATGGCTGACTTTAGTTTTAATTTTATACAGCAATCGTTTTCCATCGATGTCCTGGCGCTATACTAGAACACATCAGAGAAGAGGAAAACTACAGTTAGAATAGATAGCTTTATTAAAGCGAGTATTCCAAAGCTGGGCCGTAACAAAAGAGAATGCACGGCATCCTGTTTGCTTTCTATGAAATCTCAGTTCTTTGAACAGCAGGGCTGACGAAAAACAGAGGTGCTAGTTGGCAGTACTTGTTAAATAAACATTTTTTTATAGTTAGGTGGACATACCCTACGAGCAGCTTTATGCCAGTAAAAAAGAACCCTGAAGCTTCAGTGGTTGGCCACAGGAAACCAGTGCAAGTCAGAGAGATGATGAGACATCCTGGGCAATCTCTGCAAACCTAGGATAAACCAGCTGCAGCATCATTCTGTATCGGCTGGAGACTCTGCAGACAATAGGCATGAAGGCCCAGAAACAAAGGGCCATATTTATACTCCGTTTGCGCCGAAATTGCGTCGTTTTTTTTGACGCAATTTCGACGCAAAACTAACGCCAACTAACGCCATATTTATACTATGGCGTTAGAGGCGAATAGCGCCAAAGTTCCCGGAATGTGCGTCATTTTTTAGCGTGAACCCCTTCCTTGCGTTAATGATATGCAAGGGAGGCGTTCCCGTCTAAAAAATGACTCCCAGGCCTTTACGTGGTATTTATACTCCCGGGCAAAAGAGACGCCCGGGAGTTGGCGTGGCTAAAAACGGCGCATTTGCGCCACTTTTTAACGCCTGCTCAGGGCAGGCGTTAAGGGGCCTGTGGGCTCAAAATGAGCCCACAGGTGCCCTCCCATGCCCCCAGGGACCCCCCCTGCCACCCTTGCCCACCCCAGGAGGACCCCCAAGGATGGAGGGACCCACCCCAGGGACATTCAGGTAAGTTCAGGTAAGTATAATTTTTTATTTTTTATATTTTATTTTGGTGGCATAGGGGGGCCTTATTTGTGCCCCCCTACATGCCACTATGCCCAATGACCATGCCCAGGGGACAGAAGTCCCCTGGGCATGGCCATTGGGCAAGGGGGCATGACTCCTATCTTTACAATGATAGGAGTCATGTTGATGGGGGATGGGCGTCGTTAAAAAATGGCGCAAGTCAGGTTACGACGATTTTTTCGACGTAACCTGACTTGCCCCATTTTAAGACGCCCATGCGCCATTTTCCCCCTACGCCGGCGCTGTCTGGTCTACGTGGTTTTTTCCCACGCAAACCAGGCAGCGCCGGTCTGATTGCGCCGTCTAACGCCATTCCATAAATACGGCGCCCGCTTGGCGCTTCAGAATGGCGTTAGACGGCGCAAAACTTTTTGACGCTAAACTGCGTTAGCGCAGTTTAGCGTCAAAAAGTATAAATATGGGCCAAAGTGTGTTACAGTAATCCAAATCACTGGTAATAAGTGCCGGCACCAAACTTCCCAAAAAGGAAATAGGCACAAAATGGGTGAGCTTTCGCTACATCTTCAAAAGGTCAAACATGCTGCCGTAAGTTTGATGATGTGAGACTTGAAAGATAAGTACATGCACTAGTCCCAGGCATCACTCAAGGTCCCTCAATCCATCCAATGACCTCCGATGTGAGGCAAGATTTACGTATGTCTTGGATCGACAAATGACCGCTTTCCAGCTGCAATAATGATCTGTGTATCACTGGTGTATGAATAAAATTGAATCCCAAAAGATGTAATGAGGTTGACCAGAGGCATCACATGTATGTTAAACAGAGTCTGGCTCAGAGACGAGCCCTGTGGGAGGACACAGCACAGCTGGCTGAGAGAAGGATGAAAAGATGAACAGCTTGTGTCCTCTGACAAAATAATTCAAACCAATTCACTGCCTTCCCCTGGATGCCTACATTAGCAAGACTCTGCGGATTTGCAAAAGTCTGGAACTTTAAGATGTAGCCAATGGTAATCCATGCATGATACTTGGAAATGTATTGAATCTTGAAGTCCTCCAAAGGAATTTTATTTTAGGCCTCTCTCTTATTCTTTTCAAGTTTCTTGAAGCGGATGGTCCCACCTTACCACAAGGAGTGAAATTTGGTGGTCACCTTCTTAGTAGCAGAGTGGGACCCGTGGGAGACTCAGTCTTAAGTGACTCTGTTCTTGTTAGTTCCAACTGCTCTAATCAGCCACTGATTTTTAACCATGTTATGTATCAGCCTCTCGGCCCACAACAAGCTTGACTGCCTCATAACCAGCTGTCTCAACATTCAAATAACAACAAATTAGAGCACTCAATACTCAGACGATATGGATGCCCCATCCACTGTCTCTTACCAGTTTTCATAATATTGACTTGAAAATAAACCTCCATTGCATAATATAGGCAACCACACTAAATTAGTGCTATTACATGAGATTTCTAGTTCTCCTTATTCACATAATCATCAATGCTCTCAGAGCTGCAGCTCGTTAGTATTCATCATGTAATTTCACGGTCCTACAATTAATTACTTATGCTTTGGGCAATTTGTGTATTGGGCTGTACAGAAAAGATTATATAGACTACTTATTTCATAATTTGAATTTGTAAAAACATATATCTTGACCCTTTTGCCATACACCCTAGAACATCCTTTTAAAAAATACATAAAGGCCCAAATTTAAGAAGGGCCTGGTGCCAACTATCGCCACATTAGCGTCATTTTTTTGACGCTGATGTGGCGATAGTGTGGCAAAAACGCCATGCCATATTTATAAAGTGGTGCAATGCTTGCATCGCTCCACTTTGTCAACCCTTAGGCCACATTATGCATGCGCCAGGCATAATGTATGTAAGGGGAGCGTTCCCCTATTAGGGTGCCCGAAAACATGGCGCAGTGGAATCTAAAAGATTCTACCGTGCCATTTTTAGCGAAATTTGTAACACCTGCATAGAGCCGTCATTAAAGGGAGGCACGCCATTATTTATAATGGGTCTCTATGCACTATGCAGAATTAGTGTCAAAATCTTTGACGCTACTCCTGCAAAATACAACAGTAGCGTCAAAAATTATGACACTATTGTCCCTAACCTGCACCATGGTGCACCATATGTTAAATATGGCGCACACATGGTGGCATTTGGGGGAGTGCATGGGCCGCAAGAAAAGTGGTCCTTCATGAAATAAAGCTCCAGTTTTCTTTAATCTGGGACAAAGTTTCCTGTACATTTCCCTATCCTAAAAGAAATTCCTGTACGGCCATATTGCCTGTAAGGACAGCTCTCATGATCTCCGAAGGCCCCGGCCCTCCTATTGGGCCTCACGCCTCACAGTCGGCCACCTCAATCACTTTAAATTCTAAATGACCAACTGCCTTTTCCAGGCCTAATCCATCTGTTCTTCAGAGAGTTTGCCTACCTCTAAACCAGGGCTGCCATGATGTATAGATTTTGTAGTCTATCTTGCAAATGTTCAAGCTTATTACAAACGTTTTGGAAACTCTGCGTCACCGCGTTAAATGTAGCTTTTCCTCTATGTATTTTTTTAAAGTTGGCTGAGCACTGGTGTTAGAGATGATGACACTTTTAGAAGTGACAGAACAATGGTCCGTCATAACTTTTTACATATTTTAACACAGCTAAAGGAGCAACCGTCCCCTACCAACAAAAAAAAAAAAAGAAATCCTGGAAATGTGTTTTTTTTTCTTTTCCTTCATCTGCTGCTATGGCAACAAATGCCACTCTGCCAGTACTTGTATGTTAAACTTCAACCTCGGATGTCAGGTGTTTTTATTCATACTTAACGGGTAAATTTGTGCTTGTGATATACTTTGGTATGTACATGGTGCAGCAGGAGACTGGTGTTCGTCTATGATCTCGCATTTCACGGGAGTCTTTCAGGCATGGAGACAAGGCATGGAGTCAAGGAATTGCCTCTTGTAGAGTTTGACGAATGGAAGACATTCGGCAAAAAGCAGCAGTCCTGTCTGTCAAACTTGCTGTTTTCCCACTTTATGTAAAACAGGGTGTCGGCAGGGTTCCAAGTGTAAAGCCTCTACTAGCTCTTGTGGTGAAAACCTTTGATCAAAGACCATCCACCACTGAGCTGTTTGTCAATGTACGACAGAATGTCTGTCCTGTTTAGGGGGGTCATTCTGTCATACATTTTTTCTCTTTAATACCAGGGAAAACCCGGCAGTCCCAGACACGATACCAAAGAAATGACACCCAGGTTGGAGAAAGTCTCAGGATGTCAGAGACATTTTAATTTTGTTTGTCAACAACAAACTACCACTTTGGGATTTCTTTTAGTAATGCAAAAAACTTAGCAGCACATTAATTATGGTGCTTCATTATCTTAGGCTCAGTGCCCTCAGTGGAGTCACAGCAGAGGCACCCACCAAACTACACCCACTACGCCAGATTATCATCATTACTCTAAGGGGCATATTTCCGAGCTCCGCGTGGTTCCACTTTTTTGACGCTTTGGTGGTGCAAACTGCTGAACTATATCCAAGAAACCATGCAGAGACGCTTTGCGTGGCTTTTAATGGGCTCATAGATATGGAGTAAGGCAAGAGAGCGCAAGTCGCTGCGCTGCCTTAATCTGAGCCAGGGAGGCATTCCATGAGTGTTGCGGTGGGTTTTCACATGCCACACCCATGGGTTTTGACACATTCAAAGATTTACAAGGACTCCAGAAAGGGGGTTTGACATTTGCTGTCAAGCATAGCTATAAAATCAAGCCCAATTCAATAATACACGTTTTGTCATTTTGGTTCTTAATTACATTTAGTTACATTTTTGGAGTTATCCAATTAAATATATTCATATTGATTTGAATTCAAGTAATTGTGAACTTTGGATTGATGCCTGCCTGTTGGTAATTATGTGACATATGGTGTACACGAACCATAATGCATTGGTACATGGAAATCTTAGCATGAGATAAGATGGAATATTAATTGCTCACAGGAGATGCAAGGAGTTCCTTGTGAAACTCTAGGCTGAGAGTCTGAATGCGAGAGCTTTGGGTGATATTATTTTGATGAAATAAACATACCTTTCTGAATCTTTCAAGTGTGAGGTTCTTTCATTTTAGAAAAAAAGTGTAGTAATTTGTGTGGCTTGGTCTGATAAAGCTATTTCACACGCATTGTACTATGTTATGAACTGCTACATTAAAATATCAATAAATGATGTAAACTATTTGGAAGCACAGTAAGGACCACTGTAGTCATGATAGTTCCATGACAGCAGGGACTACATAAACTGCTACACCAGCAACCATGTCAGGGATAGTAGCATGGATTAGGGCTGTAACAATAGCAAAGAGTACAGCTCCAACCAAAGTAGGGACAACCACAGTGACAACCACTTTCACAGCTGTAGGTACTACAACAGTAACAACGGCTGCCAGCACAACAGGGAACACAAGAGCAGCAACAATCTACCACAAAGGCAATGATCAAAGCTGTAGTCTCATCAGTAACCACAGAAAAGAAGACAGAAGAAAAATCCAGCTGACAGAGGCTGACCACCTTAGCAACAAAAGTTATGACAATAAAATAACAGCTGCTTGGGGGCTGCATAAGACTCCTATCTCCCTGGAATGGGATATGTATTTGGAGACATTTACAGAGAAATGGCAGGTGGACGTTGCTATACACTCCTAAACATGGCATCCAAAAGTAGGAACCCTGGAATTAGCGCCTATACAGCGCAGGCATATTCTTTCCCTACTCTGACCCCCTATTATGGCAGGCCTCGAAAAATCATAAAAATGTTACTGGACCGGCAGGTCGAGTAGCTTGAATAACCTACCTGACCTAACTGTAATGTACTTGACCTATAAATGGGTCTCAAATTGTGTGATCCTAGACAAATATCATATGTTACAGTCACCTTTTTCTTCATTCTCAGGAGTGCACCTTCAAATATGTGAGTTCAGCATTTCTGCTGTAAACAAATCCTCTTTTGTTTGATTGAATACACTAAATGTTTGCTATATGTATAATAAATCTAGCCCACATAAAGGTGACACATGATCCATACATGACTTGCCTCTTAGTTTACTAACACCTTTGCCATCAGGGCAGGAGTGCTTCTCATTTTATGTTTAAACACTCACTTTTAATAAATATATTACTAAATCATGGTGTGGTAGCACACTGTCATTGACAGACAGTAAATTTCTGAGAAACGTCCAAAAACCTTCCCACTAATTTGCAGCTTTACTGATAAAACTATATAGTGTATTAACAATAATCTGTGAAAATTGGGTTTTAGAAAACATGCATCATTTGCACACCACCACGTAAAGTGTTCTGACTTTTTTTCATTCTATTAAAATATGTTTTTCATCACACAGAAGTACAAAAAATGGTCTTTCACAACTACCAAAATATATTTTGAAATGTTTGTAAAGTTGACTTAGTTATATAAATGTTGTGTGTTAGGAAAAACCTGATACCTAAAGCCTTTCACTTCACATATATCAGATAGTATACCTTACAAAATCCTGGAACTCTGCAGTCACAAGGAAAAGTATTTGCATTGCAAGAAGACAAACTGAATTTTGACCTCTGTCTCAGAACACAGAGCGAATGTGACAAGAATAAGTTTTAAAGGCATCCTAACTGCTAATTTAGTTTCTGACTGAACAGAACACCTGTTCTTTCTCCACTCAACAGAAGGGTTGAGTGGAATCTAAACATAGCTCAACCTCATAAAATAAAACTTGCCATAGAGTGGTCAAGTAGATTTTTGGAGTGCTGTGTGGTACATGTGAGGTGACATAAAATATCTCACACCCATGTGTTATGTATGTCCCTAACAAGCTTGGCACAATCTTACAACTCTGTTTCCCTGCTGCCATGAAAGGTTGGGTTCCATGAGTGGTCCCATCAGAAGCAACATTGAAAACAGCAGAATGCTCTTGCTAGTTGGGTTGTTGGGAGGGAGGGGGGAGGTTCTAGAGGTAGTTCATACGTAGTAGAAGGAATTAGAAATACAAGAGACAATGTTTTTCTCAATGGCCGTATATTCTGAAATTGTATAAAGAAGTACTATATGCATGATTGCTATGCCATGTATGAATGTATACCTGCCACTGTTTAAAAAAACACTGCAATAAGGTTTGTGGACAAAACAAAAACATAACAGCAGCAGGGATCACTCTAGCGACCCCAGTTTCCACGATGAGGGGAAAAGAAAAACAGCTGCTGCCAGAAAGGCAAAGATAACAACACAATATTGTTCACCCCTGTCACCACATCAAGGACAAGAGCTGCCACCAAGATGGTGACAACATTGGTGACCACAATGACAGCTGTAGTAGGTACAAGAGCAAAAAAACAACATTAACCACATCAGCAAGACCAGCTGTCACAAGAGCAGTGACAACAACAGTAACAGTAGCTGCTCCCCAAATCAGCTGGCACATCAGCCTTCTCCTCAGCATCAACAGCTACCACAGAAGCAACCACAACTGAGCTTTCAGTAAGGACATCAGCAGTGACCACAGTTGTAATCACAACAACTATCAAATTATCAGGTGCTCCTATGGCAACAACAACATCAGGGACAGCGGCTTGTACCACAGCAACATCAACAGGAGTCACAACCACTGTGACATCAGCCACACATCACTTAGTAACACCAACTTCAAGAATGTTGCAGACACAGTCCGGGTCACAGTAATGACAACACCTTTCAGTGGTAGAGACAACAGCAGCAAGAAGAGTGATCAGCAAACCAGGAACCTCAGCAGCAACAACACATGTGTCAATGGCAGCGACCACAGCAGTAACCACAAGAGGAACAAGCATTGGCGAAGCCAATAGGTCTCATCTATACAAGAGTTATTAGCTTTACCAATTTGTTTTGCCACGGATTGGAGTGGGGTAGGCTGGCTGGATTGGATTGGAGTGTGGCGGACTGAACTGGGATAGAGTGGGATAGATTAGAGTGCAGTACAGTGGATTACAGTGGGATGGTTTGGAGAGGGGTGGATTTGATTGAATTGGGGTAAGGTGGGGTGGATTGGATTGGATTGAGGTAGGGTGGGGTGGATTGCACTGGGGTGGATTGCACTGAGGTGAGGTGGATTGGATTGGAATTGCCTAGGGTGGATTGGAATCATGTGGATTGGAGTGGGGTGGACTAGATTGGATTGGGGTGGGTCTGATTGGGGTGGTGTGGAGTGGATTGGAATGAGGTGGACTGGATTGAGTGGAGTAGATTGGACTGGGGTGGATTTGACAGGTTTAGGGTGGGGTGGATTGAGTTGGGGTGGAGTGAATTGGATTGTGGTACAGTGGATTGGGCTGGGGAGGATTGGAGTGGGGTGGGTGAATTGGAGTGGGGTGGATTATGGTGGATTGGACTAGAGTGGGGTAGATTGGGGTGGGCTGGATTGGTTTGAAGTTGGGTGGATTGGATTGGTGTGGGGTTATTTGGATTGGTGTATGATGGATTGATTGGAGAGGGGTGGACTGCATTGAAGTGGGGTAGTTAAAGTGGCCTGGAGTGGTGTGGACTGGACTGGAGTAGGGTGGATTATTATGGATTGTGCTGGAGTGGATTGAACTGGGGTGGATTGCACTGAGGTGAAGTGAGGTGGATTGTTTTGGATAGGAATCGTTTGGATTGGAGTGGGGTGGATTGGGGTGGATCTGATTGGGGTGGTGTGGAGTGGATTGCAATGAGCTGGACTGGATTAAGTAGAGTAGATTGGACTGGGGTGGATTTGACAGGTTTAGGGTGGGGTGGATTGAGTTGGGGTGGAGTGAATTGGATTGTGGTACAGTGGATTGGGTTGGGGCGGAGTGGGGTGGGTGAATTGGAGTGGTGAGGATTATGGTGGATTGGACTAGAGTGGGGTTGATTGGATTGGGGTGGGGTGGGCTGGATTGGTTTGAAGTTGGTTGGATTGGATTGGTGTGGGGTTGATTGGATTGGTGTGTGATGGATTGATTGGAGAGGGGTGGACTAGATTGAAGTGGGGTATTTAAAGTGGCCTGGAGTCGGGTGGGCTGGACTGGAGTAGGGTGGATTAATATGGATTGTGCTGGAGTGGAATGGACTGGGGTGCTTCAAGGAGATTGGATTGGAGTAGGATGGGTTTGATTGGAGTGGGGTGGGATGGATTGGGGTGGGTTAGATTGGAGTGGGTTTGGAATGGAGTAGGGTGCATTGGATTTGATTATGGTAAGTTGGATTGGAGTGGGATGTATTGGAATGGGATGGATTGGACTGGAGTGAGGTGGATCAGTCTGAAGTGGGGTGGATCAGACTGGAGTAGGGTGGATTGGGCTGGAGTGGGGTGGATTGGACTGGAGTGTATTGGGGTGGATTGAACAGTAGCGAGTAGATTGGATTGGGGTGAGGTGTATTGGATTAGAGTGGGGTAGATTGGACTGTGCTAGATTGGGGTGGTCTTGATTGGAGTGGGATGGACTGGATTTGTGTGGGGTGGATTGGATTCTAGTGGGGTGGATTGTGGTGGATAGGACTGGAGTGATTGGGTTAGAGTGGGTTGGATTGGATTGTGGTGAGGTGAGGTGAGGTAGAGTGGATTGAAGTGGGGCAGATTGTTTTGGGTTGGATTGGGCGTTTGGGATTCAAGTGGGGCATGGTGGATTGGTGAAGGTTGGAGTGCAGCAGGTTGTTTTGAAATAAAGTGGGGCAGATTGGAGTGGGGCAGATTGAAATGGATTGGAGTGGGGCAGGTTGTTTTGGATTGAAGTGGGGCAGATTATTTTGGATTGTAGTGGGGCAGATAGGAGTTGGGCAGATTGTTCTGGATTGGAATAGGGCAGTTTGGAGTGGGGAGGATTGGAGTGGGACAGATTGCTTTGGATTTGAGTGGGCAGACTAGAGTGAGTTAGATTGTTTTGGATTGGAGTGGGGCCGATTAGAGTGGGGCAGATTGGAGTGGAGCTGATTGTATTAGGGTGGACTGGAGTAGGGTGGATTGGGTTGGTGTGGAGTGGATTGGAATGGGGTGGATTGGATTGGGGTGAGGTGGATTGGATTGGAGTGAGGCGTATTGTTTTGGATTGGAGTGAGGCGAACTGGAGTGGGACGTGGGACGTGGGACAGATTGCTTTGGAGTTGAGTAGGACAGATTATTTTGGACTGGAGTAGGACAGATTGAATGGGGTGGATTTGAGTGGGACAGATTGTTTTGCATTGGAGTGGGGCATATTCAAGTGGGACAATTTGTTTTGGATTGGAGAGGGGCAGTTGGTAGTGGGACATCCAGGGGTGGGGCAGATGGGAGAGGGGCAGATTGTTTTTTAATAAAGTGGGGCAGATTGGACTGAGGTGGACTGAAGTGGGGCAGATTGGTTTGGATTGGAGTGGGGCAGATAGTTTTGGATTGCAATGAGGCATATTGTTTTGGATTGCAGTGGGGCAGATTGGAGTGGAGCAGTTTGTTTTGGATTGGAGTGCAGCAGACGGGATTGGGGCAGACTGTTTTGGATTGGGGCAGATTGTTTTGTGTTAGAGTGGGGAAGATTGTTTTGTGTTGGAGTGGGACAGATTGGAGTGGGGTAGATGGGAGTGGGGCATTTTGTTTTGGATTGGAGTGGGGCATATTGTTTTGGATTGGAGTAGGGCAGATTGTTTTTGAATGGCACAGATTGTTTTGGATTAGAGCGGGGTGGACTGGAGTAAAACAGATTAGATTGGAGTGGGTTAGGAGGATTACAGTACTGTTGGTTGGACTGGATTGGGGTGGGGTGGATTGTATTGGGGTAAAGTGGGGTGGATTGGGGTAGATTGTAGTGTGTTGGATTGGAGTGGGGTGGAATGGGGTGCACTGCTCGATTCTGTGTTAAGGCATCATTTAATAAATTATACATAATAAAGAAACATCGCATTGCAATATTTTGAACCAGATAATCTTTTGAGAACAACGTCCACATGCAAAAATAAAATAATACACGAGTGGAACATGAGAAAAGACAACAGGAGTAGTGGATGGGCGCTCATTAAGTTAAATTAATCAGTGCTTGGTCCCTGCACCAAAAGAGCAACGGAAAGGATGCCAGACCTGAAGTGGATGAATTACGAGGCTGTTAAGAAGAGTGCCATGCAAACCAATAAATGGTGAGTGACATGCGGGCTCCAAGCCTTTTGCTGTACAAAACAGAGTTGTGCATATACTTGTAGGCTCAACCCTAAAAACAGTGGTCACTACAGCTGTAACCACAGCAGAGACAAGAACTACAACAACTGTTTTCACCAGAGCAGGGACCACAGCTGCAACATTATCTGCAACCAAAGCAGGGACAAAAGTAACATGAACAGCTTTCACAACAGCAGGAACCACAGAAGCAATGCTTGCTTCCTTCAATGATATTGCCACAGTTGCCATAACAGCTGCCACAACAGCATCAACAAAAGCGTCCTCAGAAGCAGCAACAGCAGCTGCAAGCACAACAGCAAACACAGCTATAACGAAATAGACAGAAGCAGTGACCACATGGCATGGACCACAGAAGGAACAGTAGCAACAACCCAGTCTTCAACCAACCAATAATGACCAGAGCTGTTACAATAGTAGGAAGTATAGCAAAGACCCCCAACTGCAACTTCAGCAGCAACATCAATCGCAGATGGCACCACAGGAGCAACTCCAGTAATGACAGTAGCTTTTCAGCACAGGGTGTGCAATAGCAGCTTCAAGAGGTACATCAGTAGCCACAATAACTGTGATCTCAGTCACCACTACCACAGCAGTAGCACTGCTGCAAAAACAGTTACAAGCACAGCACTACTGTAATCACAGTACAAACCAAGTTAGTGAACAGGCTGGTCCCACGAAAGGCACAAGAGCAGTGACCATAATGTTTACCACAATAAAGATCACTCCTGTCACCACTGCAGATTAACAGCCGTCTCAACTGCAGGGACCCCTACAGCAACCGGAACCACATACGTAACCTCCATAGGGACGAAGTAGCAATAGGTATCACTACAGCTGACCATAGCAACGACCACAGCTACCACAAATGATATCACAATAGCAGGAATTGCAGAAATGACAGCAAAGACCCCTAGCTGCAAATTCTACATCAACAATAATATCAAGCTGGTGTAACTACAGCAATAATAGAATGTATTTCATTTACCACAATAGCTGTGGCCTTCGTCACCACTACCATAGCAAAAACATAAAGCTGCAAAAATAATTACAAGCACAAATGTAACCACAGCAGGGATGATGATAGCAACCACAACTGCCACCAACAAAGCACAAGAGCAACGATGACAATGTTAGTCACAGCTCTTACCACTGCAGATTAACACCAGCTCTACTTCAGGGACAATGGTTGCAACTACATCTGTAACCTCCACAGAGAAAATAATAGCAACAATATGTGCCACAACAGTGGACCACAGTAGCAACTGTGATCCTATCTGTGGGCACAGCAGTGGCAAAAGCTACTGTCGTGGCTGGGACAACAATGCCTACCAGCAATGCAAATGCAACGCTAATGACCAGAGCTATAACCACTAAGAAAAACATCTCAATAAGTCGAATGTCTAATTTCAGCTCATCCACTGTTAATTACTCTGGGCAGCATTTATTTCATGATTTGTTTTGCCTAGAATGCCAGTACAAAGAACAACTATAAGTAAATCAGTAATGGTTCTGCTCCAAAAGGAACAGTATACCTAAAATGGCAAGTCATATCCCCTCTGAAAGGAAATACAAGCAACCCTAGACTGGTGTCTGCAAGGCCATTATTAAAGTTTAGCTGGATTCATGTGGCACAGTGAGAACAGGACCCACATCTCAGCACTACCTTTCTACCTAAAGCATCTCACTTTGAGAACAAACAACCATCTGCAAAGCCAAAAGGTCTGGCATTCATGTGTTAACACACATAAAGACAGGCATGCAGACATAGACGATTTGAACCTCCCTCCTGTTGTCCCAGTTCCTTTGAGTCCCATCAATGTTCTCTGTTTTTTATTCCCCAAGCTTGCGGTGGCAAGCAGCAGGTTATAGTGACACAGAAACAGCCTGAGAGACAATTGGGTCTCATGCAATGTGCCTGCAAGGAAGGGCTTATGCTGAGGTTGTGAGTCCAAGTTAAAACGTTCAAGAGTATTTGATCCAACAGGATCTAGGGTAAAAGGATCCTATGGTGAGGTTGCTGCAGAACAGACATGAGAGGATGGGCTCTGGCTCTTTAACTGAAAACCAAGAGAAAAATCTGAAAGATTCCCTGCCTGGGATTGGCAAACTGGGGATGACATTGAGGTACTTTAAAGATTGAAACACAATAGTATGCTATATTCGATTTTACCTATGTACTGTGCGGGGAAATGGTGCTGCAATGGTCACATAACACCAAGTTACATCAGGGTTTCATTCAAGGTGACGGCCGGAAGGCCTTTGTTATCACAGTGAGCAAAATTATAGCATCAGAACACTCTAATTGGATTGCAAGTAAGAGATCCAGAGTTCTCAGAGTTTCCTTTGTGAAACCATAGTTCTATTATGTTGAACACATTTTTTTTTAAATTATCTGTACAGTTAACGTGTTTCGTCCTGTCGGACTTCCTAAAGGCTGCAAATAAATATATTAAAACTGAGGTTAAAACCATATATGTGTATTACTTTATGTGTCAAAAGAATAGCAATATCGTAATAGTCTCTGTGGGCCATAGCCACATTAATAGAAGGACATGGTGAGCAGTCACATGGTGAATAAAAGAAAGTCAAGTCTCATTGTGTCTAAAAATGTGCTATTTGTTATTCTGGATGCTGCACTGGGTTTTTAGAGACCCCGTGATTTAGCACATGATTTAAACTGATGAGTTAATTGGTGCAAAATGATCAATGGCAAGTAAGCCTGAGGTTTAAATTCCCATCTGAGCAGTTGGATTCTCCCTCCCTCTGCTATGTGTCATCATTGGACTTTTTGGGATGATGCGTAAGAGAGTGTTGTCTTCCGCAACAGATGGTAGTGTTTATTTAGAATACTGTATACCTGGCTGCTTAGCCTGAAGTAATGAGTAATGATTGCACAGAATCTCGTTTTGTCCAGTTTTGGGGGTTTGTTCTGTAGTAAAGAATTTCTAGTAGCCGCGGTTGTTTTGTAGAACATCCCATTCTAAGAAATCTTTTCTCTAGGGTTAGTAGCTCTTCTCTAAACATCTGATAATTGCTGGACTTTCTTTGAAGACATGCAATTTCCCCAAGAAATATGGGGTGAATCTGAGACCTAGGGGATGTGAACTTGGCACGTTTAATAATGAATCGCAAGCCCTGGGTGTGCGTTAGATTCTGGATCCAATAGTCTCATTGTCTGCATCTAAGAATCCAGTCTATGATTTGCTGTGCTTTTATGTGAAAGTAATGTTTTAATCATTGTTGTTAAGATGTGGAACACATTTGGAAATTGAATCTGTATCTCACATCTCACATCCAGATCATGAAATCATCAACTATAATTATAATCTAATTTAGAGTACGTTCTACTAGGTTTGGTGGGCAGGAACTCCATATGTGTATGTTCTCATACCAACCCATGAAAGGTTGATAATTTTGTACCTGAGCCAAATGCAGATAAATTCTCAGAGGCCATTTCTGAAGTGCAGAGCAGCTCCAGAGAAGAGGAAGAGGCATGCAGAACCCAAATCTACTTCTGTCCTTTGAGGCAAGACATGATAGACATGCATCAGACCCACATTTAGACCCTGATTCATACTTTTTGGTGCAAAACTGCACCAACACAGTTTTGCACCAAAAAGGTTAGCACCCGCTTGCACCATTTCTGAGCAACAGTTGGGCACCATATTTATGGAATGGTGCAAGCCGGTGCAAAGGGTAGGCTGGAGTAAAAACAAAATGACGTTAGCCGGGTGGGGCTGGCGGTATAGAAGAAGGGGGTTTTGTAAAAATAAATTACGTTAGGCAGGTTAGAGTAAAAAAAATTACTCTAACCAGCCTAGCATAAGTTTCTGATGCAAAACCATCCATACCACATGACTCTTGTCTTAGAAAAGGCAGGAGTCATGCCAACCACCCCAGTTGCCAGCACAGGGGACCAGGGCCATGTAGTGCGGCCCACTTCAGGGCCCCCAATGGCACTTACCTGTACTTACCTATACTTACCTGTGATGGGGTCCCCAATCCTCTGCTGTCCCTCTTGTGTGGGTGGGAGTGCCCCTGGGGAGGGCACCTGTGGGCTTATTCCATGGTGTTCTACCATGGAAATAGGCCCACGGGTCCCCTAACGCCTGCCCTGACCCAGGCGTTAAATAATGGTGCAAAGCAGGCTTTGCACCATTATTGGACCCCTCCACCCCCGTGCGTGATTTTAGCACAGGGGGATAAATATGGCACTGAGGCCATAGAGTCATTTTTTGCACAGGAACGCCTACTTTGCATCTCATTGACGCAAAGTAGGTTTCCGCATCCAAAAAATGACTTTAACACCATAGATTTGGCGATAGATGGGTCTAGCGCCAAAGTATAAATATGGAGTTAGTTTTTCACTAAATTTGCATTAAATAAAATTACGCAAATTCGGCACACAAAAAAGTATAAATATGCCCCTTAGTGCTACCAACCCAGTGGAAGAAATTGCCAAGGGGGGATTAATCTGAGTTGCAGGGTGTGTGTGCTGCTTAGAAGCTAGCATGCAAATAAGTGCTTTATCCAAGACATCCCACGTGGAGTTTAGTTTGCCTTATCATTAGTGTGTCCATACAGGACATAAGTGGGCCATTCCCTCACATTTTTTCATGTGGTATGGTCACTTGCCTTCTCACTCACTGTCCTTGCAGCTAGGTTGAGCTTAGATAACCCACTCCCCCCACTTAGGCCTTAGAGGAAGGATAGAGGTGGGAGCTTAGTGAAAATCAAGATTATGTACTACCTCAATTTGGTTTGAGTGAGGACTACTAGAATCCCTCAGAGACTGGTTCACCAATATATTGGTCAAATGAGCAGTTTTATCAATGCCAGATGCCGAGTGTAGCCTGAGAGTTTTTACACACACCAGAATCATGGATATACCGACTAATTTATTAATTTTGTATAGTGCCAGGCAGCGAGTGCTGGGTACACAAGCTGCCTCCATGAAACAGAAATGTAGAGAACAAGTCATACAAAATATGAGAGGCCAATTAACAAAGGCCATGATGTCACTCCATCGAAGGAAGGGATTTCACACCGAAAACCGTAAAAAGAATATTTAAAAATGTTTGACTGATTATAACTCTGCTTGCGTTTATTTCACATACTAATGGAAACAGAGCTTATAAGTTACTCAAAGTGAAAACATTGTCAAATGTGGGGGAACATTAAGCATCATTCGCAAGGCAGCAGGTTTGACAGTTGTACTGCATACCAGTGGCGTAGCGTGGGTTGTCAGCACCGGGGCAAGGCAAGTAATTTGCGCCCCCTAACCCGTGGATTTTAGCACTCGCGAGTGCGAGCGCGCCCCCCCCCCCCAGATGTTGCGCCCGGTGCGGCCGGCCCCACCTGCACCCCCCACGCTACGCCACTGCTGCATACTATTGACCTAAGCAATGGTTGTTTGTTTACAGGGAGGTGAGTGGAGAGAAAAGAATCTGAAAAATGAATTCTACAGAAAGCAAGGTTTCTTTGTTCTTTGTGACATCCATTTTTCAGATGCTTTTATCTGCACATGCTCTCCAGTTCTGATGCACCTCTTGTTCATTATAAAATGAGATATATCCTCGATCAATAAAGCATCAATTGACTATGTAGAATGCCGTTCCAAAATGATTGAAATGTTTACAATCATTCGGCAATGCTTTTGTCAACACTCACTCGCATATGCTAAGGCAGACTGTAAAATAGTTCCTCGTTAGCCTTAGTAGAGGCGGAAGAGCACAACTATACTGACAATGGAAAATCGGTGACACCAACATATTCCTGTTGGCTTGCCCAAGATGTGATTGATGATGTTGCAAGCTGATTCCTGGAGAGTCCATGGCAAAGAAGCTATTTCCTGAAAGAGACTGATCCAAAGCTATTTTAAGTACGAAAGTATAAAATACAATACATTTGCAATAAATGTTGCAAGAGCCAGACCGAAACCAACGCTCCTAATGCAAAAATGCTTTTATGCTAATGTTATGATGAGAGTTTATAATTGCAGTCACATAGGTGTCTGCTGCTCTTCCATTAGCCTTTAGCCATGTTAATCACCTAACTTAACACCCTTTTATCTCGTGCTGGAGGCAAAAGACTAACCTGGTGTATTCTTCAGATGTTCCACCACCTCTTCCTCATCTCATAGCATTGCTATGGTGGAGGGGCGTCACTCCCCTGCCGGCAGCAACCGCTGCAAATTCTTTAACAAAGGAAAGGATAATAAACTAAGTTAATTATCCTTTCCTTGTTAAAGGGGCAGGGCATGTGGGATGTCGTTCACGGAGGGGAGAACTGAGGGGAGTGCTGTAGGAAAGTACCATCTTGCCTGGCATGTTACCCCCATATTTCACTGTATATATGTTGTTTTAGTGTATGTGTCACTGGGACCCTGCCAGCCAGGGCCCCAGTGCTCATAAGTGTGCCCTGTATGTGTTCCCTGTGTGATGACTAACTGTCTCACTGAGGCTCTGCTAATCAGAACCTCAGTGGTTATGCTCTCTCTGCTTTCTAACTTGTCACTAACAGGCTAGTGACCAATTTCACCAATTCACATTGGCATACTGGAACACCCTTATAATTCCCTAGTATATGATAGTGAAGTACCCAGGGTATTGGGGTTCCAGGAGATCCCTATGGGCTGCAGCATTTCTTTTGCCACCCATAGGGATCTCTGACAATTCTTACACAGGCCTGCCACTGCAGCCTGAGTGAAATAACGTCCACGTTATTTCACAGCCATTTACCACTGCACTTAAGTAATTTATAAGTCACCTATATGTCTAACCTTCACCTGGTAAGTTACTTAGTGTGGGGGCACCCTGGCACTAGCCAAGGTGCCCCCACATCGTTCAGGGCAAATTCCCCGGACTTTGTGAGTGCGGGAACACCATTTCACGCGTGCACTATACATAGGTCACTACCTATGTATAGCGTCACAATGGTAACTCCGAACATGGCCATGTAACATGTCTAAGATCATGGAATTGTCACCCCAATGCCATTCTGGCATTGGGGAGACAATTCCATGATCCCCCGCGTCTCTAGCACAGACCCGGGTACTGCCAAACTGCCTTTACCGGGGTTTCACTGCAGCTGCTGCTGCTGCCAACCCCTCAGACAGGTTTCTGCCCTCCTGGGGTCCAGCCAGGCTTGGCCCAGGAAGGCAGAACAAAGGACTTCCTCAGAGAGACGGTGTTACACCCTCTCCCTTTGGAAAAAGGTGTCAGGGCTGGGGAGGAGTAGCCTCCCCCAGCCTCTGGAAATGCTTTGATGGGCACAGATGGTGCCCATCTCTGCATAAGCCAGTCTACACCGGTTCAGGAATCCCCCAGCCCTGCTCTGGCGGGCGAAACTGGACAAAGGAAAGGGGAGTGACCAATCCCCTGACCTGCACCTCCCAGGGGATGTGCCCAGAGCTCCTCCAGTGTGCTCCAGACCTCTGCCATCTTGGAAACAGAGGTGCTGCTGGCACACTGGACTGCTCTGAGTGGCCAGTGCCAGCAGGTGATGTCAGAGACTCCTTCTGATAGGCTCTTACCTGTGTTGCTAGCCTATCCTCCTTCCTAGGTAGCCACCCTCCTTTTCTGGCTATTTATGGTCTCTGCTTTGGGGAATTCTTTAGATAACGAATGCAAGAGCTCATCAGAGTTCCTCTGCATCTCTCTCTTCACCTTCTGCCAAAGGATCGACCGCTGACTGCTCAGGACGCCTGCAAAACCGCAACAAAGTAGCAAAGACGACTACTGCAACCTTGTATCGCTGATCCTGCCGCTTTCTCACCTGTTTCCTGGTGGTGCATGCTCTGGGGGTAGCCTGCCTCCTTCTTGCACCAGGAGCTCTGAAGAAATCTCCCGTGGGACGACGGAATCCTCCCCCTGCAACCGCAGGCAACAAAAGACTGCATCACCGGTCCTCTGGGTCCCCTCTCAGCACGACGAGCGTGGTCCCTGGAACTCAGCAACTCTGTCCAAGTGACTCCCACAGTCCAGTGACTCTTCAGTCCAAGTTTGGTGGAGGTAAGTCCTTGCCTCCCCACGCTAGACCGCATTGCTGGGTACCGCGTGATTTGCAGCTGCTCCGGCTCCTGTGCACTCTTCCAGGATTTCCTTCGTGCACAGCCAAGCCTGGGTCCCCGATACTCTAACCTGCAGTGCACAACCTTCTGAGTTGTCCTCCGGCGTCGTGGAACTCCCTTTTGTGTCTTCGGGCGAGCTCCGGTTTACTCCTCTTCCAAGTGCCTTTTCCAGTACTTCTGCGGGTGCTGCCTGCTTCTGTGAGGGCTTCCTGACTTGCTGGGCGCCCCCTCTGTCTCCTCATCCAAGTGGCGACATCCTGGTCTCTCCTGGGCCACAGCAGCATCCAAAAACCCTAACCGCAACCCTTGCAGCTAGCAAGGCTTGTTTGCAGTCTTTCTGCGTGGGAACACCTCCGCAAGCTTCTTCACGACGTGGGACATCCATCCTCCAAAGGGGAAGTTCCCAGTCCTCTTCGTTCTTGCAGAATCCACAGCTTCTACTGTCCAGTGGCAGCTTCTTTGCACCCTCAGCTGGCATTTCCTGGGCATCTGCCCACTCTCGACTTTGTCGCAACTCTTGGACTTGGTCCCCTTGTTCCACAGGTACTCTCGTCTGGAAATCCACTTTGGTTGCTTTGCTGGTGTTGGTCTTCCTTGCAGAATTCCCCTATCACGACTTCTGTGCTCTCTGGGGAATATAGGTGCACTTTACACCTACTTTTCAGGGTCTTGGGGTGGGCTATTTTTCTAACCCTCACTGTTTTCTTACAGCCCCAGCGACTCTCTACAAGCTCACATAGGTGTGGGGTCCATTCGTGGTTCGCATTCCACTTTTGGAGTATATGGTTTGTGTTGCCCCTATACTATGTGCTCCTATTGCAATCTACTGTAATTCTACATTGCTTGCATTACTTCCTTTTGCTATTACTGCATATTTTTGGTATTGTGTACATATATCTTGTGTATATTTGGCATCCTCATACTGAGGGTACTCACTGAGAAACTTTTGGCATATTGTCATAAAAATAAAGTACCTTTATTTTTAGTATTTCTGTGTATTGTGTTTTCTTATGATATTGTGCAAATGACACCAGTGGTATAGTAGGAGCTTTGCATGTCTCCTAGTTCAGCCTAAGCTGCTCTGCTATAGCTACCTTCTATAAGCGTAAGCTGCTAGAAACACCTCTTCTACACTAATAAGGGATAACTGGACCCGATACAGAGTGTAAGTACCCCTTGGTACCCACTACAAGCCAGGCCAGCCTCCTACATTGGTTGTGCAGCGGTGGGATAAGTACTTGTAACTACTTACCACTTTGTCATTGTGTACTTTTCATAAGAGAATAATATACAAAACAAGTTCAGTGTATGTACACCTAACCAAAAAGTTTTGCTTTTCTTCTCTTACACTATCTGCTAAGTGCTGAAAAGTACTCCTAAACTTTCAAAAAGTTTCTAAAAAGTTGACAAAGTTTTTTTTCTGTTTCCTTAAGAAGTCCTGAAACTTTTTCTCTCTTTTATCTGTCCCTAAACCTTTTCTATCATGTCTGATGTAGGAACTGCTCTTAATCTGGTCAGCTCAGTTTATGACCACCTTAACTGGAAGGGTTTGAGGAGTCTCTGCATTGGTAGAGGTTTAGTGGTGGGAAAGAACCCCTCTAGAGAATTATTGTCTAACATGCTTATGGAACATGATAAGGCCTTAGCTGGCACTTCAATTGAGAAGTTAGGAGATAGCTCACACTCTGACTCAGGGGAGCCCCCAGTAAGAGTCTTAGAGGGTGCCCTTCCTAACCTGCCCCTTAGCAGACCACCTAGCATAGCTGGTAGTAATGTAAGCTCACATCACAGTAGGGATGATTTTATTCCTGCAGGCCAGGTTGCTAGGGTGCCAACTGTTAGGGACAGGTCTCCCTCTGTTCATTCACATCATTCTTCTGTGTCAAAGCATTCCCAACCCACCCACCCTGATGACAGACTGTTAGAAAGGGAACTCAATAGATTGAGAGTGGAAGAGTCCAGGCTGAAGCTTAAACAGCAACAGCTGGCTCTAAACAGGGAATCTCTAGACTTAGAAAAAGAGAGACAGAGGTTGGGGGTTGGACCCCATGGTGGCAGCAGCAGTATTCCAGATAGTAATCCTGTGAAAGAGCATGATTCTAGGAATCTGCATAAGACAGTTCCCCCTTACAAGGAGGGGGGTGACATTAACAAGTGGTTTGCTGCACTTAAGAAGGCCTGTATGGTACAGGGGGTCCCTCAAAGGCAGTGGGCTGCTATCCTATGGCTATCTTTCAGTGGAAAGGGTAGGGATAGGCTCCTTCCTGTGAAGGAAAGTGATGCCAATAATTTTACAGTTTTGAAGAATGCATGGATGGATTTGGCTTAGCCACTGAACAATACAGGATTAAGTTCAGAGAAACCAGAAAAGAGTCCTCACAAGACTGGGTAGACTTTGTTGACTATTCAGTGAAGGCCTTGGAGGGGTGGTTACATAGCAGTAAAGTTTCTGACTATGAAAGCCTGTATAATCTGATCCAGAGAGAGCATATTCTGAATAACTGTGTGTCTGATTTGTTACACCAATATCTAGTGGACTCAGATCTGACCTCTCCCCAAGAATTGGGAAAGAAGGCAGACAAATGGGTCAGAACAAGAGTGAACAGAAAAGTTCATACAGGGGGTGACAAGGATGGCAAGAAGACGGATGGTAAGTCTTCAGACAAGGGTGGGGACAAATCTAAAAATGAGTCTTCATCAGGCCCACAAAAACACTCTGGTGGGGGTGGTGGGTCCAAATCCTCTTCTAATCAAGTAAAGAAACCATGGTGCTATTTATGTAAAGTAAAAGGCCATTGGACAACTGATGCCAGTTGTCCAAAGAAAAGCACCAAGCCTCCCACTACCACAACCCCTACTGCAACCTCTATTACCCCTAGTAATAGCAGTGGTGGTGGGAGCAAACCTACTAATAGCCAATCCAAGGGAGTAGCTGGGCTCACCTTTGGTAATTTAGTTGGGGTTGGTCTTATTAGGGAGACCACAGAGGCTGTGTTAGTCTCCGGAGGTGCCATTGATTTGGCCACCTTGGTTGCTTGTCCCCTTAATATGGATAAGTACAAGCAACGTCCCCTAATAAATGGTGTTGAGGTTCAGGCCTACAGGGACACAGGTGCCAGTGTTACCATGGTAATAGAGAAGCTGGTACACCCTGAACAACACCTACTTGGTCACCAGTACCAAGTGACAGATGCTCATAACAACACTCTTAGCCACCCCGTGGCTGTTGTGAATCTCAACTGGGGGGGGTTACTGGTCCAAAGAAAGTTGTGGTTGCCTCAGATTTACCTGTAGACTGTCCACTAGGGAACGATTTAGAGACATCAGCTTGGGCAGAAGTGGAGTTGGAGGCTCATGCAGCAATGCTGGGCATTCCTGGGCATATTTTTGCTTTGACAAGGGCCCAGGCCAAAAAGCAAAAAGGACAGGGTGACTTCGATCCTGGAACAATGGACCAAGTGCTCCCTAAAGCTAGGGTTAGTAAGGGTAAATCCCTACCCACTATCCCTCCCTCTACAGATGATTCTACTTCTGAGGAAGAAGAATTTCCCCCCTGTGCAGAACCTTCACCAGAGGAGCTGGCAGCAGACACTGATGAGCTTTTGGGTGGAGGGGGGCCTACCAGGGAGGAGCTGAGTGTGGCACAGCAATCCTGTCCCACATTAGAGGGTCTAAGACAGCAAGCTGTCAAACAGCAAAATGGGGATGTCAGTGACTCACATAGAGTTTACTGGGAGGACAACCTCTTGTATACAGAGGCAAGGGACCCAAAACCTGGAGCAGCCAGGAGATTGGTCATTCCCCTGCAATACAGAGAGTTCCTCCTAACTCTGGCACACGACATTCCCTTGGCTGGACATTTGGGTCAGATTAAAACATGGGAAAGGCTTGTCCCCCTGTTTCACTGGCCTAGGATGTCAGAGGACACAAAGGATTTTTGTAAGTCCTGCATGACCTGCCAAGCCAGTGGCAAGACTGGTGGCACCCCAAAGGCTCCCCTTATTCCACTGCCTGTGGTTGGGGTTCCCTTTGAAAGGGTAGGGGTTAACATAGTTGCCCCCCTTGACCCTCCTACTGCTTCAGGCAATAGGTTTATCTTAGTGGTAGTAGACCAAGCCACAAGATATCCTGAAGCAATTCCTCTAAGGACCACTACAGCACCTGCAGTGGCAAAAGCCCTCCTGGGAATCTTTTCCAGGGTGGGTTTCCCAAAAGAGGTTGTATCAGACAGGGGTAGCAACTTTATGTCTGCATACTTGAAGGCCATGTGGAAGGAATGTGGTGTAACATACAAATTCACCACACCTTATCATCCACAAACAAATGGACTGGTAGAGAGGTTTAATAAAACTCTCAAAGGAATGATAATGGGACTCCCTGAAAAACTCAGGAGGAGATGGGATGTCCTGTTACATTGACCCCTTTTTGCTTACAGGGAGGTACCCCAGAAAGGAGTGGGCTTCAGCCCCTTTGAACTCCTATTTGGACACCATGTAAGAGGTCCCCTAACACTTATGAAGGAGGGTTGGGAACAACCTTTAAAAGCTCCTAAGCAAGACATAGTGGACTTTGTACTCGGCCTAAGATCCAGAATGGCTGAATACATGAAAAAGGCCAGTAAAAACCTTCAGGCCAGCCAAGAGCTCCAAAAGCAATGGCATGACCAGAAGGCTGTTCTGATTCAGTACCAACCAGGACAGAAGGTGTGGGTCTTGGATGGCCCCAAGAGCACTCCAAGACAAATGGAGTGGACCCCACATCATTGTTGAAAAGAAGGGAGAAGTCACCTACTTGGTTGACTTGGACACTGCCAGGAGTCCCCTTAGGGTGCTCCATGTCAATCGCCTAAAACCCTACTATGACAGGGCTGATCTCACCCTGCTCATGGCAACAGATGAAGGACAGGAAGAAGAGAGTGACCCTCTCCTTGATCTCTTCTCTTCCACAGAACAAGATGCTCTAGTGGAAGGTGTAGTTTTGGCAGACTGTCTTACTGCTGAGCAGAAGGACAACTGCATAAATCTCCTAGGTCAGTTTTCTGAACTCTTTTCTACTGTGCCAGGCACCACTTCTTGGTGTGAGCACACTATAGATACTGGAGACAGCATGCCTGTCAAAAGTAATATCTATAGGCAGCCTGACCATGTCAGAGACTGCATAAAACAAGAAGTTCAGAAAATGCTTGAACTGGGAGTGGTTGAACACGCTGAAAGCCCATGGGCCTCTCCTGTGGTGCTTGTACCAAAGCCACACTCAAAAGATGGGAAAAGAGAGATGAGGTTTTGTGTAGATTACAGAGGTCTCAACCATGTAACAAAAACTGATGCTCACCCTATACCCAGGGCAGATGAGCTCATAGATACACTGGCATCTGCCAAGTATCTAAGCACCTTTGATTTGACTGCAGGGTATTGGCAGATCAAGTTATCAGAGGATGCTAAAGCAAAAACTGCATTTTCGACTATTGGAGGGCACTACCAATTCACAGTAATGCCCTTTGGTTTGAAAAATGCACCTGCCTCTTTTCAGAGGTTGGTGAATACAGCCCTGCAAGGGTTGGAGGCTTTCAGTGCAGCATATCTGGACGATATAGCTGTCTTTAGCTCCACCTGGGATGATCACCTGGTCCACCTGTGGAAAGTTTTGGAGGCCCTGCAAAAGGCAGGCCTCACTATCAAGGCTTCAAAGTGCCAGATAGGGCAGGGGAAAGTGGTTTATCTGGGACACCTTGTAGGTGGAGAACAGATTGCACCACTTCAGGGGAAAATCCAAACTATCATGGATTGGGTTCCCCCTACAACTCAGACTCGGGTGAGAGCCTTCCTAGGCCTCACTGGGTATTACAGGAGGTTCATTAAGAACTATGGCTTCATTGCAGCCCCACTTAATGACCTCACCTTCAAGAAAATGCCTAAAAAGGTATTGTGGACCGCTAGCTGTCAGAAAACTTTTGAGGAGCTGAAACAGGCCATGTGCACTGCACCTGTCCTAAAAAGCCCATGTTACTCCAAGAAATTCATTGTTCAAACTGATGCATCTGAATTAGGGGTAGGGGCAGTCTTATCACAACTCAATTCTGAGGGCCAGGATCAACCTGTAGCTTTTATCAGCAGGAGGTTGACCCCTAGAGAAAAGCGTTGGTCTGCCATAGAGAGGGTGGCCTTTGCTGTGGTCTGGGCACTGAAGAAGTTGAGGCCAGACCTGTTTGGCACTCACTTCATTGTTCAGACAGACCACAAACCTCTACTTTGGCTGAAACAAATGAAAGGTGAAAACCCTAAATTGTTGAGGTGGTCCATATCTCTACAGGGAATGGACTATACAGTGGAACATAGACCTGGGAGTACGTACTCCAATGCAGATGGACTCTCCAGATATTTCTACTTAGACAATGAAGACTCATCAGGTCATGGCTAGTCTTATTGTCCTTCGTTTGGGGGGGGGGTTGTGTAGGAAAGTACCATCTTGTCTGGCATGTTACCCCCATATTTCACTGTATATATTTTGTTTTAGTGTATGTGTCACTGGGACCCTGCCAGCCAGGTCCCCAGTGCTCATAAGTGTGCCCTGTATGTGTTCCCTGTGTGATGACTAACTGTCTCACTGAGGCTCTGCTAATCAGAACCTCAGTGGTTATGCTCTCTCTGCTTTCTAAATTGTCACTAACAGGCCAGTGACCAATTTCACCAATTCACATTGGCATACTGGAACACCCTTATAATTCCCTAGTATATGGTACTGAGGTACCCAGGGTATTGGGGTTCCAGGAGATCCCTATGGGCTGCAGCATTTCTTTTGCCACCCATAGGGAGCTCTGACAATTCTTACACAGGCCTGCCACTGCAGCCTGAGTGAAATAACGTCCACGTTATTTCACAGCCATTTACCACTGCACTTAAGTAACTTATAAGTCACCTATATGTCTAACCTTCACCTGGTGAAGTTTGGGTGCTAAGTTACTTAGTGTGTGGGCACCCTGGCACTAGCCAAGGTGCCCCCACATCGTTCAGGGCAAATTCCCCAGACTTTGTGAGTGCGGGGACACCATTTCACGCGTACACTATACATAGGTCACTACCTATGTATAGCGTCACAATGGTAACTCCGAACATGGCCATGTAACATGTCTAAGATCATGGAATTGTCACCCCAATGCCATTCTGGCATTGGGGAGACAATTCCATGATCCCCCGAGTCTCTAGCACAGACCCGGGTACTGCCAAACTGCCTTTCCCGGGGTTTCACTGCAGCTGCTGCCAACCCCTCAGACAGGTTTCTGCCCTCCTGGGGTCCAGCCAGGCTTGGCCCAGGAAGGCAGAACAAAGGACTTCCTCAGAGAGAGGGTGTTACACCCTCTCCCTTTGGAAAAAGGTGTCAGGGCTGGGGAGGAGTAGCCTCCCCCAGCCTCTGGAAATGCATTCTGGGCACAGATGGTGCCCATCTCTGCATAAGCCAGTCTACACCGGTTCAGGGATCCCCCAGCCCTGCTCTGGCGTGAAACTGGACAAAGGAAAGGGGAGTGACCACTCCCTTGCACCTCCCAGGGGAGGTGCCCAGAGCTCCTCCAGTGTGCTCCAGACCTCTGCCATCTTGGAAACAGAGGTGCTGCTGGCACACTGGACTGCTCTGAGTGGCCAGTGCCAGTAGGTGACGTCAGAGACTCCTTCTGATAGGCTCTTACCTGTGTTGCTAGCCTATCCTCCTTCCTAGGTAGCCAAACCTCCTTTTCTGGCTATTTAGGGTCTCTCCTTTGGGGAATTCTTTAGATAACGAATGCAAGAGCTCATCAGAGTTCCTCTGCATCTCTCTCTTCACCTTCAGCCAAAGGATCGACCGCCGACTGCTCAAGACGCCTGCAAAACCGCAACAAAGTAGCAAAGACGACTACTGCAACCTTGTATCGCTGATCCTGCTGCTTTCTCACCTGTTTCCTGGTGGTGCATGCTCTGGGGGTAGCCTGCCTCCTTCTTGCACCAGGAGCTCTGAAGAAATCTCCCGTGGGACGACGGAATCCTCCCCCTGCAACCGCAGGCAACAAAAGACTGCATCACCGGTCCTCTGGGTCCCCTCTCAGCACGACGAGCGTGGTCCCTGGAACTCAGCAACTCTGTCCAAGTGACTCCCACAGTCCAGTGACTCTTCAGTCCAAGTTTGGTGGAGGTAAGTCCTTGCCTCCCCACGCTAGACTGCATTGCTGGGTACCGCATGATTTGCAGCTGCTCCGGCTCCTGTGCACTCTTCCAGGATTTCCTTCGTGCACAGCCAAGCCTGGGTCCCTGACACTCTAACCTGCAGTGCACAACCTTCTGAGTTGTCCTCCGGCATAGTGGGACTCCCTTTTGTGTCTTCGGGTGAGCTCCGGTTCACTCCTCTTCCAAGTGCCTGTTCCGGTACTTCTGCGGGTGCTGCCTGCTTCTGTGAGGGCTCCCTGACTTGCTGGGCGCCCCCTCTGTCTCCTCATCCAAGTGGCGATATCCTGGTCCCTCCTGGGCCACAGCAGCATCCAAAAACCTTAACCGCGACCCTTGCAGCTAACAAGGCTTGTTTGCGGTCTTTCTGCGTGGGAACACCTCTGCAAGCTTCTTCACGACGTGGGACATCCATCCTCCAAAGGGCAAGTTCCTATTCCTCTTCGTTCTTGCAGAATCCACAGCTTCTACCATCTGGTGGCAGCTTCTTTGCACCCTCAGCTGGCATTTCCTGGGCATCTGCCCACTCTCGACTTTGTCGCGACTCTTGGACTTGGTCCCCTTGTTCCACAGGTACTCTTGTCCGGAAATCCACTTTGGTTGCTTTGCTGGTGTTGGTCTTCCTTGCAGAATTCCTCTACCACGACTTCTGTGCTCTCTGGGGATTATAGGTGCACTTTACACCTACTTTTCAGGGTCTTGGGGTGGGCTATTTTTCTAACCCTCACTGTTTTCTTACAGCCCCAGCGACCCTCTACAAGCTCACATAGGTTTGGGGTCCATTCGTGGTTCGCATTCCACTTTTGGAGTATGTGGTTTGTGTTGCCCCTCCCTATACCTATGTGCTCCTATTGCAATCTACTGTAATTCTACATTGCTTGCATTACTTCCTTTTGCTATTACTGCATATTTTTGGTATTGTGTACATATATCTTGTGTATATTTGGCATCCTCATACTGAGGGTACTCACTGAGATACTTTTGGCATATTGTCATAAAAACAAAGTACTTTTATTTTTAGTATATCTGTGTATTGTGTTTTCGCATGATATTGTGCATATGACACCAGTGGTATAGTAGGAGCTTTGCATGTCTCCTAGTTCAGCATAAGCTGCTCTGCTATAGCTACCTTCTATCAGCCTAAGCTGCTAGAAACACCTCTTCTACACTAATAAGGGATAACTGGACCTGGTACAGAGTGTAAGTACCCCTTGGTACCCACTACAAGCCAGGCCAGCCTCCTACAAGTGTACTGTACACTCCCCTCAGAGCGCATATGTGTTTAGCCAGCCGTCTCGGGCTGGTCAAATACACATGCACAGTGTGCTCTCTCCAGCAGGCACTGTGTTGCCGGGCTGGAAAAGCAGGCACAGGCTTTGAGCAGCATCAGGATTGGCCACAGGGCAGACTGGGAGCCTGTACCTGCCTGGCCTGGTGGGGAGATGACCGAGGATCAGCGGCGCTGTTCCTCCCCCACTCCCCCACATGTGCTGTCCCACCCCATGTAACTCCCCACGAGCCGCGTCTGTCTCACAATACAGAACCACTGTGTCCAGGGTAATTTCAGACTAGGATAAACAATGTGAAAGCTCTGTCTTTTGATTAAATAATAGGAATTATTCTTGATGTCCAGGACTCAACAGCCAAGAGAACATGTCACTAATCAGTGCTGAATTTGTAAATTAATAAGTGTCAGGTTCCAAAGTTTTGCTCAGAATCCCCTTGTCAGCGCTACTGAATGTTGTGCCGAATACTAAAGCTGCACAGTCTTGATTCCACTGCATGCCTCTTTACTCCACCACCAGACACACCCTGCCCTTTTATTTCACTCTTACAGGTTCCTGCTTTTTTCCTTTGTCACTGTTGTTTTGTCTTTCTCTTCCTTCTTCTTTCCCCTTGTGTGTTTTCTCTCTCTTGCTCTAGGTCAAAGTCTTATGAGAAAAACTAAGGGGCTGATTTAGAAGCATCCAGCGCCTCCCTGCACCATATTAGTGTCATTTTTTTTTTTTACGCTAATGTGGCCCATCAAGGCCAAAATTAGCGCGCCAAATTTACAAAGTGGTGCAATGCATGATTGCACCACTTTGTAACCCTTCGCTCTACATTATACCTGTGCCAGGCACAATGTATGCAAAGGGGGCTTAACCCTGTTGGGGGTGAAAAAATAGCACAAACAGTTATAAGAGATTTCTTTGTGCCATTTTTTCGGCACTTTTAACGCCTACTCAGAGCAGGCATTAAAAGGAGGCACACTATTGTTTTTAAGGGGCCGCAATCGGCTTTGCAGGATTATTTGACGCTAGTCCCGCAAAGCTCAGAACTAGTAACAAAAATGTTGACGCTAGTATCCCTAACTACCGGCATGGTGCACCGTATCTTAGATTTTGCGCCAAATGGTGGTGTTAGAGGGGAACTAAGGGGCGCAAGGACAGTGGCAGCCCTAAGTGCTGGTCCCCAGAAATGAGTGGTGGTGGGCCCTAACTGCACCACCATCTCAAATTTCACACTGCCTATGTGAAGGTCACATGTAAGGTCACATGCACTTTTTCCGACAGGACTGTGACCTGCTGGTGTCGCCTGGCAACCCAGATGGTAGTGGAGTCTCTGCTGCAAGATGACTGAATTATTCCCCAGTAGTCATTGAAGACAGCTGGAAGGCCCATTCCAAATCAGGCAGAACTGCTTTGTTGTGATAAATATCATTAGTGTGTCAACCTTTTCCACTGGTCAACACTAGCACCAACACAACTCCATGAGTGAGGGAAGTTGGAAGACGAAATGGGATGGAAACGTGGTGTAACGTAACGCCAGAGCTGCTGACTTCCGAACTGTGGTGCACGTTTGAGTACTAGCTTCGGCTCATCATCCTATGATCCTGGTCAAATCATTCAACCCCTTCCCCCCAAGTGCCAGGCCTTTTTTGGCTATTTGGAGCAGTTCGCACTTAGGCTCTCATAACTTTTTGTCCACATAAGGTACCCATGCCAAATTTGCGTCCTTTTTTTCCAACATTCTAGGGATTCTAGAGGTTCCCAGAGTTTGTGGGTTCCCCTGAAGGAGACCATGAAATTAGCCAACATACAACAAAAGTTTTGTTTTAAAAAAAATGGGGAAAAAGGGCTGCAGAAGAAGCCTTGTGATTTTTACCTTATAAATGGCATCAACAAAGGGTTTGTGGTGCTAAAATCACCCGCTTCCCAGCTTTCAGGGCAAGGCAGACTTGAATCAGAAAACCCTATTTTTCAACACCATTTTAGCATTTAACACTCGTTTTGCTATGCTGTGTTCCCCCAAGGCTCTCAATAAAAATGGTACCGCACTTGCGTGGGTAGGCCTAATGCTCACGACAGGAAACGCAACATGGACACATCACATTTTTACATTGAAATCTGACATGTTTTTTGCAAAGTGCCTAGCTGCAGATTTTGGCCTCTAGCTCAGCCGGCACTTAGGGAAACCTACCAATCAGTGCATTTTTTAAAACTATACACCTAGGGGAATCCAGAATGGGGTGAGTTGTGGGGCTCTCACCAGGTTCCGTTATCCAGAATCCTTTGCAAACCTCAAAATGTGGCTAAAAAACATTTTGGTGACAGAAAGTTCTGGAATCTGAGAGGAGCCACAAATGTCCTTCCACCCAGCGATTCCCCATGTCTCCCGATAAAAATGGTACCTCACATTTGTGGGTAGGCCTAGTGCCCGTGACAGGAAATGCCCCAAAACACAACGTGGACACATCACATTTTCCCAAAGAAAACAGACCTGTTTTTTACAAAGTACCTAGCTGTGGATTTTTGCCTCTAGCTTAGCCAGCACCCAGGGAACCAAACCTGTGCATGTTTAAAGCTAGACACCTAGAGGAATCCAAGATGGTGTGACCTGTGGGGCTCTCACCAGGGTCTGTTACCCAGAATCCTTTGCAAACCTCAAAATTTGGCCAAAAACACACTTTTTCATCACATTTCGGTGACAGAAAGTTTTTCTCACGAACTGCACTTGACTTCTCACCTCTGGACACAGGGTTGGAGAATACACCCAGTCTTCTACAGGTTCTGGATAATCCCAGATAGGGGCGACCCTTTCTAGTAGCCACAGTGCCGCTTGACAGGAAACGCCAAAGCAGACCGTACCCTCCAGAAGTAGTCCCAGAGGGAAAAAAAAACAAGCACTTGGGAAAAACCTCAAACAGGAACTCCTGAAAAAGAAGAAGAAAAAACTGGATTTAACAACAAGAACAAAAATAGGCAAAAATACTCCAATGCAAAAACGAAGAACAGGAGCGAAGAGCGCAACCAAAGGGAAGTGTTTGCAACGCAAAGTAGAGCAAGACTGACTGGCTTATATACTGAAAAAGGGGAAGTGACATCACAGGAAAGGGAAAGAACACCATCTTGAATTGGGAAAAGCCCATAGACAAGAATAGGAAAAAGAAAGCAGTATATAAGAAAAGAGAGCATGCTGGGAATACAAACAGGAAGAAGACAATATGGACACAACATGGACATGAAGAAGACAAAGGCAAGAAGGAAAAAGACCAGAGAAAAACCACCACCGACAGAAAAGAAGAAAAATGTTTTACAGGTAAGGGTAACGCAACCGGGAGCCTAATACATGCTTCCCAGGACGCGCCACCACTGAAACCAAAAAACGCAGGGAACAGCGCTCTGAATGTCGGCAGCGCATTACTGCAGCGGAGGCAGAGAGAGACCCCGCTTCAAGGCGCCGCATTACAGTTCTGGAATCTGAGAGGAGCCACAAATTTCCATCCACCCAGTGTTCCCGCATGTCACCCGATACAAATGGTACCTCACTTGTGTGGGTAGGCCTATCCCCCGTGACACAAAATGCCCCAAAACACAACGTGGACACATCACATTTTCCCAAAGAAAACAGACCTGTTTTTTGCAAAGTGCTTAGCTGTAGATTTTGGCCTCTAGCTCAGCCGGCACCTAGGGAAACATACCAAACCTGCACATTTTTTGAAAACTAGACACATAGGGTAATCCAGGATGGGGTGACTTGTGGGGCTCTTGCCAGGTTCTGTTTCCCAGAATCCTTTGCAAACCTCAAAATTTGGCCAAAAAAACACTTTTTCATCACATTGTGGTGACAGAAGGTTCTGGAATATGAGAGGAGCCACAAATTTCCTTCAACCCAGCGTTCCCCCAAGTCTCCCAATAAAAATGGTACCTCACTTGTGTGGGTAAGTCTAGCGCCCATGACAGGAAATGCCCCAAAACACAACGTGGACACATCACATTTTCCCAAAGAAAACAGAGCTGTTTTTTGCAAAGTGCCTAACTGTGGATTTTGGCCTCTAGCTCAGCCGGCACCAGCAATAAAAATATACCTCACTTGTGTGGGTAGGCCTAGTGCCCGCGAAAGGAAATGCCCCCAAAACACTATGTGGACACATCAAAATCATAAAATACTAAACTACCTGTTTTTGAGAGGTGGCATTTTTGGTCCTGGGCTCAACAGCCATATAGGTAAACCTACCAAACCCAAACATTTCTGAAAACTATACACCCGAGGGAATCCAGGGAGGTGTGACTTCCATGGATCCCCCAATGTTTTCTTACCCAGAATCCTGCAGATTCCGGAAGGTTCCATCACAAAAATGTGGAAAAAATGTGTGATTTCCAGCAAAGTTGGAGGTTTGCGGGGCATTTGGGGTAAGAAAATGATGCTGGCTGCATGTGAAGCACACCACCCTGGACTCACCCAGATGTTTAATTTTTAGATGTGTCTAGATCTTGTGGATTTTTCTACATGGCAGCGTCCCAAAGTCCAAAAAGTATAACCCTCACCATTCCAAGTGGGACGATTTTGAGAGTTAGCCAAGCTCTTATGGCCCAAATGTAAAACCAAAACCCCAAATAATCAAATGTCCTCTTGCTTGCTGTGGGATAATATGTTTTAGTGTGCGGGGGCAGAGCTGAAAGAGTGTTACCCCCTTCAGTTGGGGTGGGGGCATGATCGTGCCCATAAGGGTTAGTAGCCACCACCCCACTCTTTTTTGTTTTTTTTAAATTCCCTGGCATCTAGTAGACTTTCTGCCACCCGGGGTGTGGATCAGGGATAATTGCCCCATCTGCAGTAGAACAACTTTGGCCCCATTTATTTAGGGCTGGGGTATGGCCATACCCCCACCCTCTTATGTTGAAAAAAGAAATCTTCACTGGTCTCTGGTGGGCTTTCTGCCCCCCCTAGGGGCAGATGGGCCTTCCGAAAATAGGCCGGTCTGCCCCCAAGGGGGGCAGATATGGCCAACAGTAATGGGCCCCCATGGGGAGCGACCCTTGTCCAAGGGAATGTCCCCCCCAAACAAAACACAGGCATACACCAATTCCTGGTGCCTAAGTGGTTTCTGCCCCCCTGGGGCAGACTGGCCTAATAGAAATAGGCCGATCTGCCCCCAAGGGGAGCAGAAATGGCCTAAAATAAATATGCCCCCCAGGGGAGCGTCAGTTGCCTAAGGAGTTGCTCCCCTCATGTGAAACTGACAACAACAAAAAAATCCATGGTTTCTAGTGGTTTCTGTCCCCCTTGGGGGCATATTGGCCCAATAAAAATAGGCCGATCTGCCCCCAAGATCGGCCTATGGTTCATTTTGCCCCCAGGGAAGCGACCCTTGCAGAAGGGGTCGCGCCACACATATAAAAACAAAAACACAACCAAAAAAAAAAAATCCCTGGTGTCTAGGAGGTTCTGCCCCCCAGGGGCTTTTGCACTTCTCCGATCTGCACTGGTCTGATGAGGTTAGCGCGCTGACGTCATCAGACACCACATGGTGTCGGGGCGGGGGTGGAAGGGGAAACGATCGGGGGAGGGTGGTGCTTGGCTATCGGGGAAGTGCAAGCGCCCCCCCCCCTCCCAGGGGCCTATAGCAGGATGAGCTAGTCTCGTCCTTGGCACCGGGCAACCGCTGCCAAAGGTGAGACCAGCTCATCCTGGGCACTCAAGGGGTTAAACTAGTGTATATTTACATTAGATTGGCGTAGGGAGGCGCCGCAAGTCTTCTTGCTGTGCTGCCCTACGCCAATGTTTATGAAATACAGTGCATTCCTGTCCTTTCACCCAGTGCCGGTGAACAATTTGGTGCCTGGTGCCAACGCAGGCACCCTTGCACAATGGTGCAAGGGTGTCGGCGTTGCATGTAGGATTGTTTTTGTGCAGGAAGAGGCACCTTCCTGAACAAAAACAATCCGGAGAGGCATTCTCCTCTTTCTATGTGTGTTGCAGAATGCATCACACGTGGAAAGAGAGAAAAACCAAGGAGAAATAAAAATATTTCTCTTTGTTGGGGGGGGCATAAGGGTTTGGTACTGTCCCAGGTTTACGGAATTTAGTAAATATGGGGCAGTTTCAAAATCCATGAGTGTTGCGAGGGAAATCCCACGTAAAGTCCATAGCTTTACCCCCTGACCCAGAGTAAGGCAACGCAGTTACTTGCGCTGCCTTGTATACTCCATATCTGTGAGGCCATGAAAAGCCTTGCAAAGTGGCTTTGTGTGGCCTCATAAATATGGTTCTGCAGTCTGTGCCCCCACAGCGACAAAAAGAGTGATTCTCTGGTGGCACACAGGGTTTGTAAATATGCCCCTAAGATTCTAAAAGCAAATAAAAAATTGTAATACAAATGGTACTCATATAAAACACTCTAATGCCCTTGAACTAAGTTTGCGCTATATAAAACTGCTTATATATTAAGTCTGGTGGTGTTTATATTTCAACCACATGATCATGTTATTCTTGGGGCGCCCATAGGCTGTTTGCATTTACGATTCCTGCTTAGTGATGAATGTGTCTACGTGTCGCTCAATTGCATTATGACATTATGAACATTATATTCCATATTTCTTTGAGTCAGAAATAAAGTCACCCTAACCTTACGCCTCACTACAGGCTCATCATGTTCCTGGTGCTTAAGGTGCATTGGCACCATGGAAACTGTAAAGAGGCTCTGAATGTAGGTCAGTAATAATGACAGGGCTGGATGAGATCTCTAAGTAGATGGATAATGATGCAATCTAACTATTCAACATGCATTTCTCATACTAAAGGTCTCATTAAGGAGGCCCCTATAATTCTGAAGGGGCTAATAGCGGGAGTTACTGGCCTCATCGTAACTGCGAGTCCTGCTAGACTGCTGTGAGTTTGGTGTTCTTTACTCAGTCATTAGGCTGCTGGAACTGGGGGAAGATGTGAACCAACCACAGAAATCAGCAGTGGCGGCAGGAGTTGGGGCAAAGTGGCTGGGCACAAAACAAAAAAGACACACAAACCCCCCCCCAAAAAGTACCTGCTGCACTGCCACCAATTCGCTGCTCTTCTCGGTCCCTCACTGAAGGCATAGGCTCCCAGCCTGCCCTGCAGCCAATCCTAACGCTGATCTTATTCTGCTGACAGCATGAGAACAGCATCAGGATTGGACTGAGTTCTCTCGAATTGCACTCCCAGGAAGACTGGGAGCCTGTGCCTGCTCTCTCCAACCCGGCAACACAGTGCCATGTTGGAGCCAGCTCAGTGTGCATGTGTGTTTGGCCATCCTGAGATGGCTGGCCAAACACACATTCACACTGAGGGGAGTGCATCTACCACCCCCCCCTGGTGCCTGTCATCCCCATTACCCAGCCCCCAGTAAATAAAACATAGGTTATTATTGTTTTATTTTTCATGTTTTCAGCTGCTGCTGCTGGAAGGGAGTGGGGATGAAGCTCCTCCGCATAGCAGAGGTGGTGCCGCTGGAAATCAAGTTTGTTATTCCCCAATATTTCCCCATTTCTCAGGGGACCCTCAGGGATCAACTCATAAGCTTGTGGTGTTTCACTTCTTACGTGTGTTACCTCTGCCCATGACATCAGTAACTACAGGGGTGGTGGATTACTGGATCAATTTATGGCTTCCTACAAACTTGACCATTTAAAGTTGTAATTCCGACAGGAGGGCAGTACATTCTCACGTGGTGATTGTGAAATTCCTGGTGCCAGGGCCCAGTAGTCAGTGCAGTCAATAACATTATATCAGTTGGACAGTGACTAACTCACTCTTGACACACACTGTTTTTGTTTAGAAGCATAAGCCTCTGCAGAAATGTCAGTTTCCCTACAAACCTATCCAACTACCACCCTCATCCCAGTAGACAAGTTGCAAACTGTTTATATTCAGGCCAGTTGTTAGCATATGCATCTTTTAATGTATGTGTCTAATAGTATTTGTATAGTACTTACTAGCCCCACTAAGGGTAATGAATAGCTTGTCCATACAGGTAGGATGCAACACCATGTGGGTGTTTAGTTGGAAGAGTGCTGCCTTTGCTTTGCTTTGAGTTATGTGGCAAGAGTTTTCATGTTGTGCGTAAAGGCCACTGAGGTGCGGTTATCATCTTATCGAACACGGTCCTTAGCTGTGTGATGGATGAGAGATAGATGAACATTTTTCTAAAATGTGTTATGATATTGCACTGATTAGCTCTACTGGATACTTTAAGTGTAATTAGAATTACATGAAGTCCCCCTTAAAGTGTTGGTAGTTATCCTTTATGTTTTCTGACCAATTTCGTATGCTGGCTGTGGTAGAAGGTCTTCCATTCTGGGTTCTTAAGGATCCACAAGAGGTAACAGGTGTTGATAAAGATTTGGGTGCAGAGGGATCAGACATCTGCCCTAATAGAGTGTGTGACACTCCTCTTTTATATGATTGACATTATGAGGTGTCAACTGAAGAAATTTGACACGATGGATTAAGTTGATGTCACACCTTTTGTTATTGTAGGATGTCAATGCTCAGAATTTGTAATTATTCAGACCTGCAGGGGCTTTGCTTGACCAACTATTTGTGGTATATCTCTACAGTCTCAGTAGAAGCCACCACTCATTTCTTTCACTATGGTGCCCTGTCATGGAACTCACCACCCAGATTTCACAGACATATTACATTCTGACCTAGATTTAAGAAGGCCTAGTGCAGTGGTCTCCAAACTTTTTAATGCACCCCCCCAGTTAAAAAATAAAAATCATTGGGGCCCCCCTCAGAATTCTTCATAATTATTTTGTAAAGATGGCAATGTTTAAATATGTCTAGATGTATTTAAACATTGCAGTTATGTACCTTTTTTTTTAAATACAATAACATGTTTCTGCTTAAAACAAAACACTGTTATCTGTGTAATGTTTCTTTTGACCCGGGGTTTAACTTCCCCCCTGGGATCACTTGAGGCTCCCCTAGGGCGGCCCGCCCTCCAGTTTGAAGACGCCTGGCTTAATGCCTCCTTGCGCCACTTTAGCATCATTTTCTCAAGCTAATGTAGCCCGAAGAGGCCGAAATAGCTGCACCAAATTTACAAAGTGGCGCAATACATGCATTGCACACTTTGGCCCATATTTATACTTTTTGACGCACAACTGCGCCAACGCAGTTGTGCGTCAAAAATTTTAGCGCCGGCTAACGCCATTCCAAAGCGCCATGCGGGTGCCTTATTTATTGAATGACGTTAGCCGGCACAGCTGACTGGTGTGCGTCAAAAAAAATGACTCACACCAGGCAGCGCCGGCGTAGGGGAAAATGGAGCTTGGGCGTCAAAAAATGGGGCAACTCAGGTCTGAGGCAAAATTTTGGCCTTAACCCGATTTGCACCATTTATTTTGACGCCCAACCCCCATTGAAATGACTCCTGTCTTAGCAAAGACAGGAGTTATGCCCCCTTGCCCAATGGCCATGCCCAGGGGACTTATGTCCCCTGGGCATGGTCATTGGGCATAGTGGCATGTAGGGGGGCACAAATCAGGCCCCCCAATGCCACAAAAAAAATACGAAAAAAATACTTACCTGAACTTACCTTAACTTCCCTGGGATGGGTCCCTCCATCCTTGGGTGTCCTCCTGGGGTGGGCAAGGGTGGCAGGGGGTGTCCCTGGGGGCATGGGAGGGCACCTCTGGGCTCCTTCTGAGCCCACAGGTCCCTTAACGCCTGCCCTGATCCAGGCGTTAAAAAACGTCGCCCATCAGGCTGGGCGCCGTTTTTTAAGGCCTGCCCCCTCCTGTGCGTCAAAATGACGTCACAGTATAAATAAGGGGCACAGGCCTTAAAGTCATTTTTTGGAAGGGAACGCCTACCTTGCATATAATTAACGCAAGGCTGGTTCTCCCTTCTAAAAAATGACGCACATGGTGGAACTTTGACGCCCGCGGGGTCGGACGTCAAAGTATAAATATGAGGCAGTGTTTGCGCCGATTGTGCGTCAAAAATTGTGACGCACATTCGGCGCAAAGAGAGTATAAATATGCCCCTTTGTAACCCCTTGCACCACATTATGCCTGCCCCAGGCACAATGTATGAAAAGGGGCACGCCCCCATTAAGGGGGCTGAAAAAATGGTGCAAAGAAATCTTGAAGATTTCTTTGCACCATTTATTCTGCATTTTTAACGCCTGCATAAAGCAGGCGTTAAAAGGCGGCACACCATTATTTATAATGGGCCTCAATGTGCTTTGCAGGATTAGGGTCAAAACATTTTATGTTAATCCTGCAAAGCGACAAATTAGCATAAAAAATGTTGACGCTAGTTCCCTAACTACCACCATGGTGCGGCATATCTCAAATATGGCACAGACATGGTGGCGTTAGGAGGGCGCTAAGGGAGCTCAAGAAAAGTGGCGCTGCATTGGATGCAGTGCCACTTTTCTTAAATCTGCCCCTATGTATCCCTACCTTCTACCTCTAACCACAAGATGGAGCATAGTTAATCTAATCTCTGTGACAGCCCACCCAGTATCAATTTGGTATAATCCATGTCACTATATCATATCATATACGAAAGCTTAACTAACCGTTAAGTAGTAACCAGACAGGTGAGTCGAGACCGAAGGATTATGCCTCAAGTTGCCAGTAAACAGAACACACTAACTGCAGGTCCCAAAAAGCCACATACTCTGAGCACTTACATTCTAGAATGACAGCATTGATGACCATACCAAGGCCTGCTTGGCAAATCCCTTCGATTGACCTTTCACAATTGCACTCATATGAAGGTGGACTGCAAACACAATCTATTCAATCAGAATTCTGATCTCCTCTCAGGTGAATATTCTGGTTGAATGCAGCTCCATTGGTATTGGAGCTGTTTGTTTCACCTGATATTTTTACTCAATCGACAGAATTAACCTGTGTTTTTCCTTCCGGACATGTGTAATCACTTGCGCACAAACACATATGGAGTGACTCGATCAAGTGGAAACCATTTGCAAAAGGTTAACTAAATTATTTACCAGAAGGAGCCCCTAATTCTGGAGATGGGCATGTGCTCAAGTGGAGAAGTGTGAGATATGTATGACTATTAAAAAAAAGCACGTCTGGTTTGGCTAAAATGCCTTAAAAGCTCAACTCATATCTGTTTATCACGTAATTCTTCTAGCTCCATCTAATGCAAGCAGTTGATTGCATAGCTGCAAAAAATCCCTGACTCTGACTAATACCTTGACCATCTACTTCCTGGCTTTTTAGTTATCAACCCTTTACATTCTGGGACATACTGCACATAATTTACACATAGAAAACTATGCCCTCAGTACATTCTATCTAAGAATCCCCATGTGCGAGATCAAGGCCCTCATTCGAGTTATCCACAGTTTGCAGTGGCGAAACCGGAAGACCGGTATTAAATATACCATCTAGCGTCTCTGCTTCAATGTCCGGTCATTGCAAGTTTTTCCCCCCGAAATGGGGAATAACCCAGATTTACAAATTGTTTTACAGTGCAGTTTTTCACCATTTCGGAAAAATGGCATACATTGTGTACCTCCTCAAAAGTGTATGCAGGAATGCTGATGATCAGGGCACAAGTCGGGGTTACACACCGGTTTCACAAGGTGGATGCCGCCTATCCTGCAAAGAAGTTGGGCCCCAATAAAATATGGTGAATTTGCCCTGGTGCACCGATACACTTTCAGCAGAGTCTGCACACACTTTCGGCAGTGCCTGCATGGTGTATGTTTTAGTTTGTTCTGAGCATCAACGTGCAGGACGGGAGAGGGCTTTCTTATTTTAAATTCTTGCTGGCCAAGGACAAAGGCGGAATTTAAGGGACTATCAGGCCTCCTTTTGTTTGATTATCCTGGCAGGAAGCTGTCTACGGCCTCACACCTAGCTGCAGTGGATGAAAACAAAGGCGTACAGCCAGGGTCGGCTTTAGGGCAATGCCACCAGTGCAGCCGCACTGGGTGCTGACCTGGATGGGGGGCGCTGACCTTAAAGAGTTACTGTGGTAGCAATAACTCACGAAACTTGGGATTTTGAAAGCACCTGCTGAAAAGTTCCTTGTGCATCCAGCCTTTAGGAAGCAATTAACATGCAAAGACAACTCTTGTGATTAATGTTCTTGCATGTGAGAGAGATCGGAGTTTTGTCTAGTGGCAGTTTTGACTTGATATCAAGTAATACAGAGGGTTACTGCAAAGAACAGAACTATGTTTTATTTGGATAGCTGAGTGGATTAGTGATAACAAAGCCAGCCTTCACTAACACCTTAAAACAAATGAAATGTAAGTGACAGAGGGGCTATGGAGAGATGAGGGGCACTTTTGCCGGGTGGTAGTGAGGGAATTTGTGGAAGAGGTCATGGGGTAGGACAGCAAAAAAGATTGTTGCATCCGGCACCACCAATGGTAAGCGGGCCCTGCATACAGCTTGTTATCACAGGCAACTAACAGAGGCATGGTTTTCAGTTTGTTCAGTCTCTATATAAAAGATATGCATGCACTGTACAAATGTCTGTTGGTCTGTCCTAGTATTTACGCAAATAACAATTTAAATACCACTGTTTTGCTTAATTTCTTTTAGAGCGCTACTCATCCCACTGCAGGGTGTCATACCTAAACATTATACACTGACAATAAATGATTTGTGTGTAATTCAATGTACAGGATGCGTTACATAATACAGTGGGGGCTACAAGGTGTAGAAGTCACATGTCCTTCGTAGCTCCCTGTGCTATATTAGAAGGATTACAAGTTGTGAACAGCAAGTTACAAAAGGATCTTTGTGTTAAAAGCAGCAACCCACTTATCTACATAAAATACAAATCTGTCATATGCTTTATACATGATGTTTTTTGCAGGAGACACATTAATACTGCATGCTACTTTGACTCGAAACTGGGACTAGGCAAAGCACAGATCTCTCCAGCTAATGTGTTAACACCCAGAGTTATCTTACCATTATTATTATTCTCTGAGATTTACTGGGCACACAAAGATCTCTGCAGCAGGTGCCTTAACCCCATAAGATATTTTAAAATATAGACTTTGCAACCAATTAAACAGAACTGATTTACTGCCACATTTCTCCTTTTTGTCAAGTCCTTTTTTTAAATAAATGTATAAATTGAGGTCCAGATTTTTTGTCAGGGTTGCATAATTTTTTCCCACAACCCCCACAAAATCTTACTTATTAAATTTCGCACTGCAGTAAAATGTAGTTGTGATAGAACTGCTAAGCATATGTCTCAGGTGTTAAGATCTGATGCCAATTCCTGTGAGGTAAGGGGTTGTGATGCCAAGTGCAATGTCATGCACTGTGATGTATTGCGCCATGATGTCACTTGCCTACTGCCTAACTTGGTTAGCCCCCCTCTCTTTTTTTTTTTAAGACTTGTTCCCTGCTGATGGTGAGTCAGGGGGGTAGGGTGCAGTGGGGGTCACAGTTAGGGTGACCACCCATCCATTCTTTACACGGACAGTCTCTATTTTCTGACTCTGGTCTGTTGTCCGTGATAACTTTTTCTACGTGCACAGTTTTCCATAATTTGAACAATGCGGGGTCCCATCCAGTTATGTCGCTGGATTTCACCCTCCAGTGGTCACTCAGTAAGGTGGTCAGAGCGCTAATGTTACCTAGGAACTGCTCGTATATATCCGGCCAATCCTAGGGCTCAACACCCCCCAATGCCCCTGACTACCATTATAATATTTTAGTTAGTCCTGGTGTTTCTTTAAGGAGTACCGAGCACACCTTCACCACTTTTCTTCCCTGGTTCCACTGCCAGCGAGTCCAATGGGCTCATTGTTCTTGGCCTCTACTTTTGAACCTAGCAAAAGATTGCTAACTTGCCTCTGGTACAGACCTGGATCCTGACTGTCCTAGACAGTGAGAACTGACCGGTTTCGTGACAACAGCTTCTGCAACTAAGAAGTTAAGTTAAAGTGCCTGAGGCCGGTTGATTACTGTCCGACCGCAATATATTTGTTAGTGCAACATTATTTGTTCACGCCAAGCTTCTCTTTTTCACATTTTACCAGGTGCAATTTTTTTCCTTCTCTCCTTCACCCCTCTTCTCATCACTCAAGCCTTCTCCTAGCCTTTTCCTAATTCTCACTTCCATGGCCTCCCCCCATCACGCTTTGCCTCGAGGCATTCACTCCCCACAGGATTAAATGAATGGTCAGCCTTCCTTTGTTTGTTTAGAGTGAGGGTTTTACAATCGCGGATGCACACCTCTGGGTGCTCCTGGAATTTCACGCTGTATGAGGCTTGACCACATTGAGTTATCCTAGGCAAATATTTTAATTGAAAGTATCTTTATGTTTGTGGTATTTTCAAGGTGGCAGAGCTGAGCCAGGTGTCTGACTTGGATCTAGGAGCCTATGCACGAGCCTAGCCCTAAAAATGTTTGCCATGCAAATTATGCAACAACCCCATGAGAAATATGGTAAGGTCTCTTCCAAAGGCAAACAAGTATATTTCTTTAAGGTGGAAACTTTCTTCTTATTAAGTCACATTTTTTCACTGCACTGGGAGGTACTCATTAAAAGTGATTTACTTTCAAAGATGAATTTAGAACCAGTTTTGTCCCACTTAGCCCTAGATACAATGTCATTAGTGACCTAAGAGCAAGACAGTTTTCATGTGCACTCTGTATGTGGCCCAGATTCTTATAGGCGGAACAAGATTTAAGTCTATTAAATCAAACACAATACATTTTTTAAATGCTCGTATTCTGAAGTCACATATTTGAAGATGTTTTCATATGTGATAATAAAGTCAAAGGAAGAGCAGCAAAATAAAATATGTGCCTATGATCACACAATTTGGCTAAACAGGAAGCCAGGATTAATCCCTGGGTTTCTGGATTCTGATTGTACAAACCGCTCACTAAATGGATATCTCTGTACCACTCCTTTTTTGTCTCAAATGTTTATGTATTGATTTTAACTCTTTGCCCGTAAGGGTAGGGTGTGGATAGCAGGCAGAAGCCGCATGAAACCTCGGTTTGTTTTACATAAGGACATCTATCTGAGCCTGGCTAAAGCTTTTCAGTGGCTTTCGAGCTTTTTGGTGGCTTTCAGTGGCTCGCCCATCTCTATGGTATATGACAGCACCTTCGAATAGTCCAGCCTAGCTTTACAGAACAACGTGGTTTTCATCTGTGCTCCCCTGAGGAATTGTTATTCTGAAATAACATTTCAGTGAGGCTACTAGGTTTTCCCTGTATAGGTAAAAAGCCTGTATCTCTGCAGTGATTGCATATATCAGTGAGCTACCTTTCTTTCCCTGCTGGAAATAAAATTATACATTTTCCCTTCACTTTAGCATTTTGTTACACCTCTGCTGTAATACACCCGATATTTAGCGAGAATGACTCCAGGCATGCATTATTGCCCCCTGTGATGACCTATTTTTCCGATTTTACTAAAATTGTCAGGAATAGTTCTATTTCGCTTATCACAAATACCTAATATAGCACAAGCTTCATATGCAAATTTTGTTTTTAACTTCTACAGTCCTGCATCCTCAAATTGCATACTGTATCGAAAATATCTTCTACATGCCTAAAATGTGACATGAAAACTATACTTTAATTAAACCTTCTGATTATCACCTCTAATTTTCCTTTCGGATGGCCGTAATCTTCACCTCCACCCTCTACTATCATCCTCTCTCTGAGCGCAACCTACTGTCACATGCATGATTTTCTTAATCTCTATTATTGTTTTTCAATAAATTGCCCAAAACCCATTTACAAGATCACAACCTCTTGCCTCCCAAATTCAGACCCGTCCAACCTAATAATACCTAGGGGCATATTTATACTCCGTTTGCGCCGAATTTGCGTCGTTTTTTTCGACACAAATTCGGCGCAAAACTAACGCCATATTTATACTTTGGCGTTAGACGCGTCTAGCGCCAAAGTATGAGGAAAGAGCGTAATTTTTTTGTGTGAACGCCTTCCTTGCGTTAATGAGATGCAAGGTAGGCGTTCCCGTCCAAAAAAATTACTGCGACACAAATGCGTCGTATTTATACTCCCGGGCAAAAATCGCGCCCGGGAGTAGGCGGGGCAAAAAACCCCGCATTTGCGCCTCTTTTTAATGCCTGGGTCAGGGCAGGCATTAAGGGACCTGTGGGCTCAAAATGAGCCCACAGCTGCCCTCCCATGCCCCCAGGGACCCCCCCTGCCACCCTTGCCCACCCCAGGAGGACACCCAAGGATGGAGGGACCCATCCCAGGGACATTCAGGTAAGTTCAGGTAAGAATACATTTTTTTTTTTTTATAATTTTTTTTGGCATAGGGGGGCCTGATTTGTGCCCCCCTACATGCCTCAATGCACAATGACCATTCCCAGGGGACGTAAGTCCCCTGGGCATGGCCATTGGGCAAGGGGGCATGACTCCTGTCTTTACTAAGACAGGAGTCATGTAAATGGCGTCTGGGCGTCGTTAAAAATGGCGCAAATCGGGTGGAGGCGATTTTTTAGCGTCAACCTGACTTGCACCATTTTTAAGACGCCCTAACGCCATTTTCCCCAACGCCGGCGCTGCCTGGTGTACGTGGTTTTTTTCCACGCACACCAGGCAGCGCCGGTCTGCTAGCGCCGGCTAACGCCATTCAATAAATACGGCACCCGCATGGCGCTTCAGAATGGCGTTAGCCGGAGCTAAACTTTTTGACGCTAAACTGCATTAGCGCAGTTTAGCGTCAAAAAGTATAAATACGGGCCCTAATCTTCTAAAGCTCATCTGTTAATCCTACCAATCATATGCATGTGCTCACATAACTATCTGCCCCCAATAATGATGACATCTAACTCGTAATTATTTAACCCACCACAAAGAAACTGGATTAAATGCATAGAATGGTTTTCTTTGGGCACAAAAGGTTAACCCCAGCAGCCAAAAGTAACCAATAACACTGGAGTAACTACTAACCCTGGGTTCTGGAGCAGCTTGCTACCTGGCATAAAGCACTCCCAACACCTTGCCAGGGGGAGTAAGCGCATTTTAAATGCAACTTCAATTTGTAAATTCAGGAAGTGTGCCATATTAAAAGCATCTCGGGTTTCATTTAACAGACTTTAAAGTTGCTCCACCTTTAATACTCTAGTACACATATGAGTTACAAATAATAAATCAAAAGTTCAATTGTGGCATTTTTATCATGGTAGGGGTACAGGAATGTTTTTAAATTAATGCTGAAATTCTATCACTTTTAATACATGCCCATCAGTGCAGTGCAGCCAGACTGTAAACTTCCTATTATAAAGTTGCTGGCAAGACTGATGTAGTGAAAGCGGAACTAGGCTCTATAGGACTAGGACATCCAATGCCGAGAAGGTGTTGGTGGTGGCAAGCCGGGTTCCATCTCGAACAGGGACTAGTATGTGAGGTGTGTTGTAAACCACAGATGGATGTAAAAAGCTAATGAGAATATTCCTGTCCGGAATCATAGAGAAAAAAAACAACTGTCCCATACAGTGTTGAAGGAGAGGCATACGGGGCAAGGCAGTGTCAAAGATGGCAAAAATGTTTCTCGGGTGTCCCCTCCAGGACAATGGGCATCTGTAAAGGAGGAGAGGACCTGTTAACAGCTACATGAGGGGCTGCTTGTGCAGTGTGGGATTTACCCCCTAGTCTACTGACAGGTCTTGACACCTAGAGCTCTATTAATGTTTTTAAATTTAGCTATGATGCTTTCCCATCTGTTTTGAATTTCAAATGTGTTTATTTGAACTAACTTGTCAATTTTTCTTAACTCCGAGGAGGTTTGAAAAGTGTCCACACACATTGCTACCTGTGATGTCTTGGTGAGCATACTCCTCCACACCAGATAGAGCTACTCCAATTCCACTGAGATATTTAGCCTCCTGGTTTTTTTTTGTTCTCGGCAGTGTTTTGGTTGAATATCAGTCTCTCCTTAAGTTTTGGCCTGGCCACAACAGCCATTGGCTACCACTATAAGTGACTTTATTTTTCATTTTATAAGGTGTACGTCCATGCAAAAAGTAGTCCTGTCCATGCTAAGAACTACTCTGGTCACTTGTGCTTTTTGGAATCCAAACTATTTTAGCTATTGGCCATTCTTGTTATGTTGCTGAAGGGATAGTATCTCCCTCAGCAGTGAGGTTTAGCAAAAATCTTGACAAAATAAAACTAGCATTGCCAAAGCCAAAATACTGGCAGGTGTTACCTCCACCAATGTGTCTGTACAATTAACATTTTGTCCTGAATTTTGACCCTTTGTCCTAACTTTTTGTCCTGAATTTTGTACATTTGTCCTGAAATTTTACACCCACTGTCCAGAATAAGCCTTCATGCCAGGTGGTCACCCTAGTCATAGGGTCCCTTTGTCTGTCAGAGGGAAGCATTGTATAACTCCCCACCCCGACAGCTGCTGGGGATGGCATGGACTGTGCAATGATGGTGCCTGCAACCAGTCTGTCTATGGGGGAATTAGGACATTAGGGGGCATACAAGGAACTGGCACATCAGCTCTGATGTGCTAGTTTCCATGTGTCGCCCTACGCCCCTAACAACACCATCGTAGCACTGTATATGTAATACAGCGCAACATGGTGCACGTTAGCACTATAGTTTTTGTTTTATGCTATTGTGACGCTTTGCTGGGCTAGCGCCAAAAATGTGTATGCTAGTCCAGCAAAGCTTGGGGAGGCCCATAGGAAACAGCAGGGCAGGCGTTAAAAAATGACGCTAGAATGGCACAGTGAAATCTAGTAGATTTCACTGTGCCATTTTTCTGGGCCTTCCTGTGGGGAAACGCCTCCCTTGCATACATTATACCTGGCACAGGTATAATGTGGTGTTAGGGTTTACAAAGTGGCACAATGGTACCATTGCACCACTTTGTAAATACGGTACAGGGTGAGGACCTGTTTAGTGCCATATAACATAAAAAAGATGCTACAGCAGTGCTAAGGGGCGCAAGGGACTTGTAAATCTGTGCCTTGGGCTTTTATTACTGACATTTGTACCTGGCATCAGAGTGTTTTTTGCACTGGATATGAAGGTGTTTTGCACCCAATTTAAACTAAAATCTATGCAACTAAGAACAAAGGGGCAGATTTGTCAAAACGTGTGCAACAGAAAAATCATGCAAAGTGATGCTAAGCGTCGCGAGAGTATTACTGTCCAGCACAAATCTTTCTTCATGCTGGAATGTTACACAAATAGTGGTTTGCACAGCTTTGCTTTATTTTGCTTCATAGGGGTGCCCCATGGACATTTACACACTACGACCCATGGCTCTGACACAAAGCCCTGTCTTCTAAAATAAGTAGACAGGGATTTGCACCAGACAAAAAATAATGAGACAGGTGCCCAAGAAGAAATATTTTAATTTCTCCTAAGTTTTCTCACTTTGCTTGAGTGCTGCACTGTACAGCACACTTACAATGTGTGAACAGTTATAAACTTGGGGGCATATTTATGAGCCCTGTTGCATCGTTCTTGCACAATGCATCATGGTGAAAGAGCGATGCAAGCCCAAAATGAGATTTATGAAGTCACTCAAGGCCCTGAATGGTTCATAAATCTAGAATAAAGCAAAGCGGCGCAAATCTCTGCGTTGCGTTATTCTGCCCCAGGGAGCCGTTCCATGGGTGTTGCGTGGGTGTTCCCATGCAACATCCATGGATTTTGAGACATTCGTAGATTTACCAGAAGTGGCAGACCAGGGAATGCACCAACATTCTACGCCTTCCCAGGTGAGGGATAATGAGGAGAAATGTTTTGTATTTCTCCTCGACTTTTCTTCTTTTCCTCATTCTGCAGCACCCATAGAAAGAGGAAAAGGCCTCAGGGGATTGTTTTTGAGCAGGAAGGTTCCATTTCCTGCACGAAAACTATCTTCCTTACAAAACAGGCACCCTTGCACCATGGTGCAATGGTGCCTGGGTTGGGGCTAGGCTGCCAAAATAGTGCCAGTGCAGGGACAAAGGTAAAAATGGCCGTATTCTGTTAAATAAGGTACATTCCTGCCTTTTCTCTGTGATCCAGCGCATCGCAGCAAGTTGACTTGCTGCACTGTGTCACTTGGCCATAAATATGGCCCTTAGTCAATGCATATTATTTTGTACTGGATGGGAGCACTTTATGTACAACTAGGCTACATATCAAACACACACCTTAACACTAGGGTGCAAAGATGTGTGCATGGCGTTATGCATCACACATCCAATGAAGGACATTGTTTTGAACAGATCTTTTTTTACTATTTCACATGCTTTGTTGCAACAATTAGCCCAAGTAGAAACACAATGAAACAAAGGTACAACAAAAGGGAAGACCAAGAGCCCCACTAGATCGTTTCCAGGGGAAAACCAATCGCAGCAGCACTTGCAGGGAGTGGTGGTCACTCGTGAGCATGCAGGATGTTGCTGGGCCAAGCATGATAGGAGCGGGGTGTCCACTGAGGGCAAGGGAGAGAAGGAGATGGGAGGATGGGGGGAAACTATCAGAAACAGTGAGCTAGTACCAGGAGCTTCCTCATTTTCTGAGTGGTGTATTGCCTTAGGTTTGCAATAAGCTGAAAGGGTTGAGGGATCTGAGCCTTTGTGGTGTGAATCTGGGGAATTCTAGCTTTGACATATAACTTCACAGATAGGGTTTTGCTATATGTTGTAGAACCAGAGGAATGCGGGTCTCTTCTCTTCCAATATAGGGAGAGAAGTTGATTGCCTGCACCTGTCATGTGCTGTGCTAAGGCACAGTCTAACCCTATGCTCTCTGCCATCTTGGTTGTGCAAAACCCCAGGAGCACAGTGGCTAGGTCAGCTGGGATAGAGTAACTCAATGTGGCTTTGATGTGGCCTAGGATTTCTTTTCAGAATGTCTGAATGAGCGTGCAGTCTCACCACACATGTTGAGAGGAACCAAACTCCATATTATGTCTCCAACAGAGGTTGGAGGTTGCAGGGTACACACTCTGGAGTATGATGGTGGGTAAGGTACCATTGAACCATCACTGTGTATGCCGACTCCCACTGGAGAATACTGTGGAAGAATTATGGTATGGTTGTCCACGGTCGGTCCCAGTCTTTATGATATATGTCCTTCCCCAGGTAAGCTGCCCATCTCTTCTGGTAGTTGTGTGAGGTGTGTGGTTTGGAATCTTGAAGGGAGTGGTTAGTTTTGAATATAAGGTCTCTAGTGCCTGAGAAGGCTCTTACCAGTTTCTTGAAGAGGGTCAGGTGCAGTGTGGCCACTATCCCATTGGGTAGAGGACCCAGTGGCGGAGTTGGCAGTACTGGAGCCATGACTTCTCTGTGACATGGAATTCCTGCTTGTATTGTTTCAACGATTTGACTGACTCGTCTGTGTAAAGATCGCATATAAGTCTGCAGCCTCCCCTTTCCCACTCTGTGACGGTAGTGGGGATAGGGCAGAGGCAAAGTCAGGGTTCCTAGCTATGGGTGAATTGGGGGATGGGAAGTGTGAAAAGTTTTAAATTTAATCTAAGCATTGCATTTTGTACTGGAAGGCTAACATTCCAGTACAAAACACATGCTAGACATCAAGCACACACCTCTGCACTATGGACACAGGTTTTTGCGTGGAGCTAAGGAACTTGCTTGTGTGCCAATGATGTATAAGCCAGCAGCAGCACCATATCCTAATAGATATGGGGGGATATTTAAGAAAACTGGCGATGCACTGTGTGCAGCGCCACTTTCCTTACGTTCTTAGCCCCCCAACGCCACCATGTTAGCACCATACATAACATACAGCGCACCAGGGCGGTAGTTAGGGAACTAGGATCAGCATTTTTGACACTAGTTTGGCGCTTTGCCGGATTAGCATCAACATTTATTGCGCTAATCCTGCAAAGCACCTAGAGGCCCACTGAAAACAATGGGGGCCTCATTTTTTATGCCTGTTCTGTGGAGGCATTAAAAATACTGAAAAAAATGGCATCAAGAAATCTTTTAGATTTCTTTGTCCCATTTTGCCAGCCCCCCTAATGGGGGAACGCCACCCGCTTGCATACATTATGCTTGGCGCAGGCATAATGAGATTCAAGGGGTTACAAAGTGGCCCAAAGCACGCATTGCGCCACTTTGTAAATATGGCGCTGCGATTTTGGCCTCGTTGGGCTACATTAGCATTAATAAAATGATGCTAATGTGGCACAGGGAGGCACTAGGGGCTCTTAAATATGCCCCATGATGTTGTGATTCTCTCTCCCCTTGCACTACTCCTAAGTGGTAAGAAAGCCCTATACTAATAACTGTAAAATACAATGTTTCCAGAAGTTACTGGCCAAGAGTACTCCAGGAAGTGCTAGTTAACATAATATTAATATAAATATAATGGGAAAAGAATGTCCCGTGCATAGTGAACAGGCTATGGATCCTTGCCATGAGTATCCACCTGTAGGTGAAACTGGTATCCTGATCTTTTTGTTAATTTAGCATGTGCACAAATTCCTAGGCCTGTCTCTAGCACTGTGAGGCCCAGAACCTGTTCTGAGACCTGGAGAGGCGCACCAAGAGTGCACTCATAGTCAGCATAGGACTACTGTCTATGCCCAGGGTGAGTCATTTAAAGCAGCAATAGCAGCCCACTTATGAATCAATGGTGTTACCAGGTCTTTCTCTCTGTGTCCAGAAGAATATCGTCTACTATCTATACTCTTATATTGTTCCACTATTATTTGAGTCACAGATCCGTGGGATAACATTCTGTGTGTCGGTGTGTGTGCCACGTGCATGAGACCTGCCGTCCCAGCACCCTATTGATACCTGGCCGAGGGAGTCCGTTACTGCTGAAGATGATTATCACCGTGTGTGACACCACACTGACATTTACTCAGAGAACTGAACTGTTGTGCACATTATACCTTGATGGTGTTCCGTTTGACCTTAACCAGTGCCTGATCAGTGCCTGGTCCAGTGGTACACACTGCAAATTATAGACCCTGGGGAACTCTGATTGTTGAGGAAGGGTACCTTAGGATGTACCACCTCACAGAAGATTGCAAACAGTATCAAGCTATGTCTGAATCTCCTTAAACGTTGTGTGAAATTACATTGTGCTGTGTGATTAAAGTACTTTCTTTCAATCCAAAAGATAAACAATGGGGTGGATATTTTATTATTGTTACTGTTGGTGGACTGTAAGTTCTGAGCTCTTGCCCACATGCTACTCCGTGAGAAGGCTTAGACTGCTTGTCCCTGCTACTCCGAGAGTCAAGTGCTGAAAGGGTGTACTTGGCTTCATAGTAGGCTGGATCTCAGGACATCAGTGTCAAGAAACCTCAGTTACCAGGGTTGGGGCAAAGTAGACCCAGTCTGACCTGCAGTTCACAAATGGTACAGCAAGGATTCCAAATCCATAACTGTCCTCAGAGGGAACCTGGATCATGACTGTGCCTCGAACCTCCCATAAAAGAAACTTCCAGGCATTTGCCTGGTCTGGCCTTTAGTGCAAAAAATCAAGTTCCTTGCATTTAGTCATATCCTTCAAAGAACAAGCTCGATCTATTGTCTGTAGCCCTCTCATTTCTCAATCTTCCCAGAAGGCATTCCCAGTCAGGGCACACACTTATGTTTCATTGTTGAATTTGTCAATGTTTATATCTAAGTCTGCAGCATTTTTGTAAAGGCTAGTCCCAATTGTGAGATATGGCATTGACCATTACGACAACTGACTCTTTCTTTTAGGTTGTATTTCACAATATTGGCTGCAAAAATATTGGTTTGAGCAAATATCGAATACTAGTATATTGTCAAAGTACACATAGGTAAGTGTAGATTTACTACTGTCTATTTATCTTTATGACATAATGTAAGTCAATACTATGTAATCAATATTGTTGCAGATCGTTATTATGACATTAGTACTGTGACTCTCCCCACCCCCCTCCACCTTTTAAATGACGTGGAAACAGATTTGTTGTTGAGTGGACCCGAAAAGGGTCATTCTCTTCGTGTGGCTGTTATCCATGTGTCAGAAACAGCTTCAACGCGAAGAGAAAATAACCCAATAATAGACTCAGACGAAACCTTCACCCGCCTCTCCCGATAAATTAAAGAGAAGAATTATACCAGATTTAAAGCATGCTCGAAATACTCCTACTATTCCCACAAGTCAACCACCAAATAGAACTAACAAGAATCATCTTATCATGTTTATGGAGCACAAAATTAAGGCAAAATAATCCACTTTGGTCCCAACAAAAATCTCATGGAAATGCTTTTGCCAGTGCCAAGCCAGGTACCCAGATTTAATTGAATATGAAAAAGGGGCACTCACACACAATACATTTTAAAACACAAATATGCACGGTATTTACAGCTTAAATTCAAAGTCCTCTTTACTGTGTGCAAGACTTTCTGGCACAAAGGCTAGCGACACCTGCAGAGGTTCATCCTTATAACACAGTGAACACAAGCCTCCATTGAGACAAAGTGCATGGAGTCCAACAACCGAAGTATGACGTAGAAAAAGCATGATCGTGTGACGTATTAGTCATCGGGCACCGAAATCATTTTCATTAACATCTTAGAGCAAAGTAAAACCACCATATTAACCCCTTAAGCATCCTTCACTTAAAACTAGCACACATTGCCTGCCAAATTGCATCAAAGTATATCCAGGTCTTTCAAACGTTTATTGGGCCCACTCAACCACAACAAGCTCCAACCTTGAAATGAAGACCAAGGTAGGGACACTAAACCAAACTTTACAACAATGAATTACTCTGCCCCTGCCACTCACAAGACAAACAAATCCTCTGCACGGTGGGTTGCTAATGAACTAAAAGAGAATAAAAAGGAATCGACAGATTAGTGAAAGTCTGGTAGGAGTCTAAACTAACCTTAGATTCCGCCACTTCTAAAAAATCTTCAATCCACATGCAAGAAAGAAATACCCCTTGCAAAACCCCCAAAACACCGGAATACTATCACCCAGGCCACAAACCACAATTAAGTCTTTTTTAAAGTCATCCTTCACTGCATCAAAATTGCTTACAGGAACCACTCTTTCTACCATAATGGAAAGCTCCAAAAACTGTCAGCAGACTTCCAAATACAAGAGTAATCAAATTAGACACAACCAAGACCAGCATGTCATATTTATTTCCTGATCCATTGAAATGTCTGTTGCAGAAGGAATATAGTGAGAAACTGACAGAAGTTGTCACACACAGAGTCCCACAGAGACACAAGGTGAACTTTTAAAAGCTTCTACCTATTCATGATATGGCATTAGTACAAAACACATTTCATTCTTTTACAGCATATAGAAAGAAAGATAAGAGGAACAGCTGCACAATAAAAATAAGAAATCAAAAACTAAAACAGTAAAAAAAAAAGATGGCAAGACAGTGGAGTTTAACAAAGTGCTGCACCGCCGCCCGAAATTGCGATTCAAACACACACCAGCAAGTTATATACATATTTCCAGAGGGAACCGTCATTTCAATTATTCGATACCTGGAACACAGAAGTCGAGATGTCCTTAAGTAGAAGGAAGGGTAGGTAATCAATGGGAAGAACATCCTCTGTGTAGGTTTGAAATGGTGCCATCTTGTCCTGTTGTCTTGTTTGGGCCTGCTGCGTGTTCTCAGCAATCTGGCAGAGATGAGCGGGCCAACAAGTTAACAGGGAGGGCCAAGCCAAAGTCGAGCTGAGGGCCTGGCCCGGCTCTAAGAGCTCATGCACAAGCAGAGCCCGAAAATGTCTGGCACATAAACTGTCCATCAAACACCATATAAAAATACGATAAAGACTTCAGTATTGAAATAAAACAGGATTTAACATGTAGGAGCGTTTCAATTTAGTAGTCAGATTATAGCGCTGCATTGAGAGGATAATTGATTAAAATGTACAGATTTTAAACATAAATTTTAAAATATTCAAGTGCCTTTAATCTTCCGTCCAGACACAAATGTCATCAGTGAGTTAAAAGGCAGATCGGTTATCATGTGCATCCTGAATATGGCCTAGATCCTTACAAGCAGCAACATTATAATCTATTTAAATCAGTCACAAGGGTGTGCTTGTGTAGCACACTCTCTGAATTCATATATTTCAAATTGTTTTCAAATGCAATAAGAAAAAATTCATCAGGGTGAAATAAAATATTTGCGTAGGATCACGCAATTTCATCAAGTTTGGAAAAATCCTAGGCTTTCTGATTTCACATTGTACAGTTCAGCCACTAGATGTGTTTCTATTTCCCTCTCCTGTTTTACACGCAAACTTTTTTTTTCCATATTCTTGGCACCATAGTTTAGAGTGTCTGTGGCAGGCAGAAGCCGGATTAAAGCTCTGCACCTTTGAGGGCCAAGAAGACCTCCACCGAACCAGAGCCAGGCATCTGGCTCGAGCTTTCAGTGGCTCCCCCTTCTTTACAATCTGGGTACACTTTTATGTGCTCTATTATTTTACCACACTATTTCTCAACAGAGCTAGACTCTGCTTGTTAGAAATTGGGACTCTAGTTGACAGAGATTTACACCCTGTCCAAGCAGGGACCACAATCCCAGTCATGATAAGATGCACGCTAAGGGGCATAATTACAAGCTTCTAGCACTACCGGAGTGTCACTTTTTGTGATGATCAGGTGGCGCTGTGCACTTTGCCATATATACAAGGCTGCGCTAAGCCACTTTTTGTGGCTTAACGCCGCCTTGTAAACATGGGTCCCTCCGATGCAGTTGTCTGCGACAGAGAGGCGTGCAATGGTTATTGCTGAGGGCTTTTTCACTGCAACACCAATTGCTTTTGACGCTGCCCCAGATTTACAATCATTCGTAAATCTGTGGCTGCGCCAAAAACTAACACCACCCCAGCATGGTGCAATGATGGCAAATACTTTTATTTCTCCTTGTATTTGCTTTTTCCATGTGTGCTGCGGACTGCACTCTGAACTAACTTAGCGTGGTGCTGCCAATTCTGGCAAAGCCCTGCGCTGCACCAGACCTCTGGCCCTAAATGTTTACCCGTGCTCACCCTCTGGTAACTTGGCACATAGCAGTCAGGCTAAAATAAAGAGGCAATGTGTAAAGTATTTGTGCACACCCACAGCAACACAGTGACGATGCCACAAAAGTACTCCACATCAGTTTTGAAAAATAGCCAATATTTAGCTGAGTGAAACAGGACCAAAACAACACAAATCCAACATACACAAGTCAAGTTATTAATTTTTAAAGATTAAGGGGCATATTTATACTCCGTTTGCGCCGGAATTGCGTCGTTTTTTTTGACGCAATTTCGACGCAAAACTAACTCCATATTTATACTTTGGCGTTAGACGCGTCTAGCGCCAAAGTCCATGGAGTTAGCGTCATTTTTTAGCGTGGACACCTACTTTGCGTTAATTATATGCAAGGTAGGCGTTCCCGTCTAAAAAATCGACTCCGAGGCATGTGCGTCGGATTTATACTCCTGGGCAAAAATCACGCCCGGGAGTGGGCGGGTAAAAAAAAATGACGTACGGCCGCTTTTGTGCCGTTTTTTAGCGCCTGCAAAAGGCAGGCGTTAAGGGACCTGTGGGCTCTGAAGGAGCCCAGAGGTGCCCTCCCATGCCCCCAGGGACACCCCCTGTCACCCTTGGCCACCCCAGGAGGACACCCAAGGCTGGAGGGACCCATCCCAGGGACATTAAGGTAAATTCAGGTAAGTGTTTTTTTTAAAAAAAATTTGTGGCATAGGGGGGCCTGATTTGTGCCCCCCTACATGCCACTATGCCCAATGACCATACCCAGGGGACAGAAGTCCCCTGGGCATGGCCATTGGGCAAGGGGGCATGACTCCTGTCTTTGCTAAGACAGGAGTCATTTCTATGGGGGTTGGGAGTGAGAAAAAAAATGGCGCAAATCGGGTTGAGGCGAAAAAATTGCCTCAACCTGACTTGCACCATTTCTTGATGCCCAAGCCCCATATCCCCCTACGCCGGCGCTGCCTGGTGTATGTCGTTTTTTTTAACGCACACCAGACGGCGCCGGTGGCTAACGCCGGCTAACGTCATTCAATAAATACGGCGCCCGCATGGCGCTTCAGAATGGCGTTAGCCGGCGCTAATTTTTTTGATGCAAAACTGCGTTAGCGCAGTTTTGCGTCAAAAAGTATAAATATGGGCCCAAATCAAAAAGCAGTGGCGAAAAGTCAATAGCTTTAATCAGGGCAATCTGGTAGTGCTGGACCGGGGCAAATCCAAAAGAGCAGGCTGACCGCGATGGAGCATGAGCCGGGTACAGGAGTCAGACAGACCTGCTGATGGTACCTTGGGAGCGTCAATGCTCAGGGATGATGCGTTGATCTAAAGGAGGGGATGTGTCGCTATCGCAGGTGATGCGTTGTTTCCTGATCGGGCAACGTTGATGCGCCGATTTCCAGAAGCGATGTGTACCAGTTCCGATGCATTGGTGCTGCGTCAGCTTAGTCGGGCTGGGTTGTAAGCTGGGGTCATTGTGTCACGCAATCGGTGAGCGGTGTTTCTGCGGCTTCGATACAGGCAGTGGCGAGGTTTCATTTTTGAAGTGGGATATACTGGTTCTTATCGACACACCGGGTTCCGTGCATTTGTACCAATTGATGGGCTGGAGTCGATGTGGTGGTTCTTGAGTTGTAACATCACACTCACATTGAAGGGCCCAGAACTGGATTTGGCACCACTTGGCAGAGAAGGACTCGCAGCAGAGGAGCCCAGGTGCTGGTAGCTAGACGCAGGTTAAGCCTTTGATGTCCCTAAGATTTCAGAAACAGGGGCAAGCTCAATTAAATCCTTGGAGAAACTTTCGTTTGCAAGATGTAGAGAGTTAAGTCTAGTCCTCTCATTCCCAGGCAAGAAGCAGCAGGCCAACACAGCAAAGCAAACTGCAAAGTGGCAGTCCCTACTTGCAGCACAGCCGTCCTTCTCCCTGGTAGAATGTCATTAGTCCAGAAGTGTTCTGAGTATATTGTGCCATAGGTCCAGTGCTTATAACCAAAAAGGCCTTTGATGTAGGCGTGACTTCAAAGGAACTCTCTGAAGTGCACAATGGTCCCTTTCAACCCAACCCTGGCTCTGGACTACCAGTAGGGGATAGATCAGCCCTCTGTGTGGGGGCAGGACACAACCTATTCAGATGTGAGTGTGAACTACCCCTCTCTCTCCCTGCCAAGGAAGATTATCGGTATGTAGATGGATGTAGATGTATCCCGTCACACCCAGCCCTTCCTGTGTTGTGGCTGTCTAGAGACAATGCAGAAGTGTAGCTGTCACCCAAACCCAGATGTGTATTCAAAATTGCAACTTTTTAAAAGTGTCATTTCCAGACCTGTAATTTAAAAATTAACTTAACTAAAATATATGTTTTTAAATTGAAAGTCCAGAGATACCAAACTCTACCTTTCTTTCTTTTCTCATTTGGAAATTACACTTAAAAGAGGCTTTGAGGTAACCCCAATGTTAGCTTGGCATACTGGAGAAAATACTTAATACAGTTGACACCTGTGGCGACACCTGTGCCAAATCGCTGACACAGGCACACTGGAGAAAAGTCTTGTTATATGGGAGGACAATGTGTAAGAAATCACTAAAATCTTACACTGGAGTCGTAGGCTTCTGAGGGGACTCTTCTGGATCAGGTATACAGGCCCCTTGGGGATCGCCTGGATACTGGCTGCTCCTCTAGCAAGACAATTTATCTGAAAGGCGCTATGGTCAGTATGACCTACTCCATGTCCAAGCTCACCAGAAAGGTCCTGGGGCATCTTTCAGATAAATTGGCATAGGTGTCAGGTTACATTAAAGATAGTTATCTTGGGCACCTATCGCCAATTGTAACTTTTTTTGTTCCAGCCCCTCTCACATCCACTCACTACCGGCATTTTTCTTAAAAGAATTCAGGCACAGAGCCCTTTAGCGGGGCCCATAAGGCATTGCAGTGCTGGCCTGACGAGGAGCATGGCCCAATGATGAAGCATGCCACATAATGGTGAGCGAGGGCTATTGCTCCTGCAAGGCTAATGCGTGTGGGGACCAAAAAGACCCCTATCCTAATTAGTGGAATGGAGTATTTTCTCTTTGAACAGTGCATCTAAAAAGAGTTATAAACCAATATATATCACCTTCTTAAGGTCATATTGGCCTAACCTGTATACTTCAGGTTGCCACAGGCAAAATCTCCTATAGAAGCTGTCCTTTTCTACAATTAAATAGCCTACTTGTAGACGTGAAATGCCCTGCGAGGACAGAAGCCATTCTAGCCAATGGATACATCCACAACATCTACTATACCTACCTGGCCAAAGATCTGCTGGAAGATGCCTAAAAAAAAACAAGATATCCCAGGAAAAGAGCAGCTGATCTTGAAGAACGAATGAGACAATGATCACTACAAGTATCACATGTTGTTGCGTTCCAGAGACACTTTACTGTATCATCAGTGATGATCACTCATCATCCCTAATCTGTCCTTCGCTTAGGGTACTCAGTTCAATTCTTTTGCAGACACAGAACTGGTGTGCCTTCACAACCCTCTGTGGTTTTGAAGTCTGGCACCAGTGTTCCTAATTCTGTAACTGTATGAATAATCTCTCTGACCCAGTTGGGATAGAACTATCATGGTTTAAAGGTGCTTTGGGTCACTAACAATACTGTTCAGTTCCTAGTAGTGACTGGTGTAGCATTGCAATCCAGAGTGTGCACTAGTCCTGTGAATCCCCGCACAGTGGAAAATCTTGTCTGCAGCCAGTAATATTGGCCCCTAAAGATTGGTACGTCAGAGTTGATGCTGACCTACTTCTACAGCTGCTTTGCATTAAACACCTAGAGCCAGATGCTTAAATAGTTTTTAAAGTAAACTGTCCCAAATGGGCACTGGCTAATATAATCACAAAAGCCTTCAAACTGGAGGTAAAGACTCCTAGCACCATAAAACTTCACCAGTTGCTTGTGGGGTCCTACTTTTTTAGGTTGTGGGTTTTTGGATGAAGAATTGTACTGTGGTGGGGTGGAAATTCAGCAATTTTGGTTTCTGCCCACTGAGCTGTCCGGAACTGCCACTAAACCTGGAGACCAAAAAAAAGGAGGTCCAGACTTACCCCAGCAAGAGTGTGGTAAAACCGCAGAGTTCCAAAGTCCCCTAAGATCCTCCCAGCAGAGGCAGCCTTGGCCATAGAGTCAATGCTATGGAAAATCCATTACATAGCATGTAAATGCTATAAATATGCTTTGAGTCACATATCTACTCATGAAGGTGGTCATGCCTTGTTCTTGAGATGCATCATGATTTTAACTTCTCTTTTAATTTACCTGTAAATACAAGCTATCTTCTTCTTTGATGATACAGCAGTGCCTGGACATGACATATCTTCTATGTTATATGGTGTGTCATGCTGCACAGGAGTTTCTATTCAATACCATCTCCTAGAGAAAGCCGTAACAGCTTGACTTCACTACGTCAAGTCACAAGTACAAAAAGAGAGTACCTTGGTAAGCAAATTGAATTGCAATAGTATAGAGCCAATGGAGTATAACAATATTCATATTTCTGGTACTCTAGCAGCAAATGAGAGTACCCACAAAGGGTACTGCCTACAGACTGAAAGACAACACTTGACAGTTAAGACCTTACTGCCGATGCAGTTGGGTAAGAGCACCAATGCTTACAGACTTCGAGGGCCATAAGTGTATGAAGACTCACATCTGTGCTTTTGGTGTCTACTGTAAAGAAGTTCAACTCATGCCTCCCAGTGGAAAAACTGCCCAGTCAGTCGACGAAGACAGCTGCTGTACCTCAAAATCCTGTGTGTAGGCTCTAACCCATTGTAAACTTAACACAACCCTAAAAAAAACAATTTTGAGCATAACATTTTTCCATATCTCTTTTGAATCTACAAGGACAGTGGAATTGAGTGATTTTACAGGGTTTGCCTTTTGCAATCAATGACAAATATATTTTGAAAATGAGTAAGGTTTTGAGAGCAGATGCTCCTATTGATATCTACAGGAGTCATTGCAATTGTTTGAAAGGTGAGGATGAGTCTACTGAAGGTGACAGAAGTTTTGTTACTTCCTCCTGGACACTCAAATTTACACTGTCTCAAATGATAATAATGTTAAGGGCATTCAACTTTAAAGTCAATTAATGCTCCTGTCCTAATTCCTAATTTGTGACAACAAAAAACTGCCACAAACCCTCAACCAACTAGAGACAGAGGGGGTCATTACAACCCTGGCAGACGGTGTTAAAGCGGCGGTAAGACCGCCAACAGACTGGCGGTCTTTTTTTCAGTATTATGACCATGGTGGTTACCGCCATGGTCATCCGCTGCTTCTCTGTTCCGCTCGCTGGGCTGGAGACCTGGGTCTCCAGCCCGGCGGCCGTCACAATACCGCCGCCGGTATTTTGACCCGGCTTACCGCCGTGGATTTCCAGCAGTAGGAACCAACATGAAATCCATGGCGGTAAGCACTATCAGTGCCAGGGAATTCCTTCTCTGGCACTGATAGGGGTCTCCCCCACCCCCCACCCTGACTCCCTCTCCTACACCCCCCACCACCCCTGCCACCCCCCAAAGGTGGCAGGGCCCCCCTCCCCACCCCGACCCCCAACATCACATAACTCACACACACATGACACGCACTCAGGCACCACCAACACACACCGACATACATGCCTACATCCACACACACAGTCAGACACGCACACCCATGTACAGACATACACGCACACATCCATACAGACATACATACAGGCATACACGCACTCATTCCCAATACACTCAACACCCCTGCAAGCATACACGCACTCACACACCCCCTCTACATACACAGACGCACCCCCCCATGCACCCACACAACACCGCCCACCCCTCTCCCCTAACGGACTATCGACTTACCTGTTCTGTCGATCCTCCGGGAGGGGACGGGAGCCATGGGGGCTGCTCCGCCGACACCACACCGCCAACAGAACACCGCCGCGCCGAATCACAGGATGTGATTTGCTGGGCGGTGTTCTGTTGGCGTGGCGGTGGAGGTGGAGCAACCTCCACTTCCCCGCCGCCCGCCAGTATGGCTGTTGCCGGCTCTCCGTCCTGAAAAAGGACGGAGAGCAGCCAACACTCATAATACTCCGAGCGGCAAACCGCCACTACTGGCGGTCTTCCACACGGCGGTCCCTCAGCGGTCTTGTTAAAAGACCGCTGAGGTTGTAATGACCCCCAGAATGTGCAGACATTTCGCAAGTGAGGTGGAAAAGGACACCACACCTCTCAAACATGGGCATGCATGATATCACCTGCCAGCCATTCAGACAGGGTCCAAAGCCAGGAACCCTGGTCCCACGACCATCCAATGCAACCCCACAACCACAGCTGCCATCGCAGCCAACAAACTTCTCTGTCATCCTCCACGACCTCAACAACATACACAGACAAACAGGCTGCTGTTGCGTATCCCCCAGCACCACGGTAGGACCTTTCACCTACATCTTTGTGATTTCACTTGCAACACCTCAGATGCTGACACCAAACAACTACTGCACGCCACCAACCCCCACCAACTGCCCGGTATGCTCCTCAACATCCAATCCCTCAGAAAACACTCCATCGAAATCGGGACCTCCTTAACAGCTCATAGACAGTAGGAATGCAGTTACTATAATAGCACAAAATGGGAGAACCTTGTTATAGAATAGGTTGGAGGAATTTGATAAATCAGAAGCAAGAGACCTCACATACCCAGTTGGGTGTCATGCTTCATCATCTGGAAGCTCCTCATTGGGCTGGTGCTGCAATACCCAACAGGCCCATCGAGGGAGATCTTTTAAAGGTGTTATTATCTGTGTTCAGTCATGTGCGAGAGTGCTAAGAGTGTAGATTGGTGATAAGGTGAAAAAAGAAATGACTAAGAGTTACCCATATGGTGGCATATTTTCAAGACCCTTGAGCTGCCAGTGTGTCACTTTTTATGACACGCCGGTGGTGCAGAGTGCAGACGCATATCTATGAGGCCACACAAAGCCACTTTGCGATGATTTTTATGGTCTTATAGATATGGTGCAAGGCAATGCTGCACAATTCGCAGCATTCTGCAGCACACATGTAAAGAGGAAAATGCCTCTCTGGATTGCTTTTGTGAAGGAAGATGCCCCTTCCTGCACAAAAACAATTCTGTCAACAATGGAGACATCCTTGCACCATGATGAAAGGGTGCCTGTGTTGGTACCAGGCAGCAAATTGTGCATCAGCACAGAGGGAAAGGGCAGAAATGCACCGAATCTTATAAATATGGTGCATTTCTGACCTTTAAAATAATGTAGGGTAGCACAGCAGAAAGACTTGTGTCACTGCCCTACATCAATTCCTTGAAAATATGCCCCAAAGCGTTTACAAAACTGGTATCTCTTGTCATGAATAAAAACAATATGTGGCGTTGTAGGAGATAATGGTCCTTTGCAGCTCAAATGATGTGGTTAAAAAACAAAGGGCCAACCTGTTTCTTGCCGTTGAAAAGTCATGAATGATCTAGGCATTTCTTCAGGACCGTATAAACCTAATTTACTACTGATTGGGTTGATAAACAGGCATGTACACATGCCCAATAGTGAAGTTACCCAACTACAGTAGTGGTATTGATACCTTACATAGGCTGGTAGTAAATAGTCTGACCTGGAAAGTGGAAATAAAAACACAAGATGAAGTATCATCACCTAAACAGGTTACTCAATCGTAGAACCCATTCATGATGCTGGTCAAAGACAATGGGCCTGATTCTGACTATGGCGGACGGCGGAGGCCGTCCGCCATAGTCCCGCCGCCAAATGACCGCACCGCGGTCAAAAGACCGCGGCGGCCATTCACACATTTCCTCTGGGCCGGCGGGCGCTCTCCAAAAGAGCGCCCGCCGGCCCAGAGGAAATGCCCCTGCAACGAGGACGCCGGCTCAGAATTGAGCCGGCGTAGTTGCAGGGGTGCGACGGGTGCAGTTGCACCCGTCGCGTATTTCAGTGTCTGCAAAGCAGACACTGAAATACTTTTTGGGGCCCTCTTACGGGGGCCCCTGCAGTGCCCATGCCATTGGCATGGGCACTGCAGGGGCCCCCAGGGGCCCCGCGGCACCCCCTACCGCCATCCTGTTCATGGCGGATTTCCCGCCATGAACAGGATGGCGGTAGGGGGTGTCTGAATCCTCATGGCAGCGGAGCGCGCTCCGCCGCCATGGAGGATTCCCCCGAGCAGCGGAAAGTCGGCGGGAGACCGCCGACTTTCCGCTTCTGACCGCGGCTGAACCGCCGCGGTCAGAATGCTGTAGGCTGGTAGTAAATAGTCTGACCTGGAAAGTGGAAATAAAAACACAAGATGAAGTATCATCACCTAAACAGGTTACTCAATCGTAGAACCCATTCATGATGCTGGTCAAAGACAATGGGCCTGATTCTGACTATGGCGGACGGCGGAGGCCGTCCGCCATAGTCCCGCCGCCAAATGACCGCACCGCGGTCAAAAGACCGCGGCGGCCATTCACACATTTCCTCTGGGCCGGCGGGCGCTCTCCAAAAGAGCGCCCGCCGGCCCAGAGGAAATGCCCCTGCAACGAGGACACCGGCTCAGAATTGAGCCGGCGTAGTTGCAGGGGTGCGACGGGTGCAGTTGCACCCGTCGCGTATTTCAGTGTCTGCAAAGCAGACACTGAAATACTTTTTGGGGCCCTCTTACGGGGGCCCCTGCAGTGCCCATGCCATTGGCATGGGCACTGCAGGGGCCCCCAGGGGCCCCGCGGCACCCCCTACCGCCATCCTGTTCATGGCGGATTTCCCGCCATGAACAGGATGGCGGTAGGGGGTGTCTGAATTCTCATGGCAGCGGAGCGTGCTCCGCCGCCATGGAGGATTCCCCCGAGCAGCGGAAAGTCAGCGGGAGACCGCCGACTTTCCGCTTCTGACCGCGGCTGAACCGCCGCGGTCAGAATGCTGTAGGCTGGTAGTAAATAGTCTGACCTGGAAAGTGGAAATAAAAACACAAGATGAAGTATCATCACCTAAACAGGTTACTCAATCGTAGAACCCATTCATGATGCTGGTCAAAGACAATGGGCCTGATTCTGACTATGGCGGACGGCGGAGGCCGTCCGCCATAGTCCCGCCGCCAAATGACCGCACCGCGGTCAAAAGACCGCGGCGGCCATTCACACATTTCCTCTGGGCCGGCGGGCGCTCTCCAAAAGAGCGCCCGCCGGCCCAGAGGAAATGCCCCTGCAACGAGGACGCCGGCTCAGAATTGAGCCGGCGTAGTTGCAGGGGTGCGACGGGTGCAGTTGCACCCGTCGCGTATTTCAGTGTCTGCAAAGCAGACACTGAAATACTTTTTGGGGCCCTCTTACGGGGGCCCCTGCAGTGCCCATGCCATTGGCATGGGCACTGCAGGGGCCCCCAGGGGCCCCGCGGCACCCCCTACCGCCATCCTGTTCATGGCGGATTTCCCGCCATGAACAGGATGGCGGTAGGGGGTGTCTGAATCCTCATGGCAGCGGAGCGCGCTCCGCCGCCATGGAGGATTCCCCCGAGCAGCGGAAAGTCGGCGGGAGACCGCCGACTTTCCGCTTCTGACCGCGGCTGAACCGCCGCGGTCAGAATGCTCGTGGGAGCACCGCCAGCCTGTTGGCGGTGCTCCCGTGGTCGGTGGCCCTGGCGGCCGGATGACCCCCAATGTGTGTATTAGGCGGCATTGTTCATAGTTATACAACAAACAGTATATAGCCATTCCTCAATAGCAACATAACTTACCTTCTCTTCCTGACGAAACATTTCTCAATCCAGCCTCCAACCCAGACACTGCCGTTGCCATACCGCCAGCCTACAAAATCATATACCAGGACGGAACCCACAAACCAGGCAGAGGACTCACGATCATCTACAAAAACATGATTCACTGCATCACCTCCACGGACTCAGACACCAACCTCAAAGATTACTTCCACTTCAAAATACAAACGGACTACAATGCCACCCTGAAGGAAGCCCTCATCTACCGTCCTCGGGCCCAACATGCGGAATTCTGCAACCACATCTCAGACTTCATCACTCCCCTCTTTATCAGATCAACCAACTACATCCTTCTCAACAACATCAATTTCCTCCTGGAAGACACCATAGTCCCCATCTCCATGGTCCTTCTCAACAGCCAAAGCAACCTTGGACTCAAACGGCTTGTCCAAGACCAAACCACACAGAAAGCCACACCTGTGAGCTTATTTTCGCCTCCAGCACCAGGATCACCACCACCCACACGACCCCGCTCACATGGTCCGAGCACTACATCATAAATTTCAAGATACCCACCGACAAAGCCACCTCCCCAGAAAAACCCAAAACACCATTAAGATACTGGGGCAAAACATTTTTAAAAAACTGGACCAAGACCCTATAGAAATGCCGATCCAACCACACCGGGAACCTCGATGTCGACACCAAGCTCTTCAATACATGGCTTAACTAATGTGCACGCTGCATCGCTTCCACCTGAAACAAGACCTCCAAAAACAACAAACGACCCAGATGGTACACAAACAGCCTCAGGGAGTTCAAGCACCATGGCAATCACCTTGAGAGAATATGGAGAGTCAGCAAAAACACCACCAAAAGATCCAAATATCAAGCCGCCCTGAACCTCTACCACCAACAACTACAAGCAGCAAAGAACACAAGGGCCTAACTCTCAGACCGGCCCCAACTATGGAAAAGAACTCTTCACCATCGTCAAGGAGTTCTCTAACATCACAGCTACCTACAATTACATCATCCCATCCCAAGCACTCTGCAACAACCTCTCAAACTTCTTTGAACAGTAGATTGCCAAGATCTACAACACATTCAACACATTTCATACTGATACAAACACCCAGCAGGACACCTCCCTCATAGCCAAACAGCAGCTAAGCAACTGGAAGCCCCTCTCGAATGAAGACACCACCAAACTGATGAATTCCCCTCATACCCGTGCCACAAGTTCATATGCAACCTTGGAAGATCCATCATCTCCCCACGCTCACAACTATCATCATCACCTCCATAAGCACTGTTGCCTTCCTGTCAACGTCCTGTTGAAGAAGCCAACAGCAGACCCCAACACTTTCAGTAGCTACAGACCCATATCACTCCTGCCTTTTCCAGCATAATTCATGGAGAAAGCCATCAATATCGACCTGCAGACCAACTAGAACTCTAGTAAGTCTTAGAGATTTCTCAATCTGGCTTTCACATGAACTACAGTACAAAAATAATCCTCACTGCGGTCACTGATGACATCAGAAGCATCCTTGACCAAGGAGAAATGGCTGCATTGATCCACCACGACCTCTCTGCAAATTTCAATATGGTCTTCCACAAGTCAGTCACCAGAAAGCTTCAGCACTTGGTATCTGCGGACCGGCCCTAAAGTAAATAGCCACCTTCTTCACAGACACAACTCAATGAGTTAGACTTCCCTCCTACAACTCAGAACCAAATAAACTCATCTGCAGAGTCCCCCAAGGATTGCCAATCAGCCCAACCCTCTTCAAAGTCCACATGGCACCCCTCGCGGACATCATCAGAGCCCACCGCATCAACATAATATCCTACACCAACGACACACAGCTCATCCTCTTCTTTACCAACTCAGCCAGCACCGTCAAAGCAAACCGCCAACTGCATGAGCAATGTCGCTGCTTGGATAAAAGACAACTGCCTCCAACTCAATATAGACAAAACTGAAGTCCTTATCTTCATCAACAACCACTCCCTGGGGATGCCTCAGGATGGCCCTCCAAACTTGACTCCCCACCCACCCCTGCGGACCATGCCAAGAACCTCAGGATCATCATGAACACCAAATTCTTTATGACCAGACAGATCAACACCATTGCCTTATCATGCTTCCACATCCTGTGAATGCTATGCAGAATTTTCAAGTGGGTCACACTTAACATCAGATGAACAGTCACCCAGGCTCTTATCACAAGTAGACTTGAATACAGAAACACCCACTAGGTCAGAATCCCACCCACTGTTCTATGCTGACTCCAAACCAACCAGAACACTGCTGCCAGAGTCATCCTGAACATCCCATGAAATAACCACTTCTCTCCACACCTCAACAATGACCACTGGTTCCCAGTCCAGAAAAAGATGTAAGTTCAGGCTACTCACCGACACCTACAAAGCTCTCCACAACACCGGTCCAGCATACCACAACCACCACCTCCAATTCTACCAACCCATCAGGCACCTTCAATCTGCATCCCAGGCAAGAGCACACCTCCCTTTTGTTAAGAAGACTTTGCAGGCAAAACCTGAAATGACATCCTGCAACACCTCAGAACATCCCCCTCCCTCATTGACTTCCAAAGGAACCTCAAGACATGGCTCTTCCACTGGAAACTGGCATGATCTCTTCCTTCCCCCTTAGGTCTGCCCTACTCTGTGCCTGTATACTCTCACAGGTGATTAGCCGCGCTCTACAAATCCACATAAAACAACACAACAGATTGTAGTTGACAGTGGCAACAAAGCCAACAGCTCCATATACCTTAACAGTGTATTCCTTTCCCACTAGAAATTAATGTATCTTTCTCAGGATCTTGTTCAGGCACAAGCTCTCACACCACCTTGAAATCTGTGGCTGAACCCCATGGCCACAGCCAAATTTACCTTCTTTTGTTGATTAGCTAGGCAGCAGCTACGCTCTCTTACTCGCAGACATGGTTCTCTAGTTACTACGTTTGGAGGACCTAACATAGGGCCAGATCTACAAGAAAGTGGCGCATCAATCCTGATGCGCCGCTTTTCTTGCGTGGCCCTTAGTCTCCCTAACGTCACCATGGTAGCACTGTATTTACAATACAGCGCACAATGGCGCACGTTAGCACAATAGCGTCAGAATTATTACGCTATTGTGGTGCTTCGCTGGATTAATGCCGTTAATTATAGTGCTAGTCCAGCAAAGCACTAGAGAGGTCCATATGTTATTATGGGCCCGTCACTTTAATGCCTGCAATGTGCAGGTGTTAAAAATGACAGAAAAAATGACAGTGAAATCTTTTTCATTTTTTGTAGCCTCCCTGTGGGGGAAACACCCCTGTTGCAAACATTATGCCTGGCGCAGGCATAATGTGGTGTAAATTGTAAATATGGAGCATCAGAAATGCCTACCGAACGCCACATTAACGTCATGTGTCGCAAGGAGGTGCAAGGGCCTCATAAATCTGGCCCATATTATGTTACCTGAGGTTTGTAGAGCACCAGAGGTTTGTATAACACGCTTCTTCCATAAGATAAAATATTAATTCAAGGAAATGTCAGGAGTAGAATAAGTAACATTATGCACCATTTGACCTCTGATGACGTCGCCTGGATGCTGCGGAGAGGCTTTCAAATGACTTTCTATTACTTTTGTTCACTGCCTGCATGACCCCTAGACCAGAGAAGCAAAGGCAGTGGTAGATCTGCTTAACGTGGCGTTAAGGGTATATAAGCAGCTGTCACTTGCTCAATCAAGTGCATCCCTTGGAACCCGGTCTTCATTTCGCCACCATTATCACTCTAAGAATGACACATCAGTCGTACACATTTTAGTGATACTAACAATAGCGGCCGTGTCTGTGGACCCTCGATGAGGGCTGAGATCTAAGGAAAGTGCATTCTCAAGTTATCTATGCCCATGGGAGTAGGAAGTGTGGGGGACGTGGGGGATGTATCCCCCCCAGATTTTGGAGGGTGGGGGACACGGGGACGAATGTGAGGCGGACAAGGGGACACTATAATTTCCCCTCTCACATTTATTATTCAGAGGGCCATTAGCGCACAAAAGCGCTTCTTATGATAGCCCTGTACCAACCATCCTCCAATCTGATTGTAACAGAATGAAGGTGAGTCCGGAGGCCCCCTGCGCCCTCTGCCCTTTTGTTTGTCCTGTTCACAGCTGTGGGCATTAAGGGTGCTCATAAGAACAAAGGGCACGAGGAGGAGAAAAGAGTTTTGGATGATTACTGTCTGCATCACCTGCCGCCTTGAAGAGGGGTACTGCAGGATGCCTTCAAGAGGAGCTGCAAGACAATGAGGAAGATCTAAAGAGAGAACAGAGTCGCACTCAGCCTGACACCTGCAGGCTAGAAAGGAGACTCTGTGAAACACAATATTTGTATTTGCCTAAGATCACACCAGTTGGTGAAACAGTGAAGTCGAGATTGAGCCCAGATTTTACCTTTTCACACAACAATTTAGCTATTAGAAGGGTATATTTTTCTAACATTTATGTTTAATGTTTTGTTTTCTAGGTAATGAAGCGCTTGATTACAGTGTGGCTAACAGGGAGAAGCCATATTTCATTTTGGGCCGTTATGCCTACCGTTATTATTTATGTTGTTGTTATCGTTACATACTTCAGCATATTGAAGTATATTATCTTTTCTCTATCTTTTCTTCACTCTACTCTGAAACAATTTACCCTATGCCATTGCACCCTACACCACTTTTCTCCACTCTCTGCTACTCTACGCCACTGCAATCTATGCTGTACCACTCAACTCTACACCACGCCACTGCAATCTATGCTATTCTACTCTAACCATTGTACACTACATCCCTGCACTCTGCCAGTGCACTGTTTACCACTTTACTCAAAACCAATGCACTCTATCCCACTGCACTCTGTGCCAATCTACTCTGCACCACAGCACTCTATGTCACTGCACTCTGTCACTCTACAATACACCACTGTACTCTGCGACCCCCTAATCTGCAACATTGCACTTTCTGCCACTGAACTCAACGCCACTCTACTCTGCACCACTGCACTCAATGCCACTGTGCTCTGTCCCACTGCACTCTTTTCTGCACCTCTGCTCTCTAATCTACTCTACACCACTCCACTGTAGGGCACTTCACTCTACTTTGAAATCATCTCCTCTATGCCACTGCAATCTACGCAACTCTACTCTATGCTATGCCAGTCTAATATATCCTGCACCACGCCAATGTACCCTGCACCACTCCAATCTGCTCTGCACCACTCTATGCTACTGCACTCTACATCACTATGCTCCACTCTGCAACAATCTACCCTTCACCACTATACTGTACTCTGCAGCAATCTACTCCATGCCACTGCACTCTATGCCACTCTATTCTACTCTGCACCACTGTACTCTACGCCACTCTTCTCTACTCTGCATCACTCTACATCACTGCACTCTACACCAATGCATTCTATGCCACTCTACTCAACAGCACTGTCCTTTATGACACTCTACTCTGCAACACTGCACTCTGCCACTGAACTATACTCCTCTCTACTCTGCACTGCTCAACTATATGCCACTCTACTGCACTCTACACCAGTGTACTATATGCCACTACACTCTATGCCACTCTACTCTGCATCACTGCACTCCACCACTGCACTCTACACCAGTCTACTCTACCTTGCACCACTCCACTCTACCATGCAACGCATCACTCTATGACACAGCACTCTGAACCACAGCAATCTATGCTGTGCCACTCCACTCTGCTTCCCTCTACTCTTCACCACTCTACGCTACTGCGCTGTATGCTAAACCAGTGCAGTATTCACCAATGCACTCTACACCACTTTACTCAAAACCAATGCACTCTATATCACTACACTCTACACCAATCTAATTTGCACCACTGTACTCTATGCCACTTCACTCTAGACCACCCAACTCCACTCTATGAAACTTCACTCTGACATTACACTCCATGATACTAGACTCTGACACTCTATTCCATTAAACTCTAACACTTTCTCCACTCTGTAACTCTCTACACAACTCCCTATACGCCACTCCATTTGTTTTTGTGCTGCGTGGGCCTCCTTTTGCAACTCCTTTGTCCCCGTGCTGAAGGACTCCTGTGTGCACTGGCTGGTCTTCTGTGGGCTCTCTGAGTTGCTGAGAGCCCCCTCTGACTCCTCCTCCTGGGTAGAGTCCACCAGGTCCCTCCGGGTCCCAGACAGTGCCATTTTCCGCTAACTGTGAGTTTTGCGTGTGCCAAGGTTTGTTGGCGGAATCCAGTGACGCAAACCAGACTGCCATCATCCATCCGGTGTGGGATATCATCTGCACCAACCAGGAACCCGCATCCATCTTCTTGGGTGCAGTACTGACTGTTGTTCTTCACCAGTGGTTCTTCTTTTGCACCTTGATTCGGGTTAGCAGGGGCTCCTGTCCTCCCTGGACTCTTCTGTGCTTCTTGGACCTAGTCCCATTCTTCCACAGGTCTTTAGGTCCAGGAATTCACCCTTTGTGTCTTGAAGTATCTTCTGGTTCTTGCATTATCTTCTTTTGTGTGTTCTTGTGTGTTCTAGGAAAGTTACTGTGATTTACTCCTGCTTTCCTGGGCTCTGAGGTGCGTTCTATTACTTACCTTTGGTGTTTTCTAATACTCCCAGCGCCCCTCTACACACCACACTTGCCTAGGTGGGAACCCGACATTCGCATTCTACTTTCTTAGTATATGGTTTGTGTTTCCCCTAGGCCCATTTCTAAAGATTGTGATTTTCACTAATTGCACTTTTCTAACTGTTTTTATTGCTATTGCTGAATACTAGTGTATATAATTGGTGTATTACTTACCTCCTAAGGGAGTATAGTCTCTATGGTATTTTTGGCATTTGTGTCACTAAAAATAAAGTACCTTTATTTTTGTAACACTGAGTATTTTATTTCATGTGTGTGAGTGCTGTGTGACTTCAGTGGTATTGCATGAGCTTTGCATGTCTCCTAGATATGCCTTGGCTACAGCCACCCCTAGAGAGCCTGGCTTCTAGAAACTGCCTACATTTCACTAATAAGGGATAACTGGACCTGGTATAAGGAGTAAGTACCATAGGTACCCAATACAAACCAGGCCAGCCTCCTCTAAACCACTGTAATATATAGGTTACTTTTTACATTTTTCTTGTAATTGGTGACATTGGGTCATCCAGATAACTTGTGTAATGCCCGAATACCAGTCTTTCTCAATTTCCCCTGGTGATGTTTTCCCACTACATTTGATCTTTTATATTTTGATTGAATAAATGTATGAAACATTCCATTTGCATACTACTTTAATATTATTGTTTATGGGAGTGGTGATGCATTTTATTCAAGGGATCCCTGTTCCTTTAAAGTTAGTTTACTGCTCCATTTTAGGACACTCTACTTACTCAATGACACTACGCCACACCAGTCGATGACACATCATTCTCCTTTATGCCATTAACTTTGAGCCATGCTGAATAGTAGTCTCACTAGTGTACAGCATGGATAAAACACATTGGCAAAGGCAATAGAACTTGCATAGGCGAGACCTATTGGCTTTGCCAATGCTTGTTTATAAGGTATGAACTTCGAGGTGACTTGCAAAATCCTTATGTACGCCAGGGGTATTTTACCCCATATGATACATGGTCACACCACCAACTTTCCCACAAACCACTTAAAACCTTAGTGCATAGCTTCTGCCATTTCAAGCTATTAAAGTAGAGCAGAAGAAAGAAAAGCAACATTCCATTTTTTGGATTAAACAGCTGCATTAATTATGCTCTGTGACCTGATCTGCCTTTTACCTTGGCTGCTAGCTCTGGCAGAATGCACTGTAATGTCAGAACTCCACTGTAATAACCCTATCATAGTCATTTTCCGATGTCTTTTCTTTATAATCAGTGAATATCTTTTCTTTATACGCAGTGACTTGGTGCTTCACAAACAGCCATTTCTATAGAAATGCGTGACTGCAGTTTATACAGAGATTAGAGAATGCATGTTTATATAGCCTTTAACTGCAAGAGCTTCTTCAGTTGAAATGCTTCTAGTTATGACTGATGTGGAGCCGAACTGCCCAAGATCACACACAGGAGTAGAAGTGTTATTGGGACTATGGTTTCCGAGCACAGTTTACAACTCTTGTACCTAATCGCTTTTGATATCTCCAGTGCGGTTCCAACTGGCATGAGTTAAAGGGCATGGTGGGTGTGGGGCTCAAAGGGTATGTTCTTCCTTTTTACCCTCCTACCTTTATTTGCTTGGTGCACGAAGATGCAAGGTTAATCAACATGTTATTTTTACACATTTGAGCTAATTACTCTGTGAATGTAAATAACAATTAAAGATACTTTCAGACTGTGAAAACATGCCTTCCTTTCTCCCTATTTCACTTCCAATATATATGATTGTGTATATTTATTGAAGCCTGCAGTTCGTAAACAACGAGCGATTTGTATAGGGTTGATTGAAACTCCCCAAGGCTGTCCCTGTCCCCCCCAGAAATGTATTATCTCCTACGCCCCTGTCTACGCCCCCCCAACGCCCTCGCCCCGACCTGAATGTTTTCTTGGAACCGCTGGCTCAGCAAAGGAAGTCATGACTGCAGCTGCCTTTGTTTCCCCAGGCCCTAAATGCTCAAGCCGTAGGGGTCTAGGAGGTGATAGAGGAACCGAGTGGGGGAAGGGAGCGACCGACATGGAGGAAAGAAGGCAAGAGCTGAAGGGTAAACAGACAGCTTGTTTTTAGACCTTTGACCTACTTTTCTACATTTTACAGAGGCCCCGGCAACAACCAGCTGCAGACCCTGATTGGTTACAGGGTTGTAAGGATAAACTACAGCGCCAACCCTAGGGTTCTCAGAAAAACTGAGGTCAAGGAGAAAGTGCGTGCACTCCGTACTAAAACTAAGAAGGGAAATCTGGCACGAGAAAGAGAGTCATTTTCCTCAAATGCATTGGAATATGTTCCTGTCTGTAGATTCGAAGCGAAATATACATGGACAAATATATAAAATGATTTGCTTTTTACAAAAGATAGACAACTGCCACTGGTACAGAGAAACTCGTAGGAGCAAAAATGCATAGTCTGCAAAACCGCAGGGTAAAAGAAATACGTGAACTCCTAATTATACCTAATGTCACAGGCAAATCTCAGTTAATGTTCAAATGACAACCCTTCACGTGCGCCAAACGGAGACATTGTTGAAATGAGCGAATAATGGACTAAATACAATTAAGTACCCACCAATCATTTCACCGAATAATCAGCGCAGCAAACCACCACTTGCATCAAATCATACATCATCGTATCCAACACTCAGGCCCGTATTTATACTTTTTGACGCTAAACTGCGCTAACGCAGTTTAGCATCAAAAAATTTTGCGCCGGCTAACGCCATTCTGAAGCGCCATACGGGCGCCGTATTTATTGAATGGCGTTAGCCGGCGCAAGCAGACCGGCGCTGCCTGGTGTGCGTGGAAAAAAACCACGTACACCAGGCAGCGCCGGCGTAGGGAAAAATGGTGCTAGGGCGTCTTAAAAATGGTGCAAGTCAGGTTGACGCAAAAAATCGCCTCCACCCGATTTGCGCCATTTTTAACGACGCCCAGACGCCATTTACATGACTCCTGTCTTAGTAAAGACAGGAGTCATGCCCCCTTGCCCAATGGCCATGCCCAGGGGACTTATGTCTCCTGGGCATGGTCATTGGGCATTGAGGCATGTAGGGGGGCACAAATCAGGCCCCCCTATGCCACAAAATAATATTAAAAAAAAAAAAATGTATACTTACCTGAACTTACCTGAATGTCCCTGGGGTGGGTCCCTCCATCCTTGGGTGTCCTCCTGGGGTGGGCAAGGGTGGCAGGGGGGGTCCCTGGGGGCATGGGAGGGCAGCTGTGGGCTCATTTTGAGCCCACAGGTCCCTTAACGCCTGCCCTGACCCAGGCGTTAAAAAGTGGCGCAAATGCGGGGTTTTCTGCCCCGCCAACTCCCGGGCGTGATTTTTGCCCGGGAGTATAAAATAGTCATTTTTTTGGACGGGAACGCCTACCTTGCATCTCATTAACGCAAGGAAGGCGTTCACGCTAAAAAATGACGCTCTTTACTCATACTTTGGCGCTAGACGCGTCTAGCGCCAAAGTATAAATATGGCGTTAGTTTTGCGCCGAATTTGCGTCGAAAAAAACAACGCTAATTCGGCGCAAACGGAGTATAAATATGCCCCTCAGTGTGTCATATGATAAGTTAGCTGAAGTACCTGCTGACTTTATAACAGCCTGAAATGTCGTATTATGCCACAAGAGACTGCAGTGACAGTGCCTGTTATTTTATAGTATTTCAAAGTGATTTCTCTTAAGCAGTACTTTACATCGTGTAAATCTTGGGTTTAAATTATAATTAGTTTGGATGGCGTTACTCTTCATACACTGCAAGCAGTTCTACATTAGCCATTGCTTTTAGGCCTGGCTGGACACGGCATCTCTACGGCAACCTGTTAACAATTCTTTAAAATATACATAAATCGCCCAGATGAGTTTTTCTCTCACACTTATGCCATTCGCTATTTAGTACATCATTCCTCCTCATGGAGTGTTTTTACAATTATATTTGAATTACATTTTTTAAATTAAATACATTTACAGTTCCATTTTTATTTAAATAGAATGAAATACAATGTTGTAACTTTTTGTAAAAATGTATAGAAATCAAGCAAACGTTTTTTCATAAAATGTACTAAATAACACTTAAAAATAGAAAAAAGCTATTGAGGGTAGGAGTTTTAGAAATATTTTAATAATAATAAATTTAAACGAAACGAATATATTGTAATTTCTTAATTATTCATTGGACATTTATTTTGATGACTTAATGTGCAGTTACATTTAATTTTTTAGTTTTACTAATTATTTAATTATTTTACGTTAATTTACACTTTTATTTTGCAATAAAGTATGGTAAATATTTTTAATAATTATTCAACTGTATTATTTTTCCTATACCTTGCCATAGAGACATCTCCGCCTGAAATGAAGAGACCCTCACCTATATGTGAAAGTTACAAGCAGTAACTTTACACCTGTTACATCCTAGTGTAGCATGCTCCAACAGAGAGCAAAGAGATGTCAGTCTGCACTTAGACCCGGAAATGGTAAACAGCAAAAAGTAGTAAATGTATTCCTGTGTGTAGTAATACATTTATACATGAGTAAATCTACACACGTAAATTTAATTTTGTGAATATGGCTCTCAATATTCTTTTTGCTATCAGGCTCTTAAACCATGCAATTGTAATTGTCCAAGCTCTTCAATTTATTTTAATTCTGGTCCTTCTTTGCTATCCCACCATTGCCTTCTGAGCCAGGAGCTGAGTGTCGACTTCAGGATTATACCCACATATTAAGTAGAATATATATTATATTTTATATTATATATACCCCATGCAACAATAGAAGGCACACCCACATGCTTTCCAGTCTCTCTTTACTCCACCCTAAGCTCAACTTCATGATATAATGGTAACAAAATAGTGACCTGTAAGTCGCTCGTCATTGTACGCCACACAAGACACATTTCACAACTGCCAATTTTCCACCCTTCACCCTCCCACCCATCCAATATTCCATTAGTGTACCTACAAAATCTTTGAATATATAGCAAATTTATGTGAAAATTGTGTATGAAATGCACCATTTGTCCCCGATTTGTTTGGAAATATTTCTTAGAGGTAGAGCCACTCGAACTGCCCTGAAGGTGGTCAGCATTCCTTACTTTGTGTGGTCTGGCTGAGTGAGCTATACACCTAGAAACATAATTTATAACCTCAACTATTAACCATCTAATTCATTTCACCATTATGGGAAGGTTACTGTGTCTAAAGGTTTTTAAAATAATCAAAAGCTCTGAGGCAAAGAACGTCCAAAATCCCTAATCTGTGCTCCATGACAATGAAGACCTTCAACAATCCATAATTTTACATTTTAAATACATTTTGAACAAAATATTGTAAAAGAAAATTATTTAGTTTATCTAGTAATATAAAAGAAGTTCTCTTCCGGAGAGCAAACTCTGCTATCTATGTGTAACACTTTCACATCTAAAACCCTTTGGATAGAAACCAGACATAAAACATAGCCAAAGAGGTAGACAATTGAGTCAATGATAGATATTCATTATCTGGCCTATGTAACCAAAAAAGGAAATAAAACTATCCTAATATCCCATGAAACTAAGGGGCATAATTGACGGCAGCCGCCTGCGTCACTTCAGAAACACAGGGATACACAAAAATACAGCGCACCCATGTGTTATCCCTAGCACTGGTGCTAAATTTAGCTGCCTAGCACCAATGCAGACACCCTTGCACCACAGTGTAAGGGTGCCTAGCACCAACACAGGCACCCTTACACCATAGTGCAAGGGTGCCTGCATTTCAGGGAATGATTGTTTATGTGCAGAAAGGTGTTTCTTCCTGCACATAAACAATCAATAATTGTGATTTGTTATTCCTTTGTGTGCCGCAGTGGCAAATCATAATCATTTAATAATTGTGTTTGTATAGGAAGGGACGCCTTCCTGCATATAAACAATAATTAATGGCCTTTTGCTCTTTCTATGTGTGCTGCAGAATGCAGCACACATAGAAAAAGCATAAACAAGGAGAAATAAAAGTATTTCTCCTCGTTGTGCCATGCTAATGCCACCCCTGCGGTGGTGTTAGTTTTTGGTGTTGCCTCAGATTTACGTTTCCTTGTAAATCTGGGGCAGTGTCAAAAAGCAATGGTTGGTGCGTATGCCAACAGCAACACCCATTGCACACCCCTCTGCCACAGAAAACTGCATTGGGGGCCACAAAAAGTGTTTTAATGCCACCTTGTAAATATGATACAGGGCACATCGCCACCGGAGCGACACAAAAAGTGATGCTCCGGTGGCACTAGGGGCTTGTAAATATGCCCCTAAATTCTTTAGTCTAGCAGTTTCCCTAATACCAAATAATGCATGTTTCCTCTTTATAAGAAAAAAATTACTGTTGTTTCAGTTTCTGTAAAATATTACCAGCCAAAATTTTAGATCAGTCTCCTCAAAATGGTCTGAGGAAAACCAAGAACCCCTCAAAGTAGATCATGAACATGATCTTGAACAACCACATTGCAAGGAGACACCACTGGAACCTAAAGCAGATGTGGAAATGACAAAATTAATTTGGCAGCTCCAGAAGTTGAAGGTACAACACATGAGCAGACCACAACAGAGCGACTGCTACCAACATAGCTTCCCCCACCCCTCTTGACATAAACCTGAGGACGCTGGAAACAGGGATAAATGCATACAGTTGACAACACATCCAAGGTGTGAGAGACCCATACAGAGCTTTCACTTCTGAATCTGGGTGCTAACTGAAGCTCCTGGAGAACTTCCACGTGCAACATAAAACAAATACATCCACTCCTAGCAGGTTCCACAGCCAATAGCTATACAAATACTTTTATCAAAGGCACAGTTGATTTTTTACCAAAGCAGTCTGGGGTATTTGAGGGGGTGTGTTCTATGGTAATCCTAGTATCCTCCAGCCTCTAACACTAAAATCCAGTTTGAGGCTGCAACTGCACTCTCAATAAATTAGAGACAGAAGTCTGATAGGACAAAGGCAGAGTCCTTCAGCAACCAAACAGTGTATCCAAAGGAATGATCTTGGCATCCTGTTCCCTCCCATTCCAAGTGCAGCCCAAGGGTTATATCTTAACCCAGGAGATCTGTCAATCAGGATTTGACACTGAAGCAGGAATTGACACTGAAAGTCAGTGTATACACATACAATCTGCTTTATTAAAAGCTATAAAGAACCTTTCTGACACCCACTATGGTTTTTAGTACATGCTTCTTAGCAAACAGACATTTAATTTAAGCCCTCAGAGCAAAACCTAGGGGCCCTGTGGAAGAGCCATTATCTCATAGGGTTAAAAACTAGCATTAAAAAGGAAGTGAAATGAGGTCAATAGTGAGGACTGACACAATCTAGTCCAAGCAGCGGCTAATAAGAATCAAAATGCCAGTTAAGATAATGTTATTACCATGAGGGCAAGTGACATGCAAAACTCACTGATTAGTTGCCATGTTTCTAGTGAGTCATGGGTTGCCCATTTTGCAAACATTTATTCCCCCCTTTTAACAGTATAGCTGTCAGGCAGAAATCTTTTAGTCACAGCCTGCAAACTAACAATGTTTACCTTAAGTGGGATAACAAAAGCTATACAGCCAAGCCCAGCAGCTAAAGTGGCTGGAGTGGATGCCCATATATATAGTACAATGCAATCTCAACTTGTGGGCAAAAGTAACTGATGTTTTTAATTGTCTAGTATATTCACAATTGCCCAGATCATGGTCATCCCTGATCAATGTCCCTGTTTACAAAAAGGGTGTCCAGTCTGACGCTATGTTATCAGCTAATGTCTCTTATAGAATCCTCAATCAAAATTCTTGGCAGAGTTATCTGTACCAGAATTTGTGATTGGACCTCTAATAATAACATTCTCAATTTATGCCAACATAGCTTCAGGGAGCATTTGGGGACTGTACAGCAGCGTTTAAATCTTGATCTGATCATAGGTAAATAGATTATTGCAAAATCTTGCCCACTGTACTTATGGACTTATCAACACCTTTTGACTGTGTTTGATCACTCAAATATCTCCTTGATCTTATTGAATATTGGGTTGAATATGGCACTTGTAAACTTCTTATCTACCCTACAGGAAAATATGAATGCAGGGATTAGATTTGGCACCAATTGAGAACTCACAGATAAATCTTCAGCTGGGATGTGTTCCTGCCCCTGTTTTATTTATTCTTTACCTCAATATGTTAAGTCAGTTGCTTTATAGTGTCAGCCTGGATGTTCCAACGATAGGTGGCACCCCTTTACGTGCAATACCATACACTAATGATGTAGTTCTTATTTCCCATACACCAAAGGACCTGTGCCATTTAGTAACTTCCTTTTCCCAGTTTATGGATGACCTACACCTGGTTGCTAACTATTGTAAATCATAGCATGGCCTGTGGCCTTACATGACTCAGCATCCCCACTTTAACTGTGGGTGGCAAACAGTTTGAAAGGAAAAATAGATTCTCTTACCTGGTGTCCCTTTTGACTCTTCTGGAACCTGGTCCACTAATATCTTGAACTGCTGTATGAAGCCCTCTTGAGCACTGGGGGCGCTCTTCAATCTGCCTAGACCATCTTGAGGTAAATCAGTCACTCCAGTGTTACAAACACATAAAATGCAATGTGTGCCCTCTGCTGTATACAGAGCAGGCATTGGGAGTTTTGCTAATTGTGCAACCATTCAGGCTGAGCAGAACAATTTCTGCAGGCAGCTCCTTGCTGCACCCCGATGAATCCTCACTTTATCTGCCACAAGGAATTGGGGCTTCGTCATATCGAGGAATGGCACAGAACAGGGCCCAATTGCCTCAAGGCTCTCGGTTTGGCTTAGCCCCAAAGCCAGCCTGAACCAGTTATGAAAGACTGTCTGACCTGTGACAAGGGCCTCAGTATCCCCTGGCTTGTTTATGTTCGCAAAAACCTCGAAGGACTGGGGTGGTCATCTCATTTTGATTACCCTAAGCTTACCAGCAGGGAACAAAGAAAAACAGATTAAACTTAAAATGCTCGCCTCTCCAGGAAATTGTGGGATATGGAAAACTAACAGTGAAAACCTACATAAATCCTAAAAAATCGTCTTTAGTTTAGAATACTATCCTTCTGTAATGCAACGACATTCAGAGAGATCTTCATTGTTCAGTTTTAGGATGGAAACAGTTATACTTTTACTCTTTTTTCCATTGGGGTATCATAAAGACGTTTTAGCCTGTCCTTAACCATATGATAGCAAGTTTCCCCAGTCCTTATTACATTTTTTTCTTTTGTAGATTTTATACTATCTTCACAGAAACGTTTTTAATCCCACTATTAAGAAAACACAAAGTTCATCAGTGTACAATAGCACTAAGATTTCTTCAACTACTGCACGTGAGGTCCTTTTTGAAGTCAGTTTTACAATTCAGTAGCACTGTGCTTTTATAGCTTTGTTCTGTCTTTGCATCTGTTTTATTGTTTTTGTGTATACATATATATATATATATATACCTATGATGTGCTTTTATGGGTGTCTAGGCACTTGAGTAAAGTTAGATTTGATTTGATACTCTAGTGTTAAACTGGATGTCCACAGCACCCGTGCTGCATATTCTGTGGAGTTCAGATGAGTCATCTCTGCCAATTTAAATCAGCCGATTGATTGTTCCTGGGAGGCATTTCATACCTATTCACACCTACGCAAGGTTAATTACTGGTTGGGAGAAGCTGGAGAGTAAATGCAAATTAACCTTCAGGAACCTCAGGCAGTAAAGAGTTAACTTTCTACAAGTTAGTTTTCCTTAATTTTTATTAGATATCTGACGTCAGCATTGAATATGCTAACTACTGAAAATGGTTATCTAATTATTTTTCTAGCGGGTCCCAATACAAAGATACAGTGTATAGATTTCAATCTGCACTCTTGTTTTGTACATAGGACTGCAAGGCCTGCCACTGTGAAAATTGATTTTGGGTGCCAGTCACTGTAAGGACACGTTAACATTAAATTTCTACATGTCCTACTTTTAAATACCATGCACTCTGCCGTGTAGGCTTTAAGGCCTACACAGGGGCGACTTAGTATTATTTAAAAGGTTATATTGGAATTTGTATACTGCAACAGGCAGGGACAATAAAAGGCTTAAAGCCATCTTTGCACTGCCACTGTAGTGGATAGCACACTGTCCAGGGAAACCTATCAAACCCAGACATTTTTGAAAGCTGGACATTCAGCCATGATGGCCTGACTAACATGGATCTTGCTATCTGTTGCCCAGAGTGCCATGCAAACCTTGAAAACCTTAAACCCTGGGTAAAATCGCACATTTTCCTTACATTTCTGTGAGGGGCAGTGCTGGAATATGTGGTGAGCCACAAAATTCCTATGTTCCAGTGTTTCCACTCTTCTCCTAATAAAAACGGCACCACACATGTGTGGCTGTGCCTATCAAACGTTTGTACACACTATTTTTGCAGAGGCAAATAGAAAGGCAATATTTGCTCTTGTGAAAACCTGCAGAGCAAGTGCAAATTCACTTGTTACAACTTTTTTCCTTTTTTCTCCAGTGAGAACCTATATTCCCCAAAGGAGGACCCCATTTTGCTTCAGCTCCACTGTTTTTTTTAGAACTGTTGGTCCCTTCTCATCCAAGAAAATATTATACAGGTACCCTTGTGACAGTATATTTCTAACATTTCCCAGGGTAGCAATAGGATGGAAAAGGGTTGCCGAATGCTATTAAACATACATGTGTGTGGATAATCACCAAATCACATAGTATTAGAGCCCTGCAAGTACAACTTGCCACCTGCTCCCAGCCCATGTAAGTGGATTTGTACACACCGAGCTCTTCATGCACATAAATCCTTTAAGCGGTTCAAAACCAACTTTGCACATGTAAGCCAAGTTTATTTTTGTGAATAACTTTGATTCTGACTATAAAATTGTGACCCTGACAAGACCTTGTAGACTTCACCTAACTGTAAAATGAAAAACAGTCATTGATCTAGCACTAAATACACGCTCACAGTTATCGAAAATAAAGTAATTGAATCACAGCAAGATGGTTGTGCAAGAATTACACTAGGTGTTAGAGAGGAAAGCAAATATAATCTAGGTTTAGTTTCAGTATCATTTGTAAAACCGAGCACCATAATTTGTCATCTCAATGCATGGAGGACAAGCCATTTTTTAAATTTCTATTAGCGTTATGTCTCTTGGACAAGTAACTGTTTTATAAAATTCCCATTCCAGAGTCCTGTACCAGTACTCAGGTAATTTTTTGAATAAACTAGTTGTTTCTGAGGAAACAAATTGTATGGGAATAAAAGTGTAGTTTTTATCACTTCATAGTCTGAAGAACTCATTGATTTGATACTACTAACCCACATAGGTGGAGAAAGAGCATGAGTCTGCCACCCAGCTTTCTCAGGGATTTAATCTAGCATGAGCTACTGTTGGTGGCACAGAATTTGTGGCATCTCTGATGACATATTCCTCTAAATTGACCACCTCTCTGGGGGTAAGACGTGACTCCTCTGTCACTGTACCAAGAAGCATGTGCTCATCTGGTGTAATGTTGTCAGGATCTGAAAGACCTCTATAGTAGCACCCTGAGGAGTGAGATTGCATTTTAATTTTTAGGGTTAACTGAACTCAAATACATTGCCCTACTCACACACTAAGCTATTAACCCTTCTTGGTCACAAATATATTAACATACAAAAGATAGGTGTGGGGAGCACCTATGGCACATACAACAAATTACAGCCACTAATTTATATTTATACATTTTAGTAAATTGTTCCAAGTGAAAAAATCTGCAAATCCAAAAATGCAAAAATGCAATTATCACTCATATAAACCCATAACACTTTGTTTTCCTATTGAGTGACTTTGCATTAACATTATGTTGTTAATCAAACAATTGAAATGATCTTTTATATCCTCTGTTAGATATTGGGTTGTTGGTTGGCTGGGGTGTGTGCTGTGATCAAGCAACAGCCACAACCCCTTGTAGAGCCATAAAAAGTCACTAAATTAACCCGGACTCAACCCCCTGGTAGCTTGCCAAAGAGCAGCCAGGCTTAAATTAGAGGCAATGTGTAAAGTACTTGTGCAACACATCAAACAGTAATAAAGTGAAAAACACCACACAAGAAGGACCCCACACCACATTAGAAAAAGGGAGTAAGACTTGATAAGCAAAACAAGATCAAAATGGCAAATACCAATCAGTAGAACCGGAGCTACGATTTTAGTGAAAATAGCAGAAAAAAGCAGAAAGCGCCAGCTCAGGATATCTGGTCTCGCTGGACCGGGTCAAAGTCACACTTTCAGGCCGACTGCGATGGAGCGCAGGTCGGAGACAATCACCAAGGAAGGCCTGTTGAAGATTCTCAATTCTGTGCCAAAAGTCCTGTTCACATTGAAGAGGGCCACAAGGAGCAGGGAGAGAGCCGAGGGAGGCTGTGGATGTAGCACGAAGAGCCAGCCTGCATTGTGGGCAGGCATTGCTGGAGTTTCACATTGGTGGACTCCACGAGTAGCCGATGCTAGATAGCAAAGAGTCAGACTGACAGTGCATTTGGTTCAATTGCAATGCAAGCAGTGAGGGCTCAACACAAACTGGCCCATTCACAGTCTTGAAGAGCCCAAAAGCTTGATTTCAGCTGGTTGAGACACACCAAGCCTCCAGGACCTCACTTGTGGGTCAAGGACTCCCTGCAGCTGGGTCCAGGGGCTGGTGCAGGATGTTGGGGAGCCTTATATGACCCTGAGGCTCAGATCAGGAGTCCACAGAGTGGCATTCCTTTCAGCTGCACATCAGTCCTTCTTCCTGGCAGAGTACCCACAGGTCCAGAACCGTGCTGAAGAGATGGTGTCTGATGTCCAGTATTTATACACAGTTGTGCCTTTGAAGTGGGGAGAAGCTTCTATAGGCATACCTTTAAAGTGCACAGATGTCCTGCCTTCCTGGCCCTGGTTTCAGACTAACTACAGGGGGTATGCAGTCCATTGCGTAGAGACAAGACACAGCCTCTTCGCAGTGTCAGTGGAGTTGGGCACAGCTCCTCCCTCCTATCTTTCCAGTGATGGCCCATCTAATCACATCTAAGCTCTCCATTCTGTTTGACTGCCCAACTGCCAATTACATCCAGTCATGCGGACAAGAGAAAGGATGCAGGCACCAAATGGCCAAGGCAAGAAAATGTCAACTTTCTAAATGTGGCATTTTCAAAATTGTAATTTAAAATCCAGCTACACTACAAGTTAGGATTTTAAATTCCAGTTCCAGAGACACCAAACACGAACTGGTTACCTGTTCCCATTTGGAAAACACTTATAAAATGTAATAAGGTAACTCCAGTGTTACCCTATCGGACAGGTAGCCTTTGTAGTAGTGAAAAATGAATTTAAATGTTTTTCACTACCAGGGCAGGTAAGGGTGACATTTGCATTCACAGCTGGGCAGTAGAGGGATCGAAATGGCATAATCTATCCCATGGTAAAAGATTGTATGGGTGGATTAAGAGACACGGATTGGCTTAATCTACCTCCTGTAAGCAGCCTTGGGTGTTCATTCTCTATGAAATCTTCCTGCCAATTCGACCATCAAAAAGAAAGCAGCTATAATCAGAGGCTTCCATTGCAGAAATCAAACTATCGGAGCTGGAAGAGGACTCAGCCTCCATGTTGATGAGCCTCCAACTGCTTAGCGTCCTTCTACTAAAAACAGCTGCAGCAAGTACTGATACCCTGCCTCCTATCCCCCAACATCACTCGGATGCAGAGCATCGCCCGCCAGAGGGTGAGCATCGAGCTCACAGAACAGCTATGAAGACTCCAGTCCGCCACTGCCACACAGCTAGTGTTGGCACCAAGATACTGAGTTAGAACTGCAGGAAGTGCACTGGAGTCGAGGCCCTCGAAGCCGACCTCAGCATCAAAGCCTTTGGAGATTATGGCCCTCATTATGAACACAGCGGTCCGTTCCGTGCTGCCGGCGGAGGTGGTTAAAACCGCCAACAGAGGAGCGGGCTGTACCACAAAATAAGGAACTAAACGAAAGACAGGCATCCTGAAAACCACCCACAGCCAGCAGAGGAGTGCCACCGACGACGGCAAAGTCCGCCCACAGGCCGACAGAATGGCCCAACCCGCCCATCAAATAATGAACCACCACTCCGTCGCCAGTTCTGGGGTGGGAACCACCGCCACGCAAAGCCAGGTGGAAATGAACCAAATATAAGGAAACACTCACCGTAGGCCCACACAACGTGCCAAAGCAGACATGGATAGAGAGCTGCAGATCATGCCAGCCCTGTCCTTGCCATATACCTCCACGACCAAGACTGCCGACGAAGACGACAATGGTAAGTACCGCAACCTACGAAACAAGGTGGGAAAGGGCACAGTCACATACCCACCCACTACACCCACCCTGCAACGCCCCCCAACCCTTCACAGCAGCACAAGTCATACACCCCACAGCAAGAGATACTTACCCGACACAAGGCAAATCCAACTTGACAAATGCCCACACCCATAAACAATTAAACAAAAGACCAGGGTTCAACAGTGTGCCGCCAAAACACAGGCCACACAGAAATCTTTAATGAAAGCTCACAGAGCCAAATAGTCCAAACAGGGCCAATGGCCAGTCCGTATGGCTACAATTGCCATGGGCCACAACGGACCCAGCCTGACTCCCACAATTGCACGGTACTCCACCTAATGGGGCAACAAAGGGGCATCCAGGCACCTCACGGAACGGGGCAGAGGATGGTGAGGATGGGGATTTGATACGAGGGTGGGCCTTGGACTTTCGTTTGGAAGGTGGAGGGGTGCGCTTGTCCTTTGAAGGGGGTGTGTTTTGAGGGGGGAGTCAGATGGACTACGCTCAGCCCGGGCCTTTTTTTCCCTGGGGAAGGGGCATGGGAATGTGAAGGGCGGACAGGGGTGGGCTGTGAAGTGGAAGGAGTGGAAAGGGCAAGGAGGTGAGCACACTTGGGGACAAGACGGGGTGGGCCAGTGGGTTGGAAGAGGTCTACACGGGAGAGGAAAAGTTTCTTCAGAGCAATTGGGGTGGTCCTGGATGAGGGCATGGGAGTGGAGGCAGAGGCAGTGGATGTATGTGGTGTAGGGGTGTGTGTAGTGGGTGCAGGTGACTGAACAGTATGCTGTTGTGTGGTGGATGTCTGATGGGTGGGTGTCTTGGTGCGTTTGTGTGTTTTTGGAGGAGGGGGGGTGGACACAGTGCGAGAAGACAGGCAGCTAGTGTGGATGTATGTTGTGTGGGTGTATGCAAGTCTGGTGAGTGTGCTGCATGTGTCAACTACAGTAGTTGTGGTGAGTGTAAGTGTGGTACATGGGGTGCATGTATGGATGTCTGCTATTGTGGTGAGTGCAGTAAGAGGAGCAGCAACAGTGACTGAAGGTGCAGTGCATGAGGGTGTGGATGTAGAGGGGACAGACAGGGAGGCAGAAGAGGTGGGCACACTGGGGGAAGTGGATGTTGTTGTGTGTGCATATGTCTGTTGGCTGTGTGAATGCTTGTGGTGAGAGGCATGGTGCTTGTGTTTAGAAGTGTGCTTCTTGTGTGTTGATGTGCTTGACTGCATGTCTGAATGTGTGCCTTGGACGAGTGAAGGGAGTGGGGTGCTGGAAGGGGAAGAGGAGGTTGGAGGGAGGACGGAATGGCCAGGGAAACTGGCTGCCATCCAAGAGGAGGCTAGAGCCTGAAAAGATCTCTGTAGGGCAGACACGGCACCGTGAATGCCATACAGATAGGCATTTGTCTGCTGCACCTCTGATGCTAACCCCTGGATTGCATTGACAATGGTTGTCTGCCCTACAGAGATGGTTCTCGGGAGGTCAATAGCCTCCTCTGTGAGGGCAGCAGGGCTGACTGGGGCAGGGGAGGAGGTGCCTGGGGAAAAGGAGACGCCCACCTTTCTGGGTGGGCGGGCACGGGCAACTCGGTGGGGAGCAGAAGGGAGGGCGGTGATGGAATGGGGGGTGGCGGAAGATGTAACTGTAGTGGTGCGGCCACTAGGGTCCGCCACCGCTGGGGAGCCCCCATCGGAGGAGGTCTCAGAGTCACTACCTCCTGTTGTAGTTACCTCCCGTGTGGAACTCCCCTCCCCCTCCCGCCCACTGGTCCCCTGGGCGTCGGATGTCTCTGCCTCTGAGGATCCGTGAGCTGCTGCTTCCCCACTTGCCGGTGCCTCAGCTCCCTCGCCAGATGTTGCTGTTGTACCAAACCAACACAAGAGAACAGGGATGGGGAGACAAAACAGGAGAGACAATTGTAAATAGCTGAATAGAGGTACATAATGGCCAGACATACACCCACCCAGAAGACACACCCAACAGGCAGCACCGTTCACTATGCCCATGGCCATGCACCTGACTACTGACCAGAATACTGCTCTACACCCATCCCCTGGACTACCTAAGGAGGCGACGTGTGGGAGACCTGACAAAGACACCCCTACACCCTTTGGGGACCATAAAGTAGATGGACACCAGTCGGAGTCCCTGCCTCTAAGCAACATGAACCCTAATGCACACACAGACATCCTTCCAGACTGAAGGTTGTGAAATGAGTACTCACCCCCTTGTGACTGCTGTGCAGCCTTCAAGCGTGCATCCAGGTCTGGGTATGCCACCGCCAGGATACGTCACATGAGAGGGGTCAGTGCCCGATGGGCACCCCTTCCACATTGGGAGGACTTCCCTAGCTGGGCTTCACAGATCTTATGCGCCCAGCGCCGCAGGTCCTCCCACCTCTCTCTGCAGTGGGTGCTCCACAGGTTGTAGACCCCCAGGGTCCACACCTCCTTGATGATGGCATGCCAAAAGTGCCCTCTTCTTGTGGGCACTGACCTAAAAGGGTGACACAGATATGGAACACAGAGGTCAGGCACTTAGGTACAGCTGGCTAATTGTCCACTTTGGGACGGACAGTACTCTCAGACTTACAGGCCATACGCAAGCAGCATGCCATGCACCACGGCCCATGCAGGCTCAGAGGTGAACACATATGTCCATTCAACACCATCCATTGCACCCAAACAGTGCCCCCCAAACCCAGACTCACCTGTACCTCTGGCCGTCCATACAGTTTTGCGTACAGGGGCAGGACCCCCGTCCACTAGCCTCTCCAGTTCCTCCTGGGTGAAGGCCGGGGCCCTTTCCCCTGCAACATGAGCCACATCCATTGCCAGAGGCAGGCCACAGCAGTACACACAGTGTAGTACCTGTCCGCACGAGATCAGGGAGTCAAGTGAATAATTGATGACGAACTCAAGTACGTTCCGCTGCGGTGTGCACCGTCACCGCCGGCGGTGATCATGATACGCCAGGATTCACCATTGGCATCCATGTTAACCAATGACGGTGCGAACGGCAGTAAACACCGCCTTATGCTGTGACGTCAACTGTAGCGGTATGAGGTAACTTCCACAACGAAAGGCCTGGATTACAGTGGGCAGACATTTTGGCAGCAACTACGCATCTATAAATAAAACTTTGCACAATGCTGGTCCTACTAGCCATATGAAGCACCTAAGCATGTGTCCATTCCATAATATACCACACATGAAATACTCTGGGCCATATTTATACTCCGTTTGCGCCGAAATTGCGTCGTTTTTTTTGACGCAATTTCGACGCAAAACTAACGCCAACTAACGCCATATTTATACTATGGCGTTAGAGGCGAATAGCGCCAAAGTTCCCGGAATGTGCGTCATTTTTTAGCGTGAACCCCTTCCTTGCGTTAATGATATGCAAGGGAGGCGTTCCCGTCTAAAAAATGACTCCCAGGCCTTTACGTGGTATTTATACTCCCGGGCAAAAGAGACGCCCGGGAGTTGGCGTGGATAAAAACGGCGCATTTGCGCCACTTTTTAACGCCTGCTCAGGGCAGGCGTTAAGGGGCCTGTGGGCTCAAAATGAGCCCACAGGTGCCCTCCCATGCCCCCAGGGACCCCCCCTGCCACCCTTGCCCACCCCAGGAGGACCCCCAAGGATGGAGGGACCCACCCCAGGGACATTCAGGTAAGTTCAGGTAAGTTTTATTTTTTATTTTTTATATTTTATTTTTGTGGCATAGGGGGGCCTGATTTGTGCCCCCCTACATGCCACTATGCCCAATGACCATGCCCAGGGGACAGAAGTCCCCTGGGCATGGCCATTGGGCAAGGGGGCATGACTCCTATCTTTACAATGATAGGAGTCATGTTGATGGGGGATGGGCGTCGTTAAAAAATGGCGCAAGTCGGGTTAAGACGATTTTTTCGACGTAACCTGACTTGCCCCATTTTAAGACGGCCATGCGCCATTTTCCCCCTACGCCGGCGCTGTCTGGTCTACGTGGTTTCTTCCCACGCAAACCAGGCAGCGCCGGTCTGATTGCGCCGTCTAACGCCATTCCATAAATACGGCGCCCGCATGGCGCTTCAGAATGGCGTTAGACGGCGCAAAACTTTTTGACGCTAAACTGCGTTAGCGCAGTTTAGCGTCAAAAAGTATAAATATGGGCCTCTGTTCCCTCATTGTGATGTAGATCTGTCAGGAAGCAGTTAATGTAGAGTCACTACAAAGAACTATACAGTGCACAAATGATGAAATGTGTGCATATGTATGTGTCTTCATCGCACCTTTTTGAAACCCCTCGTAGGTACTGACCCTTGTGGCGAGGAAGGGCACCATCAGTGTACAGACCACTTGTGGATATGAGGACCATGTTGGAGCGTCATATCAAAATCAATTACCGACTCACACGTGCAACAATTCAGGAACTTTGGCCCATATTTATACTTTTTGACGCTAAACTGCGCTAACGCAGTTTAGCGTCAAAAAGTTTTGCGCCGGCTAACGCCATTCTGAAGCGCCATGCGGGCGCCGTATTTATTGAATGGCGTTAGCCGGCGCAAGCAGACCGGCGCTGCCTGGTGTGCGCGAGAAAAACCACGTACACCAGGCAGCGCCGGCTTAGGGGGAAAATGGCGCATGGGCGTCTTAAAATGGGGCAAGTCAGGTTACGTCGAAAAAATCGTCGTAACCCGACTTGCGCCATTTATTTTCGACGCCCATCCCCCATCAACATGACTCCTATCATTGTAAAGATAGGAGTCATGCCCCCTTGCCCAATGGCCATGCCCAGGGGACTTCTGTCCCCTGGGCATGGTCATTGGGCATAGTGGCATGTAGGGGGGCACAAATCAGGCCCCCCTATGCCAAAAAAAATTATTAAAAAAAAATAAAAAAATACTTACCTGAATGTCCCTGGGGTGGGTCCCTCCAGCCTTGGGTGTCCTCCTGGGGTGGGCAAGGGTGGCAGGGGGGGTCCCTGGGGGCAGGGGAGGGCACTCTGGGCTCATTTTGAGCCCACTTGTCCCTTAACGCCATGCCTGACCCAGGCGTTAAAAAGCGGCGCAAATGCGCCGTTTTTAACCACGCCCACTCCCGGGCGTCTCTTTTGCCCGGGAGTATAAATACCACGTAAAGGCCTGGGAGTCATTTTTTAGACGGGAACGCCTCCCTTGCATATCATTAACGCAAGGAAGGGGTTCACGCTAAAAAATGACGCACATTCCGGGAACTTTGGCGCTATTCGCCTCTAACGCCATAGTATAAATATGGCGTTAGTTGGTGTTAGTTTAGCGTCGAATTTGCGTCGAAAAAAACGACGCAAATTCGGCGCAAACGGAGTATAAATACGGCCCTTTGTGCTTTACTGGATCCTGCACTAACTCCGGGAAATCGTAATCAGCATGCCATCCCTACTGAAGTGCAGGTGCCCTCCACACTCCATTTTCTAGCTACGAGCTCATTTCAAGTGACAGTGGGCATGGGTGCCAGATTTTCACAGCCAATGTTCAGCATGGTACTGACAAGATTTCTGTATGCATTTGTACAACACCTGCAGTCCTATGTGAGGTTTCCCCAAAGTACTGACCTCCATGCCATCAAGTCGGAATTCTATGCCTTTGCCAACATACCCCATGTCATAGGTGCCATCAATGGCACCCACATACCGATCATCCCCCCAAGAGTGAGTGAATAGGCCTACAGAAACAGAAAGAACTTTCACTCCATGAACATCCAATTTGGATGTACTGCAGACCAGTACATCTCACATGTGAATGCCATGTTCCCAGGTTCAGTCCATGATTCCTTCGTGTTGAGGAACAGTAGTGTGCCACACAGGATGGAACAACTCCAAGAGGACAGAGGGTGGATCATAGGTAAGTGTGCCTGTCACTAACTGACACATAGCAGACAGCCAGGCTGTCTGACTAAGGAGCATAACAACGACGACTCTGTATTGCACCTTTTTCTAGGTGATTCTGGCTATCCAAACTTGCGTTGGCTCCTGACACCAGTGTGGAATCTCAGGACGGATACAGAGAGGAATTACAATGAGGCCCATGGACGTAGTAGGAGGGTGATAGAGCGAACTATAGGTCTCCTGAAGGATAGATTTAGTTGTCTACATATCTCTGGGGGTACCCTGGCCTATGGGCATGAAAAGGTGTGTAAAATAGTGGTGGCCTGCTGCATGCTGCACAACGTGGCAGTGAGACATTCTATCCCCCTCTTGGAGGTGGAGGGTGCTGTATGTCCTGACCAGCTACCTCAGAGAGGTGAGGAGAGTGGTGGTGATGATGAGGAAGGGGAAGATGTCAATTCCATGACCCAACTGATACAACTCTACTTCTAGTAACTGTGTGGGACTTGGGCCTGACATTGGGATTTGTGACACATACTGTCAGTTTGCTCAGTCAAATAGTAGGGGTTAGTAATGATAGCTGAAACATGGTCCACTTCTGCATGGTACAGATTGAAATTTTCTGCATTTACTTATTGCCATCATTTAGGCACACAGGACTCCCTTCATGCACAGATTTGACAATAAAGTAGTTATTAGCCAGATGCATCCATACTTCACTTTGTTCACAATTTAACACAGGGGACAGTGTTACAGGTGTGATATGTGTTTTATTCTTTGGAGTGAGTGAATAGTGCTATTTACAGTGATGGCAAGCCGTAAGTGGTGGGTGTCCTCAAGATCAACATGGTGGCAGCCTTGTTGGTACTAATGATGGGTCCATCGTTTCTTACATTAGTTCATATTGCCTCTTAGCAATGTGTGGTGGCTGATTAAGTGGGATGGTTGCTGTGCAGATTGTTGCTGAGTTACTTCTTGAAGGGGGCCTTGTTCTTTGCTGGGGTTCCAGTGCCATATCTTGGCCTGAGGGTCCGCTTGGGTGCCTGCTGTTGATCTTCAGGGGATGACATGGTAGGCCCTTGGGTTTCCTGTGAGGGTAGTTCCTGGGATGTTTCTGCTGATGGTGTAATCTCATTGTGGGTGTCCGGTGCTGTTGTGGGGGCCTCTTGTCCTGTGTGGGTGTCAGACTGGTTTTGGACCAGCTGCAGCAGTGCTCCTGCTATTGTGGCCATTGTGGTGTTGTGCTCTTTCCACTGCTCCATGGCCTGTTGGTGGTGTTCCTGCTGCATCCTCTGACAGTGCTCCAGGGTGGACACAATCTGTGACAACCTGTCATGGGTATGCTGGTAGGCCCCCAATACCTCAGATATCACGCCCTGGGCTGCTGCATCCATCCTGTGGCCTCTCCCCTGGCCCACTGCAGCCCTTGCACTTGCCCTAGCCCCCTGTGCCTGTGTCCCCTGCACAGGTCTGGCAGTACCACTTGTACTGGGGCCCTCACCTTCCTGCATGTTGGGAGTGGGAGACTGTGGCCTCTGTACCTGTGTTCCACCAGTCTGCTGCCTGGATACACTGGTGTGGGGACGCTTGCCCTGGGCTGCTGGTCTTGACTGGGTGGTAGGGGTGACAGTGGTTTCCTGGGTGGGGCTGCTGCATGGTGAGAGTCCAGGACTGTGTGAGGGGCCTGCCTGCTCATCAGTGTCCAGGGATCCTTCACCAGTGTCCTGTGAGGTGCCTCTGTCTCCCTGGGGGGCAGTGGCACTCATTGTCCCATCCGTTAGGGTTGCATGGGTGGTGGTGCCTGTTGGGGGACATAGACATGTCTGTTACAGCTGCATGAACGCTTGAGGTGAACAGGACTGGGCTATTTTGTGCTGGGGTTACTTTCTGTGGCCTTACAGGGTGCCTTTGTGAGGTTGCCACTGCATTCAGCGTCGACTGTGGGGTTGTATTGTGGTGAGGGGTGTCGTTCCATTGTGGGTACTTGCAGGGGTAGGTGACTATGCACAGGGGGAGGGATGTGGGCCTATTAGTGGGTTTGTGTTCATGCAGGGGGGGTGGATTTAGTGGCTGATGCCTGGGTGGGGTGTTGGTCCTGGTGGGTGTGGGTGGGGTGGGGTGGTGCATGCATTACAGGTATGGTGTATATGGGGTATATGATGATGACTTACCCGAGTCGATTCCTCCAGTTAGTCCAGTGAGTCCCTCAGGGTGCAGGATGGTCAGTACCTTTTCCTCCCAGTCTGTGTATTCTGGTGGTGTTGGTGGCAGTCCTCCCCCAGTCTTCTGCACTGCGATGTGGTGCCTTGATGCCATGCCCCTGACCTTCCCCTGCAGGTCGTTCCATCTATTCGGGATGTCGTCCCCGGTGCGTGGATGGTGTCCCACTTCATTGACCCTGTTCACAATGGTCTGCCATAGCTCCATCTTCCTTGCAATGGGTGTGTGCTGCACCTCGGCCCGAATATTTGTGGCTCCACCTTCAGGATCTCGTCCACCATGGTCCTTAACTCCCTTTCGGTGAAGCGTGGATGTTTGGGGGGTGACATGGTGAGTGTGGTGAATGGTGTTGGGGCTGGGAATGCTCTTCTGTGGGTCGGTATGCGTCTCCTGTATGCTGGCGTTCGATTTCTGCCTCTGGTGCTCTCCGTCTTCTTTCCTGGTTTTGTTGCAAAGGATTGTGGAGTATGTCTGGGGGTGTTTTATAGGGTTATGGATGTGTGTCAGGTATGTGGGTTACACGCTTATCCAATGTGTGCACTTCTTGCTGTTAAGTCCACTTGCCGCCCGTGGCGGTCGGAGCCGCCAACGGTCGTTTGGCCTCCACTGTCCACCAAGGTGGTTTGTGCATCATTATTTGGAGGGCGGGATGTGGGTGTGCTTGGCAGTGGTGGGGTGGGGAGGTCTGGGATTCCCACCGACAGGGTCATGGCGGGGAGTGGTGATCTGGTGATTTTTGGCTGGGTTGGGATTTTCGTTCATTATATGGCGGGTTTCCATTCACTGCCATCAGCGGCATTCTGTGTTCATAATGACCGCCTATATCTGGTTCTGTGCCGGCAGCCAAGCGACCTCCACCATCCTCAATTGCCTCAGAGGGTCAGGAGCAACCTATCCTCCAGTGGGTACAAAAGGAGCTTTGCACCAAGCAGCTACAGATTCATATTCAGCCTGGGACTGGGTGAATTTTGACTAAGCCTTTTTCAAGTAAAATAAAATGTCCCTTCAAAGAGGAAATTGACTTTTGAAGAGGCCATTAATCAACTCTTGGACCTGGCCCAAAAAAGCCTTGGTGTTATAAGAGCACATCTCTATCGCCTCCTGAGCCAACTCGCACTTCACCTCCTCCTCTCTGGCCCTCTTCACCGCATCCACCCCCAACTTCCCAGCTGCTACTACTGGACCCTTCACCAGAGTCTCCTCACAGTTGCCCCGTTTCAGAGTTTCCTGGGGATGGTCCTACATCTCACTTTGATCCCCTTAACGCACCTTAGGACCCTAAACCACGTGATGACCCATGGGAGGATTATGCAGAGGACCACCCATGGTGACACAGATCTCGACTTATATCGGGCTAAACCTTCCCCTCCGGCAGTACTACTACACATCATGAGGTGCTGCTGAGATGCACAAGCACCTTGAGGAGAATGACTTGCCATTCAATGGCGCACATCTGTTCAGTCTGCAGATTGACTTAATGTTGGAATAAATAAAGGCTACTGAGACAGACAAATCCATGAGTGCCTTGCAGGCCCTCTCGGGTCAGGCTCCTTTCACCGTGCAATTTTGGGGAGGAGCCAAATCCACCACTTGAGGCATCCATATCCTTTCTCAGGCAGTAACAGCACCAAACACCCTCTTAGGGCTCCTGTAGGGCAGTATATAAAAGCAATAATGGTACGGACTGAGGGAATGGCGCAGCTCCCAAAGTGGCAGCACCTGCCAAGCACTTACTCAATTACCCTTCCCTCTGACCATTCATCACCTGTATGGGGAAGGTTGCTGAGTTTCTGCCCCACTGGCTAGAGATCACCTCAGATCAATGAGTTCTAGATAGCATAGCAGAGACTTACTGTCTATAACTCATGCTACACCGGAGCAAAGAGGTATGCTCCCTATACTTTCTCATTGCATTGTAAGACTTGTCCCTCAGGCCTATCCCTGAACTCAGCCACCTCAGTAAGTTCATCCTTTTTGATCACTTTCGCCTGGTAATAGATGGCCCTTCCTGGACCCAAATGACAATTACAATGGATGCCCCACTCACTGGTTGGAGAGTGCGTGTCCAGGAGCTGACTGCGAAGGCTGTGGAAGTCAGATCAAAGGGACCGCCAAATCAACCACCTGGATTTGTTGGCAATCCAGCTAGCTCTCAGGGTGTTCCACCCACTCATTAAGCACAATGTACTTTCCTCCAGATGGACAACACAACCGCAATGTTCTACCTGCAGAAACAAGGTGGCACACACTCCTTGCAGTTGTCCTCTCTAGCACAGACCATCTGGCGGTGGGCGATACATCACAACATGTACTCATAGTGTACGTTGCAAGACTAAACAACTTTGCAGACCTGCTCAGCATGATGTATCAACAAGTCCACAAGTGGAAAATCCCAGCCCCTAATCCTGCTCCTATACTTCCGGCGTTGGGGGCTCCCCATGTATACCTGCTCGCCACTGCAGAAAACTCGAAATGCATAAATGTGCATCCAGGCTCCCATACCCACTGTCCACGGAGAATGCACTATGGATGAACTGGTCAGAGATATTTGTCTATGCTTGTCTCCTCTCCCACTCCTTGCATTTGTAGTCCACAGGTTTCAAAAGACATCCCTCACTCTCATCCTAATAGCTCGAAACTCAGCCAGGTAACCCTTGTTCACCACCCACCTCAAGCTGTCCCTAGTGCCTAACTAGAAGCTTCCCAACAGGTCTGATATTTTTACACAAAATGAGGGCTTGCTCTGGAACCCTAACCCCAAACAGCTCAACCTTGCGATCTGGCTCCTGAAGTTCTAACGTTTGTTACAGAGATCTTCCCCATGAATGGATTGCTGTTCTTAAAGGGGCACATAGACCTAAAAACAGGGCCTGCTACATAGCCAACTGGAATAGGTTTTTGCACTGTCTTCCTAGACAGATTACTCCTCTTAATGCAGCAGTCCAGGACAGTGTCTGCTACTTGCTCCAACTTTACAAATCAGGCCTTGCATATACCTCCATTGGGCTACAATTAGTGGTTATTGCCGCTTACCTAGAAAATCGATAACATACCTTCCCTTTCAGGCTCCATGTCATCAAGCCTTTTTGGAGGGTCTCAAACAGATTATCCCACTAAGGGTCCAACTGGTACCCATGTAGACCCTCTGCATTGTCCTAATCGGACTTATGGGGCCTCTCTTTGAAGTATTACATTAATGTTCCTTAGAGTTCCTTTCATGTCAATGAGCTACAAGCCCTTACCCTATAAGAATCTTTCTTCCAAGTACAATCAGATAGTATAGTCCTTAGGACAAACCCCAAATTTTTTCCCAAGGTGGTTTCCAGTTGTCACCTGAATCATACTGTAGAACTACCAGTGTTCTTCCCACAGACAGGGTCCATAGCAGAACACTCTCTTCATACTCCGGATGTCAAAAGGGCACTCATACTTATTGATAGGTCTAAGGCCCATATTTATACTTTTTGTGCTGCATTATATTTTGTAAGTTTGTGCCGCTTTTGCGTAAAAAAATGACGCAAATGCAACACAAACAACATATAAATATGGGCCTAAGTGTTTTCGAAAGACAAAACAGCTCTTTGTTTTTTGTCAAAGCCACATAAAGGCGGTGCTTTCTCCAAAACTACTATTTCACTTTGGTTAGTTAAATGTATGCAGACTTGCTACGCCAAAGCAAAAGACCTTTGCCTGCCCCTCCCAGACCACACTAAACGTGCAAAAAAGGAACTCTGTGCCTTTTTGTGGGGCACTATTCCTATAGCCTAAATCTGTAAAACAGCTACTTGATCCACCACCCACACTTTCACTAAACATTGTAGTTTGGATGTTTTGACCCACCAACAAGCTAGAGTTGGCTAGGCTGTCTTATTTACACTTTTTCAGTATTCTCCATCATCCTAGAGCTGGCCACCGATTATATGAGAACTGCTTCACAGTCTGCAAGGCATGTGTATGTACAGCCACACATGCCACAAATGAAAAATGTTACTTATCCTGTAAGATTCTGTTAGTGGCATGTAGTGTTGTAGAATCACATGAGTCCACCTTCCTCACTGGACGCCCTTGAATGTTGCAATCACCTTCTTATTCTTTACATTTCATGTTCTTTGCCATGGCCATCTTTCCGGTGTCCTTATGCTTCATCTTCATCCTCTCCTGTTGGGACAAGAAGAACAGTCTGACAGTGGAGTCGATGCCTTGCACGTTGCCAGTCGTGGGTGGAGTCACAGTACCTCATGTCTCAGGGCTTCTTTAGGCAAGGGCAGTTTGCACGCATCTGGGCTCAGGGCTGGGTGACACAAGTGTGCACAGGGTGTGAGTCGACAGCACTACATGCCACAAACAGATGCTTACAGGGTAAGTAACATTTTCTTTTTTGTAATTTCATTTGGTTATTAACACTGACTTCAAGATTTTTGTTTGAATACACTTCCTACCCTTTCATATTGATCTGTTTTCCTCTCAGAATAATGTGCTTCACAGCTCCGTTATTCTGTGGTCCAATTTCTCACTTTTTTGGTGCAGGAGGTCGATCGTTTTTGGTTGGATCTTCTGCTGTTGTCTTGAGAGGGTATGCTTACTTATTTCCCTGCTGCCCTCGTTTGCCATGGTTTTTACTGCCTTTTCCTGAACATCTTTGTTTCCCACTGGTTTTTGTCTTCATATTTGCACAGAAATGTTAGTGTCATTTTGGTTTTGAACTTCTTCTATGCCTATGTCTGAGCAGCTGATTTTAATATGATTAGAACAGCTATTGTCCCATCGTCTCACAGAGAATCTCTGGACCACTGTGGTTAGTTATTTAAATAATCTTATCCAGAGGCCAGGGGACTTAAACCATTTTGTGACACTGGCAGAGTTTGCCCCATACCCTGTTGTTCCCAGTCAGTTACTACCTTGAATTGGCCTCCTCCCCTTTGGGATAATGTTGCTATTGTATATCAGTCCCTTTAAATGTGGGGGTAATTGACAAAATGTTACTTGGTGTTTTTTACTGGTATTACATTGGTTGAAGGTGAAAAAAAACATAACTGGTGCCTTTTTACTTGAAAAAGCTTCCCTTAATTTTGTTGAAATGCTTTGAAGTAGATCGCCACAAAATTAAAATGTGAAAAGGTATGAGTGATCACAGATTTTAACAATTAAAATTATTCGGTTACATGGCGGGTACCCTGTCGGATCACTCGCCGGTCAAGCTAGTGCTGGCAGTGCCTGGAGGGCCTGGGCATGCGTATGCGTGGCGTTTGCCGCATAGGGCACTGCGAGTTCAGGTGTTTCGGGAGGAAGTTCGTGAGGCCATTATTCACTATTTTGCTGAGGATTGTGGGTCAGTGAGTTCTGCTGTGGGACGCATTTAAGGTGGGATATGTTTCTCTAGACAGCATGGTGTGTTGAAGACCCTGAGGTGGGATTTGGCTGGCTTGGAGGTGCAGATAGTAGAACTGGAAGGGCGCCTGGTTGTTGACTGGTCCGGGGACACGCTAGCAGCTTTGAGAAGCACTGTATCACAATATGAGGAGGCCTCTCTGCGCGAGATCTGCTTCTTGGGGAAACATGCCAAGGCTAGGAGATATGGGAAGGGTGAGCGGGCGGGACGTACACTGGCGAGTATGCTGCGTAAGCCATGGGCTAGTAACTATATTGTCGAACTGAACAGCGCGTCGGGTGAGCGGGTGGTGGGAACGGATGGAGCCATGCAGGTCTTTACTGATTTATTTGCAGAATTGTACGCAGAGCCTCCTGGTCTGGATGTTGAAGCGGCACAGGGCTACTTCTCCGAGATTAGCTTGCTCTCGTTGGATGACTCGCACAGGTCCTATCTTGATGTCCCTTTCTCTGTGGAAGATGTTAAACTGGCGATTCGTAGTCTGCCAGGGGATAAGACTCCTGGCCTGGACTGTCTCACTCCGTCCTTTTATAAAGAATATGCGGATATCCTAGCGCCTCACCTTTTTGAGGTCTACGCGGAGTCTATGGAGACTGGGGTTCCCACCGCTTCCCTGTGTGAGGCCTTGATTGTCACGGTTCTAAAGGGTGGCAAGGATCTGTGCAGCTGCGACTCGTATCGACCACTCTCCATGTTTAATATAGATAACAAAATCTTAGCTAAGATGATAGCGGCGCGATTGCAGCCTTTGCTCCCGAAGCTGTTGTTACCGGACCAGTCTGGTTTTGTCCCACGCCGGTCTGCTTCATATAATCTACGTACGTACTTCGCTTTTGCAAGTACGATTGAGGCTGAGGATGGTGCAGCAGCACTGTTTTTAGACGCTACTAAGGCTTTTGATTCTCTGGCATGGAAGTATATGTTTGCGCTACTAGCCAGAGTAGGAATGAGTGCTAGGTTTGTGCAATTGATCTGCTTGCTGTATTCGGAGCCTATTGCTAGGCTGCGAGTAAATGGGATTGTTTTGGGCTCTTTTCAGGTGGCTCGGGGGACTCAACAGGGTTGCCCTTTCTCTCCGCTGCTTTTCGCAATTGCTATGGAGCCACTTGCGGCGTATCTGAGACAGTACCATAACCACCGTGGACTGGCATTTCGCCAGTGCCCTATATTAATATCCATGTACGCGGATGATATTGCGTTGTATGTTCGCGAGCCGTGGAATCATCTTGATTTCCTGCTGGATGAGATAGTGCGATTTGGTGCTCTCTCCGGGATTACGATTAACTGGTCCAAGTCGGTGGTGATGCCCCTTTCTGCGGGAACGCAGTGCTTTTCCTCCAGGTATCCTATTGGATGGGCTGATGGCCCGGTGCGTTACCTGGGCATTTGGCTAAGTGGAGAGGTAGAGACACTCCGGTCGGCAAACTATGGTAAGGCAATAGCGTGGCTAGAAGACAGGGTGGAGACATGGCGCTCGCTGGCGCTTTCGCTCATTGGATGTATTGCGATCGCTAAAATGGTGGTGCTTCCCAAATTTCTATACTTATTTGTGAATTTACTTCTTATCCCTACTGCTAGTTTTTTGCAAAGACTTCGCTCTGCGTTGATACGGTTGGCTTGGGCGGGTGGGCAGCCCAGAATCTCTTGGGAGAAGTTGACATTCCCATTTGAATTAGGTGGCCTTGCTGCTCCGGATCTGGAGGTTTACCATCACTGTGCACAAGCTCACTTTGCACATTTCTGGATACGTCCTATTCGATATTTACCGCATCTTGCACCAGAGAGTGATGCGGTGTGGTCGGACGGATTGGCGCGGGTGATCGGGAACCTGTCTCGACCTGCGCTACGCGGAGTGGATACGGTGGCCTGTACGGCCCGGGCTTGGGCTGCCTTGCTGTGCTGGGCTGGTGTACACGAGCCATTCGCCCCTTCGATGTCGGTACCTGATGTTCCGGATAATGCGATGTATCTGGACGTCCGACTATGTGAATTTCTCCGTGAATCGAACTTATCTGCTTTGGGAGACTGGTTTGTGGGGGGCAGTTTATCGCGTCGGAGATTGCGCTGGAGGATGGATGAGACACTGCATTACATCGGCTATATGTGCTGCGCATTGGCACGATGCTCCGTGCACGCTTCCCTGGCTTCCCTGAGGCCCTATCAGTGTGTCAGGCTCTGGAGTTGATGTGTCGTGTGCAATCTCCCTGCAAGCTCATCACTATGTTATATAATTGCTAGAAGATGGGAAAAGAAACCACTGCTAAGGCGCGGTGAAGACATATCTGCTGAGATGTGGAGGAAATGTTACGCGCACATGAGGGTGCTCTCCCCCAATTATAGACTGCGTCTTATCCATTTCAAATGTTTGCATTGCTTGTATTATACTCCCAGTGGTTTGCATGGTATGGGTCTGCGAGCATATTCTTGTTGTGAACGGTGTGGTGCCCCTGACGCAGACTTGCGTGGTGCTGTGCAGACATGCGCGCTTACTGGAACGAGGTGCTGCATATGTTTGAGGAGATGACTGGTCTGGTTCTGCCCTTTACCCCCAAACTTGTGCTTCTTGGATATGTGGAGGAGATACCGTTAGTTCATAGGAGGTGGGCCTACTGCTGTTGTTGGCTAAGCATAGAGTTGCGATGTGCTGGGGACGTGGGCGACCCCCCCCGAGGATCTCAATGGCTGCAGGATGCCTCTTTTTGCCAAGAACAACTAAGGATATATTGGGAGTTGATGCCTGAGGGATCCCAACCTCAGGGTATTTGGGCCCCGTTTTGCTCTTTCAGCCTGTGAGATTGTAGATGGGGAGCTGCACCTCACCGCGTGTATAGTGGTTTAGAATCCTGCTTTTAATGTCCATGTGCCTTGACCGATGTGCTGGAATGGATGATGGCACTGCTTTTGCGTCTCTTTTCATCTTTATCCTTTTCCTTCTCTTTCTGTTTGTTTTAGGTAGTGTTCTACAGCCCTACAGATATTTTTCAAGTTTTGTTCTTTGCCTTTGTGATAGTCAATGTCCCCATACGCCTGTCGGTGAGTGGCACCGGACATGTTCTACAGGATCGAGGGGTCATGTGGTCCATGTAATTGATACTGGATGTGCTCATCTATATATCTGTTATTTGATAATTGCGTCTGCATATAGAAGGCAATGTCTTCGCTATTGTTGTAAGGTGGGCTGGCTTTGTTGTTTGTTAAACTCAATAAAAAGAATACAATTTTTTTTCAAATTACAATTATTGACTGATGGTGCCACATAACTCACAGGAATAGTACAGAAATTTAGTATAAAATGTTCATTCCCCTACTGAGAATTGATGGCACTTTTTTGAGAGAATATTTTTTACCTTTTGATTTTTACATGAGAATTATTATTGGAGGCTTAGAAAGCTAAGAGGATGCTGTTTTTGTAAATTTGGATGTATCTTTGTCATCTATTTGTGAATATGTCATTCTACAGATACAAGTTCTTCCAGCAGTCAATGGAATCCCAGTCTTTCACTGTAGCCTTACCGCCTTCCAGAAGTGAAGCACACTTGGGGCCAGATGTAGCAAAGTTTTTGCACGTTGCAAACATCCCCATTTTGTGAGTCGGTAACCTGGTTACGGACTTGCAAAACGGGACTGCGAGTCGCAATTAGGAAGGGGTGTTGCAGCACGATGCTGCATTGCTTTGTGACCACGAACGCGGTCGCGAAGTAATCACAGTTACCACCAGTGTCACACTGGTGGTAACCCATTCGCAAAAGTGAAGGGGTCCCCATGGGATGGATGGCATGGAAAAAAAAAAATCAGAGCAGGCAGTGGTCCTATGGACCACTGCCTGCTCTGAAAAAAGGAAACAAAAACGTTTCATTTTTTCGTTTTGGAATGCATCTCGTTTTCCTTTAAGGAAAACGGGCTGCAATACAAAAAAAAAAAAAAACTGCTTTATTTCAAAGCAGTCACAGAGATGGTGGTCTGCTGTGTCCAGCAGGCCACCATCCCTGTGAGTGCTGCGAGTCTCAAGGGGGTCGCAAATTGCGACCCACCTCATTAATATTAATGTCTTGCAATTAGCGAGTCGCAATTCAGGAATTATGTACATCTGGCCCTTGAACACTATTTCCTTGGATTCAGCTTATTAAATGTAAAATCACTCCTGTAGAGCAGTCTGTAAGTGAGAACAATGAGAAGATTAATTTCATTCTCTGTGAGAGAAAGAAAACTCTTTTCTCTCAAAGTCGCATTATCGAGTTCTCATAGAGGAACAGCATTTTCTTAGTGAACTCACCTTGAAATTCTTAACAGTTCCTAAAAGCACTGTGACACCAAAAACAGGCTCCAAAAATGTGAAAGGATCTATGGGTCTTTTGTAATGTATTGCATGTTGTGTTTTTTAAAGGCCTAAAATAGTTAATGAGGTGGGCGTCTAAATTCAGCACCCCCTCTCCATAGATGCTTAGGCGTTCTGTCCTTCACCTATGTCACTTAATTACTTACATTATCATTACAATAGAAACATTTTGAAAAGTAAATGTTTTTCGGTCTACAGTGCATGAACACTTTAAATCTAAAATTAGTAGTTTGAACTCAAATGGGTAGTGAGGCCCTTCAAAATAGATGCTCCTGGAAATATATTTTTATGGATACTGTTCACTTTTTTTAGTGTCTTTCTTTTGCATCTACCTGCATGAAAATGCACAGGCTTCAAAATATTTACTGGGAAAAACTTGAGGTAAAATTACAAAACATATTTAAAACATATGTATTATATATTTGTTTAGAAAATATTTATGTATGTATAACTTATGAAAAACAACATCCAAATGTAAAGTTTGAAAAATGGTCTTCGCTGGTCATTCTAGGTAATTTCGTCATGTGACAAAACACAGTGGAGCAGGCTGGATCACAACCATGATATTGCAGAATGAAACCGTGAATCAGTACGTAGGGAAACTATTTCTGATAGTATGTTAGCCAGAAGGCCACGTCCCATCTTTTTCCTTGCTATCTCTCTGGTTCACTGTAAATCGTACTGTTCTTTTACAAGTTTTAATTACTTTTACTTCACAGTACAATGCTGACTTAAAAAAACAAAAAATGCTCCTGAAAATGTTGCCTGGTTCTGTTTACATGTCGACTACCTAACTATTTGGTAGCAAGTTTGGACCAGCAAAGCATATATGACATGGTAGTGAAAATAAATGTGTTATTTGAAGCAACTATACTAAAAACGCACATTCCCACATAGTGCAAAATTATAATTTAAGTTTATCTTCGCTGGCAAGGAAAATTGACTGGGAAGAAACACCGTTTACTGCCTTATAAGTAGCACGAAATTATCAGTTTACACAGGGAAACAACTTTCCTAATAGTCACAAGGCCTCTCTAATGTGATTTTGAATTATTTGCCAAATTTAAACCTACAAATCCTGATTTTGGTTAAATATCTTTGCTAAAATAAATACACTTAATTAAATACCATGCCAAGCTACATATGTAGGTGCGAACAATCATATATACTACCGTTGTTTTTGGGGGGGTTGCATTATGACCCACTTGTGGCTTAACCTCATGATTAATGTTCCCTCCCCACACTCAACAATGTTAATGGCGTAATATAATCCTCTGCACGTCTGCATACATAAGTTAAATATATATGTGCGTGTGTAATCACTACATTCTCTTCTGAAATATTAAGGCAAATATACAATCTAAAAAAATATTTACAATAATAAATAAATACATTCGCTTCTAGTACAGCAACACTTAAACGTTTGAGTTTATACAACTTTAGATCTTGATATATTGTCTTCCTTATGTATTCATAGCCTTTCTATGTAGTTGTGTAACTTTCTATTTGTTATTTTACTCCTACTGTAGAAGAAAACTTTTGACTTTCTTCAATGCACTACTCTATGTCTCATCCTATACCTCCCTCAGTGTATCCTCTACATCCAGCCTCCAACTCATCCCAAATCTCATTCCACTACTATGATCTTCAAAATAACACTTCATAGACTCTCCCCTCCTCTGTCTCTCCTTCGCTTACCCAAACCTCATTTTACTAGTATGATCTCCCAAATAACCCTTTCTAAATTCTTACCTCATGTACCTCTCCTTTGACTCATCCCAAACCTCATTTTATTACTATGACCTCCCTAATCCCTTTCTAGAGACTAACCTCCTCCATCTATCCTTTAACTCATGCCAAACCTCAAATGACTACTATGATTTCCCAATTAACACTTACTAGACTTTTTCCTCCTCTATTCCACCATTATCTTATTCAATCCAACTAACGGACTTCCATGTCCACCACTCAAATTAACTCACATTTCTCTATACTAATCTACAACTAATCTTTTTGTGTTCCGGAGGAGCATGCTACTCACCGAAAAGTATTTCAATGTCTCATCATGGGTAGTAAGTGCTACATAAATATAATCACAATTACAATTACAGTTAAAAAGGAAGGTGAATGACTGGCAGAAGGTTTATTTTGCCAGGTCGACATGGCTGATTAAAACTGCATTAATAGGCTGCAATGACAGCCCTAAAACATTTTTTAAGTATTACCTAAGTGGGTGGCACAATCAGTTCCGCAGGCCCACTAGTAAAATTTAATTTACTGGTCCTGGGCACAGGTAGTGCCACTTTACTTAGGGACCTAAGTAAATTAAATATGCCAATTGGATATAGCTAGTTTTACCATGTTTTAATGAGACAGCACAGGCACTTTAGCACTGATTAGTAGTGGTAAAGTGCAGTGAGTCCTGAGGTCAACAAAAACAAAATCAGCAAAAATAGGAGTAGGAAGGCAAAAACGTGTGACGATGACCCTCAAGAAAGGGCCAAGTCCACCACGTGTAAAGTGCACAGTCTTAAGGCCAATAAAAATGAATTCAACAAATGTAGGAGGAGGAGGGCAAAAAGTCTGGGGATGACCCTGTAGAGACGGCCAAGCACAACATCCCTGACTCAATGTTCTAAAGTTGTTATCCTTACATTGTTTAAGTGTCTCACAAAGTACAGCCAACACTTCCTTCATGGTGCTGGCACTGCTTCTTCATGGCTGTAGGAGCAAATATTAAAAAAATAGGCCCTCATTATGACCCTGGCAGTCTTCTGACCGCCACGGTTGATGTGGCAGTAATACCGCCAACAGGCTGGTGGTACATACTGCCACATTATGAGATTGGCAAGTTGGCTGCAGCCAACATACCACTTCTCCACTCATACCGTCATGGCGGTATGAGCCACCGGGCCGGAGATGACTATCTCCAGCCCGGCAGCTGCCACAGTACCGCCCATGGCATTATAAGCTGGCCCACCACCATGGCAGTAGGCCCTATCGGTGACAGGGAATTGCTTACCTGACACCGGTAGGCCGCTTCCCAATCCCCAACACTCACCTGATGCCCACCCTCCATCCAAACTCACCCCCCACCCACCCCCGATCCACTCACTCACCCCCCACCCCATCCGATACATTCTCACCCCCCATACATGCACACACCCGCAGACATGCACACACCGCATGACTGACCCCACCTTCCACAGCCACACACACATCAACCCCTACCCCCACTACAGTAACAACCCCCCTCACCCCCTCCCACATACACACACACAGACACCCACATGCACCACGCATATACCCATTCACTTACACTGGCATACACGCATTCATACACGCATACTTCCAGACATACTCACACACATTCTTACACACAATCACACTGACATGCAGACACGCACTCACTTCACCATTCTTACACACATTCACTCACATGCATACAACCACGCAAACAACACAACACATACAGATGCATTCACACTCACACATTCATGCACACGCTCAGACCGACACACACACAACCACCCACCTTCCCACCCCCTCCCCTGTCGGACCACCGACTTACCTTGTCCGGCGAGGCGGTCTTTCGACAGGGAACGGGAAGGGGCGCTGCTGCCACCAGCAGTGCCCCGCCAGCAGAACACCGCCAGGCCGTATTACTAGTCATAATATGGCTGGCGGAGTCCTTCTGATGGGGTGGTGCTCGTGACAGCAGCGCCAGCTTACCTCCGTCCACCATCATGAGCACCTCTGGCAGTGCTCATAATATGGCAGACAGATGGTAGCATGGCACTATGTTGGCGGTCGTCAATGCTGCGGTAGGCGGTATTCACCACCAATGTCATAATGAGCCCCATAGAATCCTTTTTTTACATTATGATGTGCATTTCATAAGCAGAACCATTAAAAAACAATTTGTTTAGAGCATGATTGAATACTTTTGCGTTAAATGGCTCAATTTATATTCTCTATTACAACTGCAATTTGTATCCAACTATGCTGATGTTGCTTCAAATAACTTTTTCAACAAATAACCATAGATATGGTGTCCACCAGATCAGTGAAAGTCATGCATTCTACTCTAGTTGAAAAAGGCTTTGGAGCAATACAATACTGACAATATTCAACTCACCTGACCACTGACCCTCGGGTAGGTCGCTCCCCTGCTCACGCAGCGCCTCCAGTCCCTGACTGCCTTCCTCTCCTGTGAGTGTGCTCCCCCCTTCTTGCCCGTGTACCCCGAGTGCTTGAGCTTGTGCTGGTGCTGACTAAAATCCCTTTTCTCTCCTTGTATCCCATGCGTGTGCCCCCGAGTGACTGAAATTCCCCTTTTCTCTCCTTGTATCCCGTGCGTGTGCCCCCGAGTGCCGTGCGCCGTCCTCCCCTCTCAGCCCCTCCTTTTTAGTAGATTTAGTAGGCTCTTGTTCCCTTTTCGCCATCTTGCCGCTTTTCCCGCCGCTCCTACCGCGCTTTTCCCGCCGTTTTTTGCCGCTCTTTTTTGCCGCTCTTTTTTGCCGCTCTTTTTTGCCGCTTCCAGCTCCCCTGCCCGCCCACCTCCCGCCTCCCAGCTGACCCCGCCTCCCCACCTACCCCTTAAATGGCGGCCGCTGCGAGGCAGAGGTAGCGACCACTGACCCTCGGGTAGGTCGCTCCCCTGCTCACGCAGCGCCTCCAGTCCCTGACTGCCTTCCTCTCCTGTGAGTGTGCTCCCCCCTTCTTGCCCGTGTACCCCGAGTGCTTGAGCTTGTGCTGGTGCTGACTAAAATCCCTTTTCTCTCCTTGTATCCCATGCGTGTGCCCCCGAGTGACTGAAATTCCCCTTTTCTCTCCTTGTATCCCGTGCGTGTGCCCCCGAGTGCCGTGCGCCGTCCTCCCCTCTCAGCCCCTCCTTTTTAGTAGATTTAGTAGGCTCTTGTTCCCTTTTCGCCGTCTTGCCGCTTTTCCCGCCGCTCCTACCGCGCTTTTCCCGCCGTTTTTTGCCGCTCTTTTTTGCCGCTCTTTTTTGCCGCTCTTTTTTGCCGCTTCCAGCTCCCCTGCCCGCCCACCTCCCGCCTCCCAGCTGACCCCGCCTCCCCACCTACCCCTTAAATGGCGGCCGCTGCGAGGCAGAGGTAGCGACCACTGACCCTCGGGTAGGTCGCTCCCCTGCTCACGCAGCGCCTCCAGTCCCTGACTGCCTTCCTCTCCTGTGAGTGTGCTCCCCCCTTCTTGCCCGTGTACCCCGAGTGCTTGAGCTTGTGCTGGTGCTGACTAAAATCCCTTTTCTCTCCTTGTATCCCATGCGTGTGCCCCCGAGTGACTGAAATTCCCCTTTTCTCTCCTTGTATCCCGTGCGTGTGCCCCTGAGTGCCGTGCGCCGTCCTCCCCTCTCAGCCCCTCCTTTTTAGTAGATTTAGTAGGCTCTTGTTCCCTTTTCGCCGTCTTGCCGCTTTTCCCGCCGCTCCTACCGCGCTTTTCCCGCCGTTTTTTGCCGCTCTTTTTTGCCGCTCTTTTTTGCCGCTCTTTTTTGCCGCTTCCAGCTCCCCTGCCCGCCCACCTCCCGCCTCCCAGCTGACCCCGCCTCCCGACCTACCCCTTAAATGGCGGCCGCTGCGAGGCAGAGGTAGCGACCACTGACCCTCGGGTAGGTCGCTCCCCTGCTCACGCAGCGCCTCCAGTCCCTGACTGCCTTCCTCTCCTGTGAGTGTGCTCCCCCCTTCTTGCCCGTGTACCCCGAGTGCTTGAGCTTGTGCTGGTGCTGACTAAAATCCCTTTTCTCTCCTTGTATCCCATGCGTGTGCCCCCGAGTGACTGAAATTCCCCTTTTCTCTCCTTGTATCCCGTGCGTGTGCCCCCGAGTGCCGTGCGCCGTCCTCCCCTCTCAGCCCCTCCTTTTTAGTAGATTTAGTAGGCTCTTGTTCCCTTTTCGCCGTCTTGCCGCTTTTCCCGCCGCTCCTACCGGGCTTTTCCCGCCGTTTTTTGCCGCTCTTTTTTGCCGCTCTTTTTTGCCGCTTCCAGCTCCCCTGACCGCCCACCTCCCGCCTCCCAGCTGACCCCGCCTCCCCACCTACCCCTTAAATGGCGGCCGCTGCGAGGCCGCGCAGCGGGCGCGCCGCTGGCGCGCCGAAGGCGCGCCTAAGGCAAGCCCGTCTGCGCCCGTCCGCGCCTGGACCGCGCCTAGTGCCCGAACCCCTGGCCCCCGCGCCCCCCGCTTGACCTATGACTCCGCCACCCTCGCCAACCTCAACCCCGGCCGCGCGCCGGGCTGCTACTGCGCCACCCCCAAACGTGCCCACAGACCCTTCACCTGCAGCAACTGCCGCTTCACCTGCCTACGGACCCACACCGCCACCACCAAGAACGACGCCCAAGGAAGCAACCTCGAATGCATCCTGGTCAACACCCGCTCCGTCCACAGGCACGCCATCGAACTGTGGAACCTCATCAACTCAACGAACCCAGACATCGCCTTCCTCACCGAGACCTAGATGAACCCATCCTCGGCACCCGACATCGCCATAGCCATCCCCGACGGCTACAAAATCATCCGGAGAGACCGCTTCAACCGCACCGGAGGAGGCATCGCCATCGCACACAAAAGCTCCATCAGCATCTCGACCCACACCGACAACTCACTTCCCGACGCCGAACACCTCCACTTCGCGATCCACCTCGACCCCAAGACAACCCTAAGAGGCACCCTCATGTACAGACCACCAGGACCCCGCACCAAGTTCAGCGAAGACATCGCAGACTTCGTCAACCCCCACGCACTCTCATCCACCGACTACATCCTCCTAGGAGACCTCAACTTTCACCTGGAGAACCACACCGACAACAACACCACCGCCGTTCTAGACAACCTCGCCAACCTGGGACTGAAACAACTGGTCAACACCCCCACCCACTACGCCGGACACACGCTCGACCCCATCTTCTCCTCAAGCAAACACATCACCTTCAGCCACACCACCGAACTCACATGGTCGGACCACAGCTGCGTCCACTTCAGCTTCAAGAAAACCACCGTGCATCACCACACCCGGCAACCACCAAAAAGATACTGGAACCGAATCACCACAGAACAACTCGCAGCAACGCTCTCCCTGAACCAACCCACCAGCACCAGCAACCCCAACGAGGCCGCCAACAACCTCACCAACTGGATCTCCGACTGCGCCAACCTCCTGGCCCCTCTGAAGACCCAAACCAACACCAACAACCACAAGAAAAACTCCTGGTTCACCACCGAACTCAAAAACTCCAAGAAAGAATGCCGCCTCCGCGAGAAGACATGGCGCCTCAACCCGACAGAGGAAAACCTGACAGCTCTCAAGGACACCACCCGCCAACACCACCAACGCCTCCGCACCGCACGAAAAACAGCCTACCAGAACAGACTTGACAACAACGCCCACAACAGCAAGGAACTATTTGGCATCGTCAAAGAGCTCTCCAACCCGGACGCAGAAACCAACCCCATCCCTCCCTCACAGGACCTCTGCGACTCCCTCGCGACCTTCTTCCACCGTAAGATTGCCGACATCTACAACAGCTTCACGACCACCAACATGAACCCGCCCCCGGAAGCCGCGAACGACATCTCCACCATCCTCGCCTGGAACCCTACCACCACCGAGGACACCACCCGCGTCATGAACTCGATCCACTCGGGATCACCCTCCGACCCCTGTCCTCACCACATTTACAACAAGGCCGACAACATCATCGCACCCCACCTCCGAGACGTCATCAACGCCTCCCTCACCACTGCTACCTTCCCTGAAAGCTGGAAACACGCAGAACTCAACGCCCTCTTAAAGAAACCTACAGCAGACCCCACCGAACTCAAAAACTTCCGGCCTATCTCCCTCCTACCGTTCCCCGCCAAAGTGATTGAGAAAATCGTCAACGCTCAACTCACTGCCGCCCTGGAAACCTCCGACTCCCTCGACTCCACTCAGTTCGGATTCAGGGCCAACCACAGCACCGAAACCGCCCTCATCGCAGCCACGGACGACATCCGAGCCCTGACCGACAAGGGTGAAACCGTGGCCCTCATTCTCCTGGATCTCTCTGCAGCCTTCGACACGGTCTGCCACCGCACCCTGATAGACCGCCTCTGCAGCGCCGGCATCAGAGGCAAGGCCCTGGAATGGGTCATCTCCTTCCTCTCCGGAAGGACCCAGAGAGTCCGCCTCCCCCCCTTCAGATCCGCAGCCACGGAGATCATCTGCGGCGTACCCCAAGGATCCTCCCTCAGCCCCACCCTATTCAACGTCTACATGACCCCCCTGGCAAACATCGCACGCAAACACGGACTCGACATCATATCCTACGCCGACGACACCCAGCTCATCTTATCCCTCACCAACAACCCCACATCAGCAAGGACCAGACTGCACGACGGCATGAAGGAAGTAGCGACCTGGATGACAGACAGCCGACTGAAACTGAACACAGATAAAACGGAGGTCCTCATCCTCGGCCCTACCCCCTCCGCATGGGACGACTCCTGGTGGCCCCCCGCCCTAGGCAGCACTCCCCAACCGACCAACCACGCACGCAACCTCGGCTTCATCCTGGACTCCTCCCTCTCGATGACCAGGCAGGTCAACTCGGTGACCTCAGCGTGCTTCAACACCCTCCGCATGCTCCGCAAGATCTTCCGCTGGATCCCCATCGACACCAGGAAGACCGTCACCTACGCCCTCGTCACCAGCCGCCTGGACTACGGGAACACTCTGTACGCCGGCATCACCACCAAGCTGCAGAGGAAACTTCAACGGATCCAGAACGCCGCAGCACGACTCATCCTGGACATACCTCGCCACCACCACATCTCCGGACACCTGAGAATACTCCACTGGCTCCCGGTCAACAAGAGGATCACCTTCAGACTCCTCACCCACGCACACAAAGCCCTCTACAACCTCGGACCCAAACTCATCAACTCCCGCGTCTCCTTCTACACCCCTCCGCGCACTCTGCGCTCCACCGGTCAGGCCTTGGCAGTCGTTCCCCGCATCCGCAAAACCACCGCCGGAGGAAAATCCTTCTCTTTTCTGGCAGCGAAGACCTGGAACTCCCTGCCCAGTCACCTTCGCGCCATACCCGAACACCTCCCCTTCAGAAGGCAGCTCAAGACCTGGCTCTTCGAGCACTGACCCCCTCCCCCCCAGCGCCTTGAGACCCTTATGGGTGAGTAGCGCGCTTTATAAATGTGATTGATTGATTGATTGATTGATTGATTGATTGATTGACCTGTACAACAATTAAAACATTTCTATATCAATTTCAAAATAGAAATAGAACCCATCATAATTTTTTTAAATTTGAAACTCAGCATTTAGACATGAAATGATAAGTTGTTTCTACATTTAATGACTTAATTTCCTGTCTAAATGTTAAAATTAAAATGTAAAGGAACATTTTTATAATGGGTTCTGTAATAGGACACTAGAGGGGAATTGAAATCAGCGAGGGACTTTGCTGAAATGTATGGTGGTTGATGTCTTCCAGATGCTTGATCACAATAGAAACTCTTTTTTTGGTGGTTACTGTATTGGTCTAGAATTTTTTCAATTGTAGTGAGATCGGCCTCGATGGGTTTTGGCAGTGGTACCTCATTCAAGGAAGCCAACTTAGTATGTTTTTGATGAGTTTGCCATCAATAAATGGCCATTACCATTGTAGCCTAGTTCCTTTTCTACCAGGTATACTAGATGCGGGCAATCCACATCATCAATATATACCCCATTCTGATCAAGGTTAAGTGTTAGTGTTGCCTAAAAGGTGTAAAGCCTTTGTGTGTAGTCTATAACTAACCAGAGATTCAACAGCTGTCGAAAAGCAACTACATTCAAAGTTAGATCAATGATCAATGAGAGTAGTCCCTAAATATCAAGGAGCTTGACTTGACAAGGTTTAATGCCTTATCAATTAATTTCTTAGGAACATTACCCTTATTATACATGAACTCTACCATGGGCAGAGCGATAACCAGAGTTTCTGCAATCGTACTAGGTAACATAGAAGGCACAAAATTAGACCTCAATTTATTTCTATTGACTTTGCCCATGGAAGTATGAATCCAGTCAATCAGAGATAATCAAACATCAAGTTCCTTCTGCTGTTCGAGAATGTCTGGGAGCATTAGGATGAAAGAAAGGCACGACCTGCACATCTAAAATTAAGCTAGAGTTAATCCTTTTCTAAGGGGCAAAAAGGAGGCCAACTTACACTCTGTCATTATCACAACCATAGTGAATATGAAATACTAGTTTTGCAATAGCATCCCCTTGAATTCCCATGGATATGCCCTCTAATGAATCTCTTAGCTTTATTAAATGAGAAGACACATTTATAGTAAAGACATCTTGCCCTAATTTACACTGAAAGGCCACAGGTGGTATCTTGGACCTGAAAACGGTCTGAGCTCTGAAACTGAGAGCCCCAGTGATATTCATTTTCTTAGACAAGCTCTTCTTACCACACTCAGTCCTGGATAGAGATGAGGCCCAATTACTGAAGCGATAACCCTCTGGCACCATAGGTACTCTCTTGAACAAAGAGCAAAAGTGCAATTAGAGTAGCAAATGAGAATGCGATGAGGCTGTTAATAGCAATATTCATTGATTGTATGGCAGTAAAATAGCTGACTGAATGACCAATTAAACTATTGCCTTAACATCAGTAGCAGACAGGTGTTTGTTAGCAAAACAAATCCACCACAATTACTAGGGAACAGGAAGGGGGGGAATTCCCAGACACCATGTTATTGGTAGGTAAGAACAACTTTCTGTAGCCTTTTTTGATCAGTTGCATCCATGATAAGCAATGAAGGGGCAAGTAGAGAAAAGTTTAATAAGATAAATATAGCTCAGAAAAAACAGACACTGACTGGGTACAACGTGATTGTATATAGGATAGAAAAAAGTAAAAATTATGTTGTATTGTTATTCTAACACACATGCGCACAGACATACACACCTCTGACACCTCCCACCTCTGCATTCTTCTTTCCTCAGCCACCTGGACAGAGAAAAGATTCTGCAGCACAAAAGTGCACACAGCCTATCAGATGGGAGAAAATGCCAAAACCAAAACCTCTCACAGGGAGAAAATGGAAGGAGGACGGAATTCTCAATTACAAATGTGGTGGATGCCCTGTCCATCATATTACAAGTGTATTATTACCACACATTCCTTTATAACAAATTTTGTTCTAAAGGCATGAATGATAAAGGAATATGCGTAGTAAAGATTTTAAAGGTTTTCTTTATTTTGTAAAGGCATGAATGGTAAAGGTGTATGCATGGGGAAGGTTTTGCAGGCAAGTACTGGTAAGTATTGAGTGGTTTTATATATATATATATATATATATGGGTTTTGGGGTGGTAAGGGCATTTTTAGGTTTTAGGGTAGGGAATGGATTTTGGGGGGTAATGGGCATTTTTAGGTTTTGGGGTGGGTATTGGTTTTAGGGTGGTAAGGGCATTTTTAGGTTTTAGGTTGGTTATGGGTCTTGGTGTGGTAAGGGCATTTTTAGGTTTTAGGTTGGGTATGGGATTTTGGGGTGGTAAGAGTATTTTTAGGTTTTAGGTTGGGTATTGGTTTTGAGGTAGTAAGGAAATTTTTAGGTTTTGGGGTGGATATGTGGTTTGGGGTGCTAAGGGCATTTTTTCAGGTTTTAGGGTGGGTATGGGTTTGGGATGGTAAAAATATTTTTAGATTTTAGGGTGGGTATGTGTTTGAGGGTGGTAAGGGCCAGGGCGACATGGTAAATTACTCCCTTGCCCTGACAGAGGTGCTGATGGCCAAATTTAGAAATGTCTGCAGTCTCAACAGACATTTCTAGCATTGGCAGGAATTGCCCTCACGGCGGTTTCTGCCAACGCATTGTAATTTTGCCATACTGCTTCATGTTGGTGCCATGCAGCAAACTTACCAAGCAGGATTTTCTTTTAGAAAATCAAAAAACACATTGCCAAATAAGTTTTTTAACAGGGCCAGGTTAGCATTGAGAACTTCTCAGTGTCCCTTATTGCCAGGTTTTTCCTGGTGGTGACAGGCATTGAAGAATAGCCATATGTCTGGACATCTAAATTAGATGGGTAGACATATAACCAAACCTCCAACAGCCATTACTTTGTTGGGCCATTGGAGATGTTTGACCACAGCAGAAACAGAGTAGTCTCCTCATTTAAATCAGGTAGGTGGACCATAGTCTAGTGGAGAGGTGTCTCTTTCGTTGAAACAATGGAGTTCCCTGTGTAGGTGTGTGTCCTACTAATAATAATATAACACCTGTCTGCCAAGAAATAAATCCGGCCCTTAGTGTGTGACTGTGGTTGTGCATGGATATATACCTTCCATGACTCCTTACTAAATTGTTCAAAATTGTTCCATCTGAATCAGAACATCTTTTTAACAGTTATCATTCAAAGAAATACCATAATCCTATGATGTTTTCTTACTCAATTAGATTTGAGCTTCTGTGTTTTTACTAAATCTAGTAAATATATATACATTTATCCATCTTCAAATGTACAAGTGTTCTGTCTACTGTATTAAAGTGTATTAGAGTCAATACAGTACACGTAATGGTGGACAGTATTTCTGTAAAGCATGGTGTTATAGGGTTGTGGTAACCCTGTCACCTAATAGTACAATGGGGCCGATGTTGTCGTATCCCGGGGGTCCGAGCGAGGGAAAAGAGGATCGGATCTTTTTTAAATCCCGGATATCCGGGATACAAAGGGGATAGCATCAGAAGAAGGCACGTTGTGAAGGGAGAAGGAGAAGATGCCAGCAACGGAAAGAGCGACGGAAGGGGATACCTGGGAGACCAATCAAATAAATGAATCTAGGAAAATAACCCGGTTTATAGTCACCTCTGTGTCTTCCATTAACGAGACCCCCAAAGAGCTTACCACAGTGGTGCCAGAAGTGGAATATCGGGGGTACAAAATACAACCATAATGGAAGACAAACCCACCTTATAGGACATGATTCACCAATTGGCAGAAGGACAACAACATCTGCAAATGGTATGGAAGGAGCAACAGAGAGAGGCTCGCAATGATCGAGAAATGCTCCAAAATTCCCTGAAGAGTCAAGCTACAATAATAGCTAACAACCAATTGGTCCATGAAACGGCATTACAAAAATTAACCAATACCATTGCTTCTAGTCGCGTTCATCCCAATGTCCCAAGTTCAGTTTTGCAGAAGTTCCAAGAGGGAGAAGATCCAGATGCGTTTTGTACTAATTTTGAGTGAGTTGCTGCTTCAACTACATGGCCGGAGGATAGATGGGGGCAATACATCGCCTGCTATTAACTGGAACCCTACAGGCCACCTATCAGGCTGTGAACCCGGCAGGCACCACACTTTATCCTGAAATTAAGAAAGGGATTTTAGAACGAGTGGGGTTCGATACTGAGTACTATCGTATCAAGTTTTGGTAAACAAAATGGAGCCCTAAAGAGAATCCACGCACCCTCTATTACCGAAATCAGGATTTAGGTCTAAGGTGCTGAGTCCAATAAGTACAGAAAGGGAGGAGGTGATTCGAAACATCCTACTGGAACAATTCCTAGAGGCCGTACCCCCCCAAACCCATAAGTGAATTAAGCAGCACCCAAATGTGGGTACAACCATGGCAATAGATCTAGCCTGTGCATTCCACCGGGCCCCTGAGTTTAGGTTGGGAAAAGAGCAAACTATAGGAAAACGCCTACCTAGTGCCTCATATCATGTAAAACCCATGAAAGGTCCTGAGGAAGCTACCATACCAAAAATAATAGACAAGAATCCTAATCAATTACCTCAGTGCTATCACTGTGCAGCATGGGGACACATAGCACAGAACTGCCCCCACAAATTAGACAAGGCCGAGCCAATGGAAATAGGGGTCACTAGAGGTAGTGTTCTCTATATGGGCAAATAAGTTTCTCGCTATGTTAAGGATCTATTAATAAATGGACCACCCACCAGAGTCCTAATCGATTCAGGGTGGAGTCAGTCGGTAATTTGTGCGAGTTTGGTCCCTAAGACTATATCAACAACTGACAAATGTGTCTCTGTTTGTTGCATTCATGGAGATATGAAACGATACCTTCTGGTAAAAGTATCGAGCGAATGGAGAAGACAGACTGAGACTCTAATGATGGGGGCACTGCCACACTTAGTAGAAGAAGCGATGATAGGTACAGACTATGACAAGTTTCCTATGTTATTGGACAGTGTCCATGACAAGCAGAAATTACAAGTGTGGTGGACAGAAGCTCCTTTTTCCCACATTTCCATCACTCCGGAGAAAGGACATCTGAAATTAAGTAAAAGACAGAGAAGAGAAGGGAAGAGAGCATACCAAATAGGAAAGCTGTCCGGTAATGTACACACAGTTGATAAACTGGTATTGGCGACACTACCCCCTTTCAGGAGCAGCCAAAGAGATGACTCTACCCTACAACATGCATGGGAGACCTCTGTAACTGAAAAGACTGAACAGGTGGGTGCCTACTTTCTCGTCCAGAACGGACTGTTATATAGTGACCCAACATAATAACCAAGACAAAACACAGTTAGCGGTGCCCCATCCATATTGAACCCAGACCTTACATTTGACACAAAAGCCACATGGGAGGCGGGCATTTTGGTAGAGAAAAAACAGAAGAATACCTGGTACGTCGGTTTTATTGGCCAGGCGTCTTTTCAGAAATTCGCCGCTTTTGTCAACAATGCCCTAAACGTCAACTTATTCATCCCGGACCAAACAGAAAGGCTCCCCTCTTCCCTTTGTCTGTTATAGATATTCCTTTTTCACAGGTGGGTATGGATTTGGTGGGACCTTTGACCCCATCCTCAAAGGGATACATGTATTTCCTCGTTTAAGTGGATTATGCTACGAGGTGCAGAGAAGCCATCCCTCTAAGCGGTATGACCACCAAAAGCGTAGCACAGGCTATGATCAGATTTTTCTCTAGGGTAGGATTCCCCAGAGAATTACTTACAGACCAGGGACCTCCCTTCATGTCCCGATTGATTTCACAAATTTGCCAAATACATTCGTACCTCAGTCTATCACCCCCAGACAGACGGGTTAGTAGAGATCACACCCTGAAAACTTTGTTAAAATAGTCTATAGACGATTCTGGTAAAGATTGGGATAAAAAACTACCCCTAGTGCTTTACGCCATACGAACACATGTCCAATCGTCCACTGGCCATAGTCCATTTGAGTTGGTCTTTGGACAACAACCCCGGACTTTACTAGAAATGGCTGCAGAAAAGTGGGAGGAGGACGAAAGTGAGGATAAAGACATTCTGGAATACACCCAACAATTAAAAGACCAGATTCATAATGTTTTGGGAAGATGTCAGAATACACCTCGAGGAGGCCCAGGTGAGACAAAAAAAATACTTTGATAGGAATACAGTCCTTAGGAAATGTAAAACCGGAGACAAAGTCTTGGTGTTGCTACCCAGTTCAGAGAATAAATGGTTAGCCAAATGGCAAGATCCTTACAATATACTAGAACCTGTGAGTCCTGTCACATATAAATTAGAACTATCTGACAACCCTAAAAGAACCCAGATATATCATGTTAACCTCTTAAAGAAATGGGAAGAAACAGATGACCCAACCAGATCTATAAAGACAGGGTTCTTCATACACAATGTGAATCCCCTGGAAATTAATTTATGTCCACAACCTGAAGAGACATCTAATTTTCTTCCTACAATTACCTCCCCACTTTCTCAAGAACAACGGAATCAATTAAAGGTGGTCCTAGTTAGATATAAAAAATTGTTCTCCTTAACTCCAGGAAAAACACAGTTAATCCACCATACCATCAAAACCCAAGATGGGAAAATTGTTTGCCTCCAACCATACAGAATACCAGAAGCACGTAGACAGGTACTAGAACAAGAAGTCCAGGACATGTTGCAGTTAAGTATCATCGAACCTTCTATTAGTCCTTGGTGTTCACCAGTAGTCCTAGTTCCAAAACCCAATGGCTCTATCCGCTTTTGTATTAACTTTCGACAATGAAATAGTATTTCACAGTTTGATACATACCCTATATCCCGGGTAGATGAGTTACTCGAACAATTAGGCAGAGCGCAGTACATGTCTACATTAGATCTTACAAAAGGTTACTGGAAGATCCCTTTACACCCCCCGATAAGGAAAAAATGGCCTTCTCTACACCATCAGGCTTATACCAATTTACAGTCCTCCCTTTTGATTTACATGGGGCCCTTGCAACATTTCAAAGATTGATGGACAGACTCTTACGAGGAAATACAGGATATGCTGCCACATATCTTGATGATGTCGTAATATATAGTAACACCTGGGATGACCATTTACAACAACTAGGTAAGGTGTTCCAAACATTACTCGAGACGGGATTAACTGCCAATCCTGAGAAATGTAACTTGGCCCGTGATAAAATTGCCTACTTAGGATGTCACGTAGGGAAGGGACAAATAAGACCCCAATAAGATAAAGTGAAGGTAATCCTGAACATACCACCACCTACCTCATAAAAGGAAGTACATTCCTTTCTAGGAATGTTGGGATATTATTGTCGGTTTATACCAAATTACTCCACCATCGCTGCCCCTTTGACTGATTTACTAAAAAAGGAGAAACCTTCCAAGATTAAAGAACTAAATTCCCACCAACTCCGTGGCTATGAAACCCTAAAAAGAAGTCTGACAACTGAACCAGTGTTACAGTGCCCTGACTTCACCAAAATGTTCGATCTACAAACAGACGCATCTGACGTCAGCATTGGTGCCGTCTTATCCCAGAAAAACGAACAAAACTCCATTTGCCCCCTCGTGTATATCAGCAGAAAGTTGCTAACCCGAGAACAAAAGTACCTGGTAATATTAAGAGAATGCCTAGCAATTAAGTGGGCGATAGAAAGCTTCCAATACTACTTGTTAGGACATCCCTTCATCCTATATACCGATCATACTCCCCTCACTTGGTTAGCACGACATAAAGACACAAATCCAAGGATACTGAGATAGTTTATGGAACTCCAACCATTTGTGTCCACGGTTCATCACCTCCCGGGTAACCAGTTGTCAACGGCGGACTATCTCTCCAGACACCCCGTGGAGCAAGGTCTCGATCAGCCCTTCTCGTGGGGAGGGGTGTGTAACAGGGTTGTAGTAACCCTGTCACCGAATAGTACAATGGGGCCGATGTTGTCGTACCCCAGGGGTCCCAACGAGGGAAAAGACGATCGGACCTTTTTTGAAATTCCGGATATCCAGGATACAAAGGGGATAGCGCAGAAGAAGGCACGTTTGGAAGGGAGAAGGAGAAGATGCTAGTGACAGAAAGAGCGATGGAAGGGGAGACCTCGGAGACCGAAAGGTCCGTGACCGGACAGGAGGTGCACGAAAAACACAGTTATGCTTTCAGAAATTGATTCACAGTCACACACTATAAGGTGACTATCCGGGTCCCTCCCACATTCGCATGGGATATTTTTCCTTTGTTTTATTTTCTTCTCTGTTTTTTTCCTATTATTTCTACATAAAGACAACGAAAACAAAACAAGATCCACTTACCTTTTCTTTCCATGGTTCTCTCTTTCCGCATGGTCCCGTCAATCTGGGAGTCGAACTCTGAATGAGACATACCTAAGAAGGAGAGAAGAAAAACAGATGATTAACAGAAACTACGAATAGAGGAAACACAATAACCAAAAACACGAATGGACAAAGCAACCGAAGAGAAAGAGAAAAAGAGAGACTATAAAAAGAGAAAGGACAATGAACTAAGATTTTCTGTCTGATACAGCACTTCAAATGAATTAATCTAGGAAAATAACCTGGTTTATAGTCACCTCTGTGTCTTCCATTAAAGAGACCCCCAAAGAGTCTACCACACATGGGTCCTCACAAACACATTCCCAGGGGACAAAAATTTGTTCAGTGGTGTACCGAGGGCCGCATTGGTGATACCAAGGACCAGATGTACGAAGCTTTTTGCATGGCGCAAACAGCAAAATTCGCTGTTTGCGCCATGCAAAAAGCACATTGCGATGCTCATTCCCATTTTGCGAGTCGCAAGTAGGAAGGGGTATTTTCCTTCCTATTTGCGATTCGCATCGCGATGTTGAATTGCTTTGTGACCGCGAACGCGGTCGCAAAGCAATTCGCAGTTAGCACCCATTTCAAATGGGTGCTAACCCATTCGCAAAAGGGAAGGGGTCCTCAGGGGACCCCTTCCCCTTTGTCAATGGCCCTGAAAACATTTTTTCAGAGCAGGCAGTGGTCCTATGGACCTGGTCAAACCGCCCACACCGCCAGGCTGCCCTGAGCCTGCAGCCTGGCGGTCCCTGCGGTTGTAATCCGCCAGGGCAGCGCTGCCGTGGGGAGTATGAGTCCCCATCCACCAGCCTGTCCATGGTGGTAAACACCACCATGGAAAGGGTGGCAGTATGGGTGACTCGGGGGCCCCTGGGGGCCCCTGCAGTGCCCATGCACTTGGCATGGGCAGTGCAGAGGCCCCCATGCACAGCCCCATCACGCATTCCACTGCCCGAATTACGGGGTGGCATGGTAATGAGGGCCGTAGACTGAATTAACATAATTGCAATTGAATCAGATTTCCTCTGTTGTGTAGAAGTGTGTTTATTGATGTGTTTTGGTTATGTCACATTTCTTTGTAAACCACCATTTTAGACAAGAGGGATATCATCTCTGTCATTCACTCCTGCTTTTTCCTCCTGCGTACATCTTCTCCCCACTGGCTCCACAGCAGGCAGTCAAACTGAAGTCATACGAGATTATTTTTATTGCTGTTTAGTTTTGCTCACTATGAACTATGGTGCAGATGTAAGACTGCAACAACTACCCATCTCGTTTGTTCCTTTACTGGTTCTGTTCACTGGGAGGAGGTCTTATTGTTGAATAATTCGTATTTGTTCCAATATCTCTGGATGACTTTAGCATTTTTGAAGACTTGAGATTGTGTTTATGTGTTAAGATCAAGATGTGTATTATTCTTGTGTTTTAATTTGCTAAATAAATTTTATTTTCGCTCACACCACAATGAGTTTGCAGTATTGCCAATTTCCTGTGCAAGGATTGTGTATAATAACGTCTTGATTTTGAGGGTGAGCCAGAGACTTTCCTGAGTTTTCCTATGCTGCTGAAATGCTGACTGCTGTTCATTGGGAATTACAATATGTCCAGAGTTTTTCATACTCTGTACCTGACAGCCTGCATGGCATTCACTCCATATGGCCTATTGTGAATGTTTGTAATAACACCCTTTAACTTTGTATTGATCTAGACCTCAGTTATTAAGTGGACCTCATTACTTATTAAGCTTGTTTACTCTGGTATGGGGGTGCCTTAATGAGGGGACACATTTCCACATGAAATTGCAGATTTGCACCATCTGTGATCCAGTAAACTGTGGGAGAACTTAATGAGGTGAATTTTGTGGTGTCCACATTTAGGGGTGTGCATTTGCTCCCACACTAGTCAACTAGAATCTTGAATAAAGGAAATCTGTTGAGTATTTGTTGCACATTATTAACCTATTAGCTTATCCAATAGCATCAAGTAACATCATTCCACCCTCTCAAGCCCTTGTAAACAGCCTCTTGAACTATTTTGTTGGATAAATTAGATTTAACTCAAATGAATTAGTGGAACAAAGCAACTGCTCAGCTGTTGCTGCAAACATCAGTTGCCCTCAGATTGATGCTGTAAATATTTTACCGAAACAAAACATTTAGTGGAATACCACAACAACCCCTACCTGCCCTTACAGACATTAATGGCGCACATCTCTATGCTGCAGCCATGCCATTTCATCAAGAATTGTCAGGATTCAACCAAAGCCCACCAAATACAGGCCTTGAGGCTCTTAGCTCCTCAGATGAAACAATTCCAGGCTTGCTCTGAGACAGTGCATGTTGACCTTTATCTAATGGATATTATAAATTATGCATGTTTAACCAACATCTACCCTAAGCAACACAAACACATTATTGTGTACCCTCATCTAAAAAATCTTTGCTGAATCCTAATGACCTCAAAATTTCAGGTCCATTTGTCTATTTCCCAAATATTTCAAACCTCATTCAGATGATGGCCATATAACAGCTTCACAATTTTATTGAAGGGAGTCGTGGTTTCTAGGATCATCAAGCTGTGGTTAGACTTGGTTATAGCACTAAATTGGTTGGTACTTTTACAATTGATGACTTGCAAATGTTGGTTGTCTGACGGCCAAGAAACTCTACGAGTGATAGTGTGCTCCACAAATATCCATAATAATAATCATCAGTGAGTTGCAACTTGTGTCCTATCACACACTGCACACAGGAATCACAACAGAGGATGCTTCAATGAAAAAAAAAAGCACTGGTAAAACCAATAGATCTGAATTTAATGTAAAAATGCATGTAAATTCAGTCATGAATTGATGAAGTTTCCATGCAATAGCACAGTAAAATCACACCTATTGGCTTTGCCAATGTTTGGTAGTGTTGGTGACAGCAGTGGAGTAGTAATGGTGATGGTTGTAGTATTGATGGCAGTTGTGGTGATCGTACTAATGGTGTTAGTGCTGGTGGTGGTGTGGTGTTAGTGGTGATACTGGTATTGTGATGATGGTATTGGGGCTATTGGTAGTGGCAGTGTGGCATCAGTAAGTATGGTAGCATTACTGGCTCTGGTATTATTAGTGTTAGTGTTGCCAATATATTGGTTGTGGTGTTACTGGTATTGGTGGTGCCTAATGGTGGTGATATGAGTGGGGATTTCATTGGTATTTTAGTGAGAATGTAATGCCTATATATTCCTCGACAATTGCTAATACACTGTGAGAAAATGGGTCCATGTATGTGCCTTAACCAATGCTCATACATTGTTTATTAAACAATTGCAATTTCAAGGAGATGTAGCCTAACAATCAAGTACAAAGGGGTTAGGAGAAGTCAAGGCAGTCAGTTCAACCTCTATCCAATCACATGAATACACATCAAATCTGACTGTCTCTAATGTGTAGGGAAAACACAATAACTCAGAGTGTACCTGGGGTGTGGATTCATAATGTTTAAGAACGAAAGCCCTCACCCACCAAGAGGGTGGCATGGTTCATCATCAGGCCCCTCCTGGCTCCAATCTGATGGAATAAGCCATCGATCTCAACCCAGAACCAAATTCATTACAGGACATAAGGACTCCAGATCTTGTGTTGTGGACAGATTTACAGCATCAGTCATTGGTGTATCTAACATTTTAGGGGCATGGACATCGGGCCACTGAGCCACAGATAAAACAGATAGGGCACCAACAAAGGATCAAGGGGTGATCCATCAAGCGGGGGCCAAGGAGCGCAAAACCAAATTTCCCCATGCATTTTCCACAGACTTTTTTAGGTAGCACTATTGCAGAAACTGCTGACCTACACCAAATTTGGCCGAAAGTTAGATATTGGGTCAAAAAGAGTGCTTTTTGTTATTTGGTGTAAATCTGTTCAGTAGTTTTTGAGAACTTAAGGTGAAAAAATATTTGTATATATGGACAGTTGGGTTCGAAGGACTCTCACATTTTTGAAAAATAGAGTGTTCTAAGTGGCCCCAGGAGCTTTTTCTCCTCTTGGGCCAATTTGCTTCCATGGGGGGCATGCTCTTACCGGAGTCAGCTCTCTGATTGGCTGCCAGCAAAGTAAAGAAAAATTTTGCTGGCAGCCATTACAGGACTCAAGGAACAGGTCCCCTGTCCTGAAAATATCTGTAAAAGTATATAATGTGGGGGGCAAGGTAGGGATACCTTGCCCCTGCAGTCCTTGTAGGTAGGTCCAGGAAAGACCCCCGCCGCTATTTTTCCACAAGCACACTGTACTACTGCTTGACCACAGAAAAAAAAGAAAATAGTGGCCTGCCATTTTTTAAAGCAATATTTGAGGAGGGGAAAGTGAGTAGGGCCCCCTCCCCAAACTAATTTAAGGAAGGGGCACTTGGCCCCTCCTCCCCAAACTATAACTTTCCTCGTGGACCCCATTTCCAGGGCTGAATTTCACAAAAAAGAGGAAAGGGGTGCATGGCCACTTCCCTTAGTCTGAAGTGGTCCCAAGGACCCCATCCTTGGGGCCAAACATTTTATTGAAGGAAAATGGGACAAGCAGTCTCCATTTCCAACCTCATACCCCAGGACCGAATTTCATAAAAAGGAGGGTGGGTGCTGCCCTCCTCCCTGAGTCTCCTAAGGCCAGGACAGGGCTGGCTTACTGATTGTCCCAGGGAGCCCTCCCACCCACCAGTTGGGATCAAACATGCCTTTCCTGACTGCTGGAAGGCAGGCAGAGAGGCAGTGCTTAATTTGTAAATAAACTGGTGCTGGTGCTCAAAGCCCTCCTCTTAAACACGCGGCTGCTGCAATTGAATGTGCGAACACGGAATACTGAGGCAGCGTAATCCTGAAGCCATCACGGGCCTCTTCAATCCATTTTAACGTACTCCCTGCCCCTCAGCTCACTCTTGCACCTTTCTGCTTTCTCCCATAGTGACTCTTTCGTTATTCTCTTCCTCCGTTTTTCCCCATATGTGTCTTTTGTTCGCAGTGAGTGCTTGAGGCAGAAAGATAAGCGCCGGCCTGCAGAAATAAGTACTGGTGCTCAGCACCGGAAATAACAAGCACAAATTAAGCACTGCAGAGAAGGCATGTCTAAAAGAGATTTAAAAATGCTCCCCGCGAGTGGGAACTCACTTCTGTTTCCCTGCCTGCGCTCCTGTGTTCAGAGAAATAGATATTTACTCTTGATCAGAAAGAGCATGCAAAATCAGATGCTCTGCACATATGGTATAGTTATTATTTCTTCAGTTCAGGCAATGCAGAGCACCAGCTTTGCCTGCTGCCCTGTGTTACGTGAATTGTAAGTAAATCAGGGCTTAGGTGTGGTGTGTATACAGGCCCCTCGTCCTTTGAGTCTGAATGGTGGGTGCACAGGCCCTTCAATCACTCGAGTTAGCAGTGTGTGTGCAGAGTTCTCTGCAGAGGCAGTTATGTAGTGTGCATACAGGCCATCTGCATTAGTGATGTGTGGACAAGACACTGATCATTTGGGTCATTGTATGATGCACCCTCGCCCTTCAAGTCATTTCAGTCTTCGGCACTCATCACCACGTTCTACAGCGGCGCACGTTCGTTTGCTATTAAGCAACTGTGTAGTCTTTTCCACGAGCTTGTATGAAGCAATTTCATCACCTGGCCCCATTGTCAGTTCCGGGAGTCCTACGAGTCAACTCCGCGGGCTGCATTCTTGCGCTCACATTCTTGCCTTGAAAGCTGAGCTGTGTGAAGAGCAGATGGTTTGTGCCTTTATGCTCTGTGCCCCACGCTGCCTCACCACAACCGTGCAAAGTTGCTGGTAGAAAGGTTACGAGCACGCAGCGACTCATCACGCCAGGCACAACCTACACACACGTTGCTCTAGTGTCAAGGTTCCTTTCAAATCCGCCTGGCAGGCACCTTAAAGAAGTGTATTTCTACTTGCAGCCCTAGGAGGACGAATTTGTACTGACTCCCGCCGGCAAATAATGTGATGAGCGCTATTGTGACCGTCCCCACAAGCAATACCTGTTGAAAAATGGTTACTATTGGACCCATTTGAAGGTATTGGGATTTGGACATAAAATGAACCGGCATGAATACATTTACAGTTCCATATTGAAACAGATTATTTTTCTTTCATATGTATATCTGTTCCAGTTGTTATTTTTATAGCCAGTAGAACTTGCCTTACTTTTGCTGCCGCACACATTGCTGTGTTACTCCCACGGTGCTGTGTAACCCAGTATTATATTGTAACTATATTTATTAGCGCTTTCACCGAGCCGAAGTTTGTGACCAGTTAGCGTCCAATCCTAATATGAAACCAGGTGGCTGATTGGTTTTAGGCGACTGTTGCCTTTAGTAGCTCCAGTGCATTTCAGCAAAAAAGTCATCTCAGTCAGGGTCATATGTGAAGGATGTTTGTGAATATATGTTCTGGGTGGGCAATTCATATTGGATTTCCAGGATTGCTGGTGTTTTACACTGTCCATCTATCATTGCTGCTCTTCACCTTGTTGAAAAAGGCAGTCAAATAATTACCCAGACATTTTTGTTCTCGTTTTCCGAATTGGATGTGGTCAATTCTGCTCACAGTTTTAGTTTATGAATATGAAACAGTTTTGGGTCTTGAACTTCATGGGTCTGATTTGCAAAGATAGCAAACTTTTGAGTGATTTACACTTTTCAGTAACTTTAATACTTTTTGGCTATTTAGGCCTGGAGCCAGGACCCCATATTTAGGACATTGGTACCACTCAGGGAGGGGAGTGGAGACGTGGGCAGGGGATTTAGGGGTTGTAACATGATTTGTTTTCCAAAGTATGGCTGCCTAGAGATGGAAAATATGTGATAGCAAGTTATCACTCTTTGCCTTTTGTTCTGATATCATTGGTAACCATAGCCAAAAACAATGATGGTTTTCATATTGTTGATCCACCAGATTGGTTAAATTCAATATAATTTTAAAATAATTATGATTATTAATTGTAATAATAACAACATAGTCCTTAAAATAATAACAACAAAACCTTATTGTATTTCACATACATTGATATAGATTATATGCATAATTTTCACTTACAATTTCAAATAATAATAGTTGTCACATCTGACATAGGCAATGTATGTCATGAGTGGACATAAACACAAGTTTAACATTCACATTCATCATCATTATCTTCTGAATAGGTGTCATCATTCTCTGCACCTGTTTGATTTTCACAGGCAGGAAGTCTGCAAGGTTTTAAGTTTGTTTATTTTCATTCGGTTATGAATCTTCTTAATAGATGGATTATTCTCAAGTTTCTCAAGTTTGAAGTCTGGATAGCACTGGTCACCTACTTCATGCGCCTCCATTATGTTGGCTACTATTTCTTGAGATACCTTTTTTGCCATGGAGAGACCAAGGAGATCATGTGGTCCAACAAATGGGCTTATCCAGCTTTGAACCAGAATAACAGCTCTCGTAACAACATCTTTGTGACTTATGTAGGTCTGTGCGAGTCAGATCTGATATTTTGTTATGTACCATTTCCCTTATCTGACCCAAAAAGGTGCTTCTGTGCTCAGTCATCATATAATGTGTTTCGAAGCACCAGAAACATAGGTGAACAATTCCTCAGTATTTGTGGTGGTCAATGTTCTTTGCTTTTGTTTTTCTCTGCTTGGGAGAAGAGCTTTAAATGTTTATGGTCCAAACAACTTATGCTGCCCAGCTATACTGTTGACTCGACGAGTTATCCTCTTACCAGTAAGAGTCTCTTCCAGCCTATTAATGTTATCCCATTCTAAGTTAGTGAAGACATGAGACTGAATGTCGACTGGAAGAACAATTTGCTCATTTAAGGTAGAAGCAAGTTTCCAAAGGCACAAGGCAGTATCATTTTCTTCCAGTTGATGAGTATGAAGTCCCATGACCATCACCAAACTTGGAGTCCAATTTTGTTTCAATATGCTTCTTGGTTGATTCATCTTTTCCCTGTTTTCCCCTGTGCGTCATGAGGGTTTCAAGCCTTTCAGTGAGAGTCGTAACATGGATTACCTCTTTGTTATGAATAATCACAGTTCTAATGTATTGAAATAGTTCATCCTATGCTTTATCTCCTATATTTTTGTAGTGATCATTTGTTTGAATGCTATATGCACGATCATACTCCTTTGCTTTAACAATTGCATAGTTCCCATGACAAGATGGATGTTAATGGGCTTCTGCAGCCACTATGTCCCTACTACAAACTGCTAAGATCTGTGAATAACAATTAATTGTTGCTCACTCTTGAAGCCTTTTGTCAACTCTAAGCTCCATGACCTTGATTAATTTATCACACGTTGATGTTCCTTTGTAGTATTTTATCTTTCCACAAAATATTCACTCTTCAGCACACACATTTCACTGTAATGATGTTCTTCTGTTTAAGTGTTGATTCGTGCACTCACATGTTCCAGCATCATCACTGACACTTGCTTCAGCTTTTCGCATAATAGTCTGTAAATCACTCTTCATAGTAAACAGGCTCCTGCACTTCCTATGGTAAAACCTTGTTGCTTTCCACATTGTTCACAAAGTCTAACAATGGAATGTGATTCCTGACTTGAGCTGCCTCTAACAAAGTTTTCCATGATGAGTAGTCCTGCGGGTTTGTCTGCGTAACTCCATGTTGGACATTTGATCATAAATGAATTATACACTGGGAATCAGAAGGACAAGATGTGCTTGTTTCAGTCTTCTTCATGATGCTGCATGGCCATTCACCACCAGCTCTGAAAAAAAGAAATTAATTAAAAAATGTATACATTTTACTTAGTGTAATTAATATAACCATAATTACTATTATAATTATTAGCAATTTGAATAATCACATTTACTGTAATTATAATTTATAATAATAAAATTCACATTAATAATAATTATGAAAACATTTCCATGTACATCAAGTTATCTTGGGAATGGAGTGGTAACTCATAAATGGCAAAGAGTTATGACTTGCTATCACATATTTTTCATCTCTAGGCATCCCAATCTTGCCAATAAATCATATTAAAACCCACCCCCAAGTGGCATGGATAACATGGTTGGCCCAAGGCCTAATTCAGAAAATCTGAGTGTAAATTTACTTCAAAAGTGTAACTTACATTTTGCCCCCAAATAGAAGAACTGTGGGGTATTCACAATCTGCATTTATGTAGTACTACAATAAGGCTACAAACATAGCACACAATGGATTTTGTAATACATTTCGTAGTATCACAAAGTTTTTTTTTACTATAAAAGCATGAGACTACTGGCAAGGTTAAATTACACTTTTAGGTAACTTACATGTTTAATTTATTCTTATACTTTTGAGGAATTTTACTTTTTTTAGCTATACACAATATCAGAGTGCAAAGTTATTCAAAAGTGTGAAATTAAATAACAAGTGCAAATTACACAAAAGTATTAACTTCCTTTGTGACAGGTCCCTTTAGTTTGTATAAAGGTCCACTCCAGTTAGGTAGAGACATGTAAGTTAGACGTTTGGAGTAAATTTACACTTGGATTTCGGGAATAGCCCAAAACTTGTAAAGTTACTCAGAAGTGTAAATTACTCAAAAGTGTAAGTTACCTTTGTGAATCAGACACCTAGTAATGAAATGGGTTGTGCTGATCTGACTGCTGTGGTCGGAAGATGATCCCCGCATGGAGTGTGGGGAACCTGCCATCTGCACATGGGCTTTGGATGGAGCCAGGGTGACAACTGCTGCACGGGTGACATCAGCGGCCTCTGGTCCGCCTCGTCTCTGCAAAATGAAGTGACAGCATTTCTACAAAAGGGAAAGCATTTTCCCTCTGTGTGCTTAGGAAAATGAACTGAACTTGCTCTCTCACCCTGTGAAAGGAAGAGGTGACAAGTTGGAAGCAGGCAGGACATGTAAGTATATAGACTAAAGTATATACGTAATTGATATGGTTAGTTGTTGAAAGAAAGCAGAAAAGAGCTCTTAGAAGAGGGCAGGGGAAGAGAGGGTAAGTATAAGAGTGAAGGAATAATGGAAAGCATAATTGAAGTCACAATGTGTGGCCACCTGGTCTAAATGTAGGTAGGTAGAAGGTGAAGTGGAGACTCAAGTATGCAGTGAACAAGTTTTTCTCCAGTTACAAAATGTTTGCCTTTGACAAGGTTATTAAAGGGAGTAGGAGGGAGCAAGAGGTGGATAGTAATTATGGGTGTTGTCTGGGGTTAGAAGTTAATGTTAGAGCAAGCATCAGGATGTTTAGAGTATGCAGTTAACTTGAAAGCATTTAATGTATGTGAGCTCCTCTTGTTTTCCCAGAAAGTGACCTTTTCCACATTAACCATAGTGGCAGAAGTGGTCCCTCTCCCAATAGTCGAGTGCCATTTGCAGCTGCTAAACTGATCCTCTGCTCCAGAAATTCTAGTGCATGGCCCACAGGATCTTAATTGCAATTGTTGCTCAGGACGCCATACTCCAGGGCTGGGTTTAGGGCAGTGAGGCTGGCCGCCCTGGAAACTGACCTGGAAGGGGGCGGTGACCTCAGGGGGGTGGTGGTGGGCGGGAGGCACTGTGTTTAGCTATAACTTATGATTTCAAAACAACTGCAGTAGTGCATCTAGATTTCAGGCAGCAATATAAATGTCACAATAACTCTTGTGATTAATAGTCCTGCTGGAGAGAGATATCAGAGTTTTGTCTAGTGGCAGTTTTCACTCGCCATACGTTAGTGCAAATGGTTAATATGCTTGCTGCAAAGAAAGCATACCGTGCAGATCACAGCTCTGTATTATATGTGAGTAGCCAAGTAGATTACTGCTTTTGTCACAGAGATCCTTTTGTTACCACAGTTCATAAGATACAAGCCTACTACAGAACAGTGACTGTTACAAACTGTACTCAAAGAGCTGCATGAAAAACTGCTTAAAATAAGTTTGGATGTTATGTTTGTTCCACCAGGCTTTCATTATCTATTCCTAATGTTGCTAAAAAGAGTTCATTTGGGTTGGGGTAGATATAAATTCTTATGAGTAAAGTCAGCCTTTATCGGCGCTTTAAAACAAATTAAATCTGTGAGGCTATGGTGAGATGAGGAGCTTTTTTGCCATGTGGTAATGAGGAAATAGGAGGAGGAGGTCATAGGAGCACCAAAAATTATTGTCGCGCAGGGCACCACCAGGGCTAAAGCTGGCCCTGTCATACTCCTAGTGTCGGAAAGCACTATAGGACATTCAGGCAATGCCTGATGAGCTGATCTGGCAAGTCAGTGTGTGGGCCATTTTTTTGTTGCTGTTGGTTTACCTGATTTGTGGTTCGATGTGCCGGTTTTTACTTTTGAATTACATTATATTGCCACAAACATTGCTTGCAGCAAGCACAAATGCATGCAGTGTCTGCTACCTTGCAAAACACTTATACAGTATATCTGTAAAAGTTCAAAGCTGTCCCGATTTGCAAATGTGGGCAACTTTTTAGCTATCTGATTCACTAATGGGGGCTACTTTTATTTCAGTGTACGGGCCTAGTTTCAATCCCAATCTGACCCTGCACACTCTTCGTTTGCTTACTCACACTTTAGCAGTGGTGCATGGTGGGTGAGGGGTTGAGGTGCGTGGGCTACTGGCAGTTCTGGTAACATAAAACAAGTTTGATGGTGTTGATGGCTTGATTGGTTGGAGACCCTAGTCAACAAACAGAAGTTTGTAAATACATCTTCAATAGAATAGTGTAACTGAACTGTGGGGTGAGGAACAAATGGAACTAAGCACCACAGAAAGAAGAGTTGGATGAATTGACGGTTGAATAAAAAAGGTGTAAGCTAGGGATGGATGGATGGATACATGGATGGATGCATGGATGGATGGATAAAAACACAGAAGGAATTGATGGGTGGACGAGCAGATGTATGGAACAACAAGAAATGAATGGACGGATCCAATGAAAGGTAAGAGAAGGAGAGAAAGATAAAAAGAGACAGGGAAGGAGGAGAAAGGAAGAAAGGAATGAAGATAAGAAAGAAAAAGAAAATGGCAAAGCTGGAGAGAAGAATGAGAGATAAAAGAAATATAAAAAGAAGACAAAATGAACGAAAGGTGAGAAGAATGGAAAGAAGAGCAGAGAAAGGATGGAATGAAGGGAGGAAGTTAAGAGACAAGGAAAATAAGTAGGGTTTACTAAGCAAGAAAAGGTGGAAAACAGGGCACGTATGAGTGAAAGGAGATATGAAACAAGTATTTGCAATGCAATGGGTCTAGCATTTGCTTGAGTTAGAGCTACTGGCATTGTAAATTCATAACTCCACTTTTCTTGCCACATAAATTGGTCGACCCTGCGTCATAATTTGTTCTTTTCCTGCTACCTAATTCCAGTGGCCCTACATATAAATAAAGCACTTCCATTTACCTTCTTCCTCTATCTGCAGCCAAAAATGAAAATGTTGCCGTTTAGCATCCTAATTTAAATCTGACATGCTAATTTCAGTAGAATACCACTTTCATCACCCCACCATCAGAATTCCTGATTGGCTAACATAATTCCCAAAACAAGATAGCCACGGAGGAGTAACGAGAGAAATAAACTAGAAGGGTCACCCAAACATATCAAGAATTTTCAAACACATGTAAACATTCGAACATGCGTAAATGTACATTGAGTAGAATAACAAGTACAAATTCTGTTAAACGCATTTTGCACATGCTACCTTTTTCCAAAATGTAAAATATTAACCCCATGGGGGGAACTTTTTTTCCTATGTCTGCCCGATATCCATTTCGCGCACTGGAACATCACTTTCCACCCCTGAAAGCAGCTTCACACAACGCTTCCTTCATATTATGTGTGAGTAACTTAATTTATGGACGCAAATTAAACTTTTATGAATTAGAAATTTGAATCTGTAATGGTAAATCTTACAATGCGTGCACCTAAATTGATCTCAGTTGTCCATGAACCAGGCCTGACCCATTCCTTGAGAAAGTTTGTGTAAAATAGAAACTGAACATCACAGGATAGCTATTTTGGTTTAAAATTTAAATCAGACCCATAGTCTTTTTCCCCAGAAACGGGGTCCTAGCCTAAACCCACCGCTCCAACATGTCCTTGCTGACCCTGGTAAAATGTGGTTAGTGATTTCTGCAGCTTGGTACCTTGGCGTGGAAGAATTCTCCACATTACTGAGAGGCGAAGCCTTGGGCCACAGTAGGTTCAGCTACATGCGTGCATGTTCCCAATCCCCTAAAGGTGGGAGTCCAAGGCAGCAAGAGGAAATTCAGACATTGCAAAAAAAAACTAAAATAATCCATAACACACTTACATAAAGCAGCACCTATGTTGCTCAACACTACTGTTCACATGGTTATTCTATTTCTTTTGTTACTGGTCAATCAATGCACAAGTCCTGTGTACCATGATTATCGTCGTATGTACAACATTTCTGATCAAGATGTTTCGGTCACTGCACCAAGTATACTTTGAGTGGGAATAGTGTGAATTCCATAATTGTAAAAACATTTAAAACATCCCAAAACTAGAGCTTGCCATGCACAAGGGCATCTTTTTACACAAGAAAGCAGTACTTCCCGATTAGGGTGCAAACGTGTGGGAGTCTGCAAGTAACTAAAAAGGAACAGTTTTGTTCCTTAATAGGGTTAACGTCCATGCAGCTAACCCTCCCTGCCTCCATCTCTAAAGTAAAAAGAGAGCGTACCCCTTCATGGGCACTGTGGGACAGTTCAGGGCCTGGCCTCCCTCTCTCACCCCCTCGATAAGAGAGTAGCAGTAACACGCACCAAACTCATAGTTGCAGTGGGCAGAGGCGCAGGCCTGAAGTGAGAGCTCAGCCAGACATGAACCCCAGGTGGTCGGCCTGGACCTTGCACACACAGGGACACTCACAGCAGCACCTGTCCAAGAAAGTATATTTGGAGAAAATAACCTACGACTGGGAAGGAGTGGAGAAGTAAGTGTGCTCTAGCAGTCGCTACTGCGGCCGCACGGCATTAGGGCAGGAAGAGAGCCTGGGACAGAGTGGGAAGAAGCTGAGGTCGGTAAGCAGGAGGTGACACACCCTTGCGGAGGTACATCTCGGGTGGCTATTGCCTAGGTGATGGCACCACATCAGCTGCTGCTTGATCATTAGGGAGGGGACTGTAAAACTCAGCCTACCTTGGTGCGTATTTACTTAATAGCATTCACGGGAGCCACTTGAGTCACTGGTGTGTCCTGGTGCCTCTGGTCTGGGCGCTGGCACACTCCAATGAACAGATTGTCCTTGCCGCAGTTAGCTGTGGCCTGCGCTCAATGTCATCAGGTCTCAAACGTAAAAAAATAAAACAGCGCTCCAATACCACCAATTGAGTTGGCGCTGTTCACGTTGTGAGTGCCACGGCTGCCATCGGTCACGAAGGGGAGAGACAAAAGAAAACAAGCATTTGCAATGCAATAGGTCTCACATTTTCTTGAGTTAGAGCTATAGACATTGTACATTCATAACTGGACTTTCTTGCCACATAAATTGGCCAACCCTGCCTCATAATTTCATCTTTTCCTGCCATATAATTCCAATGGCCCATCAATTAACTAAAGGAATTCCATTTACCTTCTTCCTCTATCTGAAACACATACAATTATCATGCAAACCGCATTAGAGTGTAATGCTCAAAACACCGTAACAAAAACATAATTTGGCACGGATTGGAGGGTGATAGGAAAGAAGGAGCTGGGAGTAAAGATGGAGAGGACAAGTTGCGTAGTAATGGTTTCATGGGCCCTGGAGTAAGAAAGGAGAATGGTTGACTGGAATTTCGGTAGACAAATACAGCAGTAATTAGAGTTGAGTGAGGTCTGCAGATCTCTGGGCCCCAGTGCCACTGCACCTGTTACCCCATTCACAACTAGGCCTCAGGAGACAAAGTGGATGAGGCAGAAAAAGAGAATTTAAAGAAATACAATAGACAAAAGGAAGAAAGAGAAGGGGTTGCAAAGGAATAAAAGAAAGAAGGAAAAGAAAGAATGAGAAAATGAAAACACAACTAAGAGAAGAAAAAGAGCAAACATGTGAGACAAAAGAAAAAATGCATAACTGGACTTTTTATGCCATATTAATTGGACAACCCTGTTGTATATTTTGGTCCATTTGCAATGCAACAGGTCTTGCATTTCCTTGAGTAAGCGCTTTCAGCACTGCAAAACCATAACTGGACTTTTCTTGCCACATAAATTGGTCAACCCTGCCTCATAATTTAGTCTATTCCTTCCATATAATTCCAGTGGCCCTGCATATAACTAGAGCACTTTCATTTACCTTCTTCCTTTATCTGCAGCAAAAATAAAAATGTTACCGTTTAGCATCAGGAGTGATGAGGGTCAAGATTGAGGGGAATCACTGAGGAGTGCCTCAGCCCCATAACTGGAATATCAGAATTGTCAGGCAGTGTTTCAAGTCACACATGGCTTTCTTGGACAGTGTTTCACATCGTTCTCAGTGTTGGAGTAGCAAATACTGCTGAGAGTATGTTTGGAAACACTTTTATATACTCCACTGTCTGCCCATTAAAAAATATGGGGCCTATAAGAAAATACAGATCCGCTGTCAAAGTTATGTATTGGTCCCAGCATCAGCATAACAAAAGTGTTGCGTGTTTCGATAAAGGTAGATGAACAGAGCTAAGTGCTGGGACACCCACTAAAGCAGAGGGGCTGCACGTTATGATGTAGGTTAAGGGTAGAGTACCTTCCAGGGCTGATTTAGGGGTCCAGTACATGTGCAATCAGATTGCTTGAGACAATAACACATAACATGAATGTTTGCAGAAGTAAGCAGTATGCAGTGGATAATCAATCACAGTTCAACTAAGCAGGGCTGTTGCATATAAGAAGTGAAGTGCATTGAAGGATGCATGGTCCATAAACTAGAAACAAATGGGGCTGTGGGACAGCATTGAAGGGCACTCAGCAAGCTTTGTGTGGTCATTCAACCATGCTATAGAACAGGAATGATGGGCACTGACAGGGATGTAAAGTCTCCAATCTAAAATAGCAGGGGTGACTTCAGGCCAAGAGTGAGATGCATTAGCAGGGCTTCTGAGCTTTCCGAACTACAGTAGTAGGGGTGCTGCAGTGTAGTATTGTGGTGCATTGGTCATCCTGTGTATGGTCCCTGGACTATGCTAGTGACACTAATGAATTCTGTTAATTATGTTTCACCCAAGAAAGCATGATCGAAAGCACTCTTATTTCAGATTAGATAATAAATTGACTTTCATCTGCAAGCACAATCGGATTGAAGGGTTTCTATTTGCACAGCCGTGCATGCCAACATCTGGGATCCACTAAGAGGAACATTTAAAAATAATAATAATCGAGACAAATATATTTCGACAATAACTTGCAATGGAGCAAAGGATGTTAGAGGAGAGAAAACATACTGTTAGTGGCCTTAAGCATCTTCTTCCTGTACACAATCACCAAAGTAACAAAGTAACAAACGTAACAGAGTGATCGTGTTAAGGCTGTACATCAGCCTGTCAGTGCGTATACAAAATTACCTATCTCAAAGAGAGCCAGAGATGTACACTAGCACTCATAACCCATTAAAAAAAGCAGCGAGAGCTGGTGATGGGTAATGACATGGGGAGATGAAGGAAAAAGCAATAAAATGCAAGCAGTGACGTGCGTGCGGGAGGTGGCTGAGGGACAGCACGGTGATATGAAGTGGTTTACTTAATATTATTAAAAATAAGTACCTCTTCAGGGGATGGGCACTGATTTGCCTAGAATTGCAGGATGTTGAGCCTCCGGCCGAGACTCAAACCTGGATCCTCAACTTCATAGTCAGCCGCTCTAGTCGTACATCACATAGAGTCACTGTGACGCATTGAGCAAAACACTGCAGCAAATGCTTGTGTAACCACTTGGTGCTCTGCATGAAAGGGTTCATGAGCTCATGCAAGTATGAAACCTCGGCTTGGAAGTAGAGGGGGGAAGGGGCGAGACAGTAGGGGGCTCCCCAATTGGTACTGTGTGCACAAATGACTGTGGAATTGTGGAAACCTCAGGGCACAGTGAGACTACTGGGGCGTTGTATCACTTCCACACCACAACTGTCAGTAATCACATCACAGGTCCTGCAGGGCAGAGTTCATAGCCTACAAAACAGATTCAATAAAAGCATGGTACACGCTAAATTAAAAAGGGAGGAAATTGATCAAACAAATAGATAACTCCAGCAGATCGGCTCTGGCTGGAGTCGAGGAAACAAAAAGCACTGCATCCAACTATGTCCTTTTCTGTTTACATATACTATTGCACTCCTCAAAAAAGATTTTCAGAGCCTTTGGAGCTCAGAAACACATGAGCTTGTGAAGCCACTATATGGAAGCACGGTACCTTACGTAGTAATGAAAATAAAAGATTTACAGGGCCGTTGGAGCCCAGAAACTGAAAACAGTAGGATAAAAAAAAGATTAAAAGGGTCGTCAGACCTCGGAAATGTGAGCGCTTACTAAGAAAATGGTTTAAGCGCAGGGGCAGGGGCAAGGGTGGTTTAGTGTGCCAAGCAGCGATGGGCAGGAGTTGGTGGCGGGGGGACGGCACAGGAAGATTAAGGAAGATGCAATAAAATCCAATCAGTGATGTGTGTGCCCCGGCAAATCGGAGGAGGGGTGCTGGGAGGACTCCACGCAGAATTTAAGGGATGGTGATCACCATGCGTGTCCCTATTACAATGGGGATCCCGCTGATGAAAGGAAACACACAAACGTGTGTGAAGAACTCTGAAGAGCTATTCAGATTTTCTTTTTAAAGTTCGGCAGCAGAAGGTAAAATAGAAGTATGCAGAAGCTCACAAGTCCTGCAGCGATGCTCCAGGGGAGTGAACAAGTTACAACAAGCACTTGGAAAGCAATAGTCTCGAGTTTTCTCCAGTTAGAGCTCTTAGCATTGTAAATTACTGACTGGACTTTTCTTGCCACACAGACTAACAAGAGGAAGACAGCGAGAGCGAGCTGGCCCTGGGAAAGCCCCCCACTGATGTTGGTTCATGTTTACAGAGGGAGCTGGTGGGGAGGAGGGGCTGATTATACACCCACAGTGTAAGACAAACAGGCCAATACTGAAAGAAATACCTTCCTTCAGAAGAGATAAACAGGACAAAGCGTAATTATACAGTAGTTTGTGCTGCTCCCAAAGAGAAAAAGGCAGGACAAAGAGGCAGAACTGACCACTAGCAAGCAGGGATTTTTGAATGACAGTGGAACAAACAAATGAAATCACTGGAACCCACAGTATAAGTATACTTTAAAAGGATACAACACGTTGAACGCTACGCTCGACCTAAAAAGTAGTTTGCCCATGCAGAAGTATATCGGCAATCATGCAATTATCCATGTAACAGGGTCGGTCTGCACGGCGGTAACAAAACTGTCCCAAGGCGGGAAAAATATAAAGCATTTACCAATGGCATCAAGGTATTTTTGAAAGGCAAGCCCATGAACAAGTGATGGGAGTGAGATGGGTGTGGTTAAAAGTGCACAGATAGATTACAACAGAACGCAAGTGCTTGCATGCTCGATCTAAAAAGGAAAGGAATGTGGAAAGATGAAAATGAGAATAAAAGACTGAAAAGAAATAAAAAGAAGGAAAAGAATGAAAAGAAGATAAGATGGGAAGAAAGACTGAAAGATATAAACCAGAGCAGAAGTATCAAAACAACTAAAGAAGGAAAGAAACATGTAAAGACGGAAAGAAAGCTGGAAATAAGTAGCTCTATCAGAAGGATTTTTGGAGATGGGGCAATTTTTGCCAGGCTGTGTTCCTTAATAAGGCCTTGTGGAGTGGTATGGACGAGGCTGTCGGCATGAGTGGCATGTTTCACTGCAATCATAACCCATGTTATAAAACAGCCTGTGTGATAATGACAAACCGTGCTTGTAGCTGACAGGGTATGGGTCTTTAGTGCACATAGGCCTTGAGACCACGTGCTGCACCTACCACCCAAGTATCTCTCACCTCGTTACCAGTGCCACTAGAACAGAGGTAGTGAGTCAACAACAGCTGGTTCCCTTAATTCTCTTCAGCTACGGCTATTTTGCATCCTTTCTGGAAGAGCAGCACTAAGGAGGCTGAGGAGAACACCTCTTACCTTAGCCTGGATCTCCTTCCCTTCATCAAGTTTCACTGACTCCCACTTTATTTATAACTGAGGCAAGAAAGATCAAAGATAGATGGAGGAAAAATAGAAAGAATGAAAGAGAGACTGGGGAAGCCTCCTTTCCCCCAATATCTGTGAGGTGAATTAGCCTTTCCTTAGAAACAAGTGTTGCTTCTTATCTGCTTATATACCTTTACCCATACCTTTAGTTGGCAGGTAATTTAAAAATTGTTCTGTAAAATGCAAACTTGGGCCTCTTTTTTTCACAATTTGTTTTGGAAAGCGCGATGACTTTAACATCCCAGAGGAAGCTATTAATGCACTGTAGTATTTTATTAATGCCCATTAAGAACTTCCTGAAATGCCTATATTCATCGTCAAATTCTTTGCGATTTGAAATGTAAAATACACAATTCAGTGATATTGATCCTGATTTTTTCCAGAACAGGAAGCACGCCCCACAAGAGCAAGTGTCAGGCTCACTTGCTTCACTCACTTACTCAGTGCCACTTGGGGTGTATTCAAAGTAGGGGTGTTCTTTTCCTAGACACTCTGTTACCTGGACTGAACTGAGGCTAATGTGGTCCTTTTTGCTGAGGCTGAGGATCTGCGTAGCCACTTGTAGGTGAGTTGCAATTGAGACATTATTTCAGTGTGATGAACACGTGGAAGATGTTGAAGATTTCCCTTGGTTGGCTGACTGCCTTATTTATAGTCTTTGATTAGGAATATTCTTTTACCCACTTCACTACTTAGTGTTTGAGCCTGGCAGTCATATTCCGTCTTGTACAAGAGACACATGAGGAAATATCCTGTATGGGGGAAATTACATCACTACTGCTTTTTAGAGGATTATCTCTTATAACTATTCAAAATCAGTTGCTCTTCTTGTCCATTTTGTGAACTGTTTGATGTATTCTTGTGGTGTTGTGTTGCCTAGGATTATTGAATGACTTGACCATGACTTGGTTTGTATCTTTAGGTTTGTTATCATGGTGTTGTGTGCAATTAAAAGACCTCCCCTAGGCAAGAAGCTACTGACTATTATGGTGAATCCCAAAGCCTTTAACTTCTCAATTATTTTCTAAGATGATTTTTTTTTGGGTTTGCCTGTCCAAAGTTCTGATTCACATCTTGCCATTAATCTCAGTGAATGAGGAAGGGGTTATAATATCCTATATTGAACTCATATTACTCTTACACTAACTGATAGAAACCATTTTGAAACTTAACATTGAACACAACTTTTACTAACAAAACATTAGCAAAAAAACATACTCTATCAAACAATGATTCTCCAGTTCAATGTATACCCTTGCAAGAACCACACAAAAGAGTGCCCTAACAGTGAATATGCTATGACGCTTTAACAGTGGTCCCTAGTGCTATCACAAATGTGAAGAGCATAATATAATAGATCCTTATCGCAGCATGTCATTCCACAATGGAGGAGATGGAATGGGTTTCACAATAGGCAGTACAGGATAACATGTAACTTAAGGCACCAATCATGTTATGCTGATAATAGGTATCAGTTAGAATGATAATATGTCATCCTAGTTCTGCAATCAATGATCTGAGTAGGCAACAGATACATTTAGGTTGACCGGGTTTTCATTAGACACTTGTTCAGGAGTGGGTCTTTTAATGTCAGGGCCTCATTCTATTGTTTTCTGGTGTAGATAGTTGTTGGAGGTGGGCTAGATGGTGACTGTCCTGATGATTCTTGAAGTCCTGTGTGGGAAAGAGTGTGCTCACCTTGCATTTGCTGTTTACTTGCTGTAGGAAGCAGGGTTCTGGTTGCAGTACCCCCCACACACTTTTTACCTGGTTTTTCAATGAAACTTTAACTAAAGTGCTCTGGGTTCCTGCTAACCAGGCCCTAAGTGCAAGAGTTCCTTCCCCAAAAGAAGACACATGGTCACTTATTCCTCAAGTGGCCAGGCCCTTTAGCACTCCTGTAAGTGCCTAGCAAATGGTACCACTGGTACCTAGGGCATGGGTAGTAAAGTGGGCCCCCAAGAGCTGCAACACAACTTATGCCACTCTAAGGGACCCAACACCTACCTCATGCACCTTAAAAGTAAAAAAACAACATGGCACAAACTTGTGTGCCATGCCCTCTAAACACTACTTGCAATGTTTGTAAGTCACCCCTACAGCAGACCTTTCAGCCCTGAGGCAAGGTGCATTATATTACAAGTAAAGATATATATGCATGAGCAAACATGCCCCTACTATGTCTTTGTCGATTCTTAGACATAGTAAGTGGGCTGGGCACTGGTCAATACTAGTTCCTCAGCTACATAATGGCTTCTCTGAAGATAGGGATGTTTGGTATTGAACATCTCGGATTACTAAACCCTCACTGATTCCAGTGATGGATTTATTAATACATGCACCCTGGGGCACCTTAGAGGTGCCCCTTAAAAACCTACAAACTGGGGGTGAGCTCACTGATTGGCCAGTTCCTGCCAGTCTGCCATCAACAGATGAGAATCTGAACCCCTAGGATGAGAGCCATCGCTTTCTGGAAGTCAGAAACAAAAGCCTGTTCAGGCTGGGGTGTGGAACACCCCTCCCCACAGGATGACCTGATTTCAAAGGCAGGGGGCTTCAGAGAAGCCCATTGCCTTTGGTATGCAGATCTGGCCTCTCTCACAGGGAGATGCAGACCCCCTTCCCAGGACCCATTTGGCACCTGGACAGGTAGTAAAATTAGCTATGCGGGAGGCGTGTTTCATTCCCAGACTGGGAACACTTCTAGGATGACCAGCCTGAGGTGGACAGGACTTAGGAAATTCCACCATTTTGTGTGCAGTGGAATTTAGAAACTCTGAACAGGGTGATGCCCACTCCCTACAGGAAGTGGTCATCTAGAGGGTGTAGTGAAACTAGGGGTAAGTAGCCCATTGGCTAGTACCCTTCACTCACCTTAGCAACCCAGTATTTAGGGGACCCCTGATACCAAACCTTCAGATCTTCGCTGGCTACAAAAGAAGGAGAGGACAAGAAGCCTGTTGAACTTGAGAACCGAGGAGCATGACTGACTTGGCGGCAAACCTGCCTGACCTGAACCAGAAGAATATCTGTCAGGCTGACTTGTGTTCAGCCTGATAGACAATCTTCACCTCAGGAAAAAGGTAGTGTGGTGTGGGCCATCAGCAAGTATCTAAGGACCGCTGTTGGTGTGTACTCAGCTTTTGGTTTAGGCTCTTTGTCAGTTTCAGTCTGGTAAAATCACTTCAAATGACAACTTCTTGACTAAATGTTCTTTAAGGCTCTGTCAAACAAGTTTAGTGTGAGCTTTTTTTGGACTTAGATTTTTCCCTCAATATGTTCCCTTTCATCATTGTTTTTTTGTTTACTTTCAAGGGTATCAGTGCACTGCGCTACACCAAAGTTGAAGAACAGTCTTTAAGGCAACAGTTATGGTGCAATAATTTATGGGAGTAATGCTTGTGTTTTTTAAAGCCCTGCAGCTGAATCTGTTTTTTTAGTTCTTGAAACGGATCTCTGTTGAGTACTTGATTATAGAATTCTCTAACCCACCACCAATTAAGGTGGCCTTCTGTGATATCTGCTGACTTCTGATGGAAGACTAGACAACATCTTCTGCTGCCAGTTTGTCTTCTGGGTCTCTTTTCACAGTGTACCACTGGGTTCGGTGTTGTATACGTGTCTGGAATTGGTGGGGTATACCATAGCAGGAGTGAAGAAGTCATAGACGTTCACTAGGGTGGGCAGCTTCTTGATGTGTAGTGAGTTGATGACTGCAGAACATGTTGAGGTGTTGGCTCTGTAAGTAATGACGTTCATCATAGGGTGGATGGGCATCACTCATCGGCATGGATTTAATTAGGTTTAGTGTGATGGCTGCAGGAGGAGCAGATCATGGCACCCCAAGCATCGGATCGGTGTCACAAACAGCAAAACACTATGTTGCCTGTGGGTGGAGAGGCTCACATTCAGTCACAAACCAAAGATGACACAGATGACAAGGGCACCAAAAGGTGGAAAAAGGTCTCAGGGTATACATGCTTCACTAGCAGTTCGCTCCACTGACATGTTCACTCTCTCAACATCTCCTGCAACATATTTGGTGTTATGATTTTGGTCGGGCTTGGCAACAATTACAGGCCTCTGGTCTTGCAGTCTCTAATGAGAATGTCTCCTAATGGCACACAGAGAAAGACTGGTTTCAAACTCTGAGCTGAATTAAAATACTCTCTCTAAATATTAAGCAGTGTTTCTGTTTCTCATCTTCAGGTTGCAGCTGCAGCAAAGTCTTATTCTCAGCCATGGGGTACACTCCAATCTATTTTGGTGGTGACGGCCATATATCCCTGCCTCTGGTCTCAGCCTTTATCTGATTAAGTGTATAGTGCTCTTTAAAATAAAAATACGAACTCTGAGTAACTCAAAGAAGGCAGTTTATAGTCATTAACAATAGCAGTTTGTCACAGTTTAAATCATCACAGCTTTAAAGTTATCCCTAAAGCTATAGAAGGAAACAATTATTCAAAAGTGTATTTTTATGTAGATGTTGTACAGTTCCATAGTAAAAAATGATGAAAGGGGTACTTTTATTTCATTCTGGTTTTCTTGAAAATAGCAGATTTCCTGGAAGATCCACTGTATATTTTTTAGAGCTGAGCCAGACAGTCCCTTGGCCAACCATGGCTGTTGCTGGGCTCTTGCTTCTACAGTGACTCAGGACATGGAATATGGGATATAAGAAGATGCTGCTTGTGCATACCTGGGAGGAAATCTGTAAATGTCTATGGCCTAGGACTGTAATTACCTTGTCTGCTTGCAGAATGAATGTGATCTTGGACTAGACAAATCATGTTGTTAAAGAGAGTGGGGTCCGACCTACAAGGCTTCTGTACCATGATCTCCCCCTTGGATTCAGCAGCGGCTGCAGCAAATCTCAAGGGAAGGGGTGGTGGAGGGAGAAGGGTAGGGGATAAATAAAAAAAACATATAAATAAAAAAAAGTACCTTTTTCCCGTCGCTGCCTCCTGCCACGTTGCTCCTCTGGTCTTCTTGTTGTGTCCCAGTGAATGCTGGGACACCAGCACAGGCACCCCAGCAATCCTGGCGCTGCTAACATGCTAAACATAGCATGTAAGCAGCATCAGGACTGGTTTGAGCGGCTCATAGTGCCACTCAGACACAATCCTGGGGTCTGTGCTATATACCCAGCCGGGCTGGAGAAACCTAAGTGAGCATATGTGTTTGGTGGGCCTCAGACGGCTGGCCAAACACACATGTGTGCTTAGTGCACTCTCCCCTCTTCCCCTCTACCACCTCCCACAGCCCAGCCCCACCCCACCCTGAACACACTGCTGGCTGAGCCAGCAGATGAAAAATAAAACAATAATTAAATATCACTTTACCTTTCATCTCCTGGGGCCATTGCGAAGGGGCCTCCCATGCTTGGATTCCCTCAGAACTGATAACGCGTCCCACTTTTAATTGTTTAATTTACACAGGGACTCGTTTTAGGCCAATTAACCTTTTGACCCTGATTAGAGACACCTTAAGACGAGATATCTATTCAGCATTTCAATCAGTAGATCAATAACCTCATTGATATTCACAAATAACGATCAATCTATTTAGTTAAGGACATTAATAAGAATCGAAAACACCATGGCCCCTCAGCCATGAATAACCACACAAATTTAGTAAGATTTAGGATATTTAGGGCCATATTTATACTTTTTGACGCAAAACTGCGCTAACGCAGTTTTGCGCCAAAAAAATTAGCGCCGGTTAACGCCATTCTGAAGCGCCATGCGGGCGCCGTATTTATTGAACGGCGTTAGCCGGCGTTAGCCGACCGGCGCTGCCTGGTGTGCGTGAAAAAAAAACACGTACACCAGGCAGCGCCGGCGTAGGGAAAAATGGCGTTTGGGCGTCCAAAAATGGGGCAAGTCAGGCTGAGGCCAAAAAATCGTCTTATCCCGATTTCCTCCATTTTTTTTTGGCGCCCAGACGCCATTAACATGACTCCTGTCTTAGCAAAGACAGGAGTCATGCCCCCTTGCCCAATGGCCATGCCCAGGGGACTTCTGTCCCCTGGGCATGGTCATTGGGCATAGTGGCATGTAGGGGGGCACAAATCAGGCACCCCTATGCCACAAAAAAAAAAAAAAATACTTACCACAACTTACCTTTTCTTCCCTGGGATGGGTCCCTCCAGCCTTGGGTGTCCTCCTGGGGTGGGCAAGGGTGGCAGGGGGTGTCCCTGGGGGCTTGGGAGGGCACCTCTGGCCTCATTCTGAGCCCACAGGTCCCTTAACGCCTGCCCTGACCCAGGCCCTAAAATCCGGCGCAAATGCGGGTTTTTTAGTCCCGCCCACTCCCGGGCGACATTTTTGCCCGGGAGTATAAATACGACGCATATGCATCGCAGTCATTTTTTAAGACGGGAACGCCTACCTTGCATATCATTAACACAAGGAAGGTGTTCACGCCAAAAAATGACGCTAACTCCATGAACTTTGGCGCTAGACGCGTCTAACGCCAAAGTATAAATATGGAGTTAGTTTTGCGTCGAATTCGCGTCGAAAAAAACGACGCAAATTCGGCGCAAACGGAGTAGAAATATGCCCCTTATTCCCTATTTGTTACACTCTACTAGCAAGTTTATTAGTCTCAATACCAGAAAACACATCAACAATGTCAAAATATGGCAACTTGAATAAGACTTTTTCAAAGCAAAGATCATAAACATTAGAACAAAGCACGACGTCAACATGAATTAACTTAGCAGAGAATCATAAGCGCATTATTCAACAAAGCACAGATTCAGGCTTTTGTCTATTTGCACCCGATATTAGTGAATCTCTTAACTAACCTCTAATTAGCATTCACATGTTGGGCTTCATGCAAAACAATTTAGTAACATAAATTTAGAAAACATATAACTATGGCCTCTATCAAAAGAGCAGTTGGTACCTAGAAAGGAAAGGCAAACAGACAATTACAATTTCATTATCATATAGTTACCCTCCGTAATGGGTCAGCATACAGAGTCAGTCTTCGTACTCAGGACATCAGTCGATCCGCCATCGGCCAGGACAGAACAGCAAAGTCACAGCAAGGTAGGGCAAAGCTCTTCCCTCATACGGAGGAGAAGCGTGATATAGGGCAAGGAAAAGATGAGGATGGTTTAAGGTATCAGGCAACAAAGTCTTAAGGCAGAATATCAAAGTAACAGCATGAATGGCTCAGTAAAAGGTGCGTAATGGCTCAATAATGGCTGATTTCTCCTTGTGTCATCCCGTTATATCAAACTTGTCGATCAAGCCTCTAATTTCTAATTGGGCAATATTTGGTGCATCATTATCTCTGTCCAATAATCCGTTGATCACCTTACTAGAATTTTCACCTAAGACAGTTCTCATGCAGTTTCTTGGCTCCTGTGATTTACGTCTTCAACGGGTAGAATGTCAGGTAAGAAAAGTTACACTCGTCGCTCCAGTCAGTAGTTTCATTGTCTTTACCAGTTTAGGCGACCTTGTACCTGTTGCAAATTACACTGTTGCATTTGGCAAGAATGTCTCCTTGAGCAAGTCGGGTCTCATGAGAAAGAATTTACTACGGTTACACACACATTTCTCTAGCATCTGGAAAAGTACAGTTCCATGTCCTTCAGGAAGGCAGCACATTGCACGTCAGAAAAACTCATTTAATATGATACCAGGCAGTTAGGCCCAGACCCTTGCTAACTAAGGCCTAGTGATTAACTTAGCAAAAACTTAACACATAATTCATAATGCTAATATAAAACACACATTAGTACATAATTAATTCATCATTAGTCAAGTTCATTAATCATCGTATACATTGGTGGCCACTCCCCTTGGACATTTCAGACGCGTGCATTAGTAGCACATTAATACATTTTCTCTGCAGTTTCATTATACATTATTTTGCAAGCTTTTCATGTTAATATTGAATATAAAAGCTACACTCCAACAATCCCTCCTCTGATGACTCTTGTCATCATAAAATCCCTTCTTTCACAAATTTTCATTTTCTTAATTCTGTCATTACAATTTCTTACCTTGGTTTTGCCTTTTCATATTTTGCTCTGAACATTTTCTCCCTTTTCTTTTCTTCCCTCCTCGCATTATGTTTTGCCAATTTTGCTTTAATTCTCTTACTAATTTAGCATGATAACCATAGCCCAAATACACAAGCCAAAACAATCACTATTCCCTGTATTAATTTTCCCAATATCCCATGCCAAATACTACTAAACCAGCTTCCCACATGAGCAAGTCCCTTTCCAACCTTTTCCCAAACTCTTGGTTCTTTCAATTCCTTCAAATCTGCATTATCTCTTGTTAGGTTAGGAAGCATACTTCTAATCTCATTACTATTGTCTTGAATATTTGTACAGCAGCGACGCTCATTAAGCATCGTACAGACTCCGCCATTTTTCGCTAAAAGAATGTCTAAAGCAAACCTGTTTTGAAGTGTCATAGCCCTCTCCGCAGCAAGTTCAGTATCCATCAGGAGTATAGCTCCTGTGAAATTTGTCAGCATCTTATCCACAATAGTAGACAACTTTCAAATCTTTATGGAGTTTAAAATAACTCCTGCTGAAGGAATTATTGCTCCAAATGTATCTCCTACTACACCAGCAGCAGTCTCCCTCTTTTGTCTAGTACGAAGTAATTCAGACACCTTCGGAAACTTCTTTAAGTCCTCTAGCTGATATATCTTTGGGAAAACTATCCCCAAATAACATGTCCCATACCATCCCTTAGGAAGACGGTAATAAGCATTAAGTCCACATATATAATAGACCCCAGGGATCGCTGGATCCTGTCCATTTAACATGAACGTCCATTTACTCTGAAACAAAAACACATGCTTACACTCACTCGTTCCCACAAACACATTGTCATAATATGACTTAGGTCGTGTTATGCAAAGCTTACCTACATGTAGTGCATCTAAAGCTAATTACCCTTGTTCCCTAACTCCATTGTAACTCCCACTAATAATAAAGGATCGTTGCTGCAAGCCTTTTTCTAATTTCCCTTTCAAAACCCTTCTTCTATCTTTCATGTGATCTAGAAAGTTTTTCTGTACAGGTGAAAGCAAGCAAGTCAAATTATTGCAGTGTGCATAAGATGTACTAATAGTTATTCTAGCTTCAAAGAACCCTTTAATCAATTTTATGGCATAATATTTAGCTACGCTATTCAAATTTTCTATGATAGGCACATAAGAGAACACCAAGTAGTGGTTGGAATAAAAATATTTTACTTCTTCTTGGTTATAAAAACGTGTTAGTAGCAAACTACAGCTTATCCCGTAGGTTAGGGGTAAACTATGATAGGTAACTCCCTCTTGTACTGAAACAAGAATTTGTGTACACACATAACAAGCTTTCGCATCCATAGTGTCGACATACTCACTCAGTAAGCGATAGAAAACATTAGTAGACAGTTCCCCTTTTGTGTTAGTTTCCTCATGCAAATACTTTGTATCTTGCTCAAACCTCTCCCAAGGTGTTAGTGTAGCAGTTTCAGAAATTGTAGCATTGTTAGTTTCATTCTCATCCACTATTCGCATTTCCACAAACAAAGCTATAATGAATATTACACATACAACATCTAAAGCAACACCCAAATATTTACAACGCTTACTCCCCTCACTGTCATCTCACGTGCTAGGCATGATCTGTAAAGAATCAGAAAGTAAAGTGCTATAAGTGTAAAAAACAACCAACTGAGGATGGCTAAAGCTCTTTTTTTCTTTTTTTCTTCAGCAAGGCAAAGCAAAGTCTTTCTTCAGCAAGTATTTACAGCTTTCTCATTCACTCCCAGGATCCTCGTCAATTCGGTTAGCAGCTTGTCACAATCAGTTCTCAAAAAAGTCACTTCAGGGTAACAGTGTCACATCCGGTAACTTATCAGTCTCTTTTCTCAGGTTTCTTTAATTCAATTTCAACTTTAACACATTCTCTTTTCCTTGTGGCCAAACTCAGGTACCATAGTATTGACCCGGGACCTCACGATCAAAACAGAATGCCAAGAACTCTTGTTGCCACTCAGCTGACGTTGCATATGCCCATTCAGGACCTGCGTACCTTCTATTTGCTACTCTCTTTCTTTTCAATTTGCGGTCACCTTGCAATTCTCCTTTGCTCAGGTCTTCTTTTCTTATGGTATCAACCTCTTCTTCAATTGTCTCATCAACGTCCACTTTTCCTTTTGTCACATGCGATTCTGGCCACTTATCTCCCTTTAAAGTTCCTCTATTGTTTGACTTTCAGTGTGGCAGCTCAATGCCCTCCTCTTTTTCTATGGTGTTTTCTCTTGCTGGACCTGCAACTGGCTCAGGAGGAGTCCAGGCACTCTGACTTCCTTCTGTCTCAAATCCTTCGCCTTCTGGGTCTGTCAGGGGTTCAACTTCAAACCTGTATCCGTCAGCTTCTGGGAGGACCTCTCTTTGGGTCGGTCCTCCTGGTGCCTCAGTTGAGATAGGCTCACCGTCACCCCTCTGGATCTCGTTCACTGTATGAGTGACCAAGCCGTCCTCAACGGGCTCTCCTTCAGTCTCAGTTCCCCTTTGATTACTCTCCGGCCCTGAGACTTCCTTTTCGTTAGCTGTTATTTTCGACAGCTCAATTTCCTCATCAGTCGGACACGTCACCTTCTTTGTGTGACTGGCATGGATCCAGTTTGGAATTACCACACATTTCACAGCAGTAGTAGTTGTCAGTATTACTTGATATGGCCCCTTCCAACGTGGCTCCAAACACGACTTCCTCACGTGTTTCTTGACAACATCCCAGTCACCGGTCTTCAGGTTGTGACCTGGATCATTTATCGGTGGCAGAGTGGTTGCTTCCACCTGGTGAGAGAAAGAGCAGACCACGTCAGCCAGACACTTGCAGTAGTCCAACACCATATCATCCGTGATATTCACAAGAGCATTTGCAGGCACTGCGGGCAATCTCATAGCTCGGCCCATGAGAATTTCATGAGGAGACAGTCCTGTTTTCTTGTTGGGTGTATTTCTCATTGACATTAGCACTAAGGGCAAAGCATCAGGCTATTTCAAATTTGTAGCTACACACATTTTTGCCATTCTCTACTTCAGGGTACCATTCATCTGCTCCACTAATCCTGAGGCTTCAGGGCGGTAACTGCAATGCAACTTTTGTTCGATGTTCAATGCCGCACACAAGAGCTTAACCACCTCATTGTTGGAGTGACTTCCTCTATCTGATTCTAAAGAGATCGGGAACCCAAAACATGGTATCAATTCCCTAAGCAGCAACTTCGCTACTGTGAGGCTGTCATTTCTACGTGTGGGGTATGCTTCAATCCAGTGACTAAAGATACCCACAATCACTAACACGTACCCCAAACCTCCACACACAGGCATTTCAATAAAATCCATTTGCATTCTGCTAAATGGACCTCCTGCTCTCCCAATGTGTCTCAAGTTCACCACTGTCCCTTTCCCCGCATTCATCTGTTTACAGATGATGCACCTGTGACAAATCAGTTCTGCGGCTTGCCTGAATTTCGGGTTGAACCAATCAATCTTGAACAGCCTGATCATGGCATCTCTCCCAATATGTGCTTGACCATGGTAAAACCTTGCAAATTGTGACAGAAGACTGTTCGGCAAAACCATCTTCCCCTCGTCTGAAACCCACAAATCATCTGGTCTTTGTACACATTGCATCTTCAGCCAAGAGCGTTTCTCCTCTCTGCTGGCACGACCCTGCAACAATTTTAATTCCTCCAAAGTGTCAACCACCCTTAATGCGTAACCTGCGCATGTCTCATTTTCTGTTTCTGGTAACAATTCCCACTGATCCTTGAAAGATATACAGTTCAATGCACAAAACCTTGCGACTTGATCTGCATATCCGTTTCCCATTGACACAAAGTCTTGTGATTTTACGAGAGCTGCATTTCACCACGGCAATTTCAAGAGGTAACTGAATTGCGTGCAACAACTCCTTAATTCTTTCACCATTTTTCACTGGCGAACCAGAGGAGGTCAGGAAACCCCTCTGTGACCATAGCTGGCCAAAATCATGGACAATTCCAAACCCGTACCTGCTGTTCTCTATATAGATGGTTACCTTCAGTTTGTCAGCGGCATGGCATGCCCTAGTAAGAGCAACCAATTCAGCCACTTGAGCAGAGTATACTCTTTCAAGCCAAGATGCTTCTAGGATACCAGTGATTGTACACACAGCGTATCCGGCTCTCAGTACTCCTACTGAGTCTCTCAAACACGACCCATCAACAAAGATAATGTAGTCATTCTCTTCCAATTGGGTATCTTTAATGTCAGGTCTCGGTTTGGTGCACAGTTCTGTTACCTCAAGACAATCATGTTCTACCTCCTCAGCATCATCAACCTCTGTATTCTCATTTGGAAGCAAAGTTGCCGGGTTCAATACAGTACATCTTTATAGTGACACATTTGGTGACCTCAATATAATTGTTTCATATTTCATCAATCTGGCATTTGTCATGTGCTGGGTTTTTGTTCGGGTCAGTACAATTTCAACTGAGTGTGGGACCATGACTGTTAAAGGGTGACCCATCACTATGCCTTCACACTGTGTAAGGCTTTGACCATCTGCTGCAACGGCACGCAGACAACCTGGTAAGGCTGCTGCGACTGGGTCCAAAGTAGCTGAAAAATATGCTACTGGTCGGTTTGCACCTCCATGGACCTGTGTCAAGACAGACAAAGAACAAGCATCACGCTCATGACAAAACAGAACAAAAGGCTTCGTGTAGTCAGGCATACCTAAAGCTGGAGCCCTGCACATACGCTCCCATAGCCCAACGAACGCCTTCATCTCTTTCTCTGACATAGTTATGGTATCTGGGCCATCCTTAACCTCCTTAACTGTCAGTCTCACCAATGGCTTGGAGATAACTGAGAAATTCGTAATCCACTGGCGACAGTAGCCCACCATTCCCAGAAACATCCTAACGTCTCTCCGAGATGTCGGGGGATTCATCTGCAATATGGCAGTCACTCTTTCCTTGGATATTTTCCTCGACACTTTCTCAATTAGATGACCTAGATTTTTCACCTTCTTCTGACAGTACTGCAGCTTCTTTGGGGACACTTTATGCCCATTCTTTCCCAGATGGTTTAGTAAGGCAATAGTATCATATTTGCAGTCATCTCTTGTTTTGGAAGCAATTAATAAATCATCAATATACTGCACTAGTGTCGATTGGAAAGGCAATTCCAATGACTCCAAATCCTTCTTCAGGATTTAATTAAAGATGGAAGGTGATTCCGAAAACCCTTGAGGGATTCGACACCAACTGTAAACCTTGTCCAAGAATTTGAAACTGAAAAGGAATTGGCTGTCCTCATGAAGAGGCACAGAGAAGAATGCTTGAGACAAGTCCACGACTGTGAACCACTCTGCATCGCATGGGACCTGGAACATAATTACAGCTGGATTTGGCACCACTGGGCAACACTTCACCACTATGTCATTGATCTTTCTCAAGTCTTGAACAATCCGAACTTTCCCACACGGATTTCTCAACCCCATTATAGATGAATTACATGGGCTGCTCATCACTTCTCTCAGGACCCCCGGCTTCACAAAGTCTGCAATTATCTGCGTAACCTGTATGAGGACATCCTGCGCCATGTGGTACTGCGGTACCTGAGGGAACACAGCATTTGGCTTCACATCTACTTTGACTGGTTCTACTCCTTTTATCAGTCCCACTTCCTTTCCTGTCAAGTCCCACACTTTCTCTGTGACTGTTCCCTGCAAATCTGGCAAATCCGTCACTGTAAACATCGGGAAGAAGCTTATCAAGGGGTATTCCTTGTCTGTTGTCTCCGTCTCAGGCTCGGAGATCTGACCATCATCCCCTTCATCATCACTGTTTGTCTGCACCTCGATCTCTTCATTAGAGCAGGTAATTGAACACTTCGTCTTGCACAGTAAGTCTCTTCCCAGTATGGACACCGGACTTGAATCACAAACCACAAATCTGTGCAATCCCTGGAAGGTACCAATCTCAACCTGAACCGGATCAGTAATCGGGTTAGTCAGGAGCTGGTTTGCCACTCCTACCACCTTCATTGTGCATCCTGAAAGGGGCAACTTCGGAACCTCTGCACTTCTGACTGTAGAGCGTGTAGCTCCTGTGTCAACCAAGAATGATACCTTGTGACCCATTACCTTCCCTTGTACATAAGATCCCCTCTGATCTACTTCTAGGGACGCTGCAAGCCTGCACTCCTCACTATCCGAGCTGTCATCCGACCACTCATTGTTTATTCCATTCTCACCACGCAATGGGAACTGTTGTACTGTGATACTTTGACCCATTCCTTGACCTGTGACCTGTTGAGGAAGCATCACCTGTTGCTGTCCCATTGGTGCTAAGGGCAACTGCATTTGCTGTCTAGGTACCACTGGAATCTGCTGTTGCACTTTCTGCATCTGCACTGGTTGTACACGCGGCATCTGCGCTTGTTGCATGGGTTGAAGACCCTGCATCTGAACCATGTTATTCTGGAAATTCGAATTTGGACCCCTCATTCTAGGTCCTTTAACATTTTGAAATGCATTGACATCTTTGCTTTGTTGAACAACACCCTCCTGCACTATCATCGGGCATTCCCGCTTCCAGTGTCCGACGCCCCCGCCCGCTTGACATGGTAACACCTTCTTCATCCCCTGCACATCATTTTGAACCACTACAGTATTGAAATCCGGACCACGATTCACAAAACCTCCTCTACCTCGACCTCTCGCTTGAGTCTGAAACATTCAGTTCTCTTGCAGCTGTTGCACCATCTGTTGTACTCCATTTCCCTGCATCCCTGCTTGCGTTGCTTTAATTTGCATCACCATCACTTTCTCCTTCAACTTTCTCTGCTTCAACTCAATCTCGTCACTACAGTATTTCGCATACTGTAACACCTCATCAATCGGTTTCGATTGCCAACAGATCAAATGGTTCTTAATCATCTGGCTAATCTCTGGCCTCAGCCCCTCAACGAACCTGAACACAAGGTGATTCATGTCTTTTGCCTCTATGACCTCTGTACCACTGAAATGCTTGAACGCTTTCAACAACCTCTCATAGTAGGCATGTATCGACTCTTTAGCTTCCTGTGCCGTTCGATCAATCTTTTGCCAATCGATATTCTGTGGTAACACCTTCTGCTTCAAAAACTCAATCACCTTATAGTAGTACTTCATTACATCAGGAGACGGTACTCCTGTGACTCTGTCCCTTGCCGGTTCCACTGTCGGCCAGTCAACACTCCTCTTGCACTCAAGCCACAAATCAGCCGGAACTATAATCTCAAACAGCATATTCAGATCATCCCAGAGACACTTTGCAAGCTTCACAAACCAGTCTGTCTGCTGATACCACTCTATTGGCTTTTCCCTCAGCCTGGGGAAATCATTTGTGAATGACAGAATGTCACCTCTAGACCATGTTACATGGACAAGAACCCCTCCAGCTGTTTCTCTCGAGGGTAAAAATTGTATTGTACCGGTATCTGGTGCTTGTTGCGCCTGCTGCTGCTCCGATCAAACACTTTTCCTTTTATCTCTTTTCTTTGCCCATCTGCCTTCCCACTTTTCTAACGCCCCCCAAACTTGGGCGCTCTGCAGTATCTCTTTGAGGTGTGCCTTCATCCCAGTAGATCTCATGTGATCAAAATCTTTAGGCTCAAAGTCTAACCTGTAACTCCTCTTCAGATGTTTGGTGTTGTCTAAATCTATGGCGTATTTATCTGCCAAGTTCGGTAACCTCTGGTGCACCTTGCTCACCTCTTTATTTATTTTCGGGCACAGATATCTCAATTCTGCCTCAGTATAAGACTCTAGTCTGTTTATTCCCTTGCTCCCTTCAACTAACTCAGCTGCTTCTATGCCCAACCTCACAAAATTCAGGTACTCCTCTCTTTCTGTCGCAGGAGTAGTCTGTGGTGTATTCAGCTTGTCTAACTATTCATTCAATTGTTGCACAGTTAAACCTTGCAACAAGATATTTCCAGCCTGTATCATAGGTGTTTGTGGCATATTCGCACTTGGAACTTGCGGAGTCAGTAACCCCAAACCTGATTGTCGCATGGCATCTGGAGAAACCCCTATCGGACTGAAGTCTAACAAGGACCTAGACCTCTCTACCATCTGTTCCAGGGGAGTCATCCCTTGAGAGCTCCCCATGAACCCTCCTCTTGTCATATCCTGGGTCATTACTCCCTGATCACACACGCTAGGCTTGTCCTGCGCATACAATGGTACTGGTGGACCAACCGTAATGGGTAAGGATATGGCGGCTGGTGCCGGCTTCTTTCCCGCAACCTGTGCAACACTGACCGCCATATTCTGGTTCATTATATGTGCCGTAGCTAACTGCGGTCCTGTGACTGAAGTATAACCCGGAGCCACCTGTTGCTGCGGCTGGGGCAGTAAAAGTGGAGTTGGCTCAATCTGCACTAACTTTGATCTCATATATGTCTGATCAGGCGGCACCATCAAAGTCGTAGTTGTCTCTAGAATTGGGACATCAGGGTAGAGCCTCTGAACTGGTGGTGGCTGCAACTGTGTCTGCATCTCTGGGGCAGTAGACACACTGGCACTATTCTGTATCGGAGCCGGTGTCGCAACTGCATTTACCTGTGCTGTATTCGCTGTCCCCTGATTCTGTGTTGAATTTACAGGACCTGCACTAGTACTTGGTCTATTGTCATCCATAGCATATGGCGGTGGACGATCATGTAACAACTGATTGAGGAACTCATCATCATCTGAGTCATCTTCGTCTGCCCAAGACTTCTTAGTCTCCTTTCCCTTGCTAGAGCTTTTGTCCATTTTACAAGTGGCCTTTCTTCTCTGTGTGTTGGCTTCTTGAGTTATTGCCGGAAACATTCTAACTCTGTCTATTATTTCCCTTCTCCACATCCTATGCTCACTATCCCACCTTGCCTGCGCTAGTGTCTTTTCTGCCTTTCTCCTTCTCCTCTCAAATATCGGTTGTCCTTGTCGTATGGCCATCAATTCCCAAATTGCTAACGCCTCAGACTGTGCTGGCCTCTGGGCGGCTTTTGCTCGTTTAACGCCTTCCGCAAATTCTCTAGAATCCCTATGTTAAATGACCCATTCTCTGGAAACGCCAAGTACCCGTCTTTCTCTGTTAATTTGCACCATTGCTTTAGCCAAAGACATGGCGCGACCCCCTTCTCCTCCATTACGGCATAAGCCGGAGTATCCTCTGGCGGTGTAGGCTCCCCCACACTCGCGGTAATGTACACATCTCCCCTCAAAGCGCTCCTTACAGCCTTGAAGAACTTCATTTTTGCATCTTTTTATTTCGTTTATAACTGAATCAGGAAGTGACTTTAATTCCCAGAACACCCTTCGCCTACCTTCTCAACCAATTGCCTCTCACAGACGGCTGCCAATCCGTGCGCAACCCTTCTCACTAACCGACCTATCCCAGCGCGGCTCCAATGAAGTCACACTCACACACACTGCGGCTGACAAAGTCTTGCGGCTTGTCTCCTTCACTCTCAATTCACACAAAACTAATGCAATATATTGCGAGCACTAACAAAACTCAAATTTGCCGGTTTACTACAGGAAGGGTAACACAATCGCTTCAGAACTTTACAGAGATTTCACTTGAAGCCTTGGCTGCTACTCTCTCCTTCCCAGATCCCGCAATCGCATGTAAAATTTGACCCGCAAATTTTACTCTCAACTTGTCAATGGTTTGTTCTAGTGCACTTTAGAACTCGCCAAATCTCCATCGAAGTTTTCACTCACACACCTTGACTTGAACTCGACTTGTCAACCATGCCCGATTGACCTACAAACCGCGCAAATTACAACATAAACCAAGTGTCTCATACACTTATCAATATACTCCGGAGTCTTAGACCACGCAGGGTCCGTACGTCACCAACATCCACGTGGACAATTTGTTAGCACAAAGTGCCACACTCACATGAAGTTCGCCGACTTCCCTACTCTCATACTGCAGAGTACGCACACTCCTACTAAAACATCATCATTTGGCCTAACAAAAATCCTCACAGACTTCACTATTCTCCTGCGATATGCATAAGCTGTGCAAGCGCAAACCCTACTTCACTCACTCTATCACTAGAACGCCAAGAACATACCCAACTCAGTTCGGCAAGCTCCAAGACTCCGGGAAAGTCATTTGTGATTTAGGGGAACATCATCATTCAAATTTGCATTATCTTAAAACCAATTCTAAAGACAATGGTCCCTCGTCTTAGGGCCCCAAAGGGCCGAAACCGTCCTCTGCTACCAGAACTGATAATACGTCCCAACTTTAATTATTTAACTTACACGGGGACTCGTTTTAGGCCAATGAACCTTTAGACCCTGATTGGAGACACCTTAAGACGAGATATCTGTTGAGCATTTCAATCAGTAGATAACCTCATTGATATTCACAAATAACGGTCAATCAATTTAGTTAATGACATTGATAAGAATCAAAAATACCATGGCCCCTCAGCCATGAATAACCACACAAATTTAGTAAGATTTAGAATATTTATTCCCTATTTGTTACACTCTACTAGCAAGTTTATTAGTCTCAATACCAGAAAACACATCAACAATGTCACAATATGGCAACTTGAATAAGACTTTATCAAAGCAAAGATCATAAACATTAGAACAAAGCACAACGTCAACATGAATTAACTTTAGAAGAGTATCATAGATTCAGTCATTTGCCTATTTGCACCCGATATTAGTGAATCTCTTAACTAACCTCTAATTAGCATTCGCATGTTGGGCTTCATGCAAAACAATTTAGTAACATAAATTTAGAAAACATATAACTATTGCCTCTATCAAAAGAGCAGTTGGTACCTAGAAGGGAAAGGCAAACAGACAATTACAATTTCATTATCCTATAGTTACCCTCCGTAATGGGTCAGCATACAGAGTCAGTCTTCGTCCTCAGGACATCAGTCGATCCGCCATCGGCCAGGACAGAACAGCAAAGTCTCAGCAAGGTAGGGCAAAGCTCTTCCCTCATAAGGAGGAGAAGCGCGATATAGGGCAAGGAAAAGATGAGGATGGTTTGAGATATCAGGCAACAAAGTCTTAAGGCAGAATATCAAAGTAACAGCATGAATGGCTCAGTAAAAGGCGCGTAATGGCTCAATAATGGCTGATTTCTCCTTGTGTCATCCCGTTATATCAAACTTGTCGAACAAGCCTCTAATTTCCAATTGGGCAATATTTGGTGCATCGTTATCTCTGTCCAATAATCCGTTGATCACCTTACTAGAATTTTCACCTAAGACAGTTCTCATGTAGTTTGTTGGCTCCTGTGATTTACGTCTTCAACGGGTAGAATGTCAAGTAAGAAAAGTTACACTCGTCGCTCCAGTCAGTAGTTCCATTGTCTTTGCCAGTTTAGGCAACCTTGTACCTGTTGCGAATTACACTGGTGCATTTGGCAAGAATGTCTCCTTGAGCAAGTCGGGTCTCATGAGGAAGAATTTACTACGGTTACACACACATTTCTCTAGCATCTGGAAAAGTACAGTTCCATGTCCTTCAGGAAGGCAGCACATTGCACGTCAGAAAAACTCATTTAATATGAGACCAGGCAGCTAGGCCCAGACTCTTGCTAACTAAGGCCTAGTGATTAACTTAGGAAAACATTAACACATAATTCATAATGCTAATACAAAACACACATTAGTACATTATTAACTCATCTTTAGTCAAGTTAATTAATCATCGTATACATTGGTGGCCACTCCTCGTGGGCACATTTCAGACGCGTACATTAGTAGCACATTAATACATTTTCTCTGCAGTTTCATTATACATTATTTTGCAAGCTTTTCATGTTAATATTGAATATAAAAGCTACACTCCAACACTACCATCCCGCTAAAGTGTCCCTCCTCTCTCCATAGCCCCTTTATGGCATACATTCCATTGGTTTTAAAGCTGGACGTTCAAGGACGTCTGCAGCAGGTGCTTTTAAATTGTAAGGTATTGCTAAACACAGAACCCCCCCTCTGAGGTTAGTGCCCCCCCTTCAAGTCAGCACCCAGTGCGACTGCACCTATTGCACTGCCCTAATGCCGGTCCTGTTGACCCTATCCCCCAGCAGATGGTGAAATTTGGCTCAATCTAGTGGTAGGGCTGGCCTGGTGTTACCATACTGTAGAACGTGTCCTTCATAAGGATGCACATGGAGAGGGTTCCAGACGTAGAGAACTTGGTAAGTGGCAACCAAAGTTGACACTGGTAGGAGAAGCCATGAGATGGATGGATCTCAAATCAAAGTATGAATGAAAAGTAGAACAGAAAGAGATTTGAGCTAGGTTACGGAGTCAGCAGCAAATATGTGAGACACAAGCAATCTGAAAAAGAAGCTGCACAAGAGCATTTTTAATAGACTGGGAAAGAGAGATCTGCCTAAGTGATATTCTGATTAAGAGAATTAAGCAATAGTGTAAAGACCAGCATTCTTTTAAGAATGTACTTGCGCCAAATGTGATGGAAGGTCAGAATTTAAAAGTCTGAATAGTTGAAAGTAAAAACAGAGACACAATGGTTGTAAACGCTTGGAGATAATTGTGGGATCTAATGCACAGTGGGAAGGAGTTATGAAGGGTGAACGAAAGAAGATAGAATGGAGGTGAGAGAGGGGTAAGAAGCAGTGAAGAATTTAATTCAGTTTTAGTGGGCACAGGCAGACCAAACTGTTTCACAAGAAAAAATGAAACACTAGACAAGTGTGCAAAGGTTCTGGTTAAAGAGCAGACAGAAAGAAAGAAATCAGAATGTGTTGCATTCTTTCTTTGTACAGCCAGCAGACACAAACACAATTATGTCAATATCCTTAACTTACATTGCCCAGTTTACTTATAAGTCTATAAGTGGAGGCAATAGTCCGTCCAAATTCTGAAGATTATTCATAATTGATAACAGAGGATTTTCTGAATCTATAGGTGCTGATTCACAAAAAAGTATTACATCTACACTCAGATATTTACATCAATGTTCAAGTGTAGATTTACTACTTTTTGGAATTCACAAAAAATATCCATCAACCTGTAGAGAAATCCATGCCAGGCTTGGATTTCCATGCAAGGTCCTGGAAGTGATTTGGGTTGCCAATTGGGATCCCATTTCCACTGTACAAAGAGCTCCCTAGCACAGAACTCCAAGGAGGGTTTGGATCCCCTGTGAAAATGCACACTTTTTTCTCTGCAGAGAAAATACTTTACCCGATGGAGAAACCTGTACCCTGTTGAAGCAGCTGTCTTAATTAGAAATTATTAATGAGTGTTTACGGATTTTGAATAATGACTAACAGAGAAAAATAATGTGCACGTTCGAAATTGTGACCTCGAAGAATGGCCACCAGTGTTCACGAATCGTACTAAATAATTATTAATACTTATGAAATATTGAAAATGTATTAGAATAATGTAGTAATATGACATATCAAGGGTTATGAAGTATGTTCTAGCTTATTAATTGTAGGCCTTAACTTAGCGAGTGTCTTGGCCTAGTTTTGCCAGGCCTCATGCAGAAGCTACATTTCTTAGCGTTTAATAATAATTGCTGACAGAGTGAACTAACTGTGAAATGCTCATTGTCTTGTTAAAAATGCTTAGCAGAAGCTTTCCATCAGAACCGACTAACAGGAGACAGTGTCTTTAGAGACGTGTGTAATGTGTGCAAGAGGTTCTTTCCCAGGACGTGAACAATGATGACACTGACTGGAGAAGAAGATGCAACAAATTCGATACCTGACAAGCCGGATGATGAGAACATCGTAAAGCAGACCAATCAACGTTGTGTGAATGTGAAATATTAGAATTCATAGATTTGGTATGGAACTTTCACCTGAAATTAGGGGATAGTTTGGGTGACTTTGATATGACAACGTGACAGAGGAGACCAGATTCAGATTAGACCTTATTCTAATTTGTGATGCGACATTGGGAGGAGAAGAGATTCAAGATTCTGTCATTGGGCTCATACTCTCTGATTGAGAGTCTGATGCTTTGCTGATCGATTGATGACCTGTGAGGAAAGACTGATTCTGCTTGCTGACCAATACTGTGGATAGGTAGATATGACAATGTGACTGATTTGCATTTTTGCGCCTTTTCTTTCTAGGTACCAACTCCACTGTCTTAATAGTTTTTCTTAGGTAAATATTTTCTAAATTTGTGTTCTAAATTGTTTTGCATGAAGCCCCACATGCTGATGCTAATTTGGGTTAGTTGAGGGGATCTACATGACGACTGACAATTTGCAGAGACAATTGGTTGACAAATTATTTTGCTGAACTCTATGGATTATACAGTATTATTAAAACTAACTTTACTAAAGATTTGTGCTGATGCTTTAGAATGCATTGTGATTCAAGCTTTGATTAGATCATGTTTCTTGTGTCTTTTTGGTTAACAAATATTATTAATGGCATTTGATTTGATCTGGAGATTAATCTACATGACTTTAGTATTGTAAATATAGGGAAATAAACTTACTAAACTTTTACTAAAGGTGTGGTTATTCATGGCTGAAATTTCATGGTGTGTGACAATTACTGACTCCATTGATTATTGATGATTGATCTGATTAATGATTATTGATTATTATGTATTGATAGTTGTTTCTGTTCTGGAGCTATGGTTAGAACATTCTAAACGAGTCAAAAGGTTTATCAACCTATGCGCGTCCCCTTGTAAGTTTACTTATTAAGGTCCGACGCTCTAACAACCCCATCCAATTCTGAGGTTGTTTCATTCAACAGCACATCATAGAAAGGGTATTAATATCAGGACTGTGCTGGAGTAAAAAATCCACCTATTCCGGGCTAGAAAGGGGAATGATAGCAGTCTGCAAATGCACACAAACGTAGGTTTTCATGGATGTTCACAAACGTCCAAGGCAAACCAAACATTGGAATGCCCACATTCCCACCCCTTGAGTGTGAATTAAGTGTGCAGAGAACTCCGCATTTGTGATGGCGACCTCCTCATTGATAAATGGGCATATGCGTGCCAGAAAGCCATTTGTGAATTTCTGACAGGTGCAAGTAAGGTATATTTGCTCATAAAACTGCAAATCGACCTTTTTGAATAGGGCCATAGTTTTTTTCAGTTTACCGCATAGCCCTATTTGGGAAAATCCTGTGAATTGAAACCGTTCTTATAATACCCTAGCTGCCAACAATGATACAATGATACAAAATTCTTTTCCCCACCCTTTTCCAAGTTGAGCATGACCTGTTTATTAGCTAATCAATTTATTTCAGGGTAGGTGTGGTGCACAACATGGCATATGCACTCATGTAATTCCCTAATTAGCCTTTGAAATCCTTTAGCAGCTCATATAACTTACTTATTCAGACACTGTTGGGTTGTGGTAGCAATTCTGTTTCTTGTGTGGCTATGTTGCTTACTGACCTCTGGAGATTTTTTGTTAACATAATGAAGATAGGAGAACTCCTCCCCTCATGGGGGAGGCCTCATGAGATAAGGTATGGATTGGGACACAAACCATAATGATTCATCAGTGAACACATGAACAGCAGGGCAAGCACCCAGACAGTATAGCCCTTGCAATTGCACAAATTTGCAATGAAACACACTGCTGATGTGCCTGAGCTGGCATCCTGACTGACAATAAAGTGAAATGAGGGGTTTGGCTCACCAGTCTGGGCCTGCTGGCGTGATGACTGGGCTTGCACGAAAGCAAATTGTGTTCTACCACAGCGGTACCAACAGTAGGCCTTCTTCCATGGAAATGCCAAAACGGCCCTGGACCGGAGAATGATATTGAAACTGGGGATGCTTGTGGGATGCCAGATAAAGTGTAGGTCGACTGTGAGAGGCAGAGTGGGACGACTAAAACAAGGATATTTGGACAGTAAGTCACAAGTGCATTATTTGTAGGTCCCTGGCATGTTGCACCCCACCCACCTTGGATTCACGAATCTCCTGGTGGTGTATGCCTGTCCCAGCCAAGGCAGGGAGCCTATAGACTCTAAATCTGGCACACGGCTTGCACTTGAGGCAGATGAGGTGCATTACACCCCCTCCCATTTTCTGGAAATGGGCTGCTGGACATGGGAGGCTGCCAAATGTAAGTGGTTTAACAAGAACTGTGAAGGCACACTCCTGGGGTTTTGAGTTGGGGGTGCAGAGGGTCAAGACAGATGACCAGGCATTCTTTATGAGCTCTGTAGTCTGCTGAGGGCAAGCGCAAAATTAAGAATATGCTCTAGCCATCACAACTGTCCAAGAGTGTTGTACAAAGAAACTGCCTCAATGTGGGTTGAAATGGATGGTGCACAGAGCAATCTCCTGGGGTAAATCTGTGACTGAAAATCTTGACTTTAGCGTATTGCTCCCAGAAGAGATGTTGAACATGAACCACGGTACATTTGTGGATTCAACTTGATTCTGTTGTACTCTATGGAGCGGATACCTGGCCCCCACAAAGGTTCCTGCTCTTATACAGGCTGAAAACTGACTTCACCAGGCATGTGGCACACCAACATTCAGTGCAATGTGTAGTAACCAGTGTAACTGTTTTAGACACAGTGCCTTAACAGTATGTCAAATTGCTGTCTGATTCCATTCTCAAATACACTGTGGAAATGTGTTATTTATGGTATGGATGCACAGATCTATGTCTGGTCGAAGAGAGGCTCATCTCATCATGATGACTAGGTGAAAGCAAGCATAACCAAGATCCCTCTGGTGGAAATCGTGCAGAACAAGAAATGCTAGATGTCCAACCCAGGCAAACTGCACACATTTCCCAAAGTCATCCACTCCTCTGGTAAAAATACATTTAGCAGGCGTGAGGGAATCTCCAGGGGCAACCTATGTTTGCAGAGATGGTCCTTAAGACAATCAATGACATCCAGCACTCATTAGAAGGAAAGATTGGGGAAGTGGGCATCGATGTATTACTGCTGCAACAGGACCTGCACAGAGCTTTAGGCAGAGACACAGGCACAGAGAGATGAATCTCTAAATTACAAAACACAGTTCAAGAGCACCAGCCAACACTAAAACAGCTAGCCGTTTTATCCAGCTTTCTTTAACAGAGATTCAGGACAATGAAGAAATGGTCCTGTGGGGTAATTTACATGTAATCTTAATCCTAGAGGTTTCTGAGGGGAGACAATCTATTTATAGAAACCTAGTTCCGAACCCTTCCCACCCGAAAGAAAATTTCTACCTTCTTTTTGGTCCACCAAGACTGTGAGCCACACACTCCACATGGTGCTCAGCCGTGACCACTCATTTCCTAATCAAGAAGTATAAATTTTATGACACTATACTGAGATCTCTGCCACTGGAGATCTCACTATGAAAAAGTAAGGGAAATGTTTCCTACACTTTGTCATACAGAGGTCACCACCCAACTGCGGACTCTCTCCATGTGAAGTATAGGGAAAGGTAAAAATGTTTTTAATATAGATTAATTTTATATATTTATTTTAAATGCAGAACTAAAGAAACAAATGCTAGTCTAATAACAAATTTTTGAAACCAATCTTTAATTAATGTAAACATACTTAATTAAATTGAAATTATTTTTTTCAAGTTTAACTAAAAAATTTCCACGTGAAGGAAAAAAACAAAATATTAAACAATAATAATTACTAAAAACGATGTATAGAATTATATGAAAATAATTTATTTCTATTTAATACAATATATTGTAACATTAATTTAAAAATGCAAAAGCATATTAAATATTTTATAATTTATTAGAAAATATGTACTATTTTCATATATTTTTTAAACATTAAATTCTATTTATTTATATTTGTATCTATTTTAAGTAATTTAAATTAATTTAGCATTATTTTCTATGGGGTTTTAGTTCAAGACCCTAACTCCATTGATTTCCACGGAAGGGTGTTGCACTTCTAGTGGTTGGCCTCGTTACTTGTCCCTTTTCCTCTCCCCTTCAGTAGTAAGTATCCTCCATTTTTCAGGAACTCCCCTTGGTCCTTCCCACATTTACTACTTAAATGTATGCTTATATATGCACAGATTCCACACTCGGCCCAGCGATATCTGTACAGAAAAAAATAAAAGAGGCGGAGGTGTTGGAGTGCAGTTATTATAATCAAAATTAACATGAAATGTTTGCAAATGAATGCCTAAGGAGGCCGCATAGAAATTGTATTGCTATGTTTTACTAAACGCGTGTTTGAAATGTGCCCACGGGAAGTGGCCACCAATGTGTACGATGATTAATGAAATTGGCTAATAATGAATTATTAATGTACCAATGTATGATTTTATGTTAGCATTAAGAATTACATGTTAAGGTTTTTGCTAAATTAATTACTAGGCCTTGGTTAGCATGAGTCGGGGCCTAGCTGCCGGTCTCATCCTAAATGTGTCTTTCTAACGTGCAATGTGCTGACTTGCTGAAGGACATGTAGCCGTACGTTTCCAGAAGCTAGAAGATGTGTGCAACCGTAGTAAATTCTTTCTCATGAGACTCGACTTGCTCAAAGAGACATTCTTGCTGAACAGGTACAAGGTCGCCTGAACTGATAAAGACAATGGAGCTACTGACTGAGTCTGAGAGACTAGAAATTTGTACCTGACATTCTACCCGCTGGAGATGTCAATTACAGGAGCCAATAAACTACGTGAGAACTGTTCTAAACTGACAATTCTAATGAGGTGATTACCCGATTATTGGATGGAGATAATGATGCACCAAATTTTGCCCAATTGGAAATTAGGGGACTGTACAACAAGTTTGATATAATCCTGTGACACGAGGAGAAATCAGCCATTGCGTGCCTTTTTGCTATCACCTAGCCACTTTGTCACTCTGTTGTTTAATTCTTCGAACCATCCTTTTCCTTGTCCTGCCTGATTCATACTTTTCCACCTTATGAGGGAGGTGTCCCTTATTGCCTGGTCTTGCTGAACTTTGCTGTGTTTCCTGGCTGATGGTGAATCAACTGATGTCCTGAGGATGAAGACTGACTCTGTATGCTGACCCATTATGGAGGGTAACTATATGATGATGAGATTGCAATTGTCTGTTTGCCTTTCCTTTCTAGGTACCAACTGATACCTTTTGATAGAGACCATAGTTAGATGTTTTCTAAATTTGTGTTGCTAAATTGTTTTGCATGAAGCCCAACATGCTAATGCTAATTCGAGGTTAGTTAAGGAGTTCATTAAACGGACGCAAATAGACAAATGACTGAACCAATGTTTTGTTGAATAATGCGCTAATGATTCTCTGTTAAAATTAATCCATGTTGACGTCGTGTTTTGTTCTGATGTTTATGATCTTTGCTTTGATGAAATCTTATTCTAGTTGCCATATTGTGACATTGCTGATGTGTTTTTTGGTTTTGAGACTAATAAACTTGCTAGTAGAGTGTAACCAATAGGGAATAAAATAACGTAAATCTTACAAATTTTTGCGTCGTCATTCATGGTTGAAAGGTCATGGTGTGATCAGACTTTATTGATGCATTTATCTAGATTTGTTTACTTTGACATATTGAATATTGAGAAAATTATTGACCTAGTGATTTATATGCTGATTAGTTGTCTCTTCCTAAGGTGTCTTCAATCAGGGTCAAAAGATTCATTGGCCTAAAACGAGTCCCAGACAAATAAAATTATCTAAGACGGTACGCATTATCAGTTCTGGTAGCAGAGGACGGTTTAGGCCTTTTAGGGGCCCTAGGACGAGGGACCATTGTTTTAGAAATATTTTCAAAATAATGCAAATTGGAAAGATGATGTGCCCCTATGTCCCAAATGACTTTCCCGGAATCTCGGAGCTTGCCTAAGTGAGTTGGGTATGTTCTCGGCGTTCTAGTGATAGGTATGCGTGATGTAGAATTTGCGCTTGCTCAGCTTACGCATATTGTAGGTGAATTGTGAAGTTTGTGAGGATTTAGGCCAGCCAATGGTTTAGTAGGAGTGGGCGTACTCTGCAGTATGAGAGTAGGGAAGTCGGCGAACTTCATGTGAGTGTGGCGCTTTGTGCTAAAAAAAATAAAAAATTGCCTATGTGGTTGTTGGTGATGTACGGACCCGGCGTGGTCTAAGACTCCGGAGTATATTGATAAGTGTAGGAGACACTTGGGGGCATATTTATACTCTGTTTGCGCCGGAATTGCGTCGTTTTTTTTGACGCAATTCCGACTCAAAACTAACTCCATATTTATACTTTGGCGTTAGACGCGTCTAGCGCCAAAGTCCATGGAGTTTGCGTCATTTTTTTGCGTGGACACCTACTTTGCGTTAATGATATGCAAGGAAGACGTTCCCGTCTAAAAAATTGACTCCGAGGCATGTGCGCCGTATTTACACTCCCGGGCAAAATTCACGCCCGGGAGTGGGCGGGTCAAAAAAAATGACGTTCAGCCACTTTTGCGCCGTTTTTTAGCGCCTGGACAAGGCAGGCGTTAAGGGACCTGTGGGCTCGGAAGGAGCCCAGAGGTGCCCTCCCAAGCCCCCAGGGACACCCCCTGCCACCCTTGCCCACCCCAGGAGGACACCCAAGGCTGGAGGGACCCATCCCAGGGACATTAAGGTAAGTTCAGGTAAGTTTTTTATTTTTATTTTTTTGTGGCATAGGGGGGCCTGATTTGTGCCCCCCTACATGCCACTATGCCCAATGACCATGCTAAGACAGGAGTCATTTAAATGTGGGTTGGGAGTCGAAAAAAATGGCGCAAATCGGGTTGAGGCGAAATATTTGCCTCAGCCTGACTTGCCCAATTTTTTTTGGTGCCCAAGCTCCATATCCCCCTACGCCGGCGCTGCCTGGTGTACGTCGTTTTTTTTCACGCACACCAGGCAGCGCCGGCGGCTAACGGCGGCTAACGCCATTGAATAAATACGGCGCCCGCATGGCGCTTCAGAATGGCGTTAGCCGGCGCAAATTTTTTTGACGCAAAACTGCATTAGCGCAGTTTTGCGTCAAAAAGTATAAATATGGCCCTTGGTTTGTGTTGTAATTTGCGCGGTTTAATAGGTCAATCGGGCGTGGTTGACGAGTCGAGTTTGAGTCAAAGTGTGTGAGTGAAACCTTCGATGGAGATTTGGTAAGTTCTAAAGTGCACTAGGACGAGCCATTGACAAGTCGATGGTAGAATTTGCGGGTCGAATTCTGCTTGCGTGTGCGGGATCTGAGAAGGAGAGAGTAGCGGCCGAGGCTTCAAGTGAAATCTCTGTAAAGTTCTGAAGCGATTGTGTTACCCTTCCTGTAGTAAATCAGCAAATTTGAGTTTGTTGTTAAAGTGCTCGCAATATATTGCATTAGTTTTGTGTGGATTTAGAGTGGGGAAGACAAGCCGCAGTACTTTGTCAGCCGCAGAGTGTGTGAGTGTGACGTCATTGGAGCCGCGCTGGGATAGGTTAGCTAGTAAGAAGGGTCGTGCACGGATTGGCAGCCGTCTGTGAGAGACAATTGGTTGAGAAGGTAGGCGAAGAGCGTTCTGGGAACTAAAGTCACTTCCTGATTCGATTCTAAACAAAATAAAAGACGCAAAAATGAAGTTTTTCAAGGCTTTAAAGAGTGCTTTGAGGGGAGATGCGTACATTACAGTGAGTGTGGGGGAGCCTACACCGCCAGAGGATACTCCGGCTTATGCCGTAATGGAGGAGAAGGGAGCCGCGCTATGTCTTTGGCTAAAGCAAGGGTGCAAATTAACAGAGAAAGATGGGTGTTTGGCGTTTCCAGAGAATGGAACCTTTAACATAGGGTTTCAAGAGAATTTGCGGAAAGGTTAAATGAGCAAAAGCCGCTTCCGAGACCAGCTCAGTTTGAGGCATTAGCGATTTGGGATTTAATGGCCATGCTACAGAGGCAACGGAAATTCCAGAGGAGAATGAGAAAAGCAGAAAAGACTCTAGCGGAGGCTAGGTGGGATAGTGAGGCCAGGATGTGGAGAAGGGAAATAATAGACAGAGTTAGAATGTTTCTGGCAATAACTCAAGAAGCCGAAACACAGGGGAGAAAGGCAACTTGTAAAACAGACAAGGGGTCTAGTAGGCAAAAGGAGACTCAGAAGTCTTGGGTAGATGCAGACGATTCGGATGATGATGAGTTTCTCAATCAGTTGTTACATGATCGACCACCACCATATGCCATAAATGACAACAGACCGAGTACTAGTGCAGGTCCTGTAAGTTCGTCACAGAGTCAGGGGATCACGAATACAGTACATGCAAATAATGTTACCACATCAGCTCCGATACAGAATAGTGCTAGTGTATCCACTGCACCCGAGATGCATTTACAGTTGCAGCCACCACCAGTTCAGAGGCTCTACCCTGATGTCCCAGTATTAGAGACGACTACGAATTTGATGGTGCCGCCTGATCCAGTGTACACGAGATCAAAGTTAGTGCAGATTGAGCCAACTCCACAATTGCTGCCGCAGCAACAGGTGGTTCCGAATTACACTTCTGTCACAGGACCGCAGTCAGTTACAGCACCTATAATGAATCAAGCTATGGGAGTCAATGCCCCACCGGGATTGGGAACTGGACAGACGCCAGCTGCTATATCTTTGCCAATCACCGTTAGTCCGCCAGTACCGCTATATGCGCAGGCAAAACCTAGTGTGTGTGACCAGGGAGTAATGACTCAAGAGATGATAAGAGGAGGGTTCACAGGAAGTTCTCAAGGGATGACACCGGGAGAACAGACAGCCGAGAGATCTAGATCTTTGTTGGACTTCAGTCCGATTGGGGTTCCTTTAGAAACCTTGAGACAAGCAGGTTTGGGTCTACTGACCCCACAGGGGATGAGTGCGAACACGTCGCAAACGCCGATGGTGCAGGCTGGAAATATCTCGTTGCAAGGCTTAACTGCGCAACAGTTGACTGAGTGGTTAGACAAGCTTAACACTCCACAGACTACTCCTGCAACAGCAGAGCGATCAGAAAGAGAGGAATACCTGAATTTTGTGAGGTTGGGGGTGGAAGCAGCTAAGCTAGTAGAAGGGAGCATGGGAGTGAACAGATTAGAATCACACACTGAAGCAGAATTAAGATATCTGTGCCCGAAAATACCCAGGGAAGTGAGTAAGGTGCACCAGAGGTTAGAGAACGTGGCAGACAAATACCGCATAGATTTAGACAACACCAAACATCTGAAGAGGAGTTATAGGTTAGACTTCAAACCTAAAGATTTTGATCACATGAGGTCTACTGGGATGAAGGCACACCTTAAAGAGATACTACAGAGTGCTCAAGTTTGGGGAGCTTTAGAAAAGTGGGAAGGCAGATGGGCGAAGAAGAGAGATAAGAGGAAAAGTGACTGCCTGGAACAGCAGCAGACGAAGCCTGGCCAGACACGGGAACAATAAATATGTTATTGAGGAGAGAGACAGCTGGAGGGGTTCTAGTTCATGTACGGTGGTCTAGAGGTGACATTCTGTCATTCACAAATGACTTCCGCAGGTTGAGGGAAAAGCCGATAGAGTGGTATCATCAAACGGATAGGTTTGTGAAACTTGCAAAGTGTCTCTGGGAAGAGTTGAACACACTGTTTGAGATTATAGTTCCGGCCGATTTGTGGCTTGAGTGTAAGAGGAGTGTGGATTGGCCGACAGCGGAACCGCAAAGGGACAGGACTACAGGAGCACAGTCTCCTGAGGTGATGAAGCACTACTATAAGGTGATTGAGTTTTTGAAGCAGAAAGTGTTGCCGCTGAATATTGATGGGCAGAAAATTGATCGAACGGCACAAGAAGGCAAAGAGTCGATACATGCTTACTATGAGAGGTTGTTAAAGGCATTCAAACACTACAGTGGCACAGAGGTCATAGAACAGAAAGACATGAATCACCTTGTGTTCAGGTTCGTTGAAGGACTGAGGCCAGAGATTAGCCAGATGATTAAGAATCATTTGATCTGCTGGAAAGCTAAACCGATTGACGAGGTGTTGCAGTATGCGAAATACTGTAGTGATGAGATTGAGTTGAAGCAGAGAAAGCTGAAAGAGAAGGTGATGGTGACGCAAATTAAGGCAGCTCAGGCAGGGATGCAGGGAAATGGAGTACAGCAGATGGTGCAGCAGCAACCTCAAGGGAACGGAATGTTCCAGCCTCAAACAAGAGGCAGAGGTCGGGGAGGTTTTGTGAACCGTGGTCCAGACTTAAATAATGTTGTGGTTCAAAATGACGTGCAAGGGATGAAAAAGATTTCACCATGCCATGCGTGCGGGGGCGTGGGACACTGGAAGCGGGAATGTCCGATGGTGGTGCAGGATGGTGTTGTTCAACAAAGCAATGATGTCAGTGTGTTCCAAAATGTGAGGGGTCCAAGAATGAGGGGTTCAAACCCAAACTTCCAGAATAATATGGTTCAGATGCAGGGTCTCTAGCCAATGCAACAAATGCAAATACCACGTGTTCAACCAGCACAGGTACAGCAAATGCAACAGCAGATTCCTGTGGTACCTAGACAGCAAATGCAGTTGCCTTTAGCTCCGATGGGACAGCAACAGGTGGTGCTTCCTCAACAGGTCACAGGTCAAACAATGAGTCAAAATAATGCAGTACAACAGTTCCCATTGCGTGGTGAGAATGGAATAAACGATGAATGGTCGGATGACTGTTCGGATAGTGAGGAGTGCAGGCTTGCAGCGTCCCTAGAGGTAGATCAGAGGGGCCCTTATGTTCAGGGAAAAGTGAAGGATCACAAGGTTTCGTTCCTGGTTGACACAGGAGCTACACGCTCTACAGTCAGAAGTACAGAGGTTCCGAAATTGCCGCTTTCAGGGCGTACTATAAAGGTGGTAGGAGTAGCAAATCAGCTCCTGACTAATCTAATTACAGATCCGGTCCAAGTTGAGATTGGTACCTTTCAGGGATTACATAGGTTTGTAGTCTGTGATTCAAGTCCTGTGTCCCTACTGGAGAGAGACTTGCTGTGTAAGACAAGGTGTTCAATCACCTTTTCCAATGAAGGAATTGAGGTGCAGACAAACAGTGATGATGAAGGGGGCGATAGTCAGATCTCAGAACCAGAGACGGAGACAACAGATGAGGAGTACCCTTTGATAAGTTTTTTCCCGATGTTTACAGTGACCGATTTGCCAACCGAATTACAGGGAACAGTCACCGAGAAAGTGTGGTACTTGACAAGAAAATAAGTGGGACTGATAAAAGGCCTTGAACCAGTCAAAGTAGATGTGAAGCCAAATGTCGTGTTTCCCCAGGTACCGCAGTACCACATGTCACAAGACGTCCTTATACAGGTGACACAGATAATTGCGGACTTTGTGAAGCAAGGGGTCTTAAAAGAAGTGATGAGCAGCCCATGTAATTCGCCAATAATGGGACTGAGAAAGCCTTGTTGGAAAGTTCGAATTGTCCAAGACCTGAGAAAAATTAATGAGATAGTGGTAAAATGCTGCCCCATAGTGCCAAATCCAGCCGTGATCATGTTTCAGGTTCCATGTGATGCAGAGTGGTTCACAGTTGTGGACTTGTCCCAAGCGTTCTTTTCTGTGCCTCTTCATGAGGACAGCCAATTTCTCTTCAGTTTAAAATTCCTGGACAAGGTTTACAGTTGATGTCGAATTCCTCAAGGGTTTTCAGAATCGCCTTCCATCTTCAATCAGATATTGAAGAAGGACTTGGAAGCATTGGAACTGTCTTTTAATTAGACTCTAGTACAGTACATTGATGATTTGTTGATTGCGTCCAAAACGAAAGATGACTGCAGGTATGATGCTACTGCCTTACTGAATCATTTGGGAAAGAACGGACATAAAGTGTCCCCAAAGAAGCTACAGTACTGTCAGAAAGAGGTGAAGTACTTAGGCCACCTGATTGAGAAGGGGTCAAGGAGAATATCCAAAGAAAGAGTGACAGCCATATTACAGATGAGTCCCCCGACATCCAAAAGAGACGTGAGGATGTTTTTGGGAACGGTGGGCTACTGTCGCCAGTGGATTCCCAACTTCTTGATTATCTCTAAGCCTTTGGTGAAGTTGACTGTCAAGGAGGTTAAGGATGGCCCGGATACCCTAACTATGTCCGAGAAAGAGATGAGGGCATTCATTGAACTGAGAGAGTGCATGTGCAGGGCTCCAGCTTTAGGTATGTCTGACTGCAGAAAGCCTTTTGTACTGTTTTGCCATGAACTTGATGCTTGTTCTTTGTCTGTCCTGACACAGGTCCATGGAGGTGCAAACCGCCCGGTACCATATTTTTCAGCTACTTTGGACCCAGTCGCAGCAGCCTTACCGGGTTGTCTGCGTGCAGTTGCAGCAGTTGGTCAAAGCCTCACTCAGTGTGAAGGTATAGTGATGGGACATCCCCTAACAGTTATGGTCCCACACTCAGTTGAAATACTACTCACCCGAACCGAGACGCAGCAGATCACAAATGACCGTCTAACAGAATATGAAACGATTATACTGGGGTCACCTAATGTATCATTGAAACGCTGTACTGTGTTAAATCCGGCATCTTTGCTTCCCAATGAGAATACAGATGTCGATGATGCTGAGGAAGTAGAACATGATTGTCTTGAGGTAACAGAACTGTGCAGCAAACCTAGATCTGACATTAAATATACTCAATTGGAGGAAAATGATTAAATTATATTTGTTGATGGTTCATGCCTGAGAGACTCAGTAGTAGTACTGAGAGCCGGATACGCTGTGTGTACAATCACCGGTATCCTGGAAGCATCATGGCTCGAGAGAGTGTATTCTGCTCAAGTGGCTGAATTGGTTGCTCTTACTAGGGCTTGCCATGCCGCTGACAAACTAAAAGTGACTATCTATACTGATAGCAGATACCGATTTGGAATTGTCCATGATTTTGGCCAGTTGTGGTCACAGAGAGGTTTCATGACCTCTTCTGGTTCCCCAGTGAAAAATGGTGAAAGAATTAAGGAGTTGTTTCACTCGATTCAGTTACCTCTTGAAATTGCAGTGGTGAAATGCAGCGCTCATGTAAAATCACAAGACTTTGTGTCAATGGGAAACGGATATGCAGATCAAGTCGCAAGTTTTTGTGCATTGAACTGTATATCGTTCAAGGATCAGTGGGAATTGCTACCTGAAACAGAAAATGAGACATGCACGGGTAATGCATTGAGGGTGGTTGACACACTGGAAGAGTTAAAATAGTTGCAGGGACGTGCCAGCAGAGAGGAGAAACGTTCTTGGCTTAAAATGCAATGTGTACAAAGACCTGATGATTTGTGGGTTTCAGATGAGGGGAAAATGCTTTTGAAAAACAGTCTCTTGTCACAGTTTGCAAGGTTTTATCATGGGCAAGCACATATTCGGAGAGACGCCATGATCAGGTTGTTCAAAATCGATTGGTTCAATCCAAAATTCAGACAAGCTGCAGAAGTAATCTGTCACAGGTGCATCATCTGTCAACAGATGAATGCAGGGAAAGGGACCGTGGTGAATTTGAGCCACATTGGGAGAGCATGAGGTCCATTTAGCAGGATGCAGATGGATTTTATTGAGATGCCTGTGTGTGGAGGTCTGAGGTACGTGTTGGTGATTGTGTGCATCTTTAGTCACTGGATTGAAGCTTACCCTACACGTAGGAATGATAGTCTCACAGTAGCGAAGTTGCTGCTTAGGTAGCTGATACCACGTTTTGGGTTTCCGATCTCTTTAGAATCAGATAGAGGAAGTCACTTCAACAATGAGGTGGTTAAACTCTTGTGTGCCGCACTGAACATTGAACAGAAGTTGCATTGTAGCTACCGTCCTGAAGCCTCAGGACTGGTGGAACAGATGAATGGTACCTTGAAGTCGAGAATGGCGAAAATGTGCGCAGCTACAAATTTGAAATGGCCAGATGCATTGCCCTTAGTGCTAATGTCAATGAGAAATACACCTAACAAGAAAACAGGACTGTCTCCTCATGAAATTCTCATGAGCCGAGCTATGAGATTGCCCGCAGTGCCTGCAAATGCTCTTGTGAATATCACGGATGATATGGTGTTGGACTACTGCAAGGGTTTGGCTGACGTGGTCCGCTCTTTCTCTCACCAGGTGGAAGCAACCACACTGCCACAGATAAATGATCAGGTCACAATCTGAAAGCCGGTGACTGGGTTGTTGTCAAGAAACATGTGAGGAAGTCGTGTTTGGAGCCACATTGGAAGGGGCCGTATCAAGTGATACTGACAACTACTACTGCTGTGAAATGTGCGGGAATTCCAAACTGGATACATGCCAGTCACACAAAGAAGGTGATGTGTCCAACTGATGAGGAACTTGAGTTGTCGAAAATAACAGCTACAGAGAAGGACGTCTCAGGGCCGGAGAGTAATCAAAGGGGAACTGAGACTGGAGGACAGATTGGTCACTCAAACAGCAAACAAGATCCAGAAGGGTGACGGTGAGCCTATCTCAACTAAGGTACCAGGAGGACCGACCCAAAGAGAGGTTCTCCCAGAAGCAGACAGATACAGGTTTGAAGTTGAACCCCTGACAGACCCAGAAGGCGACGAAGGTGAAACAGAGGGAAGTCAAAGTGTTCAGACTCCTCCTGAGTCACTTGCAGATCCATCAAGAAAAAACACCAGAGCGCAAGAGGAGGGCATTGAACAGCAACCTGAAAAGCCAAACAGTAAAAGGACACTGAGAGGAGATAAGTGGCCAGAATCGCAAACTGAGAAAGGGAAAGTGGTCATTGATGAAACAATAGAGGAAGAGGTCGATACCACAAGGAAAGAAGATCTGAGTGAAGGAGAATTGCAGGGTGACCGCAAGTTGAAAAGAAAGAGAATTGCAAACAGAAGATACGCAGGTCCTGAATGGTCTTATGCAACGTCAGCCGAGTGGCAACAAGAGTTCTTGGCGTTTTGTTTTGATCGTGAAGTTCCAGGTCAATATTATGGTACTTGAAGTTGGCTACAAATAAAGGAGACTGTGTTAAGCTGAAATTGAATAAAGGGAAACCTGAGAGAGGAGGCTGATAAATTACCGGATGTGACATTGCTAACCTGAACTGACTTTTGAAAAAACCAATTGTGAGAAGCTGCTAACTGGATTGACAAAAGACCCTGGGAGTGAATGAGAAAGCAGTAAATACTTGCAGGAAAAATACTTTTGCATAAGCTTTGTGGAGAAAAGAGTTATAAACCATCCTCCTATTAGTTGTTTACATTTCTAGCACTTTACTTTCTGATTCTTTACAGATCATGCCTAGGTCAGGAGATGACAATGAGGGGAATAATATTTGGGTATTGCTTTGGGTGTTATGTGTGTGATATTCATTATAGCTTTGTTTGTGGAAATGTGTTTGGTGGATGAGAGTGAAGCTAACAATGCCACAGTTTCTGAGACTGCTACACTAACACCGTGGGATAAGTTTGAGCAAGATACAAAGTACTTGCATGACAAAACTAATACAAAAGGGGAGCTGTCTACTAATGTTTTCTATTGCTTGCTGAGTGAGTATGTTGACACTATGGATGCAAAGGCTTGTTACGTGTGTACACAAATTCCTCTTTCAGTCCAAGAGGGAGTTACATATCACAGCTTGCCATTAACCTACGGGATTAGTTGTAGTTTGCTACTAACGTGTTTCTATAATCAAGAAGAAGTGCAATATTTTTACTCGAACTATGATTTAGTGTTCTCTTATGTGCCTCTCATAGAAGATTTGAATAGTGTAGCTAAGTATTATGCTATAAAGTTGATTATGGGATTCTTTGAGCCTAGAACGACAATTAGTTCTTCCTATGTGCACCGCAATAATTTGACATGCTTGCTTACATCTGTAGAAAAGAGCTTTCTAGATCACACTGAAGATAGAAGGAGAGTTTTAAAGGGGAAATTAGAAAAGGGCTTGCAGCAATGATCATTTCTTAGTAATAGCAATAATGGGGTTAGGGAACAAGGGAAGCTAGCTTTAGATGTGAAACATGTAGGTAGGCTTTGCATAACGCAACCTAAGTCATATTATGACAATGTGTTTGTGGGAACGAGTGAGTGTAAGCATGTGTTTTTGTTTCAGAATAAATGGACTTTCATGCTAAATGGAATGGATCAAGCGATCCCAGGGGTCTATTATATTTGTGGGCTTAGTGCTTATTACCGTCTTCCGAAGGGATGGTATGGGACATGTTATTTGGGAATAGTTTTTCAAAAGATTTATCAAGTAGATGATTTAAAGAAATTTCCGAAAGTGACAGAATTACTTCGTGCTAGACAAAAGAGAGAAACTGCTGCTGGTGTAGTAGGAGACATACTTGGAGCAATAATTCCTTCAGTGGTGGTTGTTTTGAATTCCGTAAAGATTCGAAAGTTGTCTACTATTGTGGATAACATGCTGACAAACTTCACAGGGGCTATACTCCTGATGGATACTGAACTTGCTGCAGAGAGGGCTATGACTCTTCAAAATAGGCTTGCTTTAGACATTCTTTTAGCGAAAAGTGACGGAGTCTGTAAGATGCTTAATGAGCGCCACTGTTGTGCCTATATGCCGGATAATAGTAATGAGATTAGAAGTATGCTTACTAACCTAACGAGAGATAGTGCAGATTTGAAGGAACTGAAAGAACCAGGAGTCTGGGAAAAGGTTGGAGAGGGATTTGCGCATGTGGGAAGTTGGTTTAGTGGTCTTTGGCATGGGTTCTTGGGAAAATTAATACAGGGAATAGTAATTGTTTTGGCTTGTTTATTTGGACTATGGGTACTAAGCAAAATTTGCGAAGGAAGTAAAGTAAAATGGGCAAAATATAAAGCGAGGAGGGAGGAAAAGAAAAGGGAAAAAATTTTCAGAGCAAAATATGAGAAGGCAAAGCAGAAAGAGGAAATCGAAATGAAGGAATTGAAAAGGTAAAGGATTGTTAAAGAATGGATTTGTGTGATGACAAGTGTCATCAGAGGAGAGATTGTTGGAGTGCAGTTATTATAATCAAAATTAACATGAAATGTTTGCAAATTAATGCCTAAGGAGGCCGCATAGAAATTGTATTGCTGTGTTTTACTAAACGCATGTTTGAAATGTGCCCACGGAGAATGGCCACCAATGTATATGATGATTAATGAAATTGGCTAATAATGAATTATTAATGTACTAATGTATGATTTTATGTTAGCATTAAGAATTACATGTTAAGGTTTTTGCTAAATTAATTACTAGGCCTTAGTTAGCATGAGTCGGGGCCTAGCTGCCGGTCTCATATTAAATGTGTCTTTCTAACTTGCAATGTGCTGACTTGCTGAAGGACATGTAGCCGTATTTGTCCTGAAGCTAGAAGATGTGTGCAACCGTAGTAAATTCTTTTTCATGAGACTCAACTTGCTCAAGGAAACATTCTTGCTGAATGCAACAGTGTAAACTTGCAACAGGTACAAGGTCGCCTGTACTGGTAAAGACAATGGAGCTACTGACTGAGCCTGAGAGACTAGAAATTTGTACCTGACATTCTACCCACTGGAGACGTCAATTACAGGAGCCAATAAACTACGTGAGAACTGTTCTAAACTGACAATTCTAATGAGGTGATTACCCGATTATTGGATGGAGATAATAATGCACCAAATTTTGCCCTATTGGAAATTAGGGGACTGTACAACAAGTTTGATATAATCCTGTGACACGAGGAGAAATCAGCCATTACGTGCCTTTTTGCTATCACCTAGCCACTTTGTCACTGTGTTGTTTAATTCTTCGAACCCTCCGTATCCTTGTCCTGCCTGATTCATACAGTACTTTTCCACCTTATGAGGGAGGTGTCCCTTATTGCCCGGTCTTGCTGAACTTTGCTGGGTGTCCTGGCTGATAGCGAATCAACTGATGTCCTGAGGACGAAGACTGACTTTGTATGCTGACCCATTACGGAGGGTAACTATGTGATGATGAGATTGTAATTGTCTGTTTGCCTTTCCTTTCTAGGTACCAACTGATACCTTTTGATAGAGACCATAGTTAGATGTTTTCTAAATTTGTGTTGGTAAATTGTTTTGCATGAAGCCCAATATGCTAATGCTAATTCGAGGTTAGTTAAGGAGTTCATTAAGCGGACGCAAATAGACAAATGACTGAATCAATGTTTTGTTGAATAATGCGCTGATGCTCTGTTAAAATTATTCCATGGTGACGTCGTGTTTTGTTCTGATGTTTATGATCTTTGCTTTGATGAAATCTTATTCTAGTTGCCATGTTGTGACATTGCTGATGTGTTTTCTGGTTTTGAGACTAATAAACTTGCTAGTAGAGTGTAACCAATAGGGAATAAAATAACGTAATTCTTACTAATGTTTGCGTGGTCATTCCTGGTTGAAAGGTCATGGTGTGATCAGACCTTATTGATGCATTTATCTAGATCGGTTTACTTTGACATATTGAATATTGAGAAAATTATTGACTTAGGGCCAGATGTAGCAAAAATAAAAATTGCGACTTGCATTTTGCGAGTTGATGCGACTCGCAAAATGCGAGTCGCTAATTGGAATGCCAGAAAAAAAAGCGAGCCGATTTTGCGACTCGCAGCCGGACTCGCAACGCTGTGTGCGAGTCCGCAGTTTGCGAGGTCGCTGTTTGCGAGTGTGCAAAAACGAACTCGCAATTAGCGAGTGTGTGTCGCAAATTGCGAATACCTTCAAAATTGCTTGCAGATGCAGCAGAACACTCCAGAAAGCATACCAGAACACCCTGGAAACACTTCCTGGCACATGATGATGACATCACAGCCAGGAAGTTAACAAATACACCTGGGAGGAGGGCTCAACAGTGAGCAGTGTCTCTGCCACTCACAGTAGGGTGCTGAGGAGTGGTAGGCACAGCACCATGGACGCAGCAGGGACCAGCCAGGCTGGCAGGAGGGGCAGGAGATCATAGATAACAGCCAGGACAGATTCATGTGGCACATGGCGTTAATGTGCCACATGACTGGTTGGCATTTTCCTGCCCATGGACAATTTCAACTTGTATATAGTTTCTACATGACATTAATAAAACAGTTATTTTTGTTCCACTTAACAAATGGTTAATAGGTGAGTATGGTGGGAGTTGACACGTACCGTCCAGAATATTGCGTTGCAATGTGGTCCCGTCTCAGTCTGCCTTGATTAGCTAGACTCCTATCCCCATGATGGCGATGTGGTTGTTCTTGCTCTTCATCATCAGGATCTGGGTCTGCAGGGGTGAGAGGTAGCCCACGTCGGGTGGCTATGTTGTGGAGGATGACGCATGCGACCACAATTTTGAAAGCGGTAATGGGGGTGTATTGGAGGGCGCCTCTGCTGCGGTGGAGGCATCGGAATCTTGCCTTCAGGAGTCCGAAGGTGCGCTCTATGAGGTTCCTGGTCCTCTTATGCGCACTGTTGTATTGCCTCTCTGAATCATTGCTGGGTGTTAAAAATGGAGTCATGATCCATGGCCTTAGAGCATATGCACTGTCACCTGTTGGGCACAAAAGTACACTGTTAGTAAGTCCAGATAGTCGTGCACAGTGACCTGTGTGTATGTCTGCAAGGTGTATGCAGCTCTACCTAGGAGGTATCCGTCTCCAAACTCCCCACGTTCCAGGCGTTGATGTATCCCACTATGTCTAAAATTGTATGAGTCATGGGTACTGCCTGGAAACTTAGCTACGATGTCCGTGATGACGTAATGGGCATCACAAACAACCTGTATGTTGAGTGAGTGGGTACACTTTCTGTTGCAGAAAATATGTTCCAGATTAGCGGGGGCATATTTGAATGTGTGTCCCATCTACACATCCAATGACATGGGGGAAGTGGGCAATGCGGTAAAAGTCCAGCTTGGTGCTGTTAATTTCTGCCTCATTCCTTGGTAAGTATATGAACTGAGACCTGTGCGCTACTAAGGCATCTAGGAATGCCCTGAGGAACCTTGACACTGCACTTTGGGATACCCCACCTGCCACGGCAATGACCCCCTGATAGCTCCCTGAGGCCAAGAGGTGCAGTGCGCATAGTACTTGCACATGCGTAGGGATGGCGCAGCCACGCAGAGTCTTGTGTTCTAGCTGTGGTTTTAGTAAATCTATTAATTCTAGAATGGCAGCGCTGCTAAGGCGGTATTTATCATAGATCTCCTCTTCATTTTGCTGGAAAAGGGTCTGCCTTGTTCTATATATCTTCTCCTGTCTGTGGCCCCTCCTCCTCCTCTGCTGGGCTGCGTAGACTCTCCTCCTCACTGCTATCAGGTATATGTCCGCCATCTTGAGTGACCCAGATGCCTTCTGGGTCTCCTTTTATACTTTGGTAATGGTTACCACCTGCTCTGAGTTAGTGGTAAATGCGACTTGCAAACTGGGCTTTTTGCGACTAGTCGCAATTTGCGAGTTGCAATTGCATAAGGTTTGCGACTCGCAAATTGCGACTTGCAATTTGCGGGTCGCAAAATGGGGTCGCAACGGATGCGACTCGCAAACGGGTCCCATCGCTTTTTGCGAGTCGGAAATGGGCTTTTTGCATCCCATTTCCGATTTTGCACTGTCGCAAATTGCGAATCGGCCCGTTTGCGAGTCGCAAACGTTTGCTACATCTGGCCCTTAGTGATTTATATGCTGATTAGTTGTCTCGTCCTAAGGTGTCTTCAATCAGGGTCAAAAGATTAATTGGCCTAAAACGAATCCCAGACAAATAAAATTATCTAAGACGGGACACGTTATCAGAGGTGTGAACTCCACCTCCTCCGTTAATGTAGTATGTTTTGTAATTCTATAAAGCATTCTAGAAAATACAGTTTGTGAGTAGGCCTCAGAATGAGGGCTAGCTAGACACAATACATAACTGCCTTGCTTGATTTCATTAGGAGAGAAATCCTCTTGATTTCTATTCTGAGCTGTTTTTAAAAAGGTGGCCCTATGTTGGGACTCATTCAATGAGTGTATTTTGAAGCAAACCCAGATTTACTAAAGTCAGTAAACCCGGGTTTGCCTCACAATGGTGTGCTTACACAACCTTGGCGTAACAAGAAGAAATATTTATATTTCTCTTTGTTTCTTCCACTCTGCATGTGTGCTGAACCGTGAAGCAGACATACATAGAGGAATACATCTCTAAGGATAGCTTTTGCGGAGAGAAGCATCCCTTCCAGCACAAAAACCTTTCTGGCCATAAATGCGCCAGCGAAAGGATAACAAGGATTTACAATGCAATGGGTCTCGCATTTGCTCGAGATAGAACTACTAACGTTATAAATTCCTAACTGGACTTTTCTTTCCACATGAATTGAAAATTAAAAGTGAAACAGTTGACATAAGCAAGCCGATTCAAAGCACCACGGCCGCAATGAGTCAGTGATCGCGAGAGGCAAGGAGAGACACAAAAGGCAAAAGTGCAATTATCCATGTAACAGGGGCGATGGACAAGGCGGTAACAAAACTGCCCAAAAGAGGGACAAATCTAAAGCATTTACCAATGTCATCAAAGAACTTTTGAAAGGCAGTTCCACAAACGAGTGAAAGTGATGGGCGTGAGGTGGGCGTGGTTATAAGCCCACATAGATACCAACAAGTCAGAAAAGCAGTGCTTGTGTGCTGCTATGCTCAACCTAAAAACAGAAGTGTGCCACAACTTAGTAAATATTTCTACTCTCTCCATTTCACACAACACAGCGCAGCAAGTAAAATTGAATAAATCTGGGCCATTATGAAAATTCTTGCACCAGATCGAGATAGAGCGCACCCCCACAGTCATGTCTCAAACCTTACACAGTGCCTCTAATCATGCATTTTACACGACCTCTAAGCGACGTTTCACCCTTTTGAATGATTAGAAATCCATTTTCAGTTTACAATGGTGCCAGATTCTTTTAGAAAAAAGAAAATTATAAAAGAAGTTTCAGTATGAGGCAACTTCCAATGAAACTTTCTATTGTGATCGTTATCAATAACGTCGTTGTAATGACAGTGGGCGGTCCACTCTTAGAAAATTTACCAGGATTTTCAATGCTACTATTAATCATTTATCTTGAAAACTATTTTTTCATGTGAATCCAACTGTGTTTTTTTGGGTGGATATTGTCATTTTGTGAAGCCTGTTTTCTATTTTTCATAGAGCAGAGCGTTCCGTGTACATTGCACTGATAGGGCCATATTTACAAGAAAGTGGCGCATCACGACTGATGCGCCATTTTTCTTGCCGCCCCCTTGCAGCCTCTAATGCCACCATGGTAGCGCCATATTTACAATACGGTGCACCATGGTGCATGTTAGGGGCAATAGCATAATTTTTTTACACTATTGTAACACTATGCTGGATTAGCGTAAAAAAATGACGTTAATCCAGTATAGTGTTAAGAAGCCCATTGAAATCAATAGGAGCCTCATTTAATGCCTGCTTTAAGCAGGCATTAAAAATGATGCTAGAAATGGCACAATGGAATCTTGTAGATTCCAATGAGCCATATTTAGCAAACCTCTAATAAGGGAACGCCCCCTTTGCAAACATCATTCATCTATTATGCATGATGTGGTGCAAATGATTTACAAGGTGGCGCAAACCTAGTTTGCACCACCTTGTAAATATGGCGCTATGGCAGTGGCCGTTAGTGTCACATTTATGGTGCAAATGTGGTGCTAAGGGCCTTGTAAATCTGGCCCATAGAGTTAAAAAACACAGTATGGTAGGAGAACTGATGCAGACCCAGACTCCTACAGGTCCTGGGATAAAACTCCTTAAGATTCTCTATTCGCTAATACCATTTACAGTCCTTTCAAGGGAAACCTCTTCTACTCTCACCAATCTCCTAGCCCAACCTTGCTTTTAATGAGAGACTTCGGCCCATATTTAAGAACGCCTAGCACCTCCCTGCACCACATTAGCCTTATTTTTTATGACGCTAATGTGTTTCAACGTGGCCAAATTCGCTGCACTAGATTTACAAAGTGGCACAATGCATGTATAATGTCATTTTGTAAACCCTTGCGCCACAATATGTCTGCGCAAGGCATAATGTATGCAAGGGGGGGCGTTCTCCCATTAGGCAAACAGCAAAAATGGAGCAGTGAAGTCTATGAGCAGGCGTTAAAAGGAAGCACACCATTATTTATAATGGGCTTCTATGTACTTTGCAGGATCGGCTCCAACATTTTTGGCGCTAATCCTGCAAAGTACAACAATAGCGTAAAAAATTATGAGGCTAGTGTTCCTAACATGCGGTATGGTGTGCTGTATGTTAAATATGGCATACACATTGTGGCGTTAGGGGGGTGCAAAGGGGCACAAGAAAAGTGGCGCTGCATTTAATGCAGTACCACTTTTCTTAAATTTGGGCCTTCATTATAAAAGCTGATGCATTGGGAGTAGTTTGTGCCAACTAATATCCCACATCTTTCAGATTGTCCGGCTGTGGATGCCAAGTTACTGTAAGGGTAAAGGCAGATTGGAAACCCTCTAGAAACAGACGTTCAAGACACTGCGGGAATTAAATCGCACCGACTGTATAATTCAAACATTCTCACACAAGGAAAGGATGGAACATGAAATATGATGGGGACATGAACATTTTAAAACCTAACAAACTGAACGAGTCCTAATAGTACACAGAAGTCTATGTTCTCATTTGATCAAATTTCCAGCAGTGTAAGCAAAGTAAGGTTTAGAGATTAAGTGGTACAAGAGTAATCTTCAAAAATGTCCAAAGCTTTCATTGTGACAATAAACTATAAACAGTAGGGGTTAAGACTGGCCTGCCACACATTGAAAGTATTGTAATATTGCAATAGTGCCTTTAATATTCTCTAAATTTTAGGTGACATTGTGGCAATATTTTGCACACATATGTTTTTTAATAAGTCTAGTGGGTACCCCCCCACTCCCATAGAGAGTCATTTTGTTTGCTTGCAGGTAAGAATGCCCCCCCCATACCCCACCAAAGTTCACCAGCTGCCACTGAATTTAACCCTCCCAGAGTGCATCACTTTCCTCCATGTTTTTTAGTTTTGAGTGGGAATAGAAATCTTATCGCCATAAAATCCAACACTTTCCACAATATTGCTTAGTTTAGAGTGGAATGTTTTGAACAGTAAAACTGACCCTCCCAAAAAGTCCAACACTTTTCCCAATGTTGCTTAGTTTGGAGTTAAAAGAGTAAGGCCCTCATTCTGACCTTGGCGGGCAGCGGAGGCCGCCCGCCAAAGTCCCGCCGTCAGGTTACCGTTCCGCGGTCGAAAGACCGTGGCGGTAATTCTGACTTTCCCGCTGGGCTGGCGGCCGCCCGCCAGCCCAGCGGGAAAGAGGCTTCCACGATGAAGCCGGCTCGGAATCGAGCCGGCGGAGTGGAAGCTGTGCGACGGGTGCAGTTGCACCCGTCGCGTATTTCACTGTCTGCGCAGCAGACAGTGAAATACATTTAGGGGCCCTCTTACGGGGGCCCCTGCAATGCCCATGCCAGTGGCATGGGCACTGCAGGGGCCCCCAGGGGCCCCGCGACCCCCCCTACCGCCATCCGGATCCCGGCGGTCGGACCGCCGGGATCTGGATGGCGGGAGGGGGGGTCGGAATCCCCTCGGCGGCGCAGCAAGCTGCGCCGCCTTGGAGGATTCAATGGGGCGGCGGTACACTGGCGGGAGCCCGCCAGTGTTGCCGGTCCGACCGCGGCTTTACCGCTGCGGTCGGAATCCCCATTGGCGCACCGCCGGCCTGTCGGCGGTGCTCCCGCGGTCCTCCGCCCTGGCGGTCTTTGACCGCCAGGGTCAGAATGACCGCCTAAATCTGTTCCCCCCAAAGTCCTATACTTTCCCAATGATGCTTAGGTTGGAGTGGGAATGGTAAACCTTCTGCCCCCCCAAAGTCCAATATTTCCCTGATAATGCTTTGATTTTACTAGTGTGTTTTTAAGTTTAATAAACCTTTAACTTTTCCCCTATCATTAACCTTACGGAGTTATCTGTCTCAGTGGCTAAGACCAATGCCTACATGTGAAAAGGTACAAAACGTAACTGACACTCATAACGTAGGCTCCTCCCCCCTGAATTTAGGGTTTGGGGACATGTAAGTCTAGTCTTTTGAGTACCTTTACACTCATAAATGCTATTCTCGTGTATATTTGCTCACAGATAATTTTAGCTTTGTGAATAGACTCTTCATTTTATATGCTTCGACTAGGAGGGTAAAACCTAATTTCCATCCAATTCATTGCCTAGAGAAGCCCAAAGGATTGATGCATTGTTTATGTTTTCTTCTGCCAGCCTGGCACTGCGATGCACAAATGCAATGTGTTTATTGGGGCAGTAGAGATATGAAGACCTTGGGGTCTCTTGGCTAAGATAATCCATGAAAGTCCAATACGTCAAATAGTACAGGCTTGGAAACCACAGACTGCATTGTCAGGAAACTTGCTATTAGCACACAGCATCACAGATGTGTAGATATGCACTGATGAGTTCAACCAGATTTTGGGCAATGTGCTGGCATCACTAATGGATATGGCCTTTAATGGCAGACACTGCTGTGGAGCTCTTTAAAGAGAGAAGATCTATGGTGTGCTCTATGGGGCTGCTTATCCCTGCAAAGCAATTTTCTCACTAGTTCTAAAGATTTAAGAGTAATTTAAGTGGCTGGTATGTAGGCAGTGACAGCATTTCCCAGCAGTGATGCAGGAGACAGTGCAGTCTTTTCAGGGCTGTGGAAGTGCAATCAGCATGAGGTGCTCATGCCAATAGGGCACCAGTTCTCCAATTTATTTTCTCCTGCTGCAAAACGCTAACAAAACTCTTTAAGATAAGATATCCACTGCAGCTCATGCCCAACAACTGGCAGGAAGGATTCAACACAACCCTGCGTTTAGTGATGCATAATGACATATGGGTCTTGCATATTGTTTCAAAGTGCTACACTCTACCTTTTCTCTTCCCCGACCCAATATTCCTCCACACCAAAACAAATTTTGGGAGAGCTTCTAACCATCCTGTTGTAGGAGGTATATCTGTTGTTCTCCAGGAGTTCCGTAGAGAGGGTACCAGACTCTGAGGAAAGCAGGGGTTGTAATTCCTGCTTTTTTCTTGCCCCAAAAAAGGATCAGGACCTCAAGCCTATCCTTAACATCAAAACCATTGAACGCCTTCCGGCAGAAGGACAAGTTCAAAATGCTCACAGTGACTTAGATCTTTACTGCACTTGACTCATGCGACTATCTTGCAGTCCCAAATATGTTATCTACTGTTCAAGGAGTATTTTCAGTTTTCCATGCTATCCTTTCGCATCACCAGCACTTCTTGGGTGTTTACAAAAGTGATGGTGGTGGCTGATGACCATTTTTTGAGGTTGGGAGTTTCAGAGTCGTTGTACTTTGGTGATAGGCTGATGAAGGTGGGCTCGCCGCAGTCAGTCGAGACAACCTCAAGATGATGGAAAACCTCCACTGGGGCGCACCATAAATAATCCAAAGTCCCACCTGATTCCATCACAGGACATAAATACACAAGGTTATATAAAATATGTACAGTACATGTGACTAGATAAAATAATACAATTAAATGCACTCCCAGAGTGAAATGATACATTCTTGCTAAAACCATTATACAGATAAAAATGTTCCTCCGACAATCCAACTTGCCCCACAGAACTTGGCAACAGCAATCACTAACGTCGGGCAAGTGTCTGATCTTAGGATTCAGAGGGCTAAGTCGGACCTGCGAACGCCCAGCAGTCTACAAGCCGGGGCCAGTCATTTCCTGTGAGAGGCAACGTACACAGGGCAGACAAATAAGACATGAGGGAGGTTTTCAATGAGTGCTTTGCAAGCTGGGCAGATGGTTGTTTCTTCATGTGACCAGTGACTGGTAAGTAATCTTAGTGGTAAGGTGCCAGTGCGGAACTGGAAGTACAACTTCCTTTCTCTTGGCACTGTGATTATGTCCCAGAGAGCCTCATGTTTGCACGTCTATTTTAGGTTGGCAAAATCACATGATAGTGTAGAGTGAAGTGCAACCCCCATATATTCAGAGTCTACCATATGCCAATACAATTTTTTGAGGTCGCTTTTTGAAGGAAAGGAGGTAGTATTTGGAGAATCCCAGAGTTCTCTAAGCCCAAGCTAATAAAGTAGCCGTCTCAATGTGTCTGAGCCAGGGGATACTATAAGAATGGTCAGCTTCTAAAATGACCTGCAGGGCTACAGTAAAGGAGGCAAGCTCTGGGGGTAGTCCAAAGACGCCGCCAATACAAAAGGGGACGTAGGCGGGCTTTGCGGCCAATACGTTTCATGCCTAGTTCCTTAAAAAGGGGGAACAGTTGAGTACTTGGCGGGAGGGGCACAAGATTTCTTAAGAAATTATTTTCAGAAATAGTTATTCTTTCTTAGGCTTTGGCATAGCCCCACAGTTCAGCTGAGCTCACAGCCTTGGCTTCATATAGCTGGATTGCAGGGCGTATTGGTTTGGTATGCAAGAGGTAAAGGTCCTTTATTAAAACACCCATTGTTTGCTTTAGTTTTAGGGCTTGCTTTGCAATATGTGATTTCCAAGACATTTTTTCAGTTAATATTATGCCCAGGTAATTAGATGGGCCCACCTTTTCAAGTGGGGTACACTCAAGAATAAACTTCCCTCTGAAGGATCTGAGGGGATTGAGCATCATCACTTTCGTTTTAGAAGTCTCCGCGTGGAACAAAGTTCCTTGAAGCACATGAGGAGTTTCCGTAATCCACTTGGGGTCTTGGATATCAGGAGTGTATCATCTGCAAAGAGCAAGACCGGAATTTTCTGTATGCCTAACGATGGTACGTCAGCCTCCACTCTGAGTAGAGAGGGGACAATATCATTAATATACAAGGAGAACAGGGATGGGGCAAGGACACACCCTTGCAGTACACCCCTTGACACCTGGATTCTGTCAGTTAGCTGCCCCTTGTCATCCCACCTGACACATGCATAATTACCCTCATGGAGTCAAATTAATAGTACAAGAATGTGCACGGGGATTCCCATTAGGGAAAGGACTTCCTACAGCTTGTTAAGGGTACTAGGTCGAATGTGGATTTCAAATCCACAAAAGCAACATACAGATTCCCTTTGCCAATAAAAACTGTTTTCCAGTATAAAAGCAAAAACCTAAGGGCTTGCTCAATGGTAGATATTTTTTTATGAAAACCTTCTTGGAGGGGACTAAGAATGTTGTGTTCAGTCATCCAGTCTTGAATCTTGCCCAAAAGGCAGGGACAGAACACTTTCTGCATGCAATCTATTAAGCTAATTGGCCTATAATTATAGGGGAGAGCTCTGTCACCCTTTCTAAAAATCGGGACAACAATGGCACCCTTCCAGGACTCAGGGATTGGCGCCCCAAACACTATTGCATTTGCCATGATGGTGATGTATCTTGACCGGATTGCAAAGTTGGTTAAGAATAGGTCTGCTGGAACACCATACGAGCCAGGTGCCCTACCACACTTTAGAGTACCTAAGGAATATGCTATATCCGCTTGGGAGAACAGTTGCAACACTGGAGGGGTGGGTGTTAGGGTAATATTGGAGCAAGGGTCCTTATGTTCAGAAGTTGTACTATCATGGTCATAAGAGTACAACCCACTAAAATGGTCTACCCAGTCCTTTGGAGCAATTTTTGTTGTAATGTTCAATTCGCTGTTTCCTAGGCCGCGCACAACCAGGGACCAGAACTCACTACAGTTCCTATCTCATGCAGCGTCATTAAGTCCTGCCCACCACTTGTCAACTTGTTCACTCTTGGCTTCGCAGACAGCTGACTTGTAAGACTTTCTAGCTGAGCAAATGGCGTTTATATCCTTAGATTTAATAGCTTGGATTAGATGCTTGTTTGTGGACTGGCACTCTTTGTTGAACCAGCGATGCCTACCCTTAAGCCTCTTGCCATCAGGAGCTATATCTACTGAGAAGTGGGCTGCAATACCCTTGAAGCTTGAGGTGCGAGTTAAGCTTATTTCCTCATTGGGGATTGTGGGACCTGCCTCTAAACCCATCAATGTGGTCCTCAAGGTGTTGATAGCAGCATTGATGACCGTGGGTCGAGCCAAAACATTATTCCACTTTAAGTGACGTTTGTCATTAACCAGACTATTTCCCTCTGGTGCTATTACTGAGGTGTTAATCATGGACAAATGGTTACACAAAGCTGACATATGGACTGAAAGAGGATTATGATCGCTTTCAGATCTCTCAATGACCATCATATCGATGACTAGGGGCCATAGTCTTATGTTGACTAGACAATAATCAATTCTACTGGTATGGTTGACTTTGTTATATGTGTGACAACCCTTTGCATCTGATTTGGGACTGCCGTTAAGCTCCCTGAGTCCAAATTCCATGGTCAATGATTTTACTTGGAGAGCACCCTGTGTCCACCTTTTGATGGGCGGGATATCCAGGGCAGGGATAGACCATGCCTGATCCTCCTCGTGGGTGGACCCGAGGTCATCCCAGTCAACAGGTTCAAATGTGACATTGAAGTCACCTGCCACAATAATTTTATGATGCCAGGGACAGTTTTGCAAAAATGCCTCTAGAGCACAGAGCGTTTTGGAGACCCGACCCCCCCAACCCCACTAATGTAGATGTTAAAAATAATCACAACTGTGTCTGTCCCGGATGATAGGCAAAGACCTAACTGGGCAAAGCAGGGATATTAAAATATGAGTAGCCAGTTCGAAAGAGTGGATCGGTCGACCATATCCCCTGGAGAGGACATATGTCGTGTTCCTCAATAAAGGAGGTAAAGGGCGGGAGGGGAAGGATAGATCTCAAACCTGCCACATTCCATGAGACAAGTCGTACCCCAGTGATTGGAGGGACAGCCCTGTCCACTGACGTGATATTTGAAGGTTTAGCTACCAGAGGTTGGTTTGGCAGGTGGAGTTGGTTGAGGGGAGAGGGATCGTTATCACTATTGCCCAGCAAGTCCTGGGTTCAGTGGTGGTATCCATCTAGGGGAGCTGGCCTAGCCCTAGGTGAGGTGTTCTTATGCTTGGCTGTCTGTTCTTGGATTGGTAAGTAATGTTCCTGGGGAAGGGAAAGTACGATGTTATCACAGTTGTGCAGTAGGTCATGAGCGGTCTTGTGGAATCTGTTAGGAAGAGGAACGTGGGTGTTTGTGGTGACAATGTTGGGAGCTACAGCCTGACCAGGGACAGTTGTTTTATGTAAGTCGGAGGGTAGTTCAGCATGTGTTTCGGATGGTAATTTAAGTCAATCGTTCTCACTGAGAGCAGATAGATTACCTGCTGGACAATGAGTGGAGCGAACCCCATGGTGCATAGGTGGCCTAGGGTATTTGAACTGGTTACAGGATTGCCCTGGAGCACTTGTCCTTGTGGCTAGGGCTACGAGGTTATCCACCATGCTCCTGCCCCTAAATGTCAATTTTAGCATGTCAAAGTGTGTGCCTGGATCAGGCCTTCTTACTGCATCAATTATATCCTCACGTATTACAGAGTAGCAGCCTCTTACGTGGCGAATCTAATGAATCGCCTTATTTCTGATAGACTCTCCCCCTCCCTTTGTGCCGGTGGGTTTAGCTTGAGAACGTTGACCATTAGAACAGTGTTATTAGATTGAAACCAGTCAATGGAGGGCTGTGCAGTGCATTTAGGGACAGTGTCACCTGTGAATTTGGGGATTTGGTAGCAGGCATCAGATGCCTTTCCTGCACCTAGGCTGTTGTGTGGGGGAGGCTGATAGGAATTCTTGATCTCAGCACCAGCTAAAGGTTGGCCAGCACAACTGGTTGCTGGCAATTTGGACAACTTCATTGAGGTACCTAATAGATTTGGCATTGGGCTACGGATATGATTCATGATGGCCGTGGCATCTGAAGGAATTAGCTGCTTGACTATTGCAATTAAGGAATTAACCATAGACTTGAGTTCTGACACCTCCCTCTTTAAATCTTGTATGCATAAGATGTGCTGTGCATTTGTCTGGGCTGAATATACATTTACGTCTACTGACCCACCCACCCTGATGCCTGGGTCGGGGTCGTCATGTGGGTCTGAGATACTTATTAAAGGGCTAAAGCGGTTGCTACACTGAATAGGTTCATTAGGATCCAGTAGTGGCTCATTCGCTGATAGTGAGGGAGCATGGATGATGACATTCCTACCCTCCCCCTGCCCTGTAGTGGCTGTGACCTGTTGGTCGCTTTTTACGAATATTTCAGCAATTTTCTTGTGACCCGCCCCCTTCCTGACTGGGGAGCACTCGCCCCCAGTTTTGCTGGGGCCATTGTTCGGGGAAGAGGTTAAAATTTCTTTGCATTCACCAAGAAGGTTGTCAATTCTGTCCATAGCACAGTGCTTCATGCTTATGTCTTATCCGCTTAGTTTTAACACCGCCCCTGCCCCACCCTCTGTTGACTGTAATTGGTGGATAAGTGTTCTATAGAGAGTTAGTTCAATGATACAGCCTGCAGGAGGATACAATAATAAAAAACGAGAGTCAATGATGCCTACTTAGAGATAAATGTTAGGGGGGTGGCCCAGCCCAGCCTCCTCCGGGCTTCGATGGGTGTGGACGGTCCCGTCCTTGGCCCAGGCTCGTCCCATGCTGCGAAGTGCCTCCAGGCGCTTTATAGCGCTTGTTGATCAGGTGCAGGTGAAAATAGCCACCTCCTGGGGCCTCAAAGCAGTCTGCGATATGTAGTCCCATGCCAAAGTTTCTAGTGCGTCCCGCGAAGTGCCCCCACGCACTTTATATCGCTCGTTGGTCTGGTCAAGTGGATGCAGGTGCTGGTGAAAATGGCCGCCTCCTGGGGCCTCAAAGCAGTGTGGGATATGTAGTCCTTTGCCAAAGTTTCTAGCACGACCCGCGCCGTAAAGTGCCCCCACGAGCTTCATAGCGCTCGTTGGTCTGGTCAAGTGGATGCACGTGCTGGTGAAAATGGCCGCCTCATGGGGCCTCAAAGCAGTCTGGGATATTTAGTCCCTTGTCAAAACTTCGAGCGCGTCCCGCGTCGTGAAGTGCCCCCACGTGCTTTATAGCACTCGTTGGTCTGGTCAAGTGGATGCAGGTGCTGGTGAAAATGGCCGCCTCCTGGGGCCTCAAAGCAGTCTGGGATATGTAGTCCCTTGCCAGAGTTTCTAGCGCTTCCCATTCACTGAGTGATCCTAGACCAGGTGGAGTTCAAGTCTTTTCCTCTGCCGCAATGAATCTTGGATATTCAGGTTATAATCCTGATATTTCACACTTGATCCTGGATCCCGGTGAGGACAGCCCTGAGGCTTCCTGGCTTCTTAGCCTTGTGCATCTCTCTTGTCAACTATGCCAGGTTTCACAAGCGAGCCCTGCCATGGAACTTGAAATTCCAGTGGGCCCGGCATCTACATCAACTTTCTGACACTATCCAGGTCTCAGAGGAGATGGCTCAAGATATGCAGTAGTGGCTCACTAATCCAAATGTTTCCTGTGGCATGCCACCCTCTTTCCCCAACCAAAGGCTGACAGTGGTTATAGACGAATCACCACTGGTTTGTGGAGGTCATCTTTGAAAGGTGGAGATCAGAGGCCTCTGATCTTTGGTGGAGAATCATACCCACCTCAACCTACTGGAGCTGTAGACCCTTTGTCTGGACCTGAATGCCTTCCTGCTGTCTGTCAAGGAGGGTCTGGTGCAGGTTGTTAGAGACAACCCCCCTGTCATGTAATAATTGTACAACCATGGTAGAGTTAGGTCCTCTGTCCAGAACACAAATGGTGTCTACATCCCAAGGTTGCACAGGGTGTATTCAACCATTAGGGAGTGTCCTGGCTAGATCTTTTTGTTACCATTGACAGTGTGCACTGTCAACTGTATTGTGCATTTGAGTTCCTATGAGAGGACGTGTTAGGAGATGCATTTCAACAGGAATAAAACAAGGGAATCCTGTACCCTTCCCACCACAATATCTCCTGCCCAGAGTTCTGAAAAAGATTAATAACAATTTGGCCTAATTCATCCTCAATGCCCCATATTGGGCATGAGAGTGTGGTATCCGGAGCTGCAGAGCATGAACATCTGTTCTCTGATCAGGCTACTACTCCAGGATGACCACCAGTCTCAGCAACAGAATAGGATACTCCAGCTGATTGTCTGCAACTTACACCTCTATGTATGGAGATTAAGCAGTGGTAACTGACTATATTCAGTTTGCCACTGGAAGCAGTGAATGTCATCCTCACCAACATGCATGACTCCTCGAAATCCATCTATGCTGAGCACTGGGAGAAGTATGTAATCTTGCATTGTATCTGAGACACTGACTCCTTGCCAAAGGTTCTTTTGTTTGTTTTGTCTTTATCCCAGCAAGGCCTTGCAGTGGGCACTGTAAAATGTTATTTGTTGGCCCCTTAAGCCTTTAGCTAGTTGGCAGACCAACCATCCTTTTTGAAGTTACCTATTGTGATGAGGTTTATTAAAGGTATGACACACATGTTCTGCTTGTGATGTCCCTGTGCAACCTTAACTTGATCTTGACATTTTCATGTGAACACCCTTTGAGCCTATACACAGTTGCTTGCTGTGTCTCCTGACTCTGAAAACTGTTTTCCTCAGTGGAACTGCCCTACATCACCTTCTTCACAGTAGTATTGGTGCTGAGGACATGGGTATCCTTCTTACTAAAATTTGTGATTCCCTTCAACTTTGGGCAAACAATTGTGCTACCAGTGTTCTTTGTGTTTGGGTTTTGTCTGGAGCAAAGAAATGGAAGGTTGCACAGAAGAGGGCACTGTCAAGATGGATAGTCCTCTGCATCAAGATCTCGTACAGAGCCTCCAGAATGTCTGAAAGCCCATTCCACAAGGGCCATGGACACTACCCCTGCTGCTACCACTGTTCTAGCATAAGGGGTACCCTTTCTTGATATCGTCAAGGCTGTGATGCGGTTGTTGGTGTAGATATTCACAAAGCATGCCTGACCTGACAATCAGGTCTTGTGGGAAAAACATTATGGTTTCTTGGTTCTGCAAGATTTTCTGGTCTATGCCATCGTACAGGCCCTTGAGCTTGAGCTTGGGGATGTACTGTTGTGGTTAGAAGGATCTTTAAGTAAATGTCTCTTTTGGTATGTTTACCACCAATATTTGTGACTGATACCAATTGTTTTTTGACTCTGAGAGTACACTGAGGCCTGCAAACCAGACCTCACTGCCAGTGCCTTGACACTAATATTTGAATGTCTGGCTTATACCCATTTGGCATAAGCTAACTTACTTATAAGTTTCTAGTATATGGTACCCAGGGCCTGTAAGTTGGAGGGTTACCCCAGGGATTGCAGCACTGGTTGTGCCACCCTGGAGGTGATAAAGTTAAACATGACCCCCAGTCTATCACTGCAGACTGGAAGGGCAATTTTAAACCTCTAACTCGACTTCACCATATAAAGCTATGGGAAAGAAAGGAACATGTCCTCTTTTCATGTTCCAGCAGTCAAAACCTGAAATAATTGGTTCTTGTTTTACTGTGGAACAGGCTAGTGAGTGAAGAGTTATAGGCGGTCACCTTAGCCATGCTCAGTTCTGACTGGACTACTAAAGAAGGTACTGTAAGGTATCAACAACTTGTTACATTAAGGTCAACATTTCACCCAAGTTGAAAATGTAACTTGTTGTAGCTTGGAACTTTTACAAAGTTGCCACTGTCTCCTGTGCCCATTTAATGGAAGCACATACTGTATGTCCTTGAGACAACTTTCTGTCCTCCTGGGGAGACATGTAAACTTCCCACAGGAAAGGACACAATAAAAATGTGCAGGGAGAGATGTTGGCCCAAACAGCAAGCTTCAAAAGAGAAAGTGGCATTTGAAGGGCAAATAGCAAACTCTTGGGAGAGTGGCTGCTCTATTGTTTAGGTAGACAGTCTGGCATTAGGCACAGAGAGAGGAAGTCAGTTTGTCAAACCGATTTGTCAGGGCCATGTAGCCTCCTTGGTAGCCACACTTCTGGGTTGGTCTAGTGAACTTTGCAAGCTGAGAGAGGGGTTTTTCCATTTTGGGAGTGGGCAGAACGGAGACATCAGGGATAGCTAGATGCCACACTTCACAGAATCATGAGCCTAATGGCCAATAGGCTAGTGACCACAACCTCTCCTTCGAACATTTTCTGGGCATAAAAGAGGCACCCCTGACACCCAGATCTCAGATCTCATTGGACTGGAGAAGATGACCAAAGAAGGGCTGCCCTTCTACACCAAGGCCCCTGCAAAGAGAGGTGCCTGATCTCCTTAGTTGCTAGCAAAGGAAAGGGACTGTGCGTGCTGTGTCCTGCTTGTGGAGAATTTGACTCCTGAGCCTAGCTGAAGCAAGAGACTTCAAGGGTCTGTTGACTGATCTCCTGTTCGGAGCACAGGACAAAAGTGGAAGAATCACGCTGAGCTGAGTTTGTAGCCCAGATTCCTGAATCATCTTCATTGCTGTGCAGTTAAAGGGGCCAAGACTCAACCCTCAAAACTTGTTCCTGAGTCTGCTGGACCCAGGAGAGTGATTGGAGCGCAGCTAGGTCACCCAGAAGGATAGTTGCTGCCAAAAAAAAAAAACTCTGAAATCGCTGCACCGGGCGATTGGTAGCCCAGTGGCAGCTGACTTCTACCGAGCTTGAGAGGTCTTCAAGGGACATTAACTCCTGTGACCAGAATCACACTCACAAAGCCCATAGGCCAAGAAGAAACCCCAGGAAAACCCCTGTCGACCGCACAGCATCTTTGAGCTTCTTCAACATCCTGTATCCTTTCCATATGGACCAATCCACAGTTTCTGTGGACATTCCTGGTCAACCCTGACTGACTTTCTGTCAGAGTTGGTCACCTAAAGAAAATTGAAGTAATCACCTTGATACTTACCAAAGATTTTCTTGAAAAAGTTTCTGTGTGTGAAGTTTGTTGAATTTGCCAGTGCTTGTTTGCAGTTAATTAAAAAGTGTTGATTTACTATACCTTGTAAAATTTGTATCTCCCGAACCCTCTGTTAGATCTTTATCGTTTTAGTGGAAAACATTATATGATAAATTCTACTCTATTTTTATAAATTGCTGTCAGACTTCTTGAGTGTCTAATATAGCTCTTCAATTGTTTATTTGCTGTTGAAATGCTTTACATTGTTCCTTTGTAGAATCCTGAATGCTCAGTGCCACAGCTCTGCAAGTTCAGTAAAAGGGTGACATAAAGGTTTAACAAATCAAACCTACTCTTCATAAAGGGGTTGTAGCATTTGGCATGGTGACGTCTCACTACCACACCATTTAATACACCCCATTTCCTCACAGTATCTATAAAAAGAAGAAATGCATTGCCATCAGCAACACTCTTTCTGGCAGAGACTCTATTTAACAGCAGATTCCTCACTGACTGCTTTCCTCCTTGGTCTGTGGAGTGGCATCTTGTAAGATCTAAAATAGTCCTAAGTTAATGATCAGCAAGCACACCGTTATCAACAATTGTTCATGCTACATGTCTAAGGGCATGGAAAGGGATCGAGACAAGGAACTGATGTCAGCTCACGCGGTGGCTCTGGTATGTCTCCTCTTTCACTTAGGGGCAGTATGGCGTCAGCATGGGGCTGTATAGTACCACCTGTCAGAACATGGGAGCACTGCTACAAAATTCACTGGATCCTGTCTGGAGTCTGAGGTATACCCTAAGGTGAGCAATCTGCAGTTAGATAGAGTATCCACTAGAAAGAGCATTACCAAAGTTATGTAAATTGTTCGTCTGAACCTGTAAAGTCCAGAAGTTTCCCAATGTTGCTTAGTTTGGAATTTGAATGGTCAATCTGATCATCCCAAAGACAAAGACTTTTTTTAACGTTGTTTAGCTTGGACTGGGAATATTTAACATGACTCTCCCAAAGTCCAGCACTTAGCCCAGTGTTGCTTAGTTTGGAATTAGAATAGTAAATCTGACCCCCATGAAAGCCCAACACTTTCCCCAATATTGCTTAGTTTGGAGTTAGGAGAGTTAATATGACTCCCAACTAAATATATGTTCTCCACTGTTCATTATTTTATACTCAGTGTAGTTATGTTTATATGTTTATTTGGTTTTAGGTACTTGTTAAAAATGTATAATATAAGTGTTTTGAAATTATTAATCAGTACTTGTTCGTAAACTAATGTTTTTATATTCAGTTATTGAAATACGTTTTAAGAAGAAAATAATGCAATTAACACATTTTATTATTTAATGCCTTTATTAAACATGCCTCATTTAAGTATCATTAAATTTGACACTTTTATTCAAACAACATATTCATAAATATTGTTTTAAATAGACCACATAACAAATCATTAATATAATGTTTTATATAAATAAAAGCAAACAACATTTTAACATTGAGTGAACGTTTAGGTAGTCATATAATTTTATACACATAAAGAAGCTAATTTTCATAGTTTTATTTTTTATTTTGTCACAAATAATTTTACACACCATTGTACACATTTATCATGTACATTGTCTTATAATTTTATCTTGCATTCAAATAAAAATTAAGTTAGACATTTTAAACACATTAGAACATAATATCTGATTTAACACTTATTTTCTAATTTGCTTTAATTTTTTTGATCCAGAATACCATTTTTCTTAAGTTAAAGACATTTAATACAGCCCTTTCGATCTTTTAATTAAATAAACATTTTGCCCGAGAGGACTGAGTTTGGATTGCATCCATTCAGATTAGTTACAGATTTCATCTTTTCAGATTATGGTATATTTTACTAGTTATTTTAGGTTTTGGGTTACTTTAGGTCTAGTATGGTTTTCACGTTTAGAATTAGTTTTATCAGGTTTCTGTCGATTTCTATTGTGTTAGAACATTAGTGTTACTGTTTTGTATTGCTGTAAATTTTGAATGTTGTACTACATTTATTTAGGTAAGGTTTGAAAATATCTTTTATTTAGGGTTTTTTAGTAAAATGTGCTTTTATGTGGTGATGGTAACGTATTTATCCTTTTTCATGAGAATTTTTTTCTGTGTCACAATTTTGTGGAAGGAATTATTTAGGATATTTTGATATAGCTAAACGTTTAATGCATTTCTTTTTGGTTTGTGGTCTATTTGTTTTATCTATCTTTCAGGTATTTAATAATTATTTTGAGTGCATGGATGGCGGTTCCTTATAGTATAGATCATATCTTTTTGGAGTGGATGTTTGCATTACTAGGGATCTTTTGTAGGGGTGGGCAGAACTCACAGAGTTTTACTCAGCAAAATTCTATGGAGTTCCACCCACCACAGGTGTCACCCTTAACCCCGAAAGACATTCTAAAATGGAGTCCCTCTGAGATCCATGAAATAAGCCAAAACAGTTTTGGAAGCACCGGAAGTTGCATGCAGTGTTGCAAGGTCTCTGTGGAACATCACTAATAATAAAGGCATAAGTTAAAGACGTTCTGGGTGACAGGTCTATACAGACCAGTTGGACAGTATAAGTAATGCAGTCACAGTAGACAGCATAAATGGGACCCTACCAGGGCAGTAGCTAGTAGCATAATAGCTGCAGTGATGTGTTCTTCTGAGGGCATTTCTTCACACAACAGAGACAGCAGAATCACCATAGACAGTGTACAGTGACAGACAACCAGTACCCATGACTGTCAAACACTGGATGAAAAAGTGTAAATTCATGCAATATACAGTGCTTGGTAGCCCAATGAGCAAGGCATCATGGTCACTGCACATATTGCAGGGCCACATCATGCACTGCTTAATGACAAGATCCCTCTTCAGCCAGTTGCAAATGCAAAGTACAGGTAGAAGGGTCACTGGCTCTAAAGTAAAGTGATAGACACCCTCTGTCCATGATGCTTGCATGGCCACTGTATGCAAAACATAGGGGGTCATTCTGACCCCGGCGGTCTCAGACCGCCGGGGCCAGGGTCGGCGGGAGCACCGCCGACAGACCGGCGGTGCCCCGCAGGGCATTCTGACCGCGGCGCTTTGGCCGCGGTCAGTGCAGGAAAACCGGCGGTCTCCCGCCGGTTTTCCGCTGCCCGTCAGAATCCTCCAAGGTGGCGCAGCATGCTGCGCCGCCTTGGGGATTCTGACACCCCCTACCGCCATCCTGTTCCTGGCGGTTCGCCCGCCAGGAACAGGATGGCGGTAGGGGGTGTCGCGGGGCCCCTGGGGGCCCCTGCAGTGCCATGCCCATGCCTGCAGTGCCCATGCCAATGGCATGGGCACTGCAGGGGCCCCCGTAAGAGGGCCCCGCTTGTATTTCACTGTCTGCATAGCAGACAGTGAAATACGCGACGGGTGCAGTAGCACCCGTCGCACCTTCCCACTCCGCCGGCTCGATTACGAGCCGGCTTCATGGTGGGAAGGTCGTTTTCCCCTGGGCTGGCGGGCGGCCTTTTGGAGGCCGCCCGCCAGCCCAGGGGAAAACTCAAAATACCCGCCGCGGTCTTCCGACCGCGGTACGGTATTTTGGTGGCTCCCGCCGGGCGCGCGGTGACCGCGCCCGGCGGGAGTCAGAATGACCCCCATAGTCCTTCCACAGGTGCTTGTAAAGTAAAGGCATTATGGTCACTTCAGACTCCCTGTGAGGGGCACTGCACTCAGCATACCTCCCAGGACCCTCTTACAGTATAAGAAGGGACACTGTGAGCAGTGTGCTGCCCTGTGTACCGACTATGGCTGGCCAATTGCAGAGGTAGCAAGGTCACTGCTTTTAATCCAGTTTAGTCTCTCCTAATGGGTTCATACAGTACAGTTAGCAGCCGGGACTTTGGACTGAAATAAATTTACATAACAGAGGCAGTAGGGTCTGCAAGTGTTTCCCTCCCATGGTGTGTGCACAGTCCCTCTGACAGAATATTTTCCTGGTTGTCCCTCTTGTCCTCTAGGGATCCCACAGGTAACGCTGAGGACCCGAGCATGCCCTGCGACTCTGGAGTTTCCTGGAGAGGCATAGTGCATGTACTGGGATTTTTGTGCTCCCGGGCCGTACAACAACCAATCCCACAATTGAACATATCTTGGGCAGCATCTGTGATGTTAACGTGTAAGGTAACCTTGGATTGGAGTGTTGTGAGCACCTCAGCAAATCACTGTTACAGTGTGCAGCACAGAACTCCAAAGTGCTGATTGTTTGTGAAGTGCCCTGCTTGAAGCAGGCTGGGACTGACTGATAAACCACCATCTGACTTCGGGGAGAGCCTGAGGTTTTTGGGCAGGCAGGTATACTATTAACTAAGGGTGGCTCCACCATGCAGCAGAGTTTTTGCTGAAGTCAAAGCAGAGTGTGTAGAGAGAAAACTCCACAAACTCCACCAGAGGAGCAGAGTTAACCAACCACCCCTAATCTTTTGTGGATTAATGACAGTTTATTAAAATGCTGCACTTCCACAGAATTGTGAGAAATAATTTGATTATATAGTAATCTAGGGGGTTTGTTACTTTGTGTAATGTTAAAATGTTATATTTATTTATTTGAATTATTTATATATGTTCTATGTGTACTTTTTGAATGTGCTATTATGTTGAATTATTTTTTTGCTGTGATTTTACATTTAGGAAAATTTTAGGATTATTATGTTTGAGGTTTTCCCACTTTTCATTCCTTTTATTTATTTGGGTGTATTTATTTGGATTTTGCCTAGTATTTATTGAATACATTTAAATAAATATAAATAGTGTAATTTAATTGTTGGTTTGTAAGGATTTTTTATTTAATTAGAACATTGGAATGTTGGGAGCTCCATTGAAGTCAATGAAGTGTGCTGAGGGCTTCTTGTGGCTGGTAAAAGCCCAAAGCACCAACATTCCAATGTTTTCTACACAGCAACAGCTGTGAACAAAGGCCTCATGGAGCCCAAGGGGATTTCAGTCCCCGCAGGCTCCGTCAACCCTTTGTTTTATTTATTAGAACAATCTGTGGCAGAATGTTCTATTGGCCTTATAGCACTTCAGCTGGGGCCTTTAAATGCTGGAGCAGGCCTGGATGGTATATCCTGTTATAGTAGGGAGTACGCTATTAATTCTACATAGTCTAGGTGTGACAATTCTGCATATATTTTAAAGCTTGAACAAGGGATTGTTTAATTCTTAGGTCTTGTTAGCTGTGTCCCATCTGTAGAATTTCAATGAACTGATATAATGCAGGGTGAAGTCTTCGGATGGCCGATAATGAGCTATGGTTGTGCTGCCTTGTTAATATTTCTTTCTTTGATTAAGATATGTAGCAAGCATTCCATTACTCTTTGAGGAACCTGGCTCAGCTTCTGTGACCTTAACGGTGTGGACAGTCAATCAAATGACCTCAAAGTAGCCAAGAAGTAGGGTTAACTTGTGTTTATTGTCTTTGCGAAAGGCATATTTGTTGAATAAGCCATTGAAGCCATATAATTCTATGGGTGGTACAAAGGTCAGTGCAAATAGATTGTTGATTTGGAAGATGCTGTTAATTGAGTATTCTATACTCAGTATTGATTTTTAGGAGATGACAAGTGCCTCTGTTGTAATGGAAAAAACCTCTATGTGGGTAGTGGGTATACAAATGTGATATTCTGTGTATCTTAGCAAATTTGAAATTTATGAGAATCTTAGTTGGTGGTCATTTGTTTATTTTCTCTTTTCCTGTATTTAACACCTCACTGTAGGTTGTGTTATGTTTTGTTTGTTTGTTACCAGTGTAAACATGAGATGTACATTGTTGTCTTGGTATTATTCATTGATGATATATTATTGGTAAAATGAAGGCAGGCAGGTTTATACATATCATCCATGAACCTGATGGGAGACTGAGTTAAAATGTATGTTTTGTGCTGTTGCAAATATGATTAGTCTCTTCTAATTATTGAGGTTATCATATAAAATCAAATCCTCTTTTGTGTGAAGAACTCTTTGGTGGCGATGGATGCCTATTTCTGGGAAAGTCTTTGAAGCATGGTTAGCAATTCTTTTTCTGGTAATTGTTCTTTTTAGGTAGGTACAGGAGATAGCTGTGCTGTACAACATATAAAGTGAATAGGTATCCTGTATGAATAGTCTGTCAGTATTCTTGTACTTGGGGCTGTGGAGCTTTTTGCCATCTTTCAAGTCTTGGATTATGTTTGAATCCCTGCCATATTAGGTGGGTGATTGTTTTGGTTACATTCTCCACTTGGTAATTTACAGTGGTGCCCTCATCCTTAGCAAATATTGGACTAATATTGTGAACAATAGTTTCAGTAGTTATGTTCTTTGCTAATGTGCTCTTTGCAGTAGGTGTAGCCTAGGTATGTGAGCAGTGATTTGGCTCTATGTAATTCAGCCAAAGTGACTTCATTGGATACAATGAGATCTTTGGGTAATTTAAAAACATGAACACATATTTTAATGTAATATTCAATATGTTACATTAATTATTACTATTAGTTAGATATGTTTATTTTTAATTTTTTTAGTTACAATTTCAAGTAGTTTTAATTTGTGTTTGAAGGTTAGGGCTTATGGTATTTTAGTTTGGCTTCTTGTGAGAATTGTCTTTGTGCAATACCGGAGGTACAAAACACAACAGAGGAAATATAATTAGTTTTGTGAGTTTGAAAATATAGATAAGTAGGTTAGTTATTTTGTTTTAATTGTTTTAAATTATTAAAGTGTTCATGCATGCTTTTTTGAAGTTTGTTTTTTCACATAATCGGACAGCTTGGCAGGCTTCTATTTTCTTTTGGGGTTGCAGGCACAATAATGCCTTACTTTAGTTCATTTTATAGTCATTTGTTAATTGTGTCATTGCTCTTATTTGACAGCTGATGTAATTTTAATGTGGTTGATTAAATGGGACATTGTTTTCCCTTTGATGTTTTCCTTATACAGAAAATGCTAATTTAGGTGTTTATTTTTTTATATTATTTAGAACGTTTTGTGTGTACTTGTTTGTTAAAATATATGTACATTTTTTTTGTTTCATCAATATTTTTTCCTCAATAGTTTACATATCAATATTTTGTATGTTCTTATAAAATTAATAGGAAGCCGATATTTTGTATGTCTATATATAGTATTTCGAAATTGTGTTAATATCAATATTTAGGATCACAGTATTAGTGTTGTTGATATTTTTCTATTTTACATAGGGGCTATTCACTGTTGATATTATTGTTATTGATATTTTTGATTTGATGTTATTGTAGATTCATACTGAAGTGGGGAATATTCAGTAGCACAAACGTCAAGAGAGTGGAGGTTTAATTATGCTTATGTGCCATCTGGGAGAGCCAGAGTTGTGCTTCAATTAGTGCTTTCAGTGGGCTGCAAAATGTGTGTGGAGGGCTCTAAAAGGCATGTTGCCAAAGAGGCATGGGCAAATAAATATAACTGAGATTATTTGCTCAATGTCAGATAAATGAGAAAGACAATAATATGTGTGTAAATAAATAAACTAAAAGTAAACTAAAAGTTTCACTTCTGAAAATATAGATTCTACAAATTTCTGAAACAGTAAGGCCCAGATTTAAGAGGGCCTAGTGCCTCCTTGTGCCACATTTGCGTATTTTTTTTTTTTACACTAATGTGGCCCAGTGAAGCCAAAATCACTGTGCCAAATTTACAAAGTGCGCAATGCATGCATTGCGTCACTTTGTGACCCCTTGTGTCACATTATGCCTGCACCAGGCATAATGTATGCAAGGGGGGCGTTCCGAAAAAATTGCACAAATAAATGTAAAAGATTTCTTTGCGACTTTTTTAATATCTGCTCAGAGCAGGCGTTAAAGGGGGTACACCATTGGTTACAATGGGCCCCTATATACTGTTCCGGGTCAGCGACAAAATTTCAGCGCTAACTCTGAACAGTACATCAATAGAGTCAAAAATGTTGAGGCTATTGCCCCCTACCCTGCACCATAGTACTCCATATTTTAAATAGGGTGCACACATGGTGGCGGTAGGGAGCGTTAAGAGGAGCAAGGAAATTGGCCCTGCACTGCGTGCAGCTACACTTTTCTTAAATCTGCCCCTAAGACTTTAAAATAAACATTATGCATGCCTATGGAAGGGGAGGGTGACTTGAGTATTTCAATCACTCCTGTCCTTCCAATCACATTACATCACTCTGCAATCTCTCCCTCTTCTTTCATCCATCCCTCTTAATCCAGTGATCTGTTCAATTGGCATTCACATTTTGCTTCTGCCACTGCTAACAGCATGGGGCAACTAGTTAGCCCACTTGAGCCATGGGCTCCCGTCAGTGGTGAGTAATGGCATTCTGCATGTGCATGAGTGCACTGTAGCCAAAAAGTAGTCCCCTACAAAGGGCAGGTCCAATTTATTTTTAAAAAGAGAATGAATCCCCTTTCTAGATTTTATCTACACGCAGCCTTTATCTGTCTGTTGTTGAAGCCCTATTGTGTACAAAATGAACATATGGAGTGGACTTTGAGGGAGCCCATTACTTATCATTTGTTGGCTTTTGAGTCAATCTCATTTGCTTGCTTCATATGTCATGCTTTCCACCATTTTCTTGAGTTTTCTCTCACCCCTTTCACTGGATGACTTGTAACGTTTCATTGCTTACATCAGGGAATTACTTTATTGTATTTCTTTCAGTGCTCAAATCTCTCCACCTGAGCTGCTTCTCCTCTCACATCCCTGCCCTAGCGCCCCCTAGCGCACTCTTCTCTCCAGCTCATCGGTTAAAGCAGAGCAACAAGAATACTACCTGAGGCCCATATTTATACTCTGTTTGCGCTGAATTAGTGGCATTTTTTTTTTTACGCTTATTCAGTGCAAACTTAACTCCATATTTATACTTTGGCGCTAGACTGGTATAGCGCCAAAATATTGGAGTTAAAGTCATTTTTTGCCTGTAAAAATCTACCTTGTGTCAATAAAATGCAAGGTAGGCATTCCCGGGCAAAAAATAACTCTAAGGCCCTAGCGCCTTATTTATCCTCCTGTGCAAAAATCACGCACGAGAGGAGGAGGGCCTTAATTAATGGCTCTAAGACTGCTTAGTGCCAATATTGAACGCCAGGCGTTAGGGGGCCTGTGGGCCTTTTTCCATGGTCAGAGACCATGGAAACAGCCCACAGGTGCCCTTCCCTGCCCCCAGGGACAGCCCCACCCACCCGCACCCACACCTGGAGGACACCTAAGGATGGGGGGCCCCATCCCAGATAAGTATTTTTAATTTTTTTTTTAAGTGCCATGGGGGGTCTAACTTGGGCCCCCCTACATGGCACTGTGCCCAATGACCATGCCCAGGGGACATAAGTCTCCTGGGCATTGCCATTGGTCTGGGGGGCATATCTCCTGTTTTAACTGAGACAGAAGTCATGTCCATGGGGTTTTAACATCAAAAAATGGTGCTAGTCTGGGCAGATTTATTTTTGCCTCTGCTAGTACTAGCGTCATCCTCTGATGCTAAACCCCCTGTTCCCCCTACGCCTCCCGCACCTGGCTTGCATCCTTTTCTATGACGCTAGCCGGACCATACCGCCGGCTAGCGTCATACCATAAATATGACGCCCGGCTGGTGTTTTGGTATGGCGCAAGCCGGCGGTAAACCTTGTAACGCTAAACAGCATTAGCGCAGTTCAGCGTCAAAAAGTATAAATATGGACCTGAATCTGTTCCAGTTCTGAGGCATGTGGAAAGAAAATGGCAGCGTGTTCCTTTAAGTTCTAACACTTCCTCGGGGAGTAGTCCTCTGTGTTATTTTTAAGCTGGATCATGTGTAACAGACTTCTAAAATTCTGTTCCGAGTTTCTGCCTTTTCTTTCAGTATTTTCAAGTATTTTTTATTTTGCTTTTTTTTTACAATTTTGGAAGGACTCAGCTAACGGTCCCTTTCCTCCACCTGTAGTGTGCCAAATTCCACGAACACTGCAACAGGTGTTCGTTTCAGAATTGACTCTAAACTCATTTTAAAATGGATGATCATGTGCATGCTTCCACACTCGCTATTAATCATCTTTAAATGGATTTTAAACCAATTCTAAATTAACCACCCATGTGTGAACATGAGTTCACATGAGCGTGTGGCTGTTTTTAATGGTTTTATAAACCTTTATTATACCTATGAATGTTCACACTCTACCTGTGCTTATTCTTGCATGGCCAGCACATTTTCAACCTTTTTGTAAAACTTGATCACACAAACATTAAAAAACAACTGCCTGTGCATGAGCTTATGTGTGCATGCCTGGGCATTCATTTTTTAATGTTTTTGTAAAAAAACGTTTACAAAGACGTGAAAAACACTGTCGTTGTCAAAGCCAAAAGGCATGCAGCCAATGTGAGAACTATTGGTTTTGCTATAGCTTGTTTATTACCATCAAAGCTGAGCACTGGCAGGGCCCATCCCATCTAGACCTAGTGGCTTTGCCTAAGCTTGTTTACTAAAGCTAGTAATGAGCATTGGTCAGATCTATTCCTCTTAGAACCCGTTTCAATTGTACTGAAGTGATCACTGAATATGTTAAGTAATTAAGGAGATTTGCGTATTTCTGCACACAAAGATTTGGTGAGAATGTATTTGTGCTACATACAAGCATTCGATGACAACTGTTTTGTGGTATGCTTTAGAATTTAATGGAAATGACTGTACTTAGTGACAGCAGATGGTGCCGTGGACCGATTTTTCGTAAAATGCTCTTGGAAATAATCACGTCTTGATGGTGCTTTGATAAGCCTAGAAGACCTTCAGCATTTCTAATGGGGTTTGAAGGAATTTCCATAAGGTCTCAGTGAATACAGGGAAAGTCGTGCCTCTAAGTTGGGATCTTTTGAAGTTTGGCATTTCAATAAAAAGTTCTGGACTGGCAGAGCAATAGTATACTTTGGAGGAAGGCAAGCCCATTCTACAGTATACAAGTCATTCTTCAGAGCCCAAGAGCACACCATCTTTGCCGAACTCTGCAATTAACATATTTGTTCCATCTCTTTTTAATGAAAAAGTAACACGTAAACTTCTCAGCAGCAACTCTGGTATAGGTGGAATGAGCTCATGATGGAGTCTGGCTAGGCAATTCCTCCCCATGGTCCCAAATATTGACATTCTACCAGAATGTCCCTATCAGTATAAGTGTGAGCATCCTGGAGGGCTAGGGAAGTAGCACACTTATATTTGCACAACTACACTGTGGGTGGTGGGAATCTTAGGGACTCCAGACCATATTATGCAGGGGTGACGCACTATTGTGCATTACATCACTGACTATATAGTTCCCTAAGCTAAAATCAGTGAAAGATAAATGAGTTGAGTCCAGTGGCACACTAAACTCTTAAGTGTAGAGAATATTTTTGCACATCCATTCATAAACCGGAAGAAGCTACACTACGCAAACAAGCATTTGCAATGCACTGGGTCTCATGTTTGCTCGAGTTAGAGCTATTAGCGTTGTAAATTCCTAACACAACTTTTCTTGATATATAAATTGAAAATGAAAAGTAAAACAGTTGACATAAGCAAGCCAATTCAAAGCGCCACGGCTGCCATGAGCATGAGCACGAAGGAGAGATACAAAAGGAAAAAGAAGTTTGTCACAGTCAAACGTATTGGCAAACGTGCAATTATCCAAGTAACAAGGTAGATGGACAAGGCGATAACAAAACACCCCCAAGGAGGGACAAACGTAATACATTTACCAATAATAACAAAGGATTTTTGGAAGGCAGAGCCACGAACATGTGTTAGTGATGGGCGTCAGGTGGGTGTGGTTAAAAGCCTACAGAGATTACAACACATCAGAGCACTTGTGCGCTCAAACTAAAAAGGAATTGTTCATATTGAGGAACTTATTTCAAAAGTTGTTTTGAAAGGAGCACATTATCTTCAAAGCATCACAAGGGAAGATGGTTCCTCCCAATTAATTTCTTTTTGCTGGTTGGTGTACCTCTCTGCCTGAGTGGTGCACATTCTGGGCCAGATATGCAAGGCCCTCGCTGGCGCTGTGCAATGCGCCACATTAACACTTTTTGGGCCAGATGTATCAAACGATTTTGCATTTGCAAATGGTGCGAATCGCAGAAATCGTCCGTTTACAAATGCAAAAACGTGGTCTGCGATGCATGAAAGGCATTCGCAGGCCAAAAACAAGGAATCACAATATTTGTGATTTTTTGCGAAGCGACATGGTTTTGCGTGTCGCATTTTGCGTCTCGCAATTTGCGACATGAAATACCGAATCGCTATTAGCATTTTGCAAATTGCGAGTCGGAATAGCGACTCGCAAATACAGAACCGGTATTTCATGTCGGAAATTGCGAGACGCTAAATGTGACACGCAAAACCATGTCGCAATGAGATGCATAAAAAAATCACAAATTGCGAATTTTCGTAGAATGGCCTTTTGCACATGCAATTTACCATGGATTGAAACCAGGTGGTAACCAGGTGCAACCTATATAAAGAGGCCCAGAATGCCTCAGACTCTTTTCCACAATGGCTGCACTCTACGTCATGGCGAGGAGAATGAGGATCTTGGCAGGTTTGAGGAGAGGGAGGAGGAGGAGACAGGAGCGCATTTTCAGAGTGCGCATTACCCTTTTTGACCAGACTGAGGAGGAAATATTTGAGAAGTACAGGTTGAACTCAGCCATGATACTTGACCTGATAGCTGAGCTACAACCCATACTGCAGCGCACAACACACAGGACCAATAACATACCCACCCATGTGCAGGTATTATGCTCCCTGCACCTACTTGCCTCAGGGAGCTATCAAGGGGTCATAGCAGCAGCTGGAGGGGTATCACAGAGTGCCCTCTCTAGATTTTTCAATGCATTTCTAAACACCATGCTGAGTAGGATACACCAGTACATCAGATTCCCCCACACCCCACAGGAAATACAGCAGACAAAAATAGATTTCTACCAGATAGCACTGTTCCCCCACGTCCTAGGTGCCATAGATGGGAAACATATTGCAATCTATCCACCATCGGCCACAGAGTATGGGTACCGCAACCGTAAATACCAACATTCCATGAATATACAGGTGATATGCAATGCCTCCTATATCATAACTGATCTCGTGGCCAGGTACCCAGGGAGCACACATGATTCGTACATCTTTCGCCACAGCGGGATTCACACAACACTGCTAGCTGGGGAATTTGGTGAAGGATATCTACTAGGTATTTTCCCTCTTTACAATGGTGCATTGATGGCAGTGTGACGTCAGATGGCTCAGCTACTCATTATATCCTCTGTTCCTTCCAGGAGACAGTGCCTATGCAGTGCGCACCTACATGATGACGCCCTACCTAAATCCTGCAACACCAGCAGAGCGGAGAAACAATTCAGCACACAGGGCAACCCGCAATGTGGTGGAGGGCACCTTTGACCTGCTGAAGAGTCGCTTCCGGTACATCCACAAAAGTGGAGGGGCACTACAGTACAGCCCAGACACGACCTGTAGAATAGTGGCCACATGTGTGATCTTGCACAATATAGATACCACCAGGGGCATACCTGTGGAAATATCAACGGAGCCAGACTCAGATGATGATGATGATCCCATACCAACCCTACAGCCAGCAGACGGGACCAGTGCAGCAGAGGGCAGGCAAAGGCATGCTGACATCACGCACAACCATTTCAGATGTAAGTCATGACAACACAACCTCACTGACGTGTTCTGGTAGTTAGCACCTTTATTACCTTGACTTCCTTCAGGTAACATGCGTGTCACTAGGACAAAGCAATACACATGTGTCATAAATGAGCCATTCACAGTGTCGCACTATTGTCTTCATAGTTTACTGTAATCCAACATGTGCAGTTAGTCCCCTCTGGCCATCAAAGTCACTTTTTCCAGCCATGCATTCCACTCGAGTGCGCAGTGGCCTCGCCGGAACCTCTTGTATCAGCCTCAGTGGCAGTGCTGTGCCTGGCACTGCAACGCCTAGAATCCATCATGGGCACTGCATGGCTGCTGAGGCTAGATGACTCTTCAGTATCCCCAACTCCAAGTTCACTGGGTGTAGCACTGCGATTTGCCAGCATAGTATCCAGAACGTTCGTAATCTGGACCAGTCCCTGGGCAACATCCCGACTGCTATATGCTGCCTCCACCTGTGCGGCCACAGCACGCCGTGATATGAGGGCAGTACACGTGGCTAGGCGATTGACTGATCTACAAAAGCCACTGAACATCCCCATGAATCGCCTTACATGCCTGCGGTGGCTGACTCGCTGATGCCTGATCTCAGTACAGAGTTCCTTTACTGCATTTGTCAGTTCCCTGGTGTTCTCCGCAGCTGTAAGCTGTCCCTCATGCAGCTTGCAAATGTTTGTATTAAGACACTCCAACTGCTTCTGCAGCCCCCCCATGTTGGCATTGTGTGCCTGCATCTGCCTGAGCATTGCACTCATGTTTTTGTTTTGCAGACGCTGCACTTTGAGCATTGATGATTCCAGGCCACTGGAGAATGATGGGCACTCACCTACTTCCGTCTGCGGTGTGCCTGCATCGTGAGGCCTCCTGCGGGGAGTTGAATGAAGCTGGAGCAGGGACTGCTGCCTTACGTGGATCTGGCTTCTGGGGATGGAGTGTGGCCTTCATCCCGCATGTCATCCCAGTCCAGGCTCAAATCGGGGAGAGGTAACACCATTGACCTGCGTCTGATTGGCGCAAAACTCAATGACTCGCTGGTGTTGGAGTCGGATGGAGGCTGAGTTTCTGCATCCCCACAATGGCACGATCTGCTGCTGCTGGTCCTGGGCCATCTGAAACGACAATGTGCAGCATGTCATTTATGTATGTATCACCAAATGTTGCACAATGGTAATAAATGTACACTTACATCGTATCACTATGTAGTGGGTGTTGTGTTCTTCTGGGTGTCGCTCTACTTAATTGCATTCTATGTGCTAATTTCAGCTCTGGGTTGTGGACTACCACTCCCATAAGGCATTGTTGTGCCGCATCTAAGATGTGGAATGGAGTACTTATCACAATGGTTTACACTACTTACTATTTCCTAAGGGGCATTTGTGCATACACATATGGGGTTACATTTCATTATTGGCCTTACCTTTACTGGTGCTGGGTGTGCCAGACGTGTCTATGTCAGTGACCCCACTGACAGCTTCTGGGAGCAGTGTTGACTCCACCAGGTCTTCCATGGGGGTGGAGGGTGTCTGGGTGGATGGTCCGCTACCTGTGCTCCTTGCCTTCTGTAGCATGCTGGTCACCCTCTCCTTGGCACGGGAACGCAGGTTGTACCACCTCTTTCTTATCACCTCCACTGAGCTCTGCGCAACCCCCACTGTGCAGATTTTGGTCTGGATGTCAGCCCAGAGTTTGCGCATCTCACTCTCTGGAACCTGGAGTGAGCTCTTCCCAAATAGCCGGTCATGGCTCCTCACCACCTCCTCAGTGAGCGCCTCCAATTCTTGCTCACTGAACTTCAGTTTTCTCTTCCTCTCTCCCTTCTCCTTCCCATTAGCAGCATTGGCCATGTTGATGTAAAGTCCTGGCTTGCTCACAGACTTGCTCCGTGGGGCCGTGCTGTGTCTCTCTCACTGCTCCTTTGGGTGTGGCTCTTGGAAACAGCCTGGGCTGACTCACTTCCTGCTTATGATGTCATCAGGCTGTGCCAGGTGTCCATTTTCGCAATTTGCGATTTTCAAATACCGAATCCCAAATATTTTTGCTATTCGGTATTTGGACCTCGCAATTTGCATTCGCGATTTTTAAGAAATCGCTATTTCCGAATTGCAATTTTGTTACATTACATTTTGCGACTCAGAAATAGTGATTTCTTAAAAATCGTTATTTGCGATTCGCTAAGGGTTTTTTTCATACATCTGGCCCATGGGCCTTAACACCACCTTGTAAATAGGGCCCACTCTGACATAATTTTCTGTGTCAGAGGGGCTTGCAATGGGTGTTCCACCGCACATCCACTGCTTCTGAAGCTGCCCAGATTTACAACAAGTCTGAAATCTGTGGCACAGCCAAAAACTAACGCCACCCCCGGGGTGGCATTAGCATTGTACAATGAGGAGGAATACTTTATTCCTCCTCGTTTTTGCTTTTTCCATGTGTGGTGTGCTGCATTCTGCAGCACACACAGAAAGAGCAAAAGGCCATGAATGTTTGTTTATATGGAGGAAGGGACACCACCCTGCACATAAACAATCATTCAAACATGATAGTCTGGTACTTCTATGTGTGCTGCATTCTGAAGCACACATAGAAGTGCCAAATTGCCATTGTAGAATCGTAGAATCCCCTCAATGCAGACTCCCTTGGTCTATGGTGCAAGGATGCTTGCGTTGGTGCTGGTAGCTAAATTTATCGCCGGTTCAGGGGGAAACACAGAGGTGAGCTGTATTTTAGTAAATATGGCACATCCCTGCATTTCTAAAGTGACGCAGTGCTGCAAATTGTGACACAGCACCGCGCTGCACCACTTTTGGTAAATCTGTCCCTCTGTCTTTCCATTTTGTTCAGCACTGGAAACTATAATTTCTTGGTTTCGGTGTCAGGCATTGTGTCGAGTCAAATAATGCTCTGTTCCAATTCAGATGGCAGCAGAGAGAAAGAACTGCCTGCCAGCTGTCACCGTGGCCGTGCAGTTCCTCAGAGGACCAGGGGTAAACTGTGTGAAAGGCATCTAAGAGCTAGACTTGTTTACCCAAGGGAATTTTAAATAATGCATGGGTTTGTAAAGCTCGAGCATTCTGCATGGAGCATTTGCACATTTTATTGTGGCTATTGCAATCAATATAAGGATAACACACATTCCCAACAAATTTAGAATGGCAAAAAAATTGTCATCTTTATATTTGATCAAACTTAACATTTGATAATCCTCATTCCAAATAGGATTCATTCTAAGCACTCTCTTTGGTCTATTTAAGCCAAAACTCACATCCTGCTGAGTGTAACTTGAATCCCTTGTCTCCCTTAATTCTATGACATCACTACTGGAAAGTGCAATCTCAGAATCAGAGGAAGTGAACACATCACAATGTTTCACAATTCTAGACACATTCCACACATCACCAGAATCAAGTACCACCACATTCCTTTTTAACTTCACTGATCAAGAAAGGACCCATGAATTTGGACATCCTTTTCCAAACAAAACCTGTTTTTTTCACCAAATAGGTGTCCCCAAAAGCCCATTTACCTTTCTTCACAAGGTTTTTAACATTATGGTGGTCATTATGACCCTGGCGGTCTTTTGACTGCCAGGGTAAATATGATGGTCCCACCACCAACAGGCTGGCTGTGAGGACCGCCACATTATGAGTGTGGCGGGTTGGCCCCTGGCAACCCGCCACATCTCCACCCATACTGCCATGGCAGTATGAACTGCAGGGCTGGAGATGTTCATCTCTGACCCAGCGGTCCACAGAGGACTGCAGGCGGTATTATGAGCTGGCCCACCACCATTGTTTCCGCGGCAGTAGCACTGCCACGAAAACCATGGCGGTAGGGCTACCAGAGAATTCCTTCCCTTCACACATGCACACACACATGCATATACACACGCAGACACCACACACTCAGACATGTACAAATCAAATCAAATCATTAGCATTTATAAAGCGCGCTACTCACCCGTGCGGGTCTCAAGGCGCTAGGGACAAAGGGGGTGGTTATCGCTGCTCGAACAGCCAGGTCTTTAGGAGTCTCCGGAAAGCGGAGTGGTCCTGGGTGGTCCTGAGGCTGGTGGGGAGGGAGTTCCAGGTCTTGGCCGCCAGGAAGGAGAAAGATCTCCCACCCGCCGTGGAGCGTCGGATGCGAGGGACGGCGGCGAGTGCGAGGCCAGAGGAGCGGAGGGGGCGGGTGGGGACGTAGAAGTTGAGGCGTCTGTTGAGGTATTCCGGTCCCTTGTCGTGGAGGGCTTTGTGTGCGTGGGTGAGAAGTCGGAAGGTGATCCTTTTGCTGACTGGGAGCCAATGCAGGTGTCTCAGGTGTGCGGAGATGTGGCTGTTGCGGGGTACGTCGAGGATGAGGCGGGCTGAGGCGTTTTGAATGCGTTGCAGGCGATTTTTGAGTTTGGCGGTGGTCCCAGCGTAGAGGGTGTTGCCGTAGTCCAGGCGGCTCGTGACGAGGGCGTGGGTCACGGTTTTTCTGGTGTCGGCGGGGATCCAGCGGAAGATCTTGCGGAGCATGCGGAGGGTGAGGAAGCAGGCGGAGGACACGGCGTTGACTTGCTTGGTCATGGTGAGAAGGGGGTCCAAGATGAAGCCGAGGTTGCGGGCGTGGTCTGCGGGGGTCGGTGCGGTGCCGAGGGCCGTGGGCCACCAGGAGTCGTCCCAGGCGGACGGGGTGTTGCCGAGGATGAGGACTTCAGTTTTTTCAGAGTTCAGCTTTAGGCGGCTGAGCCTCATCCAATCTGCGACGTCCTTCATACCCTCTTGTAGGTTGGTCTTGGCGCTGGCGGGGTCCTTGGTGAGGGAGAGTATAAGTTGGGTGTCGTCGGCGTAGGAGGTGATGATGATGTCGTGCTTGCGTACGATGTTAGCGAGGGGGCTCATGTAGACATTGAAGAGTGTCGGGCTGAGTGATGAGCCTTGAGGTATGCCGCAGATGATCTCAGTGGGTTCTGAGCGAAACGGAGGGAGGTAGACTCTTTGGGAGCGGTTTACGAGGAAGGAGGCGATCCAGTCCAGGGCCTGGTCTTGGATCCCGGTGGAGCGGAGGCGGGTGATTAGGGTGCGGTGACAGACGGTGTCAAAGGCAGCCGAGAGGTCGAGAAGAATGAGGGCGACTGTTTCACCGTTGTCCATCAGGGTTCTGATGTCGTCTGTGACTGAGATGAGGGCGGTTTCAGTGCTGTGGTTGGTTCGGAATCCGGTCTGTGAGGGGTCGAGCAGGTTGTTGTCTTCCAGGAAGGTGGTCAGCTGTTTGTTGACGGTCTTCTCTATTACAATGGCTGGGAAAGGCAGAAGGGAGATGGGGCGGAAGTTTTTCAGGTCGCTCGGGTCAGCCGTAGGTTTCTTTAGTAGGGCGTTGACTTCAGCGTGTTTCCAGCATTCGGGGAAGGTAGCAGAAGAAAAAGAAGAGTTGATGACGGTCTGGAGGTGTGGGCAATGATGTTGTCGGCTTTGTTAAAGATGAAGTGCGGGCAGGGGTCCGAAGGGGCGCCGGAGTGTATAGAGTTCATGATGGATTTGGTTTCTTCCGTGCTGATGTGGGTCCAGTTGTTGAGGGTGATGGTCGGGGATGTGGGTTCGGTGGTGTTAGGTTGGGTCTGGTGTCCGAAGCTGTCGTGGAGGTCGCTGATCTTGCGATGGAAGAAAGTGGCGAGGGATTCGCATAGATCCTGTGAGGGTGTGACGGCGTTGGCGTTGGCGCTGGGGTTGGAGAACTCCTTGACGATGCTGAAGAGTTCTCTGCTGTTGTGGCTGTTTTTGTCCAGTCTGTAGGTGAAAAAATTCCTTTTGGCAGTGCGGATCAGGTGGTGGTGTTTGCGGGTAGCGTTCTTGAGGGCGGTCATGTTGTCAGCGGTGCGGTCCTTGCGCCAGGCTTTCTCAAGTGCGCGACAAGTTTTCTTTGATTCTTTGAGGGTGTCAGAGAACCAGAGGGGTTTCTTGGTGTTGTTCTGTCGCTGCGAGCGTTTGAGGGGAGCAAGGTTGTCTGCGCAGTTGGAGATCCAGTTTGTGAGGTTGAGGGCTGCAACGTTGGGGTCGGTGGTGAGGGTGGGTTGGTTGGCGGCGAGTGCGGCGAAGAGTTGCTCTTCAGGGATCTTGTTCCACTGTCGGCGAGGGATGGGTTGAGTGCGGAGGTGGCGGGTCTCGCGTCGGAATGTGAAGTGGACGCAGCTGTGGTCGGTCCAATGAAGGGCGGAGGCGTGGCTGAAGAAGACATGTTTGCTGGCGGAGAAGATAGGGTCGAGTGTGTGTCCGGCGATGTGGGTGGCAGTGTTCACCAGTTGTTTGAGGCCGAGGTTGGCGAGGTTGTCGAGCAGGGTGGTGGTGTTGGGGTCGTTGTTTTGTTCCAGATGGAAGTTGAGGTCGCCTAGGAGGATGTAGTCCGGTGAGGCGAGGGCGTGCGGGGAGATGAAGTCGGCGATGGTGTCGCTGAAAGGGGCGCGAGGTCCGGGAGGACGGTAGACGAGGGATCCTCTGAGGGTGGTCCTCGGGTCGGTGCGAATCTGAAAATGCAGGTGTTCAGCGGCAAGAGGGGAGTCTTCAGTGGAGGTGGTGACGCTGATGGAGTCTTTGAAGACGATGGCGATACCTCCTCTTACTTGGTTGGTGCGGTCTTTCCTGGAGATCTTGTAGCCTTCGGGGATGGCGGTGGCGATGTCTGGAGCAGAGGAGGCGTTCATCCAGGTCTCCGTGATGAAGGCGACGTCCGGTGCTGTGGAGTCTAGGAGGTCCCAGAGTTCAACGGCGTGTTTGTGAACGGAGCGAGCGTTGACTAGGATGCACTTGAGGTGGTTGATGGCGCGTGGGCTTGTGGTCATAGTTGTTGCGTGGTGGAGGATGCGCTTGCAGAAGTTGCAGGCGAAGGGTCCATGGGTGCGTTTGGGGTGAGCTTGGAAGCAGGTGTTGGAGCGTCCTGGGTTGAGGGCATGGAGGGTGGTGGGGTCATAGCGGATCATTGGGGCTTGGGAGCGCTGGGGACCAGGGGTCATGGCGCTGGGCGCGGGCCAGGCGCGGACGGGCGCAGACAGGCTTGCCTCTGGCGCGCCTCTGGCGCGCCAGCGGCGCACCCGCTGCGCAGTCGCGCAGCGGCCGCCATATGAGGTAGGAGGGGGGGGAGGGGTCAGCTGGGGGCGAATGGGAGCTGGGGGGCGGGGGCGTGCAGGAGGTCGCGGCGGGAAAGCGCGAGGGAGGGGGGGGACAGGTAGAGTGAGAAGAGCTGGGGGAGGGAGGTTTAAGGGTGGAGGGGGGAGGGGGGAGAGTGTTAGGAGGTTTAGGAGATTAGGGAGAAAGATAGGTGTAGGGTTGTGAAGATAGGGGAGGGGGGGTTGTAGAGGTGGGTGAGGGTGAGAGGTAGAGTGAGGGGATAGGAAGATAGGTAATAGAGGGGGTGGCAGGAGGGGGGGAGAGATAGAGAAATAGGTAGAGAGAAAAGGTAGATAGAGAAATCGATAGATAGGGAAAAAGATAGAGAGATAGGAAGATAGGAGGAGGTGGAGAGTGAGGGAGTTGGATAGTGGGATAGAGAGATGGAGAGATAGGTAGATAGGAGGAGTGAGGGAGGTAGGAAGTGAACGGGTTAGATAGGGGAGATAGAGGGGAGGATGCGAGTGGGGGAGGGGGATGAGGCAGGAGCAGGAGGGCAGGCGCGGGGAGAAGAGGACGGAGGAGGCAGAAGAGCCGAAGGCAGAAGACAAGAAGACAAGAAGAAAAGAAGAACAGAAGAAAAGAAGAACAGAAGAGCAGAAGACCGGAAGGACTGAAGACCGGAAGAGCAGAAGACCGGAAGAGCAGAAGACCGGAAGAGCAGAAGACACACAGAAGAACACAGAAGAACAGAGAGGAGTACAGAAGAACAGAGAAGAATACAGAAGAACACAGTGGAAGACAGAAGAAGACCGAGGAAGATAGAAGAACAGAGAAGAATACAGAAGAACACAGAGGGAGACAGAAGAACACCGAGGAAGACAGAAGAACACTGAGGAAGACAGAAAAACACAGAGGAAGACAGAAGAAGACAGAGGAAGACAGAAGAACACAGAAGAACACGGAGGGAGATACAAAAAACGAAGAAACAGAGTGCAGAATACCACAGCAGAAGATGAGGAAGAAGAGAAGAGGAGAGAAGACGGGGAGAAGAGGAGTACAGAAGAAGAATACAGACGAGGAGCGAGGAGGAAGAACAGAGAAGAAGGAAAGAGGAAAAGAAGCAGGAGCAGGAGAGAGGGTGAGTAGCGCGGGGCAGAACGAGGGGCTGGGAGGTGGGGGGTACTTACTGTGGGGTGGGTCTCAGGAACTCAGGAACCTGGAGGAGCTGCAGCGGCAGGGGGAGCGACCTACCCTTGGGTCAAGGGTCGCCAACACTGTCGCGCAGCGGCCGCCATATGAGGTAGGAGGGGGGGGGGAGGGGTCAGCTGGGGGCGAATGGGAGCTGGGGGGCGGGGCGTGCAGGAGGTCGCGGCGGGAAAGCGCGAGGGGGGGGGACAGGTAGAGTGAGAAGAGCTGGGGGAGGGGGGTTTAAGGGTGGAGGGGGGAGAGTGTTAGGAGGTTTAGGAGATTAGGGAGAAAGATAGGTGTAGGGTTGTGAAGATAGGGGAGGGGGGGTTGTAGAGGTGGGTGAGGGTGAGAGGTAGAGTGAGGGGATAGGAAGATAGGTAATAGAGGGGGTGGCGGGAGGGGGGGAGAGATAGAGAAATAGGTAGAGAGAAAAGGTAGATAGAGAAATCGATAGATAGGGAAAAAGATAGAGAGATAGGAAGATAGGAGGAGGTGGAGAGTGAGGGAGTTGGATAGTGGGATAGAGAGATGGAGAGATAGGTAGATAGGAGGAGTGAGGGAGGTAGGAAGTGAACGGGTTAGATAGGGGAGATAGAGGGGGGGATGCGAGTGGGGGAGGGGGATGAGGCAGGAGCAGGAGGGCAGGCGCGGGGAGAAGAGGACGGAGGAGGCAGAAGAGCCGAAGGCAGAAGACAAGAAGACAAAAAGAAAAGAAGAACAGAAGAAAAGAAGAACAGAAGAGCAGAAGAACGGAAGGACTGAAGACCGGAAGAGCAGAAGACCGGAAGAGCAGAAGACACACAGAAGAACACAGAAGAACAGAGAGGAGTACAGAAGAACAGAGAAGAATACAGAAGAACACAGAGGAAGACAGAAGAAGACCGAGGAAGATAGAAGAACAGAGAAGAATACAGAAGAACACAGAGGGAGACAGAAGAACACCGAGGAAGACAGAAGAACACCGAGGAAGACAGAAAAACACAGAGGAAGACAGAAGAAGACAGAGGAAGACAGAAGAACACAGAAGAACACGGAGGGAGATACAAAAAACGAAGAAACAGAGTGCAGAATACCACAGCAGAAGATGAGGAAGAAGAGAAGAGGAGAGAAGACGGGGAGAAGAGGAGTACAGAAGAAGAATACAGACGAGGAGCGAGGAGGAAGAACAGAGAAGAAGGAAAGAGGAAAAGAAGCAGGAGCAGGAGAGAGGGTGAGTAGCGCGGGGCAGAACGAGGGGCTGGGAGGTGGGGGGTACTTACTGTGGGGTGGGTCTCAGGAACCTGGAGGAGCTGCAGCGGCAGGGGGAGCGACCTACCCTTGGGTACACACAACATCCCCCACCCTCCTACCCCCCTCCCCTGCTGGATGCCTGACTTACCTTGTCCGGCGAGGAGGTCGTCTGCCAGGGAGCAGGAAGGGACGCTGCTACTGCTGGTAGCACCCCGCCATCAGGACACCGGCAGGCTGTGTAAATGGTCTTAATACGGCTGGTGGCATCCTTCTGGCAGGTGGTAGCAACGCAAATGTGCCACCACCCACCAGCATGGCTACTGTCGGACATCCGCCCAAAGTGTGGAGGAAATCTGGCACTACCCATTATATAGCAGGCGGAAGACCGCCAGCAATGGTGGTCTTCTGGCACCCGTGGCTTTGGCGGTCTTGCTCAGAGTCCGCCAAAGTCATAATGAGGGCCTATATCTGGATTTCTATTTCTGCTGGTAACATTCCTTTTTTATAGAAATCTTAATCTAAGATAGAGCAGCAGCATCCCTTCTCACTTTACCCAATTTCAACCATGCAGGGTAATGTTTTGAAGATGCTTTCCTATTCTATAGTAACACAATTAGGTGTATTATGGTATGCCCATAGCAACACAACAAGATGATGGACTGAGTGATGAAACATTTCAAACACTCAACCTCAGTCACATATGTGGGTTAAATCCATGCCACCCCAGTTTGCACCCAGCTGCATGCATGAGAACAGTCCAGTTCGAACTGCGAGGCCAGCTCAGGTCAGGTCCTCCCTGGACCAGAAACAAGCTTTTTGAGACTGGTTTTGAGGTATCACCCGTCTTCAGCCAAGCTAGCTTGAATCCAGTGGCACAACAAGTATGGGAGCCACGTCTGGGCATACTCTGGCCACTAAAGGGCGAACTTAGCAACACAACAAGATGATGGACGAGTGCTGAAACTTTTCAAACTCTCACCCCCAGTCACAGATCTGGGTTAAATTAATTGTTCTTTTGCTTGCCATGCCACCCCAGTTTGGACCCAGTCGTATGCAAATCAGTCTTGACCCTGCTCCCCATGGGAACAGTCCAGCGCGAACTGCCAGGCCAGGTCCTCCCTGGACCAGAAACTAGCATCCTGGGACTGGTTTCAGGTTATCACCCCTCTTCAACCAGGCTAGCTTGAATCTAGTAGAGCGAGCAAGGGATATGCCCACCAAGTTTAACACAACACTTCTTTGAGAGACAACCTAGAGTCCATTGCCCTCTGAGCAGAACACTTCACCACCCTGTTCATCTGTTCTGCAAGACCATTGGCTTGTGGTGAATATAATGCAGTCCTCAGATGGTTTACTGACAGACCAGACAGAAATTCACACTTCTCCTGAGAGACAAAGTGTACCCCATTATCTGTTATTAATGATTCAGGGATGTCTTCACAAGAAAACGTATCTTTCAAAATTCATTACCTGTACTAGTGCGCACCATTGCAACACACTTGGTTACCACCCACCCATACATGTAATCCTCTAGCAACAGCACATAATGCTCAATAGAAGGTAACAATTTACATAGACCAAATTTCATCCAAGACTGGGAAGGAATCTCCACTGGTGCAAGTGGAGCAGTATTCATAGAATTACTCGTATCAGTCTGAATACATAGCCAACACTTAAACCGCTTTGTCTACATGATAATCCATTCTAAGCCACCAATACCACTCACAAAGTCTGGACATGGTTACATTTCTACCCAAGTGCCCTTCTGGGGCCAGATTATCCCTTTTTTCTTTCACAATTGTGGGTGGTACAGCGCTAGCTCCTCTGCAAATCTTGTTATTCATGATACAAAGTTCCTCACATACATTCCAAAATCCCCTCAATTGCAGAGAAATCTCTTGATGTCATTTGAGATGTCATCAGTGATGTCACTGACTATAACATGAGTGATGTGATATGTGATGTCACAATCAGTGCATTGCGGGAGCGTAAAGACACTGTAACGTTTGCTTTTTCAATGAATTTCTAAACTTTTTCTAATTCTTTTTCCTATGTATGACGTCCCTGCAAGCTTTGTTTTTTTTCAGTGAATTTCACTTTCTTGATATAAACTGCACTACAATTTCACCCATACATTCAATTTAGGAAAAGTCAGTTTCACAAATTTATAAATACATTTTATTAACACACTTATTCTTATTATACATTTTAAAAGTAACAATTAACAAAACAATGTAAGGTAGTTTATGTAAACTTTCTATAAATGTAATTCAGCAAGTCTTTCTCTTATTTTTATTCATTTTATGGATCCACAGAACCACTGCAGTGCCATGACAAATCTGCGTCAATTCACCCAAACATGAACTTCTCAATGGATACACTCAGGCCGTCATTACGCTCTGAGCAGGCATTAAAAGGAGGCATGCCATTGTTTTCAATGGGCCTCAATGGGCTTTGCAGGATTAGCATCAACACTTTTTATGCTAATCCTACAAAGCTCCGAACTAGCATCAACATTTTTGATGCTAGTTCCCCTAACTACAGCCATGGTGCACCGTATCACTTTTCCTAAATCAAGGCCATAGTTTTTTTTTCAATATACTTTTTTATAGTACTACCTAATTCACATGCCTGTAAAGTCTCTTTGCTGTTGTCCAACTTTTATTTTAATATCTATTGTTAACTTTTGTTTCCACTGCCAATCTCAAGCCAGAAATATGACAATACCTCCTGCACTCTCAGAAGAAAAGTATCAATAATGGCTATTCTTTGCACAGTGCTCTCACTCATACTGCTATACTTAGCGACTCACAGACTTCCTTTCATCTTTTATTTTTGTTATACTATTTCTAAATGGTCACTATTTTTAAAAATGTTTTATGTTTCCTGTAAAGAAGCCCAAATCAAATAAGGTTTTTTGTGGTTCCGTGGATTCACCACGGGCCTCACCAAGGCCCACTGTGTGGTTCACAGTGGATCCGTGGATCCACACAGCACCCTTGAAAAGCATTCAACAATCTGCTGTCACTGCTTTTCATTTATATACTATTTTATAAAACAAATATCAGTTACAAGACATACACTCCCTCCTGTGCAATTTTTGTAGTCTGTGTTTCAATTTCACACTGCCATCTCTTTTGCTCCCTTTTTCCCAACCCTCTTTCCGCTTTGTTTCCATAATAACCATGTTTCCAATAGTCTCTGCCTTCCAGTAGGTCAAACGTTCACAAGACTTTCTCTCAACAGCATGCTAGCTTAACATTAACTGTAGCAGGTGTGGTTGACTGTTTGCAATTCCAATCATATCCCAAACAATATAACTTTATTTTTATTTTTCCAAAGTCAATCAGAAAGTTAACTAATTTTTTTCTTAAAATCACTACCTAATTCTAGTTTCCTGCACATCTCCACTATCCAATCAAATATGTTATTTTATATTTTACTTGCTGTCCTTCATTTAACTGTCTTTCATCTTCAAAACTGCCTTATTCTGCTGCAGCCTTTTCCTGTGTGCTACTCCTGCTTATATCCAAAATGCTCAAAGTCCAGATTGTCGGCCACAGTTTTGTGTTTTGGTCCAGAGAGTGTGGTAGCAAGAGTGGCATTGACAGGCCCCTAGGTTTAGCTGATGTAGACATTACTTGGGTTGCCCAGATAGGGTTAAAGTGGCATCAACTGGTGCCTTCAGTTGAAAGCATTGTGGATTGCCAACATTCAGACCTCATGATCATGCACTGTGGTGGCAATGACCTAGGCACAAATACTCGGGTAGGACTGGAAATCTTAGTGGAGGATACCTTTTGTAAATTAATGTCATTTTCCCCACATACTATTTTGGTGTTCTGCAACATTTGCTGAAGAGAGAAGTGGCAGTGGTCAACAGAATTGTGTCCACAGATTGAGAAATCCAGGCAACATGTCAATAAAACTTTTCTGCATTTCTCTGAGACCATAACATGAGTTCTATATGCCAGAACAATTTGCACTTCGTTGTGGATGGAATATTTTGAAAAGACGGAGTCCATTTCACAGACAGAGGCAACAGGGAATTCCTCAACAACTTAAAATACTGCATCCTGTTATGTGTATAATTATCATCTACACATCATAAACACAAAGGCTCTTTTCAGGGCCAACCCTTTTCCCAAACACTGGTTCTTTCTGTTTTCAAATCCTTTATTTTTAATTCCTCACTCCGATGTCTGCCTGTTATATTGCTTGAGAAACCGCAACATATCAATGGATCCTATTTTGTGTGTAAGTGGGTGTGGTTTTGTGAGACTGTGAGTGGGTATTTGGGTGTGTGAGTAGGTGTGTGTATGTATGAATGGGTGTGTGAGTGGGTGTGTGAGTGTGTAAAGAGGTGTGTGAGTGGATGTGTGAGTGACTGTATGGGTGTCTGTGAGTGTGTGTGGCAGTAGTGTTGTGGTCTGTGAGCGAGTCTGTGAATGTGTGAGTGTGTCATGTATGTGTAAGTGGGTGTGTGAGTGGCTGTGTGGTTCTGTGAGTGGGTGTGGTAGTGATTTTGTGGGTCTGTGAGTGGGCATGTGAGTATGTGAATTAGTGTGCGAGAGGGTGTGTGAGTGTGTGAGTGTGTGAATGGGTGTGTGAGTGGGTATATGAGTGTGTGAGTGGGTGTAGAAGTGGTTGTGTGAGTAGTTTTGTGGGTCTGTGAATAGGTGTAGTAATGGTTCTGTGGGTTTGTGAATGGACGTGGGATGGTGTGAATGGGTTTGCAAGTGAGTGAATCTGTGAGTGGGTGTATTTTTGTTAATTGGGGTCTGGATCTGCAGATCTGTCATGGATCCACACAGGGGACGTGCTGAGTAATATGGAAGACAGATTCTGCGCACAAAAAAAATGTTTTGGGGCAATTTCTTGCTCTTGAGGGGTCCCTCACACACCTCTATCCTGACTCCTTATATTATATTTTATATTAACCCACCAACCCCCATTAACCATGTCCTGAGTCACAAAATGAACACAACTTTCCTGTCAGGTTGCTGCCAACCAATGATGGCTTTGCTGTTGGTGCATGGATCTGCGGATCCATGTCCCTGGATATACATAAATCTTTTTCCTTTAATAACTCCAAAACTACTGAACAGTGTACATCTGTTTAGTGGTTCAGGCTGTAGTCATGTCTAAAATCCCTATGGGAAATTGCATGGGAAAAACATGTCATGGGACCCTCCCGGTATTCTTGGCCACCACTTGACTAATCAGTAGAGGCGGGCAGTGAGCTCCCCTCCACTGGGGGAGCTAACAGAGCTTTGGGCACTCCATCCTCCGCTTGGAGTGCAGGGGTCACTCAAAAACTCCGCTAGCCCCAACAGTGGAGTGGAGCTCACATGGTGCGCACTGCAGCCCAGTTATGGGCTACACATAGCAGCTCAGACAGTTTGCACTTGCGCTGTGAGGCCATAACTGGGCTGCAGTGTACACCAAAGAATGATCCAGGCCTCCCTCAGCCGGCAGCCCGGGAACAGGGGACAGAGGGAGGCAGAGAGTCAGGCCACTGGGAAGGTGGAGGAGAGGATGTCGAGGACCCTATGGAAGATCCAGGTAAGTCGTTGTTTCTTTTTTTCCCTTTTGCGCACACTGGTGCACAAGAGGCCTGAAACAGCAGCTTTCCCTGTCTATAGCCCTGGCCTGAATTCCGTAAACATTTTACTGCAAATATTACATTGATATTATCAGTGATGTTATCAAAAATGTCATGTGTGCTGTAATTTGTGGGGTAATTGGCAGTGCCTGGCCAGGGCACAAATTATAGTTACCTTAGAGCACGAGTTATAGTTACTTGAGATAAGTCTAACTATTAAGTGATTTTCTATGGTTTGATACATTCAAAAAGTGAGCCTAGTTATAACTTCCCTGTAACCTTTGTTTTTGTAAAGTGAATTTCTATGTTTTTTTCAGTTCTATTTCCTAACTATAACATCCCTGTAACCTTTATTTTTTTCAGCAAATTTTTCTGTTTTTTTTAACCTAAAGTAATTTTCATTATTATTTGTTAATCAAACCACCACTGCGCAAGGCTGGCAGCAGTTGGCCGCAGGGCCTATATCCACCCAACCCTGTGCTGTGCATGGCCTTTGGCTATGCACAGCGGTAGTTGGCCGCAGGTCCACATACCCCTCCTCCCCAGCCGACTTCGACCCTCGGGACCTCATCCACCGGGGCCCACTCTAATTTTTTTGGGGGGAGGAAAGGAGGTGCATGGTCCCTCTCCTCAGTGCCAATCTTGGAATTGCGGTCACAGAGAGAGAGCTGCTAAAGTAGTTCCCTCTCTGTTAGAGCAATGTTTCCTCTGTCTCCCTGCATTAATCTTTGCAGAGAGGGAGACAAAGGAAACCTCTGCTCGCAGCGAGGGAGAGATGTTTGACATCTGTCCCTCACTGCGATGCAAGCAGAACGTTTGCTGTTACTTGGCGGCAGCTGTCAAAGCTGCAGATAAGCCACAGCAAACAGGTATGCCCTGTGGTGGGCACCCTGGGACATAGCAGGATCCAGCCCTAGGGGATGGTGGTACCCAGTGCCATCAGTAGTTCCTCAGGAGGGGGCCACGGGCTCCTCTCCAACAAAAAGAGCCTCAGGGAGATGGTGGTCCCGAGGCTGTGGTGGTTCAAAATGGACCCCCTTTCTATTTTTTAATATTTGCTATGGGTGGTCATGGTCCCCGGAGCTGTTGGGGGCCACGCAACCTCCCACAGGGAATAACAAAAATGCCCCAGGGAGGTGGCGGTCCCTTGGGTTGTAGGGGGCTGCGCGGCCCCCCCATAGAATAACACAAATGCCCTGGGGAGGTAGTGTCCCTGGGTCTGCGGGAGGTCAGCCGCCACTGGCATATGTTTCATTACAGCTCTGGGGACGTGGTCACCCGCCCTCCCATTGAAATCAGATCTGTGCCCCGGGGAGGTGTAATTAGAGCCCTTTAGAGGTGGCGGACCACAGAGTTGCGGAAGGGACTGGAGGCCCCCCACATTGAAATACTAAATTTCTCTGGGACCTGGCCCACCCCGGGTCTTGATAAAAAATAAGAGTGACCTGTTATGAATTTGTGGCAAAAATTTAAAAAAATACGTTTTTCGCCCTAGGGGTCCCTGTAGGATCCCACCACCAGAGCTATGGGGTCAGGGTGTCCTTACCTTGGCCCCTTTTCTTTATTTTTGACCTTTTTTCTAGGACTAGGCTGAAGCTGAGGTCCAAGATGGCTGCCAACACTTCATTGTTGAAGTGTTGGCAACCAATCAGATATCTTCTCGAGATTGGGAGGGGTTGCAAATACTGTGCATCCCTATATATAAAAATTTGGATTTTCATTATTTTTTCCGAAAATAATGAACTGATTTACACCAAATACAAAAAGGCCTCTTTCTGGACCATGAGACATCTTTCTGCCAAATTTGGTCTAATTCCATCCAGTGGTTTCGGCGCTATCGCTATTCAAAATCCCTAAGGAAAAATGAATGGGGAAAACATGTTTTGGGACCCCCTTTTTTCTTGAACCCCACTTGGCGGATCACCCTGAAACTTTCCAGAGAGCAGCTGAAAGGACCACTGTTGTTTTTTGGAAACACCAAGGCCCTGATTTCTACTTTTTTTGTGCCGCGTTAACGTCATTTTTTGATGCAAAAGTGGCACATACATACAAAATATTGGCCCTTATTTATACTTTTTGGTGCAAAACTGCACTAACTCAGTTTTGCACCAAAAAGTTTAGCACCGGCTTGCACCATTTCTGTGCACCAGCTGGGCACCATATTTATGGAATGGTGCTAGCCGGTGCAAAGGGTAGGCTAGAGTTAAAAAAAAAAGACTTTAGTCGGGTGGGGCTGGAGGTATAGAAGAAGGGGGTTTAGCACCAAAAAATGACTTTAGGCAGGCTAGAGTAAAAAGAAATGGACTCTAACCAGATTAGCGTAATTTTATGGTGCTAAACCTTCCATGCCACATGACTCCTGCCTTAGAAAAGTCAGGACTCATGCCCAACACCCCATTTTCCAGCACAGAGGACAAGGGTCCCCTGAGCATGGCCATTGCACCCTGTGCCATGTATGGGGGCCCATTTCAGGGTCCCCTATGGCACTTTAAAAAATAAAATGCAATCTTAACTGTACTTACCTGGGATGGGGTCCCCCATCCTCCGCAATCCCTCTGGTGTGGATCGGGGTGCCGCTGGGGTCTGGGGAGGGCACAAGTGGGCTTATTCCATGGTGTTCCTCCATGGAAATAGGCACACAGGTCCCCTAACGCATGCCCTGACCTAGGCTTTAAAAAATGGGGCAAAGCAAGCTTTGCACCATTTTTTTACCCCTCCTCCCTCCCTTGCACCATTTTTGCATGGGAGTATAAATATGGCATTAAGGCCATAGAGTCATTTTTTGCACGGGAATGCCTACCTTGCATCTCATTAAGGCAAGGTAGGTTTCCACTTTCAAAAAATTACTTTAACTCCATAAATTTGGTGCTAGACGGGTCTAGCACCAAAGTATAAACATGGAGTTAGTTTTGCACCGAATTAGAGTTTTTAAAAAATAACGCTAATTCAGTGCAAACAGAGTATAAATATGCCCCTTAGCGTCAAAAAATGACGCTAATCTGGTAAGAGTCATTTATTTTGACTCTAACCTGCCTAACCTCCTTTTTATCTATGCTAGTCTACCCTTTGCACCGGCTTGCACCACTCCATAAATATGGTGCCCAGCTGGTGCTAAAAAATGGTGCATGCCGGTGCAAAACATTTTGGTGCAAAACTGCGTTAGTGCAGTTTTGCACCAAAAAGTATAAATAAGGCCCTAGGTCTTAGCTACAACTACTTAGTGGCGCCCAGCACTAGGTGATAAACATATATATATATCTATATGTGTATATATATATATATATATATATATATATATATATATATTCACTGAAAAAAACAAAGGTTACAGGGGCGTTATAGTTAGGTTCTGAATTTACTCATTCGAAACCATATAGGTGGAGCAGTTATAGTTAGACTTGTTTTAAGTAACAACCCTTGTGGCCGGTGTTAAAGCAGCGGTAATACCACCAACAGCCCACCGGAAAAAAAAATGGAATTACGACCATGGCGGAAACCGCCAACATAGACAGCCACTTTAACACTCCGACCACCACGGCGGTATAAACAAACACCGCAGCGGTAACTGCCAATAGACAGGCGGAAGACAAAGTACCGCCCACACTATTACAAGAGGCCTATCCACCACCTTTTCCGGGGCGGTACCAATGCTATCAAAAGCACGGCGGAAACAGGAATTGGAACGGAAACCACTCACCTCTCGACACCCAACGAGGAACCAGGACGCCATGGAGTCCGAAGTACAGGTCCTGCCCTTGCTGCTCTTCCTCCTCTTGTATCAGGAGCAGCAAAGACGCCGTCGACGACCACAGTGAGTACTGCACCCACAACACAGGGGAGGGTGGGAGGGAAAAGAGAGTGACACACACACGCAACATGCAATACCCCCACCCTTACCCCCACCCACAACACCATACACACAAATACATGCACCAACATTACATATACACCCCCTCACCCCCTGGAAGAACGCAAGGAGAAAAGTAAATGATTGTAACGATTGTAATCAATAAAAATCATATAGTGCAATGTCAAAAATCAGTATATACAAATATGTACACCAACTACACAAGTCCGGATAGTGTTCCAATCATTGTCCGTGGACCAGTGGTCCAAAAATGCACGGGCGAAGCCCACACAAGATACCTGACTTGAAAAGGAGAGAACACTGCAGGGGCATCAGATCGAAATGAAACAGGCACCTCAGACGAAGGGGTAGAGGGGGCACCTCAGCCAGATGAACGCACGACGCCAATGCTGCACAAGGGGGCTCCATGCCCACTGCTGTATCCTGGGGAGTGCAAAGCCACAGTCTCTCAAGTCTTTCCAGTGTGTGGTTTGCCCACTGCTCTATTCTGGGGAGTGCAAAGCCACAGTCTCTCAAGTCTTTCCAGTGGGTGGTTTGCCCACTGCTGTATCCTGGGGAGTGCAAAGCCACAGTCTCTCAAGTCTTTCCAGTGGGTGGTTTGCCCACTGCTCTATCCTGGGGAGTGCAAAGCCACGGTCTCTCAAGTGGATAACAGTCTCCACTGGTTTTGGAAGGGGCTTTGTGCCCAGAGTGCTTCATCCTGCCAAGGACTGAGGTAGTGGATGCCTTTCTCCACTGGTTCTGGAGGGGGCTTTGTGCCCAGAGTGCTTCATCCTGCCAAGGACTGAGGTAGTGGATGTATATCTCCACTGGTTCTGGAGGGGGCTTTGAGTCCAGAGTGCTTCATCCTGCCAAGGACGGAGGTAATGGATGTGATTCACCATTGGTTCTGGAGGGGGCTTTGTGCCCAGAGTGCTTCATCCTGCCAAGGACTGAGGTAGTGGATGTATCTCCCCACTGGTTCTGAAGGGGGCTTTGTGCCCAGAGTGCTTCATCCTGCCAAGGACTGAGGTAGTGGATGTGATTCTCCACTGGTTCTGGAGCGGGCTTTGTGCCCAGAGTGGTTCATCCTGCCAAGGACTGAGGTAGTGGATGTAATTCTCCACTGGTTCTGGAGGGGGCTTTGTGCCCAGAGTGGTTCATCCTGCCAAGGACTGAGGTAGTGGATGTATCTCTCCACTGGTTCTGGAGGGGGCTTTGTACCCAGAGTGCTTCACATGCAGTGTGGCAGGTCCCATCCCCTCACCTGGGTGGGTGTGCCACGAGATTGCCTGGGAACAGGTAGCATGATACACCATGGAGGCAGAGACACACTCCACCCTGCTGAAACTTTGCCTGCCACCTGCAGGTACAAACAGTGCTGAGAGTCATTCCTCATGGACGCTGGGCAGGGTCCAGGACATCTCCTGCAGCCTAGGACAGCTGGCCACTGGGGATGATTGCCATGCCAGCTGTGGTGGCACTGTCTGAGCAAATCGCGGGGCTGGTGGCGTTGGTTGCGGCAGTGTCTGTGGCGGAGGTGCTGGTGGTGGTGCATGTGTCTGCACCTGTTGAGGGACACAGCAGGACGTCTACTGCAGCCTCGGACGGCTGCCCACTGGGGATGATGCTGGGGACTGTTGCTGTGGCAGCAGAGGTGCAGGTGGCAGAGCTGCTGGCGGTGCTGGTGGCGGTGCTGGTGGCGGTGCAGGTGCGGTGCTGGTGGCGGTGCTGGTGATGGTGCAGGTGGCAGTGCAGGTGGCATGTCCACCGCCGTACAGGTTGGTGTACTGGTTGACAGAAGGGGTGACTCTGGTCCCTCAGCCGGAGCCACTGTGCCCTGTCCTGACCTGCTCTTCAGTTTGTGTCCCTTCCCCACCTTTGATGTTGCTGCTGGTGTCTTGCCACTGTCCCATTTTGGTTTGAAGGACCCCTTGCTTGCTGGTAGGTGCGGCTTCTCCTTCCGACATGTGGGCCCCTTCTTCACCTTGGCAGGTGGCGGAATGGCCTGCTCCTTGGCCTTGCTAGGTGGCACACTGGCACCCCTGATGGGTGGCGGCAGTGATGAGACCGGAGTTGCTGTGACCACTGTGCTTGGGGATTTGGTGGCTGAGGTGCTGGGCTGGGACCTGGACATCCTGGCCCTAGGGGAAGGACGGGAGGGGAGAGGTGTAGGGAAGAGGTCAAAGTTAGCCAGGAAAAGTTTCTTAGACACACTGGGACGGGAAGATGGAGCGGGTTTGGGAGTGGAGATAGAGGTACTGATTGTAGGAGGTGTACGTTTGCTGAATTTGGGTGAAGGTGCATGGGCCGGAGGCTGTTGTGAGGTGGATGGCTGTTGGGTGGGTGTGTGTCTGCGTTTGTGTACTTTGGGAGGAGGGCTCACAGACACACTGGGAGAGGACAGAGGGGATGTGTGAATGGTAGTGGGGGAGGTGAGTGCACGTGAGCGGTGTGTGGTGATGGGCGTGCTGGTGATGGAGGTAGTGGCTGAGGATGTAGTGCATGCAGGTGTGAGTGGAGACGAGACAGGGAAGGAGGAGGAGGACGTGGAGGAGGGGGACACAGTGGAGGCAGTGGGCGTTCCTGTGTCTGCATCGGGATGGTGCTTCTGTGAGTGCCTGTGGGATGTGTGGTGCTTATGCTTGCCATGTCCACTCTTGTGTGTTGATCAGTGTCCATGCTGGTCTGATGGTGTGTTTGGGATAGGTTGAGGTACAGGGGATTGGGTCTGGGTGGAGGAAGTTGGAGGGGGGAGGCTGGACACAGGGGCAATGGCTGCAATCAGTGCTGATGCCAGAGCCTGAAATGCTCTCTGTTGGGCCACCTGCCCAGAATGAATGCCCTCCAGGTATGTATTTGTTTGCTGCAAATGCCTCTTAACACCCTGGATGGCATTCAAAATGGTAGATTGCCCAACAGTGAGGGATCTTAGGAGGTCAATAGCCTCCTCACTGAGGGAAGCAGAGCTGACTGGGGCAGGGCCTGAGGTGCCTGGGGCAAAGGAGATGCCCACCCTCCTGGGTGAGCGGGCACGGGAAACACGCTGAGGGGCTGCTGGTAGCGGAGTGGCGGCTGTACCTGTTGATGCCGTGGGCACAGAGGTGCCCGCCACCGCAAGGGAGCTCCCTTCAGAGGAGGAGTCGCTGTCACTGGTGTATGCTCCTGTCCCCATCGTGGAGCTCCCCTCGCCCTCCGTCCCACTGGTGCCTTCAGACTCCGTTACTTCACCCTCCAGGGCCAAGTGGGATGCAGCTTCCTCCTCCTCTGGTGCCACTGCTTCTCCGCCAGATGATGCTAATGCACGCAAGAACAGGGTGACAAAACAAAAAGGGGGGGGAGACAGAAGATAAACATGGTCAGTGCATGCACACCACTACCATTGGCGGACACAACACACAGGGAGCAGCCCTATGCACTAAGCCATGCACTAACAGTGCAGGGGAAAAGCACATGCCCAAGGGGGACTCTGTCTAGACCCATTTGATGCACAGCTAGCACCCATGGGAGCCTGACTAGGTGTAGAGGACAAATACCACCTTTGGGGTCGGACTGGGAATGAGGCCGCAAAACAATGGATCTACCTTTGCACGTATGCCCTTGCCTAGGGGAACCCACAGGCCACCACCCCCACCCAGACATCTTGTCAAGCGCGCAGAGTCAGCTGAATGAGAGTGCTCTCACCCCCTTGTGGCTGCTGTGATGCCCTCAAGCACCCATCCAACTCCGGATATGCCACCGCCAGGATCCAGTACATCAGGGGGGTCCTGGTGCAACGGGCACCCCTTCAACGTTGGGAGGCCATCCCCAGCTGGGCCTCCGCCGTTTTCCTGCTCCAGTGGCACAGGTCCTCCCATCTTTTCCGGCAGTGGGTGCTCTGTCTATGGTAGACCCCAAGGATCCGCACTTCCTTCGCAATGGCACTCCAAATCCACTTCTTCTGGTGGGCATGACCTAGAGGAAAAGTGAAGTAATAATGGATGTTACTATCCTGTTCTGTTCTTCTCACGCATTGCCTAAAAACCTCCCACCCTGGCCCAGACATACATATACACACACTATCCTCACATGCTGGCCTGTCCCCTTCCCCTCCCTCTTCCATCCACGGCACTCCATACAATCATGTGCCATCCACCATGCTCACAGTGTACTCACCTGTTTGTCTGGAGGACCGTACAGTTGCGTGTACTGGGGGAGGACCCCATCCACTAGTTTCTCCAACTCCTCCGAAGTGAAGGCAGGGGTCCCCAGACACTGTAGCCATTGTCGCTTTCAGACACAGGTCACAGCAGCACTTGCAGTGTAGGTCCTCTCCTGTTGAAAGTCAGGTATCAAGTGAGTGAAGAGATAGAAAATGGCATTTACGTCCATGGCGGTGTGTACTGTCACCGCCAGCGTACATCGTCATTGGCTCCTGGAACCCATAGGGCCCAATGTTAACCAATGCTGAATTGCGCCGCGGTCTTCGACTGCCTACCGCAACGGTGTCCAACGCCAGCGCAGTTAGAAACCGCAAAAGCTACCATTCTATGAAAGTGCAGATGGTGTGTTTGGCAGACCAGTACATCTCCCATGTGAATGCCAAGTATCCTGGCTCAGTGTGTGACGCTTACATTTTAAGGAATAGCAGCATCCCTTATGTGATGGGCCAACTCCAGAGGTACCGTGTGTGGCTAATAGGTGAGCCTAAAGTCCCCTCACAGTTTCATTTGCTGTCTGGGTATGGGAGAGCCCCTAATGTTTGGAGTTTGTCTAACAGTTGTCCCTCGATATTTGCAGGTGACTCTGGTTACCCCAACCTGTCATGGCTTTTGACCCCAGTGAGGAATCCCAGGACAAGGGCAGAGGAAGACTACAATGTGGCACATGGGCGAACTAGGAGGATAATAGAGCGCACCTTCAGCCTCCTGAAGGTCAGATTCCGGTGCCTCCATCTGACAGGTGGCTCCCTATACTACTCACCGAAGAAGGTGTGCCAGATCATCGTGGCCTGCTGTATGTTGCACAACCTGGCTTTGCGACGACAGGTGCCTTTTCTGCAGGAGGATGGGCCTGATTCTGGTCTTGTGGCAGCTGCGGAGCCTGTGGACAGTGAAGAAGAGGAGGCAGAAGAAGAAGATGTAGACAACCGAAACAACATCATCATGCAATACTTCCAGTGAGACACAGGTAAGAAGATGGAACTGCTTCCCCCATGTCATACTATTGTAGGACCTAGCATAAGTCTGCCTTTTTACCTGTGTATATGGACCCTGACTTGTCACTTTGGCTTTCCATTTCACAGATCTGGGTCCCAATTTGTGCCCTCTGCTATGTTTACTCTGGGCCTACAGCTGTGTAACATTGGTATGTGAACAAGTACATTGACATTGCTATAGGCCAGCGATTTTGCAATTACACATTTATGAAAGCACAGACTGACTCCAGATTGATTTGTGATTCAAGGGTGTTTATTTCTGTGCAAATAAGTGGAGGGGTGTGTGAAATGGGCTGGGGTGATGGTGGAGGAATGTCCATGGCGGAGTCCAGTCTCTTGGTCTCACAGGTGCATTGTCCAATGGGGCATAGGAAATGGAGCGCTGGCAGTTTAAGGTGGACAGGGTGGCAAAGTGGGACAGAAGGGTGACATTCAGGAGGGTCTTATTTCCTGGCGGGGGTCTTGGCAATGTTCTCTGTCTTGTTCCTGGATCTCAGGGACCGTTTGTGGGGTGGTTCTCCTTCTGCGGGGGTGGGGTGCTGGTGGCCTGTTGGTCCTGTGGCGGTGCCTCCTGTCCACTAGCGCCAGCGGAGGTGGAGGGCTGTTCATTGTCAGGGGCCCGTTTGTGTCCCACTGTGTCCCTCATGGTGTTGACAAGGTCTGCCAGCACCCCTGCATTGGTGACCAGGGTGGTGTTAATGGACTTCAAGTCCTACTTGATTCCCAAGTAGTGTTCCTCCTGCAGCCGCTGGGTCTCCTGAAACTTGGCCAGTACCGTGCCCATGGTCTCCTGGGCATGGTGGTATGCTCCCATGATGTTGGAAAGTGCTTCGTGGGGAGTGGGTTCCCCGGGCCTGTCCTCCCCCTGTCGCACAGCAGTCCTCCCAGCGTCCCTGTTATTCTGTGCCTCTGTCCCCTGAACCGTGTGCCCACTGCCACTGACCTCAGGTCCCTGATTGTCTTAGGTTAGTGGGTTTGCCTGGGGTCCCTGTAGTGGTGGACACACTGCTGATTGACGTGTCCTGGGGATAGAGGGATGGGCCTGCTGGGTGGGTGCTGTGGCTGTATTTCCTGAGGGGGGAGCCTCTGTGGTGGTTTAGGACTGTGTCAGGGGAACCGACTGTCCGGAGGTCCCTGATGGGCCGGGCTGGTCATCTTGATACAGGCATGCAGAGCTCCTGTCATCACTGTGGGCCTCTTCTGTGGGGGGACTGGATATGTCTGGCACCTCCTGCCTGGTGACGTTGGGTATGGGTCCTGTTGGGGTGTAAATGCATAGTTTTAGTATCTATGTGTGCCATCTTGTGCATATGGTGAGGTACTCTGTACTCCTGTGCTTAGCCCTTTTGTTATAGTTGGTTTGGGGTCTGTGTGGGTTTCTGTACTGGACATGCTTTGGTGACGGTGGTCCATGAATAGGTGTTGCATGCAGGGCCTTGGTATTGAGATGTGTTGGTTGTGATAGTGGGACATATGGAGATGATGGTGTGATGGGGGTGAGGGTAAGAGTGGGAGTATGTGATGGCATGCAGGTGGGATGGGGGGATATGGTAATAAAGATATGACTTACCAGAGTCCAGTCCTCCTGCTACTCCTGCTCAGGATGCATTATTGCCAAGACTTGCTGTAGGAGGCTGGCCTGGCTTGTAGTGGGTACCAAGGGGTACTTACACTCTGTACCAGGTCCAGTTATCTCTTATTGGTGTAGAAGAGGTGTTTCTAGCAGCTTAGGCTGATAGAAGGTAGCTATAGCAGAGCAGCTTAGGCTGAACTAGGAGACGCGCAAAGCTCCTACTATACCACTGGTGTCATATGCACAATATCATAAGAAAACACAATACACAGATATACTAAAAATAAAGGTACTTTATTTTTATGACAATATGCCAAAAGTATCTCAGTGAGTACCCTCAGTATGAGGATGCCAAATATACACAAGATATATGTACACAATACCAAAAATATGCAGTAATAGCAAAAGGAAGTAATGCAAGCAATGTAAAGTTACAGTAGATTGCAATAGGAGCACATAGGTATAGGGGCAACACAAACCATATACTCCAAAAGTGGAATGTGAATCACAAATGGACCCCAAACCTATGTGAGCTTGTAGAGGGTCGCTGGGACTGTAAGAAAACAGTGAGGGTTAGAAAAACAGCCCACCCCAAGACCCTGAAAAGTAGGTGTAAAGTGCACCTATATTCCCCAGAGAGCACAGAAGTCGTGATAGGGGAATTCTGCAAGGAAGACCAACACCAGCAATGCAACCAAAGTGGATTTCCAGACGAGAGTACCTGTGGAACAAGGGGACCAAGTCCAAGAGCTGCGACAAAGTCGAGATTGGGCAGATGCCCAGGAAATGCCAGCTGAGGGTGCAAAGAAGCTGCCACAGGATGGTAGAAGCTGTGGATTCTGCAAGAACGAAGAGGGCTAGAGACTTCCCCTTTGGAGGATGGATGTCCCACGTCGTGAAGAAGCTTACAGTGGTGTTCCCACACAGAAAGATTGCAAACAAGCCTTGCTAGCTGCAAGGGTCGTGGTTAGGGTTTTTGGATGCTGCTGTGGCCCAGGAGGGACCAGGATGTCGCCACTTGGATGAGGAGACCGAGGGGGCACCCAGCAAGTCAGGGAACCCTCACAGAAGCAGGCAGCACCCGCAGAAGTGCCAGAACAGGCACTACAAAGAGGAGTGAACCGGAGCTCACCCGAAGACACAAAAGGGAGTCCCACGATGCGGAGGACAACTCAGGAGGTTGTGCACTGCAGGTTAGAGTGTCAGGGACCCAGGCTTGGCTGTGCACAAAGGAAATCCTGGAAGAGTGCACAGGAGCCGGAGCAGCTGTAAATCACGCGGTACCCAGCAATGCAGTCTAGCGTGGGGAGGCAAGGACTTACCTCCACCAAACTTGGACTGAAGAGTCACTGGACTGTGGGAGTCACTTGGACAGAGTTGCTGAGTTCCAGGGTCCATGCTCGTCGTGCTGAGAGGGGACCCAGAGGACCGGTGATGCAGTCTTTTGTTGCCTGCGGTTGAAGGGGAAGATTCCGTCGACCCACGGGAGATTTCTTCAGAGCTCCTAGTGCAGAAAGGAGGCAGGCTACCCCCACAGCATGCACCACCAGGAAAACAGTTGAGAAGGCGGCAGGATCAGCGATACAAGGTTGCAGTAGTCATCTTTGCTACTTTGTTGCAGTTTTGCAGGCGTCCTGAGCAGTCAGCGGTTGATCCTTTGGCAGAAGGTGAAGAGAGAGCTGCAGAGGAACTCTGATGAGCTCTTGCATTCGTTATCTAAAGAATTCCCCAACGCAGAGACCCTAAATAGCCAGAAAAGGAGGTTTGGCTATCTAGGAAGGAGGATAGGCTAGCAACACAGGTAAGAGCCTATCAGGAGGAGTCTCTGACGTCACCTGCTGGCACTAGCCACTCAGAGCAGTCCAATGTGCCAGCAGCACCTCTGTTTCCAAGATGGCAGAGGTCTGGAGCACACTGGAGGAGCTCTGGGCACCTCCCCTGGGAGGTGCAGGTCAGGGGAGTGGTCACTCCCCTTTCCTTTGTCCAGTTTCGCGCCAGAGCAGGGCTGGGGGATCTCTGAACTGGTGTAGACTGGCTTATGCAAAGATGGGCAGCATCAGTGCCCATCAAAGCATTTCCAGAGGCTGGGGGAGGCTACTCCTCCCCAGCCCTGACACCTTTTTCCAAAGGGAGAGGGTGTAACACCCTCTCTCTGAGGAAGTCCTTTGTTCTGCCTTCCTGGGCCAAGCCTGGCTGGACCCCAGGAGGGCAGAAACCTGTCTGAGGGGTTGGCAGCAGCTGCAGTGAAACCCCGGGAAAGGCAGTTTGGCAGTACCCGGGTCTGTACTAGAGACTCGGGGGATCATGGAATTGTCTCCCCAATGCCAGGATGGCATTGGGGCGACAATTCCATGATCTTAGACATGTTACATGGCCATGTTCGGAGTTACCATTGTGGCGCTGTACATAGGTAGTGACCTATGTACAGTGCACGCGTGTAATGGTGTCCCCGTACTCACAAAGTCCAGGGAATTTGCCCTGAACGATGTGGGGGCACCTTGGCTAGTGCCAGGGTGCCCACACACTAAGTAACTTAGCACCCAACCTTTACCAGGTAAAGGTTAGACATATAGGTGACTTATAAATTACTTAAGTGCAGTGGTAAATGGCTGTGAAATAACGTGGACGTTATTTCACTCAGGCTGCAATGGCAGGCCTGTGTAAGAATTGTCAGAGCTCCCTATGGGTGGCAAAAGAAATGCTGCAGCCCATAGGGATCTCCTGGAACCCCAATACCCTGGGTACCTCAGTGCCATATACTAGGGAATTATAAGGGTGTTCCAGTATGCCAATGTGAATTGGTGAAATTGGTCACTAGCCTGTTAGTGACAATTTGGAAAGCAGAGAGAGCATAACCACTGAGGTTCTGGTTAGCAGAGCCTCAGTGAGACAGTTAGTCATCACACAGGGAACACATACAGGGCACACTTATGAGCACTGGGGCCCTGACTGGCAGGGTCCCAGTGACACATACACTAAAACAACATATATACAGTGAAATATGGGGGTAACATGCCAGGCAAGATGGTACTTTCCTACACTTGCTCCTCCCATGTTGTTAGTTGTGGGGGAGGATGTGGGGTTCCACCGCCAGTCCTCTGTACAGCAATCTGGTGTCTTGATACCACAGAACGTACCTTCCCCCGTAGGTCATTCCACCTCTTCCTGATGTCATCCCGTGTTCTTGGATGCTGTCCCACTGCGTTGACCCTGTCGACGATTCTCCGTCATAGCTCCATCTTCCTTGCAATGGATGTCTGCTGCACCAGTGATCCGAAAAGCTGTTGCTCTACCCAGATGATTTCCTCCACCATGACCCTGAGCTCCTCCTCAGAAAACCTGGGGTGTCTTTGAGGTGCCACAATGTGGTGTGGGTGATGTGTGAGGTGCTGTCTGTTGTGATGTGTGGGGGGATGTGTTGGTGTGTGTTGTTTGAGGTGCATGGATGTTGTGTAAGTGATGGTGTTGTGTGTTTGTGGATGCTGGTTTTGTGTTAGCTAATCTCTCTCTCTGGCCTACTTCGAAAGTTTTAGTTGTAAGGGTTTGTGGGTAATGTGGGTGGGTGTTTTATAGTGTTGTAGGTGTGTGGGTGTGGTGTGTGAATGTGTATCAGAATTGTCCAATGTGGTGGTGTTTTGTAAATGTGTGTGTATTTTGAGCGCTGCAGTGTGTACCGCCAATGGTTTACCGCAGTTGAAAGACCGCCGCGTTGATTTGTGGGTCGTGACAGTGTGGGCGTATTGTTCTTGGCGTGATGGTGTAGGTGTTGGTATCGCCAGTTTATCACTGACCTTTGGTGTGGCGGACTTGTGTGGGTGTCTGTATTGTGGCGGATTCCGAGCTGTGGGTCATAATAACTGTTACAGAATTCCGCCGCCGCAACGGTATGTTGGCGGTCTTTAGCACAGGGGAAAGCGGGATTTACCGCCAGGGTTGTAATGAGGGCCTATATCTTGCGATATATGCACAGTTTTCTTATCAATAATTTTAATGCAAATTTTGCAGTGATAGTATCAAAGATATCATACAAGATCTCATCAATGATATAATATGTTTAGTAATTAGCTGTGCATGGCGAAGGCGCGAGATATAGTACCCTTGGGGCGCAAGTTATAATTACTTAAAATAACTCTAACTGTAACTGTTGAATTTCTATGGTTTTGTACGAGTAAATTCAGAACCTAACTATAACGTCCCTATAACCTTTGGGGGCATATTTCAGAAAAATGCAGCACCACATTTCATGCACCCCTTAGCGCCACCCCCCCCCTAATGCCACCATGTGTGTGCCAAAACTTTCAGCATGGCCCACCCTTTCTGTCTAGGTCATCTCTCTGCCTCTTTGGGCCACATTCAGGGCATGGCTGGGCCACACACAGGACGTGGTTGCAGGCCAGGCCCTGGGGCCAGCCCCCGATGTGCATGGCCAAAGGCCCAGCACGGCAGTGGTTGGATTAATGTATAGTAATTAAGATGACTTTATGTTAAAAAATCATAGAAATTCACTGAAAAAAACAAAGGTTACAGGGACATTATGGTTAGGAAAGAGCATTAAACACACATTTGCAATAGATCTCTCTTTACTTGTGTTGCAGCTATAGGCATTGTAAATGTATAACTGGACTTCTTTTGCTACATTAATTGGTCAACCCTGCCACATATTTTGGTCCTTTCAGCCATATAACTCCACTGGTCCTCCTGCATATAACTAAATATCTAGTAGACCTACTGGAATATTGTTTTCAAACAAGACCCTTAAAACACAGACTACTCCTATACAAAAAACAAAAGTTCAAGCCATAAGAGAGCATATAAATACAATAAATAGTGAGATGGGTTCTTATTTTGGGGTCCCCACTAACCTAGCATGGGGGCCCAGAGATGATCTAGACAGAAATAACACAATGTGGTGAACAAGTTTTAAAGGGGGTCCCATTGTGCTAGGACCTCCATAGGCTAGTTATGAACAAAAATGTTTCGTGAAAGGAATTCCCTGCAAAGCATTATGGGGCAAGTTTCCGAGTGCCGCAAATAATGTAGTATGTTGACTATATTGCTCAGAACAGCCCCTAGAGGACACCACAACAAAAACAGCATTTCTAAGAGACATGGGGCCTGATTACAACTTTGGAGGACGGTGTTAATCCGTCCCAAATGTGACGGATATACCACCTACCGTATTACGAGTCCATTATATCCTATGGAACTCGCAATACGGTAGGTGGTATATCCGTCTCATTTGGGACGGATTAACACCGTCCTCCAAAGTTGTAATCAGGCCCATGGTCATGTAACCATATAGTTAGCACATAGAGGGCATAACCACATGAAAACAGAATAGCAGGAAAAACGCAGCACAACCACATATTTCATCCCTAGAGAGCATAGTGCATCACACATTTTCAAAGCTAGTAGGCCTACTATAATGATATTACAAACAAGACCCTTAAAACACAAAAAAACTCTCAACTGTTAAACCAAAGTTTCAGATCTGAGAAGGCTTAGAAAGAAACTGAAAGGACCCAGAGTTGGCCTAGACAGAAACAGTGTGTCATGCTGAAGGTTTCAGTCGTGGTCCCATTGTCCTAGGGCCACCATAGCCTGAGTTATGGGCAAACATGTTTTGTAAAGAATGCTTGTAAAGCATTATGGGGCAAGTTTCCAAGCGCTGCAAAGATTGTAGTATGCTGACTGTAATATTGAGAACAGCCAATAGAGAACACCACAATAAAAATAACATTCATAAGAAACATGATCATGTAACCATATAGTTAGCCCCTACAGGGCATAACCACATGGAAACAGAATAGCAGAAAATAATGCAGTGCAAGCATATGTTTTGACCCCAGAGGATGTAGTGCATTATGCATTATCAGGCCAGGCAGACCTGCTGCATTAATATTACAAATAAGGCCCTTATAACATTAACTACTCTCAGTTGTAAACCAAAACTTCTAGCCATGAGATAGCGTAAAGAGATACTAAATGGTGGAAGGGGTTATTAGTTTTTCGGTCCCCACTAACCTAGTTAGGTTAGGGACCCAGAGATGGACCCAGAGATGACCTAGACAGAAAGGGTGGGTCATGCTGAAAGTGTTGATGGTGGTCCCATTGACCTAGTTCTACCACAGGCTGAGTTATGGGCAAAAATGTTTGTAAAATAATGCTTGCAAAGCATTATAGGGTGAGTTTCCCAAGTGCAGTGAGTATTGTAGTATCAGCTCTCCCGCTGTGTCGGGAAAGATTTCTGTGTCATTTACGTAAAGCATTTATCAATTACAAATGTTTTTGTAAAAGCTATGGAGTGTGAAGGGGAGAGCCTAAAGAAATGACTCTGCTTAGGTGACAGTGTGAACAATGTGACCAGCGCTTCAATATTGCAGATGGAGGTTGCACTGTTGTACTGCACTGTTTGAGCTGTGAACGCCATGGCCACCATGGAGCATGAAGGAGAGAGGCAAAAGAAAAAATCTTTCACCCACACTGAAGTATATCGGCAATTGTGCAATAATCTGTGTAACAGGGTCAGTATGCAAGGCGGTAACAAAACCGCCCGAAGGCAGAACAACATAAAGCATTTACCAGTGACATCAAGGGATTTTTGAAAGTCACGCCCAGGAATGAGTGAAAGTGATGGGCATGAGGTGGGTGTGGTTGAAAGCCCACAGAATACTTTCAACAGGTCGAAAAGCACTTGCATGCTCGACCAAAAAAAACTATAGAAATTCACTTTAAAAACCAAAGGTTGCATGGACGCTATAGTTAGGTTCACATTTTAAACCTACAAAACCAAAGAAATTCACCTGTTATAGAGTTCTTTCAAATAACTATAACTCTCACCCTCGCCATGCACTGTTAATTGCCCCAGATATTACTGCACTCATGACATCTTTTATAACATCATTAATAATATCACTGTAGCATTTCCTGTAAAATTATTCATAAAAAAACTGTGCATGGTGAGGGACACAAGTTATAGCTACTTGAAATAACTCTGACTACAACAGGTGAATTTCTATGGTTTTTTATGTTTTATATCTATATATCTATATCCATATATATATATAAATAAATGTACACATATAAATATACATATAAATATATATTTAACCTACTGGCAGTTGCCAATAGGTAGTTATAGTTAGGACCTACTTTCCTTTGACTTGCCTATATCTTTGCCACCGTTTGCCGAATCTTCAGAAAATTTTCCAGAAAAAGTTTCCTGCAGGGTCTTGTTGCGCAAGGAAAGTTTCTGGACGATCTGTCAAGCAGGGGCTGAGAAAAAGGGGGAGGGTCAATATAATTGTGTCTCCCATGTTAATTCTCATAGTGTCTAGATACGACTATTGCCTGACCTGCTGCTGACAGAATTACACCACATTTGGCAGGAAGCTAGATCTTGGTGCACAGATTGTGCCTTTTGTGATTTGGTGTAAATCTGTCAGTAGTTTCAGAGAAATTACATGTTAAAAAATATAGATATCTAGGGACACTGATCCTCCACAAATCCAACCGTCCCGTGTTGCTATCTGATTGGCTGCCAACACTTCAACCAGGAAGTGCTGGCAGTCATTTTGGGACTCAGCTTCCTTCTCTGTGACAGCAATGCTGGCTCCCACAGGAGGTGGGGAGCCAACTGGGAACAACTTTTTGTTTCAAAATGCTCCCAAAGTAACTAGTCCATCAATTGTTTATAATTATAGTGTTGCACCTATTGAATATCAGATTTGAAATCTCTCTATCTTTATTGGATTGCATGTGGTTTCTATAAGAAGCATCCAGATTTAGGGTTGAGCCTGTGATAGCATGTGCTAGCACATGTGTATCGCTAGTGAGATGCTGTTGTAGTTAGAAAAGTGCTTGGAGCCCACACGTGGATTACCATTTGTTGCCTTACGTGGCACCCTTTTTTACAGCCTTGTAGTTCGTCATTGGAGGCCATATCATCATTTCCGTTCTTGTCCGTGGAGCAGGGACCAAGCACTGATTGATTCAACTTAATAGCGCTGTCCACTGTCTCCAATGTGATTGAGGTTCTGTTTTTTTCTTTTAACTTTAATCCACCCCACTACAATCCAATCCACCCTACTCCAATCCAAACCACTCACCCCAATCCACTCCAGTCCACCACACTCCAATCCTCCCAACTCACCCCACTCCAATCTACACCACTTCAATCTAGAACAATCTGCCCCACTCCAACCCAACAAAACTGCCCACCCCAATCCAAAACAATCTGCCCCACTCCAATCCAAACCAATATGCCCCACTCCAACCTGCCACACTCCAATCTAAAGCAATCTGCCCCACACCCCAAAAAAATATATGCCCCACTTTAATCTGCCCCAGTCGTGACTCACAGAGATTACTAGGGGTGAGGTGGTGTGTGGAGGAGGAGGGAGGAAATTGCTAACACTTTAAAAAAAAAAAAAAAAAAAAAATGACCTCCGCTCTTACATTGCTCCTCTGCTTCTCTGCTGCACACAGGCACAGGCTCCCAGCCTGCCCTGAAGCCAATCCTGACGTTGCTCTAAGCAGTGTCAGGATTGGCTGGAAGCACCCAGCCAGGGCGCACCCAGGCAGGTTCTCTCCAGCCCAGCTACTGTGTTGCTGGCCTGGAGAGAGCCCTGTGCTCATTTGTATTTGGCCAGGCTGAGACAGACGGCCAAATACACGTGCTCTGAGGGTAGTGCACAGTGCACCCCCCTCTGCTTGTCATCCCCAATGCACCGGCCCTTTCACAAGGAAAGAATAATAAACACAGTTTATTATCTTTTCCTTGTGAAATGATTTGCAGCGGTTGATGCTGGCGGGGGGACGATGGGCCTCCACCAAAGCGGAGGAGCCGCCTCTGTTCTGCCCCACTCCAGTTTAAAACAATCTGCCCCACTCCAATCAATAACAATCTGCCCAACTGCAAAACAATCTGCCCCACTCCAATCAGCCTCATTCCAGTCCACCACATGCCAGTCCGGTCTGCCACACTCCAATCAAATCCACCCACTCCATCCCAGTCCATCACACTCTAATACTCCAAATCCACTGACTCCAATCTGCCCCCTTCAATCCTAAACAATCTGCCCCGCTCCCATCCAAAACAATCTGCCCCACTCCAATCTGCCACACTCAGTCCAAAACAATCTGCCCCACTCTAGTCCAAAACAATCTGCCCCACTCTAGTCTAAAACAATCTGCCCCACTCCAATCAGCCCCACTCCAATCCAAAACAATCTGTCCACTCCAATCTGAAACAATCTTCCCCATTCCAATCTAATCCTCGCCGCTCCAATCCACCCCATTCCAACCCAGTCCACCTCACCATGATCCACCCCACTCCAATCCACACACTCCAATCATCTGCACTCCAACCTGCCCCACTCCAATCCAAAACAATCTGCCCCACTCCATTCCAAATCAATCTGCCCCACTCCAATCTGTCCTCTTCCAGTCCACAACAGTCTGCCTACTGCATTACAAAAGTCTTCCCCACTTCAATCCAAAACAATCTGTCTCACTCCAATCCAAAGCAGCATGCCCCACTCCCGTTTTCCCCAGTACAATCGAAAAAATCTGCTTCAGTACAATCCAAAACAGTCTGCCCCACTTCAAGCCAAAACAATCTGCCCCACTTCAAACCAAAACAATCTGCCCCACTGCAAACCAAAACAACATGCCAACAGCAGCCTGCCCCACTACAATCCAAAAAACCTGCCCCAGTACAATCCAAAACAATCTGCCCCACTACAACCCTAAACAATCTGCACCACTTCAATCTGTCCAATTATAAACCAAAACAATCTGCCCCAATTCAATCTGCCCCACTCCAATCCAAAACAATCTGCTCATTCCAATCCAAAACAACCTGCCCCACTCCAATACAAAACAAACTGACCAACTGAAATCTAAAGCAATCTGCCCCACTTTAATCCACAAGAATCTGCCCCACTCCAGTTCAAAACAATCTTTTCCATTCCTGTCCCCCTACTCCAATCCAATCCGCCCCATTCCAATCCAGTCCACCTCACCACGATCCACACCATTCCAATCTGTCCCACTCCAATCCAAAGCAATTAGCTTCACTGCAGTCCAAAACAATCTGCCCACTCCAATCCATAATAATCTGCCCCACTACAATCTAATACAATCTGGCCCAAAACAATCTGCAACCAATCCAATCCAAAACAATCTGCCCCACTACAATCTCACCCACTGCAAACTAAAACAAGCTGTCCCACTCCAATCTGCCCTACTCCAATCCAAAAAAGTCTGCCACACTCCAATCCAAAACAATCTGTCCCACCCTAATGCAAAACAACCTGCCCCACCCCATTCTGCCCCACTCCAATCCAAAACAATCGGCCCTACTCCAGTCTGCCCCACTCCAAGTCACCCGCTCCAATCCAGTCCACCTCACCCCAATCCATTCCACCCCACTTCATCCCAATTCACCCCACTCCATCCCAGTTCACCCCACACCAATCCACCACAAGCTACCCCATAGCAATTCAATCCACCCCAAACTAGACCAATCCAATCCACCCCAATCCAATCTACCCCACTTCAATTCAGTCCAATCTACCCAACACCAATTCACCACAAATCAACCCACTCCAGTCCAATCTGCCCCACTACAGTCCAACCCTCCCTATTCCAGTCCAACCCATCCCATCCCACTCCAATCCACCCCACCCCACTCCCTCCAAACCACAAATTCCAATCCAGCCCACCCCACTCCATTCCAACCCATTTCAATCCAACCAACGCCACTCCAGTTCATCCCACTCCAATCCACCTTAACCCAACCAGGGCCAGCCCAATCCAGTTCACATTTATCTTCCCCACACCAATCCAATCCACCACACTCTACACCAATCTAATCCACTGCACTCTAATCCAATTCACCCCACTCCAGTCAAATCCACCCCACTCCAATCCAATCCACCCCATTCCAGTCTACACCAATCCAATCCACCCCATCCAATCCAATCCAACCTACTCAATCCAATCCACCTCATATCATTCCTCTCCACCCACTCCAGTACACCCTACCCCAATCCAATACATCCCACTCAATCCATCTCACCCTACACATCCAATCCACCCCACCTCAATGCATTCCACCTCACCCCAACCCACCTTACCACACTCCAATCCAATCAACCCCACCCCACTACAATCCACCCATCCATTCCACCCCACCCGATTTCAATCTAAACCACTCCAATCCATTCCACCCCATCCACTCCACTCCACCCTACTCCAATCCACCTCACCCCACTCTACTCCAATCCAATACACTCTACTCCAATCCACTTCACTCTAATCTAATCCTACCCACTCTACTTCAATCCAACCCGCTCTACTCCAATCCACTCTACTCTACTTCAGTCCATCCCACTACTCCAATCTACCCCACTCCACACCACTTTGCTGTACTCCAATCCGCCCCAATCTATCTCAATCCACTCCAGTACACTACCCCAGATCAGGCCACCCCAATGCACTCCAATCAACTCCAGTTTATCTTTCTCCAATCCAATTCACCTTAACCCACTCCACGCCAATCCAATCCAATCCACCTTAATCCACCCCACTCCTGTCCAATCCACCCCAATGCATCCCACTCCAGACCACCTTATTCCAACCCATATCAACCTACATCAATTCAATCACTCCCACACTAATCCAATCCACCCCACACCAATCAAATCCACCCCAATCCAATTCACCCCACTCAATCCAATCCACCCAACTCGAATCCCATCCACCCCACTCCAACCTTCCACTTCAATCCAATTCAGCTCACTTCAGTCTAGTCCACCCCACTCCAGTCCAACCCACCACAATTTACCCTACTCAAATTCAGTCCACCCCACCCACCCCACTCCAAAAAATCCATTCCACTCCAATCCACCCACCCCACTCAAATCCATCCCACCCCACCCCACCCTACCCGACTCCAGTCCACACTACCCAACCCAGTCCACCTCATTCCAATCCAATAAAACCCCAATCCACCCAAATCCAATCCCCTCAATCCAGTCAACCCCACTCAATACAATCCAACCCACTCAATTCCACCGCACTCCAGTCCATTCCAGTTCAATCATCCCCACTCCAGTCTAGGCCACTCCACTCCAGTCCAATCTACCCCAATCCAACTCACTCTACCACACCCTGCCCCAATCCAATCCACCCCACACCACTCCAATCCACCCCACACCAATCCACCCACCCTACCCCAATCCAGTCCACCTCAATCCAATCCACACAAATCCAGTCCACCACACTAAATCCATTCCACCCCAGTCGATTCCAACCCACTCAATTCCACCCCACTCCAGTCCATTCCAGTCCAATCCACCCCACTATTGTTCAATTCACTCCACTCCAGTCTTATCCACCCCACTCCAGTCCAATTCACTTTGTTCCAATCCATCCCACCCAATCCACCCCAATCCAACCCACCCCAATTCACCCTGCCCCAATCCAGTCCACCCCACTGTAATCCAATCCACTCCAATCCAAACCATCCCAGTCCAATCCATCCCACTTCAGTCTACCCTATCCCAATTCAGTCCAGTCAACCCCACTGCAATCCACCCCACTTCACCTCAGTCCACCCACTCCACTTAATCCAATTCAGCCCACTCTACTCAATCCAATCCACCCCAATCCAATCCATCCTCTCAACTCCAGTCCAATCCACTGCACAATACACTCCAGTCCAATCCAACCCACTCCAGCCCCGTCCCCCCACTCCAATCAAATAAATCCAATCCACCCCACTCTAGTTCACTCCAATCCTCCCCACTCCAGTCCAGTTTAATCCACCCCACTCCAACTGACCCAACTCAAAACCAACAATCCACCCACCCTAGTCCTATCACTTCAGTCCAATCCACCCACCTCAGTCCAATCTATTCACCCCACTCCAATCCACCTCACCCCATTTTAATCCACCCCACTCCAATCCACACTACTCCATTCAATCCACCCCACTCTACTCCAATCCAATCCAACCCACTCTTCCTTAATCCACCACACTACCTCAATCCACTCCAATTTACGCCACCCTATTCCACCCCACCCCAGTCCATGCCACAACACTCTTTGTCACTGAACCATTGAACTCTACTCTCCTCCACTCAACTCTACAACACTCTTCTCCCCCTACTCAACTCTACAAAACTCTACTCCCACACTCCACTCTATGACACTCCACAACACTAACATTTAGCCATGCCGGACAGCAGCCACACTGATGTACAACATGGCAAAAACACATTGCCAATAGCACTTGTATAGGTGAGACTTATTGGCTTTGCCAGTGCTTGTGTGGCTTGCCTCAGTGATTGACCAGAAGGTGAAACTAATGGTATATTCAGTTCTTTATCATGTAACACACTATTTTCTATGAGTCCATTTTCCACTTGCTTTTATTTTAGGGTGTACAGATCTAAGAGCAGATATGTTTGTATTTATAATAATTTGGGAGTGTGAGTAAAACCATGTTTAAACTTGGAGGCAAGCTGTTTCAACTTTTTGCTACATGTTTTATCATCATCATATTTATTTTCTCAAATATTTGTGCAATAAAGATGGATGAAGGACCTAAAGGGGATTCTTGCCTCCCTTTGTAAAGTAGACGTAGTTAGACTTAGACAGTTTGCTCTACTTTGGACTAGGTTCCAATTCAAATGTATGTTTATTTTCAGGATAACCCCCATAAACAATGTTATATAATAAAAATAAAATCATCAACACATTCAACAGCCGTCATAGGAACTCATCATTATTACAATAGATAACAAATGTAAGATCAAATGACTATTGACATAATAAAAAAGAAGTACTTGAATCGATCTCCATCGATTGATACTTTGATCAAGATGAAAATATTAAGCGATTTCTCAGTGGCCATTTACAGAGTAAAAAGGAAGACAATCTGAATACAACAAGAGTATCTGTGTCTGATTTGAGAACTCTTAAGGCCATCCTTCGTTGTCTAAAGCTCATTATTCTGCACAGATATACAATCCATTTTCTCTGTAGATTACGGGAGGGTTGGCAAAAGAATAATAAATGGCTCTTGGATTCTGTCCTGGCTTTACATACAGGACACAGATGACTTTCTACTCCAACACCCAACCATTTATAAGTAACATTTTTTACTGGTAGCATGCCCAACCTGAGTTTCAGAAACACATTTTGGGTAGTATTGGGTTCAACATTATCCATGTTTGGCTCAAGTTTTTAAAAAAAGCTTTCAAAAGAGATAAAGTTGTCTGTGAACACCCCATCATTTACTTTTGCAAACTATTTGTTCATTATGTAAGATCAATTACTGGTCTTTAAGTAAGTGATGTGTCTCCCACAGTGGGGCCTCGGTTTGAATCGCAGATCACTCAAACCCATGGCAGAAAGCCAATTTTTAACACAGAAAGGCCACGGTGTACAAGTCAAGTCTGACAAGATGAGTTTCTTCAGTGAGCTCTAATATGGTTCAAGCTTGGGAACTGACTAGATGCAAAACCAGTATTAAACCGATCTGAAATTGGCTATGTGAGCTATGTTATGTTGTGCCAGATCGAGGTGCAATTGGAGTAAGGAAGCACTCTTCAGCAAGTTAGACAGGGATCTCAGGAAATTATTCTTGACTGTAACACTAAGAATGTCTTTCAGAGGGCCACAGGGCACACAGGGGCTATCGGGCCTGACTGTGGTGGTGGAGGCCTTTTACTCTTGATGTCCCATGGCCCGGCTTATCAGGGATCCTGAGTAACTGGGACAAGCACTCCTTCTGTGCCTGACTTTGACGGTATGCGTGGTCTGAGCAGTCCAGGGCTCCCGCTGGGGGAGGTCTAGATACAGAATAGTGAACATGGGCTCACTAGTCAAAATGCATGCAGCAGCAATAAATCAGTGTCTAGCCAAATACTCACTTTTATGAAAAAAGATAATTATTTTATTTCTAACGCTACCCACACAAAGGCAGAATACAATATTCACAAACAATTACACAGTACTCCCATGATGTCGGGGCTCTAGTGTCTCTCTGGTGATCACAAGTCCCACTCACTCCTCGTATTTGCCATTGTTGTTATTCCCCACCAACTATTGGTAACATCTAGGGTATGCCCCAATAGTATTCTGAGTCTACTACAATTCTGATTTAAAGTCAGTAGTGTTCCAGAGCACACACACTCCATGTAGCAGCAAGTTCCCCCAAGGCCATCAGGCCCGAAACAAGTCTCACCCGCTCAAGCAGGAGGGAAGCGTTCAGAGTTCTGTAGTGCAGCTGCTTCAGGGGTGCTCACAGTGGTTCTCTCACAAAGAAGGTCAGTTTGCTGCACATGGAATCAGCAGCTGTATTCAGTGGGCTCAGGATCCCTCCATTGCATTTGTGCTTGTGCAGCAATTACAGGCTTCCTGCAGCTTCTCCTGAGTGATCACTCGCTTGGTGCTCCCACAGAGCCCTCACATATCCAATGGGGTAGTTCAAGTCACAGTCCTTGATGCTTCTGGTGACCTCCTGTAATACACGGGGTCACCACTGCTCGCTATCCATGGGCTCAGGCTCGATCAACATTGCAAAGTTATTGAGGGTGACCCCTCCTGGCATACGGAGTTGCCGTACCTCTGTTGCACAAGGCTTCGACCCTTACCACATGGCAGTCTTTCACAAGAGCAGCCCCTCCAGGTATGGTTGCCACACTGCCAATGCACAAGACTTTGGCCCTTACCACATGGCAGTCTTTACCATGATGCCCCTTAATGGCATGTGGGGTCGCTGTACCACTACTGTGCAAGGCTTTGGCCCTTACCGCATGGCAATCTTGCACATGACTATCTTCACAACGACCATCTTCTGACATGGAGGGGGGTCACTAACTCATTTTTGCACATGGGCAGTGACCCTATTGGGCAGCAGCCATTTTCTCGCACCTCAATCAGGAAGCCCACTCGACAGGGCTCCCCACTGGACCTCACTCTCTCCAGCACTCTACTCTTCCTCACAGGGCACACTAGTCTTGGCAAGCAGGCAAGCATTGGTAATCCAGGTGCCAGGGCAGATGGCCTTGGATACCCTGGGTGATGTCTTCTTACCCAACATGAGACTAGCAGGCTCTAGCCCACAGGTCTGGTCACAGGCAGATGTCTTGCAAAGCTTCCCCTCCTGACACACCCTGTCTGACTGCTTGTCAGATAAGAATTTTTGGGGACTCAACTTCCTCTTACAGTCTATTTCCAGGTGCCAAATGTGATTAAGCATCTGAGTCTTTGAAGTTTTATGTTGAGGTTCTGCTTCTTTTGAAATGCATACTCCTGTGCTCCCATTTGTCCTCTTAAAAAACGGTCTGTCACAGCATAGAAGTCTCTGAAGCTGATAGCTCTTCAACACAAACCATGGGAGTGACTAGAGTTCCACCATGGATGTCAGCCACAGTGATATGTGCATCAAAAGGTTAGCCCAGGCACTCACCCCTACGTTTTATGATTATCGTATCAGTCCTATCTCCTTCTTGAGTTCTGCCAGGCTGCTACCTCGTGACCTATCACTGAACCAAAGATCACCCTCTGAATTGTACAGGGAAGGCCTTGTACTTTCCTACCCTCCCAACTTACAGGAATGCAACAATCCACAAATCCATCTGGGGGATAGCTCTACCTTCACTCCATGTTTCACCAATTAGGTCTGGGTCTCCCAAAATGGAACCCAGGGCCCTCCAAGTATTGTACCATCCACAAGCACACATACACCCAGTGTACGTATACACCGTAAGCACACTGCACACTTATGCATCCTCCAGGTACTGGCCATTCAGAGGCACACATACATCCAGCACTTCCATTCAACATGTGTTCACTGCCCAGCATTGTATCGTTTAGGTACCGTACCCATCATAGGCACACATACACCCAGCACATAAACGTATCATATGCGCACTTCATCCTTCATGTTTTGTACCACTCACAAGTACACATACACCCAGCACATGCATTTATCCTGCACGCACTGTACAGCATTACATATTTTAGGTACAGTACCACTCATAGACACGTACATCGAGCACATGCATACACCATGTTCACACTGATCAGTACTGCACTAGCCTTGTATTGTACCCTTCCCAGGCACACATACACACAGCACAGATACACCACTTCTGCTCTGCACAGCAGTTCACACCACCCTGATGTAGGCCAAGGGTAGGTTAAGCACACAACAGTTAAGTGAATTAACTTGTAGGCCTCTCTCTACTGACACAGGTTTAAAAGGACCTGTTCACTATTACTTTTCACCACATGGTATGCTGCCACCACTGTGCTCCTGCTGCTTAACTCCTGGTGAAGGCAGTAGCCCTCCAACACTATGAGGGTAGCACTTTGGGCACCCCTCCCAATTCAACAAGACCGCAATCCATGAGACAGGCCTATCACAGAGTGCACATGCCTATTTGGTGTTTGACTATAATAACAAAAATAAGCATTAGGGATCCAGATATCAGAACAGTTGGGCATCAGCATAGGGTTGAATGTCCATTACAATGCAAAGGATTTTTCCGTCCCAACAGTAGCAAATGGTGAAACTTTACTGTAGCCTCAGATCTCAGCACCCTAGAGTGCTGCTCTTAACTCCATTGCATGGTACATTTGCAGGACAGGGGAACACGACCTGCTTGTAGTAGGTTTAAGCATTTTAAAATCTACACCTGTCCTACATTTTAGAACCATCTGACATTTCATTACGTGTGAGACCCATAAAAAGTGTCTGCAAGCGTCACTCCCAGGAAGTCAAGATTTCACACTCTATCTAAAACTACGCTACTTATCCATAGGTCTCCACCCTGAGCTATTTTGGGGGCTGAAAGGTCATGTATTAAGTTTTGGGAGGGTTGATTTAGTGGTCACAAATGCCAGAAAGAGATGGAAATGTATTTATTAGTGTAAAAGTTTGTCAGGAAATATAAGAGCTGAAATTTTGGAACCTGCTGGTTTGGGGGAGTCATTAACACTATCCAATAAAGAGTGTATTACCTCATTTATATACAGTTTAAACAAGGTTAGGGCACACCCCTGCCTTACATCTCTTTCAACTTGAATTCACTTGGTCAGTACCCTGTTAGAACGCCATCTAATCCGCGTATAAATACCTTTGTGTAAGTGGATAATCACAGATAGAATTTCTTCTGAAATACAGAGTCCAGCATCTTTCAGAGAGAGGCTCCAAGTAGATTATTGCCCCCAGGTGAACAAAGCCCACATATAAGTGATTGTGTTTGAGAGTCACATATTTAAATATGTATTATAGTAAAACATAACATTTGGTCAATGGTGTTGGTTCTTTTTCTAAATCCAGCTTGAAGGTCAGTCAAAATATGATGCTTTAATAGCCAGGCCTGGAGTCTATCCAGGACCTGCTTCCAAAAGGGTTTTTGGGAGGTTATCTACCAAGCTGATGGACCTATAATTAGCACTGCTTTTCTTCAGATCTTTTTTATAAATAGGGATTATTTCAACTCCTTTCCATTTGACTTTGATATCAGCTCCTGTTGTAATTGCAGTGGACAAGGTGTTAATGCAAAGAGTCGAGATTAAAGGCTCCGATTGATATAAGTCACCTGTAGTTTTGGTAGGGCCAAGCGCTTTCCCTAAACTCTTGATGGCATTGGGTGTCCCCTAAGTGGAAAACTTTAAGAAACATGTAAGGTCATAGTTAAGATCCTTTGCTAAGTTTACTACTTTATTTGGGGTAGACATATGCATCCAGCCTGTGCAAACCCTATATAAATCAGCAAAATGATTCTCTCTAATGCGGGGAGCAATGTGAAATTCTACCATATCCTTGAGCTTCACATTACAAGGAGCAGTTATATGCCAGAGAGAATGACTATCGTTTTTAGGTTCGAGCGTGCAAACACTCTAGTCCCTCTTGTAATCTCTCTGTGAGCTTGTAACCACGCCCATGTCAACCCCATCAGTTTCGTTGGTTCATGGGCTTGCTTTTTAAAATTCACTTGATTTCATTAGTAAAAGGCGGTGTTTAGCCCTCCTCAAGAGCACCGGTAAACTACTGAAAACATACGAGGCTCCATGTTTTCCGCATGGCTTCTGGACTACTTTTCATTTTTAGTTGCTACGCAGCTCAATCTAGCTAGGCAGTAATCGAGTGCTTTGCATGACATCGACCCTGTTACATGGATAATTGCACTTTTGCCAATATGTTTGACTGTGAGCAAATTCAGTTTTTGTGGCAAGAAAAGTCTGGTTAGGAGTTTACAACGCTAATAGCTCTAACTCAAGCAAATGCGAGACCCATTGCATTGCAAATGCTTGTTCTCAATTGCTGCAAGCATGAACACACACTTTCCTTTGTGCCAGGATCTCTGGCTATAAGCAAACACTTTTTTCCGCTCTCTCCTACCCTCTCTAATAGCCTTCTTTTTTTAACTTTTAGAAGCAAGTAAGTTTGATTTTGCAGTTCTACATTCCTTTGAATTCTGTGGGGTCTTATTATTTTGTGTTGTCTATAAGTGGAACAAGAGATTATCTTTAATAAAATATGTTTTAGAGTTTCAGCATGTGAATCTCTGCAATTGAAATTTCACTGATAGGTATAAACTCATGGTGCCATATGGTAACTAGTGGAGTACCATGGACCAGATTTATGAGAAAATGACAGAGGGCGATGCTGTGCCAAATTTGGCAGCGCCGCTCTCCATCATTTTCAAAACGCAGGTATGTGCCAGACTTAATAAAATATGGCTCACCCATGTGTTGCCCCCTGTGCCGGTGCTAGATTTGCTGCTGAGCGCCAATGCAAGCCACCCTTACGCCATGGTGCAAGGATGGCTGAGCTGTGGGGGAGATTGTTCTTGTGCAGGAAGGGACACCTTCCTGCACAAAAACAATCTTCAATGGCCTTTTGTTCTTTCTACGTGTGCTTCAGAATGCAGCACACATAGTAAGAGCAAAAAACAAAGAGAAATGAAAGCATTTCTCCTCATTGTGCCAATGCTAATGCCACCTTGTTAATACAGCGCAGTGCATAGCGCCACGGGAGAGTCACTAAAAACGATGCTCCGGTGGTTATAGGGCCTTGTAAATCTGGCCCCATTTAGGGTTATTGGCTATAACTGACCATCTGACTCCTCAACAGTTTTTGGTTAACTGAGGTGGAGGAGTTGCTCTACTGTTATAAATAAATATGGGATATTATTGCTTCTGTCATAGTTTTTATGAGGGCCTGGCTGTCACTATCATGCCTTTTTTTTTTACCTCCATGTCCCTTGGTGCTGACTAAAGCTGTAGTCCCAGCAGAATATGATCAATTCTACTCTCCAAATGATCTATCCTAAATGTCCAAACCCCTTTAGGGTCAGAAGTGGGACAGTAATTACAAGCTCCGATCCCTCGTGAAAGAGTAAGGCTGTTAGCTATAGGACTACAGATGACCAGCGCTTGACCAGAAGATTATCAAGACCTGGAATGCTCCACTCCTCGTGCCCCAGCTAGGTCAATGAGTTACCTCTATCCAGAGGCTCAAAGGTGACATTAAAGTCGACCATCAGTAAGAATTGGATCTTTTGTTCAGTATTATCTAAAGAGGGCTCAAGGCAATGTAGGGTGACAGATTCCTTATTCTGCAGAACATTTCTATCATATATATTGAATAGCATGAAAGATGCACCCAACTCTGGCGTGGTAAGTAAACCTAAAATGGTGAGTGAATAAATATTTGTTTTTTAAACATACCAGCCAACATAATAGTTATCCAAATTGTAATGCCTCCCAAAGATCTTCCTGCTCTAAATGGAATGGCCTCAATATTATGTGCACAAAACCACATTTGTGAAAAGGAAACGTAACCCAGGTTTCCTGAAATATATAGACTTGATGCACATCTACAAACTCACCCCATGCAGGGTCATTGAGCTGCAACTTCAAACCAGAGACGTTCCATGACATGAGCGATAAATGTAAATTAAAGTTGTAAGCCATAAGCTCACTAGTTGAGTCGTCAGTGACGTCATCTGGTATGTTCCCTTTCACATTGTGTGACAATTCTCCACTAGTTGTATCTACTGAAAGAGGCACACACCTTGTGGGGTTGGTGGTAGTGCTCGCTAGAGGTATGTTTTAAATGGATGGAATTGGGGATTCAGTAAGGTAATTTCCCTGGAACCTATCATGTTGTCAATCGAATTCTAATACAGTAGACACTGGGCTGACATTTACAATGGCAATTAAGGGTCCTTTGATGACGGCAGTGGGCATACCCTTGTATGAACCACTTTGGTGCAACTAATAGGCTGGATTAATCTTCATCTTGATCTCTGCAGCATTACTCACTCTTGCACATTGTTCCAAGCTCAAGGGCTTCCAAAAGGTACCTATTGTTCATGAGTATTTTCATGTAATCAAATGGCTTTGCAGGAAATGAACAACGTTTCACCCTAATAGGATATTCTGTAATTATAGAGTAACACTGTCCAGTATGCTTTATCCAATGGATGACTTTGTATTTTAGAGAATCATTGTTCTCATATGAGTACGAGGAAGCTTAAATATTTTGGTCATATAAGATACTTTGCCATGATTAAACTTACATGAAGTGGAGTTAGTAAACCCAGTTGATGGAAGTCTCATGTCGAATGCAGTGTGCTCTTGAATAAGAGCTGCAGCTTGTTTACTGCACGCCTATATTTTGGCAGATGGACTTCAAATGATGGGTTCTCTTGGTTTAGCTCTAGTCTCCTTCGATGCCTTGCCCTGTACTCAAATTTCCTAGAAAATGGGGATGGATAGCTGCACTCTTTATCAATGTTGACATCCATAGATCTAGTTGTGTTATGTAGATAAGTTAGCTTTTTTAGAAGAATGGAAAGAGATGGGTACTGCAATGTTTATATAACAGGAGGTGTACATAACTTTAATGTAAGTATGCACTTTTGTTATTTTGTTCAATTATGAGATATTCTATTTACATTTGTATTTTACGTCTGTTGTACATCTGACATGTACAGGCACATGTACTTACCTTTTTACTTACATGGTTATTCTTGTCCTGGGCTCCACATTCCGGTTCCAGCCTCCATCTGCTGTACGGGTGAACTGCCTCCTTAGTCATTTGCTCCTGGACATCGGATGGCATGGGTATGTTGATTGTGGACTCCTGACAATATTATTGAACTTTACTTAGGGATGCCTCTACTTGTGGACTCAGATTAATTTCTTTGCCTTTTCTTTGGTGACAGCCAGTCCTCGATCATTCTTCTTGCTGTAGCAGAGCCTTTATTAATCTCTTCATCGTCTCCCTGTCAGTTGGGTGTGTGAAAGCTGAATTTATAAAAAATTATTTTTACATAATTTGGACTATGAATCTGCATAGAATTCGACTAACATGGAAAATAATGTGTGACATGGAAAAATGTGCCCACTTGAGTGGCCGCCATTAATCACGAAGAGTCATTATTAAATGCATATTCATTGAAGTGTCTATGTTCAGGTTATTGTAGTAGTGTTGTATATGAATGATTTTGCATTATGTATTTGCTTTATTAACCCCTTCGCTGCCAGGCCTTTTCCCCTTCAGGTGCCAAGCCTTTTTTTGGCTATTTGGGGCAGTTCGCGCTTAGGCCCTCATAACCTTTTGTTCACATAAGCTACCCACGCCAAATTTGCGTCCTTTTTTTCCAACATCCTAGGGATTCTAGAGGTACCCAGACGGAGGCCAAAAAATTAGCCAAAATACAGTGGCAATTTCGTTATTTTCAAAATAATTGGAAAAAGGGGCTGCAGAAGAAGGCTTGTGGTTTTTCCCCTGAAAATGGCATCAACAAAGGGTTTGCGGTGCTAAAATCACCAGCTTCCCAGCTTTCAGGAACAGGCAGACTTGAATCAGAAAACCCAATTTTTCAACACAATTTTGCCATTTTACTGGGACATACCCCATTTTTATGATTTTTTGTGCTTTCAGCCTCCTTCCAGTCAGTGACAGAAATGGGCATGAAACCAATGCTGGATCCCAGAAACCGAAACATTTCTGAAAAGTAGACAAAATTCAGAATTCAGCAAGGGGTAATTTGTGTAGATCCTACAAGGGCTTCCTACAGAAAATACCAACTGAAACAAAATATATTGAAATTGAGGTGAAAAAATCTGCAATTTTTCTCTACGTTTTACTCTGTAACTTTTTCCTGCAATGTCATATTTTTTAAAGCAATATACCGTTACGTCTGCTGGACTCTTCTGGTTGCGGGGATATATAGGGCTTGTAGGTTCATCAAGAACTCTAGGTACCCAGAGCCAATAAATGACCTGCACCCTGCCTTGGGTTTTCATTCTATGCCGGGTATACAGCAATTCATTTGTTGAAATATAAAGAGTAAAAAATAGCTATCAAGAAAACCTTTGTATTTCCAAAATGGGCACAAGATAAGGTGTTGAGGAGCAGTGGTTATTTGCAAATCTCTGAATTCCGGTGTGCCCATACTAGCATGTCAATTACAGGGCATTTCTCAAATAGACGTCTTTTTTACACACACTCTTATATTTGGAAGGAATAAATGTAGAGAAAGACAAGGGGCAATAACAGTTGTTTTGCTATTCTACGTTCCCCCAAGTCTCCCGATAAAAATGATACCTCACTTGTGTGGGTAGGCCTAGCGCCCGCGACAGGAGATGCCCCAAAATACAACATGGACACATCCCATTTTTTTACAGAAAACAGAGGTGTTTTGTGCAAAGTGCCTACCTGTAGATTTTGGACTCTAGCTCAGCCGGCACCTAGGGAAACCTACCAAACCTGTGCATTTTTTAAAACTAGAGACCTAGGGGAATCCAAGATGGGGTGACTAGTGGGGCTCTGACCAAGTTCTGTTACCCAGAATCCTTTGCAAACCTCAAAATTTGGCTAAAAAAAATACATTTTCCTCACATTTCGGCAACAGAAAGTTCTGGAATCTGAGAGGAGCCACAAATTTCCTTCCACCCAGCATTCCCCCAAGTCTCCCGATAAAAATGGTACCTCACTTGTGTGGGTAGGCCTAGCGCCCACAAAAGGAAATGGCCCAAAACACACCGTGGACACATCCCATTTTTTTTTACAGAAAACAGAGGTGTTTTTTGCAAAGTGCCTACCTGTAAATTTTGCCCCCTAGCTCAGCGGGCACCTAGGGAAACCTACCAAACCAGCACATTTTAGAAAACTAGAGACCTAGGGGAATCCAAGATGGGGTGACTTGTGGGGCTCTGACCAGGTTCTGTTACCCAGAATCCTTTGCAAACCTCAGAATTTGGCTAAAAAAACACATTTTCCTCACATTTCGGTGACAGAAAGTTCTGGAATCTGAGAGGAGCCACAAATTTCCTTCCACCCAGCGTTCCCCCAAGTCTCCCGATAAAAATGGTACCTCACTTGTGTAGGTAGGCCTAGCGCCCACAAAAGGAAATGGCCCAAAACACAACGTGGACACATCCCAATTTTTTTACAGAAAACAGAGGTGTTTTTTGCAAAGTGCCTACCTGTAGATTTTGGCCCCTATCTAGGGAAACCTACCAAACCTGTGCATTTTTGAAAACTAGAGACCTAGGGGAATCCAAGATGGGGTGACTTGTGGGGCTCTGACCAGGTTCTGTTATCCAGAATCCTTTGCAAACCTCAGAATTTGGCTAAAAAAACACATTTTCCTCACATTTCGGTGACAGAAAGTTCTGGAATCTGAGAGGAGCCACAAATTTCCTTCCACCCAGCGTTCCCTTATGTCTCCCGATAAAAATGGTACCTCACTTGTGTGGGTAGGCCTAGCGCCCACGAAAGGAAATGGCCCAAAACACAACGTGGACACATCCCAATTTTTTTACAGAAAACAGAGGTGTTTTTTGCAAAGTGCCTACCTGTAGATTTTGGCCCCTATCTCAGCCGGCACCTAGGGAAACCTACCAAACCTGTGCATTTTTGAAAACTAGAGACCTAGGGGAATCCAAGATGGGGTGACTTGTGGGGCTCTGACCAGGTTCTGTTACCCAGAATCCTTTGCAAACCTCAAAATTTGGCTAAAAAAACACATTTTCCTCACATTTCGGTGACAGAAAGTTCTGGAATCTGATAGGAGCCACAAATTTCCTTCCACCCAGCGTTCCACCAAGTCTCCTGATAAATATAGTACCTCACTTGTGTGGGTAGGCCTAGCGCCCACGAAAGGAAACGGCCCAAAACACAACGTGGACACATCTCATTTTTTTAGAGAAAACAGAGGTGTTTTTTGCAAAGTGCCTACCTGTAGATTTTGGCCCCTAGCTCAGCCGGCACCTAGGGAAACCTACCAAACCTGTGCATTTTTGAAAACTAGAGACCTAGGGGAATCCAAGATGGGGTGACTTGTGGGGCTCTGACCAGGTTCTGTTACCCAGAATCCTTTGCAAACCTCAAAATTTGGCTAAAAAAACACATTTTCCTCACATTTCGGTGACAGAAAGTTCTGGAATCTGAGAGGAGCCACAAATTTCCTTCCACCCAGCGTTCCCCCAAGTCTCCAGATAAAAATGGTACCTCACTTGTGTGGGTAGGCCTAGCGCCCACGAAAGGAAATGGCCCAAAACACAATGTGGACACATCCCATTTTTTTTACAGAAAACAGAGGTGTTTTTTGCAAAGTGCCTACCTGTAGATTTTGGCCCCTATCTCAGCCGGCACCTAGGGAAACCTACCAAACCTGTGCATTTTCGAAAACTAGAGACCTAGGGGAATCCAAGATGGGGTGACTTGTGGGGCTCTGACCAGGTTCTCTTACCCAGAATCTTTTGCAAACCTCAAAATTTGGCTAAAAAAACACATTTTCCTCACATCTCGGTGACAGAAAGTTCTGGAATCTGAGAGGAGCCACAAATTTCCTTCCACCCAGCGTTCCCCCAAGTCTCCCGATAAAAATGGTACCTCACTTGTATGGGTAGGCCTAGCGCCCACAAAAGGAAATGGCCCAAAACACAACATGGACACATCACATTTTTTTCACAGAAAACAGTGCCTACCTGTGGATTTTGGCCTCTAGCTCAGCCGGCACCTGGGGAAATCTAGCAAACCAGCACATTTCTGAAAACTAGAGACCTAGGGGAATACAAGATGGGGTGACTTGTGGGGTCTGACCAGGTTCTGTTACACAGAATCCTTTGCAAACCTCAAAATGTGGGCAAAAAAACACTTTTTCCTCTCATTTCGGTGACAGAAAGTTCTGGAATCTGAGAGGAGCCACAAATGTCCTTCCACCCAGCGTTCCCCCAAGTCTCCCGATAAAAATGGTACCTCACTTGTGTAGGTAGGCCTAGCGCCCACAAAAGGAAATGGCCCAAAACACAACGTGGACACATCCCAATTTTTTTACAGAAAACAGAGGTGTTTTTTGCAAAGTGCCTACCTGTAGATTTTGGCCCCTATCTCAGCCGGCACCTAGGGAAACCTACCAAACCTGTGCATTTTTGAAAACTAGAGACCTAGGGGAATCCAAGATGGGGTGACTTGTGGGGCTCTGACCAGGTTCTGTTATCCAGAATCCTTTGCAAACCTCAGAATTTGGCTAAAAAAACACATTTTCCTCACATTTCGGTGACAGAAAGTTCTGGAATCTGAGAGGAGCCACAAATTTCCTTCCACCCAGCGTTCCCTTATGTCTCCAGATAAAAATGGTACCTCACTTGTGTGGGTAGGCCTAGCGCCCACGAAAGGAAATGGCCCAAAACACAATGTGGACACATCCCATTTTTTTTACAGAAAACAGAGGTGTTTTTTGCAAAGTGCCTACCTGTAGATTTTGGCCCCTATCTCAGCCGGCACCTAGGGAAACCTACCAAACCTGTGCATTTTCGAAAACTAGAGACCTAGGGGAATCCAAGATGGGGTGACTTGTGGGGCTCTGACCAGGTTCTCTTACCCAGAATCTTTTGCAAACCTCAAAATTTGGCTAAAAAAACACATTTTCCTCACATCTCGGTGACAGAAAGTTCTGGAATCTGAGAGGAGCCACAAATTTCCTTCCACCCAGCGTTCCCCCAAGTCTCCCGATAAAAATGGTACCTCACTTGTATGGGTAGGCCTAGCGCCCACAAAAGGAAATGGCCCAAAACACAACATGGACACATCACATTTTTTTCACAGAAAACAGTGCCTACCTGTGGATTTTGGCCTCTAGCTCAGCCGGCACCTGGGGAAATCTAGCAAACCAGCACATTTCTGAAAACTAGAGACCTAGGGGAATACAAGATGGGGTGACTTGTGGGGTCTGACCAGGTTCTGTTACACAGAATCCTTTGCAAACCTCAAAATGTGGGCAAAAAAACACTTTTTCCTCTCATTTCGGTGACAGAAAGTTCTGGAATCTGAGAGGAGCCACAAATGTCCTTCCACCCAGCGTTCCCCCAAGTCTCCCGATAAAAATGGTACCTCACTTGTGTAGGTAGGCCTAGCGCCCACAAAAGGAAATGGCCCAAAACACAACGTGGACACATCCCAATTTTTTTACAGAAAACAGAGGTGTTTTTTGCAAAGTGCCTACCTGTAGATTTTGGCCCCTATCTCAGCCGGCACCTAGGGAAACCTACCAAACCTGTGCATTTTTGAAAACTAGAGACCTAGGGGAATCCAAGATGGGGTGACTTGTGGGGCTCTGACCAGGTTCTGTTATCCAGAATCCTTTGCAAACCTCAGAATTTGGCTAAAAAAACACATTTTCCTCACATTTCGGTGACAGAAAGTTCTGGAATCTGAGAGGAGCCACAAATTTCCTTCCACCCAGCGTTCCCTTATGTCTCCCGATAAAAATGGTACCTCACTTGTGTGGGTAGGCCTAGCGCCCACGAAAGGAAATGGCCCAAAACACAACGTGGACACATCCCAATTTTTTTACAGAAAACAGAGGTGTTTTTTGCAAAGTGCCTACCTGTAGATTTTGGCCCCTATCTCAGCCGGCACCTAGGGAAACCTACCAAACCTGTGCATTTTTGAAAACTAGAGACCTAGGGGAATCCAAGATGGGGTGACTTGTGGGGCTCTGACCAGGTTCTGTTACCCAGAATCCTTTGCAAACCTCAAAATTTGGCTAAAAAAACACATTTTCCTCACATTTCGGTGACAGAAAGTTCTGGAATCTGATAGGAGCCACAAATTTCCTTCCACCCAGCGTTCCACCAAGTCTCCTGATAAATATAGTACCTCACTTGTGTGGGTAGGCCTAGCGCCCACGAAAGGAAACGGCCCAAAACACAACGTGGACACATCTCATTTTTTTAGAGAAAACAGAGGTGTTTTTTGCAAAGTGCCTACCTGTAGATTTTGGCCCCTAGCTCAGCCGGCACCTAGGGAAACCTACCAAACCTGTGCATTTTTGAAAACTAGAGACCTAGGGGAATCCAAGATGGGGTGACTTGTGGGGCTCTGACCAGGTTCTGTTACCCAGAATCCTTTGCAAACCTCAAAATTTGGCTAAAAAAACACATTTTCCTCACATTTCGGTGACAGAAAGTTCTGGAATCTGAGAGGAGCCACAAATTTCCTTCCACCCAGCGTTCCCCCAAGTCTCCAGATAAAAATGGTACCTCACTTGTGTGGGTAGGCCTAGCGCCCACGAAAGGAAATGGCCCAAAACACAATGTGGACACATCCCATTTTTTTTACAGAAAACAGAGGTGTTTTTTGCAAAGTGCCTACCTGTAGATTTTGGCCCCTATCTCAGCCGGCACCTAGGGAAACCTACCAAACCTGTGCATTTTCGAAAACTAGAGACCTAGGGGAATCCAAGATGGGGTGACTTGTGGGGCTCTGACCAGGTTCTCTTACCCAGAATCTTTTGCAAACCTCAAAATTTGGCTAAAAAAACACATTTTCCTCACATTTCGGTGACAGAAAGTTCTGGAATCTGAGAGGAGCCACAAATTTCCTTCCACCCAGCGTTCCCCCAAGTCTCCCGATAAAAATGGTACCTCACTTGTATGGGTAGGCCTAGCGCCCACGAAAGGAAATGGCCCAAAACACAACATGGACACATCACATTTTTTTCACAGAAAACAGTGCCTACCTGTGGATTTTGGCCTCTAGCTCAGCCGGCACCTGGGGAAATCTAGCAAACCAGCACATTTCTGAAAACTAGAGACCTAGGGGAATACAAGATGGGGTGACTTGTGGGGTCTGACCAGGTTCTGTTACACAGAATCCTTTGCAAACCTCAAAATGTGGGCAAAAAAACACTTTTTCCTCTCATTTCGGTGACAGAAAGTTCTGGAATCTGAGAGGAGCCACAAATGTCCTTCCACCCAGCGTTCCCCCAAGTCTCCCGATAAAAATGGTACCTCACTTGTGTGGGTGGGCCTAGCGCCCACAAAAGGAAATGGCCCAAAACACAACGTGGACACATCACATTTTTTCACAGAAAACAGAGGTGGATTTTGGCCTCTAGCTCAGCCGACCCCAGGGGGGGCAGAAATGGCCTAAAATAAATTTCCTCCCCCACCCCCTACCGGGGAGCGACCCTTGCCTACGCGGTCGGTCCCCTTGAGTGACGTCGCAAAAAAAAAGATCCCCAGTGCCTAGTGGTTTCTGCCCCCCTTGAGGGCAGATTCACCTAAAATCGCCCGATCTGCCCCCAAAGTGGGCAGAAATGGCCTAAATACAATTTGCCCCTCCAGGGGAGCGACCCTTGCCTAAGGGGTCGCTCCACATCTGTAAAACAACAACAACAAAAAAAATCCCCAGTGCCTAGTGGGCGTTTTGACAGCCGGATTGCTTTCAATCCGGCTGCCAAAACGCAGAGAGAGACTTCAAAGGGAAGGAAATACATTTCCTTCCCTTTGAAGCCTCTCTCGGCCTCCCCCACGTGATCGGAAGAGAAATGCAAAGCATTTCTCTTCCGATCGCGCTGGAAGCTGAGCTTCCAGCGTGATGGGGGAGGCTCTGTGATTGTCAGCTTGCGCTCTCGCGCTGACATTACAGGTGGGGTTAGGGGGGTCGTGGGTGGAAGGGGAAGGGATTCCCCTTTCAGCCCTGGCCTGGGGGGGTGGCCCTTGGGGGGAGCGCTAGCGCTTCCCCCGAGGGCCGGTCCCAGGACGTAATGGTTACGTCCATGGCGCACACGGGCGCTGCCATGGACGTAACCATTACGTCCATGGCGACAAAGGGGTTAATTAAAGGCCTTAAATTAGTGAGATTTGCACCTAGTTTGCACAACCTCATGTTAAGCTGCATTGCTTGATAAAATTGTGGGAATGTATGTCTAGAGAAATTAATTCATGTATTCTTTTTTACTGCGTTGACCATATGTTAGCAGGTGGCTTTAATTTTCTCATGAGAATTGCCTGCTAGAATATCTTGTATCAATAGTTGCTACACTGTATAGTTTGATGTGTGAGACAGCGATGTTCCCAGGAGCTAACAATGGATGCACTGAGTGTAGTACGGATGGATACAAAAATGTTACCTGACGCGCCTGACGGTGGGAACAGGAGAAGAGGAGCCAATCATCAACATGTAAAAGACAGTTTAGTTATATCTTAGATCGGGGAATGAATCCTTATTGGACTAATTGTAAACGTACGATTCCTTGACCAATGACAACGTGGGAAGTTCTTTAGATGCTTTAAACTTAGCCTGACTGCACAGAGGAGAAGTGCGCTCACTCTATTCTGTCTGAGGAGCTGAACAGTTCCTAATGATTTATTTCTATCTTTATCTTCATTGCTTAAAATTTGATGCAGACTGCTGATCCCTTAGATTTTGCTTTCTAATGGTTCGGATAGTTTACAGTCCCCGGTTCTGAATCATTCCCTTTCATTGCCCTTTGCTGATGCTGACTGAACACATGTCCAACTGACGAAGATAATCACAGCTTGCTGATCCATACTGAGGAGAGGTATAACAAAATTCTATTGTTCTTATTGTAAGTTTGTCTTTTGTTTTTAGGTATAAACCGCTATTTTGATAGAGCCATAGCTAGATGTTTTTCCAAATTAACTTTGACTAAATTGTTATGCATGAAGTCCAAACATGCAATTCTAATCAGAGGGTTAGTAAGGGAAAACCCTGACATTCTAACAGGTTAGTAAGGGAAAACCCTGACATTCTAACAGGTTGCTATTAATAACAATTGATGTTGCTCAGTTGCTGAACCTGGATGTATGCTATTTCTATTGCACAGTTATTCATCCTATTGATTTGTACTATAATTTGTGAATGTTTAGTGATCAATGCGTTAGTTAAATTGAGATTTTTTAGAAGGTTTGGTCAACCAATGTTGTATTTTACCATTTGGTTTTGAGACTAACTTAAGTGACATTAGCATTATTAATTTAGGGAAATAAACACTCTAACTTTACATAAAGGTGTGGTTATTCATGGCCAAATGGGTCATGGTGTGTGAAGATTTTTGTCTCCAAAGGTAATTGATGTTGTTTATTGATGTTGTTGATGAAATTGTGGCGTATTTGTGATTTATGGTGGGAATCACTCTAAGTGGCGTCAAAAGGTCCATCAAACCTCTAACGCGTCCCCTTATAAATTAGTTAAAAAAAAAAAATAAGGCCAGATGCGCTAACAGAAATGATAGCAGAGTAGGATGGTTAGTCTCCTTAACAGTCCATCATAAGGCCTGGTGCATGGTTAGTCTCCTTCGAAGCCCGTCGTATGGTCCCCTTTTTGCTCTCAAGAAATGATAGCAGGGTAGAATGGTTAATCTCCTTAAGAGCCTACCACAAGGTCCTTTTTCCCTTTAGAAATAGTAAGGCAGTAGGATGATTAACCTCCTTGAGAGGAAATCATAAGGATTGTTTCCTCAGAAGTGGTAAAAATGTTGGATGGGTAGTCTCCTTAAGAGATCAAAATAATTCGCAGATTTGGTAAGAGAAATTGGTAGAGGTTAAGGTTTCAGATTAAATGATACACAGTGGAAAGAAAATGTCTTCTTAAAGAACCTACAATGACTTTCCCAGAACCCTGGAGGGTGCCAATGCTTGTTTGAGGATGTTCTCGGTGTTCTAGTGACAGTATGAATAAGATAGGTTTTGCGCTTGCACAGCTTGAGCAAATTGCAGGTGAATTGTGATTATTGTGAGGGTTTAGGGAGTTGCGTACTCCAGATGAAGGTGTTGAAGGAGTTTGCTTACTCCGAAGTAGGAGAGTACGGAAGTCGTCGAACTTCACGTGTGTGGCGCTTTGTGCTCAAAAATTGTCCAAGTGGTTGTTGGTATGTGGACCCTGTGTGGTCTTAGGCTCCAGAGTATTGAATAAGTGTATGAGACACTTGGTTTATTGTTGTGATTTGTCTGTTTAATAAGTCAATTGGGCGTGGTTGACAAACTTGAGAGTGCATGCTAAAGTGAGTGAAAGGTTTTTCGACTTTGATGAGTCCTATGTGCACCAGGACAGACCCAATGATCATAACATGTAATGCATGTAATCTAATGATCAGGTGAGAGTGAAATTTGCTGGTCGAATTTTGTTTGTGAGTTAGGGAAACTGAGAGAGAAGGAGTATCTGTTAGAGTGAAATGCCACAGTGAAAAATCTGTAAGGTTTCTGAAGCGACTGTGTTACCCTTCCTGTAGTAAACAGACAAATTGGGTTTTGATTTTGTTTAGTGCTCGTAATATTCGCATTTAGTTTTGTGTGAATTTAAGTTGAAGAGGGCAAGCCGAAAAACTTTGTCAGCCGTTGTACATGTGAGCATGATTTCATTGAAGCCACCCTGGGATAGGATGGTTAGTGAGAAGGGTTGCAAACTGATTGGTGGACAACCGTGAAGAGTAATTGGTTGAGAAGGTTGGCAAAAAGGATTTTGGGATTGAAAGTCACTTCCTGATTTGATTGAAAGTAGCGTAAATTACCGAAGATGACATTTTTCAAAGCTTTAAAGAGTGCCCTAAGGGGAGATATGTTTATTCCAAATAAAATAGGGGAAATTACACCACCAGAAGGTACACCCGCCTATATTGTATTTGAAGAACAGGGTGCTGCGCCATGTCTTTGGATGAAACAATGGTGCAAAGAGAAAGAGAAACATGGGCGCTTAGCATTTCCTGCCCATGGAACATCCAATTTGAGGATTTTAGAGATTCTGAGGAGAGTACTATATGATTTGAAACCTCCTCCGAGACCAGCACAATTCGAGGCATTAGCGATTTGGGAACTAGTAGCCAGACAGCAAGAGCAGCTGAAATTTGAGAGAAGAATGAGAAAAGCTGAGGAAACACTAGCAGAGGCTAGATGGGCTAATGAGCAAACATTTTGGAGAACTGAGACTTTACAGGGAATTAAGCTGTTTCCAGCAATTACACAAGAGAACAGGAATGAGGCCAAAAAGAGTACTAGGAAGAGTGATTCTTACCCTTCAGACGAGAGAGAGCAGAAATCCACACAGTCTAAGTCTTTGACACACGATGAAGAGTTAGATGATGATGAGTTTATTTTACAGATGTTGAGAAATCGTCCCCCACCATATAGGGCATATGAGAGAAGCTTAGGGCCTTATTTATACTTTTTGGTGCAAAACTGCACTAAGGCAGTTTTGCCCCAAAAAGTTTTGCACCGGCTTGCACCATTTTTTAGCACCAGCTGGGCACCATATTTATGTAATGGTGCAAGCCGGTGCAAAGGGTAGGCTAGCTTAAAAAAAAATGACGTTAGGCAGTTTTGAGTCAAAATAAATGATTCTGACCAGATTAGCATCATTTTTTTACGCTAAGGGCCATATTTATACTCTGTTTGCACTGAATTAGCGTACATTTATTTTTACTCTAATTCAGTGCAAAACTAACTCCATATTTATACTTTGGTGCTAGACCCGTCTAGCACCAAATTTATGGAGTTAAAGTCATTTTTTGGAAGTGGAAACCTACCTTGCCTTAATGAGATGCAAGGTAGGCGTTCCTGTGCAAAAAAATGACTCTATGGCCTTAACACCATATTTATACTCCCATGTAAAAATGGTGCAAGGGAGGGAGGAGGGGTCAAAAAATGGGGCAAAGCTTGCTTTGCCCCATTTTTTAAGACCAGGGTCAGGTCAGGCTTTAGGGGACCTGTGGCCCTATTTCCATGGTGGAACACCATGGAATAAGCCCAGAGGTGCCCTCCCTAGGCCCTAGGGGCACCCCCCACCCACACTAGAGGGCTGCGAGGATGGGGGACCCCATCCCAGGTAAGTACAGATAAGTGCATTTTATTTTTGAAAGTGCCATAGGGGGCCCTGAAATGGGCGCCCATACATGGCACAGGGTGCAATGGCCATGCCCAGGGGACCCCTGACCTCTGTGCTGGCCACTGGGGTGGTGGGCATGACTCCTGCCTTTTCTAAGGCAAGAGTCATGTGGCATGGTAGGTTTAGCACCATAAAATGACGCTAATCTGGTTAGAGTCATTTTCTTTTACTCTAACCTGCCTAAAGCCATTTTTTTGTGCTAAACCCTCTTCTTCTATACTGCCAGTCCCACCAGACTAAAGTCATTTTTTTTAACTCTAGCCTACCCTTTGCACCGGCTTGCACCATTCCATAAATATGGTGCCCGGCTGGTGCACAGAAATGGTGCAAGCCGGTGCTAAACTTTTTGGTGCAAAACTGAGTTAGTGCAGTTTTGCAGCAAAAAGTATAAATAAGGGCCAATATTTTGTAAGTTTGCGCCACTTTTGCGTCATAAAATGACGTTAATGCAGTGCAAAAAAAGTTTAAATCAGGGCCTTGGTGCTAGATGGGTCTAGCACCAAAGTATAAATATGGAGTTAGTTTTGCACCGAATTAGAGTGAAAAAAAAATTACACTAATTCGGTGCAAACAGAGTATAAATATGCCGCAGAGTATAAATATGCCCCTAAATATGGCGTTAAGGCCATAGAGTCATTTTTTGCACGGGAACGCCTACCTTGCATCTCATTAAGGCAAAGTAGGTCTCCACTTTCAAAAAATGACTTTAACTCCATAAATTTGGTGCTAGAGGGGTCTAGCACCAAAGTATAAATATGGAGTTAGTTTTGCACCAAATTAGAGTAAAAAAAAATGACACTAAGGCCCATATTTATACTTTTTGACGCTAAACTGCGCTAACGCAGTTTAGCGTCAAAAAATTTTGCGCCGTCTAACGCCATTCTGAAGCGCCATGCGGGCGCCGTATTTATGGAATGGCGTTAGACGGCGCAATCAGACCGGCGCTGCCTGGTGTGCGTGGAAAAAAACCACGTACACCAGACAGCGCCGGCGTAGGGGGAAAATGGCGTATGGGCGTCTTAAAATGGGGCAAGTCAGGTAACGTCGAAAAAATCGTCGTAACCCGACTTGCGCCATTTTTTTTCGACGCCCATCCCCCATCAACATGACTCCTATCATTGTAAAGATAGGAGTCGTGCCCCCTTGCCCAATGGCCATGCCCAGGGGACTTATGTCCCCTGGGCATGGTCATTGGGCATAGTGGCATGTAGGGGGGCACAAATCAGGCCCCCCTATGCCACAAAAAAAAAAAAAAAAAACTTACCTGGACTTACCTTAATGTCCATGGGATGGGTCCCTCCGTCCTTGGGTGTCCTCCTGAGGTGGGCAAGGGTGGCAGGGGGGGTCCCTGGGGGCAGGGGAGGGCACCTCTGGGCTCATTTTGAGCCCACTTGTCCCTTAACGCCATGCCTGACCCAGGCGTTAAAAAGCGGCGCAAAAGCGCCGTTTTTGGCCACGCCCACTCCCGGGCGTCATTTTTGCCCGGGAGTATAAATACCACGTAAAGGCCTGGGAGTCATTTTTTAAGACGGGAACGCCTCCCTTGCATATCATTAACGCAAGGAAGGGGTTCACGCTAAAAAATTACGCCCACTCCGGGCACTTTGGCGCCCGAAGCGTCTAACGCCATAGTATAAATATGGCGTTAGTTGGCGTTAGTTTAGCGTCGAATTTGCGTCGAAAAAAACGACGCAAATTCGTCGCAAACGGAGTATAAATACGGGCCTAATTCGGTGCAAACAGAGTATAAATATGCCCCTTAATTACCAGTGTAGACCCTACAGCTCCAATACCAATCGAATACACTCAGAGCCAGATTCAGGTCAGTCATAATATTCTAGCTACTTCAGTGATTCAAAGGCCTATGCCGCTGATGGATGTTCCCAGAATTTACCCAGATGTACCTATTGTAGATACCGCAACAAACTTAGTAGTGCCAACAGGACAAGTTTATCAGAAGCCGACTTTGATTCAGATAGATTCTACCCCGAATTTGATGTCCCTGATGGAGACACAGACGATCCCGAGATACACTCTCATAACAGGATCACAGACAGAAATGTCTGCATTGACAAGTCAGAATACAGGAACAATGTACCCAAGGTCCAAATGTTCGATCAAATCCTGATGCAGTGTCAGTACCAGTCACCATAGGTCCAGTCATTCCGTTGTTTGCCCAGGGAAACAATAAGAACTGTGAGCAGAAGACTCTAAACCCAAGCATAGCGAGGGAAAGACTCGAAGAGGGTGCAAGAATGATAAATCCCATGAGATCAACATTTGATGGAACTGGTCCGTTAATTGATTTAAGTCCTTTCAGGACTCCTCGAAGTGATGAGGTAAGATCATACATAGGTCCTAATCCAAGCATGGTGACACCAGAGACCCCCAACCTAACGTTACAGCAATGCCAGGTGTAAGCCATAACAACATTTTGTTACAAGGTTTGACAGCCCAATGGTTAACTCAATGGCTATAGAAACTGAGTAGCACACAAGGAGATTCTAGCGGAGGAAGTGCCCTGATTTGACCAGACATAGACTAGAGGCAGAAGACCTGATTGAGGGAATGACGGGATTGGACAGAATTGACACATTCAAAGAAGACGAATTGCGCTATTTGTGCAAGCTGATTACCATCAAAACAGGAATAGTACATCAGAAATTAGCAGATTTAGCAGAAAAAAAGAAATTGAGAAAACAAAGCACTTGAAAAGGAGTTACAGGTTAGATTTTAACTCAAAGGATTTTGAAAACATAAGAGTCCCGGGAATGAAAATTCACATTAGAGAATTAATTCAGAGCATTCAAACATGGGGAGCATTATACAAATGGGAAGGCAGATGGGCGAAGAAAAGAGACAAGAGGAAAAAGGGTTCTGCAAATCTCACTGCATATGTGCAACAAGTTGAGTATCCAGTGAAAATTCTACCAATGAGAGAGATTCCCGGAGGGAATTTTGTCCATGTCCCTTGGTGCAGAAGTGACATACTGTCATTTACGAATGATTATCCCAGGTTGAGAGAGAAGCCAGTAGAGTAGTACCAGCAAACAGATAGGCTTGTGAAACTGGCCAAATGCCTATTGGAGGATTTGAACACCCTGTTAGAAATAGTGGTTCCAGCAGACTTATGGGTCGAGTGCAAGAGGTGCATAGATTGCCTGACAAGAGAACCTCAGAGAGATGCAGCAACAGGTGCACCATCTCCTGATGTAATTAAATATTACTTTACTTTAAGGCGATTGAATTTTCAAAAACAAGAATTTCACCAAAGAACATTGACCGGCAGAGAATAGACAGGACAGCCCAGGAAGCGAAGTAGTCAATACATGCATACTATGAGAGATTGTTACAGGCATTAAAACATTACAGTGGTACAGAGGCAATTGAGCCAAATGAAATGATTAATTTTGTATTCAGATTTGTTGAAGGATTGAGACCCGAGATTAGCCAGATGATTAAGAGTCATTTGATTTGTTGGCAAGCGAAGCTGATTGATGAAATATTGCAGTATGTAAAGTACTGTAGTGAGAAGATTGAGTTGAAGCAGAGAAAGTTGAAAGAGAAGGCCATGGTGATGCAGATTAAAGCGACACAAACAGGGATGCAGGGAAAGTTTCAGCAGCAGCAGTAAGGAAACGTGTTGTTTCAGAATCAAGCAAGACATAGAGGCCGTGGTGAAGTGGAAAGGTGAACCGTAGTCCTGATTTGAATATTGTGGTTGTTCAGAATGATGTGCAAGGGATGAATAGATTGTTGCCATGTCACGCTTGGAGAGGCCTTGGATATTGGAAATGGGAGTGTCCAATGTCACTACGGGAAGGTTTTGTTCAGCAAACAAGTGAAATCTATTCTTTTCCAAATATGAGAGGACCGAGGATGAAAGGTCACAATCCACATTTTCAAAGCAATATGAATCAGGTGCAAGGTTTTCAGCCCATGCAACAGATGCAAATGACATGCTTGCAGATGCCCCAGTCACAGCACATGCAAATGCATGTTCAAATGGTACCTAGACAGCAAATTCAAATGCCTTAAGCCCCAATGGAGCAGCAGCAGGTGATGCTTCCTCAGCAGGTCACAGGTCAAAGGTTTAAACAGAGTAATAACACAGTACACCAATTCCCCTTAGAGAGTGAGGATGGAATAAACGATGATTGGGTGAGTGAGAGTTTGGATGAAGAAGAATGCGTGTTAGCAGCTTCACTAGAAGTAGATCAGAAAGGTCCATACGTGAGGGGAAAAGTAATGGGTCACAAAGTCTCATTTTTAGTTGACACAGGAGCTACACACTCTACAGTGAGAGCCGAAGAAGTTCCAAATCTACCCCTTTCAGGGAAAACAGTCCAGATTGTAAGAGTTGCAAACCAGTATTTGACCAACCCAATTACAGAACCAGATCAGGTTAAAATTGGCAACTTTGAAGGATTACACAAATTCATAGTTTGGTAAGGGACTTCCTATGTAAGACCAGATGTTCAATTACCTGCTCAAACAATGGAATTGCCATTCAGACAAACAGTGACGATGAAGATGACTCGTCCCCAGAACCTGACGTTGATAGAGTGAACGAGAAGTACCCTTTGATTAGTTTCTTTCCAGTTTTCACAGTAAGAGATCTTTCTTCTGACTTACAGAGAACAATTAAAATAAGTGTCGGATTTTACAGGAAAAGACATTGGTCTAATAAAAGGAGTTGAGCCAGTTAAGTCCCAGTCAAGCTGAATGTGATTTTTCCCCAGATTCCTTAGTACCACATGACACAAGAGACGATTGAAGGGGTTGAGCCCATAATTTCAGAATTTCTAAACCAAGGGGTTTTGAAAGAGGTTTTGAGAAGCCCATGTAATTCACTGATAATGGGATTGCGGAAGCCATGTGGGAAATTTCGAATTGTTCAGGATTTGAGGAAAGTAAATTACATTGTGATTAAGGGCCAGATGTATCAAAGGGTTTTACCCATTCTGTGTCTATGGGAAAATGTGTTCATACATATGGCCCTAAGTGTTGTCCCGTGGTGCCTAATCCAGCAGTGATATTGTTTCAGATTTCATGTGATGCTGAATGGTTCACCGTAGAGGACCTGTCACAAGCATTCTTTTATGTACCTCTTCATGAGGATAGTCAATTTATTTTCTGTTTTGAATTCTTGGTTCAGGTCTACTGTTGGTGCAGAATTCCTCAAGGGTTTTCAGAGTCACCATCCATTTTCAACCAGATCTTGAAAAAGAACCTGGAGTCATTGGAAATGCCTTTACAATCGACATTGGTACAGTACATAGATGATTTGTTAATTGCTTCAAAGACGAGGGAAGCATGCAAGTATGATACTATTGCCTTACTGAATCATTTAGGGAAGACTAGGCATAAAGGCGCCGCCCGCCTGGCGGGAACCGCCGAATGACCGCACCGCGGTCAAAAGACCGCGGCGGCCATTCTGGCTTTCCCGCTGGGCCGGCGGGCGACCGCCAAAAGGCCGCCCGCCGGCCCAGCGGGAAAGACCCAGCAACGATGAAGCCGGCTCCGAATGGAGCCGGAGGAGTTGCTGGGGTGCGACGGGTGCAGTGGCACCCGTCGCGATTTTCAGTGTCTGCAAAGCAGACACTGAAAATCATTATGGGGCCCTGTTAGGGGGCCCCTGCACTGCCCATGCCAGTGGCATGGGCAGTGCAGGGGCCCCCAGGGGCCCCACAACACCCGTTCCCGCCATCCTGTTCCTGGCGGTAAAAACCGCCAGGAACGGGATGGCGGGAAGGGGGTCGGAATCCCCATGGCGGCGCTGCAAGCAGCGCCGCCATGGAGGATTCCCTGGGCCAGGGGAAAACCGGTGGAAAAACGCCGGTTCCCCTTTTCTGACCGCGGCTTTACCGCTGCGGTCAGAATGGCCCAGGAAGCACCGCCAGCCTGTTGGCGGTGCTTCCGCGGTCGTTGGCCCTGGCGGTCGGTGACCGCCAGGGTCAGAATGACCCCCAAAGTGTACCCAGCTAAGTTGTGGTACTGTCAGAAAGAAGTGAAATATTTAGGTCACCTAATTGAGAAGGGAACTAGGAAAATCTCCAGAGAAAGGGTCACAGCCATATTGCAGATTAATCCCCCAGCAACACAGAGAGATGTCAGGATGTTTTTGGAAATGGTGAGCTATTGTCGCCAGTGGATTCTTAATTGTTTGGTGATTTCAAAGCCACTGCAGAAACTGACACACAAATAAGTTACTGATCTCCTAGTGTTAGACCAAGCCTGTATGAAAGCTTTTACTGAGTTGAGAGAAATTCTGTGCAAAGCCCCAGCTTTGGGAGTGCCTGACTACACAAAACCCTTCATGTCGTTCTGTCAAGAGCGTGATGCATGTTCTTTGTCTGTTTTGACTCAAGTCCATGGTGGTGTAAACTGCCCAGTAGCATATTTTCAGCTGCTTTGGACCCAGTTGCAGCAGCTTTACCAGGCTGTCTGCTTACTGTTGCTGAGTTTGGACTGTGCCTCACTCAGAGTGAGAGCGTTGTGATGGGACATCCTTTAACTGTCATGGTCCCTCATTCCATTGAAGTTTTACTCACCAGAACCAAGACTCAGCATTTGACTAATGCCAGGCTGACACGTTATGAGACTGTCATCCTGAGTTCCCCTAATCTATTGTTAAAAACGTGTACAGTGCTTAACCCAGCAACCTTACTTCCAAAAGAAAATATTGAAGTTGACAAAAAGAAGTCAAACGTGATTGTCTGGAGGTTACTGATTTGTGCACAAAAACGAGACCCGACATTCAAGTTACTCGATCAGAAGAAAATTACCAAATTATTTTTGTTGGTGGTTCTTTTTTAAGAGACAACATGGGAACATTGAGAGAAGGATATGCTGTGTGCACAATTTCTGTGTATACTCGAAGCGTCCTGGCTTTGAGGAGTGTGTTCTGCGTAAGTGGCAGAATTGGTAGCTATCACTAAAGCATGCCATATTTCTGCACAGCTTAAAGTTACCATTTATACTGACAGGCAGTATGGATTTGGAGTAGTCCACGACTTTGACCTTGTCCAGCTATGGTCACAAAGAGGTTTGCTGACCTCTTCTGGTTCACCAATTAGAAATGGTTTGAGAATTCATGAGCTGTTACAAGCTATTCAAATGCCTGAAAAGACTGCTGTGGTGAAATGCAGCGCACACCTGAAATCACAAGATTTTGTGTCAATGGGAAATGGAGTTGCAAGGTTTTCTGCATTGAACTGTATATCATTCAAAGAGAAGTGGGAATTGTTACCTGAAGAAGAAATGTGCCCAAGTTATGCATTACATGGTATGGATACCTTGGAAGAATTGAAAGCCTTACAGGATAATGTTGACAAAGATGAGAAAAAGAATTGGGTAAAGTTAAAATGTGCTTAACGTGAGGATGCTGTTTGGGTGTCCAGGGAGGGACAAGCAGTTCTGCCTAATAGTTTGTTGACCCAAATCTAGCCATTACCATGGTCAAGCACATGTTGGGAGGGATGCAGTGGTTCGTACCTTTAAACAATCTTGGTTCAATCCAAAGTTTAGACAAGTTGCCGAAGCAGTTTGCATTGATGCATAATCTGTCAGCAAATGAACATAGATAAAGGGACAGTGGTCAATATGAGTCAAATTGGAAGAGTGGGAGGTCCCTTTAGCTCAGAAAGTACTGTGTCCTTTGGATAATGAAGACAGGTTGTTGAGAGTACCAACAACATCCAGACCAACTCCAGAACTGGAGAAGGGAGAAGGAGAATCAGAGACTGGATCCGTGCAAACTGAAAACAGTGCAACCATTCCTGTGAGAGACAAAGTGGAAGATCTACAGGAGAGTGACAGTGAACCAACCTCAACTGAGGTAGCAGGAGAGTGTGGTCAGTGGAGGGCTCTCCCCGAAGCAGACGGCCCTGAAAGACAAACAGAACAAACTACAGACCCAGAGGGGGAAGGAGTTGAGGCAAATCAAAGTCAAAATTATCTGACTCCTCCTGATTCAGTTGCAGGTACGTCAAGAGAAATTCCTGCAGAAGTTGCAAATCCAGCACTGAAAAGAGCATTGTCAAAAGGTCCACTGAAAGAGACAAGTGTCCGAAATCATAAGCAAAGAGAAAAGAAGTAATCACAGTGACAACAACTGAGGAAGAATTAGACACAACAAGAAGAGAAGATTTGAGTTAAGGAAAATTAAATGGCGATCGACGATTGAAAAGAAAGAGAATTGCAAATTGAAGGTACGCAGGTCCTGAATGGGCGTATGCAACGGCAAGTGAGTGGCAGAGTGTATTTGCTTTATCAATTATAGGCCTTAAGTTAGCAAGGTTTGGGCCTTGTTTGCACAGCCTCATGTTAAGATGCATTGTTTAATGAAATCGTGGGAATGCATGTCTAGAGAAATTAATTCATGTATTGTTTTTTACTGCATAGACCAAACGTTAGCAGATGTCTTTAACTTTCTCATGAGACCTGCCTGCTAGAATATCTTGTATTATTATTTGCTACAATGTATAGTTTGGTGTGTGAGACAGAGATGTTCCCAGGAGCTAACAATGGATGCACTGACTGGAGTATGGATGGATACAAAAATGTTGCCTGACGAGCTTGACGGTGGGAACAGGAGAAGAGGAGCCAATCATCGACATGTGAAAGACAGTTTAGTTATAGCTTAGATTGGGGAATGAATCCTTATTGGACTAATTGTAATTGTACAATTCCTTGACCAATCACAACGTGGGAAGTTCTTTGGACGATTTTAACTTAGCCCGACTGCACAGAGGGAAAACACGCTCTTTGTATTCTGTCTGAGGAGCTGAAAAGTTCCTAATGATTTATTGCTATCTTTACCTTTATTGCTTAAACTTTGATGCTGAATGCTGATCCCTTAGATATTGCTTTCTAATAGTTCGGATAGCTTAGAGTCCACGGTTCTGAACCATTCTCTTTCATTGCCCTTTGTTGATGCTGACAAAACAGATGTCCAACTGACGAAGATAATTGCAGCTTACTGATCCATACTGAGGAGAGATATAAAAAAATGCTTTTGTTCTTGTTCTAAGTTTGTCTTTTGTTCCTAGGTACCAACCGCTATTTTGATAGAGCCCTCGCTAAATGTTTTTCCAAAATAAGTTTCACTAAATAGTTTTTCATGCAATCCAAACATACTGTTCGAATCAGAGGGCTAGTAAGGGAAAACCCTGACATTTTAACAGGTTGCTATTAATAACAATTGATGTTGCTCAGCTGCTGAACCTTGATGTATGCTATTTGTATTGTGCAGTTATTCATCCTATTGATTTGTACTATAAATCTCGAATGTTTAGTGATCAATACGTTAGTTAAATTGAGATTCTTTAGAAGGTTTGGTCAACCAGTGTTGTTCTTGTATGTTTGCCAATTGGTTTTGAGACTAATTTACATGACATTATCATTGTTAATTTAGGGAAATGAACATTCTAACTTTTACATAAAGGTGTAGTTATTCATGGCCAAATGGGTCATGGTGTGTGAAGATTTCTGACTCCAAAGATATTTGATGTTGTTTATTGATGTTGTAGATGATGTTGTGGGGTATTTGTGATTTATGTTGGTAATCACTCTAAGCGCAGTTAAGAGGTCAATCGAACCTCTAACGTGTCTCCTTATAAATTAATAATAAAAGACCAAGGGCCATATGTACAAACACATTTTCCCATAGACACAGAATGGGTAAGACCCTTTTCTACATCTTTCTGCCAAATGAGGACAGATACGCTAACAGGTGTTGGTTCTTTGAGGCAGGGCAATCTGCTCCTCTTTGCTCTAATCGGAGTGCTTGCCCCCTCTGCTTCTCCTCTTCTGCTTTGCTTTCAACTGCCATTTTATGTAAGCTGTCCGAAGCAGCCGGGTTTTCCTGTGTTTGCATCTGCTATGGTTGCAATGTCATGAGGTTGCATCCATGCTGGCCATTTTAGTGAGGGCAAGTTCCTCGTTTGAATGGCTCCTCCACGCTGCATGCATGGCAGCTATCTTTTTTTTCAGGGAAAGCTTGGAAACAACTGTTTTCATCAGTTTCTCTGACTGTTTAACTCACTGTCAGCAGTTCACCTGCTTCATACTTCATGTCCTGTGGAGATTTATTAACATTTCATCTGGTTACACAACATAGTTGGAGTCCCACAAATATTGGATTTATTTTGTCTGGATTGTATTGTCAATTTCTGATCGGAAAATTATTTTAGTCTTATCTGTGTGTTGTCTATATAAACAATCATCTGCAATTTTCCACTAGGGCGTCTTTACATTAATTTGTATATACTCCTCTATTTTCGCAACATCCTGGTAGCATTACTGTTTAGCCACTTAGGCCGAGAGGGCCAGCATATTTTTGAGAATTTACCAGAATTAGATGCTCCAGATGGTCGTTTTATAGTTTGGAGTGAGTATGTAGCGACTGTGGCTAGACTCAAGAACAAGCTTTCTGAGAAGCCAAGTGGACTGTTAGAATGCTTTAACTTTTTCAAGAGAAAGCGAGGCACATAGGAATTGATTGAGTGATAGATCTTTACTTAAAGATTGCTGACAGCTACTTGTAATTCTGGAGTGTCCCGTAATGTTTAAGTTAGACATCAGTTAGTCTATAATTACTTTTGAAAAAAGATCTAAGAAAACTTCTGAACTGAAGAGATTTAACTTTGCAGGAGGTTATGGGTATGGCTAAAGGCATAGAACAACCCGCATTCAGTTTTACTTCAAATGTTAACTCTGTGCTTGAGTCAGACACAGTTGGGACTGTTTCTGTTGGAGACAAGTTTGCACAATCAAACTTTAGAAAATAAATAGTGTTTGCCACAGGTGGGGATCTGGCGCTCATTTAAACAATAATCCCAGTTATTCAGAACTTGTGTAAAAGTTACAAAACTCCTGTAAAGGTTAATAGTGTTGAGGTGGATGTGGATACAGTGGAAAATTGCACTTAGGAAATTCCAAGTAGAAGTCACTGTGAATACAAATGTTGATGTTTATTCCAAAGCTAGAGGACCTTGGTGTGATCTAACTTTAAATATCATGGCTGATTCAGGAGTGCCCATCACTATTATTTCTGATTCCTTGTGTTTTATACATTGGGGTGGGGATTTGGTGTTGAAGGCTCCTGATGTACATTCCAAGGACCACAGTGACCAAGATATAGATATGTTTGGTTATTTTATGGATTCTGTTATGTGTTTGGGTAGGCAAATTGAAAGTAAAATTGATGTGGACTTTAAGGGAAAAGCATTGTTGGGTGGCAAGATCTGGCGAAATTAAGGTTAATGTTGGTTCCAGGCAGTACTTAATTTGTAAAAAAAAAAAAAAAAAAAAGTGCTGGGCCCCTGTCAGGAGATTACTACAGCTGGCACCACCCATTGGCTCTGTCAGCACTATTAATGACAATTTAGAATTTGCATACCTTAAAAATGACTAATACCAGCCAACCAAGCTATTCACATAGCTTTGGGTGGCAAGTATTAGTCATTTTAATGTATAATGTATTTAGCATTATTAAACAACTGTTGTTGTGTCCATTACAAAATTAGACAAGTAGCGCATGTGGCTGGCTGTCATAAGACCCGGTGTTGATGATTAAGTGCCTGTGCGGAGCACCGGAAACCACCAGCTCAAATTAAGCATTGGTTCCAGGGTCAGAAACACCTGTGGTGATTTCCAATATACACATTTCTGTAGATGAAAATGCTAATGATTATATTGTTACTAATGTTGTCAATAGGTTTCCAGAAGTTTTTGATGAAATAATTACAACATTACCTAACTTGAGCATAGAATCAGACTTAGGAAAAATTGTATCCCAGTTACTAGCAAGGAAAAATTGGTACCTTTAAAAGTGAGGGATGATCTTAGAAATTGTTGCAGTAGTTACGGCCTCATTTAAGAGCAAGCAAGTAACTTGCTGCACCGTCCTGCGCCACCAGGAAAGGGCAGAAATGCAATGTAGCTACAAGATACAGTACATTTCCGTTCTCTCCCCTGCACTAGTAAACAAATTGCTGCCTAGCGCCAACGCAGGCATCCTTGCACCATGGTGCAAGGGTGCCTGTATAATGGGGATGCCACCCCTGAGGTTGCATAGGAAGCTGATGAATTCCCAGTCTTATAAGTCTGGGAATGCATCCAATTCCTTCGAGCTCCATGGGTGTTGTTTGTGATGTTCCCCCGCAACACCCATGGAACTCCCCTTTCATGCAGTGTTAGGCGTGAAAGGGGTCCATATTTACAAGGTCATGGCTTTGAGTGGCCTTGTAAATATGGGATGGCACACTGCGCCACCGGAGCTTCAAAAACAAATTATGCACCGGCAGCGCAGTGCGCTGCTAGAGCCTCGTGAATGAGGCCCTTAGTCAATGAGGCCATTATTAAAGAGACCAATCCTGTAGAGTGGGTAAACTCTCTTTTTTGTAGAAAAAAAAAAAATCAGGTGAGATTAGTTTGTGCGCTAACCTTTGTTCACTCAATAAGAACATCTTAGTTGATTGTCACTTGCTTCCTAAAACCCATGAATTGATACCTAATCCAGGTTAGACAAAAAAATTTTTTTTACTTAATGAGACTGGCATATCATTGGATCCCTTTAGCTCCCAAATCGCAAGAGTTAACTACTTTTGTCACTCGGTTTAGAGTTTACAAATTTCTCAGATTGCTGTTTGGATTAGCATCCACAGCCAGTGTTTTCCAAAAGCTAGAGGACATGACTTTGAGTAGGATTTGGGGGATGCAAGCTTACCTGGATAATGTTTTTGTTTTTGCTGACAACATGCAAAAACATATTTTCATTTCGGATAAACTTCTTACTGTGTTTAGGGATGTTGGCATCACTCTCAGAAGAGACAAATGTAAATTTTTAACTCAACAACAGGATCATTTTGTTTATTCCATTACAGCCCAGGGCATTAAACGAACAATTGACCTAATTCAAGCAATTCAAGATGCTCCAGAGGTAAAGATATTCTTCACTCTTTCATGGGTTTAAGTCAATATTATTCATGTTTGATCCAGTGTGATGCGTGTATTGTGCAGCCTATGTGTAACTTACTCCAGAAAGGTGAAAAATGTGTCTGGTCAGATTTTGTCACTGGCGCCTTTCTAAGTCAAGGAGCTTATTGTTTCAGCGCTTGCTCTTTCACTTTTCTGGCAAGAAATATTTTTACCATTGGATGCTAGCCATACTGAGTTTGTTGCTGTGTTATCTCAGTGGGTAAAGGACAAAAAGCAGACCATTGCTTCTACTTTTCATTCCTTGAAACAACCAGAGATTAATTAAAGTATGATTGAAAGAGAAGCACTAGTTTGTTGGGCTATTGAAAAGTTTAGAACCATTTTATAATTTTATGGTGCTTGTATTCCAGCGGCGGATCCTCTGCAATGGCGTAGAAGCCTCGCCCGCTGGCTAACAGCCAGCAGGTGCGAAATAAAACAATATTTCATTTTATTTTTCAGCTGCTGGCTCAGCTGAGCCAGCGTGTGAAGGGAAGGATGGGGCTGGGCCATTGGAGGGGTTGGGCGGAGGAGAAGTGGAGAGCACTAAGTGCGAACGTTAACTTGGCCAGCCGTCTTAAGCCGGCCAAACTGACATGACCGGCTGTGCTACAAAGCCAGTTTGGAGAAACTGCACAGGCTCCCACACAGTATCTGAGCTGTAGACCATGCTGCTCAGACCAATCCTGTTATTGATCTCATGCTAGGTATAGCATGATAGCAGCACCAAGACTGCGTTACCAGCCTGTGCTGGTGTCCCAGGGACTGCTGGGAACACCATCAGAAGAGGAGCGTGAGTTGGCCGGCAGCGTCAGGAAAGGTAAGTTAATTTTTAATTATTTTTATCCCCCCCATCCGATCCATTCCCCCCTCCACCCCCACTCAGCACCCACCCAGTGGCAATAGTTGAGGAAAGTCATCTGGCAAACTTATTTGGTTGATGTCACAGCTTCAAGAATATAATTTCACTGTGAAATTTACACCTTGATGCTAAAACTAAAGCTCAAACTGTTTTTCAAGGTTGCCTGTTGATGTAGATGATGGACAGGAAAATGATGTGGAGTGTGTGGTGGCACAGGTGGAAGATACCTTGGAAGGCAAAAGTTTGATGTCATTTCAGAAATGGCTTGATGCTCTGAAAGTTGATGCCATTTTACAGTCTCCTCTAAATATTGTCAAGGTTGGATGGCCCTAGGAAAGGAATGTAGAAGCTGCTTTGATGCCTCTTGGTAGGATTTTGCATGAATTATCAGTAGTAAGGGGTTCGTGTCCCTCTTTCAATTAGGAATCATTTGATTCAGCTAGTGCATCAAAAGATAATCTTGGGGTGAATTTTACCTGCAAAAATATAAGCAGTTCTTTTCATGGCCATCTTTAGAATCACAGGTTTCCAAATGGATTGATAATTACAATGTATTCCTTTTGTCGGATGAATATGGGAAAACTCGAGACATCCCATATATGGTCCCTCTACCCAAGGATGCTTGGTGAAACTAACTTTAGACATTGCTGGCCCATCATTTGAGGCACTGTCTGCAGACCAAAGGTATATATATACAACTAACACCAAGGTGTATATATATACTTTGGTATTAGTTGATTACTTTTGAAGTGGGTACATTTTGTTTCCGCACTCATCACCAATCCTTCATTCGGCATTGCATTTTTGGAAAAAGTCTTTTGTGATGGAAAAACTCTTTTGTGTTCAAGGCGTTCCTAGAGAAATTGTCACAATCGACGGTACCCATTATACCTTGGAGATGACACAGTTTATTGAGTCTTTTCACATCACCGGATATGCTGACCTTTATTGTGTGGTGTTAGTGGAATGTATAGATTTCTAACAAATTACTGTGGGAAGAACATGAGTGTTGGCAGACTCACATGTCTCCTTTGTTATGTCGAGCCAAATTGAAACAGTACCTGGCACCGAGTTTTTCCTAGTAGTTCATGTTTTTACTTTTCTCCGCTGTTAGTCTAGATCCTAGATTACAAAGAGACAGTGTGTTAACCTTCAGATGTTTTTAGTGCTCGAATCTCAAGGACTCTACCTCTTCACTGAGACCGCCAATTTCTGACAGTTTTCGGCTGCACGCCACAAAGTTTTCTTGGCCTTAACCGCTCTCTGGCTACAATCTGCAGCTTTCCTTTTGCCACTTCTTTAGGCAGAACAGGCTTCTGTCAGGATTAAAAGCAGTGCCAAAAATGCGTGCTAAATTGTGATTGTATTGCATTGTCTATGACTGTGGTCAGTTTAAAGCTTTCCACAAAAAGAGGGAATCAGTTCTCCGGGTTTGATATTGAAGGTAATATGAAGAATAGAAAACAGAAACAAAGGCAGTGGTCCCTGCCCAACCTCCTCTGGCCAATGGTGGACTAAGACCTTTGGCCCAGACTTTCCTTGAATGCGAACCGCGCACGTCCCGCACAGCAGGATGTAGAAGGCGCTTGATAGCACACAGGTTATTACAGTAATAGGACCCTCCTGCTCAGATGAGCTGTGGGGCATGGAGTCCGTGCAAACCACAACAGCAACCAGCAACAAAGACCTGCTTCCAGTCCCTTGAAACTACATTATTCTATGTGAGCCTCCTTCCCAGTTTCTCTTACAATCTGTGAGGTTCCTTCTTCTGATGTCCAACAAGGGGCCAAAAGGTCGTTTTACGTAGAACATGGTAGATACAGAAGCAGGATTGCCATTACAGCGTTTTCATTTGCAGCTAGGACCATTTTCTCCAATAAGGGAAGTGTAGCTCCCATCAGCAATGGCTTGTACCTCCTCAGCAGGAGGCGACTGTGATGCTGATGTTTGCCACCCAGATGTATACTGGTTACCAAGCTTATTAGTTCAGGGGTTATAAATGGCTTAGATTACCACTTTTGAAAAGCCCTTCTTTTGCTAATTTATTTTATACTATTGTCCATGAATGCCTATAATGTAAAGTCCCTGACATGCCTTAGAGTAAGATCCTATACAATGGCCACCACATCCTTGCACTCGCTGCTGTTTCCTTTTGCGCCAATGAGAAGATAATGATGCCAGCTAACTTCTGTGTTTAACTAGTATTGACACTTTTATGAAATTGTTAGTGACATTAGATGATTTTCTGGAAGTATGGCTGTAGTCAAGGTGAACAGTTTGTTAAAAGCATGTACCCCGAGGAACTTACCTCTGGCCTCAGAGTACCATTGATGCTGGAATGGGTTGAGACAAGTCAGATAAGATGTTGTCTTAGCTTTCATTATTTGTTCATAAACCAACATTTCAAAGCCCATATTTAAGAAAAGTGATGCTTCATGTCAAGAAGCACCACTTTTCTTGCAGACCATTGCGCACCTAACGCCACCATGTGTGCGCCGTATTTAACATATGGCGCACCATGGCGCAGGTTAGGGACAATAGCAACATTTTGGCGCTAATCCTCCAAAGTACATCGAGACCCATTAAAAATAATGGTCTGCCTCCTTTTAACGCCTGCTCTGTGCAGGCGTTAAAAATGCTGCTACAAATGGTGCAGCTGAATCATATATATTCCACTGTGCCATTTTTGCAGGCCCCCTAACGAGGGAACGACCCCTTGCATACATTAGGCCTGTTGCAGGCATAATGTGGCACAAGAGTTTACAAAGTGGCCCAAATCGGTATCTGCTATACTGTGTCGTGGCCCTGCTTAGATCCAGTGGAGATTATGGAGATTCAGGAGTCACAGCCAGAGAGCCTCTTGAGTGATCCTTAGCTACTAAATCTCAATACTGGATGAAATGGTACATGAAGCAATAGTGGTAATATGTACCACCATAGAACAAACATTTTGATGCATTGGATCTCTAGCTCTTCCCACAGTTTTAAAGGGAAGAGAATGCAGTGAAATGGCTTTGTGCAATCATAAAATGACTTTAGTATGGGAGCACGTTAGACCTGGCATCCTTGGCGGGGTCTCCCCTAATATTTTGCCTGCTGACCTAATTTTGCAGACCTTTAGGGACCTGTGCACTTTACCACTGCTGACCAGTGCTAAAGTGCAGGTGCTTACCCTATGAAACATAGTAACATTGGCTTCTGAACAACTGACATATTTAATTTACTTGTAAGTCCCTACTAAAATGCATAAGATGTGCCCAGGGCTGTAAATTAAATGTTACTAGTGGGCTTATAGCACTGATTGTGCCACTCACTACAATAGCCTCTCAAACATGTCTCAGGTTTGCCACTGCAGAGCCTTTGTGTGCAGTTTTAAACTGCCATTTCGACCTGGCAAATGTACCCAGTTGCCAGGCTCAGTCCTTCCTTTTTATTGCATGCAAGTCACCCCTAAGGTAGGCCCTAGTTAACCCCAAGGGCAGAGTACAGTGTACATAAAAGGTTGGACATGTACTTTTTTAATTTAACATGTCCAGGTAGGGAAAAATTGCTAAATTTGTTTTTAATTATTGCAAGGCCTAGCTCTCCCATAGGATAGCATTGGGGTTGCCTTTGAACACCTTTTAAGTGTAACATTCAAATGGGAAGAGATAGAACCATGGAGTTTGGTGTTCCTGGACTCACAATTTAAAATCACAACTTATGGTGAAGTTAGACTTTAAATTGTAATTCTGAAAATGCCACTTTTAGAAAGTGGTCATTTTCTTACTTCAACCACTCTGTGCCTCTTCCTGTCTCTGAATACACATCTTGGGTAGATGACAGCTGGGCTTTGTGCATCCCCTCTAGACAGCCACACACAAAGGGAGCTTGGGTGTGGCATTAGCATATTGATGGCCCATCACCAGGCTGATAGGTATTCCAGGGCTAGATGGGAGGGAGGAGCTGACACTCACTTCTGAATAGGGCTGTGCCTCTTCTCACAAAAAGAGATGCATAATCCCCTGCATAATGTCTGGAGCCAGGGAGGGCATGAAAGGGACCCTGGGGAATTCAAAGAAAGGTCTGGAAGCTTCTTCAACCCTCCAGAACCTGGGCAGCAATGTATAAATGCTGAACCCCAAATTCCACCAAATCAAAACTCTACTGGGAGAAGGACACTCTGCCAAGAAGAAGGACTGTAGTGCTGACAGGAGGGACTGCCACTCTGCACTTCATTGCTGTGTTGGCCTACTGCTGCTGTGTGGTGGACTGTAGGAGGGACTGCCACCTTGCTGTTGCACCGTTGTGTTGGCTTGCTGCCTGCTACTCCCATCCTGAGGGAGAAGGACTCTCTCCCACCTGTCCCTGCCCCAAGTCTCCAACGGCTTGCTGTCTTGCCCCCGATTCTGCTAAGAGGTCTCTGGGACATCAAAGATCTCTGCTGAGATCGCTCAGTATGCTTTTCACTACGACAGTGTATCTCTCACCCAGGATCAAGTGTGACACTCTTCTCTCTGCTTCCAAGTTGTGAGTTGGGTGTGGAGACCAGAGGATTACTACATCGTACTAATGCCCCGCTGAGAGTACTGTGTAACTGCAAGCCCCCACTTGCCAGACTCCCGCTGAGGCAACTGGATTGGCCGATCAACACCATGTCCCCCAGCCTGCACCTGTGTATGCAGGCCCAGAGAACATGGCCCGCCTACGTCAGAGCGGCCGCTTTGTTAGGCAGTGCTGTGCCTGCAAGGCCAGGCAGTTCCTCTTCACTTCCTGCGATGCAGAAGGCTGCCAGGAGAGGACTCACTTTCCATTCTGGTCCCTGTGAGGCCACAGCATAGCCTCCCTACTTCCTGAGGCTGAGACATACGTGGAGGGGGTAGAACATTGCAGTATGTTCCTTTTTGGGAGCGCCCGCTAATTATTTTTCACACTCAAATGGATTGGAAACATTGTTTGTTCAACTGCAAAGACGCTTCCTTCAGTGCTAGCATGATTAGCTTGGACTGCCTGTCCAAGGAAGACAGGCTTCTGTCCCCTTACTTCAGACCTGAGCGGTTTTGAAGCTCCACCTGGCACTCCTTGCCATGATCTCTCCTAATACCGTAATTAACTCAAGAGAAGCACACAAGCTTTTAGAAGCACCAGAGTCTATACTTACCTGAATGTTTTTTTTGCATCTGAAAGCACTCTCTACTTGACAAATGAATACCTCAGGAACTTCTTATTGGATTTTTGTTGTTTTTATCTTGTTTTAATTAGAAAAATGTTATCTATTTTTCTAACCTGGTGTTGAGTCTTTTTGTGGTGTCTTTCACTGTGTTACTGTAATTAAGTATTGCACAATTACTTTACACATTGTCTTCTAAGTTAAGCCTTCCTGCTCTGTGCCAAGCTAGCAGGGGGTGAGCACAGGTTAATTTAGGGTATGTATCTGACTTACCCTGACTAGGATTGCGGTCTCCACATTGACAGGGTGCAAACCTCTGCCAACTACAGAGCCAATTTCTAACAGGGCATATTAAATCTAATAAATGATAAGGAGTGTTTATACAACAGTTATGTATTATGGAACATTTAAAATTCAGGTTTACTGCCAGGTCGCCAACATTTGTATCATGCTCAAGCTCAAAACTTGAAAGACATAAGGCATAAGCTTACTGTCATGTCTTTTACCATCAGGCTTGTTGTACCATGTTAGTTATTGTGCTGGTCTCAACTCAACCCTGTGCTTCAGCACATCTCAGCATTCCATGCTAAAGGAAACCATAGCATCTCATTTACAGAACAGACTCCATAGACCCCACGGTTGGGCAGACCAGGGAATCCCTGACAAGAGCTGACAAACACATCCAATTACTTCCTTGCAGGAATGGCTGCAGAGCTTGGGAACAAACAGGTGGCATTGCAAAGCAGCAAGCTGCAGCCTGCTCGAGGTGTAGGTGTACATGCTCTGAGCCCATGTGTACTTGTGTACTGTGTAGGACCACTTCCAGAGCTTTAGGACGTTTTCACATTACTGTGTCCTCTTGCAGTGTCCTCAAGTAATTATCCAATGGCAGTCCTTTACTCCCTATTTCTCCTGTGTCCCTATTGCCAGTGCCCTCATGACAGTGTGCTGAGGTCACAGCCCTGGCCCAATCATCTCTGCCACTTTATCAGAGCACCTGTACATTATCCCCATTTCAGAAGGCAAGTCCCAAATTCTGTGCTAGTGTCCCAATGTGTTTGTGTGTCTGTCACATAAGTAGTCAGTGTACCAGTTTCCAAGTACTCAGGTTACAACCTTGGCATCATCGCCTGTGCCCCTTTATTGGTGTGTGTTTGCATTGTCCCCATGCCAGTGAGGGAGTCCCAGTGTGCTTCTGTTTCTGTCACTTAAGCAGTCAGTGTCCCAATTTCCCCATGCAAGAACGAGTGTCCTTGTGGCAGAATAGTAGTCTATTAACCACTGCTCCATTTTTAATGCAGCATTCAATGTCATTATCCCAGTATCTGCATAACAAATATGGGTGGTCATTACAACCCTGGCGGACGGTGTTAAAGCGGCGGTAAGACAGCCAACAGGCCGGCGGTAAGAATTTAGCAATTACGACGTGGCGGAGACCGCCAACAAAGACAGCCACTTTAACACTCCGACCGCCACGGCTGTACAAACAAACAGCGCGGCGGTCACCGCCAACAGACAGGCGGAAGACAATGTACCGCCCACACTATTATGACAGGCCAATCCGCCACCTTTTCCGGGGCGGATTCACCGCAGATAAAAACACGGCGGAAACAGGAATTTCAAAGGGAAAACGCTCACCTCTACACACTCCATGAGGAACGAGGACACCATGGACCCGGAACTCCAAATTCTACCTGCAATAGTCTTCCGGCTCCTCTACCAGGAGCACGAACGCCGGCTGAAAAGACCACGGTGAGTACTGCACCTACGACACAGGGGAGGGGGAGGGAAAAAACAGGGACATACACACGCAACACCCCCACCCCCACCCTCACCTACTACAACACACACACCAATGCATATTAATACATCACAGTTACACCCCCAACCCCCCCGGAAGAATGCAAAGACAATAGAAAATGAGTGTAATCATTGTAATATATTCAAATCAAGTAGGCAAAAATATATATATACACCATTTACAAAATATATATCAAGCATAGTAGTCCAGGTAGTGCTCCAATTAAGTCCGTGGAACACTGGGCCCACACGGTATGGGCGAGGCCCACACAAGATCCCCGACCATGACGGAGAGAACACTGCAGGGGCATCAGACAGCAACTAAACAGGCAGCTCAGGGGGAGGGAAAGGGGGGGCACCTCAGCCGTTTGAGTGCACGAAGCCAAATCCATGAGGGGGCCACATGCCCACTGTTACATCCTGGGGAGTGCAAAGCCACAGCCTCTCAAGTCTCTACAGTGGGTGGGTTGCCCATTGCTTTATCCTGGTGAGGGCAAAGCCACAGTCTCTCAAGTCTCTACAGTGGGTGGGTTGCCCACTGCTTTATCCTGGGGAGTGCAAAGCCACAGTCTCTCAAGTCTCTACAGTGGGTGGTCTGCCACTGTTCCATCCTGGGGAGTGCAAAGCCACAGTCTGTCAAGTCTCTACAGTGGGTGGTTTGCCCACTGTTCCATTCTGGGGAGTGCAAAGCCACAGTCTCTCAAGTCTCTACAGTGGGTGGTCTGCCCACTGTTCCATCCTGGGGAGTGCAAAGCCACAGTCTCTCAAGTGGATAACAGTCTCCACTGGTTCTGGAGGGGGCCTTGTGCCCAGAGTGCTTCATCCTGCTAAGGACAGAGGTAGTGGATGGATCTCTCCACTTGTTCTGGAGGGGGCATGGTGCCCAGAGTGCTTCATCCTGCTAAGGACAGAGGTAGTGGATGGATCTCTCCACTTGTTCTGGAGGGGGCATGGTGCCCAGAGTGCTTCATTCTGCCCGTGACGGACTCAGTAGCGTCAGTGCCCTTGGCGCTCATGGGCCAGCGGTGATTGAGGCGGTGGTGCCCTGTTCAGCGGTGCTTGAGACGGCGGTGCCCTGTTCAGCGGTGCTTGAGTCGGCAGTGCCCTGTTCAGCGGTGCTTGAGGCGGCGGTGCCCTGTTCAGCGGTGCTTGAGTCGGCGGTGCCCTGTTCAGCGGTGCTTGAGGCGGCGGTGCCCTGTTCAGCGGTGCTTGAGTCGGCGGTGCCCTGTTCAGCGGTGCTTGAGGCGGCGGTGCCCTGTTCAGCGGTGCTTGAGTCGGCGGTGCCCTGTTCAGCGGTGCTTGAGGCGGCGGTGCCCTGTTCAGCGGTGCTTGAGTCGGCGGTGCCCTGTTCAGCGGTGCTTGAGGCGGCGGTGCCCTGTTCAGCGGTGCTTGAGGCGGCGGTGCCCTGTTCAGCGGTGCTTGAGACGGCGGTGCCCTGTTCAGCGGTGCTTGAGTCGGCGGTGCCCTGTTCAGCGGTGCTTGAGACGGCGGTGCCCTGTTCAGCGGTGCTTGAGTCGGCGGTGCCCTGTTCAGCGGTGCTTGAGGTGGCTGTGCCCTGTTCAGCGGTGCTTGAGGCAGCGGTGCCCTGTTCAGCGGTGCTTGAGTCGGTGGTGTCCTGTTCAGAGGTGCTTGAGGCGGCGGTGCCGTGTTTAGCGGTGCTTGAGACGGCGGTCTCCATTGCAGGGACTCAGCTGCTGGCGGTCCTTCATGGCCCAGCAGGGCTTTTGCTGGCGGTCCTTCATGGCCCAGCGGGGCTTTTGCTGGCGGTCCTTCATGGCCCAGCAGGGCTTTTGCGGGTGGTCCTTCATGGCCCAGCGGGGCTTGTGCTGGCGGTGGCCTCCTGGGCAGCTGGGCTTGTGCTGGCGGTGGCCTCCTGGGCAGCTGGGCTTGTGCTGGCGGTGGCCTCCTGGGCAGCTGGGCTTGTGCTGGCGGTGGCCTCCTGGGCAGCAGGCCTTGTGCTGGCAGTGGCCTCATGGGCAGCTGGGCTTGTGCTGGCGGTGGCCTCCTGGGCAGCTGGGCTTGTGCTGGCGGTGGCCTCCTGGGCAGCTGGCCTTGTGCTGGCGGTGGCCTCCTGGGCCGCTGGGCTTGTGCTGGCGGTGGCCTCCTGGGCAGCTGGGCTGGTGCTGGCGGTGCCCTCCTGGGCAACTGGGCTTGTGCTGGTGGTGGCCTCCTGGGCAGCTGGGCTTGTGCTGGCGGTGGCCTCCTGGGCAGCGGGGATGATGGCGGTCTTCTCCGCCGTGCTGCTCTTCCCAGACTTGGCTGGTTTCTTGTGGCCCTTCCCCACCTTGGAAGGTGTCACAGCTGACTCCACACTCCCACCGGGACCCCTGGGAGCGCCTTTGGTGGCTGGAGTCTTCCCCCTCTCCCGCCGGGCACTGGCCAACTTCTGATGCTTCACAGGTGGGGGACTGTCTGTGCTGTGGCTCCGTGCCATACTGGCTGCCTTGGTGGCCGGTGCACTCCATCTTCCTGTGACTACAGGCACCACTGGTCCCAGAGATGTTGAGGCTGAGGTGCTAGTTCGGGACCTATGAGATGGACGGGGTGGGGGAGTGTGGGAAAGAGGTCAAGGTTGGACAGGAAAAGTTTTTTTGACACACTGGGACGGGTAGCTGGAAGGGGTTTGGGAGTGGAGGAAGAGGTTGTGGTTGTAGGAGGTGTTCGTTTGCTGACTTTGGGTGAAGGTGCATGCGCTGGAGGCTGTCGTGAGGTGGATGGCTGTTGGGTGGGTGTGTGCCTGCGTTTGTGTATCTTAGGAGGGGGCGTCACTGACACACTGGGAGAGGACACAGGGGATGTGTGAATGGTAGTGGGGTTCATGACTGCACGTGAGCGGGGTGTGGTGGTGGGTGTGCTGGAGAGGGACGTAGTGGCTGTAGAGGTAGTGCATGCAGGTGTGAGTGTAGACGAGACAGGGAGGGAGGAGGGAGACGAGGAGGAGGGGGACACAGTGGAGGCAGTGGATGTTGGTTTTATCTGCATGTGTGTGATGCTTGCGTGAGTGCCTGTGGGATGTGTGGTGCTTTTGTTTGCCTGAGCTTCCCTTGTGTGTTGACGTGTGTGCATGCTGGTCTGTAGGTGTGCTTGGGATAGGCTGAGGTACAGGGGATTGGGTCGGGGTGGAGGAAGTTGAAGGGGGGAGGCTAGACACAGTGACAATGGCTGCCATCAGTGCTGAGGCCAGAGTCTGAAAAGCTCGCTGAAGGGCCACCTGACCAGAAGGAATGCCCTCCAGGAATGCATTTGTTTGTTGCAACTGCCTTTCTACACCCTGGATGGCATTCAAAATGGTAGACTGCCCAACAGTGAGGGATCTGAGGAGGTCAATGGCCTCCTCGCTGAGGGCAGCAGGGATGACTGGGGCAGGGCCTGAGGTGCCTGGGGCGAAGGTGATGCCCACCCTCCCGGGTGAGCGGGCACGGGGCGAAGGCTGAGGGGCTGCTGGGAGGGCGAAGCTGGAAGGGGGGTTGGCAGCTGTACCTGTAGATGGGGGGGGCACAGATGTTGCTGCCACCACAAGGGAGCTCCCATCAGAGGACGAGTCAGTGTCACTGGTCTCAGCTCCTGACCCCGCCGTGGAGCTCCCCTTGCCCTCCGTCTGTAGGAAAGTACCATCTTGCCTGGCATGTTACCCCCATATTTCACTGTATACATGTTGTTTTAGTTGTATGTGTCACTGGGACACTGCCAGCCAGGGCCCCAGTGCTCATAAGTGTGCCCTGTATGTGTTACCTGTGTTATGACTAACTGTCTCACTGAGGCTCTGCTAATCAGAACCTCAGTGGTTATGCTCTCTTATTTCTTTCAAATTGTCACTAACAGGCTAGTGACCAATTTTACCAATTTACATTGGCATACTGGAACACCCTTATAATTCCCTAGTATATGGTACTAAGGTACCCAGGGTATTGGGGTTCCAGGAGATCCCTATGGGCTGCAGTATTTCTTTTGCCACCCATAGGGAGCTCTGACAATTCTTACACAGGCCTGCCACTGCAGCCTGAGTGAAATAACGTCCACGTTATTTCACAGCCATTTTACACTGCACTTAAGTAACTTATAAGTCACCTATATGTCTAACCTTTACCTGGTAAAGGTTGGGTGCTAAGTTACTTAGTGTGTGGGCACCCTGGCACTAGCCAAGGTGTCCCCACATGGTTCAGGGCCAATTCCCTGGACTTTGTGAGTGCGGGGACACCATTACACGCGTGCACTACATATAGGTCACTACCTATGTGTAGCTTCACAATGGTAACTCAGAATATGGCCAAGTAACATGTCTAAGATCATGGAATTACCCCCTCTATGCCATCCTGGCATTGTTGGTACAATCCCATGATCCCACGGGTCTGTAGCACAGACCCGGGTACTGCCAAACTGCCTTTTCCGGGGTTTCACTGCAGCTGCTGCTGCTGCCAACCCCTCAGACAGGTTTCTGCCCTCCTGGGGTCCAACCAGGCTTGGCCCAGGAAGGCAGAACAAAGGACTTCCTCAGAGAGAGGGTGTTACACCCTCTCCCTTTGGAAAATGGTGTGAAGGCAGGGGAGGAGTAGCCTCCCCCAGCCTCTGGAAATGCTTTCATGGGCACACATGGTGCCCATTTCTGCAAAAGCCAGTCTACACCGGTTCAGGGACCCCTCAGCCCTGCTCTGGCGTGAAACTGGACAAAGGAAAGGGGAGTGACCACTCCCCTGACCTGCACCTCCCCTGGGAGGTGCCCAGAGCTCCTCCAGTGTGCTCCAGACCTCTGCCATCTTGGAAACAGAGGTGCTGCTGGCACACTGGACTGCTCTGAGTGGCCAGTGCCAGCAGGTGACGTCAGAGACTCCTTCTGATAGGCTCCTTCAGGTGTTGCTAGCCTATCCTCTCTCCTAAGTAGCCAAACCCTCTTTTCTGGCTATTTAGGGTCTGTGCTTTGGGGAATTCCTTAGGTAACGAATGCAAGAGCTCATCAGAGTTCCTCTGCATCTCTCTCTTCACCTTCTGCCAAGGAATCGACTGCTGACCGCGCTGGAAGCCTGCAAAACTGCAACAAAGTAGCGAAGACGACTACTGCAACTCTGTAACGCTGATCCTGCAGCCTTCTCGACTGTTTTCCTGGTGGTGCATGCTGTGGGGGTAGTCTGCCTCCTCTCTGCACTAGAAGCTCCGAAGAAATCTCCCATGGGTCGACGGAATCTTCCCCCTGCTACCGCAGGCACCAAAGAACTGCATCACCGGTACCCTGGGTCTCCTCTCAGCCCGACGAGCGAGGTCCCTTGAATCCAGAAACTCTGTCCAAGTAACTCCCACAGTCCAGTGACTCTTCAGTCCAAGTTTGGTGGAGGTAAGTCCTTGCCTCCCCACGCCAGACTGCATTGCTGGGAACCGCGTCTTTTGCAGCTACTCCGGCCTCTGTGCACTTCCGGCAGAAATCCTTTGTGCACAGCCAAGCCTGGGTCCACGGCACTCTAACCTGCATTGCACGACCTCCTGAGTTGTCCTCCGGCGACGTGGGACTCCTTTGTGTAACTTCGGGTGAGCACCATTTCACTCCTCTTTGTAGTGCCTGTTCCAGCACTTCTGCGGGTGCTGCCTGCTTCTGAGAGGGCTCTTCGTCCTGCTGGGTGCCCCCTCTGTCCCCTGACGCAATTGGTGACATCCTGGTCCCTCCTGAGCCACAGCAGCATCCAAAAACCCGAACCGCACGACTTGCAGCTAGCAAGGCTTGTTTGCGGTCTTTCTTCAGGAAAACACTTCTGCACAACTCTGCACAGCGTGGGGCATCCATCCTCCAAAGGGGAAGTTTCTAGCCCTTGTCGTTCCTGCAGAATCTTCAGCTTCTACTGTCCAGTAGCAGCTTCTTTGCACCCACAGCTGGCATTTCCTGGGCATCTGCCCATCTCTGACTTGCTTCTGACTTTTGGACTTGGTCCCCTTGTTCCACAGGTACCCTCGTTTGGAAATCCATCGTTGTTGCATTGCTGATTTGTGTCTTTCCTGCAGAATTCCCCTATCACGACTTCTGTGCTCTTTGGGGAACTTTAGTGCACTTTGCACTCACTTTTCAGGGTCTTGGGGTGGGCTATTTTTCTAACCCTCACTGTTTTCTTACAGTCCCAGCGACCCTCTACAAGGTCACATAGGTTTTGGGTCCATTCGTGGTTCGCATTCCACTTTTGGAGTATATGGTTTGTGTTGCCCCTATCCCTATGTGTCCCCATTGCATCCTATTGTAACTATACATTGTTTGCACTGTTTTCTAATACTATACTGCATATTTTTGGTATTGTGTACATATATCTTGTGTATATTTGCTATCCTCATACTGAGGGTACTCACTGAGATACTTTTGGCATATTGTCATAAAAATAAAGTACCTTTATTTTTAGTATATCTGTGTATTGTGTTTTCTTATGATATTGTGCATATGACACTAGTGGTACTGTAGGAGCTTCACTCGTCTCCTAGATCAGCCTAAGCTGCTCTGCTAAGCTACCATTATCTATCAGCCTAAGCTGCTAGACACCCTATACACTAATAAGGGATACCTGGGCCTGGCGCAAGGTGTAAGTACCCCTTGGTACTCACTACAAGCCAGTCCAGCCTCCTACATTGGTTGTGCAGTGGTGGGATAAGTGCTTTGTAACTACTTACCACTTTTGTCATTGTACTTTTCATAAGAGAAAAATATACAAAACAAGTTCAGTGTATGTACACCTAACCAAAAAGTTTTGCATTTCTTTTCTCACTTCTTTTCTAAAGTGCTGAAAAGTACCTCTAACTTTCTAAAAAGTTCTTAAAAAGTTTTAAAAGTTTTTTTCTGTCTTTCCAAAAGTTCTGAAAAAGTTTTTCTTCCTTTTTTCTATCACTTAAACACTTTCTACAATGTCTGGCACAGGCCAAACTGTTGATCTGTCCAAACAAGCTTATGATCACCTTAGCTGGAAAGAAGCAAGGAGTCTCTGCATAGAAAGAGGTTTAAGTGTAAGGAAGAATCCCTCTAGAGACCTGTTGGTAAATATGCTTGTTGAACAAGATAAGGCCAAAGGTGGCACTTCTGTTGAAATGTTAGCTGATGGTTCCCACTCTGATTCTGGGGCACCCCTAGCAAAAGATGTGGGAAGAAAACTTCCAAGCCTGCCCCCTAGCAAGCCAACTAGCACAGCTGGTACTGATGTAGAGTCACACCATACTGATAGTGTTGTCTCACATCACAGTAAGAGTATCCCTTCTCATCATAGTAGAAGTGCTGTTTCTGTTAGTCAAGCTATTAGGGTGCCATATGTTAGGGCCAGGTCTCCTTCTGTTCTATCTCAGCATATTTCTGTCTCTAGACATGCCTCACCCACCCACCCTGATGACAGTGTTAGAAAGGGAGCTCAATAGATTGAGAGTGGAACAAACCAGATTGAAGCTCAAGAAGCAACAGCTGGATTTGGATAGGCAGTCTTTAGAAGTGGAAAGAGAAAGACAGAAATTGGTTTTAGAAACCCATGGTGGCAGCAGCAGTATTCCCCATAGTCATCCTGCAAAAGAGCATGATTCCAGGAATCTGCACAAGATAGTTCCCCCTTATAAGGAGGGGGATGACATTAACAAGTGGTTTGCTGCACTTGAGAGGGCCTGTGTTGTACAGGATGTCCCTCAAAGGCAGTGGGCTGCTATCCTATGGCTATCATTTAGTGGAAAGGGTAGGGATAGGCTCCTTACTGTGAAAGAAAGTGATTCCAATAATTTTGCAGTTCTTAAGAATGCACTCCTAGATGGTTATGGCTTAACCACTGAACAGTACAGGATGAAGTTCAGAGAAACCAAAAAGGAGTCTTCACAAGACTGGGTAGACTTTGTTGACCATTCAGTGAAGGCCTTGGAGGGGTGGTTACATGGCAGTAAAGTTACTGATTATGAAAGCCTGTATAACTTAATCCTGAGAGAGCATATACTTAATAACTGTGTGTCTGATTTGTTGCACCAGTACCTGGTGGACTCTGATCTGACCTCTCCCCAAGAATTGGGAAAGAAGGCAGACAAATGGGTCAGAACAAGGGTGAACAGAAAAGTTCATACAGGGGGTGACAAAGATGGCAACAAGAAGAAGGATGGTAAGTCTTCTGACAAGGGTGGGGACAAATCTAAAAATGAGTCTTCATCAGGCCCACAAAAACACTCTGGTGGGGGTGGTGGGTCCAAATCCTCTTCAAATCAAAACAAAGAAAAGAAACCATGGTGCTATTTATGTAAAATAAAAGGCCATTGGACAACAGATCCCAGTTGTCCAAAGAAAAGCACCAAGCCTCCTACCACTACACCCCTACTGCTACACCTAGTGTCACTACTAATAGCAGTGGTGGTGGGAGCAAACCTACTAATAACCAATCCAAGGGAGTAGCTGGGCTCACTTTTGGTAACTTAGTTGGGATTGGTCTTGTTAGGGAGACCACAGAGGCTGTGTTAGTCTCTGAGGGGGCTATTGATTTAGCCACTTTAGTTGCTTGTCCCGTTAACATGGATAAGTACAAGCAACTACCCCTAATAAATGGTGTTGAGGTTCAGGCCTACAGGGACACTGGTGCCAGTGTTACAATGGTAATAGAGAAACTGGTCCACCCTGAACAACACCTACTTGGTCACCAGTACCAAGTAACCGATGCTCACAACAACACACTTAGTCACCCCATGGCTGTTGTAAATCTCAACTGGGGGGGGTTACTGGTCCAAAGAAAGTTGTGGTTGCCTCAGATTTACCTGTAGACTGTCTACTTGGAAATGATTTAGAGACATCGTCTTGGTCAGATGTGGAGTTGGAGGCCCATGCAGCAATGCTGGGCATTCCAGGGCATATTTTTGCTTTGACAAGGGCTCAGGCCAAAAAGCAAAAAGGACAGGGTGACTTGGATCCTGGAAGAATGGACCAAGTGCTCCCTAAAGCTAGGGCTAGTAGAAGTAAAGCACTACCTACTATCCCTCCCTCTACAGTGGATTCAACTTCTGAGGAAGAAGAATTTCCACCCTGTGCAGAACCTACACCAGAGGAGCTGGAAGCAGACACTGTTGAGCTTTTGGGTGAAGGGGGGCCTGCCAGGGAGGAGCTGAGTGTGGGCCAGCAAACCTGTCCCACACTAGAGGGTCTAAGGCAGCAAGCTGTCAAACAAGCAAATGGGGATGTCAGTGACTCTCACAGAGTCTACTGGGAGGACAACCTCTTGTACACTGAAGCAAGGGATCCAAAACCTGGAGCTGCCAGGAGATTGGTGATTCCTCAGGAGTACAGAAAGTTCCTCCTAACTCTTGCTCACAACATTCCCTTAGCTGGACATTTGGGGCAAATGAAAACTTGGGACAGGCTTGTTCCCTTGTTTCATTGGCCTAGAATGTCAGAGGACACAAAATAATTTTGTAAGTCCTGTGAAACCTGTCAAGCCAGTGGCAAGACAGGTGGCACTCCAAAGGCACCCCTTATCCCACTGCCTGTGGTTGGGGTTCCCTTTGAAAGGGTAGGGGTTGACGTAGTTGGCCCCCTTGACCCTCCTACTGCTTCAGGCAATAGGTTTATCTTGGTGGTAGTGGACCATGCCACCAGATATCCTGAAGCAATTCCTCTAAGGACCACTACAGCTCCTGCAGTGGTAAAGGCCCTCCTGGGAATCTTTTCCAGGGTGGGCTTCCCAAAAGAGGTGGTATCAGACAGGGGAAGCAATTTCATGTCTGCTTACTTAAAGACCATGTGGAAGGAGTGTGGTGTTACATACAAGTTCACCACACCCTATCATCCACAAACAAAAGGACTGGTGGAGAGATTTAACAAAACTCTCAAAGGCATGATTATGGGACTCCCTGAAAAACTCCGCAGGAGATGGGATATCCTGTTACCATGCCTCCTTTTTGCTTACAGGGAGGTACCCCAAAAAGGAGTGGGCTTCAGCCCCTTTGAACTCCTATTTGGACACCCTGTAAGAGGTCCTCTAACACTTGTTAAGGAGGGTTGGGAACAACCTTTAAAAGCTCCAAAGCAAGACATACTGGACTATGTACTTGGCCTCAGATCAAGGATGGCTGAGTACATGAAAAAGGCCAGTAAAAACCTTCAGGCCAGCCAAGAGCTCCAAAAGCAATGGCATGACCAGAAGGCTGTTTTGGTTCAGTACCAACCAGGGCAGAAAGTGTGGGTCTTGGAGCCTGTGGCCCCAAGAGCACTCTAGGATAAATGGAGTGGACCCCACACAATTGTTGAGAAAAAGGGTGAAGTCACCTACTTAGTTGACTTAGGCACTGCCAGGAGTCCCCTTAGGGTGCTCCATGTCAATCATCTGAAACCCTACTATGACAGGGCTGATCTCACCCTGCTCCTGGCAACAGATGAGGGACAGGAAGAAGAGAGTGACCCTCTCCCTGATCTCTTCTCTTCCACAGAACAAGATGCTCTAGTGGAAGGTGTTGTACTGGCAGATTGTCTTACTGCTGAGCAGAAAGACCACTGCATAAATCTCCTGGGTCAGTTTTCTGAACTTTTCTCTACTGTGCCAGGCACCACTTCTTGGTGTGAGCACACTATAGGTACTGGAGACAGCTTGCCTGTCAAAAGTAAAATCTATAGGCAGCCTGACCATGTCAGAGACTGCATAAAGCAAGAAGTACAGAAAATGCTTGAACTGGGAGTGGTTGAGCACTCTGAAAGTCCATGGGCCTCTCCTGTGGTACTTGTACCAAAACCTCATTCCAAAGATGGAAAGAAGGAAATGCGGTTTTGTGTAGACTATAGAGGTCTCAACCAAGTAACCAAAACTGATGCTCACCCTATACCCAGGGCAGATGAGCTCATAGATACACTGGCATCTGCCAAGTATCTAAGCACTTTTGACTTGACTGCAGGGTATTGGCAGATCAAATTATCAGAAGATGCAAAAGCAAAAACTGCATTTTCAACCATTGGAGGCCATTACCAATTCACAGTAATGCCTTTTGGATTGAAAAATGCACCTGCCACTTTTCAAAGGTTGGTGAATACAGTCCTGCAAGGGCTGGAAGCTTTTAGTGCAGCATATCTAGATGATATAGCTGTCTTTAGCTCCAGCTAGGATGATCACCTGGTCCACCTATGGAAAGTTTTGGAGGCCCTGCAAAAGGCAGGCCTCACTATCAAGGCTTCAAAGTGCTAGATAGGGCAGGGGAAGGTGGTTTATCTGGGACACCTTGTTGGTGGGGAACAGATTACACCACTTCAGGGGAAAATCCAAACTATTATCGATTGGGTTCCCCCTATTACTCAGACTCAGGTGAGAGCCTTTTTAGGCCTCACTGGGTACTATAGGAGGTTCGTAAAGAACTATGGCTCCATTGCAGCCCCTCTTAATGACCTCACTTCAAAGAAAATGCATAAAAAGGTATTGTGGACAGCTAGCTGTCAGAAAGCTTTTGAGGAGCTGAAGCAAGCCATGTGCTCTGCACCTGTCCTGAAAAGTCCCTGTTACTCCAAGAAATTCATTGTCCAAATTGATGCATCTGAATTAGGGGTAGGGGCAGTCCTTTCACAACTTAATTCTGAGGGCCAGGATCAACCTGTTGCTTTTATCAGCAGGAGGTTGACCCCTAGAGAAAAGCGTTGGTCTGCCATAGAGAGGGAGGCCTTTGCTGTGGTCTGGGCACTGAAGAAGTTGAGGCCATACCTGTTTGGCACTCACTTCATTGTTCGAGCAGACCACAAACCTCTACTTTGGCTAAAACAAATTAAAGGTGAAAATCCTAAATTGTTGAGGTGGTCTATATCCCTACAGGGAATGGACTATACAGTGGAACATAGACCTGGGAGTACCCACTCCAATACAGATGGACTCTCCAGATATTTCCACTTAGACAATGAAGACTCATCAGGTCATGGCTAGTCTTATTGTCCTTCGTTTGGGGGGGGGTTGTGTAGGAAAGTACCATCTTGCCTGGCATGTTACCCCCATATTTCACTGTATACATGTTGTTTTAGTTGTATGTGTCACTGGGACCCTGCCAGCCAGGGCCCCAGTGCTCATAAGTGTGCCCTGTATGTGTTACCTGTGTTATGACTAACTGTCTCCCTGAGGCTCTGCTAATCAGAACCTCAGTGGTTATGCTCTCTCATTTCTTTCAAATTGTCACTAACAGGCTAGTGAACAATTTTACCAATTTACATTGGCATACTGGAACACCCTTATAATTCCCTAGTATATGGTACTAAGGTACCCAGGGAATTGGGGTTCCAGGAGATCCCTATGGGCTGCAGCTTTTCTTTTGCCACCCATAGGGAGCTCTGACAATTCTTACACAGGCCTGCCACTGCAGCCTGAGTGAAATAACATCCACGTTATTTCACAGCCATTTTACACTGCACTTAAGTAACTTATAAGTCACCTATATGTCTAACCATTACCTGGTAAAGGTTGGGTGCTAAGTTACTTAGTGTGTGGGCACCCTGGCACTAGCCAAGGTGCCCCCACATGGTTCAGGGCCAATTCCCCGGACTTTGTTATTGCGGGGACACCATTACACGCGTGCACTACATATAGGTCACTACCTATGTGTAGCTTCACAATGGTAACTCCGAATATGGCCAAGTAACATGTCTAAGATCATGGAATTGCCCCCTCTATGCATCCTGGCATTGTTGGTACAATCCCATGATCCCACGGGTCTGTAGCACAGACCTGGGTACTGCCAAACTGCCTTTTCAGGGGTTTCACTGCAGCTGCTGCTGCTGCCAACCCCTCAGACAGGTTTCTGCCCTCCTGGGGTCCAACCAGGCTTGGCCCAGGAAGGCAGAACAAAGGACTTCCTCAGAGAGAGGGTGTTACACCCTCTCCCTTTGGAAAATGGTGTGAAGGCAGGGGAGGAGTAGCCTCCCCCAGCCTCTGGAAATGCTTTCATGGGCACACATGGTGCCCATTTCTGCATAAGCCAGTCTACACCGGTTCAGAGACCCCTCAGCCCTGCTCTGGCGCAAAACTGGACAAAGAAAAGGGGAGTGACCACTCCCCTGACCTGCACCTCCCCTGGGAGGTGCCCAGAGCTCCTCCAGTGTGCTCCAGACCTCTGCCATCTTGGAAACAGAGGTGCTGCTGGCACACTGGACTGCTCTGAGTGGCCAGTGCCAGCAGGTGATGTCAGAGACTCCTTCTGATAGGCTCCTTCAGGTGTTGCTAGCCTATCCTCTCTCCTAAGTAGCCAAACCCTCTTTTCTGGCTATTTAGGGTCTCTGCTTTGGGGAATTCCTTAGATAACGAATGCAAGAGCTCATCAGAGTTCCTCTGCATCTCTCTCTTCACCTTCTGCCAAGGAATCGACTGCTGACCGCGCTGGAAGCCTGCAAAACTGCAACAAAGTAGCGAAGACAACTACTGCAACTCTGTAACGCTGATCCTGCAGCCTTCTCGTTTTCCTGGTGGTGCATGCTGTGGGGGTAGTCTGCCTCCTCTCTGCACTAGAAGCTCCGAAGAAATCTCCCGTGGGTCGACGGAATCTTCCCCCTGCTACCGCAGGCACCAAAGAACTGCATCACTGGTACCCTGGGTCTCCTCTCAGCCCAACGAGCGAGGTCCCTTGAATCCAGCAACTCTGTCCAAGTGACTCCCACAGTCCAGTGACTCTTCAGTCCAAGTTTGGTGGAGGTAAGTCCTTGCCTCCCCACGCCAGACTGCATTGCTGGGAACCGCGTCTTTTGCAGCTACTCCGGCCTCTGTGCACTTCCGGCAGAAATCCTTTGTGCACAGCCAAGCCTGGGTCCACGGCACTCTAACCTGCATTGCACGACCTCCTGAGTTGTCCTCCGGCGACGTGGGACTCCTTTGTGTAACTTCGGGTGAGTACCGTTTTACTCCTCTTTGTAGTGCCTGTTCCGGCACTTCTGTGGGTGCTGCCTGCTTCTGAGAGGGCTCCTCGTCCTGCTGGGTGCCCCCTCTGTCCCCTGACGCAATTGGTGACATCCTGGTCCCTCCTGGGCCACTGCAGCATCCAAGAACCCTAACCACACAACTTGCAGCTAGCAAGGCTTGTTTGTGGTCTTTCTTCAGGAAAACACTTCTGCACGACTCTCCACGGCATGTGGCATCCATCCTCCAAAGGGGAAGTTTCTAGCCCTTGTCGTTCCTGCAGAATCTTCAGCTTCTACTGTCCAGTAGCAGCTTCTTTGCACCCACAGCTGGCATTTCCTGGGCATCTGCCCATATCTGACTTGCTTGTGACTTTTGGACTTGGTCCCCTTGTTCCACAGGTACCCTCGTTTGGAAACCCATTGTTGTTGCATTGCTGATTTGTGTCTTTCCTGCAGAATTCCCCTATCACGACTTCTGTGCTCTTTGGGGAACTTTAGTGCACTTTGCACTCACTTTTCAGGGTCTTGGGGTGGGCTATTTTTCTAACCCTCACTGTTTTCTTACAGTCCCAGCGACCCTCTACAAGGTCACATAGGTTTGGGGTCCATTCGTGGTTTGCATTCCACTTTTGGAGTATATGGTTTGTGTTGCCCCTATCCCTATGTGTCCCCATTGCATCCTATTGTAACTATACATTGTTTGCACTGTTTTCTAATACTATACTGCATATTTTTGGTATTGTGTACATATATCTTGTGTATATTTGCTATCCTCATACTGAGGGTACTCACTGAGATACTTTTGGCATATTGTCATAAAAATAAAGGCCCATATTTATACTTTTTGACGCAAAACTGCGCTAACGCAGTTTTGCGTCAAAATAATTAGCGCCGGCTAGCGCCATTCTGAAGCGCCATGCGGGCGCCGTATTTATTGAATGACGTTAGCCGGCGTTAGCCGCCGGCGCCGTCTGGTGTGCGTTAAAAAAAACGACGTACACCAGGCAGCGCCGGCGTAGGGGGATATGGGGCTTGGGCATCAATAAATTTTTATCGCCTCAACCCGATTTGCGCCATTTTTTTTCACTCCCAACCCCCATAGAAATGACTCCTGTCTTAGCAAAGACAGGAGTCATTCCCCCTTGCCCAATGGCCATGCCCAGGGGACTTCTGTCCCCTGGGCATGGTCATTGGGCATAGTGGCATGTAGGGGGGCACAAATCAGGCCCCCCTATGCCACAAAAAAAAAAAAAAAAAAACACTTACCTGAACTTACCTTAATGTCCCTGGGATGGGTCCCTCCAGCCTTGGTTGTCCTCCTGGGGTGGGCAAGGGTGACAGGGGGTGTCCCTGGGGTCATGGGAGGGCACCTCTGGGCTCCTTCAGAGCCCACAGGTCCCTTAATGCCTGCCTTTTGCAGGCGCTAAAAAACGGCACAAAAACGGCCGTACGTCATTTTTTTTGACCCGCCCACTCCCGGGCGTGAATTTTGCCCGGGAGTATAAATCCGCCGCACATGCCTCGGAGTCGATTTTTTAGACGGGAACGCCTACCTTGCATATAATTAACACAAAGTAGGTGTCCACGCTAAAAAATGACGCTAACTCCATGGACTTTGGCGCTAGACGCGTCTAACGCCAAAGTATAAATATGGAGTTAGGTTTGCGTCGAAATTGCGTAAAAAAAAACGACGCAATTCCGGCGCAAACGGAGTATAAATATGCCCCAAAGTACCTTTATTTTTAGTATATCTGTGTATTGTGTTTTCTTATGATATTGTGCATATGACTCTAGTGGTACTGTAGGAGCTTCACTCGTCTCCTAGTTCAGCCTAAGCTGCTCTGCTAAGCTACCATTATCTATCAGCCTAAGCTGCTAGACACCCTATACACTAATAAGGGATACCTGGGCCTGGTGCAAGGTGTAAGTACCCCTTGGTACTCACTACAAGCCAGTCCAGCCTCCTACACCGTCCCACTGGTGAACTCCGAGTCTGTAGTGTGGCCCTCCATGGCCATGTGGGAAGCAGCTCCCTCATGCTCCGGTGCCACTGCTCCTCCGCCTGGTGATGCTAATGCACACAAGAACAGGGAGACCACAAAAAGGGGGAGGGACGACAGAAGAAAGACATGTTGAGTGCATGCATTACCGCTACTGTTGGCGGACACGACAGACACAGAAGCCCCCTGCACTACGCCGCACTCTTGGGCTCCACTGTTCAATTCCTGGGAAATGGCCTACAAGGCAAAGGACGACATCTGCACACATAGATGACACTGGGGCATGACTAGGTGTACTTGGCACTCTACAGAGGTGGGCTGGGGTGCCACATGGCCTGTGTTACGGAGGGACCTTGCCTACGGAACTCGCCCTGGCCTAGGGAGACCCACAGCCCACCTCCGCCACCCAGACCCCTACAATGCATCAGCAGAATGCGAGTGTACTCACCCCATTGTGTCTGCTGTGATGCCCTCAAGCGCCCATCCAACTCTGGGTACGCCACCGCCAGGATCCTGAACATCAGGGGGGTAATGGTGCGACGGGCACCCCTCCCACGTTGGGAGGCCATCCCCAGCTGAGCTTCCACCATCTTCTTGCTCCAGCTGCGAATGTCCTCCCATCTTTTCCAGCAGTGGGTGCTCCGTCTGTCGTAGACCCCCAGGGTCCAGACGTCCTTGGTGATGGCACGCCAAATATCTTTTTTCTGGTGGGCGCTGACCTACATGATTTGTACAGGGGGAAGAGAAAGTAATTACCAACTGCACCGTCAAAGTGATTGGCCCCCATCCCTACCCTTGCCATGTGGCACATGCACTCACCGTCGTTTCATGCACGCCACACTCTCCCCCCTTCCTTCTTACATCCACCCCTCTCCACACAGGCATAGCCCATACAGCATGCTCCCAGTGTACTTACCTGTTTCTCTGGAAGACCGTAGAGTAGCGTGTACTGGGGGAGGACCCCATCCACGGGTTTCTCCAACTCCTCCGATGTGAAGGCAGGGGCCCTTTCCCCAGACACTCGAGCCATTATCTCTTCCAGACCAAGGTCACAGCAGCACTTGCAGTGTAGGTCCTCTCCTGTCAAAGATCAGGTATCAAGTTATTGAACAGATAGAAAATGGCGGTCACGTCAGCGGCGGTGCGTACCGTCACCGCTGGCATACATCGTCATTGGCTCCTGGGACCCATAGGGTCCAATGTTAACCAATGCAGCATTGCGCCACGGTCTTCGACCGCCTACCGCGACGGTGTACAATGCCAGCGCAGTTACCTCACATCCCATTGTCCCACTTTACAGGTCAGGCAGCCGCCATTTCAGGGGCCCACATGGCTTCATTTTCAACTGCGTCACACATACATAGGCCTAGACTCAACACACATACAGGCCACTTTTTATGTATGAATGGTGTTGTGTGTAAGCTGTGGGTACGTACCTCTGACTTGTTTGACTCTGTACTCGCTGTTGTCCTTCATAGGCACCGTCCGCTGGGACATGTGAGGAGATGGCGGCATCCTCCGGTGTACGGACCGTTGGTGGACCTGTCGTGATAATCACATACAGGCTTGACCGTGCCACAATCTAGGAACTGGATACCCAGCTGGAGCCAGACCTGATGTCAGCTATCCGCCATCCCACAGGAATCCCCCCTCAAGTGCAGGTGCTGTCAGTGCTCCATTTCCTTGCAAGTGGGTCATTTCAAACAACAGTGGCCATAGCATCAGGGATGTCCCAGCCTATGTTTTCCAACGTGTTGTCAAGAGTGTTGTCTGCCCTGCTGAAACACATGCAGAGCTACATTGTTTTCCCTCAGGTGGAGGATTTGCCTACAGTGAAAGGTGATTTCTATGCCATGGGACATATCCCCCCATCATAGGTGCCATTGATGGGACACATGTGGCTTGGTCCCCCCCCACAGGAGTGAACAGGTGTACAGAAACCGGAAGAGTTATCATTCAATGAATGTTCAAATGGTATGTTTGGCAGACCAGTACATCTCCCATGTGAATGCCATGTTCCCTGGCTCAGTGCATGACGCTTACATCCTGCGGAATAGCAGCATCCCTTATGTGATGGGTCAACTCCAGAGGCACTGTGTGTGGCTATTAGGTGAGCACCTGGAAGCTAGTCAGTGGGAATGGTTGTCTGGGTCTGGGGATATCCCTCCAGGTTAGTGTGTGTCTAACAGTTGTCCCTCGCCATTTGCAGGTGACTCTGGTTACCCCAACCTGTTATGGCTACTGACCCCAGTGAGGAATCCCAGGACAAGGGTAGAGGAACGCTACAATGAGGCACATGGGCGAACTAGGAGGGTGATCGAACGCACCTTCGGCCTCCTGAAGGCGAGGTTCAGGTGCCTCCATATGACAGGTGGATCCCTATTCTACTCACCAAAGAAGGTGTGCCAGATTATCGTGGCCTGGGGTATGCTTCACAACTTGGCTTTGCGACGACTGGTGCCCTTTCTGCAGGAGGATGGTCCAGATGGCGGTGTTGTTGCAGCTGTGGAGCCTGTGGACAGTGAAGACGAGGAAGCAGAGGAAGAAGACATGGACAACAGGGGCTCAGTGATCCTGCAATATTTCCAGTGAGACACAGGTAAGAATACAAACCTGCCTACTACATGTACTTAAACACTACTACCTTTCTACTGTCTGTCTTTTTCACCCAGTGTATAGTCACTGAGTTGTCACTTTCCCTTACGATTTCACAGATATGGGTCCAACAGTGTGACATCTGCTTTGATTCCTCATGGACTAGAGTTGTGTGACATAGGTATGTTGACATTACAAATGAAAGAGCTTTTTGCCACAGTTATTGCTAATACAGTATTCCGAAATCACAGACAGACTCCAGATTGTTTTGTGCTTTAAGGGTGTTTATTTTAGTGCTCAAAATTGGAGGGGGTAGCAAAATGGTGAGGGGTGATGGCAGACGAATGTCCATGGCAGAGTCCAGTCTATTAGTCTCACAGGTGCATTGCCCAAATGGGCATAGGAAGTGGAGCTGGGGCAGTTTAAGGATGGGCAGGGTGACAAAGTGGGACAGTAGGATGACAATCAGGGTGGTCTCATTTCTTGGCGGGGTCTTGGCATCGTTCTCTGTCTTGTTCCTGGATCTCATGGACCGTTTGCGAGGTGGTTCTCCCTCTGCAGGGGGTGGGGTGCTGGTGTGGTGGTCCTGTGGCGGTGCCTCCTGTCCACTAGCGCCGGCAGAAGTGGTGGGCAGTTCATCGCCCAGGCTAGTGTCAGGGGCCCCTTGTAGTGCCACAGTGTCCCTCCTGGTGTTGAGGACTCCCTTCAGCACCCCTACGATGGTGCCCAGGGTGGAATTGATGGTTCTGAGTTCCTCCCTGAAGCCCATATACTGTTCCTCCTGCAGGCGCTGGGTCTCCTGAAACTTGGCCAGTACCGTTACCGTCGTCTCCTGGGAGTGGTGGTATGCTCCCATGATGGAGGAGACAGCCTTGTGGGGAGTGGGTTCCCTGGGCCTGTCCGCCCCCTGTCGCACAGCAGCCCTCCCAGTTCCCTTGTGTTCCTGGGCCTCTGTCCCCTGGACGTGTGCCCACTACCACTGCACCGAGATCCCTGTTGTTGTTGGGGTGGTGGGTTAGCCTGGGTTCCCTGTAATGGTGGACACACTGCTGATTGACGTGTCCTGGGGACGGAGGTATGGGCCCGCTGGGTGGGCGCTGTGCTGGTGTTTCCAGAGGGGGGAAGCTCTTTGGTGACTGTGTCAGGGGAACCGACTGTCCCGAGGTCCCCAATGGGCTGGGCTGGTCATCTAGATCCTGTTGGACAGAGGTGCTGTCATCACTGTGGGCCTCTTCTGTTGGTGGTGTGGACATGTGTGGACCCTTCTGTCTGGTGACGTTGGGTAGGGGTCCTGCAGGGGTATAAAGGCATGATTATTGCATCTGTGTGTGTCAAGGTGTGCAATGGGTGGGTGACCGTGTACCCCAGTGCTAGCATTCCTGAGTGGGACCTTGTGTGATGGTGGTTTAGGGGGGTGTATGGGTATGTGCAGTGGGCATGCTTTAGTGATGGGTGTCCATGCTTTGGTGTTGCATGCAGGGCCTGGTGTTGGGATGTGTGGTTTGTGATGGTGGGACATTTGTGAGGAGTAGGAGTGATGGGGGTGAGGGCGAGGGTGGGGGTAGGTGATAACATGCAGGTGGATGGGGGATGAAGTAGTTAAAGGTTTGACTTACCAGAGTCCATTCCTCCACCTACTCCTGCGAGGCCCTCAGGATGCAGAATCGCCATGACCTGCTCCTCCCATGTTGTTAGTTGTGGGGGAGGAGGTGGGGGTCCGCTGCCAGTCCGCTGAACCGCCAGGTGGTGTCTGGAGACCACAGACGCACCTTCCCCCGTAGGTCGTTCCACCTCTTCCTGATGTCCTCCCGATTTCTTGGGTGCTGTCCCACTGCGTTGACCCTGTCCACTATTCTTCGCCATAGCTCCATCTTCCTAGCTATGGAGGTGGGCTGCACCTGTGATCCGAATAGCTGTGGCTCTACCCGGACGATTTCCTCCACCATGACCCTGAGCTCCTCCTCCGAGAACCTGGGGTGTCTTTGCCGTGCCATGGGGTGGTGTAGGTGATGTGTGGGGTGGTGTGTGTGGTGATAAGTGTGCTGATATGTTGTGGGGTGTTGTGTGAGGTGTGTGGAAGTTATGTGGGTGATGGTGTTGTGTGCCTGTGGATGCTAGTGTTGTTGATGGTGGTGTCTCTCTCTGGCTTTCGTTCGTGATTTGTTGTCGTAAGGGTTTGTGGGTGATGTGGGTGTGTGTTTTATATTGTATTGAGTGTGTGGGAGTGGTGTGTGTATGTGTATCAGGTGTGTGTATTTGGAATTGTCCAATGTGGTTGTATTTTGTAAATGTGTGTGTATTTTGAGCGCGGCGATGTGTACTGCCAATGGAATACCGCGGTTGAAAGACCGCCACGTGGATTCGGGTGCCGTGATAGTGTGGGCGTATTTCTGTTGGCGTGACGTGGAGGTTTTGTTTTCACCAGTTTATCACTGTCCTTTCGTGTGGCGGACTTGTGTGGGTGTCTGACTTTTGGCGGATTCCGAACTGTGGGTCATAATAGCTGTGGCGGAATTCCGCGGCCGCGGCGCTGTGGTGGTGGTCTTCTGCACGGCGGTAAGCGGCATTTACCGCCAATGTCATAATGAGGGCCATGGTGTGTCTGTTCCTGTGTTATGTTGTTTAGATGTATAGCCCTTATACTATCTTGAGTGTGTTTCAAAGTGCTGTGTTGGAAAAGGAGTAGTAGGGACCATGATAAGGATGGAAAGGACCTTGATGGATAAGGATGGAAGGAAATAAATGTCCAAGTAACAAAAAAATATCATCATGGTAGCGTGAAGAGGTAGTGGTATTCCAATTTGTTTAAAGCATAACAGCACTTGCTTCAAGCAGGGAGAGCTGACCATCACATGCAAGCAGTTTATATTACATTATTTGCATTTAACAGAATCATTATTCCCACTTGTTTCATCTAATCTAGGGGTGGGCGGAGCTTGCAAGCTCTTCTTTCTGGAATTCTGCAGAGTGCAACCCTGTGGAATTCCGCAGAGTTCTGCACGTGGCGGAGAGCTGACTGCCCTGGCCTGAATGTGCCCGATCTCGAAAGAGCTATGCAGGGTCGGTCTTGCTTAGCGCTTCCGAAATCTGGCGTATTCAGGCCAGGGCAGGCGGCAATGAAAGCTACAGTTTTCAGGCCTCTTGTGCACTGGCCTGCGCCATGTGCAGTCAGTGCAGATGGGGCAGGCTGATGCACAAGAGGCCTGAAACTTTCAGGCCTCTTGTGCACAAAAGGCCTGGGAAGGCCGGTGTAAAAAAGGCCTGAAATTGCAGCTTTCACTGCCTATGGCCTTGGCTTGAATTCAGGCCAGGCCATAAGCAGCAAAACATGGCATTTCAGTCATCTTGTGCACCAGTGTGCAGTGCACATTAACAAAGAAAAAAAAACAAGGACTTACTTGGCTTCTCCCAGGGGGTCCCCGCTGCCTGCGGCCTGGCTTTCTGCCTCCCAATGCCCCTGCATCCAGACTAACACCGGCGGTCACACTTGGAGGGAGTCCTGGAATCCGTTACTGCCGGAGAGCAGCTCCACCGATGTCGGGTGAGTGAGTGTGCACTGCAGCCCAGTTATGGGCCACACAGTGCAGGTGCAGACTGTTTGCGCTTGCGCCGTGTGGCCCATAACTGGGCTGCAGTGTGCATGCGGTGAGCTCCGCTTGAATGGCGAGGCTAGTGGAGTTTTTGGTTGTACTCCGCGCTCCAAGCTCACCGCCCACCCCTATCTAGGACACCCATTTTACTGATCTTTTCAGGAAGGTGTGTGTGTGTTTATGTAATACAGTACAAAATAAACTTAGCTAAAATGTTTCTTTTGTTGTAATGTAGTACCACAATATTTCCTTCTTGTTTTTGATAAGGAAATTCTGTACAAAAATAGGAAAGGGTTTTTTTCACTGGTCAGACCAGGTCTTGCAGTGTATTTTGCAGGCTGTACTTATATCCAGGTTAGCTATGTTTAGCAGCAGTGCAGACCTCTAAGGTACAAAGTGGGCCTCAAGAAGCAGGGCAGCATCTGAGGTACTAGCAGTGCTTAATTTGTAAGTACAAATGTGCCGGGGCCCAAAGCCCTCCTCTTAAACATGCGGCTGCTGTAATTAAATGTGTGAACATGGAATACTGAGGCGGCGTAATCCTGAAGCCATCTCGGGCCTCCTCAATCCACATAAAGCCACTCGCTGCCCCTTCAGCTCACTCTTGCAGCTTTTTATTTTCTCCCTCTGTGACGCTTTTTCGTTTTTCCCTTCATCCGTCTTTCCTTTGTGTCTTTTGCTCGCAGCAAATGCTTGAGGCAGAAAAATAAGCCTCGGCCCTCAAAAATAAGTGCCGATGCTCAGCACCGGAAACAACAAGCATAAATTAAGCACTGGGTACTAGTCAGTCCTTCTAAGGGTCCTCTGCAGGTCTTCAGTGAACTCCGGAGTGGCTCAGAAAGTCTAATATTTTTACCTGGTGGCACCCTTTGAAGTGAAAGACATTGGTGGTCATTTTGACATTGGCGGTAAAAACCACCTACTGCTGCGGTGAAGGCCGCCAAAATACCGCCACCGCAGCTACCATCCGTCTGCCATATTATGAGCACTGCTGGTCTTCCGCCACAAGAAGGGTGGAAATCCTGCAGTGTTCATGGTGGCGGACGGTGGTAAGGTGGCGCTGCTACCACCAGCATCGCCACACCAGTAAAACGCCGCCAGCTGTATTATGATTAGTAATACGGCCTGGCGGTGTTCTGCTGGCGGGGCACTACTGGCGGTAGCAGTGCCCCTTCCTATTCACTGCCGGAAGACCTCCTTGACAAAGGTAATTTGGCCTTCCAACAGGGGTGGGAGGGTGGGGGGTGTTGTGTGTGTGTGTCTGAGTGTGTGCATGAATGTAAGAGTGTGTGTCTGAATGCATTTGTGTGTGTAGTGTTGTTTGTGTGGTTGTATGTGTGTGAGTGAATGCATGTGAGAATGGTGAGGTGAGTGCATGTCTGCATGTCAGTGTGATTGTGTGTATGAATGTGTGCGAGCATGTCTGGAAGTATGCGTGTATGAATGCGTGTATGCCAGTGTGAGTGATTGGGTGTATGCGTGGTGTGTGTCTACGGGTGTGAGCGTGTATTTGGGGGTGTGTGTGATGATCAGAGGGGGTGGGGGGGTTGTTTGGATCAGGGGTGGGGGTGTGTGTGTTTGGATCAGGGTGTGGGGGTGTTTGGATCGGGGGTGGCTGTGTATGTGTTTGGATCGGGGTGGGGGGTGTGTTTGGATCAGGGGGGGGTGTATGTGTTTGAATCAGGGGGTGGGTGTTAGTGTGTGTATGGGGGTGGGGGTGGGCTTTGGACGGATGGGGGGTGTCAGGTGTGGGTTGGGGTGTGGGTAAGCCACCTACCGGTGACAGGGAAGGAATTCCCTGTCACTGGTAGGGCCTACCGCCATGGTTTTCATGGCATTGCTAACACCATGAAAACCATGGTGGTAGGCAGGCTCATAATGCCGCCGGCAGTACTGTGCCGGCCGCCGGGCTGGAGACTGATTTCTCCGGCCCGGCAGCTGATACCAGCATGGCGGTATGAGTGGAGAAGTGGCAGGTTGGCTGCAGCCAACCTGCCATTCTCATAATGTGACGGTATGTACCGCCAGCCTATTGGCTGTACTACCGCCACATAAACACTCACTCATTGTCTTGAAATGTCTTCCACCATGAAAGAAAAAGCCACTAAGAATGAAAAGCCCTGCCTCGAAGGCAGGAAACTCAAAATGAGGCGAGCTATATTGTTACACACTGGTGGACTGGCAGCCTGCCCACTCAGGCCTAAAAAAGTCCTTTATCACAGTTGTTTTGTAGCAAAACGGGTGCTGTTTTGAATAAAGCTGGGCCTCTGTTTAGCTCTGTAGAGAAAAATAGGCAGTACTAAATTGTTATGTAAATCGCCGACGTTACCCATTTATAAATATGCTACATAATAATAATTTCAAATCTCATTTTTCTCCAGGATGCAATGTGCATAGCCGCAAACTTTCCACACGGCTGAGCTTAGAGCTGGACACAGCTGCCTGAATAGGACGAGCTGCCTGCCTCCCTGCATCAAGGAAGAGAGAAGACCCAGTCCCTTCGCTTATCGGTATCGGGCCTCCAGCTGGCAGGGGCACCCAAAGGGCACAGAGGGAAAAAAACACAGACACACAACAGAGTTTCTTTTTTTTAAAGAAAATATCTCCCTGGCAACAGCCAACAGGACTAGAAAGGGGGCTGATAGGAGGGCATGTGGCAGTGGAGCACGAAGGAATCTGAGAAGGGAAGGGGACTGTCCTTATCTCTTCACTTAACCTTACCCCGCAATTGCTATCCCTAGCGCTCCCATATACATGACCCCACCAGGCTCTTATTACAGATGTACAAATCTTGCCTGGCCAAAAGTTAACGAGCATTCACAGTGCCGAGAGGTCTGGCTATATTTAATAAGCTGCACCACGCACTCGGAATGGCTCACCCGGAACTCATACTGATGCATTGCTAACACTGAACTCACAATACACACTGCTCACCCTGCGCTCCCAACACACGCCCACTCACAGCGGCACACCACTTTCCATGCACTCAAAATGACACACTGCTCTCACTGCACTCACCAACCACACTTCGTACACTGCGCTTACACTGCACTGGAAATGTCCACGCGCATTCTGTTCACAATACACACCACTCACCGTGTACTTCCAAAACACACTAATTTCCCTGCGCTTACAATACACACCACTCATTCAGATTTCACAATAGCACACTCTCCCTGCAGATTCTTGTAAATCTGGGTAAAAGAGAGAAAAGTATCGCAGCCAAATCTTTGGATAAATTAGGACTAAACTGTTGGATAAAAGTAAGTAAATATGACCAATTCGGGTTTAGTATTACCGTGTGACTTCAATTTGTATCAGGGCACCTGCTAGCAATTGAGCCGTCATGCTTGGTTGTACCTTGAAGGTAAACATTTGAACGTATGTAGCTGAAGTCATGTAGTAAATAAAATATTAATGTTAGAAGAAAAATTGTAATATTCGCACGGTTTAACTAAAAAATGCGTTGACAGTAATTTTGATCTTCAATCGCAGATGTTGTATATCCCGATGAAGTCCTAATTGACTCCGAATTGCTTAAAGGTTGACAAATCTATATGGCTGTTAGTCATAATGGACTGTTGAGAATATGCAGCATAAGATGCATGTCTTTAAACAAAATCAGTATAATATGATTTTTTTGGGAAACATACGCATCGACAAAGTTATAACAAATAAATGAATTAATTGACATTTACTGCAGTTGTTTCTGAAATGTATGCTATCAGTCTCCAGGAGAGGAAAAAGACATAAACTATTCATTATACTTAGAATTTTTCTGGGATACGTGCGAAGGAGGAAGGAACGGTAAAATCTACTAGGCATCTGTAGAAGAAGAAAAAATAACTAATATTGTTTGGTGCGGAAACTGTGCGATTTTAAGACTGCTGTCCTGTGTGCACCATCTCTGTGCGCACTGTAGGGTTTCCATCTTTCCTGTCTAGTCGAATACTTTCTTTTAAATGAAAAATAAGAAGCATATTTATACTCTGTTTGCGTCGGATTTGCACCATTTATTTTGAAGCAAATTCGGCGCAAACTTAACTCCATATTTATACTTTGGCGCTAGACCGGTCTAGCGCCAAAGTTATGGAGTGTGCGCCATTTTTTGTACGTGAAACCTAACTTGCACTAATGACATGCAAGGTAGGCATTCCCGTGCAAAAAATGACTTTTAGGTATTCGCGCCTTATTTATTCTCCGGCGTCAAAATGACGCTCAGGAGGAGGCGGGCCTTAAAATATGGCGCCAAGCCAGTTTTGCGCCATCTTTTAACGCCTTGGTGAGGGCAGGCGTTATGGGAACTGTGGGCTCATTTCCATGGTGTGAGACCATGGAAGCAGTCGGGCCTAACTTGCCCCCCCCCTACATGCCACTGTGCCTAATGACCATGCCCAAGGGACAGAAGTCCCCTGGGCATGGCCATTGGGCAGGGTGGCATGACTCCTGTCTTTTCTAAGACAGGAGTCATTTCCATGGGGGTTGTGTGTCAAAAGATGACGCTAGTCAGGTTAGAGTCATAACTTTTGGCGCTAACCTGCCTTGCACCATTCTTTGGCGCACAACTCTCATTCTTCCCTACGCCTCCGCTGCCTGGTTACCATCATTTATTTTGACGCTAACCAGGCCACAGCGCTGGCTACCGTCATTCCATAAATAAGGCACCCGCCCGGCGCATTGGAATGGCGGTAGCCGGCGTTATACTTTTTGACGCAAATCTGCGCTAGCGCAGATTTGCGTCAAAAAGTAAAAATATGGGCCTAAGTATTTTATTTATAACTCTACACATGCAAAGGTGTAACAACATTAATTAGCAACAGCTCAATCCTCCAGAGGTCCCAGCTCTAGCATTTGTCAGGCAAATTCTTGTCCACCCTTCTTCCTTGAATTATGGCTGGGGTTATTCCCCATTCACTGGTGTCCCCATCCTGGGAATGCATAGTATTCAGCCGTACAAAAGAGTTCCCCTTTAGCTCTCTCGAATTAGTCAAATGGTTCTATGGAGCTACAGCACTGTCTGCAGCAAGTTCGCTGGGACACCACAGGCCCAGTTCAAGTCTTACCCATTCCTCCAGCATGCAAGCATTCAGCGTTGCAGTGAGTACCGTGACTGCAGGCACTCAAGAGTTCTGATCTGGCTCAAAGTCAAACTGGTCTTTGTGCATGCAACAGCATTCTGCAGATGTGTTTCTCTCAAAGAGGCACTGCCGGCTTCCCAGTGATCGGAGATGCTCCTGGACTGCAAAGATGCAGTAAGTCAATGTTACCAACACAGGGGTAGGAGGTAGTGCAGTCCTTCAGCTCTCGACTGGAGCCCAGAAAGAGTGTGATGTTGTCCTCTGCAGTCCTCAGGGCTGTGTCAGGGACAGTTCTTTCACTGTATGGGCCCGACCCACCGAATGCAGTGTCAGCCTTTCTTCGGGTGATGGCCCCAACATCTTGGCTATGTCTGTACCAGAGGCCCCACCTGGTTTACTGGGTTGCTGAGGTACTTTACAAATCTAGCGCAGACTCCTCTGTAGAAATTGTCGACACCACAGAAGTTATGAGTCACAGTGCTCTTGCACCATTAACTTCAGCTGTGGCTCCCTCTGGCATATGAGGTTAATCCAATGTGGTGGTACAGGCCTGGCAGGGTACAGCATACACAGCCCCTTCCAAGGTGACCCTCTCCTGGAATACAGGGGTCACCGAGCCAACACCACTGCACACGGGCAACAACTCTATCTGTCTGCAACTGCATCCTCACACTTTGCTCAAGAAGGCCTCTTGGTAGGGCTCCCCAATAGATCTCCCTCCCTCCAACCCTCTTTTCTTACTCACAAGGCACAATGGTCTAGGCAGACAGGCAGATGCTGGTGTTCCAGGCTCCAGGGCAGGTAGTCTTGGTTTCCCTGCTTGATGGCCCCTCACCCAAAAGGGAGACTTGCAGGCCTTAGCTCCCATTTTTGGCCACAAATGGCAGTCTTGCAGAGCTTCCCCTGCTCACACAGCCCTTCTGGCTTCTTGGCAGATCGATGACAAAGTTTGGGGTCTCAGCGTTCCCTTCTTATAGTCCTTTTCCAGGCACCAAATGTGAATTAGGGTCCGAGTCTTTGAAGTTTTATGTTGGGGTTCTGCTTCTTTTGAAGTGTGCATTTTCCCTTTTTTTCTTCCCTCTTGGAAGGATGTCTGCCACAGCAGGAAAGACTTAGAAGATGATTGTGCACAACACAGTTCATGGGAGTGACTAGAGTTCACATTTGGATGTCAGCCACTGTGAGATGTGCATGAAAAGGTTAGTCAAGGGCAAACAGCCCTACTCCTTATGATTCCACTATCAGCCCAATTTCTGCCCTGAGATGTGTCCAGGCTCCTTCCTTGTGATCTATCACTGAATCAAAGAGCAGCCTTTTGAATTGTAAAGGGGAGTCTCTTCCTCATTTTTTAATAAATGTGTCCCAACAAGCTCACAGGAATGCAGCAACACAGAAATCTGTCTGGGGCGATTAAACAGACACTCAGTTAAAAAGAAAAACAATATGCTGACATTCCCTTCTAGAGCTCATTCCCAGTATGGAGATTTGTGTTATTTAGAGGGTGCACCTGAAATGGACACTGCCTTAAACAAGTGCAGCACATGCTGCAGGTGCTGTCCCATAAGGGCTGTCAGTGTTGAGAGGTAACTGGTGTGCACCATGCAAACTACCCCATGCCCCCCCACATTCCTCTCCCACTGGGTGTTGCTCATTGACCCTGCTGCTCCAGACAGATTGCTGCTGGAGATCACAGTGAAGCAGGCGCAATGTAGGTTGGTCTGCAGGTGGAAGGGCTGCTCTATGCTCCTGAGCAGGCACAGCATTCGTTTGGGACCACACAATTAGGAAATAAAAGTGTTTCTTCAGGCAGCCAGTCCCTGAGCCCCACCCACTCACCTTCTGATGTCTCCTCTCACATGGTGCAAGTCTGCTTATCGCTTTAGTCGTGGATGGACTCTTCTTATGCCAACTTCTCAGCACAGTTGGACTGAACATTTAATGTATTGGGCATTTTCCCAGTGGGATGGAGCCTCTGAAGCCTAATTTCTAAAGCTCAGGGCTGCTGCTGGTGCCTCTGTTGTTGTCACTAACCCACAAGGTTATTTCTGCAAGCATAGGGGGCTTAGAGAGAGGAAGGGACATGGGAAGAGAGAGAGTGGATGGATAGGAAGAGAGGCAAAGAAAGTGAGGAGTAGGAGGGAGGGAGGCCGTTTGAGCATTTTTGCCAGGGCTGCTTTTGGTTTCTCTGCTTTTCAATCTTCAGTCTACACCACTGTTACAGACACCTCCACTTCTGGCTCTCCTGGGCCACAGTGCCACCAACATCTCCCCCTGGTCAATCTAGTGGCAGACACCTAGTGAGGTCTCTGAGGCCAGACACCATTTAGAAATAGTATCTGTCCTGGAGCTCAACAATCATCTTAAAATATTTTATTATTGAGTGCTGAACACATTTAAGAAAAATTGCAAAAAGCAAGTGGAAAGAAATGTTAACTCTTTTTACTTGTGTATAATTACTGATCTAGTAAAAAGGCTTTGTACATGTCCACCTACTTGAGGTCCATGTTTTAAGTTATGCTCTTTTACCGTGCCTAAAATGAAATTAAAAAGCTGGATGAATGTTTGTTTGTCATCCAATTATTTTTTCTTTCAGCTACTGCAACAAGTTGTGTAAGTTTACCTACATTCTCTTGATTATTTTACTCTGATTTCACACCAAGATGTCTGCTGTGTGCAAAGCAGTAGTTGTATAGATCCCAGCTCAACTCCACTGTCACAGTAAAATCCTTATCAATGTACCTAATAGTAATTGTCCCATTCTCCCCCAGTAGCCCTCAGTGATCAATCGAGACAATAGGGGGTAGGTGGTTAGTAGGACTTTGTTGTTTTGACTGTTGGAAGCTAAGATGAAGAGATAAACTTGGTGCACCTGAACAGATTGAAACCACTGCCATGTTCATGATATGTACCCAACATTCCATTAAGCTTTTTGCTGTGCACACCACTGCATCATGATGTTTGAGTGCAGCAGCCACCTTAGGTGAGAGGAGCCTCTCATGAGCTAAAAGGAGTGGAACAGCACTCATTTTCAGCACAAAGTCTGGCCCATAAAATGTTGTACTCAAGGTAATCAACATGTGGGCAAAGACAATAACACTTTGGGGCATATTTAAGAGCCCCTAGCGCCATTCCAACTCTACATGAGCATCATTTGTTTACGGTAATGTGGTGTTAGAAGGCCAAAATGCTGTGCCATATTTACTAAGTGGCACAATGAGGTGGAGTGGCAACACACGGATAACAGTACACCAAATTTGCGAAGATAATGACACCACACCCTGTTTTATTTCCAATGATACTACATGGTTTTCCCCTTGTCCCACTCTTAGAATCTTATTTAAGATTGAGGAGGTAGGAGAAGGGCATGATGTGAAAACTATAGAAGACAACCATTAAGACCTGTGGTAGCAGGGATAGTGTGGGATATACTGAAGAATAAGACAGCAACTGCTCTCCTTATCTACCACTTCTTGAATTCCATGGAGCAGGGGAGGCTCCGCCATTCCTCTAGAATATATGTAAAGTCTACATTTTTTAATTACAAAGGCTTGATGAGAAAGAACACGTAGCTAGCTGCAAGCTCAATGAGAGCTGCATATTTTTGACACCGATGAACTAATAATTTATGGCAGGTCAGCAGCTCCACTAAACTCGAAATGAGGGCCTAGGAAAATCAAGCATGGCAAGCAGCCATACAAACCAGTCAAACAGATTGTAAAGAGGTGATGCTCCATGCGTGGGACAAATACAAGATGACATGCTGGGTCACAAATAAAGAAAAGTCAAAAGAGAATGATAATGAAAGCCAACCAATGGCAAGTAATTGACAGACTTCGAGCCCTCTGTGCTGTTGGTAGGCCACAATATGCCTTGCAACAGACAGAGCATGCACTACCTAGTAGATTTGACCTAGAAAGTGACTAATATGTTTCATATAGTTTGTGAAGTGGATGCGGAGTTTGCTCACACCTCTCAAAAAAGCTGCCTTTGACCAGTGTCATACAATGTTGTATCTTTAACTTGGTACCCATATGCCCTTCCCATTTCACCCGCCATGCTGACAGCGGGATGGCGGTAAATGCTTCTGTGTTTCTGGGGATATAGTCATTGATTTAGCCTGTGCAGGTATACTGGAGAGCGAGCTGTACCACTGATGTCAAGACATCACGAGCACAGCCAATGTCTCTTTACCTTTTCGTTTTATTGCCTGCCTGAATTTATCTTTTATTTGTATTGTCTCCCTGCTCTGCGCTGTAGGTTCACTGACTCTACTGGCAAATTAAAGCAGCAGAAAGCAGTGGAGCAGGCAGAGGCAGTTCTGATGGGTTAGGTCCACCGGAGCCATATCACATAAAGTAAACACTGCTAGAGCTAAATAAATACATGATCCGTGCCGCTGAAGAGCTTGATCATCACTATTTTACCACCTTAGACAGTGGCAATGGTTGCTTGGCGTGGGACCTTTCAAGGTATGTGCTGCTTTTGGCTGGGAATGTAGCAGTATTTGTTGACATAAGTGAAATAAATAATTGAACAACATACACAAAGCAACATATCTATACAATTAAAACGTAACTGAGCACATCACAATGAAAGTCAAAACAGAACACAACAAAAGGTCTGCAGTCCAAAAAGAAAATCAAATTGGAAAAATTCAGCACACAAAAACACTAGCACAAAAACACATCACCATCAAAGCAAAATGCTGCAAAGAATAAGTGCACAGAAGTTCTTTTCAATCATTACCACCTCTAGAAACCTGTATTCATAATACACTGGTAAAAGGTGCTTGGAGCGAGCACTGCCTTAACTTTCCACCAAGACCATGAATTAGCACCAGTAAAAGACATTTTGTGATCCACCCCAGATCTTCTCCTTATGGAACAAGTATTTGCAATGCAATAGGTCTCGGATTTGCTTGAGGTAGAGCTGTTGGCATTGTAAATTCAAAAGTGGACTTTTCTTGCCACATAAATTAGTCAACCCAGCATCATAATTTCATTTTTTCCTGCCATATATTTCCAGTGGCCCTGCATAGAACTAAAGCACTTCAATTCAGCTTCTTCCTCTATGGGCAGTGAAAAATGAAAATGTTGCCATTTAGCATCCTAATTTACATCTGCCATGCTAATTCCAATGGAATACCACTTTCATTATCCCACCATCAGAGTTTCTGGCTGGCTAACACAATTCCCCCCCCAAAAAAATACAAGACAGCCACAGAGGAGAAATAAACTCGAAGGGTCACCCAAACATATCAAGTGTGCTCAAACAGTCATAGGGGGTCAAAAGACCGCGGCGGCCATTCTGGCTTTCCCGCTGGGCCGGCGGGCGACCGCCAAAAGGCCGCCCACCGGCCCAGCGGGAAACCCCCTGCAACAATGAAGCCTGCGGAGTTGTAGGGGTGCGAAGGGTGCAGTGGCACCCGTCGCGATTTTCACTGTCTGCATAGCAGACAGTGAAAATCTTTGTGGGGCCCTGTTAGGGGGCCCCTGCACTGCCCATGCCAGTGGCATGGGCAGTGCAGGGGCCCCCAGGGGCCCCACGACACCCGTTCCCACCATCCTGTTCCTGGTGGTAAAAACCACCAGAAACAGGGTGGCGGGAAGGGGGTCGGAATCCCCATGGCAAGATTCCTTGGGCCAGGGGAAAACCGGCGGGAAACCGCCGGTTCCCATTTTCTGACCGCGGCTTTACCGCTGCGGCCAGAATGGCCCAGGAAGCACCGCCAGCCTGTTGGCGGTGCTTCCGTGGTCGTTGACCCTGGCGGTCAGAATGACCCCCATAGTGTTAAGTTGGCCTCAATAATGGTCATAATTGTAATAAGGAGAGATCATTAAAACATATACAATTATCATATAAACCTTTATCAGAAATAAACATTTGGCATTAGACTGTAATGCTCAAAACAGCCCCTAGAGAGGGTACCATAACAAAAATATAATTTGTAAGAAACATGGGGGGTTATTACAACTTTGGAGGAGGTGTTAATCCGTCCCAAAAGTGACGGTAAAGTGACGGATATACCACCAGCCGTATAACGAGTCCATTATATCCTATGGAACTCGTAATACGGCTGGTGGTATATCCGTCACTTTACCGTCACTTTTAACACCTCCTCCAAAGTTGTAATAACCCCCATGGTTATGTAACTATATTGTTAGCCCCCAGAGTGGATAACCTCATTAGAAAGTAATGCAATGCAACCATATACCTAGCCCCTAGAGGGCATTTATGGCTAATAGGCCTACTACAATGATATTACAAACAAAACAGTAAATGGTGGGAGGAGTTAATATTTTGGACCCCCTACTAACCCAGTGTGAGGACCCAGGGATGATGTAGACAGAAAGAGTGTTTTGAAGGTGGTCCCATTGTCCTAGGACCACCACAGGCTGAGTTATGAGCAAACATGTTTGTAAAAGCAATGCCCTGCAAAGCAATATGAGGCAAGTTTTCGTGCTGTGAATATTATAGTATATTGACTGCAATGCTCAGAACAGCCCCTAGCGAACACCACAATAAAATAGCTTTCGGAAGAAACTTGGTCGTGTAACCATACAGTCAGCCCTTAGAGAACATAACCACATGAAAAAAGAATGGAAGAAAGTAATGCAGCGTAATCATAAATTTAGCCCCTAGAGAAAATAGTGCATTACACATTTTTAAGGTTAACAGAACTATTGCAATGATATTATAAACAAAGCCCCTAAAACATAACTTCTCTCACTTGTAAATGAAAAACTCCAACCATGAAAAAACTTAAAAAGATAATAAATGGTGGTAGGAGTTATTATTTTGTAGTCCCCACTAACATAGTGTGGGGACCCAGAGATGATGTAGACAGAAGGACCACATTGTGGTCAATGTTTTGAAGGTAGTCTCATTGTCCTAGGACCACTACAGGCTGAGTTATGAGCAAACATGTTTTGTACAAGTAATGCCCTGCAAAGCCTTATGGGACAAGTTTCCATGCCACATATATTTTAAGATGTTGATATGACTGTAATGCTTACAACAGCCCCTAGAGGACACCACAATGAAAATAGCATTTGTAAGAAACATGGTCATGTAACTATATAGTTAGTCCCTAGAGGGCATAACCACACAAAAAGAAAATGGCAATAAATAATGCAATGCAACCATATATTTAGCCCCTACGAGGCATAGTGCATTAAATCTATTCAGTGGTAGCAGGCCTATAACACATATTACAAACAAGGCCTTTAACACACAAGAAACTCCAGGCTGTAAAACAAAAGTTTCAGGCATAAGAGAGCCTAAACAGACACTGAATGGTGGGAGGTGTTATTATTTTGGCGCCCACACTAGACTATTACAGGTACCCACAGATGATGTAGACAGAAAGAGCATGTTGTCATGAACGTTTTGGTGGTGGTCCCATTATCCTAGGACCACCAGAGGCTGATTCATGAGCAAAAATGCTTTTTAAAAGTAATGCCCTGCAAAGCATTGGGGGTCGAGTTTTCCAGAGTGCAGTGAATATTGTAGTATCAGCTCTTCCCCTGTGCCGAGAGAGCCGCTTTCACTTTGAGGATTTCGATTTTACGTTAAGCATTCACCAATTTTGAGTCGAGAGCCACAAGAAATGACTCTGATTAGATAACTGTGAACAATGTGACCAGCGATTGAGTTCACGCTGTTGTGCCTTCTCGCGCTGTGAGCACCATGGCCACCATGCAGCGTGAAGGGGAGAGATAAAAGAAATAGCTTGCCCATGCTGAAATATATCAACAATTGTGCAATAATCCATGTAACAGGGGCAATCTGCAAGGCTGACAAAAAAGCATTCATCAATGACATTGTGTGATTTTTGAAAGGCAAGCCCACGAACGAGGGAAAGTGATGGGCGTGACGTGGACGTGGTGACAAGCCCACAATACTTACAACAGGTCAAAGTGCTTGTGCTCAACCTATGAAACAATTGAATAACGGCACCATATTGGACACAAAAATGGTGCTCACACGTACACACACATTTAACGTTCCTGTTTTCTAATTATATAAAAATAAAGGAAAAAATGTATATTCTGTGCCTCACTCATACTGTTTGAATAGCAAAGACACATACATCTGTAAATAAAGATCAGGGCCCAGTTGATGAATACACTCGGTGCCCGCTAGATTTTTATGTTTGTATTTGAGAGTGTTTGTGTAGTCTGTTTAAAATGAGCAAAGATCCATTCTTTTCAGAACTGTAAATGGAAAGTTGAAGCTGCCTAGTGCATGATCACATGAATCAAAGTTTGCTTCTGTGCATTTTCTTGATTTATCAGCCCCACAGCTTATTTCAGAAATGTTTTGTGACAGACGATCTGTGTGTGAGCTCATGGTCACTGGCTTGAATCACTGTGGGTCCACTCAGCTTGTCACCCTTCGGAGGGTGAACAAATGAGTACCCTTTAGTTGGGTAACAAAGACCATGTGATTTACATTCTTCTGATGTCACTGGGACAAAGTGCATTTGATGTCACTTCCTGTGATGTCACTGGATTAAAGACCAGCACACAGAAAGCAGTAGGCCAACACAGCAATGCAGTTAGCAGACTGGCAGTCTCTCCTGGCAGCACAGCAGTCCTTCTCCTGACAGAATGTTTTTGGTTCAGTGGAGTTCTGACTTGGTGGAGTTTGGGGTCCAACACGTATTCTCAAATGTACCTTTGAAGTGGGGGAGACTTCAAAGAGGTCTTTGAAGATCACAAGGTCCGTGCCCTTCCTTCCCTGGTTCCAGATACTCTACAGGGTGTCATACAACCCTTTGTGGGAGGATAGGCACAGCCCTATTCAGGTGTGTCAGCTCCTCCCTTCCATCTAGCCCAGGGAGACACATCAGCCTAGTGATGGGCCATCAAAATGCAAATGTTACACCCAAGCTCCCTTTGTGGGTGACTGACTAGAGGGAATGCATAAAGCCCAACTGTCATTCAGCCCACCTCAGAACAGGCAGAGGAACAGAATGGTTAAAGTAAGAAAATGCCACCTTTCTAAAAGTTGCATTTTCACACTTTCATTTTTAAATCCAATTTCACCACAAGCTGTGACTTAAATTGTGAGTTCAGAGACTCAAAACTCTAAATTTCTATCTTTTCCCAATTGGAAGTTACACTTAAAGGATGCTTCAAGGTAACTCCAATGTTAACCTATTTGAGACATGGGCCTTGTAGCAGTGAAGAATGAATGCAGCAGTTTTTCACTATCAGGACATATTAAACTTTAAAGTACATGCCCAATTTTTTAAATACATTGCACTCTGCCCTTGAGGCTAACTAGGGCCTACCTTAGGGGTGACAATAGAAGGTTTGGGCCTGGCAAGTGGGTTAACTTGCCAGGTCAAAATGGCAGTTTAAAACTGCACTCATAGGCTCTGCAGTGGCAGGCCTTAGTCATGCTTACAGGGCTACTGTAGTGGGTGGGGCACAATCAGTGCCGCAGGCCCATTAGCAGTGTTTCATTAAAGGCCCTGGGCAGCTATAGTGCACTTTGCCAGGGACTTACAAGTAAATAAATATGCCAGTTATGGTTAAGGCAATATTACTAAGTTTAGAGTACAGAGAATCTTCACTTTACACTGGCCAGCAGTGGTAAAGTGCCCAGAATCCTAAAGCCAGCAAAAATGAAGTCAGAAAAACAGGAGGTCAGAAGGAAAACTCTTAGGAGAAACCATGTCTCGGATGACAGATCTAACAAGTGTCCCTCCCACCTGAAAGTGGGAAGAGCTACCCAACCCCTTGGGAGTTCTCTACGCTAAGGCAGAAGAATCTGGAGAGACCATCAGCATTGCTGTGGTCTGTTCCAGGATGGTGCTAGCGCGCCTTGTCCTTAGTAAGTAAACTTACAAGGGGACACGTATAGGTTGATGAATCTTTTGGATCGCATAGGGTATCCGAGTCAAGTATAGTGAGAAAAAGGCAGTTTCAACAAATCAATCCAATCAACTTAAAATACCATGAACTAATCTAATCAGAAAAACCACCATCACTCATATGAAAGTTATTTTGTTTTATTCCCTGTTAGTTACAATTCTAATCATAAACCTTTATTCAATAAAATCATGTTTCCAAATTTTATTAGCAACATAAGCAATGAATTCTCAGCACTTTACTAATATGCAACCAACGTTAAACAAAGCACAGCAATTCATTGAACAATCAAATAACTCAGCAATATAAGTCAGTCAGTCTAGGTCACCCTAAGTCACCCCTGTCAGCCTACCTATCTCCGAATTAGTATCAGCATGTGGGTCTTCATGCGAAAAACAATTTAGTCAAAATCATTAATTTGAAAATAATCTATCTAAAAGAGAAAAACATTTAAAACAGCGCAGTTGGTACCTAGAAAGAAAAGCATTCATTAGTCAGTCAGGTTATTGCTACCTATCCAAGATAGATCAGCAACGAGTCAGTCTTCGTCTCCAGGTCATCAGTCATCAATAAGACTCGGGCTCACAGGAAGCAAGCCCAAGTTTCAGCACTTCGGACAGCGTCTCCTGATGTCATCAACTTTCGCCTCTCCGTTCTGATTCTTCCCCTCATGTCATGACTTTTTATTAGGGTCTCTCAGTCCGTCCCACAATTTGCCCATTGGTCAACTTTATGAGGGGTTATGACTCTAACCTATAATTTTTGTTTACAACTTGTCTACGTTATTTTGAGAATCAAGTTCCATTAACATGATTGGTCCTCTTGTCGATGAGTACGTCATCCGGTTCTGCAGGTAACAAAATTGTTTTCTCCCAACTCTTAGTCTGTAGCTCTATTTTTGAATCCTGGGAAAGTACATTTAGCCTACTTTACACATAATTGTGTAAATTTGTTCTGATCGTCTCCTGTCCGCTGATGAGTTTGCAAATTTTTCTAGTGGCATTTCATGGTGAACTCTGTGCAGTTCAAGGCCTCTTTTCTCCAGTTCTAGTCTGCGGCAGCTCATCACGTCTCCATGTTTAAGCACGCAAGGCCCAGTGCCGACTAGGCCTCTGATATAGCTAAATTAAGGATATGAAGCATCTTAACATAAATTTATATCTCTCATTCTAACACATTAGTACAATTAATAAACTTTTACACATTATTTTAGTACTGTTAACACAGATGGTGACCACTCCCGTGGGCACATTTTGCACATTACACGTTATTTTCAATTTCTTTTAATCAAATGTCAAATTTTCGCATTAGTAATTATACGGAACTCATTAACATAATCTTAAATTAGCATATCTGCCGCAACAGTCCCTCCTCTGATGACTAAATATGTCATCACACCCTTCCTTATCAAACATTACAAATTACTTTCAGTTACATTCTGATTTCTTCTGTTTTCATTTTCCCTATAGATTCTTCTTCTAGGTGGTTCTTCCATCCTCTAATTGTTCTTGGCTCTTTTTAATTGAATTTTGTGCCATAATTTGCATGCCCCCCCATAATCCTAATACAATAAAGATCACAATTAATATTCCTTGAACGATTTTCCACAATATTCCACCCCAAATTTGACGAAACCAATTCGCAAATCCCTTTCCCACTTTTTCCCAAACTCCTGGTTCTTTCAACTCTTTTAAATCCTTACTTGCATTAGTTAAATTAGTAAGCAATTATTTTACTTCTTTCTCATTTGCAGGGATATAAGAACGACAGTGCTTTTCGTTAATAATTTTGCAGACTCCTCTGTCTTTCGCTAAAATTATGTCTAAAGCAAGCCTGTTTTGAAGCGTCATAGGTCTAGCCGCAGCTAACTCAGTGTTTAGTTATAATATAGCTCCTGTAAAATTAGTTAACATATTATCTACTATAGTGGACAACTTTCGTATCTTGTTTGCATTTAATATAACTCCTACTGAAGGAATTACTGCTCCAAAAATATCCCCTACTATTGCAGAGGCTGTTTCTCTTCTTTGTCTCATTCGGTGTAACTCAGTCATTTTGAGTATCTTTTTCAAATCTATTTTCTGATAGATTTTAGGGAATAATATTCCCAAATAACATGTCCCATACCATCCCTTAGGGAGTCAGTAATAAGCATTAAGTCCACAAATATTATAGATTCCAGGAATCACAGGGTCAGCACCATTTAGCATGAAGGTCCATTTACTCTGAAATAAGAACACATGCCTACATTCACTCGTTCCCACAAATAAAGTGTCAGTGCGTGATTTTGGTCTATTTCTACAAAGCTTCCCTACGTGTAATGCATCTAAAGCTAGCTTCCCTTGTGTTTTAATAGCAGTGTAAGCATAATCATTTTTATAAGTCCTTTTCTCTAACCCTTTTTCTAATTTTTCTTTTAATGCTTTTTTCCTATCGTTGGTATGCCCAATAAAGCTCTTTTCCATGGGAGTTAATAAGCAAGTCAAATTATTACGATGCGCATAAGCTATGCCAAATGTTAGTGTAGGCTCAAAGAATCCTCTAACTAATACTACATCATGTTCTTTAGCTATCTTACTTAAGTATCTAATTATAGGAACGAAAGAAAAGACTAAGGCCCTCATTACAACCCTGGCAGACGGGGGAGAAGTGGCGGCAACAGGCCGGCGGAAAAAATGGAATTATGACCATGGCGGTTACCACCATGGTCATCCGCCACTTCTCCACTCCGACCACCAGGGCGGTGACGACCGCTGGGCTGGAGACTTCGGTCTCCAGCCCGGCGGCCGTCACCAGACCGCCGGCGGTATCAGGACCCTGCATACCGCCATGGATTTCGGGTGGTTTTGAACCGCCACGAAATCCATGGCGGTAGGCACTATCAGTGCCAGGGAATTCCTTCCCTGGTACTGATAGAGGTCTCCCCACCCCCCTCCCCCACCCGAGTCCACCCCCCACCCCCCTGCCACCCCCAAAGGTGGCAGGACCCCCTCCCCACCCCCACCCCCAACATCAACATACACACACCAGCAACATGCACATACACACACCCCTATACACTACAACAACACATACCCACACACACACAAACAGACATGCACACAGACCGACCCGCACACATTTCCCATACACACAACACACCCCCTGCATGCATACACGCACTCACACACCTCCTTTACATACTCACACGCACACCCCCATGCACGCACACAACACCCCCACGCCCTCCTCCCCTAACGGACGATCAACTTACCTTGTCCGTTGATCCTCCGGGAGGGGACAGGATCCATGGGAGCTGCTCCGCTGCCAGGTCTCCGTCACCAGAACACCGCCACACCGATTCCTGGGTTGGGATTCGGTGGGCGGTGTTCTGATGACAGGGCGGTGGAGGTGGAACAACCTCCACTTCCCTGCCGACTGCCAGTATGGCTTCTGGCGGCTCTCTGTCCGAAAAAGGATGGAGGGCTGCCAGCAGTCATAATACGGCGCGCGGAAAACCGCCTGCACTGGCGGTCTTCAGCACGGTGGTACCTCGGCGGTCTTTGAAAAAGACCGCAGAGGTCGAAATGAGGGCCTAAATCATAGTTGGAATAAAAGTACTGTATATACTCTTGATTATAAAAGCGTGTTAGTAACAGACTGCAAGTTATACCGTATATCAGTGGTATACTATGATAAGTAACCCCTTCTTCCACCGAGGAGGATATTTGTGTACACACAAGACAATCCTTTGCATCCATCGTTTCCACATACTCACTCAATAAACCATAAAGGACGTTATAAGACAACTCTCCTTTTGCGTTAGTATAATCATGCAAATATTGCTCATCTAATTTAAACCTCTCTATTGCTGTTAGTGTATTAGTTTCATGCACAGATGTATCTCTCATTTCTTTCATTTCATGAATTGACATTCCCACAATCATTATCACAAACAATATTCTACACACAATCGCCATTCATACACTCAAATATCTACAATACTTAATGTGCCTTACGTTATTATCTAAATTAGCCATAATCTATAAAGAATCAGAAAGCAGAATTTTCAACTCCTACTTAATATGCAACACAAAAAAAAAAAAAAAAAAAAAAAGATACTTCTTTCTTCACACTTCCAATTTCGCACAACAAGACCCCTTTTTTATTTGTCAAAATTGGTTAGCAGCTGGTCAATTCCAGGTTCAAAGTGTTATATCAGGATATCAATGTTTTTTGTGATAAGTAATTTCAAACTTTTTCTTTATTCAACAATCCAGTCTATCTTTTCCTTTTCTTCAGGTTGCGTCAAAATACTGATTTGGAACTTCTCTGTCAAAACAAAAGGACATAAACTCGTTCTGCCAGTCACTTGTTGTGGCGTATGCCCACTCTGGTCCTGCGTATTTCCGATTTGCCACTCTTTTTCTTTTCAACCTCCTTTCCGCTGTCAGTTCTCCATCACTCAGGTCATCTTTCCTGGTGGTATCTTGTTCTTTCTCTATTGTTTCATTTATGACCAAGTCCTTTTTCTTGCCGATTTGGGGTTCAGGCCAATTATCCCTTTTTCTTACATCTTCTGTCAGCAATCTCTTTAAGATAGGACTTTTCTCCTTGACTTTTTCTGAAGTGCCCTCTCTTGATGGGCCTGCAACGGGTTCAGGAGGAGTCAAATCACTTTTGCTTTGACCTGGCTCAACTCTTTCCCCCTCAGGCTCTGGCACTGAGTCTCCTTGTTTTCCAGTCCCCTTTGTTTGAGTTAGCACTTCTCCTGTGCATGGATCTCGTAACGTCTTTTCTGCACTGTCTGCACGTTCTGCCTCTTGATTTTCCACACCCTCGTCTCTTACTGGGGTGATCGATCCTTCTTCTGTCAGTTCTGGATCCACTTCCGGCTCAAATTGCTCTGGCTCTGGTTCAGGCAGAATTGTTCATTTCGCTGCTGCTGGTGTTCTTAGCAACACTTCTTCATGATCCTGAAGACTCACCACCTTTTTCGTATGGCTTGCATGTATCCAATTAGGCAATCCTGCACACTTTTCAGCTATAGTAGTCATCAACACCACTTGGTATAGACCTCTCCAACGTGGTTCTAGGCAGGTTTTTCGCACATGCTTTTTGATCACGACCCAGTCTCCGGCTCTCAAGTTGTGACCTGGATCATGAATAGGTGGCAGAGTAACAGCTTGTACCTGCTGAGAAAAAGATCGAACCACATCAGCTAGACCCTTGCCGTAGTCTAACACCATATCATCTGTGATATTGACAAGAGCATTGGCTGGTATTGCTGGTAGTCTCATTGCTCTTCCCATGAGAATCTCATGTGGGGATAACCCTGTCTTCCTGTCAGGTACATTTCTCATTGACATCAACACTAAAGGCAATGCATCTGGCCATTTCAAATTTGTGGGTGCACACATTTAGGCAATTCTTGATTTCAGGGTACCATTCATTTGTTCTATCAATCCTGATGCTTCTGGACGATAGCTGCAATGTAGCTTCTGTTCAATATTCAGTGCTGCACATAAGAGTTGGATCACTTCGTTATTGAAGTGCGTTCCCGTATCTGATTCTAAAGAGATTGGAAATCCGAACCTTGGTATCAGCTCTCTAAGCAATAACTTTGCAACTGGGAGACTGTCATTTCTGCGTGTGGGGTATGCTTCAATCGAATGACTAAACACACACACAATCACCAACATGTACTTCAGTCCACCGCATGCAGGCATCTCAATGAAATCCAATTGCATTCTGCTGAATGATCCTCCTGCTCTTCCAATGTGGCTCAAATTTACCACTGTCTCTTTTCCCACATTCAACTGCTGGCAAATCACACATCTATGGCACACTGCTTCAGCTGCTTGTCTAAATTTCAGATTAAACCAATCAATCTTGAACAACCTAATCATGGCATCCCTTCCAATGTGTGGCTGACCAAGGTAATACCGAGCCACCTGAGACAACAGACAATTCGGTAGCACCATCTGGCCCTCCTCAGATACCCATATTTCATCTGGTCTCTGCATACACTTCAACTTTGCCCACAGCTTCTTCTCTTCCTTGTCTGCATTTTCTTGTAAAGTGTTCAATTCCTCTAAGGTGTCAATTATTTTTAGAGCAAAATTTGCACAACTGGTCTCTTCTTCTTGCATTAGTTCCCACTTATCCTTATATGATATACAGTTCAGGGCACAAAATCTTGCTGCCTGATCCGCATATCCATTTCCTAGGGAAACATAGTCTGGTGTTTTCTGATGTGTACTGCATTTTACTACAGCAATTTCCTCAGGTAACTGTATTGTGTACAACAACTCTTTTATTCTGTCACCATTTCGTACTGGGGTTCCACTGGAGGTCATGAACCCTCTTTGCGACCACAATTGACCAAAATCATGAACAATTCCAAATCTTTATTGGCTATCTGTGTATATTGTCATTCTCAGCCTGGTAGAGACATAACATGCTTTAGTGAGAGCCACCAATTCTGCCACTTGTGCTGAATATACACCAGGGAACCAAGATGCTTCCAGGGTACCCGTAATTGTACATACAGCATATCCTGCTCTCAATGTACCTGTCCCATCTCTAAGGCATGAACCATCAACAAAAACAATTTGATCATTTTCTTCCAGTCGAGTGTCTCTAATATCAGGTCTAGGCTTTTGTACAGAGGTCTGTAACTTCAAGACAATCATGCTCTATGTCTTCCTCTTTTTCAACTTCAACAGTATCACTTGGCAGTAATGTTGCTGGATTCAACACTGTACATCTTTTCAAAGTAACATTTGGAGCTCTCAATATACTTGTCTCATACCTTGTTAGTCGGGCTACCGTCAAATGTTGTGTTTTTGTTCTCGTCAGCAAACTTTCAACTGAATGTGGCACCATTACCATCACTGGGTATCCCATGACTACCCCTTCACATTGGGAAAGACTTGGACCAGCTGCGGCTACTGCTCGCAGACAACCTGGTAAAGCTGCTGCAACCGGGTCCAAGGTAGCTGAAAAATAGGCTACTGGGCGATAAGCACCTCCATGGACCTGTGTCAAGACAGGCAAAGAACATGCATCACGTTCATGACAAAACAGTGTGAAAGGCTTTGTGTAATCAGGCATTCCCAACGCTGGAGCTCTGCACAAACTCTCTCTTAATTCAGTGAAGGCCCTCATTTGATCTTCGTCGAGAGTGATTGGGTCTGTAACTCCCTTGTGTGTCAATTGTTGTAAAGGTTTGGCAATCTCAGCAAAATTCGGGATCCATTGTCTAGAGTATCCTACCATTCCCAAAAACATGCGTACATCCTTCTGGGAAGTCGGTGGATTTCTCTGCAAAATCATTGTAATTCTCTCTCGGCGATTCTTCTCAACCCTTTCTCAATCTGATGACCCAAGTATTTGACAGACTTCTGACAATACTGCAATTTTGCAGGTGAGACCTTGTGACCAAAGTCTCCCAGATGATTAAGTAAGACAATTGAATCATGTTTACACTTGTCCCTTGTTCTGGACGCAATCAATAAATCATCAATGTACTGTACAAGAGTCGACTGGCAAGGTAATTCCAATGACTCCAAATTCTTTTTCAAAATCTGGTTAAACAAGGATGGTGACTCCGTGTACCCTTGAGGAAGCCTAGACCAGCTGTAGGCTTTATCTAGGAATTTGAAACTGAAAAGAAACTGACTATCCTCGTGAAGTGGTACTGAAAGAAAGCTTTTGACAGATCTACTACTGTGAACCACTCTGCCTCGCATGGAATCTGAAACAGTATCACTGCTGGATTGGACACAATCGGGCAACACTTAACCACCATGTCATTCACCTTTTGCAAATCCTGCACAATTCGCACTTTCCCACAGGGCTTTTTCAATCCCATTATCGGTGAATTACATGGGCTGCTCAGCTCTTCCTTCAAGACACCCTGCTTCAAGAAATACCCAATTATTTGTGCCACTTTCATCAACACATCCTGTGGCATATTGTACTGTGGAAGTTTTGGAAACTCAACATTCGGCTTCAAAGTGATTTTAATTGGCTCCACATCCTTGATCAAACCCACTTCTTTCCCTGTCAAATCCCAAACCTTCTCCTTCACTGTTCTCTGTAAATCTGCATGCAATTCCTTCAAGGTGAACATTGGGAAAACCTCAATCAAGAGATATTCTTCAATTGCTCCATTAAGAACCATGACTGATGCTTGCTCTTCCTCATCATCACTGTTTGTCTGGACTTCTATTCCTGCATCAGTACAATTTATGGAACTTATGTTCTTGCATAATAAGTCTCTGCCTAACAAGGGTACAGGACTTGAGTCGCACACTACAAATCTATGCAGTCCTGTGTAGTTCCCAATTTCAATCTGTACTGGTTCCGTGATAGGATTCGTTAATTGCCTATTTTCTATTCCCACAACCTGCACTGTTCTTCCAGAAAGGGGCACATCTGGTACTTCTATACTCCTTACTGTGAAGCGTGTGGCTCCAGTGTCAACCAAAAATGACACTTTGTGTCCCATTACCTTTCCCTTTACAAAAGGCCCTCTCTGATCCACTTCTAGGGATGTGGAAAGAATACAGGCTCCTTAATCTGAACTGTCACTCATCCATTCATCGTTTATTTCATCCTCACTGTGAAATGGGAATTGGTGTACTGTATTGTTACTGTTATCTTATCTCTGACCATTGACCTGCTGAGTAAGCATAACTTGTTGCTGCTCCATCGGGGCTTGAGGTATGTGCATTTGCTGTCTAGGCAACATAGAAATCTGCTGCTGTACCGGTGCTAAAGGAGTAAATTGTGCTCGTGGCACCTGCATCTGTTGAACTGGTAAAAAGTTCTGACTTCGAGTTTGAACATTCAGGACTTGGCCCCTCACTCTGGGGACTCTCATTGTTTGTACTGTACTGACATCACTTTGCAGAATCATTCCTTTCTGCACCATTAAAGGGCACTCCCACTTCCAGTGTCCCACGTTTCCGCACAGGTGACATGGCAACACTCTTTTCATCCCCTGCATGTCATTCTGATCAACCACTGTATTCAGATCCGGACCACGCATCACATCCATACCACGTCCTCTACTCCTCACTTGAGGCTGAAACGCGATAGCTCTCTGTTGCGGCCGCATAGGCGGCACTAAAGCTCCTTGCAGTCCTGATTGTGCTGCCTTAATCTGCATCACCATTGCTTTTTCCTTCAACTTCTTTTGCTTTAGTTCAATCTCATCACTACAATATTTTGCGTACTGCAGCACCTCATCAATCGGCTTTCCCTGCCAACAAATCAAATGATTCTTAATCATCTGCCCTGCTTCAGGTCTCAACCCTTCAACGAATCTAAACACGAAATGCAACATGTCCTTTGATTCGACTGCTTCCTTGCCACTGTACTCCTTGAAAGCCTCTAGCAATCTTTCATAATAGGTATGTATTGACTCTTTGGTTTCCTGAACCGTACTGTCAATTCTCTGCCAATCAATGTTTTTCAGAGAAATCCTAGTTTTTAAAAACTCAATCACCTTGTAATAATCTTTCATTACCTCAGGCGACGGTGCACCTGTAATTTTGTGCCTCTCAGGTTCACTTGTTGGCCAATCTACTGCTCTTTTGCACTCAACCCAGAAGTCAGCTGGCACAACTATCTCAAACAAGGTGTTCAAATCTTCCCACAAACATTTGGAGAGTTTCACGAACCTCTCAGTTTGTTGGTACCATTCAACTGGCTTTTCTCTCAATTTAGGATAATCATTGGTAAAAGACAGTGGTGGTCATTACAACCCTGGCGATCGGTGTTAAGGCGTCTGTAAGACCGCCAACAGGCCGGCGGTAAATAAATTGGAATTACGACCGTGGCGGAAACCGCCAACAAAGACAGCCACTTTAACACTCCGACCGCCATGGCGGTACAAACAAACAGCTTGGCTGTCACGCCAACAGACAGGCGGAGGACAAAGTACCGCCCACAGTATCACAACCTACCTATCCGCCACCTTTTCCGGGGCGGATTCACAGCGGACAAAAACACGGCGGAAACAGGACTTCGAAGAGAAAACACTCACCTCTACACACCCCACGAGGAACGAGGACTCCATGGAATTACGACTGTGGTGGAAACCGCCAACAAAGACAGCCACTTTAACACTCCGACCGCCACGGCGGTACAAACAAACAGCTTGGCTGTCACGCCAACAGACAGACGGAGGACAAAGTACACAGTATCACAACCTACCAATCCGCCACCTTTTCCGGGGCGGATTCACCGCAGACAAAAACACGGCAGAAACAGGACCTCGAAGGGAAAACGCTCACCTCTACACACCCCACGAGGAACCAGGACGCCATGGAACCAGAGCTGCAGATCCTGCCAGCCCTTATCTTCTTGCTCCTCTACCAGGAGCACGAACGCCGGTGGCGAAGGCCACGGTGAGTACTGCACCTACGACACAGGGGAGGGAAAAAATAGGGACACACGCAACACGCAACACCCCCACCCCCACCCTCACCCTACAACAACACACACACTAATACATATTGATACATTATAGTAACACCCCCTAATCCCCCCGGAAGAATGCACAGACCAAAGAAAATGAGTGTAACCATTGTATTATATTAAAATGCAGTACGCAAAAATATACATATATACACTATAAACAAAATATACACCTAGATTAGTAGTCCAGGTAGTGCTCCATTGAAGTCCGCGGAACACTGAGCCCACACGGTATGGGCGAGGCCCACACAAGATCCCCGACCATGACGGAGAGAACACTGCAGGGGCATCAGATAGCAAGAAAACAGGCACCCCAGGGGGAGGGAAAGGGGTGGGGCACCTCAGCCGGTTCAGTGCACAACACCAAATCCACAAGGGGGCCACATGCCCACTGTTCCATCCTGGGGAGTGCAAAGCCACAGTCCCTCAAGTCTCTACAGTGGGTGGTTGCCCACTGGGGAGTGCAAAGCCACAGTCTCTCAAGTCTCTACAGTGGGTGGTTTGCCCACTGTTCAATCCTGGGGAGTGCAAAGCCACAGTCTCTCAAGTCTCTACAGTGGGTGGTTTGCCCACCTTTCCATCCTGGGGAGTGCAAAGCCACAGTCTCTCAAGTGAATGACAGTCTCCACTGGTTCTGGAGGGGGCTTGGTGCCCAGAGTGCTTCATCCTGTCAAGGACTGAGGTAGTGGATGTGAATCTCCACTGGTTCTTGAGGGGGCCTTGTGCCCAGAGTGCTTCATCCTGCCAAGGACTGAGGTAGTGGATGCCTTTCTCCACTGGTTCTGGAGGGGGCTTGGTGCCCAGAGTGCTTCATACTGCCAAGGACTGAGGTAGTGGATGTGAATCTCCACTGGTTCTGGAGGGGGCCTTGTGCCCAGAGTGCTTCACCCTGCTCGTGACGGACTCAGTAGCGTCAGTGCCCTTGGCGCTCATGGGCCAGCGGTGCTTGTTGTGGCGGTGCCCTGTTCAGCGGTGCTTGTGGCGGCGGTGCCCTGTTCAGCAGTGCTTGTGGTGGCGGTGCCCTGTTCAGCTGTGCTTGTTGTGGTGGTGCCCTGTTCAGCGGTGCTTGTGGCGGTGGTGCCCTGTTCAGCGGTGCTTGTTGTGGCGGTGCCCTGTTCAGCGGTGCTTGTTGTGGTGGTGCCCTGTTCAGCGGTGCTTGTGGCGGCGGTGCCCTGTTCAGCGGTGCTTGTGGCGGCGGGGTCCTTTGCAGTGACTCAGCTGCTGGTGGTCCTTCATGGCCCAGCAGGGCTGGTGCTGGCGGTCATGTCAGGCCCAGCGGGGCTGGTGCTGACGGTCCTCTCTGGCCCAGCGGGGCTGGTGCTGGTGGTCGTGGCCCAGCGGGGCTGGTGCTGGCGGTCCTCTCTGGCCCAGCGGGGCTGGCGCTGGCGGTCCTCTCTGGCCCAGCGGGGCTAGTGCTGGCGGTGGCTTCCTGGGCAGCGGGGATGATGGCGGTGGCCTCCTGGGCAGCGGGGATGATGGCCTCTTGGGCAGCAGGGCAGGTGCTGGCGGTGGCCTCCTGGGCAGCGGGGATGATGGCGGTCTTCTCCGCTGTGCTGCTCTTCCCAGACCTGCTGACTTTCTTGTGGCCCTTCCCCACCTTGGAAGGTGTTGCAGCTGACTCCACACTCCCACCTGTACCCCTGGGAGCGGCTTTGGTGGCTGGAGTCTTCCCCCTCTCCCGCCGGGCACTGGCCAACTTTTGATGCTTCACAGGTGGGGTACTGTCCGTGCTGTGGCTCCGTGCCACACTAGCTGCCCTGGTGGCCGGTGCACTCCAGATTCCGGTGACTACAGGCACCACTGGTCCCAGAGATGTTGTGGCTGAGGTGCTAGGTTGGGACCTGGAGAGTCGGGCCCTAGGAGACGGACGGGGTGTGGGAGGTGTGGGAAAGAGGTCAAGGTTGGACAGGAAAAGGTTTTTTGACACACTGGGACGGGTAGCTGGAGGGGGTTTGGGAGTGGAGGAAGAGGTTGTGGTTGTAGGAGGTGCTCGTTTGCTGACTTTGGGTGAAGGGGCATGCGCTGGAGGCTGTCGTGAGGTGGATGGCTGTTGGGTGGGTGTGTGCCTGCGTTTGTGTATCTTGGGAGGTGGCGTCACAGACACACTGGGAGAGGACACAGGGACGTGTGAATGGCAGTGGGGGTGGTGACTGCACGTGAGCGGGGTGTGGTGGTGTGTGTGCTGGTGATGGCAGTAGTGGCTGTAGATGTAGTGCATGCAGGTTTGAGTGTAGACGAGTCTGGGAGGGAGGAGGGACACGAGGAGGAGGGGGACACAGTGGAGGCATGGGATGTTGGTGTGTCTGCATGTGTGTGATGCTTGCGTGAGTGCATGTGGGATGTGTGGTGCTTATGTTTGCCAGATCCTCCCTTGTGTGTTGAGGTGTGTGCATGCTGGTCTGAAGGTGTGCTTGGGATAGGCTGAGGTAGAGAGGATTGGGTCTGGGAGGAGGAAGTTGGAGGGGGGAGGCTAGAGACAGGGACAATGGCTGCCATCAGTGCTGAGGCCAGAGTCTGAAAAGCTTGCTGAAGGGCCGCCTGACCAGAATGAATGCCCTCCAGGAATGCATTTGTTTGTTGCAACTGCCTTTCTACACCCTGGATGGCATTCAAAATGGTAGACTGCCCAACAGTGAGGGACCTGAGGAGGTCAATGGCCTCCTCACTGAGGGCAGCAGGGGTGACTGGGGCAGGGCCTGAGGTGCCTGGGGTTAAGGTGATGCCCATCTCCCGGGTGAGCAGGCACGGGGCAAAGGTTGAGGGGCTGCTGGGAGGGCGGTGCTGGTAGGGGGTGTGGCGGCTGTACCTGTAGATGCGGGGGGCACAGATGTTGCTGCCACCACAAGGGAGCTCCCATCAGAGGACGAGTCCGTGTCACTGCTGTCAGCTCCTGTCCCCGCCGTGGAGCTCCCCTCGCCCTCCGTCCCACTGGTGAACTCCGAGTCCGTTGTCTCGCCCTCCAGGGCCATGTGGGATGCAGCTCCCTCCTGCTCCGGTGCCACTGCTCCTCCGCCTGATGATGCTAATGCACACAAGAAGAGGAAGACCACAAAAAGTCCCACGTTGGGAGGCCATCCCCAGCTGTGCCTCCACCGTCTTCTTGCTCCAGCGGCGAATGTCCTCCCATCTCTTACGCCAGTGGGTGCTCCGTCTGTGGTAGACCCCCAGGGTCCGGACGTCCTTGGCGATGGCACGCCAAATATCTTTTTTCTGGTGGGCGCTGACCTACATGAATTTTACTGGGGGAAAAGAAAAGTTATTACCAAATGCACCGTCACAGTCATTGGCCCCCATCCCTACCCTTGCCATGATGCACATGCACTCACCGTCGTTTCATGCACGCCTCATTCTCCCCCCCATCTTTCATCCACTCCACTCCACTCCACTCCACACAGGCATAGCCCATAGAGCATGCTCCCAGTGTATTTACCTGTTTGTCTGGGGGACCGTAGAGTAGCGTGTACTGGGGTAGGACCCCATCCACGAGTTTCTACAACTCCTCCAATGTGAAGGCAGGGGCCCTTTCCCCAGACGCACGAGCCATTGTCTCTTCCAGACCGAGGTCACAGCAGCACTTGCAGTGTAGGTCCTCTTCTGTCAAAGATCATGTATTGAGTGATTGAACAGATAGAAAATGGCGGTCACATCCGCGGCGGGGTGTACTGTCACCGCCGGCGTACATCGTCATTGGCTCCTGGGATCCATAGGGTCCAATGTTAACCAATGCAGCATTGCGCCGTGGTCTTCGACCGCCTACCCCGCAGTTACCTCACATCCCATTGTCCCACTTTACAGGTCAGGCAGCCGCCATTTCAGAGGCCCACATGGCTTAATTTTTAACTGCGTCACACATACCTAGGCCTAGCCTCAACACACATACAGGCCAATTTTCGGATTATGATTAGTGTTCTGTGTAAGCTGTGGGTACGTACCTCTGAGTTGTTTGACTCTGTGCTCGCTGTTGTCCTTCATAGGCACCGTCCGCTGGGACATGTGAGGAGATGGTGGCATCCTCCGGTGTACAGACCGCTGGTGGACCTGTCAACAATGGAGGAAAGACATGTGATCATCACCTACAGGCTTGACCGTGCCACAATCCAGGAATTGTGTGCCCAGCTGGAGCCAGACCTGATGTCAGCTATCCGCCATCCCACAGGAATCCCCCCTCAGGTGCAGGTGCTGTCAGTACTCCATTTCCTTGCAAGTGGGTCATTTCAAACAACAGTGGCCATAGCATCAGGGATGTCCCAGCCTATGTTTTCCAACGTGTTGTCCAGAGTGTTGTCTGCCCTGCTGAAACACATGCGGACCTACATCGTTTTCCCTCAGGTGGAGGATTTGCCTACAGTGAAAGGAGACTTCTATGCCCTGGGACATATCCCAAACATCATAGGTGCCATTGATGGGACCCATGTGGCTTTGGTAGCCCCTGCAGGAGTTAACAGGTGTACAGAAACTGGAAGAGTTATCATTCCATGAATGTGCAGATGGTGTGTTTAGCAGACCAGTACATCTCCCATGTTAATGCCAAGTTCCCTGGCTCAGTGCATGGCGCCTACATCCTGCGGAATAGCAGTATCCCTTATGTGATGGGTCAACTAAAGAGGTACTGTGTGTGGCTAATAGGTGAGCACCTGGAAGCAAGTCAGTGGGAATAGTTGTCTGGGGATATCCCTCCAGGTTAGTGTGTGTCTAACAGTTGTCCCTCGCCATTTGCAGGTGACTCTGGTTACCCAAACCTGTCATGGCTACTGACCCCAGTGAGGAATCCCAGGACAAGGGCGGAGGAACGCTACAATGAGGCCCATGGGTGAACTCGGCGGATAATAGAGCGGACCTTCGGCCTCCTGATGGCCAGGTTCAGGTGCCTCCATATAACAGGTGGATCCCTATTCTACTCACCAAAGAAGGTGTGCCAGATCATCGTGGCCTGCTGAATGCTTCACAACTTAGCTTTGCGTCCAGATGGCGGTGTTGTTGCAGCTGTGGAGCCTGTGGACAGTGAAGACGAGGAAGCAGAAGAAGAGGACATGAACAACAGGAACTCGGTGATCCTTCAATATTTCCAGTGAGACACAGGTAAGAATACAAACCTGCCTCCTACATGTACTTTAACACTACTACCTCTCTACTGTCTGTCGTTTTCACCCAGTGTATGGTCACTGAGTTGTCACTTTCCCTTACGATTTCACAGATGTGTGTCCCACAGTGTGACATCTGCTTTGTTTCCTCATGGACTAAAGCTGTGTGACATAGGTATGTTGACATTACAATTGAAAGAGAATTTTGGCACTGTAATTGCTAATACACTATTTCGAAATCACAGACTGACTCCAGATTGTTTTGTGCTTCAAGGTTGTTTATTTAAGTGCTCAATATTGGAGGGGGTTGTAAAATGGTGAGGGGTGATGGTGGAGGAATGTCCTTGGCAGAGTCCAGTCTATTCCTCTCACAGGTGCATTGCCCAAATAGGCATAGGAAGTGGAGCTGGGGCAGTTTGAGGATGGACAGGGTGACAAGGTGGGACAAAAGGATCGCATTCAGGGCGGTCTCATTTCTTAGCGGGGGTCTTGGCATCGTTCTCTGTCTTTGTCCTGGATCTCAGGAACCGTTTGCGGGGTGGTTCTCCCTCTGCAGGGGGTGGGGTGATGGTGTGGTGGTCCTGTGGCGGTGCCTCCTGTCCACTAGCACCGGCGGAGGTGGTGGGCAGTTCATCGTCCAGGCTAGTGTCAGGGGCCCCTTGTTGTGCCACAGTGTCCCTCCTGGTGTTGAGTACTTCCTTCAGCATCCCTACAATGGTGCCCAGGGTGGAATTGATGGCTTTGAGTTCCTCCCTGAAGCCCAAATACTGTTCCTCCTGCAGGCGCTGGGTCTCCTGAAACTTGGCCAGTATCGTTGCCATCGTCTCCTGGGAGTGGTGGTAGGCTCCCATGATGTTGGAGAGGGCCTCGTGGAGAGTGGGTTCCCTTGGCCTGTCCTCCCCCTGTCGCACAGCAGCCCTCCCAGTTTCCTTGTGTTCCTGGGCCTCCGTCCCCTGGACCGTATGCCCACTACCACTGCCCCCAGGTCCCTGTTGTTGTTGGGGTGGTGGGTTGGCCTGGGTTCCCTGTAATAGTGGACACACTGCTGATTGACGTGTCCTGGGGACAGAGATATAGGCCTGCTGGATGGGTGCTGTGCTGGTGTTTCCAGAGGGGGGAAGGTCTGTAGTGGCCTGTGACTGTGTGAGGGGAACCGACTGTCCCGAGGTCCCCGATGGGCCGGGCTGGTCATCTAGATCCAGTTGGACAGAGCTGCTGTCATCACTGTGGGCCTCTTCTGTTGGTGGTGTGGACATGTGTGGACCCTCCTGTCCGGTGACGTTGGGTAGGGGTCCTACAGGGGTATAAAAGGATGTTTATTACGTCTGTGTTTGCCATGGTGTGCAATAGGTGGGTGACCGTGTCCCCAGTTCTTGCATTCCTGTGTGGGACCTTGTGTGATGGTGGTTTAGGGTGGTGTATGGGTATGTGCAGTGGGCATGCTTTGGTGATGGGTGTCCATGCTTTGTTGTTGCATGCAGGGGTTGGTGTTGGGATGGGTGGATTGTGATAGTGGGACATTTGTGAGGAGTAGGAGTGATGGGGTGAGGGTGAGGGTGGGAGTATGTGATGGCATGCAGGTAGGGTGGGGGATGTAATAGTAAAGCTTTGACTTACCAGAGTCCCTTCCTCCATATACTCCTGAGAGGCCCTCAGGATGCAGAATCGCCAAGACCTGCTCCTCCCATGTTGTTAGTTGTGGGGGAGGAGGTAGGGGTCCGCCACCAGTCCGCTGAACCGCAAGGTGGTGTCTTGATACCACGGAACGCACCTTCCCCCGTAGGTCGTTCCACCTCTTCCTGATGTCATCCCGATTTCTTGGGTGCTGTCTCACTGCGTTGACCCTGTCCACTATTCTTCGCCATAGCTCCATCTTCCTAGCTATGGAGGTGTGCTGCACCTCTGATCCGAATAGCTGTGGCTCTACCAGGACGATTTCCTCCACCATGACCCTGAGCTCCTCCTCAGAGAACCTGGGGTGTCTTTGCCGTGCCATGGGGTGGTGTGGGTGATGTGTGGGGTGGTGTGTATAGTGATAAGTGGGGTGATATTTAGTGGTGTGTTGTCTGAGGTGTGTGGAAGTTCTGTGGGTGATGGTATTGTGTGCCTGTGGATGCTTGGTAGTTGTTTGTGGTGTCTCTCTCTGGCCTTCTCTCAGTAATTTTGGTCATAGGGGTTTGTGGGTGATGTGGGTGTGTGTTTTATATTGTAATGGGTGTGTGGGAGTGGTGTGTGTATGTGTATCAGGTGTGTGTATTTCGATTTGTCCAGTGTGGCTGTGTTTTGTAAGGGTGTGTGTATTTTGAGCGCGGCGGTGTGTACCGCCAATGGAATATCACGGTTGAAAGACTGCCGCGTGGATTCATGTGTCGTGATAGTGTGGGCGTATTTCTGTTGGCATGACGGTGGAGGTTTTGTTTTGCTAGTTTATCACTGACCATTGGTGTGGCGGACTTGTGTGGGTGTCTGAATTTTGGCGGATTCCGAGCTATGGGTCATAATAGCTGTGGCGGGAATCCGCGGGGGTGTGTTGGCGGTCTTCTGCATGGCGGTACGCGGCTTTTACCGCCAATGTTGTAATGAGGGCCAGTATGTCACTTCGATGCCATGGAACATGAACAAACTGTCCTCCTGGAATTTCCCTCATTGGTAACGTCTTGACTGCTTCTCCCTTTTCTACTCCCTTTGTTTCCCCTTCTGAATCCCGTTTTCATTTATCTTTTCTTTTCGCCCATCTGCCTTCCACTTCTCTAATGCTCCCAAATCTGCGCAATCTGCAGCAAATCTCTCAAATGTGCCTTCATTTCGGCTGACCTCATGTGTTCAAAGTCCTTTGCTTCAAAATCTAATCTGTAGCTTCGTCTCATAGAACCCGGAGACCGCCAGCAAGCCCTCACCCCCAAACCACCAGCCATACGTAGACCGACAACTTATTGGTTGGAAGAAGTTTTTATTACAAGATATTTATGATATTTTTACATATAACATCACCATAAATCACTTCAAATAAACTTTTTCATATTCACAAAAACATAAATCACATCCATAAGTTATCTTCAGTAATCATAATTCATTTACTTATGACAGGATCCCTTCCTGTCCTGAACCACCATTGGACCACACAAGTGAGCCGTACCTCACCTGTATCCCTAGGAGGGGCGGTTGCCCTGACTACACCGTTCCTTGTCCACACGCTCAGGGTTCCGCCCCCCTCCAAACACCAATTTGCCTAGGGGTGTAACGAGGCGGCCAAGAGCGGGAGCCCCATGGCCCCCCCAACGATCTGGGCTCCCTACCCCTTAATCTGGTATGTACATCCGCAGGTTGGCTCAGGACGTCAGGATCCTATCTCTGGTGTTAACCCGGGGCCCCAGCCTTGGGGACCCCTCTGTTGCTCCTGGTTACTTTAATACCTCACTTTCCGCCTAATACTTTCTAAACAACCTAAATTAAGGAGAGGGTGGGTGGGACAACTGTGAGCCGGCCGATACTCCAGCCGCCGCAATGCAAGAAGGCCGAGCCTTCCTGGGGGGCCGCTTATGTAGCCTCCCACTGGCATGTGGCGTCTGGAACCGGCCGGAGCTGGTGCAGCCGAAACATTCACCTTCCTAAACTTCCGCCCCCACACCTTGCGAGGCGTGGGGGCGGAAGTCACAGGCCAGCCCATCCCACCACTAGTGCGAAGGGGTTCTTGGGCCTCAGTGGTCCAGTTTTCTAAGGGGCCGCGCTCCCCCATTTTGGGGGGGGGGCGCTCTTCCATAGAACCCGGAGACCGCCAGCAAGCCCTCACCCCCACACCACCAGCCATACGTAGACCGACAACTTATTGGTTGGAAGAAGTTTTTATTACAAGATATTTATGATATTTTTACATATAACATCACCATAAATCAATTCAAATAAACTTTTTCATATTCACAAAAACATAAATCACATCCATAAGATATCTTCAGTAACCATAAATCATTTACTTATGACAGGATCCCTTCCTGTCCTGAACCACCATTGGACCACACAAGTGAGCCGTACCTCACCTGTATCCCTAGGAGGGGCGGTTGCCCTGACTACACCGTTCCTTGTCCACACGCTCAGGGTTCCGCCCCCCCTCCAAACACCAATTTGCCTAGGAGTGTAACGGGGCGGCCAAGAGCGGGAGCCCCATGGCCCCCCCAACGATCTGGGCTCCCTACCCCTTAATCTGGTGTGTACATCCGCAGGTTAGCTCAGGACTTCAGGATCCTATCTCTGGTGTTAACCCGGGGCCCCAGCCTTGGGGACCCCTCTGTTGCTCCTGGTTACTTTAATACCTCACTTTCCGCCACGAGGGCGACAAGGGCCCCAAAGGTCCTTCGCCCTCCCCACCCGCAAACAGACTGCGACGTAATTGGGGAGGTGCTCTGCCACAAAACCCAGACGCCACCAGTAGGTCCCTGCCCCAACCTCGCTAAATGTAAACCGACAAAATCTGATTGTTTATGCAATATAACAATTTTGTCATCATAAAAACATATACCCTAAGTCGACAACCCATCCTGTCCTAAATCATGATAAAGGCAAACCCAAACTCCTGCGTCCCGAACACCGTTGGACCACACAGGTGAACAATACATCACCTGTATTCCTTGGGGGTGGAGGGGCGGTTCCCAACACCTCTCTGTCCCGTGTCCACGAGCTCAGGGTTCCGCCCCCACCCCAACAACGAGCTGCCATGGGGGTGCAAGTGAGTTGGCCAGGAGCGGGAGCCCCGTGCCCACCCTAGCGATCTGGGCACCCTTACCCCCAAGCTGGTGTGTACTTCCTCCGGTTTAAATCAGGACTGCATGATCAGAGAAATGCACCCTCTACTCAGCATCTGACTGTACCTTCAACAGACTGCGTAGGGTATTTCCCGCACGCCCTGAACTGGGGTAATTACCACGGTATACTTGATACTTGCCTCAACCATATCCAGGACCCACCTCGATCCGGCAATGCGGTCCGGGAACAGAAGTCCCACGCACCCCTTCACCCTCTGAACCAGTCACTGTAGCTGAGTGATCCACAGTCGTCTCCCGGACAAAGGAGTGACTGAGCACTCATAAAACGTCCTGCTATTGAAACAGAAGAAACAAGCATGAGTATGTTGTACCGAAGTGAAGCATAAGCAAAGCAAACTTGGCTTTTGTTATTGCAGCACTGGCTGATTATACCGTCAACTAGCAGACGGAGGACCACCGGCTGCTCCTATGTGCCTTGTTTGCAGCCACCCATAGAAATGAAAGTGCCCCCAACACAGGAAAACCACAGCCCAAACATTGTACTTCCTTTTGGACAAATGAGCTGCTCGCCGTGGGCTCGGCCGAATGTTGCTGACGCCACAGAGGTTATGGCTGGCTCAGGCCTCCTAGGGAGTAGGGGCACGGGGATTCCGCCGACAGGGCGAGAGAGCTGGCCCGGTAACCAAGGAGAGAGAGGGAGCCATCATGTGCTTGTCTCTGCGATGGTTTGATATGCCCCCACGCCAGGGTTGCATTGGAGGGGAGGAGCCATGTGGCATCAGCACCTGAGATGTGAGTGCAGCACTACTAGCGCACTCTGATGCACTTCAGCCAGCCCAACAATGATGAAGCACCGCCCCGGAACGGAACAAGGATATATGTACTTGAAATACATACCTAACACCATAAGGGCAAGCAAATGCAAAGGTATTACGTTAGAATGAATATGCGGGGTTCAACCTTCCTGTTCCCACAAAATCACTGCGACGACTAGGCACCTGGTGTGTAGCTTGTCATGGATGGGTAGTAAAATTTTTAAATAAAGTTGAACATCCCCAGACAATGTGGCAGTGTAAAGCGCTTCAGCTCCTTATCGTGGTTAGCAATCAATATTTTAAATACCCTTACAATACAGTATATGACCCCCCAGGACCAATACTATGCTACGCAGAGATCATGCTGTTTCTTTGCAGAATATACACACTGCACAATAATTACCTTCTACTGCTTGACACTCTCCCACTCACATAAGAAAAAACTGCTAAAGGCCATTTTCATTTTCTTGGGCAATAAACGTGACTGCATGTCATGACTGCGTTCTCAAATGGCGCGTCTCTATGAAATGAGCCTGAAGTATATATTCAGTGCGGTATGCTGAAGGAAGCAATATGACATTGTTTCATTTTACCGACAAGAAGATCTCAGCCCGGCGTCTCTTTCTGTAGCGCCTCATACCTCTTTGTAAGTGCCTACGTGATTTTCGGACTCACAGTAAAATTTATGGATCACAGATTCCCTTCATTAGCACAAGATCACGGGGGAGTCTGGACAGCTGACTCTTTCTTCCTGTATTAGGGTTATGATTTTAGTATATTTCTGGCACTAGATGGGACAGGGATATTCCCTTTCAATTCCCACACTAGAACATGGTTGTACTCTTGCCCTTTACAGTACTTTTACTTGTGTTTCAGGGGTGGAAAGCGCCCAACAAAACTTCTCTGGGTGTTAAATTAATGTTTAAATTGCCACCTTCTCACCGAAACACACAGAGATGCACCGACTATCCATCTGACTCTCCATTGCTCAGTGCTTAAGAAAGTTACCCATTTTTGATTCTACTAAGTTCCGGCCAGAGGCTGTCAGCCAAATTATTATTTTTTTTATTTTTATTAATATCGCTCCTACATTCAACTTAGCAAGGAGATAAAGTTTGGGTGAAACCCCTAATAATTCATGAAGCGTACCTCCTATAGGTGTCAATATAGATTTTGCCAGATTGTTCCAAGTAGCATAATGAAGTGACTAATAAATATTTCACTACATTCATAATGGCGCAATTAACTCAATACATGTACTCACCACAGTGATGTTTACATTTCACAGTATAGGTAATGGTAGCAGATACACGGTGTCACACCACCTCAGGGTCAACTCAGGAGCACCCCGGCAGGACTAGAGCACCTAGGATCACTAGAGAGCATTAGTGGAGCCATAACTGCTCCAGAGCAAGTTAGCATCACCATCATTATCGAATCCCATCAAGATCAGAAAACCAAGACACTGTATCATCACTAGTTAACTTTAACTATGCAAGAGCACCTCATTAGCCTTAAAGCACCCCAGCAACACTACAGAAGCAGAGTACCCTTCCAGAGAACTATATATGTGAGCCGGCCGATACTCCAGCCGCCGCAATGCAAGAAGGCCAAGCCTTCCTGGGGGGGGCGCTTATGTAGCCCCCCACTGGCATGTGGCGGCTGGAACCGGCCGGAGCTGGTGCAGCTGAAACATTCACCTTCCTAAACTTCCGCCCCCACACCTTGCGAGGCGTGGGGGCGGAAGTCACAGGCCAGCCCATCGCACCACTAGTGCAAAGGGGTTCTTGGGCCTCGGTGGTCCCGTTTTCTAAGGGGCCGCGCTCCCCCATTTTGGGGGGGGCGCTCTTCCAAATGTTTCATTGCCTTAAGATCAATATCATACTGTATATTTCTGCTACTTCTGCTAATTTCTGGTGTAATTTTCCCATTTCCTTTGTAATCCTCGGACACAAATACCTCAGTTCTTCTTCAGTATAGGATTCTAACCTGTTCGATCCCATTGTTCCCTCAACCAATTAATTTGCCTCAATATTTAGTCCTACCCGATTCAGTTGCTCTTCCCCCTTTGAGACACCTTGCGAAGAACTTAAACTGTCCAGCCAACTAGTCAACTGCTGTGCTGTCAATCCTTGAAATGAAATGTTATTCGCACTAACCACTGCCAACTGTTGTACCCCTGTCCCCACTGCTTGTGGTGTCAAAAGTCTCATACTCTGATTCACATCTTGTAATGCCACTAGAGGACTAAATCCCACCGGAGATTTCAGCTCACTCGAACACATACTTGAGGATGCTGTCATGGGTGCTGTGTTTCCTGCTCCCCTTTTCCTTAAGTTCTGTGATATCTCAGTTTGTCCCCCTGCTTCTGATTTCTTCTGAGTATATAAAGGTACCGCTGGACCAACAGTAATCAGTAGCGATATTGCATCTGGAGCTGTACTAGGGCCTGCCCTTAGTGTGAGTGGTACTCCCATTGCCGGATTCAGAACTGGTGCGAAATCCACTGATGTCCCAGTTAACTGATTAGGCCTTGGCATATTCTGTATCTGTGCTGGCGGCAGTAACACTGGTGTTGGGTCTGTCTGAACTAGCATTGGCTGCGGATGCGCCTGCTCCCTTGGCACCAAAATATTTGAAACAGTTTCAAAAGTTGGTACATTCGGGTAAATCACTGGTGCTGAAGGTGTAGGTACCTGCACTTGGGCATCCGCTCTCGTTCCTGCAACTGGCGTACTCTGCACTACCCCTGGTATCTGTCCTCCTTCTGTTTGTACAGCACCCACGGCTCCCTGGGATGTTCCAGGAGTAGCAGGAGGGGCTGTAGCAATATTCCCTGGACCCCCTAAGTTGTCATAGGTGGAGGTCTATCCCTCAGCAACTGCGTAATGTAATCTTCTACATCAGAATCGTCATCCTCTACATAAGACTTTTTCCCTTTTCTTTTCTTCTCATTCTCTCTTTCCTTGTTATCGTCTCCCTTGTTTGAATCGTCACCCTCCGTGATTGCAGGGAACATCTTAATCTCCTTCATGGTTGCCATTCTCCATCTTTTGTGTTCCCAATTCCACCTAACTTCGGCTAGTGATTTCTCTATCTTCTTTATCCTTCTATTGGTCTTTAGCTCGTGCTGCTGTTTGGCCACTAGCTCCCAAACTGCTAAAGCCTCGAACTGTGCTGGTCTCGGTAACGGTCTCATGTCATAAAATGATAATCGCAACTGGTCTAGAACCCTTAAATTAAACGTTCCATGCTCTGGAAATGCCAAGGTTCCTTGATTCTTAGTAAATGCGCTCCATTGCTTTAACCAAAGACAAGAAGCTATGCCCTTTTCCATCATGACGAGATGTGCTGGACTGTCCTCCGGGGGGGTTGGTTCCCTCACTGAAGCCTTAATGTAAGATTCACCCTTCATCGCACTCCTAAAAGCCTTGAAAAACTTCATTTTGCCTGTTTTATGTATTACAATTCAATGAGTGAAATGACTTTTACTCCCAATATTCCCTTCACCCGTTCGCTCAACCAATTGCCTCTCACAGACGGCTGCCAATCCGGTCGCGTCTCTTCTCAGTAACCGACCTATCCCAGCGCGGCACACGCTGACGTCACTCTAACACACAGCGTCTGACAAAGTCTTGCGGCTTCGCCCTCCTCAACTCAAATTAATTTATTGCAAGCGTCTTCGCTAAATAATAACTAAAACAAATCCACTGGTTTACTACAGGAAGGGACACAATCGCTTCAGGGACCTTACAGATTTTCACTAAAAGGCATTCTCTGGGACCTTAGCTATTCCTCTTTCTCAGTCCCCCACGTTCGCAAGTAAAATTCAACCCGCAAACCTTTACTCTTAACTGATCTTTGGGTCTGTCCTGGTGCACATAGGACTCACCAAATCTCAGTCGAAGCTTCTTTTATTCAGCGTTCATTCATTCAGACTTGTTGACCACGCCTGATCACCCTACTAAACCAGACAGATGACAACATATACCCAAGTGTCTCCTACACTTGTCAATATACTTCGGAGTCTTAGACCACGCAGGGTCCCTACATCACCAACAACCACATGGACAATATTTGAGCACAAAGCGCACACACATATGAAGTTCGACGACTTCCCTACTCTCACACCATCTAGGAGTACACACACTGCTACTAACTATAAGCTGGAGTACGCAAACTCCCTACTGTTTACCTCATATATATCACAATTCACCTGCGATCAATTTAAGCTTAGGCAAGCGCAATTCTACCACTCTCATACTATCTCAAATACGCCGGGAACATACCCAACCTTACTCACGGGATCCAGGATCTGGGAAAGTCATTTCTGTGCTTAAGGGAACATCATCTTTGCTACCATTATCAATTCAGAAAAACAAATTCCAAACCTCATGAAATAAAAACAACTATATTCAATTTTTAAACTACCACCATAACCTTTACTCGGCACTTAACTAGTTCCCTAAGGAAACTAACCATCAAGCTGCTACCAAAAACTGCTAGCGCTTTGTCCTTAGTAAGTAAACTTACAAGGGGACGTGTATAGGTCGATGAATCTTTTGGATCACATAGGGTATCCTAGTTAAGTATAGCGAGTAAAAGACAGTTTCAACAAATCAATCCAATCAACTTAAAATACCATTAACTAATCTAATCAGAAAAACCACCATCACTCATATGAAAGTAAGTTCGTTTTATTCCCTGTTAGTTACAATTCTAATCATAAACCTTTATTCAATAATATCATGATTTCCAAATTTTATAGCAACATAAGCAATGAATTCTCAGCACTTTACTAATATGCAACCAACGTTAAACAATGCATAGCAATTCATTGAACAATTGAATAATTCAGCAATATAAGTCAGTCAGTCTAGGTCACCCTAAGTCATCCTTGTCAGCCTACCTATCTCCGAATTAGCATCAGCATGTGGGTCTTCATGCGAAAAACAATTTAGTCAAAATCATTAATTTGGAAATAATCTATCTAAAAGAGAAAAACATTTAAAACAGCGCAGTTGGTACCTAGAAAGAAAAGCATTCATTAGTCAGTGAGGTTATAGCTCCCTATCCAAGATAGATTAGCAACGAGCAGTCTTCGTCTCCAGGTTATCAGTCATTAAGAGTCGGGCTCACAGGAAGCAAGCCCAAGTTTCAGCACTTCAGACAGCGTCTCCTGACGTCATCAACTTTCACCTCTCCATTCTGATTCTTCCCCTCATGTCATGACTTTTTATTAGGGTCTCTCAGTCCGTCCAACAATTTGCCCATTGGTCAACCTTATCAGCGGTTGTGACTCTAACCTATAATTTGTGTTTACCACTTGTCTACGTTATTTTGAAAGTCAAGTTCCATTAACATGATTTTTCCTCTTGTCGATGAGTACATCATCCGGTTCTGCGGGCAACAAAATTGTTTTCTCCCAACTCTTAGTCTGTAGCTCTATTGTTCGAATCCTGGTAAAGTACATTTAGCCTACTCTACACATAATTGTATCAATTTGTTCTGATCGTCTCCTGTCCGCTGGTGAGTTTGCAAATTTTTCTATTGGCGTTTCATGGTGAACTCTGTGCAGTTCAAGGCCTCTTTTCTCCAGTTCCAGTCTGTGGCAGCTCATCGCGTCTCCACGTTTAAGCAAGCAAGGCCCAGTGCCGACTAGGCCTCTGATATAGCTAAATTAAGGATATGAAGCATCATAACATAAATTTATATCTCTCATTATAACACATTAGTACAATTATTAAACTTTTTCACATTATTTTAGTACTGTTAACACAGATGGTGACCACTCCCCGTGGGCACATTTTGCACATTACACGTTATTTTTAATTACTGTTAATCAAATGTCAAATTTTCTCATTAGTCATTATACGCAGCTCATTAGCATATTCTCATATTAGCATATCTGCTGCAATAATGGTGTTCCACCGTAAAGTCTATTCCCTGTATGGAGATGGACCACCTCAACTATTTGGGATTCTCACCCCTCATCTGCATTGACCATCTGAGGTGTCTGTGGTCTGCCTGAACCTGGAAGTGTGTGCCAAATAGGTATGGCCTCAGCTTATTCAATGCCTAGACCACAGCAATGGCTTCTCTTTCAATCGCATTCTACATCTTTTCCCTGGGAAGTAGCCTCCTACAAATGAAGGCTACAGGTTGATCCAGGCCCTCTTCATTTAGCTGTGAGAGCACAGCCCCTATTCCATGCTCTGAAGTGTCCGTCTGCACAACAAATTATTTGGAGAAATCAAGGGCCTTGAGCGCAGGCACAGTGCATATGGCTTCCTTCAGAGCGTAAAAAGCTTTCTGGCATGCCTCTGTCCAGATCACCTGAAGTGGCTGCTTCTTGGAAGGCAGCTCTGTCATGGGGGCTACAATGGTGCCATATCTCTTGATAGATCTCCTGTAGTATCCAGTGAGGATTAAGAAGGCTCTAACTTCTGTCTGGGTTAAGGGGGGCTCCCAAGCCAGAATGGCACCAATTTTGGGTTGCAAGGGCTGTACCTTGCCACCTCCTACTTCCTGTTCCAAGTAGACCACAGAACCCCTCCTTATCTGGTACTTACTATCCTTGATAGTCAGTAGTCAGGCCTGCGCTCTGCAGGGCCTCAAGCACTTCATGGAGGTGGTTCATATGGACATCCCAGTTAGAGCTGAAGACTGCAGTGTCATCTAAGTAGGCGGCACTGAAGTTCTCCAACCCAGCCAGGACTGGATTGACCAGCCTCTGGAAGGTGGCAGGGGCGTTCTTCAACCTAAATGCATGACCCAGAAATGAAAGTGCCCTTTTGGTGTTGAGAACGCAGACCTCTCTTTAGACCCCTCCATCAACGAAATCTTCCAGTAGCTAAGCATTAGGTCAAACCCGCTGAGGAACTTGGCAGCTCCAAGCCAGTCTACGAGCTCATCAGCTTGAGGGATGTGGTGTGTGTCAGTCTAGGTGACTGCACAGAGCTCACAGTAGTCCACAGAGAACTTAATTTCAGGTGTGACACCGAGTGGGGCAGCCTTGGGCACCAACACCACTGTGTTAGACCATGGGCTATTTGAGGACTCAAAAACCACGAATGCTAACATCTTGAAGACCTCCTCCTTGATGCTAGCCCTCACCTTATCAGGCAGCCTGTAAATGTTGTTCTTTACAAGTGTGTTGTACCCAGTATCAATATCATGGGTACACCGTGTAGTGAGTTCTGGGTAAGGGAGATCAAAGAGGCAAACTGACTCAGCAAGTGGCAGCAGTCTCTCTGTTGATGTAAGGTCGGTGTAGGGGAGGGGCTGACACCCTCCACTGACCCATCCTGCTCTTCGGAAGATAGGAGGTTGGAGGGAAGTGCACTCTACTCTTTCACCCCATCATCAGTAACCAAGACCATGGTAATCTCAGACCTCACGAAGTGGGGCTTGAGACGATTAACATGCAGGACCCTCAAAGGGATCTTAGGAGTCTTGAGGTCCACCAAATAGGCCACATCAGTCTTGCGCTCCTTCACCTCATAAGTCTGAGAACAACAGTATTACAGGGCCCAGGGCTTCACTGGCTCCATTACCTACACATTTTGACCAGGCTGAAACTCAACCAGAGTGGTATTCTGGTTGTATCATTGTTTCATGTCCTCCTGGCTAGCTTCCAGGTTCTCCTGTGTGAACACCGAGACGTGGGCTGTCTGGTTGCTGAACACCAGCAGGTAGCTAACTGCATCCTGGGGTGGCTTTTTGAGAGCTTGTTCCCAACCTTCCTTAACCAAACTGAGAGATCCTCTCACAGGGTATCCATATGGAAGTTCCAAAGGGCTGAAGCGAACCCTGTTCTGTGGAACCTGCCTGTAGGCGAACAAAAGGCATGGTGTAGGCCAAATTTAGGCCATTGGTACCACTCGGAGGGATGGGTTCTAACATTATTTTTTTTACACAGTATGGAGGCCTCGAAATGGAAAATATGTGATAGCAAGTCATCTTTCTTTGCCTTTTGTCTGATATTATTGGATTAGCAACCATAGCCAAATACAATAATGGTTTTCATATTTTTGATAAATATAATACAAATTCATCATATGTGGAAAATAAATCTAATTCCAACAGATTGGTTAAAATCAATATAATTTTTAAATAATTATGATTATTAATTGTAATAATAACTAAATAGTCCTTAAAATAATAACAATACTACTTCATTGTATTTCTCATATATTGTTATAGATTGTATGCATCATTTTCACTTACAATTTCAAATAATAATAGTTGTCACATCTACATAGGCAATGTATGTCATGAGTGAACATAAACAAAATGTTATCATTCACATTTGTCATTATCATCTTTTTCTGAATAGGTGTCATCATTCTCTGCATCTGTTTGATTTTCACAGGCAGGAAGTCTGCACATGTGAGTGCACCCGAGGTTATTTAGGCAAGAGACACATGTTGGTAGTTTGCAGTTCCTAATGCAGTTGCAAGCTAGTAGATCCAACACAGCCTGAGGTGCTGGCTGCCCCTCCATCTAGTCTACTACCAGTTGCTCTGTTCCCTCATGTTTTTTCAACTTCCACCCTCTCCCAATTGGACTAGATGACTGTAGATCAGTCAGAAGACATCTCTTGCTTATAGCGGCTTGATAATTCTCATGTCTGACATGCCTCTTAAGAGAGTCACTGCAAGATGGAAGTTGATGACTGTCTATCTCACCCTTCTTTATGCAGAATAGATGATATCTCAAGTCATTGACATGATGAACCAAAGATTTTGGTGCCTACAGCAAGCAGGAGAATTGCTCCAATTTGTCCATTAATTCTTCAGAGAGATCCCATTCATATCTTATAAAATATTTCTTGTGTATGTCTGTTGGCAGTCCCAAACACATAACAAACACATTGGTTTCATCTGAGTGTATCATTACTACCTCATAACCCTCATTAGCATTGTGTGCAGCATGCAGCAACAAATGAGTATCTGATTCTTCGTGTGTACTGGTGATATCGGCCACTTTGTGGTTCCTTTCAGATATGATATTGTAGCAATTATCTTCACAGTTCGCAAACAGTGTTTTATTCTCAAGTTTTACTGTTGTGTAGGTTCTCATTATCCTTATGAGAGTACTGGATTCAGGGAGCAGAATCACCTTTAATCACCTGTACTATGGGGGACTGAGTCTGATCCCGCACCATGTGACACCTGTCAGCATAATCTGGGTTTGTTCTGGCTAACTAGCATTGCCTCATCTCCACCGAAGAGCAGGGATGATTAGGGATACCGGGCGCATGACATACATGACTCCTCAGGGGAATTGTGGTCACTAAGATTTCATGCGTTTCTCATAGTTACATTAGTCTCACATATGCAAGGACAATCACAGGCAGAGTATAGTTCAATAAAGTTTTTATTGAAGTAACTGCATCTTAGATAATAAAGCATGTATTGCAATAACCAGGACGATGAAGCACAGTATTATTCAAATTGTGACTAGAAGAGTAAAACACAAGAATAACGCTACCATACTGTCACTGAGGTTTGTAGAGATAGTTCCTACCTAAGCTGTGTTAGAGCACAGCATGTTAAGCTCTAATTCTGCCTTTCAGGTTTCCCCTGGGAAGATATCATCACTCATACCTGAGCAAAAGGCCTGTAGTCTAGATAGACACCGTTCCCATATGGACCAGGAAGCAGGTAGTCTACACAAGCTGCTGCAGCGAAGCAATCAGCATACAGTCGTACTCATCTGGCTGGAATCTCCCTCTAATGTACATGAGTCAAAGTAGTGTTTTTATAATAAAACAGTTGATGTTCCAAGAAAGGATCCCCACGTAAGAGTGTGTATGTTTCTGTGAACATTTGAGACAAAGTGTACCACTTTTGCCGGCAACGTATCTTCCTGCAGCCTTGGGAAAGCACAGAGTGAAAGAAATGCCTTGTTTAAGAATGCAGTGCTGACCTAGGCAAAGAACAACTAGATCGAGACAATAAAACAAGACCACAAATGTGGCTAATGTTAAAATAATAAAACAAAGCTGAAAAAAATATATCTAGGTTAAAATGCACAGTGGCATGCCCAGTTTGCTGAAATAACGTGTATAAAACTATAGCTAAAATGGCTACACAACACCCTCCCCTTGCTGGTTTAAAGGTGCTTCAAAGCATAATTTAACACATAAAAGCTACTAAATTTCATCTTAAGGCATCTATGTGGGAATGTCAATGATGACAAGTTAAAGGACACTTGAGCATGTGTTAAAAGGACAATTTAAAATGTTAATTGCGGTTTCAAGAAAGCCGAATTTCAAAAGTCAGAGTCATCTTTAAAGTCGCCAATTGAATTCTAGACAGTTGAAGATAGGAAAACTTCCACTTTGGCAGGTGGTAAGGTAGAAAGTTCATTGCCAAGGAAAGTTAAGGAGCATTCGTGTTCCAAAGCCTGAGATCCAGCAGAGGCAGCAGCATTCCATTGTATGCCCAACAGTGAGTTTTAAGCTGCATGAGCCACAAAGGGCAACTCATAAACAGCTTCCCGTAGCAAACACACCCTCAACGCGCGTGTCTGGTAATGAGCCCTCAGCGAGAACATCAAAAGATCAGCGTCCAATGAAAGCAAGCACTGCATAGAAAGACAAACGTTCAGTGCACATTCAAAAGGGCACCGTAGGCACCGAAACACGGGCTGCACACAATTCAAAGCCTGTCTGAATGACAGAGACCAGTCACACTCCACTTGCTCCAGGAGTGGTGCTCCAAAGTACTGCTTCATGCGTTCACGACACTGCTGCGCTGGTGGAAGCGCTTTCAGTCCTCCGTGTTGTAAAGGGACAGCCATTGCGCAGAAAAAGTAGCAATAGCAAAATGCCACCTAATATAGCCAAAGTTATCGGAAATCCCCCCAAAATACTGGAAAATATTGAGTGTAATGCTGAAGGTATTAAACCAAATATAGAGGAAAAGGTGTGAACGAAACCAGAACCAACAGCCTTAAAGAAATATGCGATTCCAGTAGTACTGGGCGCGTTAGATATCCGACCCACGAGTTCACCGGGAGATTAGTACTTAAAAGGGACTGTATCTCTGCGGATGACCTCACACCCTGAAGCGCATAGGTCTCACGTGCAGATGTAGGCGCCACATGTTTTTGAAACAACAAAGTTTTGAGTCTGCTCAACTTTTCAAAATTCACATTTGAATTAGCGATATGGGGCCAAATCTCAGCTACTTCCCTCTGTCGGGTAGGAGGAAAAAGTACATTCCCGCAGCATGTAGCAATTTTGGAGACCAAAACGACATAAACTATTCCGGCTTGCATCCCACAACAGCTCTGTTGGACCTGGCACTTGTGGCAGTTTTACCCTCTGACTTTTTGCTTAGCTCATCCTATTTATTCTGACCTCTCGCTGTTGACTCTAGGACTCTGAGCACTTTATCACTACTGACCAGTGCTAAAGTGCAGGTGCTCTCCCATCTAAAGTTGGTATGATTGGCTTATACCTAATTGGCATAATTAATTTACCTATAAGTCCCTTGTACAGTGGTATCTCTATACCCAGGGCCTGTAAATTAAATGCTACTAGTGGGCCTGCAGTGCTGCTTGTGCCACCTACTGAAGTATCCTTTCAAACCTGTCTCAGGCCTGCTAGCGCAGGGCCTGTGTGCACAGTTTCTGCCACAGGGACCTGACATCTAAATTTACTTGGCAGGCCCAGAACTCCCTTTTTACTACATGTAAGTCACCCCTAAGGTAGGCCCTAGCTAGCTTTATGGGAAGGGTGCTATGTATGTAGAAGGCAGGACATGTGCCAGGTTGCGTGGCCTGTTCTGGTAGTGACAAACAGCCTAACTTGGTGTCTCACTGCTGTGAGTGCTGCCTTCTCATAGGATTGCATTAGAAATGCCCTACTGCATATGTAGGGGGTATTGTCTGATTTATGAGGTGTAGCTTAGGCATGTTTGGTATGGTTGTAATGGTGATGAGAAATGCTGCTTACTGGTGTAGGTGTATTTTTTATTACTATTACAGAAATGCCACCTCCAGAAAGTGAGCATTTCTCTGTGCTTATGACTCTGGTGTTTTGCAGCTTGACTCCAATCCACGTCTGGGCAGAGTGACAGTTGGGGCTTTGTGCATACTTTTCAGACAGCCTGTACACAGGGAGGGTGGAGGTGTCACAGAGGTGCATCTGCATACTGAATAGTCTTCCTGGGCTGAGAGAAGGGAGAGTCGGGGCACACCTACATTTGTAAAGGCTGTGCCCTGGCCTCACACAAAAGGGTTGTTTACCCCCAACTGATGTTTGGAGCCTGTGCTGGTGGAGAGAGGGGGACACTCCCAGAACCAGTTGTAACTGATCGGCACCTCCTCTCCCCTTCCATTGTAAGATGCTGTAAAAACTGATTATAAGTACAGGGGAATTTTCCCCACAATTTAGATATTCTTGGGACTCCTGAAAACTTACTTGGAACTGGACACAGGACGCTGTTGAATGGACTCACCAGAACCACCTTGGGCTGCTGTGCTGAACTGTGACCTGCCTGGTCTCTAGGAGGAACTGCCATTACCTGCACCCCTTGTGCTGACTTTTTGTTGGCACTGCCAGCCCTGTGCTCCCCCCCTTGCTTGTCTCCAGGAGCAGGGTGCTGTGGCCCCTGACCCATGTAAACTTTTGTAAGCTGCATTTTTCCCCTAAAGCGCCTTCTAGCCCTTGTAGGGGGACAGAGGCGCTTCAGATGAGCGCAGTGTGGTGATGAAGGAGCACTGCCGCAGCCCGGGCATAGGGCACTGAAGAGCGCTGCCTGGGGGACCCCTGAGCGCTCTGTAGGTCGCTTTGCTGAGATCGCACTGACGTGACCTGGGCTCACAATTCACCGCCGCAGCCCGGGCATCTAAACCAGAGGAAGCGCGAGTGCTGCATGCTCCCCAGTGCCCCTAGGGCACAAAGAAAAGGAAACCGGAGCAAGCATGCCCCTAGGGCACCAGAAAGCCCTGGTTCAGGGCCGGATACCTGTCGCGGTCGGGGAAGGGTATAAGAGCGGCTTGTGCACCATGTCGGGTGCGGCGGCGGAGGAGCAGGAGGAAAGCCTCATCGGAGGCCCCTGCTCTCCCTTTCCTTTGTTTTGGCAGCCGCACCGAAGACACGGGCAGCTGCCTGCACGACGCAGGGCACAGGGCAGAAAAGGAGTTCCTTTCCCACCGGCCACTGCTTTGGGCATTTTGTTGGTAGCCCCCCCTGGTGATAGAGCCAGTGGAGGCCCGAGGGGGCCCCCGAGAGCGCATGCCCCAGGAGGGGCCCGTTAGGTGCAACGGAGAGGGTGCCGACTGCCCCTCTACCCCAGGAGCCAAACGTGGCCCTCATTGAGTGCGGGGGCTCACCTTACTCTTCCAGGCACTAGGAGTGCCTTTTTCTCAGGAACCAGGTACTTTTGAGGGCACTGCGAGGGCATGTATTTGCTACATGTTCCTGTTATGGGCATGACATACTGATATATGTTTTTCATGACTTGCCATATCATTTTATAATATTCCTGGTATAGGCCTTTATGATATTTTTTTATGACATGTGCTTTGGTGTAATAACGTGTTTCCTGACTACTGCTTATGTTGCAGAATACTAAGTAACCTGTGTGTTATTTGTGACTACTACTAGTTTTGCAGAGTAACTAATGTGTAACGTTCTGACAACTGCTAAGGTAGCAGGATATTACTGATATGTGATGTTTGGTCTAATAATTGCGTTGTGTACAATGCAGTATATTTTCATATAACCTGGTGTTATGTTACCTTTGTGGTGGGGATAGTGCGTCACATGTGTTGTGTGTGTTGTGCAAATGTTTTACACATTGCCTCTGGGATAGGCCTGACTACTCGTGCCAAGCTACCAAGGGGGTGAGCAGGGGTTATCTTGGACGTGTAACTCCCTTGCCCTGACTAGAGTGGGTGGGTTCTGCCTGGTTTAGGTGCATACCCTAGCCAACTAGAAACCCCATTTCTAACAAGCTCTTACTATTAAGGAGCACAGAGCACCTGGAATGCAGGTGTAATCAAGGGGACTGGGACTCCCTTCAAATAACAAGCCAAGTTTGCTGCCGAAGAGTTGCATGTCCGTGCAAGGACAGCTGTTTACAAACCACTGAATTGCTGAGAGAAATCTTGTATTCACTACCGCTAAGAAAGACCTCTTTCATGCCATGGAGACATTTTTATGAGAAGGGTAGCTCCCACACCTCGTGTACGTAACTATCTCCTAGCCTTTCATATCTGCCCACTGGAATGTATTTTAAGCAGGATGTGAGCTGAAGTGTTGAAATAGGCAGATTGATGACCCCATGTATTAACCACTGAGCAGATGGTATTTCAGCCACAGTAAAAGGCAACTTTTCCAATTTTTCAATATTTAACATGACATAAGTTGCTTCATTTTTAACCATTAGCTGTTGTTGTTGCATTAAATTAAATGTAGAAAATATGTCCCTCACGCTAATGTGTTGCCAGGGAATGCAACCTGTTTTCAGTGTTTGTAGTGTCAAACCTAACTGCATAATGGATCTTAGTTGACTCTGTCCATGGTGTAAAGAGGACATGTCGCTCCGTACTATGTCTATTGCAGAGGAAACAATGTTGTTTAAGGTGTATATTCGGTCAGAGAGGGTATTAATCCCATTATCTACAACAGCTAATGCCTTCTGTAAATTTTCCTGTTATATTTGCCTTAACCGGGGAGCAGCTTCTTGTTGAGAAAGCTTCCAAATTTCATTATAGACTGCATATAAGAAGCGTGTTATGCGTTGTCTATTGGGGCCTAACAGGAAATCCTGTAAGTCAGTGTTGTTAGACAGGAGACTGAGGTGTTCTTTAACAGCATCTAGTGAGGAACTCTTCAACCATTGCTGGCCTAGTTTCCCTACACTCTATGTTGTCACTATATCTGCGTGTTCAGATGACACGTAGCAGGGGTCAGGCCTACTTGTTCTAAAACCCTCCTTGGAGTTTACAAAACGTTTATGACACCCATTGGTATCTATTGGCCACACTAACCACCCACCAGGATGCAAAAGTGAAGCTTTAAATATGCCGTTTTGGACCCATTCATCGAGCTGATCTTCTGTTGCATTGATAACCTTTTGCCATTTGTCAAATTTTTCAAGGGCAGGAATACTGGGCGCATTCAAATCCTTAACTTTTGCTAAGCCTAAAAAACTTGTCTGTTGTACAGTTTCATTAACAAATATGATTTGAACAGGTATCAGGCATGCTCTGAATAAAGCTTCCTTTCCCCTTATTTGCCAATTTTTTGTCCCCACACACTTTTTAAGTCAATCGACTTCTATAACCAACTGGTAAACAAAGGAATACGAATAGATGAATTTTGTATCAGTCAGTAACATATGTACATTTTCCATCAATGGCAATTCGAAATAATACCACTCAGCATTTTTAACGTTGTGCCCTGAAAAATATGCACATTTTTCAGAATATGTTTTAGAACTCCCTTGTGGTGGAGTTGGACAATGTTCCCACTGTGTGTAGTTAACAATAGTCTTTGGGGTACTTGCTCTGTGAATTAAATGGTGTCTATAATATTTATAACAGAACATGTCTCCATAATTTCCTTTTGATTGATAAACGTCCTCACTTTCAAATACAGTAAAATACTGCAACTCACTCATCATAGAATCAACTGTTTTCACATCCCAGTCATCAGAAACAACTCTGGGTATTATAACATAATTCATAGAAAGTTTAGACATATATGGTATTTGAATAACCTCAGTTGGGCGGTATATATCAAATGTGACTTTATCCCAAACAATCCTATCAGGAATTGGTATAGCGGAAATGTTCATGAGAGACAAGCCTTTGCGGACTCTGTGAGAAGAAAAATGGGCTTTCAGAACCTCATCCCCCTGTTCAGCTGTTGATTGTTCAGGAAGGTAATGACCATGTATTAGTAGAAAGAAAGTAATAAGAAAGCCAACCCAAAGGAGGAAAGCTAATATAGTCAAGGAAAGCCACAGATAGTTTTATGGAAGAATAAAGTAATTCGTTTTGAGCCAAATTATCAGCTTACCTTTTTTTGACAGTTCAAATGTAGAGGAGGCAGATGAGTCCGATAAAGTGTCAGTGATGTTGGCAAAGTATCTAGAAGCAGTATGTGCAAAAACTGGAGCTGTATTTAGTAGTCTCTCACAGTGGTTCATAATAAACAATGCCATCCGTTTGTGTAGAATTCGAGAATGATCAGTCAACATTTTTTGTGTTGCGCGTTGTAATAGATGATAGTAGAACTAATGAAATATAATTTTCCACCCTCTCCAAACTGCGAGAGGTGTCAGTGTTTCTGCCGAATACTTGTAGGGGGACACCCTGACCAGTAATGAGAGGGATTCAGGTACTACTGGTTGTCCCTCTTGGTCTGCTGCGCAAGATCGGCCACATGGTGTAACTTGACATTGTCAATGGAGACAAAACGGATTTCTTTAGAACCAGACAGCAGTAGTAGAATAACAGTTCTGGTGCTGTGTATTCCCAGGACTGGAACCGGTGCATGATAGGAAGGACCAAACTCCTTTTTCACAGCAACATTTTCACGTACTAGATCCCCAACATTTTTAATCTAGCCGGTCGATGTTATTGGTGCATCCTTAATTCCTAAAGAGGCAGCACCGGCAGAAGCGTTGTCATCACAGAACTGTTTAAATTCCTGCAAGACAGTGACACGTTCATTTATATCAAAAGGTGTTTCTGTCGCCTCCACACCAGGACGATCAAGATCTGGAACATACATTTGAGTTAAAAACAGGCACTCATATGAAGTATTACCGCCCGGGGACCTTTTAGGCAAATTATTAAGTGCTCTATGGACTCCATACAGATGATTAAGCCACCTAGGACCCGTACCTAGAACTCTGGCTGTTAAGGATTGCTTTAAATCTCGGTTTTATTGCTCCACGATACTATTTCCCTCAGGATGAAATGGAGATGATTAATGGTGTTGGACCCCTAACAAAGCCATGGCGTCCCTGAATGCCCTTGAGGCAAAAGCAGGGCCCTGGTCCGAGTGGAAAGGAGCAACTGCATATGTACCGATAAAGACTTGCAAATCTTTAATAACAGTCCGAGCGTCAGCAGAGCATTGTGGCCACACCCATAGAGATCTGGAGCAGGAGTCAGCAGCGACTAAGATGTATTTGTATGCACTGTCAGGTGTCAGGGGACCGCAATGGTCCAAGTACACATATTGTAATGGTTTGTTAGAAATTAGGAGGGGTGTCTGCGGTGGGCATTTGACGGTGGACCCCTTAATTTGTGGCAGATATCACAACAAAGGGTACACTGTTTGGTCTGCCTGTATAGACCTGGCCACTAATGACGAGCTTGCAACAAGGATATTGTAACCCCCACACCAGCATGGGCATGTAGTGTGGTTAGTTTTACGTATACTTTGCGCATTAGCTTCAGGCTTTAGGCCTTTGTGCACTTTGCCCTGAATGTATTGTATTCATTTGCTGACAGCTTAGAGCCTCTGTGCACTTTGCTCTACATGCTTTTTATTAGGCTTCGTACTTTTATTCATATCACACTGTTTTGCCTACTTCAGCACTGGAGTTCTTCATAACATATTCACTCTGTTCTTCAGTCAAGGATACAGTCTCGTACATTGCCGATAGACGTGGTAGGAGTTTAGATTTGGCATTCCTGCGTAGGGACATTTTGTGATCACAATGACATGTTAGTTATAAAATCACTTCCTTGTCCCAATACATGCGAGAGGGAGATTCCGACCAGAGACCCACAGCTAGACGCTGACTGCCTCGTTGCAGATGCTGAACCAGATCACAGGCCTTTGCTCAGGTATGAGGGCTTATGTCTCCCCGGTGATTCGGAAAGGCAAGCTAGAAGCTTAACATGCTGTGCTCTAAATAGAACAAGCAGAGGGAGAGTAGAAACTGTTAGGAAATATGATAGCTTTGTTCTTATGTTTTACTCTCCTGGTGACTATTTCAATCCTACTATGTTGTATTGTTCTGGTTATTGCGGCTCACGCCTTATTATCTAAAATACAGTCGTTTTATTAAAACATTATATAAAACCTATACTGTCTTTGTCATTTGTATATGAGACCATATTGTAAATGAGAGAGTTGGTTTGGATCTGAGTGACCACGATTTCCCTGAGAAGTTCCAAAGATGTCATGCGCTCGGCTGTCTAATCATTTCTTCCCCGTGGGAGAAATGAGGCACTGCTAGTTAGCCGGAGCAAAAACCGGATTTAGGGTGACAGAGTTCCTTACACACCACTGAATTGCTGAGAGAAATCTTGTCAGACTCAGTCCCCCACACCGTTATCGATCCTGCTGCCTAGAAATCCAGTAGTCTCATTTAGGATAATGAGAGCCCACGCGACATGGCGCCGCCAACGATTGGTCTGGCTCTAATGTTTAGGTCCGACTGACTCGCTCGGTCTCATATATATTTTGACTCCTCGGTTCCATACGCGGAGACATCCGTGGGGCTGAGGGTTTCCGCCACCACGGGATAGGTACGTCCTATTGCTTAGTGGTTGGTTGTTCAAGCTTGAACTTTGAAAGGAAAAACCCCGATATCGGTGTGCCTTCTCTGACCTAGAGCTAGTTTTTGCAAATGGCGAATCCTAATGTAGTGAATTTAGCCATCAATATGCGTCACCCGCTCACAGGACATCTGATAGCACATGGACTGACAGTCCAGGGGGGTCCAGTCACTTTTGTGGTGGACGCCCATGCAGCCTATAGGACAGAACTTTTTTATTCTTGGGTCACATTTCCAGCAGTTGATGGGGGTACGAATACTTTTCACGAATACACTGTTGCGAATGCCCCTGTACAATACAGGGCTTACGCTTATTTAGAGATACCTCTATCTTATCAAGAACACCATAATTGGCTTGTTGGCGCCCTCCCACATACAGTAGCACGAGTGAGGTTAGGTCCGTTGAGTAATGATGGTTCGACCTGGCCTTTATTGGCTACTTACACACCATATCCTGCGGTTGCAAATTTGGCAGTGGCTGATGTGCATCGTTTATATATAGACTTAGCTACAACATCCAGAAGACTGGTTCAGTTTGTGATGCAGACATTAAATACTAATGCAGCGCGTGCTGCTCTGGCGCACCCACAAGCAGTGGTTCCGGGAATCAATCCGGCCACTGTACACTCAGTTATGGGCAAGGTACCGGCTAAACGGGAGGAGACTCCATTTTGGCTGGCGCAAAAAATTAATACGCTGGAAGCAGTATTTCCCCATACGGGACCTCAGGATAAACATAGAATTTTGACGATGTGTTTGCCGTATGGGATGGTTCCTCCGGTGGACCTCTGTAATACCTGGGGCACGGTGTTTGCCGTGCTCTACACTACAGCACATGGTACACCGACTTTAGCTAATTTACCGGAAGTGCTTAAACAAATTCAAGATGAATATGGGGCTGCCCCTGCCTTAGATTTGGGCATGCAGTTGATGGGCAATTTTGCCGCTGTTTCTTCTATTATTTTGAGTAATCTCAAGGGAGAGGCAGTAGCACTAGCAGTGCGAATGCGTCTTCGGGATGTTCCGCAGATTGATCAAGAGCGGGAACTTCCGAGAATAATAGCTGAGACATATTCAAGTATTGGTCGCGATAGCCTAGGGGCTAGACCGCAGAAACCCCAATTGCAGGGTAAAAATAATAAAGATAATGCTAAGCAACAGCAACCTGAGGGTACAAAAAAGCACTGGGAAAAGAAACAGCAAACACCTAAAAAAGATGGGGGACAGTCTCCGCAACCGGAGACCCCGCAGAATAGGTATAATCTCAGGAATAGGGATAATTTGAAGATGCCTGATAGATATCAATATACTGATACACGCCAATCTCGTTCCTTTCAGGACTCCTCGGAGAAGAGAAGTGAGAGAGGGGAGCGGTCAGAGCGGAGGACGGAGTACGTGAAACCGAGACAGGATTCACAACGCTCAGCGGAGGTTTCTGTTAAACAAGAAGAGAAACCGCTGCAACAAAAACAGCAATTTAAAAAGAAAAAAGTGGCAGCAGTCTCAGTTAGACATGCCGCTCAAGAAGAGAGTTCTCTTGACGAACAAGACATGGGCGTTAGCACTGTTAGACAGCGCGGCAGAGGTCACAATAGTTCGCCGGAGTCTTCTAGAGCATCTGGAGGTGAAAGCAACTGATGACTTCATACAAGTCGAAACGGCGGACATGCGAGTCTCTGATCCTGATAGAGTATATCAAGTGACTCTACGATTAGAAGGGGACATTGACCGCATTGTACACGCCATCTTTTGGGACCATGTGGTAAAATCATATGATGTTCTGTTGGCCGAACAGGATTGGCCACCTGACTTTGTTCGCGACTGTCGAGTTGGGGAGGATGTTATTGTACCTTCCTTCTCACCACTTGTTCCGAGAGAGCTAGCGGAGTCCTATGGTAAAACATGGGCTCTAGCACAGGCTCCCGCCCTATATAGAAATAATGTGGGGTGGGATAGACAATCACCTTATCATGTAATTCCAATAAAGGGCACACCTCAGCCACAGCCGCAGTATCCTATTAAATTTGAGGCAAGGGCATCGGTTCGGAAAATTCGTACACAATTGGAGTACCAGGGTGTAATTGAGCCCTGTGTCTCGTCGATGAATAATCCCTTATTTCCGGTTGCTAAACCGGACCATTCATATAGGATAGTGGTGGATTACAGACATTTGAATAGTCACACACGCACATATGCAATACAGAATTCACATAGCGCAGCGCTTATGAACAATATAGTGCGTAAGAAATACAAAACAACGTTGGATATCTCGAATGGATTTTTCTGCCAAAATATAGCGCCCGAAAGTCGGGACTATACCAGTTTCAGTGCATTTGGCTCTCAGAAAAAAAATTGTAATTTGCCTCAGGGGTATAAGAATAGCCCAGGACTGTTTTCGGCTCGTGTGACTGAAATGCTGCACGAGTTGGACCCTGAAGCGTTATCATATGTCGATGACATATATCTGACAGACGATGAGATTCTGCAACATCTAAGGCGCGTATTGCGCATTGTTGTGGGGTTTGCTGATATTGGCTATAAGTTTAATTTTAAGAAATCAAAGATTGCCTTCCTCAGCGACATTTTCCTGGGATATGAGTTGTCGAGTGAGGGCAAGAGCCTGGCGCCACATTTTTGGGAGAAATGTGCTTTATTGCAGCCTCCTAATACGGTTCGGAAGCTCCAGTCATTGTTGGGGTTTCTGAATTTTGGCAGAACTTACATTCCTGATTATGCTACGTGTATAAAACCCTTATACGAACTGATTCGCCCGAATTTTTCTAGTAGATTTTGGACGATTGAGCATACGCACATACTGCGAGAGTTACAGACTGATCTCTTAGCAGTTAAACACTTACATACACAGGACAATAAGACACATTTAGTCATCAGGGTGATACCTGGGGCTGTTGGGTTTACGTATGTCACCTTTAATGAGGGTGAGAGAGTCCCGATTGCATACAAGTCCCACTTGTATTCTGCTGCAGAACAACGATTTGCACAGACTGAGAAAGTACTCAATGCAGTACAGATGGCTGTGATGAAAGAAAGACCGCTTGCCCAGGGCCAACGCATCATTGTCGTTTCCCCGATTCCGGCCTTAGAGGCTGTTACAAAAGCGAGTGTTCCTAATTCGAAAGCTTTACACCTGCGATGGATACAATGGGCTACGTCTTTGACAGCCACTGATGTAGATTACATATTTGACCCTAAACTGCAGACTCAAGAATTTCTTCAATATGAAATAGAGTACCCAGTTCCTGCTGGCACATTGCCTATTGACCAATATCAAGTGGTCATGTATACCGATGGCTCTGCGCAACCAGCGGTTGGGACTAAACAACAGTATTCTGCTGCATGTGCGGTGGTGAGCGGCACTATGGAGGGGGAAGTGTTCTGCCCCGACATACTTATACTAAAGCCTTGGGAGATTGCACGGCGCAGCTGGCTGAGCTCAAAGCTCTATTGTTAGCATTGGAGCACGCGGATCCGGCGATTTTGACCTTGCTGGTCTGTGACTCCTACTACTGTGTTCAGTCTTTCAATGAATATCTGCACTATTGGAAGTTGAATGGGTTCAGAGATTCTAAAGGCAACACCATTAAACATAAATTGTTGTGGGGTAAGGTTGCGGATCTGAAAGAAACGCTTCCTAAGGTCCATGTTGTGCATACACTTGGACACCAGCGCGTTGGAATACACGTTGCTGGGAATACTTTGGCTGATGAAGCCGCAAGGTCGGCAGTGGCTGTCGCCACTGTGGGCGCAGTGACTCGTTCGAGTTCCAAACCAGACACAGAGATTTCGGCTGCCATAAAAGCTACAGCTGATGGCACGCCGTTTCCTAAAGGATTTCCTTCTAAATATAGTTACTGCTTGAGTAGTGCGCTAAATGCTGTTGTTAATATTCCAGGCATTGGTGTATGTGAACTTCCCAATAGAATTGAGAGACCTCGATTAATTTCTGCAGCACATGAGGGGGTGGCATCTGCACATGCTGGTGTGGCTGCCACGATTTCACTTTTACAGGCTCCTTACTGGTGGCACGGTCTCTATAAAGAGACGAAGCAGTATGTCCTTTGTTGTGACGTCTGTCAACAAATGAAAGCATCGTCGGCTAGACGCCCGCAGCAGACGCCCCTTCTGATTTCAAACAAACCGTTACAGTGTGTGTACTTGGATCATTGTGGTCCGCTGACACCAGATAGTGCATACAAATATATATTGGTTGCTGTAGATTCGTGCTCCAGATTTGTGTGGGTATGGCCTCAACGCTCGGCTGATGCTTGGACTGTTATTAAAGATTTGCGCATCTTTGTCGATACATTTGCAGTTGCGGCTTTTCATTCGGACCAGGGCCCTGCTTTCGCCTCTAAGGCATTCAGGGACACCATGGCTTCGTTGGGGGTCCAACTCCAAATCTCGTCTCCATTTCATCCCGAGGGAAATTCTGACGTGGAGCGTTTAAATCGTGATTTAAAGCAATCCTTAACGGCCAGGGTTATAGGTACGGGTCGTAGTTGGCTAGCCCACCTATATGGAGTACAGAGAGCACTTAATAACTTGCCTAGATGGTCACTGGGGGGTCGTACTTCATATGAGTGCCTGTTTGGAACACAAATGTATGTTCCTGATCTAGATGGTCCTGGTGTGGAGGCGGCAGTTACGCCCTTTGACATAAATGATCGTGTCACTGTTTTGCAGGATTTACAACAATTCCGTGAAGATAACTCTTCTGCAAGTGCTGCCTCCTCAGGAATTAAGGATGAGCCAGTAACACCTACTGGTTGGATACCCAGGATTGGGGATCTAGTGCGTGAAAAGGTCGCAGTAAAGAAAGAATTTGGTCCTTCTTATCGAGCACCTGTCCCTGTGTTAGGGGTGAGCGGCACGAGAACTGTGATTTTACCGCCGCTGCAAGGGGCCAAAGGAAATCGCTTTGTTTCTATTGATAATGTCAAGTTACAACATGTGGCCGATTCTGCACAGCAGACCAAGAGGGACACCCAGTAGTTCCGCCATCCCTCTCACTACTGGGGAAGAAGTCCCGCTGCAGGTGATTTACACCGACGCTGTTTCCTCTCCGAGCTTGGGGAGGGTGGAAGATGATCTTGCGATTGTTCCACAGACAACGATTAATATGGAATCTTTTGATCAAGTTGCTGTACGTTCTACTGATGTTTCTGAACATGTGGTTTATAGCGTGCCTAGGAGAGAGCCTCCATCTGCTTCTTTGTTCACAATTGCACCTTTTGCAAGAACTGCCTCTGGCTGCTTCAACGACGCTGATGAAGCAGTGTCCAGCTCCTCGTCCTCGATGTCTTCTGCCCGAGGTCCACGTAAGCTGCTAAGTTGGCTTAAACTCACATATTTTGTTTTTCCTTGGAACTATTTATGGCTTTTTATGACTGTAATGACTCTTTTTTTATGGTTGGGATTTGTGGTTACTTTTTTTCTAGTAATACATGGTCATTTTCTTCCTGATCGATCTGACATTGAGCACGTGGAGACTGTGTTGAGACCACATTTTTCGTCTCATATGGTTCGAAGAGACTTGTCCAATGTGAACATTTCTGCAATACCGATTCCGGATGGGATTGTGTGGGATAAAGTAATGTTTGAGATATATGGTCCCACTGAATTGATTCAAATACCGTATGTCCTCAAGTTATCAATGAATGATATTGTTATACCAGGCATTGTTTCTGATGATTGGGATGTGAAGACAGTAGATTCTATGCTAACAGATTTGCAATATTATACTGTCTATGACGATGAAGATGCTTACCAATTTAGAGATAATCATGGTGACATGTTTTGCTACAACTATTATGGACACCACTTTATTCATAAAGCTAGTAGCCCTAAGTCCATATTTAATTATGTGCAATGGGAACATTGCTCGACTCCTCCACAAGGGAGTTCGAAAACGTATTATGATAAATTTGCATATTTTTCTGGGCATGATCAGCGGAATGCTAAGTCTTACTATTTTGAAGTTGCACCGTATTCTAATAAGCTAATTTTATTGACCGATACTAAATTACTATATTCAAATTTGTTTGTATCTAAACTTTCGGTCGAGGGATATGAATACTGGTTAAAGAATGTTGACTTGAAAAGTGTTTGGGGTACAAACAATTGGCAGATGCAAGGCAGGGATACATTATTTAGAGCATGTCTTATCCCTGTGCAGATGATTTTCCTCAATGATACGGTACAACAGACTAGCTGTTTGGGCTTGGCGACGATTAGAGAGTTGACTTTGCCTAGTATACCTGTCCCTTCCAAATTAAACAACTGGCAGCACTATGTGAATGCTACTTTTAGTGAATTTATGCATTGGGTCCAGAATGGTACGCTTAACACTTCATCGTTACATCCGGGCGGGTGGTTATTATGGCCTGTAGACACTAATCAGTGTCATCAACGTTTTGTCACCTCTTCAGGGGGGTTCAGGACTAGTAGGGCAGACCCTCGTTACATTTCACCAGAACATGCTGATATTATAACTACGTACAGCGTGGGGAAGCTTTGTCAACAATGGTTGAAGTCATCCACGCAGGATGCAGTTAAGTCACATCTCAAGTTACTGTCTAATGGTACTGATTTACAAGATTTTTTGTCAGGTCCCAAGGTACCACGGAAGAAAATGTTTTTATATGAAGTTTATAATGAGATTTGGAAACTTTCCCAACAGGAGGCTGCAGCCCGGTTGAGGCAGATTGATCAAGAAAATCTACTGCAGACTTTGTCTGTTGTTGATAATGGCATGCATACCCTTTCTGACCGTGTTTACACGATTGACAGCATTGTTTCCTCTGCTATTGACATTATTAAATCGGACATGTCTTCTTTATATCATGGGCAGAGTCAGACGCGGTCCATCATGCAGCTGGGTTGGACTCTTCAGACCTTGAAGGCGGGTCGCGTTCCATGGATGCACATTCGTGCCAGAGAGATCTTTATCTCCTTTAATTTGACTCGTCAACAACAGTTGATGGCTAAAAAGGAAGCGACGTATGTTATGTTGAATATTGAGAAATTGGAGAAACTGCCTTTCACAGTGGCTGAGATTCCGTCAGCTGAGTGGTTGATTCATGGGGTTATTAATTTGCCTATCTCCACTCTGCAATTTACTTCTTGTTTGAAGCACATTCCGGTGGGTAGATATGAACTATTGGGAGACAGTTACATACACGAGGTGTGGGAGCTTCCCTTTCAATACAGATGTGTTAATGGTTTGAGGGAGGTTTTTCTTAGCGGTAGCGAATGCGAAGCTTCTGTCAGCCATTCCATGGTTTGTAAACAGCTGTCCTTGCACGGAGCGTGTAACGCTTCGATTGCTAACTTAGCTTGTTATTTAAAGGGTGTTCCAGTCCCGGTTATTAAAAACACTTTCCAGGTGCTTTCTAACGGCAGTTACGTTGTTCTTAACAGCGAACGCTGCTGTGGCATGCGTGCCGGAATAGTTTACGTTGTCGTTGTCAACAAGGCCGTTACGTGCTGCGGGAATGTGTTGTTTCCCCCCACTCAAATTAGGGAAGTAGTGGACATCTGGCCTCATATTGCTACTTCCAAGGTTGATTTCGACAAGTTGAGTCGGCTGAAAGCTTTATTGTTTCAAAAGCATGTGGCCCTTACATCTGCTAGCGAGACCTACGCACTTCAGGTGGCAAGGTCATCGGCGGAGATACAGTCCCTTTTGAATACTAACTTTCCAAGTCACTTCGGTGAACTTGTGGGACGTATATTTAATGCATCCAGCACTGCTGGTATTGCTCATTTTTTCAAAGCCGTTGGTGTTGGTTTCGCTCACACCTTCTCTTCCATATTCGGTTTGATACCTTCGGCTATACACTCTATTTTCGGAAGCATTTTTGGGGGGTTCCCGATTACTTTGGCTTTGTTGGCTGGAGTCTTGCTATTGTTGCTCTTTTTTCGCAATGGCTGTCCCGCCACGACGAGATCCTATATTGCTGCTCCCGTCAGCACAGCTGTGTCGTGAACGCATGATGCAGCATTTTGGAGCTACACTCCTGGGCCATTTGGAGTGTGTCTGGTCTCTGTCATTCAGACCGGTTTTGGATTGTGTGCAACCCGTGTTTTGGTGCCTTTGGTGCTCATTTGAACATGCACTGGCTTTCTGTCTCTCACTGCAGCGCCCTCCAGTGGTCGATCCTGATCTGTTGATGTTCCCGATTAGGGCTCATTCCCAGACTTGTGCACTACGGTTGCATTTGCTTCGTGAGGCGGTTTATGAGATTCCCTTCCTGGAGGAAGATGATATTGTCTCTTTCATTGGCCCTGCACGGGGTGCCGCCCTGAATGGTTTTGGGGCTTTGGAACACACCTGCTCCATGGTACTTTGTGGCGTGGATCTTCCGATATTAACATATATCGAAGTGAAGGAGCTCCTACGTTCTATTGCTTCTGTCTGACAATTTGATATTTTGTTTTTTTCCTCTTCGGCAAAATTGACACTATATTGAATTTGGCCTTATCGTCACATGTTTCCTAAATTTATGACTTTGTTGTCTTCTTAGCTTGTCGAAATATATTGTTTATGTTTGGGGCATGTTTTTATGTTATTGGAACCACTTGCTACTGACACGGGGAGGGTGTAGTGTGGTTAGTTTTACGTATACTTTGCGCATTAGCTTCAGGCTTTAGGCCTTTGTGCACTTTGCCCTGAATGTATTTTATTCATTAGCTTACAGCTTAGAGCCTCTGTGCACTTTGCTCTACATGCTTTTTATTAGGCTTCGTACTGTTATTTTTCAAATAGCCAGTTCTACGGTGTTGTTTTTTATTCATATCACACTGTTTTGCCTACTTCAGCACTGGAGTTCTTCATAACATATTCACTCTGTTCTTCAGTCAAGGATACAGTCTGGTACATTGCCGATAGACGTGGTAGGAGTTTAGATTTGGCATTCCTGCGTAGGGACATTTTGTGATCATGATGACAAGTTAGTTATAAAATCACTTCCTTGTCCCAATACATGCAAGAGGGAGATTCCGACCAGAGACCCACAGCTAGAAGCTGACTGCCTCGTTGCAGATGCTGAACCAGATCACAGGCCTTTGCTCAGGTATGAGGGCTTATGTCTCCCCGGTGATTCGGAAAGGCAAGCTAGAAGCTTAACATGCTGTGCTCTAAATAGAACAAGCAGAGGGAGAGTAGAAACTGTTAGGAAATATGATAGCTTTGTTCTTATGTTTTACTCTCTTGGTGACTATTTCAATCCTACTATGTTGTATTGTTCTGGTTATTGCGGCTCGCGCCTTATTATCTAAAATACAGTCGTTTTATTAAAACATTATATAAAACCTATACTGTCTTTGTCATTTGTATATGAGACCATATTGTAAATGAGAGAGTTGGTTTGGATCTGAGTGACCACGATTTCCCTGAGAAGTTCCAAAGATGTCATGCGCTCGGCTGCCTAATCATTTCTTCCCCGTGGGAGAAATGAGGCACTGCTAGTTAGCCGGAGCAAAAACCGGAATTAGGGTGACAGAGTTCCTTACACGTAGGTCAGACTCAGTCCCCCACACCATCGATCCTGCTGCCTAGAAATCCAGTAGTCTCATTTAGGATAATGAGAGCCCACGCGACAGGCAGAAGCAACTCCCTTGTGCGCTGCTTTGATCAATTTTGGCCTTCGATCTTTGTTGGGAATGTTGTGATTACCCACACCTGGTAGTATTGCTAAGGCGGAAAACAAGTCTACCATTCGGTAGGAATATTTAGCAGGATATGCTATTGGCAAGGGCGAGCCTTCAGCCATGGCTGTCATGGCACCCCATATGGCATCGTCCGGTTTTGTCCTAAAATGAGTTACTTCAGCAACAAAAGCCATAGCTACTGCTGATTTGGCTGCCTCATCAGCCAATGTATTTCCAGCAATGTGTGTATTCCAATGCGCTGGAGTCCAAGTGTATGTACAACATGGACTTTTGGTAGCGTTTCCTTCAGATCCGCTACTTTCCTCCACAGGAGTCTGTGTTTGATGGTGTTACCTTTGGAATCTCTGAACCCATTCTGGCACCAGTAATGCAGATATTCATTGAAGGACTGGACACAATAGTACGAATCACAGACAATCAGTGTTAGCTGTTCAGGATGTTCCAGTGCCATCACCAGAGCCTTTAGCTCTGCTAGTTGTGCAGTGCAATCCCCTAGGGTTTGCGTAAAGGTATGTTGTGAACAGAATTTGCTACCCTCCATGTAGCTGCTTACGACTGCGCAAGCAGGGGAGTATTGATGCTTTGTGCCTATAGCAGGTTGTGCTGAGCCATCGATGTACATGACTCTTTGATATTGATCAATAGGCAATGTATTTGCCAGAACTGGACATTCTAGTTCATATTGCAAAAATTCTCGAGTTTGTAACTTGGGGTCAAAAATATAGTCAGCATCAGTGGCTGTCAGAGACGTTGGCCATTGGATCCAATGTGGATCTAATGCTTTAGCGTTTGGAAATCTGGCTTTGGTAACAGCCTCAAGGGCTAGGATTGGAGATACGACAATAATGCACTTCCCCTGGGCTAGTGGTCTTTCTTTAATGACAGCCATCTGAACAGCAGTGAGGCTTTTCTCAGTGGGAGCAAAACGTTGTTCTGCTGTTAAGTACAAATGTGATTTGAATGCGATCGGGACTGACTCACCCTCATTGAATGTTACATAGGTGAAACTAATGGCACCAGCAATTACTCTGATGACCAGATGTTTTTTTATTGTCCCTTGTGTGTAGGTGTTGTGCTGCAAGCATGTCTTGTTGCAATGCTCTGAGAATGCATGTATGTTCGACTGTCCAGAATTTACTAGAAAATTTAGGATGTATCAAGTCATATAAGGGTTTGATGCGTGTTGAATAATCTGGAATGTAAGTTCTGCCAAAATTTAGAAAACCCAATAGCGAACAGAGTTTTTTAATAGTATTTCGGGGTTGTAACTGTGTGCATTTTTCTAAGAATTGTGACGCTATGCTCTTTCCTTCACTTGATAATTCATATCCCAGAAACAGGACACTAAGGAAGGCTATTTTTGTTTTTTGAAGTTGAATTTATAGCCGAATTCGGCAAACCCTACAACAATGCGGGCTACCGGTTTAGATTTTGCAGTAATTCATCACCCGTAAGGTAGATATCATCTACATAGGACAATGCTTCGGGGTCAATGTCGTGCAATATTGAAGTTACACAAGCCGCGAACAGTCCCCGACTGTTCTTGTACCCCTGTGGTAAACAACAGATTTGTTTCTGGGAGCCTAGAACGTTGAAACTTGCTAAGTCTCGACTCTCAGGTGCTATATTTTGGCAGAAGAAGCCATTGAAAATATCCAATGTTGTTTTGTATTTTATGTGCACTATGTTGTTCATAATTGCTGTGCTATGAGAGATTTGTATAGCATATGTGCATGTATGACTGTTTAAGTGTCTGTAGTCTAAGTTTAAGTATAAGACTATTCTGTATGAATGGTCCGGTTTAGCTACAGGGAATAAAAAATTATTCATTGGTGAGACACAGGGTTCGATTATGCCCTGGTACTCTAGTTGTGTGAGGATTTCCCTCACAGGTGCTTTAACATCATGTTTGTTTGGGTATTGAGGTTGGGGTTGATTCTTAATTGGAATTACACAATAGGGGGAATCTTTATCCTACCCTACGTGGTTGCGGTATAATGCGGGTGCCTGCGCCAAAGCCCAATCAATGGCTTAGGATTCTGCGCGCTCATCTGGAACAAGAGACGAGAAAGAAGGTTTGCTAACCTTTTAAAAAAGAAATGTTTATAGCATTTTCAAAACTAGATAACACATAACAAGATGCAACATTGATGCAGCAGGCAGAATGCATATGCAGCATGTGACAAAAAGCACATCAAACATTAAGACCAGGTAAAGAGCCACCTCGATCCCATAGCAATGTTACATACTATACATTCCAAACAAGCAAAGTGTAAATGAGAGAGGGGCGAATAACCCAATAATGCATGCCACCATCAGCATTAAGAGGCAAAAGCACGAGAAAGGTAGCTAGAGAGGAGAAGAAAGAAAAACAGAAACAGAAGAAAAAATCCTCACAGCTGTCAGCACCAATCCGGGCAAGACGAGCGTATCCACAACAGAGCAAAAGGGGGAAGAAGAAGATTGTGAGGAAAGGAGGAGGGGGTAACGAGCACAGACAGCTCTGAACATCAGTTGCCGTCTCATTCCTCTGCTACTCACTGGCAAGAAAGGTCCGCAGAGGGGACCACACATCCCTGGGTCGGGAGGTAAGTGGCATTAGCTACCAATATATGGTTATCTTCTCCTGGCGGTATGCAGCATCTCGCAACCAATCCTGGCGGCAAGGGACCTGCCCTCTACCCCAGCACATCGCTACTCTGCGCTTTGCCAACACCAGAAGCAACCCCACTAATCTCCTGCACTCAGAGGGAATCTCTTGAACGTAGCACAGCAAGACAAGTTTAGGGGACCTAGGCAACTGCAGCCCGACCATCTTTTCTAGCGCACTCAACACCTCCGTACAGAAGTCCCACAACACCCCACAGCCCCATGCCAGTAAATCCGCCCCTGGTGCCGCACAACGATCGCAGCTGTCATCAGGCCACATGCCCATCCTCTTAAGACAATGCAGTGTATAGTATAAGCAGTGCAGAAATTTAAAATGCAGTAAACGGAGTCTATAATTGGGGGAGAGCTATTGCATGTGCACACAGCAATACCGCCACGTCTCATCCAACAGGGTCTCCCCGAGTTCCTCCTCCCATTTTTCTCACGCTCTAGACGGCGCCACCGGCACAGTCTTCTGCATACACACATATAGACTTGTGATAAGGCCATGGGGAGATGAAGACCTATAAAGGAGCACCAAGACGCGACTTGCCAGAGGTGCCGCAGGGAAACCAGGGTACCAGGAGCATAGGCACTCCCTGATCTAAAGGCAAGTAAGCCGAAATTGCACGGCATCACACGGCGCGCAGAGAGCAGGGTCAGAAGAAATGAATGAGTCCGCAGGAAACCAGGAACCCAGAGTCAGCAGTTGCAATGCACGTAAATGCCCATCGAGCCGGCCCCCTTCTAAAACATGAGCTTGCATAACATCCCGCACTGGCGCCGAGGGTGCAAACGGCACCCCGAAACAGCTCGCCACAGAAGCACCTTCCAGGCCCGCACAGTACATACCACCGTATCCACACCCCACGACCAAGTGTGGGGCTTGTCATATAACACACCAGATAGCTGGGCGGGCTAAATCGAATCCTGTTCTGGGGCCAGGTGTGGTAAATATTTTATAGGGTGCATCCAAAAATGCGCATAGCGAGCCTGTGCACGATTATAATAAAGTTCCAAATCTGGAGCTGCCAGTCCGCCAAACTCAAACAGCAGCATGAGCATCTTCCATGATATCTGGGGCCGCCTGCTGGTCCACACCAAGGATATGAGAAGAGATCTAAGTCTTCTCCCGAAGCTGGAAGTAAGCACTAGAGGGATGTTAGTAAACAAATAAAGGAACTTGGACAGGACCACCATCTTTACAATGGCTATACAGCCGGTCAGCGACAGCGGAAGTGAATCCCACGCGCTGATCCTGTCCTCCTGCCACATAATGGCCTTACCGTAGTTGGCGGACCACAATTCATTTAGCTCCCTGCACACCCGGACACCTAAATAGCGGACCAGTCCATCGGCCCAGCTCAGGGGATATCTCGACTGGTGCTGCATTGTGACAGTCGACAGGGGCAAGACCACGGATTTAGACCAGTTTATAGAGATCCCTGAGATCCGAGCAAAATGTGTAATCTCACCCAGAAGGATATTGAGGTAGGTCCGTGGATCCCGTACATATAGAGCCACATCACCAGGACCGGGCGTTGTCTGAACGCCAATCCTCTATGGTTATGGTGCTGTCACAAATGCGCAGTCAGCGGCTCCATTGCCACCGCAAGAGGGGGCATCCTTGCCGAGTACCCCTGGACACCGGAAAGGGATCCGACAACATCCCATTAATTCTCAGCCGTGCCACTGGGGCAGAATATAGCGAGCGGATTAATTGAATACATTTGGGGCTCAATCCCACTCGCGACAGCAGCCCAAACAGATATGGCCATTTAAGTGAATCGAACGCCTTAGTGGCGTCCAGATAAACAGCCGCAACTTGGGCCTCAGGAAACACCATCCTAGCAACCGCAAAGAAGGTGCGGAGATTATACAAGGTCGAGTGACCTGGCACGAAGCCGGACTGATCCAGAAGCACCAAAGACAAAAGAAGGGGCTGCAGAAGCGTCCCTATAAGCTTCGCTAATATCTTATTATTCAGGTTTATGAGCGATAGTGGCCTATACGAGTCGCAAGAGCACGGATCTTTACCCGGCTTCAGTACAGTAACTATAAAGGCCTCTCGCAACGACGGCGGCAGAGTGCCGCACTCAAGTGCTTTGGCATACACATCTAGTGATTACGGGGCCAACAGATCAGCATATTCCTTGTAAAAGGCCGCGCAGAACCCATCAAGGCCGGGGCCTTTTCGCCGGGCAAACTGCGGATGACCTGAATTATATCTTCAACCGAGAACGGCGCATCCAGATACTGCTGATGCAAGTTCTCCAACCAAAGCCGGCTGACATCCTCTAAATATTCTGTATATGACTCTGCGCATGCCCTCCCCGAAGCAGAGTAAAGGGAAGCATAAAACTCTGTCAGTACCCGACTGACCTCAACCGCACCCCTCAGGCACACACCAGCAGAGTCCAACAATTCCACAATGTAGTTTCCAGCCCACGGCTGATGCAACATTTTGGCTAGTGTTCTACCAGACCGCTCGACCTCACCATACCGTCTCGCTTTAGCCTCCGTGCCCAGAAAGCAGAGCTCGCGCAGCGTCGCCTCCTCATACTCCGACAGCTTCTCCCAGAACTCCTCCAGGAGGGTACTAGACATGTCTGCACACAAACACTTCTCCAGCGCACTCAGCTGGGCCTCCAGATCTGCCAGTTCCGACGTATCGCTCCGATTACGCCATGCTGTTTAGCTAAGCAAATCCCCCGGATCACCACCTTGAACGCCTCCCACAAGGTACCAGCCGACGTAACCGAGCCCTTGTTAACTGCAAAGTACTCTGTTATAGCCGTACGCACCTCCTCATGAAAGACTGCATCTATCAATGCTTTGCATGGAAGTCTCCATATAAAATCATGACACGCTCCCCTGGGATCCCCAGTTTGAGGAGAACCGGAAAGTGTTCCGACAGGGTTCGAGGCAACTGTTCAATAGTATCCGTCCAGAGCTCCACGTCTCTATTGCCAAGCCATCTGTCAATTCGCGACCAACTGTTATGAACTGAGTTTACGCATGTTCCCTCTCTAGCTACACCGTGCTCTCCACAAATTCACCACTGCCCCATCCGTAATAATGCGAGCCCCTGCCTCTTGCGGTCCGCTACTTTATCCAGAACCACATTAAAATCTCCACCCCACAATATCGACCCTGGCCCCAAAGAGCACGTCAAGCGCCACACCTCCTCAAAGAATCGTGGGTCGTCCACCCTGAGACCATATACGGACACAAGACAAAATGGTCTGTCATGCAATATACCCTGCAGCAAGTCATAAAAAACCCTGCAGGTCAATAATCACCTCTTCGTTATATCATTGCAGTCCCTTTCTAATCAAAATGGCGACTCCATGCGCATAGCTCCAATACACCGCCACGTGGCATTCCCCAATCCAACCAGCTCTTATCATGTGTTTCGTGGCGGCCATCAGGTGAACCTCCTGAAGCATACAAACATCTACCGCATGACACTGCATATAGGCATATATCAGTTGCATCTTGCACCCATCGCTCAGCCCCCGAACAATCCAAGTTATGCAGTTCACATATACCGCCCCCCTAAGTAACATCATACAACACATCTCACCTGCTCCACGCTCACCTCTTCCAACAGCACAATACGAAACAGCATCGAGGGCAGGATAATAAAGAAAGGTAGAAATGAAGAGAAAGCATAGAATGCAATAATCAACAAGCCCACAACCACCCCCCCACGCTGACTCTTCAATTGAGTCAGCTCTGCAGACCCACCCAAACACATGTCCCACAACTTGGCAGCAAACAACTTGATTGGACTCATCCAGTGGAGCGACAGCGTGGCCATCTGTTAACCACCCAAGTATGGATGGGTGGGCAGGAGCTCCGTCAGCGCCAGTCATGTTAGGAGCCGGGCTGCGCCGAGAGGAGGGATTCACTCAGGGTCCAACAGGGCCCAAATCGCAGCACCGGACTACCGGCACCTCCCAAGGTCAGCCACCTTTCAGTCGTTATCACTGAGGGCATCACCACCCCCCATCAGCCTGCGAGCAGACTGGAGGCACCATCTTGGGGATGGTTTTAGCATATTTGATTGTCAATTTTGGGTCTGTATAAAAGTGTAGCTTGCCCTTGTGTTGTACTCGCAACTTGGCCGGGTAAATGAGGGAATACTTGGCAACTGTCTGACTCAAAGTGCGCTTGGCCGGAAGAAATGCTCTGCGAGCTGTCTGTACCCCAGGGGTGTAGCCTGGGAAAATGCTGAGCTCATTATTATTATAGCTCATGGACCGACGCTCTCTAGCCGGAGGATTGTGTCTATCTCTATAGTTTAATAAGTGCACAATGACTGGACGCGCCAGTGTCCCAGGCGGCGGCCTTGGCCCAAGCGACCTGTGGGCTCGTTCCACCACAAATAGCTGGGAGAGCTCACCAGGAAAATGCACAGACAGCATAGTCTCTACATAGTCATCCATCCGTCCCATAGCCGTTGACTCTGGGAGACCCAAAATACGGATATTATTACGGCAGGAGTGAGCTTCGAGATCCTCATTCTTATTTCGGATTACTTCTAGCATGCGTTCCATTTGCAATAGTTTCCCTCTGTCTCCACGCCGACCATCCTCCAGGTCAGACGTGTGAGATAACACCTGATCAAGGCGTGTGTCGTGGCCGTCCACCCTCTCCTTCAAACGATCCATTTGTTCAGTCAAGTGATCCAACTGGCTTGGCTACGTTTCTTTTTGCCCTCAAACGTGAGTTTGGTGTGTCTCTGGTCCACCTTCCCCATCTCGTCAAAAGCACACCTCAGCTCCCAAGTGTGCACCAAACAGTGTCCGTCTCAGCTGACAGCGCGAACCAGGGGAGGGGGTCACTAACACCCTGGTGAGCCCACAGGCAAGTAGTCCCATGCACCAACAGGCCGCCAAAAATCCCCAGCTCATCCCCTCAGTGAGGAGCACCAGCCGGTTGGCACAAAAAGAAAAAAAGGGGGGAGAAAAAGGGTGGCACCCTGCTGCCGCCCGCCTCGCATCCCCCAGGCCGCCACAGTACCAACTAATATCCCCCCGGAGGTGGGATAGCTCCACAGCCCCCCGTCCAGGCAGCCAATCCTCACCTCAGGAGGACAAGGGGAGGCATCCAGCGCAATGGGCAGGTAGCCCACAGTCTCTCCGGCAACACTCGTTGCCACCGGCCCCCACAACAGCACTCAGCTCACCGCTGCACCCACCTGTGGGGCCCGCGGCCCGATCGTCGCCGCCGATAATGCCCCGCAGGCACTTGACATTGGAGGCTCCAATGCGGCCCAAGGCTCCAGCCGCGCAGCCTCCAATCACCTTCCTCAGGACGATGGGCTGCCTCTTCTTCACCTTCTTCACATGGGCGGCCCCCTGCCCTCACCAAAGCGCGTTCAGTCGCGGCCCATCCAGGTTGCGTAATAGGGCAGATGCTTCGCACCAGCCACCAGCACAAGTCCCCAGCCTGCCGATACTCCCACTTGCCCCGATCACCACTGCCGATCAGGCCCCACAGGAATCCAGCATTCAAGGCTCACGTGGCACTAAACCACCCAGCCGCAGAGCCTCTAGGTATCTTCTCCAGAGGGGGGTTCAGGGGGAGGAGCCACTGAATCCCACCGCCCGGGGGGGCCCACATCAACAAGACGTGCCACGGCCCAAGCAAGGTACACACCGGGCCCGGCACCGCCCTTACACGTCGCACAGCCACACACAGCTCTTACTGCCGGGCCAGCTCCATTATCGCTGCTTACAACTCCCGGCAGCTACCCGGGATAGAATACTTATAGCCGACCGTCTTGGGCAGCTGATCTGTCAGGAAAAAAGACAGATTAATGCTCCTGCCCTGCACAGCCTCACAGCATGGAGGCCATCTTGCAGGACGGCCAAGCCATGCCCCCAAAGTTTGATAACCTCTTCCCCATATGGGCAAGTATGGACAAACTTAGGTGGCCAATCCTTTTCGGCAAGTAAAATATCATAAATGTTGATGACGTGGTCCCAAAACATTGCGTCTATTGTGCATTCAAAGTCTCCTTCTAACTGTATTGTTACTTCTTACACCCTGTCAGGCGTGAAGACATGCATGTTCACAGCTTTGACTTGTAAGAAGTCATCAGTTGCTTTCACCTCCAGATGCTCTTGAGGATTCTGACAAATTATTGTGACCTCTGCTGCGCTGTCTAGCACAGCTAGTGGCCAAGTCTTGTTCTTCAATAGAGTCCTCTTCTTGAGTGGCATGACGAATCGTAACTGCTGAAACTTTTTCTTTTTAAATTGGGGTTTTTGTTGGGGAAGTTTCTCTTCTTTTTTTGACAGAAACTTCTGTTGAGCATTGTAATTCCTGTCTCAGTTTCACATACTCAGTCCTCCATTCTAACCACCCACCTCTCTCACTGCGTTTTTCTGGTGAGTCCTGAAAGGAACGAGATTGGCGTGTATCAGTATATTGATATCTGTCAGACATTTTTATATTATCTCTATTTCTAAGATTATATATATTCTGTGGGGTCTCTGTATGCGGAGATTCTCCCCTTTCTTTTTAAGGTGTTTGTTGTTTTGTTATCCTAGTGTTTTTTAGAACCCTCAGGTGCTTGCTTTGTAGAATCTTTATTAAATTTACCCTGACATTGTGGTTTTATGGGTCTGATCCCCAGACTCTTCCCACCAATACTAGAATAGGTCTCCGCGATAATCTTTGGCAGCTCACGTTTTTAATCCTGTGCAGGAACGTCCCGTAGCTGCATAAGCACTGCTAGTGCAACTGCTTCCCCTTTAAGGTTACTTAATATAATGGAAGATACAGTGGCAAAATTGCCCACAAGTTGCACCCCCAAGTCTAGGGCCGGGGCAACCCCGTATTCATCATAAATGTGTTTTGACACTTCCTGAAGGTTGGCAAGTGTCAGTGTACCGTGTGCAGTAGTATAGAGCGTGGCAAATACAGTGCCCCAACTATCACAGTTATCTACTGTGGGAACCATCCCAAATCTCAAGCACATAGTTAATATTCTATCCTTATCCTGAGGTCCCGTATGGGGAAATACTGCTTCCAGTGCATTTATTTTCTGAGCTAAACAAAATGGAATTTCTTCCCGTTTGGCGGGTACTTTACCCATGATCAAATGTACAGTCGCAGGATTAATACCTTGCATTGCTGCATGTGGTTGCACCGGGACAGCACGTGCTGGGTTTGTATTTAATGTTTGCATTACAAACTGTACTAATAGTCTGTATATTGCCATAAGCTCAGTAGATAAGTGGCGAACCTCAGGTACCGCCAAGGTTGCTGCATCAGGGTGCTGTGTATATGTGGCCAATAAAGGCCAGGTAGGGCCATCATTACTTAGAGGACATAACCTAACATGCAGTATTATATGTGGTAGTGCGCCATCAAGCCAATTATTATGTATAGTGGTGAAATGTATTTGTGTTCCCATCAACTGCTGGAAATGGGACCCAAGAATACAATATTTCTGTTCTGTATGCTGCATGAGCTTCAACAACAAACGTAACTGGACCCCTCTGGGCCGTTAGACCATGTGCCAATGAATGTGCAGTAAGGGGTGGTCGCATATTGACTGCAATTGCTACCCGTTGCGGATTCGCCATAGTAAATGGTAAATTTTGTTCAGAGATAAAGACACCAAATGGGGATTATCCTTTTAGAGTTCAAGCTTGAACAACCTACAGTGTTAGTTAGGTACTCCCTACTTAACTGAGGAGGAAAAATCCTCAATACCACAGACGTCTCTATATATAGTACTGAGGTGTCTTTGCATGTAGTGAGACAGAGATACTCAGGAGGTCCCGAAAATTATTGCCTGACCAAAACTTGGCAGCGCTATGTTGTGTATATTCTCATTATCCTAATGAGACTACTGGATTCAGGCAGAAGAATCACCTGTACTGCCGGGGACTGAGTCTGACCCCGCACCATGTGACACCTGTCAGCCTAATCCAGGTTTGTTCCGGCTAACTAGCAGTGCCTCATCTCCACCCAAGAGCAGGGATGATTAGGGCAACTGGGTGCATGACATACATGACTCCTCAGGGGAATCCTGGTCACTCAGATCTCATGCGTTTCTCTCAGTTACATCAGTCTCACACATGCAAATACAATCAGAGGCAGAGTATAGTTCAATAAGGTTTTTATTGAAGTGACTGCATCTTAGATAATAAAGCATGTATTGCAATAACTATGATGATGAGGCACAATAAGATTAAAATTGTGACTTGGAGAGTAAAACACAAGAATAGCGCTACCATACTGTCACTAAGGTTTGTAAAGATAGGCCCATATTTATACTTTTTTTGTGTCACATTTGCGTCATTTTTTGACGCAAAAGCAGTGCAAACTTACAAAATATAATTGTATTTTGTAAGTTTACGATGCTTTTGCGTCAAAAACTGACGCAAATGCGGCACAAAAATAGTATAAATATGGGCCATAGTTCCTACCTAAGCTATGCTAGAGCACAGCATTTTAAGCTCCAATTCTGTCTTTCAGGTTCCCCCTGGGAAGACATTATTTCTCATACCTGAGCAAGAGGCCTGTAGTCTAGATAGACACCGTTCCCATATGGGCCAGAAAGCAGGTAGTCTACACAAGCAGCTGCAACGAAGCAACCAGCATACAGTCGTGTTCATCTGGCTGGAATCTCCCTCTAACGTACATGGGTCAAAGTAGTGTTTTATAATAAAACAGCTGATATTCCAAGAAAGGATCCTCAAGTAAGAGTGTGTATGTTTCTGTGAACATTGGAGACAAAGCGTACCGCTTTTGCTGGCAACCTCGCTTACTGCAGCCTTGAGAAAGCACAGAGTGTAAGAAATGTCTTGTTTAAGAACGCAGTGCTGACCTAGGTGAAGAACAGCTAGATAGAGAAAATAAAACAAGACTGCAAATGTGGCTAATGTTAAAATAATAAAACGAAGCTGAATAAAATATATCTAGGTTAAAGTGCACAGCAGCAGGCCCAGTTTGCTAAAATAATATGCTTAAAACTATAGCTAAAATGGCTACACAACATTACAAAATACTCTGGTTTCCTCCATTTGTTAACAAGAAATGCGATGAGAGATGTTTTATTCCTTATGTGGTTGAGGAATTTCCTCCACTGACTGACACTCTAGGAAGGTGAGATGCACTATATCTGGTGCCCGAGTTCCTTCCCTCTGACAGTCCTTTCGCTGTTCTTAACATACATCTCATTGTACGTATCTAACACAACATTGATTCTTTGATTCCTATTTCCTTCCTGCAAATCCATGGACAAGACAGACATAGCCACCTCACCAAAGTTTTATTCCTCTCTGAGCAAGAACCTTACCATCAATCAGCCTGGCTCAATTTCTTTTTGTTCCATTTATTGCCATTTTCCAACTCTACATACCCCTCTCTCACTTTTTTTACCTTGAAAGGACCCCAAAATTTGGATAGTCCTCCAGACCCTCTCATATGATTTATTTTCACCCATTCACCTTCTTCAACATATCTTTTCCTCTTCTTTCTCTCCCCATTGTCATTTTTCTTACAACTATTGTGTGTCATCCGAGCCGGAGTCAACTTTGATCCAGGTTCCCCCCCCCCATCTTCTCAAAAGCAGACACACCAGTTGCTCTGTTGACTGTAGTGCGATGAGACCACATCATCTCATTTACCATTTTTTCACATCCTTTCCACATTGGGTGGCCATAAGTATGGTACCCTTAACCAATCAGTTGGCCCTTCCCACCATACCAGTTGCCTGGGGACTTGTGTATTCTTCCAGCTGGGAATATGTTATACTTTAAAGCGATACTCTTTGAGTCTTGAAGCTAATCTCGCTAATCTAGCGGAACCTTTGCCTGCTCCCCATGGACTTGACACTTTAAGTTACGGTTTGTGATCACTTTGTATGTTGAAATCTATACCTCAGAGAAAAGTTTGAAAGTGTTCTACAGACTAAGCTGCAGCTAATGCTTCATGCTCTGTCACTGAATAGTTTCGTTCACGTTCCGTTAAAGAGCGGAAAGCAAAAGCCACTGTCTCCTCTTTTCTCCTCGTAACTGCGACAGAACCTCTCCCACCCCGCATGCACTGGCATCAACTGTCAAAATGTTTTTTTGCCGGATATCAAAGGGTGTCAAAATGCCCGCTTTGCAAATGTCCTCCCTCACTGCATCAAATGCTAGCTGTTGAGCCTTTTCCCATTTAAAGTTGCAGCCTTTGCGCAAAAGCATCCTCAATTCTTCTGTTTTTTGTGCAAAGTTGTCAACAAACTTGTTGTAATATTCTATAAGACCCGTAATTGGTCTTTATCATGAGGAACAGGTGCAGATCTAATAGCTTTCAGCAAATCCTCCTTGGGGCTGATCCCTTCCTCCAAATAATCAATTGCCTCAGCTAAAAATTTACACTTATCTCTTCTTAAGGTTAGCCCAGCCTCTTTCAGCTTACCCAGTACCGATCTTAGCACCAGGTTATGCTCTCTTATAGTCTGACCAAACACCAAAATGTCATCTTGAAAGTATGTTACATTTGGTACTCCCTTGAAAACTCTTGACATTATTCTTTGGAACATGCTTATAACCACTGGAGAGACCCAGGGGGAGACTTCAACTGGTTCTATAATCCCTTCTTTTAACATGTCATCTAACATTTTTTAACCTCCTCCCTCACTACTACTGGACCTCTCTTTACTTTGTGTTTTCCTGGAACAATGCCTTCTTGCTAAATTATTTTGTGTACATAACCCTTCAACTCCCCCAATTTTTATCAAACACTTCCTTTGCTTCACTCAAAATCTCTTCCATATTCAAATCATCTAGGATTAATACCTTGTCATTTGAGAGTTGATCAATCACAATGTGCAAGTCATATTGGTGTACCCAACCCAATATGGGTGGTCCGTCCACAGCCACATAAACTTTTCCTTCAATACAGCGATACCTGAATTCTATAGTTGATACAAAGTAACCCCCCCAAACATCTATTTTCGAACCTTGGCAACCTCTTGGAATAATGTCCTTTGGTAGCAAAACTATTTGTGGCCACTCTTTTTTCCACGTTGCTTTAGATATAATTGTGTAGAGTGATCCAAAGTCTACCATTAGTTCCACCTCTTTGTCTGTAATGATAAAGGACACCTTAGTCTAAATTCTCTTTACTTCTCCGCTGCTTCCTGTTGTACCATTAGTACCCGATCTTCATTGTAGTTTCCTCTGTATATTCTTCTGTTATTGCTACTCGTGACTTGTATCCACCCTTGCACATGCAAGCATAGTGCCCTTTCTGACCGCACTTCCTACATTCTTCATTTACTGCAAAGCACCATTTAGCCTCACAAGTATGTACATAGCTTCAGCATCTGGAGCATACCTTTGACTTAGTTGTTCTTTGATCCCTGATATATTGTTTGCTGGTTGGCCCCACATTTTCAGGAGCATCACCCTTCTTAGTTACAACAGCTATATCACCTTCACTGTTCATATTGTCTTTTTTATTTATTTCTTTCATGCAATGTTCAGACTCGTCTACTATTTTTGCAATAGTTATTGCATCCTTGAGTAATGGTTTTTTTGCTGCCCATAGATGTTCTTGAGTTTTCTAGCTTCTGCACTGCACAGTAAGTTGGTCACAAATCAATTCTTTGGTCATAGGACCAAACTTGCACTTCACTGATAGTTCTCGTAAACTTGAAATGAATTCTTCCAATGACTCTCCCAATTTCTGAGACCTGGTGTAAAATTTATAACATGACATTACAATGGTCTCTTCCTCAGCAAACCTTTTCCCTAAGCGTAATTTTGCCTCTTCATGCCACCACGTACTTCCGTTAAGTATTTAAATATATGATGTGCCTCTTTACCAATGGTGCTTAACAACAGAGCTTTTTTTTCTTTCATCGCAAAAAGATTGACCATCTAATCCCACTATGTATCTATCCATTCTTCCCATTGGATAGATGACTGCCCATGCTGATCTAGAAATGAAGAAGGAATGTTGATGGATGATGCCATAATAATAATAAACTGTGGGTGATATATGTAAAATATCTATTTTACTTGTAGTTATATGTCTTCCAGGCACCAAAGGGTGAAACAAATATACAGAAATAAGTTTTGTGCACCAACAATGTCCCAAATAACTTTCTACAGTCACAGTCCTCTTTCTCTTTCACCTTTTCAGAGCCTCTTGAAGGTGCTAAGATTAATTCCTTCAAACATTGACGTCGTACAGAGAGTGAGGTTGTCACAAGCAGGTGAGATACATTTCCTGTGTAACAGCCTCGTTTTATTTAAGAAATACTGTACATTACATATTGAACGCCACTTTCAGTCTCCTGCCGTGATCAAACGTACACCTGAGATACTGCAGGTGAAACTGAATGTGCGTGCCGTTGTCTTTTATTTTTTGAATGACACACTCATGTGGTGGCACGTGAAGCAACGATGTGCCCATGTAATGGTGATGTCCTTAGCGCATTATACACTCAAAACTTTCTGTACCTGTTCTCACTTCGCCAGATTTCTCTCCCAACACCGCAAACACAAAGAACTTCACAGCCTCCTCTTACAGTTCTACACGTATGAACTGAGTGGTGACTCTATGAGATCACCACTGGAACATGCCTGGCCCTCGGTCCTTTTCTAACTTAGCAGCGGTGTTTCCAATGTGGCTGGCGCTCATCGCCAAATTGAAGTAGCTACACTGTAGATCAGGAAACAAATGTTGAATTAAAAGGAAGATTTATTGCAACAGAGACCTGCATAATCCTTCCCTTTGCCAGCCACAAGTTAAATGACTAGAAAATAATCCATGCTAATAAGGGTTCTAGTTCCAATAGAATTACATTACGACATGACAATACGCTTCCTGCAATTAAAGATATACACAGCCCCTTAGAATATAACATTTGTCTTTCAAAACAGACCTTCAGGAGTTGCTAAAGCCCATTGTAAAGATCCTAATGGATGAGAGAGTACATCTGCCATTTGAAGGTTCTGATCCTGTACTGTCACAATGATTTGACCAAATAGTGACTTGTCTGCTTTGATGATGACTGTCCTGCCATTGCTGTTCACTACCTTTTTCATGTTAGTGAAGGTTTTAAGTTTGTTCATTTTCATTGGGTCACGAAACATCTTAATAGGTGGATTATTTTCAAGGCCCTCAAGTTTGAAGTCTGTATAGCACTGTTCACCTATTTCATGCTTTCATGCCCCTTCATTATGTCGGATACTATGGGGGTCATTTTGACCTCGGCGGTCTTTTGCTAAGACCGCAGAGGGACCGCCGTGCGGAAGACCGCCAGTGGTGGCGGTTTGCCGCTCGGCATATTATGACCGTTGGCAGCTCTCCGTCCTTTTTCGGATGGAGAGCCGCCAACAGCCATACTGGCGGGCTGCGGGGAAACGGAGGTTGCTCCACCTCCACCGCCACGCCAACAGAACACCGCCCACCGAATTACATCCTGTGATTCGGCGTGGCGGTGTTCTGTTGACGGTGTGGTGTCAGAAGAGCAGCCCCCATGGCTCCCGTCCCCTCCCGGAGGATCGACGGACCAGGTAAGTCGATCGTCCGTTAGGGGAAGGGGGTGGGGGGGTGTTGTTTGTTGTGTGCGTGCATGGGGGTGTGTGTATGTAGAGGGGGTGTGTGAGTGCGTGTATGTCTGTGGGTATGTCTGTATGGATGTGTGCGTGTATGTTTGAATGTGGGTGTGCGTGTCTGACTGTGTGTGTGGATGTTGGCATGTATGTCGGTGTGTGTGCGTGTATGTGTGTTGGTGGTGCCTGCGTGCGTGTCGTGTGTGAGTGAGTGATGTGATGTTGGGGGTCGGGGTGGGAGGGGGGCCCTGCCACCTTTGAGGGGTGGCAGGGGTGGTGGGGGGTGTAGGGGAGGGAGTCGGGTGGGGGTGGGGGGTGTTGGAGACCCCTATCAGTGCCAGGGAAGCAATTCCCTGGCACTGATAGTGCTTACCGCCATGGATTTAATGAAATCCATGGTGGTCAGCCGGGTCCAAATACCGCCGGTGGTATAGTGACGGCTGCCGGGCTGGAGACCCAGGTCTCCAGCCCGGCGGTCGTCTCCGCCCTGGCGGGCGGTACAGTGAACCGGCAGATGACCTTGGCGGTAACCGCCATGGTCATAATTCCCAAAAAAAGACCGCCAGCCTGTTGGCGGTCTTACCGCTGCTTCTCCGCCTTACGCCAGGTTCATAATGACCCCCTATGTCTTGAGATGCCTTTTTTGTCCTGGACAGACTAATGAGATCACGTGGCCCAACAAATGGGGTTTTCCAGCTTTGAACCAGACTAACAGCTTTTGTAACAGTATCTTTGTATTTTTCAATTAGTGATTTATGTAGGTCTGCGTGAGCAAGATCGGATCTGTTGTTACAAAACATTTCCCTTATCTGACCCAAAAAGGCACTTCTTTGTTCAGCCGTCGTATAATATATTTTCACAGCACCCACCTTGAGGTTGAACCTTGTCGAACTACCCAGAGTCTGTGCATCTTTGTTGACTGTTATCTCTATTGCTTGATCAACCAGAATTTGTCCAAACGGATTAACATCTGACAGTTGAACTGAAAAGCATTTGTTGATGAAGTTGTGGTGTATCACTGGATCTTTCACTGCTAGTAATGTGATTTCAGCACAGTATCCAGGATGATATCTAGCATAGTTCATCCTGTCATACGCAAAACACCATGGAATGATACAAAGTATGGCAGTAAGACGTAAATGCAATTTCCTTCTCGAGTAGGACGCAGCAGAGCCAGCAAGACATTTTCACCAATATCCACATACAACATCCAAAATGCAGAGAGATCTCCATTGTCATGAAGAAGATGTTCCAGGAATGCATGCCAAAGGTGTTTTACTTCGGCAAAGGGAAAATTCTGCAAAGGTTACTCTAATCTCTGTTGGCATGAGTCTTTTGCAATGCCATTAACATCCTCAATGAAGGAGTAGACTACCTGAATGTTGTTTTCGTAATTCTTCTCCACCCATGGGATAAATTCCAAACAAGTCAGTCTCAACATGCCTTCATATACGCACTTGTGTGCTCGAACTGAATGTTTGTTCATACGACCTTCTGATACTGGTGATATTGAGTCTTCTGCTATCAGGTCTGCTTCAAAGCAAAGATCACGAACGCCAGCATCTTGAAAACGTTTTCCGAAAATGGACATGACTTTACAAATGGTGTGAAAGATGCCCTTTCGAAGAATGATTCTGTCGTACATTGCTCTATGCTTCCACACAATCTCAGTTGTTTTTGCATAGAGAGCTTGATCTATGACCACTACAAATGCAATGATTCCCTTTTCAGCTCTGGTCTCTAGTGCTGATGTTAAGTCCTGTCCAACTTGGTACTTTCTGTGAGGGGCTCGCTTCTTGTCTGGTAACAACCCAGATAATGTTCTTATTTTATCCAAGCTGCAATTGGGCAACACATTCCAACATGACTTTGGCACTTGCCATCAATGGCTGAGGCCCAACTCGTTTACCAAAAACATACATGAACAATTCTTCAGTATTTGTGGTGGTCAATGTTCTTTGCTTTTGTTTCTTGGTGCTTGGGAGAGGAGCTGTTTAAGATTGTGGTCCGATAACCTGGGCTGCACAGCTATACCGCTGACTCTGTGAGTTGTCCCCTTACCAGTAAGAGTCTCTTCTAGTCTATCAATGTTATCCCATGCTAAGTTAGTGAAAACATAAAGCTGAGTGTCAGCTGGAAGAACAATTTGCTCATTTAAGGTAGCAGCATGTGTCTGAAGACACAAGACGGTATCAATTTCTTCCAGTTGTGAGTATGAAATCCCATGACCAAGTCTGTTTAGAGTGCAAATGATTTCAACATTGACTGTCAGAGTTTTTATGGCATATGGGAGCAACAATTGTTTGGAGGGTTTCTGCGGGCCACTTGTGATTGCATATATAATGTCCTGACTTAATGATTGCATAAGTAAGGCAACTCTTTTGGACGGCTTTGTGTTTTCTGGATCTCCAGTCAGAATTCCCAGTAGGAACCGTTTAAGGTAATCAGGCACTGTAAATAAATCTTTATCAATGTCTGATGAATGATATGGCCATGGTGTTAGAAATGGGGTTTCTGGTTGGCTGAGGATTGCACCTAAGCCAGGCAGAACACACCCACTCTAATCAGGGTGAGGGAGTTACCACCTCCTTGGTATCTTGGCACAGGCAGTTAGGCTTATCCCAGAAGCAATGTGTAAAGCGATTGCACAAGATACATAACACACGTGATACAATCAATACACCACAAAGGAAACACAACACCCACTCATATAAAAATAAACTGTATTGTATAAAACATAATTAGACCAAACACAACATGTATCTATAATGCCCGCCTAAACAAGCAGTTGTCAGAACATTACACAGGTTACTAATACTCTGCAAAAATAAACAGTAGTCAGGTAAACATATAGGTTACTGGTATTCTGCAACACAAGAAGTAGTCAGGTTGTCATTGTCAGAAGAAATCCACATGCCATAACAAACACTTCATCATGAGGGCAGAGTTATCCTCATCCTTTGCATATGTCATAAACCATTACCCACCCTCCCTAGAACAGCTCATAGAGGTCCTAAAAATATGCGCATCAGGCAACAAGAGAAAAATTATGTATTTCAGAACATTAGGTCATGAACTGCAGGAAAAACACACTTGCATGAAAACCACAGTGCAACTACGCTTCTATTATATGAAATGTGGCAGGTAATCTGGCATATACTTTTCTTCCTCTTAGAGTATGAGGTGCCACGCCCCTGGGCCCCTATTACATACTATATGGTGGTCCTGGGAGCAGACGCCCGGTCATGGGATGCTGGGGGCACTTTGTGGGCCTCCCAAAGTGATGACTTAGAAGGTGGGAGGAGATGAGGCCGAACACAACTTGCCAGGGTAGGAGCTCCCCCGCTCCTAGTCTCCCAAAAGAGATGTTATTCTTGTAACATGGGAGCGGCCCCACTCCTTGGGCTGCAAGTACCGGAGTCACTCTCTTACATGGAGTGAGGGGATCCCCCACAAGGTTATGGGGGAAGCACTCCTTAGGCTCCCAGTGCTAGGGCTTGACAGTGGCCGCTGCTCACAGGGCAGTTGCGCAGCGGCTCAGGGAGGGGGTGGCTCCAGCCAGTTTCCTTCCCAAGGGGGGGAAAAATCCCACGGCAGCCGACAGTCTCCGTACTGCGAGGCTATCTCACACCCTGTACTTTTGGTCACGACAGGTAAATCCAGGGTCCTCCAGGGCCTCCCAGACCTCTACCTCTTCTTCTGTATGGTGGCCCGGCCAGGGGGTACCTCCTAACCGCAGGCCAGCTCTTTTCTGCGTTCTCTCCCCGGTCGCAGTGGTGATTATCCCCAAGTAGGCACCTGCGGTTGCCCCGGGGGCACTACTGGAAGCGCGCTGGTCTACGCTATTCCAGAAGCTGCCAGTGGGCTGCTCTTGGGTTTGCCGGCTTTGGCGGGGGAAACCACGATGGTGTGGAGGCACTTCCTGGTGCCTTGAACAGCCAAACCAGGAGTAAAGCGCTCTCCCTGTTCTGGGATAAAATACCAATAAAAAAAGGGGAGCGCTCTTCACACATTGAAGCAAGAGAATGGAGCGCTCCTCACGCTCTACAAAGATGAGGAAATATAGCGCTCTTCATGTGCTATGGTGTGCTCAAGGCCAAGGAGCTGTGAGCAGTGCTCCCCATATGCTGGGCTCCCAGGGAGACACTGGAGGGAATACAGAGGGGCAAATAGGCCAGCACACTTCGAGAAATTCAGGTGGCGATTCCTTCTAACTCCCCCATAACCTTGGCAGTCCAGAGTCAGGGGAAAGGCTGGCAGCAGGCCAACAAAAGAAGAGCAGTCCAGATGAGTCGTTTGTGCAGTCAGGCAGTCCCTCTGACAGGGGCTCTGTCCCAAGTCCAAAAGTGCTCTTCTAATGTGGGGAAGACCTCCTGTACTTAAAACTAATTTGGCGCAGTCTCCACAAAACGGAGAGAAAGGATTCCAACCAGTACTAACCGGTTCCAGGAGTGTCCCTTTCTCCTCCAGTACTAGCTCCAGACATCAGTGGGGGTAAACGAGCCCTTTGTGTGAGGCCAGGACACAGCCTTTACAAATACAGGTGTGCCCCACCTCTCCCAGCCCAGGAAGAGCATTCAATATGAAGATGCACTCTTGTGACATCACCACCCTCCCTGTATATAGACTGTCTGAAAGGTATGCACAAAGCCAAGCTGTAATTCTTCCCCAGAGGTGGATTGGTGGTAAATTGCAAAACACCAGATTCATAAGCACAGTGAAATGCTCACTTTCGAAAAGTGGCATTTCTATAATGATAATACAAAATCCACCTACACCAGTAAGCAGCATTTCTAACTACCATTACAAACATACCAAAGATGCCTGCGATACCCTTCATCGATTAGACAATACCACTTACACATAGGTTATGGCATTTCCAATGCAATCCTATGAAAAAGGCAGCACTCACAGTAGTGTGAAACTTAACAGGCTGTTTGCCACTACCAGGACATGTAGTACATAAAGACACATGTCCTACCTTTTACATACATAGCACCCTGCCCTTAGGGGTAGCTAATGCCTACTTTAGGGGTGACTTATATGTAGTAAAATGGGAGTTCCAGGCCTGGCAAGTAGATTTAGATGGCAGGTCCATGTGGCAGTAAACTGCGCACACAGAACCCTACAGTAGCAGGCCTGAGACAGGTTTGAAAGGTTACTTCTCTGGTGGCGCAAGCTGTGCTGCAGGCCGAATAGTAGCATTTAATTTACAGGCCCTGGGTATAGGGATACCACTGGACAAGTGACTTACAGGTAAATTAAATGTGCCAATTAAGTGTAAGCCAATTATACCAAGTTTAGAAGGGAGAGTACATGCACTGTAGCACTGATCAGCAGTGGTAAAGTGCTCAGAGTCCTAACGTCAACAAAAAGGGTCAGAAAAAATAGGAGGAGGAAGGCAAAAGATTTGAGGATGACCCTGTAATTGGCCAGGTCCAGCACATGGTGTTGATGTCAGGTTTGTCTTAATCATTGTTCTTATGTGCTATGTTGTTTGATCAATTATCTTGTTCATGTCTGTTGCTTTAACCTTTAAAACAGATCATTCTCTTTTCAAAGTCTTGTTTTCTCTTACAATGTCCTGGCATGACACTATCAGGTTAGGCCAACAACTTTCTTTGGTTATCGGCGAAAATGTGGAGACTGTCACTAAACTCGGAGTCCAATTTGTTTCTAATATGCTTCTTGGTTGATTTGTCTATTCCCTGTATTCCTCTGCGTGTTATGAGGGTTTCAAGCTTTTCAGTGAGAGTCGTCACATGTATTACTTCTTTTTTAGGAATAATCTCAGTTCTAATGTATTGAAATAGTTCATCATATGCTCCAGCTCTCATATTTTTGTAGTGATAATTCGTGTGAATGCTAGAATCCTCCTTTGATTTAACCCTTGAATACTTCCTATAACAAGATGCATTATAATGGGCTTCTGCAGCCACTATGCCTCTTCTACAAACTACTAAGATCTTTGAATCACAATTAATGGTTGCACACTCTTGAAGCCTTTTGTCAACTCTAGGCTCTGTGGCTTTGATTAATTTCTCTTGCGTTAATTTTCCCTTGTAACACTTTATCTTTCCACAAAATATACATTCTTCCTCATACACGTTTGAATTTATTGATGTTCTTCTGTTTAAGCATTAACTCATGCACTCACTCATTCCAGCATCATCACTGACACTTGCTTCAGCTTTTCGCTTAATAGTCTGTAAATCTTTCTTTATAGAAACAGGCTCCTGCACTTCCTGTTGTAAAATACTCGGGGAACCGTGCTGCTTTCCGCATTTCTCGCAATGTCTAACAGTGGAATGTGATTCCTCACTTTAGCTGCCTTTAATTGAACAAAGCTTTCCATGATGAGTAGCCCTGTGGGTTTGTCAGCATAACTCCATGTTGGACATTTAGGGGCATATTTATACTCCGTTTGCGCCGAATTAGCGTCGTTTTTTTCGACGCAAATTCGGCGCAAAACTAACGCCATATTTATACTTTGGCGTTAGACGCGTCTAGCGCCAAAGTATGAGGAAAGAGCGTCATTTTTTTGCGTGAACGCCTTCCTTGCGTTAATGAGATGCAAGGTAGGCGTTCCCGTCCAAAAAAATGACTGCGACATAAATGCGTCGTATTTATACTCCCGGGCAAAAATCACGCCCGGGAGTAGGCGGGGCAAAAAACCCCGCATTTGCGCCTCTTTTTAACGCCTGGGTCAGGGCAGGCGTTAAGGGACCTGTGGGCTCAAAATGAGCCCACAGCTGCCCTCCCATGCCCCCAGGGACCCCCCCTGCCACCCTTGCCCACCCCAGGAGGACACCCAAGGATGGAGGGACCCATCCCAGGGACATTCAGGTAAGTTCAGGTAAGTATACATTTTTATTTTTTTAATATATTTTTTTGGGCATAGGGGGGCCTGATTTGTGCCCCCCTACATGCCTCAATGCCCAATGACCATGCCCAGGGGACATAAGTCCCCTGGGCATGGCCATTGGGCAAGGGGGCATGACTCCTGTCTTTACTAAGACAGGAGTCATGTAAATGGCGTCTGGGCGTCGTTAAAAATGGCGCAAATCGGGTGGAGGCGATTTTTTAGCGTCAACCTGACTTGCACCATTTTTAAGACGCCCTAACGCCATTTTCCCCAACGCCGGCGCTGCCTGGTGTACGTGTTTTTTTTCCACGCACACCAGGCAGCGCCGGTCTGCTAGCGCCGGCTAACGCCATTCAATAAATACGGCACCCGCATGGCGCTTCAGAATGGCGTTAGCCGGCGCTAAACTTTTTGACGCTAAACTGCGTTAGCGCAGTTTAGCGTCAAAAAGTATAAATACGGGCCTTAATCACAAATGATTTATACACTGGAGATCAGAGGGACAGGATGTGCTTGTTTCAGTCTTCTTCATGATGCTGCATGGACATTCACTACCAGCTCTGGAAAAACCTTTTGCTTCCCTCCCTCCACTTTTTTGACACTGTTTTTGCTGGTTTTAGGACTCTGCGCACTTTATCACTGATAATCAGTGCTAAAGTGAATATGCTCTCTCCCTTAAAACATGGTAACATTGGTTCATCCCCAATTGGAATATCTGATATACTTGTAAGTTCCTAGTAAAGTGCACTACATGTGCCCAGGACCTTTAGATTGAATGCTACTAGTGGGCCTGAAGCACTGGTTGTGCCACCCACATAAGTAGCCCCTTAACCATGCCTCAGGCCTGCCATTGCAAGGCCTGTGTGTGCAGTTTCACTGCCACTTTGACTTGGCATTTAAAAGTACTTGTCAAGCCTTAAACTTCCGTTTTTCTACATATGAGTCACCCCTTAGGTAGGCCCTAGGTAACCCATAGGGCAGGGTGCTGTGTAGGTAAAAGGCAAGACATATACCTATGGCCCTCATTATGACATTGGCGGTAAGTCCTGCTTACCACCACGCTGATTTCCTTTAACTTACAGCTGTGGCGGCGTATATCCGTTCACCATATTATGACACACACACATACCCATCTGACAGAATACAACCACAAACACAAATCTGCCAGTCCAAAGGTCAGTGCTAAAGTGGCGGTATCAAAACCAACACCGTTACGCCAACAGAACAACGCCCACCACATTATGACCCACGAATCACCACGGCGGACATTCAACAGCAGTAAACCATTGGCGTTACATACAGCCGCACTCACAATGGACACCCACAGACAAAACAACTCCACATTGGCCAATTCAAACAACACACACCTGACACCCATACACACACCACACCCGTACACCCACACCATTATAAAACACACCATCAGCCATGTCTTGGGGGGTCTATCAGGAGTCCCAAGGCATGATGGGCCATCTCGTGACTGAACTCTGAGAAATCAAGCAGCTACTGAGGGACATGTACAGAGACATGGGTGAACAGATGAAGACCCACAATACCAACATGGCCTCCCTAACAGAGGTGCTGCGGGACATTTGCACAACCCTGAGCAGGGATTCTCAACAACAGTCTACCCCTTCCTTTGGCTCATCAACACCAGGCACATCAACATCAGTGCCAGCCACTGGAAGAAAGGCCCTGCCAGAGGAAGAACCTGACCCAGACACCTCTGCCTCTGTAGCGGCAGACCTCCACCCCCCCACCACAAGCAGGGATGTCCAAGAAAGGTCCCAGGAGATGTAGATGGCAAGACACCGACCTCTGCCGGCAAGTGACCTCTTCTTAAAGGACCTCCTTTGTGTGCCACAATTCACTCTGTTGACTGATCCTCAACCACCCACCGGTTCGAATGGGAGGAGTACTCTGGGCTGGTTTCCCAATGGTGTGACATCTACTCCAGTGATTTTATTCACCATGACTGACCCCTTTAATTTACATCTTTTGTTTCTTTCTGTCAATTTTCTTTTTCTGTTCATAAGTAGCATTGTAATAAATTCACCTGTAACAGGGTTATCGGAACCCTGGACAAGCCAACAAAACTGAGGCCGACGATAGAGTGCCCCGGGGGCACTTTCGAGTGTGTCACGTCGTTACACTGTGACAATGTGAAGAACCAGGAAGAGGACGCGCAGTCTTGGGAGGGCGAGCGTGCACAGAAAGGAGATGCAGACAGCGGCGATAGAGGAAACCCCAACCGGAGAGGAACAAAGGAGAAGGCGACAAGCAGAAACGAAGAGGAGGCCTCGGGAAGTCGCATTTGGGAGAAGGCGACGCAAGTTGACGGCAACAACAGAAGACCATGAAAGATGTAATGACCCACCACGTCTTTGGAGGGGCGTGGTTTAAGCACGTATTGCCCGTATATGGGCTGTACGTGCCTTCTGGGGAACAGCGAGGGGGTGGGGGAAGCGACAGAAGCAGGCAGGAGGGCTGAAATAAAATATAACATCAACCTGAGTGAGGAGCAAGGGAGAGAAGTATAATACCTTGCTAGGGAAGAGGGCGTGTCGATAGTAACACAAACTCTTCCGCCCTGTTTTTTTTTTATTCAACTCACAACAACTAAATCACTGGGAAAACCACACAGTGAAAAAGAGGAAGTTCACCGAAGGTGCACAGTTGCTCCACTTCCCCTTCACCCCCCTTTTTACACATGGTTAAACAAACCCCAGACTTACCTCCTATTTTTATCTTGTGTTTTCTCCCCATGCCTCGCAGTGAAGTCTCAAACAGGAACCCGTGAACCCCTAGAAGGCAACCAAAAGAGAGACTGTTAAAAACAAGTTGATGGATAAAGAGAGAGTATAAGACCATTCAAACAAAGATGAAAACAAAAGAAGAAGGAGATTGGGGAAAGAATAGAGAACTAATAGCATATAGAAATAAAAGAAAATATTTTTTGTTTCCTCTTAAATAATAGAGCGGTGGTACTCCATGAAATAGGATTAATAAATGACAGTGCCATACGGTAAACAATAAAGGACATTCTTCTTTATATAAACCTTTCTGTGAGTAGACTGTGTTAGAGGGAAGGAGGATCTTACTACCACACCCACTACATCACCCATGACAAACTCATTGTCTGCTTGCTTCATTGTCACATTTCGCTATGTAGAGATGTAAGACCATGTGAACCATACAATGAAGACACAAGCTACTTGTGCCAGCACTGATATGGTATAGGTACACAGTGTCCAGCTCAGGATTACATACATTACACACAAACACATCAGTATAAGTGTCTGGTCAAACCAAATTTTTTATTCCCCTGTATAGCACATAGGCTGTCAATATGTCTAGACTCTTAGTAACAAGAATGTGTGACTCACGCTGAGTCAAAGTACATATTTCAAGGTACAGACACCCAGACCATGGAAGGAAGGGATTTGTCTGACATTGTCCTGTAGAATAGGCAAACATTAAAGTGGTTGATGTCAGCAGCTTGAGCCTTATCACATACCACCCCAAAGTGATCCAACATCACATAATCCAAGATACAGACAGATGGCAGTACAACAGTCGCAGATCACAGGCCCATCCTAATCCAGTTACCATGCATCTGGTGGTATGACACAAACATATGTCAGTGTTGTGGCGCAGGCATGGTGGCATGCAATGATGAAACATATCCACAGCTCTATACATGTCATACAAAAATATTGTTTAGCCAATTTGAGGGAAAAAGTACTTGAACAAAAGCTAGGACTACATATTTTCAGACTACATGATTACAGAAATGATGCATCAGGCCCCCTACAAGACACAAATCTATTGATATGTGCACCTCTGTACCTATAGCCATACACTGTGTCAACTGTCTTGGTACAGGTCTCATAAATCCAAACTCTGCGACCTACATTACCTGGACCAGCCCATGCCCACATTGTATGCAAGAACAGCATCAGATACCTGCCAATGCCACAACTCTGAAAAGCCCATATAAGGATGCCATGTTGAAGGTACATGTACAAAGAACAAAACAAGGAGTAAAGGCTTGAGACCATACCTATGACACAAGTCACATAGCAAGCAAATGGAAAATAAAGTACATTGCAAGGAAACTGACATAAACAATGCAACATCATCAAGGTGGCCTTTGGCTGAACATTGCAGAGCATCAGCTCCCTACCTCCACACATTCTCACAACTACAGTTCACCGTACAGTCACAGTCATTACATCACATGACGTACTTATACTCATGAAAAGTAGCTGTTGATGAGATCTTCCCACAAGTCAGCTGCTTCCTCTTCACCACTGTCATCCTCGCTTAGCATTTCAGGTTTCTCACCTTGTGGCACTACAGGTTCCCTCTCCTCTGGGATGTACAGGATATTCCTCCCCAGGATGATGTTGTGGAGCATGCAGCATGCCACAGTGATCTGAGACACTATCCCAGGTAAGTAGAGGGGGGCTCCACCAGTCCGGTCCAGGCAGTGGAATCTGTCCGTCAGGAGTCCAAAAGCCCGCTCCACTGGCTGCTGTGTTCTTCCATGGGCCTCACTGAAGCAGACTTTCCCTGGTATAGTTGGGTTCCTCACTGGTGTCAACAACCAACCACGGTTAGGATATGCGGAGTCTCCTGTCAAGGTATGGGACATAAGTGCAACAATGAGTCCATCACTTCAGGATTGTAGCAACTGGCATTGCTCACACACAATCAGGACAGACCAGACTTACCAACCAGCCAGGCTCTTTCTGGGTGCAGTTGTGACATGAGCTGGGGTATGGTGCTGTTTCGCATTATGAGGAAAACATGGGCTGAGCCTGGATATCGGGCATATGCATGTGATGTGTAGAGGTCCACCAAACAGAAAACTTGCACTTTCATGGAATGGAAGTTCTTGCGGTTGCAATAGACTTGTTCAGTGGCCTGCAGTGGCACCAAGCCAACATGTGTGCATCAATGGCCCACACCACATGTTGGAGGTGGCCAAAACCATAAACGTCAGCCTTCACATAGGCAAAATCTTCACGTTGGGGGAATCTAATATAGCTGTCAATGTGTTTCACCATTGCTGAGAGGAAATCCTTCAACACCAGACTGAACATAGGTTGTGACATACCAGCAGATAGAGTCACTGTATGTTGGAAGGACCCTGTGGCTGGGAAGTGCAGTACTGACATAACTTGTACAATGGGTGGTGTACTGGTTGGATAACTAACTACGGGCATCAGTCTAGCTCCAACTGAAAGTATAAGTCCACTATTGTCTGCCTATTCAGATGGTAGAGTAGTATAATGTGGTGTTCTTCCATTGTCTTAAGGTCTGGCAGTGGATGGTTGACAGGAGGTTGTCACATCTTTCCTCTCCCAGGGTCCCTATGTGTGACAAGACCTGATTTTAACATTAGTCAGTGTGTCCCCAGCAACATACATGATGCATGCCAACAATATCATGTGACAAAGCATTTCTGACTGGATAGGCATGACACACGGTATGGCAACTACACAGGGTCACATGGGACCCCCATGGTTTTCAAGATGTGTCCACAACATGGATTTGGACAGAAGTCAATGATATGCTACACAATTGCCCCTCGAAATGTGATTTGTATATTCCGACCACCAAAAAGACCATCAGCGGTGGTGGCCCGTGCACCGCTGTTAAATTACATCTTTGCCCTGCAAGACACTACAATGGTGGTTGAGTAGAAGGGCTTATATGACAAGACAGAATGGTGATGTTTGTGATGCAATTAAACATATATTGTAGGTGTGACACAGTTTATAAGGTCAGATACAGCATTTCAGTCGGCCAAAATGGTGGATGCCTGACCTACTCCAATGGACATTACAAACCATCCGTGACCGCCCCTGCCTTCTCTCCAGAGTCGCTGTAGAGGCATGCAAATGAGGTCCTACCTGTGTACGGACAGCTCTATGGCTCACACGAAGAGCAGATAGGAATCTCATAGGCACAATAGATATTGTTCAACACCATCCTTTTCCTCCTCACAAGCTACAATGTGTCCCTGAGTGCTAGTTAGACTTCCTGTGTGCCTGTTGTTGCAGTCTGTGTGGCATCAATGGGCTGTACATGGCGCAGATACTGGTGGTCAGTAACATATGTTAAGTTCAGTCACATTGTGTGAGCTTTTGGGGGTCCTAGATCCTCCTTGTGTCGGAATGCGCATAACTAGGTAAGGAGACTTTACTGCCATCCAATTACATCTTTTTCTTTACAATGTATGTAAATGTTAGACAACATGCATGTGCATGACAGTATAAGCTGAGTATGCATTTTGTATGATTCATTTAAGGGTCTTATAAGCAATGTGTATAGTACCACAGATCTTTTACCCTACATCTGGCCTTGCCAAACTGTAGTCCCGAAGGCATATCCTGGCTCACTCTGCCCTTCAGGTTTCCACACACACCACATGCCAAATTGCTGATGGCCACATGATAGGCTGGCATGCATTGAAGTGATGGAAATGGAGTGTCATGTTGGTTATGTATGCTCAGCCTGCAGGGCCTGTCAAACGTATCTCCCAGTATGGAAAACATAGTCCAGGCTGTGGTAGAGTCACTGTGGCTATGCCACTGTGGCACTGTGCCCACTTCCTGTACGCAAGCAGATCCTGCTGTGTTGCCAATATGAGGCTCTAGTTGCAACACTTGCCCTGAATGCCTAGATTATGAATGGGTACTAAGTTTAATCCTTGAACTAGTCCATATGTGCATTTAGCATCATTGTCAATGTGTGTCTTTGGCTCATCACAGGTCCCTTATTTCCACAGCTCTGATGTCACCTTCACAAAAGTAATATTTTTCCAGTACAGATTCATTGCACTGATTACAGACCCACAGTGCAGACAGTGCGTTGATTCCTGGGAGTGAAATGTGACTCAGTAGCTAGGTCACAAAGCATGAATCGTACAATGCATACCTTTGAATGTTCAAGGCCCTCTCTGTGGGATAGACAGATATGGCCAAAGGTGTGTTCTGTGGTACAGGTACATGCCACAGTACCCGCCCCCTGAAGTGGCATGAGTCTGCAGTTGGTAGACCACATGTCCACACATGCACAAGAAAGACACTTTCTGTACTCACCATGCCAACCCCTTCATTGTCACTCAAATAGTATGGCTATGTCTATACTATGGTGGTTGCCTGTAGGGACTGCATGCAGTGAGTCAATCTCACAGAGTGTCAATGTGTTGGTCCACTCAGGCCTCAGGAGTTTAGCATTCAGAAGCCACATCTGTGTATAGTGTTTCATTGTGACTCAAATCACAGTACATGTTGCTGGTTGCTGGGGTATAGGTTACCTGATGTCAGTAGGCTTGCTTAGTCATTGTAGGCCATGAGCAGGGTAGTGGGTCAGTCTGCAGATGGCTACAAAAGTGTGTACTCACGTCCCTGTACTTAGTGGCGTGTGTGCTTTTACACTTGTGGTGTGTTAAAAAACTGAACATTTTGAGCTTGTTTTTCTGACATGTGTGTGAGTCAACCATTTGTGTGAAAAGTTGTGGCTGTAATCTCTTGATTTGAACTTTGCATCCATGCAGGACAACGCCCATCAGCAGAATGAGCTATGGCGATCCATCGTCCGGAAGGTGCGGACCCTGGAGGTCCACAGCCAGCGGAGCGTCCTCTGTCACAAGAGGTCAGAGTACCTGAGACCCTGGGCCCAGAAGATTGTGGAGGTTCAGCAGGGGCTGTCCTCCCAACATGGATGGGGCGCACGTCGGACCATGACTCCCCTAATGTTATGCATCCTGGTGGTAGTATACCCGGACCTTGATGGGCGTTTGAGGGTAGCACAGCAACCACAAGTGGGTGAGTACAGGGCATAATCTGTCACAATGTCAAGTTAATATGTTAGGTTCTGACATTTCCCCCTGATGATTAGGGATGTGCCATGTGTAACACAGTAGATGAGTGACTGTGTAGATATATAGGGGGAGATTTATGAAAAGTGCTGCTGCACCCAGGGCAGCGTCACTTTTCTTGCACCCCCCCTAATGCCACCATGTGCGTGCCATATTTAATATACTGCACACCATGGTGGTAGTAAGGGAACTAGCATCAGAATGTTTGCTGCTAGTTCGGCACCTTGCAGGATTAGAGTCAACAATTTTGACACTCATCATGCGAAGCACCCAGAGGCTCATTTAAACAAATGGGAGCCTCCTTTTAGCACCTGTTCTGAGCAGGTGTTAAAAATACCGATAAAAATGATGCAAAGAAATCTCTTAGATTTCTTTGTGTCATTTTTTCGCCACCTAGCACAGGCACAATGTGGCACAAGGAGTTACAAAGTGGCACAAAGCATGCATTGCTCCACTTTGTAAACCTGGCACGGCGTTTTCGGCCATCTAACCCCACATTAGCGTAACAAACATGACGCTAATGTGTCGCTAGATGGCGCTAGGCCCTTTTAAATCTGGGCCATCATGTGGTTCATACTGATGTGGCTTGCCTTATTGACCCAGAGACCTAGGACACAACTGTGTATAATACACAAACGATTTGCTTTCCAAGGACAACATATAGCTGTGCACACTGATCAATCAAGTACTGTTTTTTGTTGTAGTGGGTGTAAATTCTATGCAACAAACCACTACTCCTCAGTGTTACAGGCCAAAGTAAAGAAAGGGATGGATAACTGTCCTCAGTCATGTGTCTGGTTAAATGAGTATATTGGCATCTACCACCCAGAGACTACTTGTCTTCAGTGTGTAGCGGATGCTGGTGCCTCACTACTGTCTGTAATGTGAAGATGGACATCATACATGTGACAGAGCATACATTTATCTTTGTGTGCAGCTACAGATCAATACCTTCCCTTGGTAAGTGGGGAATGGCCAAGGACATGATTTGTGTGCTATCACAGTTGCCAAAATTCCTTTTGCCTACATGTTAGCATGTGTCCCTTTCTCTTCTTAAGGCTCTTAAAGCTACTGTTTCATGCATGCTCTACCTGTGTTCATTGGATGATTCCTGTATCCCCTCACATTCATGTGCATGGCAACCTGTGTTTGGAATAGGACATTTACAATGAGAGTACATTTCATGTGGTGCCACAGACAGAAGTGTGTCACCATTGATTGTTGGATCACACATACCTCAGCCGTCATTGCATGTCATTTGGCATGTACAACTGCAGTAGCAATGAGGGATAAGGCGTGTTTGACTAGATTTTTAAGCCACAATGTGCATGTCTAGGCCACTGATGTGGCATTGATGTAGCAAAGTGCACTGCACATGTGTAATGGGTAAGGTTTTTTACATGACTGTTGGCATGCATCATGGAATGTCTTGCAGTTATGTTGAAATCACATGTGTCTGGGTACAACCATTCAGACACATATCTGGGTTTGCAGGCCCACAACAGAGACAGTGGTGTAGCTTGTCACTGGGCAACATGTTGAGGGCCTTCTACAGTACTTGCAAATATTTATGTCTCTCCAACATACAAAGGATTAATGGCTTCTACTGATGCAATCAGAGCATGTCATTGCAAGGGATACTAGATGTTAGTGATGATTTCCCTGGGGGTTGCTGATTCGTTGTGTTGTGGATTTTAGGGACATAGCTCCCTGACAATTTGCACATGATGTCTACAGTGTACATTTCCATGCCAAATGTGTGGCCTACCAGAGCAACATTAGTACTACCTCCATGACTCCATTGGAACAAATTTCACTTGGTGAAGTGTGCATTGTGGATATGTTTCCAGTGTGACATGAGTATCTCCATATCACATTCTCAAGACTACTGTACTGTTGCCAGCAACATGGCATGTTCTGGGAGCATTCTGTCCCCTTTCCACCTCCCTCTTCTCATTCCAAAACCCCTATTCCCTACCTATCCCAAGCACACAGGCAGATCCGCACACATCCACCTCAACACACGCCCTACTGAATTTGGCACCTCATATTTTCAAAAACATTAAATACAGGCAATTACTTAAAGATATATTCTTTGTCTGGACAGCATGACCCTCAATCCGAGCAAGGGGCCGGAAGCTGTCAATAAAACATCTTGCACAACGTAAGGCTTACCTCTTTACAGCCCTTTAATGCCAGGGGAGTGATGATATTCAGTGTATGACAGTGGCGCTGCCGAGCGTTGCCGGTTGCATCCCAGCTTGAGGTTAGCCATCACTCACCGATATACATCCCACCCTTTCCCATTCCTCAGAAGATTGGAATGGATGAGCAAGCCTTCGCGAGCGCAATGGTGATAAGAGGTGAAGTATTATTGCGGCCTGTATGATAGCACAAACACGCAGCGTTAGCTGAGCATTGAGCTCGTAAAGGTTATCTCCCTCTCTCCAGTTTTACCATCTTCTCTTTCGTCTCTCTCTCTCTCCTTTTCATTCTCCAGTTCCAGTCTTCCCTCATCTTTCATTTAATCCTATTAAAAGCTCCTCATCTAGCATGCCTGCTTTGTTTGTCGTTCCATAATCAGCTATTTCCATGTCTGTTGGTTCACCTCTCCTTCTTCGTCTCTGTCATATCACTTGTCCGTCCTCTCTTTCTTTATCACAGATCATCTCCCATTCCCTCCGTCTTCGTTATCCTTCCAGACTGCCACCGTTTCAGGAGAGGGTTGATAGTGAACTGAAAAGTTAAAATACCAGCTGGCATTTACACCACTCTCAGTTGTGAGAGGCAAAAAGAGTTAAGTACTTATATGCCAACAAAAAGCTGATGTGAGAAGACAAAAAGGAGTGCATTAAGTGCACATTTGTAGAATAACGTACAAGTCAAAGAGAGGGGATTGGAATTCTTGACTTTGAAAGGGGCACATCTTGCACAAGAATACTGATGTTAATTTTTGCAGAGTGGATTTTTTATTTATTTTTCAATGATTTCTAATGCGTTTGATACAGAACTTCTCAAATGTGTTTTCCCTCCAATCAAAATAGTTGCTTGGAACATCCATGGAACAATGTAAGGTTCAGTCAATCCTGCTGACCCTTGGGCTTCCATGCTGCACGTGTTACATAGAACTCAGCACCAGATGATTACTTTGTTGAGCTATCTTACCCATTTGAGGGTGCTTCAAATACCAAAACAAGCTTTGGCAAAGTCAACAGATCTGGTGTTGGCCACTAGACTTCTGACAATTCTTGTTTTGTTTTGTCATGTTTTTTGCAAAACCTTATTGTGTAGGAAAATGAGAGACCTCATCAATCTAATGAAAAATAATGTATTATTATTATTATTAGCATTTATAGCGCATGGCTACCAAGAGGCTTCCCAGCACTGATGCAGGACCATTAAACAAGCCAAAGAAGAATTGAAAAAAGGAACTATAGACAAAACAGTAGAGTCTTCAAGTTTTTGCTGAAAGAAAGTTCAGAGTTCTCTAAGCGGAGTTCCAGTGGGAGGGAGTTCCATAGATTGGCTGCTTTAAAAGCCAAGGATTTGCCTCCCCATCTTGCTTTCTTGACACAACAGATGTTAATTAAAGAAGCATTTACTACAGTTAAAACCCTTTTTTGTCTAAAAAAAGCACACACATTGCCATAGTACTCCCTGGCACTGAAGGGAAGTTTAAAAGTCAATCAGTCTGGCAAGCCTCGAAAGAAAGAGAGAAAGAAAGAAAGAAAGAGGGAGGGAAAGAAACAAAAAGAGACAAAAAGAAAAGGGGAAGACAAGAATGAAAGAAGGAAAGTGAAAGAAAGAAAAAAAGGTCAAGAAAGAAAGAAAGAAGTAAAGAAACAAAGAAAGAAGGATAGAAGGAGGGAAAAAACTAGGAAAGAAAGATAGCAGGAGAGACAGAGAAAAGTAAACAAATGATAACAATAAAGTACAGTTTCAAATAGATACACTCTGGTATACTATGAAACAGCAATAGTCAGAAAAGCAAACCACCCTAAAAGGAATTTACAACAGCATTGGCAGCAGATGGGCTCTGATAAAGATGGAATGTGCTTCAGAAGTCTCCAGCTATCTTATCACGCTATACTAAAGTAATTAGAAAGTGAAACAAAACAAGCATTTGCAATGCAATAGGTCTTGCATTTGCTTGAATTAGAGCTATTGGCATTGTAATTGCATAACTGGACTTTTCTTGCCACGTAAACTGGTCAACCTTGCAACATATTTTGGTGCTCTCTGCCACATAATTCCAGTGGCCCTGCATATAAGTAAAGCACTTCTATTAACCTTCTTCCTCTATCTGCTGATTTTTTTTAAACATTGCCATTATTTTTTTTAATATACTATTATTAGGTACAAGTGTCACTGCATTGCAGAGAATTAAAAGTTTCTAGGAGGTGAGTTGAATATTTTTTTCAACTAGACTCATTGGTAACACTTGTGGGTTATGACATTTGAAGAGATGTTTTGGACTTCTGTGTTTTCTCGTTTCTACAAAGTACTCATTTACCATCAGAAGGGGGCTTTTTGCTCAGGTTCACACTCTCAAGAACCATTGGCCACACGTAGTTCATATTCTTTGACAATGTACAGCTCTTTGCCCACATGCAGTTCTTATTCCTTGACAAGGTACAGCTCTTTGCCCACTAGATTTGCTTGGTGTCTCAGCATCAGGTTTTCACAAAGCACCGAGATTAAGGCCCTCATTACAACCCTGGCGGTAAATGCCTCCTACCGCCGTGCTGACGGCCGCCAACATACTGTGACCGCGGCGGTATTCCGCTACGGGTATTATGACCCACACTAAGAAATCCGCCACTATACAGACACCCACACAAGTCCGCCAGCCCAATGGTCAGTGATAAACTGGCGATAGCAAAACCCACACCATTACATCAACATGAATACGCCCACAGTATCACGACCCACGAATCACTGCAGCAGTCTTTCAATCTCGGTAAACCATTGGCGGTACACACCGCCGCACTCAAAATACACACGCACTTACAAAACTACACCACATTGGGCAATTCAAACTAAACACACCTGACACACATACACACACCACACCCAAACACCCACACCACTACAAAACACCCACCCACATTAACCACAACACCTTACAGTGAAAAAAAAAGATAACAAGCATAGAGAGACAAGCCAGGAGCACCCACTCAATCAGAGCACAATACATCATCACCCATACAACATCCACACACCTCACAACACAACACCCCACACATCACCCCACACATCCTCACACATACCACTCACACCACATCCATGGCACCCCAAAGACACCCCAGGTTTTCAGAGGAGGAGCTAAGGGTCATGGTGGAGGAAATCATCTGGGTAGAGCCACAGCTATTCGGATCACAGGTGCAGCAGAAGTCCATTGCAAGGAAGATTGAGCTATGGTGGAGCGTCGTGGACAGGGTCAACGCTGTGGGACAGCACCCCAGAACAAGGGATGACATCAGGAAGAGGTGGAACGACCTACGGGGGAAGGTGTGTTCCGTGTTTGCAAGACACCAGGTAGCCGTACAGAGGACTGGCGGTGGACCCCCATCTCCTCCTCCACAACTAACAACATGGTAGGAGCAAGTCTTGGCAATAATGCATCCTGAGGGCCTCGCAGGAGTAGCAGGAGGACTGGACTCTGGTAAGTCAAATCTTTACTACTATATCCCCCACCGTACCTGCATGCCATCACAAACTCCTACCCCTACCCTCACCCCCATCACCCCACCACCTCACATATACCCCACTATCACAACCCACCCATCACAAAACCAAGCCCTGCATGTAACACCAATCCATGGCCCCCATCACGGCCCTGCATGGACACCCATCACCACAGCATGCCCATTAGAGAGAATCACCTAGCCCACAAAATCACCACGCACACAAGGCAAAGCTGACAAGGCAATCACAACCATATAGGGAAACACACTGATGCACAAGATAGCACACGCAGATACAATAACACTGCATTTTCATCCCCACAGGACCCCTACTCAACGTCACCGGAGAGGAGGTGCCAGCAACATCCAGTCCCCCCCCGGAGGAGGCCCACAGTGATGACAGCAGCTCTGCACGCCTGGATCGCGATGACCAACCTGGCCCATCAGGGACCTCTGGACAGTCGGTTACCCTGCCACACTCCTATACCATCCCAGAGCCTCCCCCCTCAGGAAACACCACCACAACACCCACCCAGCGGGCCCATGCCACTGTCCCCAGGACACATCAATTAGCAGTGTGTCCACTACTACAGGGACCCCAGGCAACCCCACAAACACAGGACGATTGCGGACCTGAGGTCAGTGGCAGTGGGCACACGGTTCAGGGGACAGAGGCACAGGACAACAGGGAAACTGGGAGGACTGCTGTGTGACAGGGGGAGGACAGGCTCAGGGAACCAACTATCCAGGAGGACCTCACCAACATCCTGAGAGCATGCCACCATTCCCAGGAGACCATGGGCCAGATACTGTACAAGTTGCAGGAGACCCAGCGGCTGCAGGAGGGATAGTACCTGGGGATCAGGGAGGACCTCAAGAACATCTACACCATCCTTGTAACCATTGCAGGGGTGCTGGCTGACATGGGCAAGACCATGAGGGAGTCAGTGGCACACCAACAGGACCCTGACACTAGCCACACTGAAGAGCAGCCCTCCACCTCTGCTGGCGCTAGTGGACAGGAGGCCATGCCACAGGACCAACAGGCCACCAGCACCCCACCGCCTGCAGAAGGAGAACCACCGAACAAACAGTACCTGCGATCCAGGCAGAAGCCAGAGAACATTGCCAAGACCCCCGCCAGTAAATAGGACTCTCCTGATTGTCACCTTTGTTTCTCACTCTGTCACCCTGTCTACCTTGAACTGCCATTACTCCCCTTCCTATGCCCCATTGGACAATGCACCTGTGATACCAAGAGATTGGACTCTACCCTGGACTTTCCTCCATCATCACCCCAGCCCATTGCACATCCCCCTACACTTATGAACACTTAAATAAACACCCTTGGAACAAATACAAATCTGGAGTCTGTCCAATGATTCAAATATGTATTACTTCAACATAATCAAAGCTTTGCAAGTCATATGTACAGTTAAATATACTTAGGAATGACCTTTGGTGGGCAGCAGTACACATAGCAGGAGGCAGAGTGGGCACAGATATCTGAAAATAGAGACGCCAAAGGGTACAGTAAGTGGCCATAGACATAGGGAAATCAGGCTGCCATGTACAATGTCCAACAGAAAACTGGAAAGTTAAGGGAAGTTACCGTGTCCTACCTGTGTGTCACTGGAAGTACTGCTGAATTATATTACTTCTGTTGTCAACATCTTCTTCCTCTGCCTCCTCTTCTTCACAGTCCACAGGCTCCACTGCTGCCACAAGACCATCTCCAGGCTCATTTTCCTGCAGAAAAGGCACCTGGCGTCTCAAGGCCAGGTTGTGCAACATGCAACATGCAACGATGATCTGGCACACCTTCTTGGGTGAGTAGTACAGGGATCCACCTGTCAGATAGAGGCACCGGAACCTGGCCTTCAGGAGGCCAAAGGTCCTTTCAATAACCCTCCTTGTACGCCCATGTGCCTCATTGTGACGTTCCTCTGCCCTTGTCCTGGCATTCCTTACTGGGGTCAGTAGCCATGAGAGGTTGGGGTAACCAGAGTCACCTGCAAATATCGAGGGACAACTGTTAGACACACACTAACCCCATACCCAGACACCTACTTATACTGGGTGGAGACCTTGGGCTCACCTATTAGCCACACCCAGTGCCTCTGGAGTTGGCCCATCACATATGGGATGCTGCTATTCCTCAAGATAAAGGCGTCATGCACAGAGCCAGGATATTTGGCATTCACATGGGAGATGTACTGGTCCGTCAAACACTTCATCTGCACATTCATAGAGTGATAGCTTTTTCTATTCCTGAAAACTTGTTAATTTCTCCGTGGGGGGATAAATGCCACAAGTGTACCATCAATGGCACCAATGATGTTGGGGATATGCCCCAGGGCATAATAGTCAGCTTTCACTGTGGCCAAATCCTCCACTTGGGGGAATACGATGTAGCTGCCCGTGTGTTTCACCAGGGCAGACAACACTCTGGTCAACACGTTGGAGAACATTGGCTGAGACATCCCTGAAGCCATGGCCACTGTTGTTTGGAAGGAACCACTTGCCAGGAAATGGAGAATTGACAGGACCTGCACTAGAGGGGGGGTGCTTGTGGGCTGGGGGATAGCTGACATCAGGTCTGGCTCTACTTGGGCACACAGTTCTTGGATTGTGGCCCGATCAAGTCTGTATGTTATGATAATGTGTCTGTCCTCCATTGTCGCAAGGTCCACCAGGGGTCTGTACACCGGAGGATGTCGCCATCTCATATTCAGCCTCAGCAGTTGAAGCCTATGGAAGAAAACGGTGGGCAGAGGGTCATATTCACACATCTATTGCACTAATGATGATTTTGTTCCTTTACAGAACCAGTATGTGAATCCGACAGTCAGTTGCTGTGACAGTGTCTGCTGTGATGCAATTAGGTGCCATGCCTTGTGCCCCCCTGAAATGGCGGCTGCCTGACCTGTGAGGAGGGACAAGTGGAAATTAGGTAATTCTGTTGGTGCTGTGCACCATTGCGGTAGGCGTTCAAAGACCGCTGTGTAACTCCGCATTGGTTATCATTGGGCCCTATGGATTTCAGGAGCCAATTGCGATGTACGCCGGCGGTGACAGTACGCACCGTCGCAGACATGACCACCATTTTCTATCTGTTCACTCACTTGCTACCTGACCTTCAACAGGAGAGGACATACACTGCAAGTGCTGCTGTGACCTGTGTCTGGAAGCAACAATGGCTCATGTGTCTAGGGAAAGGGCCCCTGCCTTCACTGCGGAGGAGTTGGAGAAACTGGTGGATGGGGTCCTACCCCAGAACACGTTACTCTACAGTCCTCCAGACAAACAGGTGAGTATACTGTGAGCATGCTGCATGGGCAATGCCTGTTTTGAGTGGTGTGGATGGAAGATACATGGGGTGGGGCTGAGGCCTGCATGTGTGGATGGTGAGTATATGTGCGTCAGGGAAAGGGTGGGAGCTGGGGGGCAATGAGTATGACAGTCTGGAAGGGTAAGTAATTCCCTTTCCCCCTGTAACATTCCTCTAGGTCAGCACCCACCAGAAGAAGGGTATTTGGCGTGCCATCACCAAGGAAAACCGGACCCTCGGGGTCTACCACAGATGGAGCACCCACTGCCGTAATAGATGGGAGGACCTGCACCGCTGGAGCAAGAAGACGGCGGAGGCCCAGCTGGGGATGGCCTCCCAACGTGGGAGGGGTGCCCGTTGCACCATGACCCCCCTGATGTTCCGGATCCTGGCAGTGGCCTATTTGGAGTTGGATGGGCACTTGAGGGCATCTCAGCAGCCACAAGGGGGTGAGTACACTCTCATTCAGCTGACTCTGCACGCATAACGAGGTGTCTGGTTGGGGGAGGTGGGCAGTTGGTTCCCATAGGCCAGGGCGAAGTTGGTAGGCAAGGCCCCTTGTGAGGCAGGCTATGTGGCACCCCAACCCCTCTAGTGGTAAGAGCCATCTACACCTAGTTAGGCTCCTGTGACTTCCAGGTGTCCAGCAATTGGTCTTAGGCCTCGTACCCCATGGTTAGCTGAAATTTCTAGCAACTGTTAGTGCATGGCGTAGTGGCGAGGGCTGCTCCCTGTGTGTTGTGTCTGCCAATGGTAGTGGTGTTGCATGCACTGAACATGTCTTTCCCCCCCTTTATCTGGTCTCCCTGTTCTTGAGTGCAATAGCATCATCAGGCGGAGGAGCTTTGGCACCGGAGCAGGAGGGAGCTGCAACCCACTTGGCCCTGGAGGGCGAAACAACGGAGTCTGAAGCCACCAGTGGGACGGAGGCCGAGGGGGGCTCCACGGCGGGGACAGGAGCAGACAGCAGTGACAGCGACTCCTCCTCTGATGAGAACTCCCTTGCGGTGGTGGGCACCTCTGTGCCCACCGCATCAACAGGTACAGCCGCCAACCCCCTACCAGCACCGCCCTCCCAGCAGCCCCTCAGCGTGTGTCCCATGCCCGCTCACCCAGGAGGGTGGGCATCTCCTTCGCCCCAGGCACTTCAGGCCCTGCCCCAATCAGCCCTGCTGCCCTCAGTGAGGAGGCTATTGTCCTCCTGAGATGCTTCACTGTTGGGCAATCTACCATTTTGAATGCCATCCAGGGTGTAGAGATGCATTTGCAACAAACAAATGCATACCTGGAGGGCATTCATTCTGGCCAGGCAGCCCAACAGAGAGCATTTCAGGCTCTGGCCTCAGCACTGATGGCAGCCATTGTCCCTTTGTATAGCCTCCCCCCTCCAACTTCCTCCACCCAGACCCAATCCCCTGTACCTCAGCCTATCCCAAGCACACCATCAGACCAGCATGCACACTCATCAACACACAAGAGTGGCTCAGGCAAACATAAGCACCACACATCCCACAGGCACTCACACAAGCACATCCCCATGCAGGCACACCAACATCCACTGCCTCCACTGTGTCCCCCTCCTCCTCCTCCCTCCCTGTCTCGTCTCCATTCACACCTGCATGCAATACATCCTCAGCCACTACCTCCATCACCAGCACGCCCATCACCACACACCGCTCACGTGCAATCACCACCGCCACTACCATTCACACATCCCCAGTGTCCTCTCCCAGTGTCTCAGTGAGTCCTCCTCCCAAAGTACACAAACGCAGGCACACACCCACCCAACAGCCATCCACCTCACAACAGCCTCTGGCCCATGCACCTTCACCCAAATTCAGCAGACGTACACCTCCTACTACCACTACCTCTACCTCCACTCCCAAACCCCCTCCATCTTCCCATCCCAGTGTGTCTAAAAAACTCTTCCTGGCTAACATTGACCTCTTCCCTACACCTCCCCCACCGTCTTTCCCCTAGGGACAGGCTTTCCAGGTCCCAGCCCAGCACCTCAGCCACCAAATCCCCAGCCACAGTGGTGCCAGCAACTGTGGGGTCATCGAGTGCGCCACACATCAGGGCTGCCAGTGTGCCACGTAGTGAGGGCAAGGACATTCCGCCACCTGCCAAGGTGAAAGAGGTGCCCACATCCCAGAGGGAGAAGCCGAAAGTACCTGACACCAAGGGTTCAGCAAAAACCAAAGGGGTTAGTGGCAAGATAACTGCAGCACCATCAAAGCTGGGGAAGGGCCAAAAGCTGAAGAGCAGGTCAGGAGAGGGGATGGTGGCACTGACTGAGGGACCAGTGTCACACTTTCTGTCCACGACCACACCAACCTGCACGGCGGCAAACACCACTAGCTGCCCCGCCACCACAACCGCTACCTGCACCGCCACCTGCACCACCCCCGGTACGTCTACTGCCTCAGCGACAGTCCCCAGCCTCTTCCCCAGTGGGAAGCCGTCTGAGGCTGCAGGAAACGTCCTGCTGTGCCCCTCTGCAGGTGCTGACCCATGCACCGCCGCCAGCCCCGCCGAAAGCACCGCCACAAGCACTGCCGCGACAGACACGCCGCAAGCACCGCCACCTGCACCGCCCCGGCACGTCTACAGCATCAGCGACAGTCCCCAGCCTCTTCCCCAGTGGGCAGCCGTCCGAGGCTGCAGGAAATGTCCTGCTTTGTCCCTCTGCAGGTGCTGACCCAAGCACCGCCGGCAGCCCCGCCGCAAGCACCGCCGCAACAGACACTGCCGCAAAGCACCGCCACCGGCCCGTGGCGTCCTCGGACACTGGCACCACCGCTGACATGGCTACCATCCCCATTGGTCAGTTGTTTGAGGCTGGAGGAGAGTTCCTGGAACCTGGGCAGCTTCCATGAGGCATTTCTTCCATCACTGTTTACACCTGCAGGTGGAAGGCACAGCCGCAGCAGTGTGGGGTATGTCGCTGCCTCCATGGCGTATCATGCTACCTGAACTTCGCAAATCTCATGGCACGCACACCCAGGTGAGGGAATTGTACTGGCCACACTGCACGTGGAGCACTCTGGGAACCATGCCCCCTCCAGAACCAGTGGAGTATCACATCCACTACCTCAGTCCTTGGCAGGATGAAGCACTCTGGGCACCAGGCACCCTCCAGAACCAGCGGAGAATCACATCCACTACCTCAGTCCTTGGCAGGATGAAGCACTCTGGGCACCAGGCCCCCTCCAGAACCAGTGGAGAGATACATCCACTACCTCAGTCCTTGGAAGGATGAAGCACTCTGGGCACCAGGCCCCCTCCAGAACCAGTGGAGACTGTTATCCACTTGAGAGACTGTGGCTTTGCACTCCCCAGAATAAAGCAGTGGGCAAACCACCCACTGGAGAGACTTGGGAGACTGTGGCTTTGCACTCCCCAGGATAAAGCAGTGGGCAAACCACCCACTGGAGAGACTTGAGAGACTGTGGCTTTGCACTCCCCAGCATAAAGCAGGGGGCAAACCACCCACTGGAGAGACTTGAGCGACTGTGGCTTTGCACTCCCCAGGATAAAGCAGTGGGCAAACCACCCACTTGAGAGACTTGAGAGACTGTGGCTTTGCACTCCCCAGGATAAAGCAGTGGGCAAACCACCCACTGGAGAGACTGTGGCTTTGCACTCCGCAGGATACATCAATGGGCATGGAGCCCCCCTCATGCAGCAGTGGCGTCATGCGTTCATCAGGCTGAGGCCCCCTCCCTCTCCCCCTGAGGTGCCTGTATATTTTCAATCTGATGCCCCAGCCGTGTTCTCTCCATTTCCAGTCAGGTATCAAGTGTGGGCCTCGCCCATGCATTTTGGGCCCAGTGGTCCACGGACAATGATTGGAACACTATCCGGACTAGTGTAGTTGGTGTACATATTTTTATATACTGAATTTTGACTTTTGACTAATGGATTTTTCATGATTACAATCGTTACAATCATTTCCTTTAGTCCTTGCATTCTTCCAGGGGGTGGGATTGTGTATATGTAATGTTGCTGCATGTATTTGTGTGTATGTTGTTGTGTGTGAGGGTGAGGGTGGGGGTGTTGCGTGTTGCGTGTGTGTGTCACTCTCTTTCCTACTCCCCTCCCCTGTGTTGCAGGTGCAGTACTCACCGTGGTCGCCGCCGTTCATACTCCTGGTAGAAGAGGAGGTAAACCAACATGGGCAGTATGTGTAGTTTGGGCTTCATGGCGTCCTGGTTCCTCATTGGGTGTCGAGAGGTGAGTGTTTTCCCTTCTGTTTACTGTTTCTCCCGTGCTTTTGATGTCGTTGGTTCTGCCCCGGATAAGGTGGCGGATAGGCCTCTTGTAATACAGTGGGCGGTACTTTGTCTTCCGCCTGTCTGTTGGCGGTGTCCGCCGCGCTGTTTGTTTCTACCGCCGTGGCGGTCGGAGTGTTAATGTGGCTGTCTATGTTGGCGGTTTCCGCCACGGTCATAATCCTATTTTTTTCCGCCGGCCTGTTTGCGGTATTACTGCTGCTTTAACACCGACTCCAGGGTTGTAATGAGGGCCACAGTCTCTGCTGTATAACCTCTCACTCTTAAAAGCAAGAGAAGTCGCTTTCTCTTCTGTGTAAGCGCCACCACAAATCTACCAGCTCTATTTACGACCCTGGGGTCTTAAGCTTCCTGCTAGTGGCTGCTTACATCTGGCCATGGGGTTTGAAGCTGTCTAGTTCTCTGTCCCATTCCAAGTTACAGTTTGTCTACTGCCATTTCTTCCTTTAATAGATGACCCACTCCTCACAGCAAGGTCCACAGTTATGAATCTGCATTGAGTTTGGGGCATTTATGTCCAGTATGGCCATCGCAGTACTGCTACTAGCAAGTTGTATACGTGTGTACCTACCTACCAGCCTTGTCTTTTTTTTTTGGTTAAGAGAGGCTGTGCTTTCAGTATATGTTTGAAATGAAATGTAGATGTATATAGCGCAGCAAGATTAAGTGATTTGCCCAGACTCACAGAACGTTGCGCTGAATCTTAAGTAGTGCTGCCAAGTCCAGTTTAAAAACATGACTTATTGGTGCCATAGCCATTTCATGATGTTACGTCATACTATTTTATGTGATCCATTAAGTGTTAGGATGTGAAATGCATATATGTACATATAGAAACATAACTAAAGAGATTGTATTTTGTAGATCACAGAATTTTGTAAGCCTCCCCCTCTCCCACCAAAAGTAGGCCTCGGCCACAAACCGCTAGTGAAGCTACTCCTTTGAAACTAAATCACAACATGGTTCGAGTCAGGAGCAGTTTGTGTAAAAATGTATATGTATAATTTAGGATTATTTAGTGGAATCCAATAGGGCCATCTCTGATAGCAACATACTGACACCCTAGAAACTGTCTCACCAAGGTGCAACAAAGGGTATAAAAATAATTGCCACAGATCCTGCTGTACGAGTTGTTCCTTAGCACTTGCAACTTGAACCAGGCTGGCCACTTTCCTTTACCCCTCAAGAGCAGTAGGCCTGCTGCTGAAAGCCCATTAACCTCTGAATCACTATGGATGATGATAAACTGGGGAAGGAGTCTGATGCACTCTGGTACAAACCTAATACGAATACCACATGGAAGTCCACCCTTAGAGCCTGTGCCCAACCACCTCTCATCTCCTCTGGGCATCTTTGAAAGGCTTGTGATTCAATCGTAGGATGCGGTGGACCAGGGGCACCGGCAGATGCTGCCGTCCATCTCGGCGTGGGGGTGGTGAAGGACCCCCGAAGGAATCCATGAGAATGCCTTAAATGAATCACTGACAACAGGCGCTAGGGAAATGAGAAGTGGAGACTAAAGGTCAAATGCAGTTTCCATACAGCTGGATAACCTGCTCTAGCTTTGCACAATGAGCATCGTAAGGAATGTCATAGAACTTCGGTCAGGCATTATTGTGGACTTCTAAAAACATAATGCAAACAAAAGCCACACAGGGAAAGCTCAGCCGCAGCATCACACAACGAAAACCTGTCTGCCTCGCAGCAGAGGCGAGTACTGCTCAGACACACGCACCACTCGAGGCAATGGATCTAAACATAAAACAAAAACATGTAAAACTTCGCACAAATGCAGCTTTGAGTGCACTTTCAATAAAAATAAAAATATCTTGGCAGGAAGAACTCATGGGTGACGTATATTTTTCACAGCGTTGCAGACAAATGAACCATTGAAATAACGCGGAAAGAACGCGTCATATTTCAATGGACCGGATTCTATTTGGAGGAACAAATAGTAGATCCAGTGACAGTTGTAACGCATAAACGGATAGTTTCAACATATCACGACATGATTCTATTTAAACAAAAATTTAAAGACGTAGTTAAGTATTTAACATACGTTGTGTCCCTCTTTACAATACATATTTCATCAAATCAAATTAAGGTTTGTTTAATAGCATTTATGTTGAACTCCGTGCAATCTTACAGCAACATTAACGTGGCATGTTAAAACCCTTCTTTTGTGTCTACTGGTTACAGAAAACTAAAGCTTGAGCTGTAGAAAAACAAGATCATTAACACCTTACCTGTCCACAAAAGTGGTGTTCCTTCTCAGGACAAAAGACTTCTTTAGCAAAAGTGTCTTCTTCCCTCATTAAATAGTTTTTTTCCTGCATGCCATCTCACAAACACACAGCTCCAAGCCGATGAAGTCAGGTACTGGGAAAGCAACAACGGCCTCGCATTTCATCAAGTTAGAGAGAGCGAGGCGGTTTCAAGAGACCCCTTAAAGAAGCAATGCCAGTTATAGCCTTGTGGGGCCCAGAGCTGCCCTCGCAGTGTTATGTGTATGTTTTTCTGCCTGTTTCTTGTTTTTCCAATGTATTTAGTTAGTTTAAATAAACTCTAAGTTGCATATTTGCTTTATTTAAATGCAGCCTTGTGGGATTATGCTCTTACAAACATCATGCCTGCAGTCACTAATCAGCAGAGCACTCCCTTTTAAGCAGCACCGGAGCACCGCAGCTGGTCTATTCCAGCTATGACCCCACAACAAGGAAATTAAATCTCTCATTCCAACCCCACCATGGGAGCTAAGATAAGGGTGAGCTGGCCCTAGAAAAGCCCCCCCTTGCTGCTGGTTTTATGTTTCAGAGGAAGCTGGAGGGGAGGAGGGACTTGTCCCAGGTGGCTGCTCTGGAACACACACCCACAATGTAAGATGAACAGCCAAAATATTTTAAAAATAAGTCCCCTACAGAAGAGATAAACAGGACATAGCATAATTATACAGTAATGTTTGCTGCTCCCAAAGTGAAAAAGGCAGGACAAAGAGGCAGAACTGACCACTAGCAAGCAAGGATTTTTGAAGAACACTGGAACCAACAAATGAAATTGCTTGAATTAGCTTGAACCCATATTATAAGTATACTTAAAAGTATACAACACGTCGAACGCTCAACCTAAAAACTGGCACTGAGAGAAACAGGGTTGTCTGTGGATGTGCTCCTTGTGAGAGAGCAAAATGCAGTAACTCAAAGTAATGTTGACCAGTGACTTAAAGTAGGCTGACCCACTGCTCCATCAATATGATGAAAAATGGGAAAATATGCTGCAGTGAGAGGAAAAATGTGAATTACAAAAAAAAGAGACCAAAGGATGAAGAGCGGTGGCTGAAAGCCCTTATATGTAAGCATATTATTATACATAATTAAGTAAAATCAAAAAGTCTTTGCTAACGCCAGACCTAAATAGGGGTTGAAAACAGGGACCCAAACTACCACACAGGCACTGGGACAATTTCTGATACAAGGTGTGTTTTTTTAACTTATAATAACTTTTTTTAAACAGCAGTGAATACTACATTTCTATCCTTTCTGAGCACTGTAAATGAAAAACATTACTGTTGTTACTCAAATTATAGTACTCAATCTATCCATCACAGAAAGATGAAAGATTGCATCTACTATATTACAATGCAAATTCATGCTCTCCAGAACAACCCATTTAATCTGTTTTAGTGTTCAGCTCTCTGAGCCATGCTCATAGAATATTTTTATATTAATTTTGATAAATTATTTTATTTGTCTTTAGTGTAGAGCCAAATGTACCTCCAAAACCAAAGCACCAGATTCATCAGTACTGATAGTGCACCCGGAAATTTTCTGATTCAAGGTGTATAAATAAATCTGATATGATCACACCACTGTGTATTATAATGGTCACTGCATGACTTTTCTCCACCTACTGTGACCATTTTTCAGTGTTATTGCCGTTGTTGCATTTATCATCTTCTGTCCTATTTTATACAAACCGCCATTATAGGTAAGTCACAGCTGGTGTTCCTACTGCTAGTCTTGAATGAGTGCAAAAATTAATGAATGAGAATGGAAGTCTTAACTGCCCTCTCACCTCCCTGACCATACCTGCATTTCCAGTTACTCTGGTGCCCGAGTATATCTGCACTCCCGGCTTACGCAGGTGGTGATTCAGTTCAAAGTGTGGTCAACAGCACAGGCAAAATTAGGACCACTGATCTAGTTTACCACACCACTAGCACAATGAGCAGCAGTAGTTCATTTGGGCAGCACTCTTGGGGTTGTATTACTCACAGAGTGCATTTTGGCCGTTTGCCCCATGGAGCACCTTTCAATAGGTGTGCCAGGAGCAAACAGAGAAAGTGCACCCCATCATGGTGACTGCTCTCAGGGCAGCCGCAAACTCGAGCCGTCCTTAAGGCAGAGCATTCAAGTGAAATGTGGACATCTGTTTACAAGCCACTCCTTGTTTCACAGGGCAGGTGGCAACCAGCCTTCACTTTCAAGAGGGGAGAAAGATCCCCTTGAAGGCAGGTGCAGTGAATGACTGCACTCACCTGCAGGATGTGTGGGGGGGAGGGGGGTCCATGGGAACTCCTTTCCTCCCTCCTGAGGGCTGTCCTCTGTGGCCGCCCTGAAAGTGTGCCACCTTTTTGTGCATATTGTCATTGCAGCTCCTGGTAGATTCTTTGCCATTGCACCATAATACTGCGCCAGCATAGAGGCAAAGAGATTCCCACACTTGTGAAATAGGTAATGCCCGCTCACAATAGCTCATGAGCACATGTGCGCCATTTCTATCAGTATTAAATAAGTAGCCGCACAAGTGCCATGTGGTCCCTTTTGTTACACCAAAGTGTCATGGGTGGGGGCAGGCGGACACACAAAGCAGGCACATATGTCTGTTGCACCCCAGGGCACTTCATGTAATACGGCCCTTGATAGTCATATTTTATTTGAAGCATTATTAGCATAGAATCTTCAGGACTTTTCTAACATTTGCTTTTCATGAAATTTCCATGGCAAAAGTGCGGAATAAATGCACCATTTGCTTTCTTTTTTAAAAAAAAGGGCATCTTGGGATGAAAACTATCCAGCCTGGTATCTGCACTAATAATAGGAGAGTAGGCTTGCTTGTTCAACCACTAATTTATTTCAATATGTCATGATCATTTCCTCAGAAAAAACTATAAAAACTATGGCTTTCTTGTTTTTCAAGAAGAAAGGCTCAAAATTAAATTCTGAGCACAGGCCAGGTGTACGAACCAGGTGCTCTTACTATGCACAGTAGCATGCAGTGTTTTACACCCTACCATTTTCAAGTTCGCAGGCCGCCACTACCAGGGGACGTACTATCGAAGGGGAAAAAGTTCTGTTTGATCTTTCAAGTTTATGACTTTTCGCCTATGGTACCAATCTCAACATCTATCTTTTTTAAGGGCATTGATTCTTTCTCTGTCGAATCTAGACAAATACAGGATAATTTGATGTCTGTATGTACAGAGATGCTTTATGAAGATATGACTGATAGTTTAGAGTCTAGTTTGGTCATTGTGCAGTTGACCACTTTACCATGTTAGTTGAGTTAGGTTTAGAAAAGTAAATCTAAAGACTAGTAATTATATACACTTTCTCCAATGTATGGTTGTATTGCAGTTTGACTTATAAGGTTGACAGAAATATATGCACTTTCCCAATTTTAGTTGGACCGGAGATAGAACATTAAACACATACTATTTCTCAAATGTTAGTTTGAATGGAGTTAGAATAGCAAGTCTGACTCCCCAAATATGTATGCGTTCACCAATGTTAGTTGTACGTATGTTGGAGTAGTTAATCTAACACCTCTTAATATATGCATTTTTTCCAACTTTAGTTGAATTGAACTGGATTTAGAATAGTAAATATGACCTCTCTAAAAATATGCACTTTCTCCAGCCTAAATTGGATTGGAGTTAGAACAGTGAATCTAATGGCCCTAAATGTATATACTTTTCACATTTGTATTTAGGCTGGAGTTAGAATAGTGAACCTGATTCCTCAAATGCATGCAATATCCTGAATGTTAATTTGACTAGGGTTAGAATGGCATATCTAACCCTCCTGAAAACATGCTCTTTTTCTGTTGTTAGTTTGATTGGAATTAGACTAGAAAATCTGATCCTCCTACACAAACATAGTCTAATTGTACCTTTATTGAAGTTAGAATAGAACATTTGACCCCCTTAAATCTTCTCTTTCCCCAATATTTGGTGGAGTCGCGCTAGAAAGGTACATGTAACTATCACAAGTAAAGTCTATTTTTTTTAAATGTCTCATAATTGTAGTGAATAATTACGCATTAAATATTGTTTTATGTTTAGGTTTGATTTTTTATTGTTTACATTTACTATGTAATTGATTAATAAATTAATAATTTAGCAAAATTTGTTTTTACTTTTGTTATTTTCGAGTATGTATTTGCATATATGCCAGTATCTTAAAAAGTAACGTTTGTTTTGCATTTTCCCAGACAAATTATTTTATATTTTTAGCAATTACAAACATATTTATTTTGGAGATAGGTAATTGCATAATTATTTTTAGATTAACATACATTACAATTAATTGATTCATATTTATAAATTTAAATATATTGCCTAGTAAAAAAATAAAGATTATTGTTTTATTGTTTGTGAATTGTAAATAAAATATTATGTAAATGACATAAAATTATTAGAAAATTATATTATTAGCCTCTCGCGTGCGTGGTGCCTGTGTGCGTCGAATGACTCCCGGATGTCCATGCACACAGCACAGGAAATCCCTCAGGTGTGGGCACCAGAGCTCTTTCCTTCTCCTAAAAAACAGCCTCTGGAGCTGTGGAATAGTTTCCCCAGCTCCAGAGGCTGTTTTTGGCTTTCAGTGAAATGATGATCAGCATGCTCGGTGGCTGGCATCATTTCACTGAAAACAAAAGTGAAATGAGCCAATCGACTCATTTCACTTTCACTGCCTAAGTGCTCAGGGGCTATCTCTACTCCCCAGAGCACCGAAGCAGATGGGAGAGGTGTCATTGGAAAGGGGAGAATCTGCTCTTTCAAATGGCACCCCTCTTTAGTGGATCCCTGCTTGGGGTTCGCCGCAGGGACACCAAGGAGGGGGATGCGGCCCCTTGGGCAAGGACATTTGCTCCTCCAGGCATGTTTTTTAGAAAATGCAGTCTTTCTGCCCCCTTGGCGGCAAGTGGGAGCAATAGCCCCTCATATGCCCCCACAGGGGGCAAAAAACCCACTAGGCACTCGGATCAACTTTTCTTAATGCTATAGGAGTGGTCTCCATGCATTCTCCACACAAGGGCTCCCATTGCCCTTAGTTGGATCCTTCCCTGTAGTGGCAGTAGGCCCAGCCTCAAAAGTGGGGCATTTTTATTGGCACAGATGTGCAATGCTGAATGGTGGATACTTAGTGGATTCCTGCGTATTTCCGAAGTTTCTGTCACAAAACTGTAGGGAAATGCGTAATTTCAGGCAACGTTGTTGGTTCTGCAGGACATTGTGGATAATAAAAACTAACGGGATCCATGCAAGTCATGCCATCCTGAATTCCCCTAGGTGTCTAGTTTAAAAAAATGTACAGGTTGGCTAGGTTTCCCAAGGTGCCAGCTGAACGAAGGTCCAAAATCTAGGACTACCCACATCGTAAAAAGAGGGTCAGTTTTCATTGGAAAAATTAGCTGCATCCATGTTGGGCTTTGGACTGTTTCCTGTGGTGGGCACTAGGTCTACCCACACATGTGAGGTACCATATTTATCGAGAGACCTGGGGGAATGCCAGGTGGAAGGTAGTTCGTGGCTCCCTGCAGATTCCAGAACTTTCTGCCACAAAAATGAGTAAAATGTGTTTGAGGTTTGCAAGGGATTCTCTGTAAACACATGTGGCGAGAGCCACACAAGTCAGGCCACCCTAGATTTCTCTAGGTGTCTAGTTTTCAAAAATGTACAGGTTGGCTGGGTTTCCAGAGGTGCCAGCTGAGCTAAGGTCCAAAATCTAGAGCTACCCACATCAGAAAAAGAGGGTCAAAGTGAGGTACCATTTTTACTGACAGACTTGTGGGAGCATAGAATAGTAGAACATTTGTTATTACCAATTGGATTTTGCCGCATTTGTGCCTTTCAAATGTAAGTCAGTGTATAAGAAAGATTACATTTCAGAAAAATCCTCTAAATCATACACTAGTATGGCTACCCGCAAATTCAGAGATGTGGAAATACTCACTGCTCCTAAACTTTATATCTTGTGACCATTTCAGAAATACATAAGTTTCCTTTATGCCCATATTTCACTCTGCCTATTTTAAGAATTGATCTATACATGGTACTCAAAGAAAAACCATTGTGGGGTGCAGCTCAGTTGTTTGCTCTAGGTACCCTGGGTACTTGGGGGAACCTACAAACTCTATATATTCTCACAACCAGAAGGGTCTAGCAGACATAATGGTATACTGCTTTTTTCAATCTGCCATTGTGACAAAAAGGTACAGATATAAATCTCACAAATACAATTTGTTCCTACTAATTTGCAATATGTCTTTATTTCAACAGTTATTTTCCTTAGGAAAACCTTGAGGGATCAACACATGTGAACCCTATCTGTATTTGGAATTTTGTCTACTTTTTGGAAATCTATAGCTTGCCATGCTCACCCATGGGCTTCACACTGGTTTCCACCACAAACAGGAAGTAGGTTGAGAGCACAAAAATAGGGAAAATAGACTACCTCTTAGAAAAATGCTAAAACTGTGGTACGTAATTTGGGTTTTTGATTTCGCTCTGTATGTTTCTGAATGCAGGGATGGTGGCAGCTTTAATACAGTAAACTGCTTGTGGGTGTCATTTTTAGGGGAAAAACAGTCAATTTTATCTGGAGCACTTTTTCACTATTTTTCTAAAAAAACTCAACATTTTGCTGTATTTTGCCAATTTTCTTGGTCCCCTCCAGGGGAATCCAAAAATCCTGAGCATCATTAGAATCTCCAGGATGCTGGAAAAAAAGGACTCAAATTTGGCTTGGATAGCTTATGTGCACAAAAGGTTATGGAGAGTTTAGCACAAACTGCCCCAAATAGACACAATGGGTACACAATGGGATGCAACATGATCTTAGCTAGTATCACGTTCGTTATGTTGCAAGGAGAGTTTGCAGGGCTGGCTCTTGGCAGCTGGGACAAAGAAAGTGGGTGAGAGGGGTTCTACCACTTCCAGGCTGCAGTAGGGAGATACAGAGCTGCACATGCACTGCTTCCAAGGCAATATACAGAACCAGTGCGTAGATGACTAGTAACTTCTTTTGGTTGTATGGCTTTCACTCATCTGCACTACAACACATCACCCACCTTGGATGTTTTATTCCCCACTCTGTTTCAGGTTTTGTTTAGGAGTGGGCTCTAAATTCTGCTCTGCCGGTAGAGTTGATGGAATTTTGGCCACTCCACATTACGCTTGTAATGTGTAGTTCTGGCCAAATTCTACCAACTGCTGTGTGGCAGAGTTTTACTCAGGCGTGGCTCACCAACGGTAAACTGCCAAGTGGAAATCGGCATCCCCTAGCAACATTTTTGGGAGCTAGGAAGGCACTTGTTGAGATTTTCCCAATGGGGGCAGTCGCAGGCAGTCACGGCCATTTGACGTCAGAAAGCTGCCACTCTAGTAGAAAATCTAGTTGAGTGGCAGCCAAACCAACTCAAAAAGCAGCAACCTCTGGCGTGCTGCATGGTACTGTACAATCAGATTTTTCAGCGTGGAACAAACTCCTGGTGCTAAAAATCATCATGAACAGTGTGATGTACCGATTTCCGCTCATTCCCTGAAATGTGTGGAATCTCACAGCGTTTTTATGTAGCTTGGCGAAGTTCCATGGAGTGAAACTCTGCGAGTTCTGTTCACCCCTAGTTTTGTTTGGTGTTGTTCTTTGATTATGAGTGACTGTAAAGATTAGGTGGCAGAGTTTATTTTGAAGTTGTGTTGCTGTGCTTTCCAAACTGGTTCCTTCTGGGTCTCTGTGCATATCCTGGTGCCCTCCGAGGATCTTCACCAACTAATCATTGAGGGAATTGGTAAGTGCTACACCCATTTCATTGCCTTATAATCTTTCCCAGTTTGTTATAAATGATCCTCCCGATAATCAGTTATATTCATATATTTGTATTAGGAAGTAGGCAAAACAATGCACATTCTTAAGAAGTCAGTCCCAACAACTCCCAGAAGCATGCAGCACCTGATATGAAGATGGGAGTCTCTTTTGCCTCTTTTGTATTTTCTATTGTTCTTGCTTCTGCCTCTATTTCCCTCTAGGTGCACTCTTGCATAGAGCTGGAAAATACATGCATCTCTGTGATGTCCTTTAGGTAGTTTGAGAGATTTTCATCAGACTCCATACTATCTATCACTCCCGCTTTTTACAGTGGTCTATCACTCCCACTTTCTACAGTGGTGACAAAGATCCCTGAGCCCTGATGCTACTGCACCTGCTTTACTAATGATGTCTATGCCTCTGTCCAAATACAGCTTGGTGCTGCTGCATAAATTGCATCTCAGCCTTTAACATGCATAATCCTGGAGCATTCACTTGACAAATGATAGAGTTACATCATGCAGGCGATCTTGCATATGCAGTTTACAGTATTCTTAGATGGGTGTTGCATAACCTTCTTGAACCTTGTTTAAAAACTTTGTAACCTTCAGGAAGTTTCTAAAGTTGTGTGGAACATCTGACAAAAATAGATTTTTAAGGAGAATAATGCAGCATCCAGTTTTGTGGAAAGGTTCAATACAGGCGAAGTTCAGTGTCTGAAACTTCATGAAGTACAAAAGTTCTGAACTGTGCATAGCTACACAGGCGGGATTCTATCTATGTTCGTCACACATCTAGTTGTCGGCCTAGTGTTAAAAAGCTGGACTGCAGGCAAACATGGAAAGAAGAGAAGTCTAGAAGAACTGAAGAAGAGGTTTGAATATATTACATAACTACAAGATGTGCATGTCTTCTTGTGGTGTGTTTACAGACACAGAGAAATGATTGATCTAAAAATTTGCTTTTTTAAATCCTCTGCCAAAAACATTTAATTTCAGGTGGGTTAATTTGAATTTGGAGAGAGGACATGTTGCTGATTGTGAGGCTGAAATCAAAAAGGCTTGCTTTCTTGCTTGTTTTTCCCCGCATTTTTGCTCCATGGGATATCTATAGGTGCACACACACGGGCCCAGATTTAAGAGGGCCTACCGCCTCCTTGCGCCACATTTGCATCAATTTTTTTACACTAATGCGGCCCAACGAGGCCAAATTCCCACACCAGATTTGCAAAGTGGTGCAATGCATGCACCGTGCCACTTCGTAACCTCTTGCACCACAGTATGCCTGTGCCAGGCATCATGTATGCAAGAGGGCGTTCCCCCATTAGGGTGGGCCAAAACAATGGCACAAAGAAATCTCTTAGATTTCTTTGCCCCATTTTTCCAACATTTACGACTCAGAGCAGGCATTAAAAGGGGGCACACCATTATTTATAAGGGGCCCCTATTTACTGTTCAGAGTTAGCGCCAAAATGTTGGCGCTGACCCTGAACAGTACATCAATAGCATCATAAATTTTGACGCTATTGCCCCCTACACTGCACCATGTTGCGCTGTATTTTAAATACAGTGCACACATGGTGGCGGTAGGGGGCCACTAAGGGGAGACTGCACTGAGTTCTTAAATCTGCCCCATGGTTTCTTGTTGGTCAGCTCTCACTAGAGATTGAGAGGCTTTTAGTGAAGAATGAGCGTTTTATAATGAACTAACAGGGCTTTGCAGGGGATTCAGTACAATTTTAAGTGAAGCCTTCATGTGAGCAAGCCCAGAATGCCGAGGTTAGTGGTAAAGTGCTTTTCCCTTCTTTCGCCTTAAATGAGGCAATCTGTCACATGGAGAGTAGTTTTAAGGATGCCAAAGAAGAACTTGGATAGCTTGTGAGGTAAGTTTCATTTTCATCACTTTTGGAGAGAACCGTAATTTGTACTGTTGCTTGGAGCTGGGTTAATGTATCTAGGGTTTGGTCATGCAGAGTCCACTCTTTGGGATTCATTGGTTATAGGAGTTTGAATATGAAAATGGCATTACTGTGAAAGCTGAGGCCTTTGACAGGGGCATTGAGAGAGACGAGAAACCTTTCAGACTTGTGTTATTGAGCCACGTTTAGACCAGGGAGTTTGGTATTGGTCAGGAACACTTATTTAGAGTAAATCTGATCCGTCCCTCTACACTCCCTGGTGAAACTTGACTATCTCATGTTCATCTGTTGGCCATGTTAGCTAAGACAACAGCAACTGCTGTGGGGGTGTTGAAATGCACTCCAGTGAGTTGAACATTTGTGACTTTTCCAAGCCAAAATCAACATAATAGATGCTATGCTGCAAGTGAACCAGAAAGCATGTTGTTCTGTCATGTCTTTGGGAAGACAGAGATTTCCGTCAGGTTGAGCACAACATCTGACTATAATATACCTTTCTGAGATCAGTGCAGCTGCCTAACCTCCGGAGACATAGGCCATGTGCCAAAACATTTGGACTGTCTGGTAAAAAATTCATTCAAGACTGTCGCAGGCCTTATGTTTCACTGATTGATGCAGCCTACAAGAAAAATAACAACATCAAAATTCACATTTACTGCCACACTGTATAGATGATGCATACCGACCATGCGCTCAACAGCTTTGCTAAAGGCAGCTGTTTTTCAGTACTTGACTTGAAAAGTGCCCACTGCCAGAGTTCAGAGTGTGCTTCCAAGATAATAGCTTTCACCTTTGCCTTCGGCTTTTAGAGGTTTAAATGGATGCCCCAAGACTCATAAGAAGCGACATTCCATAGTCTCACAGATAAATCAATGGGCTACAAACCCACTGAAGGAATTGGTGCAATTCAACAACGTTTTCAGAAAAACACTGGAAAAGCAATAGGTTACAGAAAATCCTGAACCATCAGCGCAAACAGGAGCTAAAGCTGTTTCTCTGCAAGTGTCAATTGTGATTCCCCAGTGTAAGTCGTATTGTCTCAGAGAGGCATTGAAGTATGCCCACTAATGGAGTCCTCCCAAACATAACCTAGACCAAAACACTTGCACGAAAGTACAAGTCTCCAGGTGTTCTTTAACTGTTATCAATGATTCGACCTTGAATTTGCAATAATTTCCAGGCTGCTCACCAAGCTAATGAAGCATACTCATGTGCAAAGAAAAAGAAACACAAAACTGATTAATCTGTGCAACTCTACAACAAGCTGTAAATTCTTAATAACCCCAGGAGGATAACAGACTGTGAGTTAGGCTTCTGCTCCTTGACAAATGAGCTGTCAACCACATCAGTCTTGATGTTTCTTGATCCTAGTTATCACTACTGCCTACACATCAAGACAACCCTTGAGGAGTTGTGAGTCATGACAAACTAGAGAGAAGATAGAGCTATTACAGTTGTTGTCAAGCCCACAGTAGAAATAAAATAGCTGTGCACACACTGAAATTCCTTCCTTTGAAGTGAGTTGTGACCAAGAGATTTCATGGCTACACATATGACTGTAAAGGGAGACAGCTCCTTTATCTTCCTGAGGACATCAGGCAAGTTGGACGCAGCAGCACATCCCTCCTCACCGCTATGTGAAACCCAGTAATCAGGGCTAGTGTGCAGCATTTCTCAATGCAGAACATGCTCCTGTAAGAAATGGTTCTCTTCTGCAAAGCCTTGCCTTTCTTTGCTTCAGTGAATACGTCAAAAGCTGATTGTGGTCTCTGGTATGATCATTGTAGATCTGGAAAGCCCTTTTGGACCCAAAATCCAAATACTGGAATATGTGGGTACAAATCAAATTGGCTTCCAGCAGAATTTTCTTTAGCGAGATTCCCACCAGCAGAGGTTTGTGGGGCAGGGTTGCATGATTACCTCCCTGCTTTATAACCTCTATGCAAGAGATGGATTTTGTTTGGATTTAGGGCATATTTCTCGCAAATTAGGACGGGTTTGGCTGTAACTTCTGTAACATGCAGATAGTACAAATATATTAGACCACACATTTGCAGGTTTGCAAAACTCTATAGCACATATAATACCACAAATAAATGTGTGTTCAGTGTGAAGAATGCAAAGTGACTATTGAAAGATTAGCAACTTTTTGGTGTAAATAGGACATGTAATGATCTAGGAGCATCACCAGAAGAGTTACATTTGGCCAAATCATATGTAGCCATACTGAAAATAGAACCAGTTTCAGTAATTTATGCTGCCAGATGACTTTACAGTAGTTAGCATTCTCCACCTATAAAGCTGATTATTACAGTAATGGCTGCAAAACTAATGCCTTATTACTTACAAAGCAGAGTTTTTGGTTCGATTGATAAGAGTGTGGTTTTAAGATTGTTTTTTTATGTATCCACGTTTCAGAGTCAATGTCAGATCTGACTTGAATTTATTGGGCAGCAGAGTGTGCTTGAAATGATGTCACAGATTTTTTTTTGTTTTCTTTTTTATTTCGTTATACACCTGAAAACACACTATGATGGATACTGTGCCAGGAAGTGTTAAAACGTTTGCGGCTACTATTGCCATTGTCAACTGGTATGAAAATAGTGATCTCTTCACTACAGTGTTAGTCCCTATAGCAAATGCTGATACCTCTGGACTGTCAGACTTCTTCTTGTTTAAGTAGTCCCTCTATGCCTTCCTGGTTCTCTCACAATGCTGTCCTCCAGGCTTCCTCTCTTCCTTACTTAGCCAACTGGGGTCACTAGCACCATCAGGCACCTAATTTCTCCCTTCTTCATTCTCCATCAGCTTCTGCACATGTTCAGTATCATCACCTCATTCTTGAGCTTCCTAGTGGCCACTCCACCATACTTGCTTACCATGATACCTATACCTGGTCATCTCTGAATCCTATACTCTGCCCATTTCACATCACCCAGTGAGTCTCCTGAATATCTTTGTCTAGACCCCACCATATGTTATCAGTTAACCCAGGACTCATCTAGCACCACAGCAAGGTGCCGCAGGGACTCATGCTCTCCATCTGTTCTCTGGTACCTACCTTTTCCAAACATCTGTCTACCTCAACACCAGCGAATCTATTTTTCTGTATTTGTGATTTTCATTTAAGATAAAATGAGAGTTTTCTATTTTGTAGCAGCATTGACATTAACAGTTGGAACTAGGTTTTAAGCACACAGTGTTTGCATCATTTTCTATTATAAAGATATATTCATTGATTTTAATTTATTTACTAAATCTTTCTTAGGTACGTAAAATAATTTATGAGCAAAATGTTTATATATGTTTAGCATTGATTCTACCTTCCAGTCACTCTGTTTTTGCCCCTAGTGCGAAATAATGGTTAGTAATTAGGAGTGAAGTAAAATTGGTATGGTATTTCCTCTAGTGTTAAAACCGAAAGTGCTTTTTCCTCCACATCCTTTTGAGGGTCTGTATGTAGCCACAGCCATTCTCCTTTTTCTCCCTATTCCCCTGTTTATTGTTTGCACAGCTGTAGATTGTTTCCAAGGATGTTTCAATACGGGGTTCTGTCTTGTGACTCAGCACCAAACCATCCTAATGTGATTTGTAGATTTGTTGCGTACCAGTGTGCATGTACCCTTAGACAGATTGCAGTAAGGTCCACAGTGTCAATATGTTCTTTGATGGGGTGATGTATTCTTGCTTGTTGAATGGGGGCTCCTTTTTCTTAGTTTACCTAATCAGACACACTGTAAGGTAATGTGGGGCATAACATTACTTATGGATTCATTTGAATGCATTTATAGTGTAGTGTTTAGTATGTCAGGCCCTACAGCACCTTACAGTGTCTTTCATGTGCCATATGTGCAACAAAAACGTGCACATGTCTGAAAGTAGAAATAGAAGACTAAGGCCCAAATTTAATACAAGCTAGCTCCTCATTTGCGCCATTTTTTTAATGCAAAAGCGGAGCTAACCCAGCGCCATATTTAGACAGTGTCGCTAGAGCAGTCTAGCAACAAATTTCCAGACTTAGCGTCGTTTTTTGAGCACCTCCTCACCTTGCGTCATTTAACGACAATGATATGCAAGGTAGGCGTTCCCTCCTGAAAAATGACACTAGTGCCAAATCTACAAGTCGACGGGAAAACAGCACACACCAGGATCAGGCCCAATAAATAATGCTAATTCCGATTAGCATAAAAAATGTAACGCCTGGTCGGACCATGCGTTAAAATGTGGCCCAGCCTCAACATCAGGAAAACACACAGAAGGAACCCTGGCAAGCAACTGGACCTGTTACTGCTACAGCTTGGCACACGGAGAAGATGACAGCGATGACGCCAAGTGCCACCAGCACCAGCCCATCAACCTCAACCACCACCACTGGAGCCACAAAGGCAGCGCAGGAGGGAGAGAATATTTCACAAATGAGCATCCATCCTTGGCCTCAGGGACGAAGAGGTTGTCAGACTGTACCATCTCAAGTGGGAGTCCATTGTCCGGCGGCTCCACCACATTGCTCCTGACATCACTGCAAGAGTGGAAAGTCACACAACCATACCACCCATGACCAGACTCCTGGTTATCTTCCACATGCTGTCCTCTGGATCATTTCAGATCACTGCAGCACAGGTGGGTGATGTCTCACAACCATCCCTTGATGCCTTCCTTCCTATGATCCTGGACGCCATAATCCACCTCACACACCACCAAATCCAGTTCCCCAACACCCAGCAACTGCAACAGGAGACCAAACAAGGATTCTACCAAATTGCTGGGTTCCCGCATATGCTGGGTGCAATAGACTGCACACATGTCCAAATTGTCCCTCCTGCTGCAACTGAACACCTCCTCAGGAACAGAACACACATTCACTCAATTAATGTGCAGGCCATTGTGGACCATTGTGGAATATTTAACAACATCCTTGCTAAATATACGGACAGCGTCCATGATGCCTATATCTTCAGACACTCTACAATTAATCAATGCTTCTAGGATGGACAATATGGCAATGGCCTACTTGTAGGTAATCCAGCATAACACAGACAACACATTAAACATGTGGGACAAACAACACATAGACCATGCTAAACAGACATGGACTGGGAAACACAGATGTTTGGACAACAACACATATGCCACATGCTTCACTACACCACATTCGTTGCACATCACCCTCACCAACACCCATATGTACAAGTTGTTAGCACCACCTGACTGACTCTGTACATGATGGACTGGTGGAGCAATGTCCACTCTGCATTCAAAAGCTGGGGTCAAACCACTAAATATGTGTCCACATATTTGTCTCAAAATACAGATATTTCACACATAACACTTAGCATGGAATAGCTCATTTATGTGGATTGCATTAGCCATGTCACTGTCAAACAACTCACATACTGGCACCGCCCACATTTACCATGCTGTAGAAACCTGAGGCAGCACCGAAAATGAATGCCACTGTAGTGGTCGCATCACCATTCACTTATCATCAAAATGTACCTTCTACACTCATTGTGTTCACCTTTCCCTTGTGTGGTGCATAGTGCAGCACACATTGAAATAGAACATCGCCATCATTGATAGATCTTATGTAGGAATGGACACCTCACAGCACACCAACAAACACCCATGTAAATCCCACATCTCCCTAACGTGATTCAAGGGTGACAACAGTGGACAGTGGCAGCTGAACTACTGCCAGTGCACTGGTAGAGACCAGAAACACATATTATTAAGGAGACATGGGACTTTGCAGGGCTGGACTGGTGATGCAGGGCAGTGCAGAAAAGCACCTCATGCCCTCTCCCACAGGTGTCTGCAGTCTTATTGCATACATCGCAATACATCCCATACATCTATGCCGCACTGTGCATATGACCCACAAATGCATACTAGCCAGCAATTGGCAACAACAACACTTTCTGCAAGGGAGGTAATTCAAGGCAAAGGGGGTGGGATTCACATGCAACACACAGGGCACAACATCTGTCTTATGCCACACAACACACAAAATAGGTCCATCACTATTTTGCAAGTTTAAATGTATGGGACTAAGGGACAAAGATAGACAACACCACACATATTCTGCATCAGTGAATTGTCATACCAGAAATAAATTACCAATCACCAGGTTCCTGAGGCACAACCCATGAATGGAAAGTGCAGCACCACACACCAATACAAGTATGCATTCAAACAGGAACATACAAAACACCAGATGCAAGCCTGAATTGCCACTCTACCGAAGACTAATATGTGCCACAGAACATAGCAATTAACACACATGCATGTCTGACACATTTTCTCACATTCCATTGCAGCAGACCAAGGTTACGGCATCCAGCCATAGGTCAAGACCCCGTTTGGAAACCCACTAACTGATCCTGAGCAATGAGGCGTAGGTCTAACAGGAGGAAGCCTGTTATATGTACCACCCCTTGTGTGCAAGATAATACTTGTCTGTGCAATTTAGCACAACATCTGTGTATGCACCAAGTCCCCTGGGATGAACCGGTAGATATCCACAGTGAAGAGGATAAGGACAATGATGCACAACAGGAGGATGATGGACAACCAAGCTCTGCTGCTGGAGCATGCAGAAGAGATCATATTGTGCACAACTTTTTCACTTAGAAACTGTACTCCAACCATCAATATATACATTTTTTAAAATAAATCACTTTAACTCTGATTTCTCACTATCACATATCTATTTAACTCACCCACATCTCAGAGGGAATGACTGCACCACAAAGGATGTAAATAACTTAGGAACATAGGCCCTCATTACAACCCCAGCTGTAAATGCTGCCTACCACTGTGCTGTCGGCGGGCAAAATACCGTGACCGCGGCTATATTCCGCTACGGTTATTATGACCCACACTGAGAAATCCGCCATATACAGATACCCACACAAGTCCGCCAGACCAAAGGTCAGTGATAAATTGGTGGTACCAAAACCCACACCGTTATGCCAACAGGAATACGCCCACAGTATCACGACCCACGAATCACTGCGGCGGTCTTTGAACCGCAGTAAACCATTGGCGGTACACACCGCTGCGTTCAAAATACACACACACTTACAAAACTACACCACATTGGACAATTTAAACTACACACACCTGACACATACACACACCCAATCCAATATAAAACACACGCCCACATTACCCACAACCCCTTACAGCAAAAAAAAGATAGCAAACAGAGAGAGACATGCCAGGAGCACCCACTCAATCAGAGGCACAAAACATCATCACCCAAACACCATCCACGCACCTCATACCACACACCCCAACACATCACCCCACACACCCTCACACATATCACTCACACCACATCCATGGCACACCAAAGACACCCCAGGTTTTCAGAGGAGGAGCGAAGGGTCATGGTGGAGGAAATCATCCGCGTAGAGCCACAGCTCTTCGGATCACAGGTGCAGCAGAAGTTCATTGCAAGGAAGATGGAGATATGGTGGAGAATCGTGGACAGGGTCAACGCCGTGGGACAGTACCCCAGAACAAGGGATGACATCAGGAAGAGGTGGAACGACCTACGGGGGAAGGTGCATTTCGTGGTTGCAAGACACCAGTTAGCTGTACAGAGGACTGGCGGTGGACCCCCACCTCCTCCCCCACAACTAACAACATGGGAGGAGCAAGTCTTGGCAATAATGCATCCTGAGGAGCTCGCAGGAGTAGCAGGAGGACTGGACTCTGGTAAGTCAAACCATTACTACTATCAGCCCCCAACCTGCATGCCATCACATACCCCCACCCTCACCCTCACTCCCATCACTCCACCACCTCACGCATACCCCACAATCATAACCCACCCATCCCAATACAAAGCCTTGCATGCCACAACAATCCATGGAACCCCATCCCAGACCTGCATGGACACTCATCTCCACAGCATGCCAAGTAGAGAGAGTCACCCAGCCCACGCAATCACCACACACACAAGGCAAAACTGAAAGGGAAACACACCCATGCACAAGATGGCACACACATATACAATAACACTGCATTTGCATCCCCACAGGACCCCTACTCAACGTCACCGGAGAGGACTTACCAGCTACATCCAGTCCCCCCCCAGAAGAGGTCCACAGTGACGACAGCAGCTCTCCAAGCCTGGCTCACGATGACCAACCTGGCCCATCAGGGACCTCAGGACAGTTGGTTACCCTGTAACAGCCCCAAACCACCACAGAGCCTCCCCCCTCAGGAAACATCACCACAGCACCCACCCAGCGGGCCCATGCCACTGTTCCCAGGACACGTCAATCAGAAGTGTGCCACCACTACAGGGACCCCAGGCAACCCCACAAACACAGGAGGATCAGGGACTTGGGGTCAGTGGCAGTGGGCACATGGTTCAGGGGACAGAGGCACAGGACAACAGGGAAGCTGGGAGGACTGCTGTGCGACAGGGGGAGGACAGGCCCAGGGAACCCACTCTCCAAGAGGCACTCACCAACATCCTGGAAGCATACCACCATTCCCAGGAGACCATGGGCCAGATACTGGCCAACTTGCAGGAGACCCAGCGGCTGCAGGAGGGACAGTACCTGGGGATCAGGGAGGACCTCAAACACATCTACACCATCCTGGTCACCATTGCAGGGGTGCTGGCTGACATGGCCAACACCATGAGGGAGGCAGTGGAACAACAACGGGCTCCTGACACTAGTCACAACGATGAACAGCCCTCCACCTCCGCCTGCGCTAGTGGGCAGGAGGCCCCGCCACAGGAACAACAGGCCACCAGCACCTCACTCCTTGCAGAAGGAGAACCACCCCGCAAATGGTCCCTGTGATCCAGGCAGAAGCCAGAGAACATTGCTAAGACCCCCGGCAGGAAATCAGACTCTCCTGATTGTCACCCTTCTGTCCCACTCTGTCACTCTGTCCACCTTGAACTGCCATTGCCCCTTTTCCTATGCCCCCTTGGACAATGCACCTGTGATACCAAAAGACTGGACTCTAACTGGACATTCCTCCACCGTCACCCCAGCCCATTGCACATACCCCTCTACTTATGAGCACTTAAATAAACACCCTTGGAACAAATACAAATCTGGAGTCTGTCAAATGATTCAAATATGTATTAGTACAACATTATCAAAACATTGAAAGTCATGTGGACAGTTAAATTTACATTTGAATGACCTTTAGTGGCCAGCAGTAAACATACCAGGAGCCAGAGTGGGCCACAGAGATCTGAAAATAGAGATGCCAAAGGGTACAGTAAGTGGCCATAGACATAGGGAAATCAGGCTTCCATGTACAATGTCCAACAGGAAACTGAAAAGTAAAGTGAAGTTACAGTCTCTTACCTGTGTGTCACTGGAAGTACTGCTGTATTATATTAGTTCTGTTGTCAACATCTTCTTCCTCTGCCTCCTCTTCCTCACTGTCCACAGGCTCCACCGCTGCCACAAGACCATCTCCAGGCTCATCCTCCTGCAGAAAAAGCACCTGGCGTCTCAAGGCCAGGTTGTGCAACATGCAACAAGCAACGATGATCTGGCACACCTTCTTGGGTGAGTAGTACAGGGATCCACCTGTCAGATGGAGGCACCGGAACCTGGCCTCTAGGAGGCCGAAGGTTCTTTCAATTATCCTCCTTGTTCGCCCATGTGCCTCATTGCAATGTTCCTCTGCCCTTGTCCTGGGATTCATCACTGGGGTCAGTAGCAATGAGAGGTTGGGGTAACCAGAGTCACCTGCAAATATCGAGGGACAACTGTTAGACACACACTAACCCTTAGGGACAACCCCATACCCAGACACCTAATTATACTGGGTGGGGACCTTTGGCTCACCTATTAGCCACACCCGGTGCCTCTGGAGTTGGCCCATCACATATGGGATGCTGCTATTCCTCAAGTTAAATGCGTCATGCACAGAGCCAGGATACTTGGCATTCACATGGGAGATGTACTGGTCCGCCAAACACACCGTCTGCACATTCATAGAGTGATAGCTTTTTCTATTCCTGAACACTAGTTCATTTCTCTGGGGGTGGGGCAAATGCCACATGTGTACCATCAATGGCACCAATGATGTTGGGGATATGACTCAGGGCATAAAAGTCAGCTTTCACCAGTGCCAAATCCTCCACCTGTGGGAATACAATGTAGCTGCGAATCTGTTTCTGCAGGGCTGACAATACTCTGGTCAACACTTTGGAGAACATTGGCTGAGACATCCCTGATGCAATGGCCACTGTTGTTTGGAAGGAACCACTTGCCAGGAAATGGAGCACTGACAGGACCTGCACTAGAGGGCTGGTGGATAGCTGACATCAGGTCTGGCTCCACTTGGGCACACAGTTGTTGGATTGTGGCCCGATCAAGTCTGTATGTCATGATAATGTGTCTGTCCTCCATTGTTGCAAGGTCCACCAGGGGTCTGTACACCGGAGGATGTCGCCATCTCATATTCAGCCTCAGCGGTTGAAGCCTATGGAAGAAAACGGTGAGCAGAGGGTCATATTCACACATATATAGCAATAATGATGCATCTCTTCCTTTACAGAACCAGTATGTGAATTTGAGAGTCATTAGCTGTGCCAATCTCTGCTGTGATGCAATTAGGTGCCATGCCCTGTGCCCCAGTGAAATGCCGGCTGCCTGGCCTGTGAGGAGGGACAAGTGGAAATAAGGTAATTCCGATGGCGTTGTGCGCCGTTGCAGTAGGCGGTTGATGACCGCCGCGCAACTTTGCATTGGTTATCATTGGGCCCTATGGGTTCCAGGAGCCAATGGCAATGTACGCCGGCGGTGACGGTACGCACTGCAGCAGACGTGACCGCCATTTTCTATCTGTTCACTCACTTGCTACCTGACCTTCAACAAGAGAGGACCTATACTGCAAGTGCTGCTGTGACATGTGTCTGGAAGCGACAATGGCTCATGTGTCTGGGGAAAGGGCCCCTGCCTTCACTGCAGAGGATTTGGAGAAACTGGTGGATGGGGTCCTACCCCAGTACACGTTACTCTACTGTCCTCCAGACAAACAGGTGAGTATACTGTGAGCATGATGGGTGGGCCATAAATGTATGGATTGCTGTGTGTGTAAGCCACATGTAGGGGAGGGCTGAGGCGTCCTGGCCAGAGTGTTGCATGTATGGTGGTCAATGTATGTGCGTCAGGGGATGGGAGGGATCTGGTGGGCCATGAGTGTGATGGTCCGGACGGTTGACTAATTCCCTTTTCTGCTGTGTTTTCCATGCAGGTCAGCGCCCACCAGAAAAAGGGTATTTGGCGTGCCATCTCCAAAGAGGTGCGGACCCTGGGGGTCTTTGACAGGCAGAGCACCCACTGCCACAAACGGTGGGTGGACCAGTGCCGCTGGGCAAGGAGAACGGCAGAGGCCCAGCTGGGGCTGGCCTCCCAACGAGTAAGAGGTGCCCGTCGTACCCTGACCCCCCTGATGTTCCGCATATTGGCGATGGCCTCTCTGGAGTTGGATGGATGCTTGAAGGCATCACAGCAGCCACAAGGGGGTGAGTACAGATTCAGAATCATGACTGTGCACCTGTTAAGGTTTACCTGGGTGAGGGATGTGGGCTGCGGGTGCCCCTAGGCCAGGGCGAACATGGCAGGGTAGGTCCCTTGTTGGGCAGGCTTTGAAGCACTCCACCCCCAATAGTGTAAGTGGGCATCTACTACTGGGTAGGGTCCTGTGGGTTTCAGGTGTGCAGCTAATGGCGTTAGGCATTGTACCCCATGGGCGGGTGACTATCTTAGTAACTGGTAGTGCATGGCCTAGTGCATAGGGCTTCTCCCTGTGTGTTGTGTACGCCAACGGTAGTGTTGTTGCTGGCATTGACCATGTGTATCCTCTGTCTCTCCCCACGCTTTTTGTTTTGTCACCCTGTCCTTGTGTGCATTAGCATCATCTGGCAGAGGAGCAGAGGCACCAGCGATGGAGGGAGCTGCATCTCACATGGGCCTGGAGGCTGAATCCACCAACAGTGAAGGCACCAGTGGAACGGAGGGCGAGGGGAGCACCACGACAGGGACAGGAGGGGACACCACAGACAGTGACTCCTCCTCCGATGGAAGCTCCCTGGCGGTGGTGGACGCCTCTGTGCCCACCCCAACAACAGGTACAGCCGCCACCTCTCCTACCAGCACCACCCTCCCAGCAGCCCCTCAATGTGTTTTCCGTGTCCGCTCACCCAGGAGGGTGGGCACCTCCTTCGCCCCAGGCACCTCAGGCCCTGGCCCAGTCAGCCCTGCTGCCCTCAGTGAGGAGGCTATTGACCTCCTGAGATCCCTCACTGTTGGGCAGTCAACCATACTGAATGCAATCCAAGGTGTCGAGAGGCATTTGCAACAAACAAATGCATACCTGGAGGGCATTCACTCTGGCGTGGCGGCCCAACAGAGAGCATTTCGGGCTGTGTCCTCTGCACTGAGGGCAACCATTGTCCCTGGCTCTAGCCTCCCTCCTCCAACTTCCTCTACCCAGTCCCAATCTCCTCAACCTCAACCTATCCCAAGCCCACCTTCAGGCCAGCATTCACCCAAATCAACACATAAAAGTGGCTCAGGCAAACACAAGCACCACACTTCATCTCACAGGAACTCACACAAGCACCATCCCCATGCAGACACACCATCATCCACTGCCTCCACTTTGTCCTCCTCCTCCTCCTCCACCTCACCCACCTCCCTCCCAGTAGTGTCTCCACTCACACTTGCATGCACCACAACCTCATCCACTACCTCAATCACCAACACACCCATCACAACACACCCCTTACTGGCAGTCACCACCCCCACATCCATGCACACGTCCCCTGTGTCCTCACCCAGTGTGTCTGTGACCCCTCCTCCCAAAGTACACAAATGCAAGCACCCACCCACCCAACAGCCACCCAGCCCATGCACCTGCACACAAACTCAGCAGACAGACACCTCCTACAACCACTCCCTCTTCCTCCACTCCCAAACCCTCTCCCTCTTCCCGCCCCAGTGTCTCTAAAAAGCTTTTCCTGGCAAACATTGACCAATTCCCTACCCCTCCCCCCGTCTTTCCCCTCGGGCCAGGGTGGCCAAAACCCAGCCCAGCACCTCAGCCACAAAGTCGACGTCCGCTGTGGTTCCTGCAGCTATCAGAGGCTCAAAGGGGGCACCCGTCAGCCTAGCCAATGTGCCACCAACCCCTGCCAAGCCCAAAACCATTCCGCCACCTGGCAAGGTGAAGAGGGGGACAGCATTGAGCAAGGGGAAGGACCCACAACCACACAGCAAAGCCACCTCAAAGAGTCCAGCTGCCAGACCCAAGGTCACACCACCTTCTGCCAATGTGAGGAAGGGGCACAAAACATCGGGCAAGGCACTTCAGCCATCCGAGGCTGCAGGTGAAGGCCTGGTGTCTACCAGCACAACCGCCAACACCGCCACCTACACCGCAGCCAGCACCGCCAGCAGCCCCGCTGCTAGCACCGCCGCAAGCATCGCCACATGCACCGCCACCTGCACTGATGCAGGCACCACTACTGTCTGCAGCAGCAGCCCCAGTGGGCAGCCGTCCGAGGCTGCAGGAGAACGGCTGGAGCCTCCCTCCACCACTGGCAGCACTGGCACCTGCACCACGGCCAGCACCGCGGCTAGCACCACCGCAGGGCCCTCCGCAAGCACCGCCACCTCTACCGCTGAGAGTAGCACCACTACCAGCAGCAGCAGCAGCCCCAGTGGGCAGCCATCTGAGACTACAGGAGAAGGGCTGGAGCCTCCAGAAATAGTGGAGATATGCATCCACTCACCCTATCCTTGGCAGGATGAAGTACACTGGGCACAAACACCCCCCCCCCCCAGAACCAGTGGAGATATGCATCCACTCACCGTATCCTTGGCAGAATCAAACACACTGGGCACAAAGCGCCCTCCAGAACCAGTGGAAGAAGGCATCCACTCACCCTATCCTTGGCAGGATGAAGCACAATGGGCACAAAGCCCCCTCCAGATACAGTGGAAGAAGGCATCCACTAGAGAGACTTTCGCCTTGCACTCCCCAGGACCAAGCAATGGGTAAACCACCCACTTGAGAGACTGTGGCTTTGCACTCCCCAGGACCAAGCAGTGGGCAAACCACCCACTAGAGAGACTGTGGCTTTGCACTCCCCAGGACCAAGCAGTGGGCAAACCACCCACTTGAGAGACTGTGGTCTTGCACTCCCCAGGACCAACCAGTGGGCAAACCACCCACTTGAGAGACTCTGGCCTTGCACTCCCCAGGACATCGATGTGGGCATGGAGCCCTCTCGAGGAGCAGTGCTGTTTCACCATCTTCCGGCTAAGGTGCCCCCACCTTCACCCTCCCCCTGAGGTGCCTGTGTGTTTTCAAGCTGATGCCCCGTCAGTGTTCTCTCCGTATTGAGGGAGGAGTCAAGTGTGGGCTTGGCGTATGAGTTTTGGACCAGTGGCCCACGGTCATTTTGAGTGGACAATGTACGGCCTTATGTACATATTGTATATTTTTGTAAATACTGTTTTTAAAATTATTACGTATATCTGACTATTTCTAATTTATCACTGATTTGACTCTATTCCTTTTGTCCTTACATTCTTCCAGGGGGTTACAGGGTGTAAATGTAATGTTGTTGCATGTGTTTGGGTGTATGGTTTTGGAGGTGGGGGTGTTGCGTGTTGCGTGTTGCGTGTGTGTGTCACTCTCTTTTTCCTCCCCCCTCCCCGTGTACTAGGTGCAGTACTCACCGTGGTCGTTGTCGCCGCCGCTGTTCGTACTCCTGGTAGATGAGGAGGTAGACCAGCATGGGCAGGACCTGCAACTTGGGCTCCATGGTGTCCTGGTTCTTCGTTGAGTGTCGAGAGGTGAGTGGTTTCCCTTCCAAGTCCTGTTTCCGCCGTGCTTTTGATGGCGTTGGTACCGTCCTTGAAAAGCTGGCGGATGGGCGGGTTGTGATGGGGTGGGCGGTACATTGACTTCCGCCTGTCTGTTGGCGGTTACCGCTGCGGTGTTTGTTGCTACTGCTGTGGCAGTTGGAGTGTTAAAGTGGCTGTCTGTGCTGGCGGTTTCCACCTTGGTCGTGATCCCATTTTTTTTACCGCCGGCCTGTTGGCGGAATTACCGCCGCTTTAACGCCGACCGCCAGGGTTGTAAGGAGGGCCATAGTCTGGCCTAGGTAGGAAAAGAGTAGCAATCACCTACAATGGCAGGTTTGTGTCTGCTATGTAACCAAGTAATGTCTGAATGTCACTATCACAGGTGATAACTGAAAAACATACTACTCAGTGGCACTCACATGTTTGACCAAAAGAGATTTAAATACAGGGACCAAAACACCTAAATCTCTACGTCTGCCACACTCAGTCCAGTATGGAATGTGCATTTATGTCAAGCAATGCCTCAGAAAGATATGAACCCTTGCCAAATTGTACACTTGAATAAGCAAACATATAGGTTGAATGTCACATCTTCTCCACTCATAGCTGTCATGAGTAATAACACACTCTAAACACACTCATAGTGAATGTGATGAAGGTTGTAGAATGCAGAAGTGAGTGAGTGCCAATTTCAAATATAATATGTGGAAGGACAGGTGAGAGACTCCCTTACTTCACTTTGAGATCCAATATATGGAGGTCACTTAGACACTACACAAATGCTGTGGCTGGTGTTCTGTAATGTGTGGGGGTCAGTCATGTGATCTTGCAAAGTCTGGAAATGCAAAGGCAAATATTGCTTAACCCATAGAAGAAGCTGTGTCTATCTACAAAGTTCACAAGTCTTACTTATTATGCTGTGCATGAATGAAAGAACAATGTGGATGACGAAGATGATCACTAATGCTAATCTGCACAAATGATACCTGCAGTTGAATTAGAAGCATACCTGACAAAATATGCCATCAATGTGTGTGAAGAAACACACATAGACTGATACACACTATAGAACACAACAATGTTTTTATGTGACATCAGTCACAAATTCACAGAGATTGTGTAGGTCTGTACATATTCTAGTCACATTGGCAACAACTACAACTATGTGCTTGGACAGCATAAACAAGTGTGACAGAAGCAAGTGACAGTATCAGTACCCTGGGTCTGCAGATATGGCCCAGTTCCACAACCTATCAATGACCTAACGAAGCTTCGTAGGCATAATCTCATCTATGTATGCAGAGTCATGTCCAACCATTGCAAATGATGACACATGTCCAACACAAACATACTATGTTTGAACCAAGCATCACAGGAATAATCTCATCCATGTATGCAGAGTCATGTCTAACCATGGCAAATGATGACACATGTCCAACACAAACATAGCCCCTGGTGATTATTTTGACCAGTACATATGTTTCTACATAGGGGAACGTAGTAAACACAGATATGAGTGCACAAGTGTGATACAATGGTCGAGAAATATCCGTGCATTACTTACCATACATGAAACATACATTTTCATGGCAAACATAACACACAACAACCATGAGACATGTCCGTACACCATCTTCAAGAATTCACATGCATGGGTAACTATACGGTACACATGTTTCATTGCATCATGAAGTCTGGCCCTTAGAACACAACTAGAGTGTAACACACACTTGTACATACCTTGTCATGGGCTACCGGATCATAACCCAGCCTTAGTCAACAGCATCCTTAGCTAAACATTTGTCAAGTCTATCATATGCTTGAACATGTTTTGCACATGGCCCACCCATCCTATTCTGCGTTGTGAAACCAACAGGGGGAATTCTCACATAACAATGTGTTAGACCTACAATGTGAGTTCCATCACATATTACACTCACAGTACACATATTGGACACATGTGGAAACAGGCACATTTACAAACAGTACCAGTCCTCCCATGCATCACAAACACCTACAAACATATGGAAACACATTCCTATGTTACCAGTCCACAGTAAAATACTCATGCATACATATGTTGCCATAGCATACAAACAATAAAGATGCATAGCACATGTAACTAAAAATGTGACTCTGGGTGCCCTGTCAGCCCTCTAAAATCCACGTATGCCCATCATGCACCAAAAAATTGACGCATACGGTAGTACTTAAAACATCGCAAATACTGAAAATGACACCTCGCACCTGCTCATCTAAACTAAAGCGTTATGCCTTGTCAGCGTTCATACAAAATCTCACGCATGGCTGCCAGGTGTCAAAAAAATGACTCATATCAGAGAACGTGACACATACGCCCAGGAAGTGATGTAATAGGACTTCCTTGCTGCACACGTGGAAAAGTGATTTTTCTTGTAGTCTGTGCTTGGGAGAGGTTGTGTGGTGCTTGTGCTGGTATGCGGAGTGGTGGATATGGAGTATTTTGCAATGTGTGCTGTCTGTGCCTTATTTATCTAGTACTTTGTGTCATTGCATTTGTAAATGTTTGTCCTGTTATTGTGTCAGTATTGTCTGGTGTGTGTCTAGGGGTAGATAAGTTTGTTGGGGTGTAGTTGGGGTTAGTTGAGGAATAGTATTTTTATTATTTTTTCTGGGTATTTAGGTTGCAGTAGAGGGATACTGCGACCTGCCAGGGAAGGGAAGGGTGCAGAGAATGACAGGGAATGAACTGGGAGGCTTCATCTGGTTGGTCTGACACTACCTCCCTAACATGGTGGCCATGGGTGGCCGTGTGATAATGAGCTACCGGAAGGAGGTACAAAAGCTGCGCTGGGGCAAGGTGCTGTACTAGCTCACAAGCATCTTCTCGGTCCAGAGCACCAGTTGAAGCACCGCTTGGCAGACCTCATCTCCCATGATAGGGATCTCCTGGATCACCTGATTATTTGGGTCGGCAGAACTGTTGGTAAGTACACCTTAAATGTAGCGATATCCTTATTTGCATTTGCACAACAGGAGGACATAGGAGTACCTCAGCATGTCATGACAAAGGTGAGGACAGCAAGTTATATTGAAACCTGCATTCATGAGAGCTCAGCAGTTCCTGGCAATTTGCAAATTTCTCTCTTTGTACCTTGTGTATTGCATATACATGTTGAAGTGCAGTAGACAAAACACACATGTGTAAAGGCGCAAGAGTTCATCTTTTCCAGGCACAACTGTCCATGTCTATCATGGGCTTGACAACTGTTGAAATTTGCATAGTAATGTTCAAATGTCCAGAGCCCCCTCAGACCCCTGCCCGCACCACATATACATCAGAGCTAGCGCATCCATCGCCTGAGCTCCCAAACACAATCAACTGCTCCATCAACACGGGCACCTTCCCCAAGGACTGGAAACACACCGAAATACTCCCTTTCTTGAAGAAACCTTCGGCCGACCCATCAGAACTAAAGAATTTCCGGTCATCTCGCTGCTACCGTACCCCCACCAAAATACTGGAAAAAGCAATCAACGCACAACTGTGGAATTTTATCAAGGCCTATAACTCCCTGGACAGCTCTCAATCCGGCTTCCGCAACAACCACAGCACGAAGACAGCCTTCCTGGGAACCAATGACAACATAAGATTACTCCTAGGCGTGGCCACACCGCAGCACTCATACTCCTCGATATCTCAGCAGCATTCAACATGGTCTCCCGCAGCACTCTATGCACCAGACTCCACGACATAGGAATCCTCAGAAGAGCCCTGGAATGGTCCACTCCTTACTCTCCGGGAGGACACAGAGGGTCAGACTCTCACCCTACACTCCCAGACCCACAGGAGTCAACTGCGGAGTCCCCCAAGGACCCTCACTGAGTGTCACACTGTTCAACGTATACATGGCCCCTCTCGCTGCAATCGTCAGAAGCTACGGTATGAATATTGTGTCATATGCTGATGATACTCAACTCATCATTTCCCTCACTGAAGACCCGGACACAGCCAAAAGGAACTTCCACTTAGGAATGGAAGCCGTCGCTGCCTGGATGAGAGAAACGGTTTCAAGCTCAACTCCAACAAGACTGAGCTCATCATCATCGAAACGCCCAGTCAGCTTGGGACGACTCATGGTGGACCACATCCCTCAGCGCCCCCCTGCACCGACTGAGCATGCAAGCAACTTAGGAATCATCCTCAACTCCTCCCTATCCATGACCCGGCAGGTACACTCTGTTGCCTCCTCCTGCTGGCACACACTCTGCAAACTTCAGAAGATCTTCAGATGGATACCAGCAGACTGTCGCAGGACAGTCACCCACGCCTTAGTCACTGGCAAGCTTGACTATGGTAACACCTTCTACGCCGGCACCTCAACCAAGAACATCAAAAAACTACAACTCATCCAGATTGCTGCCACCAGACTCATTCTGGACCTCTCGCGCTTAGAACACATCTCCCAACACCTGAGGACCCTCCACTGGCTACCGGTCGAGAAGCGAATCACCTTCAAGCTTCTAACCCACACGTACAAGGCCATACACAAGGCAGGACCAGCCTACCCGAAGCACTGCGTCTCCTTCCACACCCCCACCAGATCCTCCACTCCACCCAGATGGCCCTGGCCACCACCCCTCGCATCTGCAAAACCACCGCCGGAGGACGATTCTTCACCTACACTACAGCGAAGAGCTGGAACAACCTCCCCCTGCACCTCAGACAAAGCACATCGCTCACCATCTTCAGGAAGAACCTCAAGACGTGGCTCTTCGGATGAGGCCCCTCGCCTTCCCCCCAGCGCCTTGAGACCCTCATGGGTGAGTAGCTGCAATTTACAAATACTGATTGGTTGATTGATTGATTGAAGTGATGGCAAACATGATGATTAATTATAGGTAGTCATTGAAGTGTGTGTTCCTTGAGTCACATATGTGCAGAGTGACACAAGGGCCCAAATGTAAGCAGGGCTTAGTAGTTCCTTCTGCAACAAAGGTGTCATATATTTTTAAGGTAATGTGGCTGATGGTGGTAAGTGTTGCCACACCATATGTTAAAAGTTGCACAATGCAAGCATTGTGGCATTTTTAAACCGTGGCGTCACATAATGCCTGCGCCAGGCATGATGAATGAGTGTTTCCGGCGGTAGGTGGCATGCAAAAATGTAGCATTTAAATCTACTAGATTCCACTGCACCAATTTTGGAGTTTACTTGAATGCGTGCCTAAGGCAGGTTAGTAAGATGACAATCTCATTGTTTTCTATGTGCCTAATTTCACTTAGCAGGTTTAACACCTTCATGTATGGTGCAAAGCGTGCAAAGTGCCAACATATTGTCATAGTTTACAACACTAGTGTCCTAACATGTGCCATGGTGCACTTTGTGCCAAATAGGGCATACACATGATGGAGTTAGGTGGTGGTAGGTGGCTGCAGCAAAAGTGGAGCTTCAGAGTTGATGCTTCATTTTCACATAGATTTTCAATATAGTCCTAAGCTTCTGACAATTGACAGTGCCCTGTCCCCTAGAAATTGTTACGTATGTATTTGAGACATATACGTATGAGTGAATTCCGTAACTGTACGTGTTTTTGTGTGCTAACATTGTCTGTCTCATTGACATGTTATAGATGCTAGTTGGTCCTTCCTAAACCTAAGTTAACTAGGTCAATGACCTAAACAAGTGGAATGTATAACAGTTGTCCATGCTTTTCTTTGTTCTACAATCACAAAGCTATGTTTTCATGTCAAGTCTTGGAGGTGGACCTACACCCTACACCATTGGAGAGGTTTCACGTTACAGGCGATACAGACGTAAAAATAAATCAGTGTTGTTGCAGGCATTTCCACAGGGAGGATCAGGCACACAGCCTGCTACTAGCACACACACTACTGAAATCACAACACAGAAGGTCAGGGGTGGGTCTGCAGGTACCGGCCCTCAACATCTAGGACACCTACCACAACAGAATCCCAGCCACAGCCAAGACCAGCTTCAGTTGCCTCCAAAATTGTGGACGAAATATGTAAGGACATGGCCGAGATCAAGTTGAGGTTGGCCAAATTGGAGGAGGCAAATTATAGAAATAATAAACTATTAAAGTACATCAAAAAGAAGATCTACAGACACTGAATTTGGACCCTTTCCTCTTCCCAGTACCTTCCCTTCCCCTAGTTTTCATTGTAAATAGTTTTAGATGAGCTACCATAGGGTAGGTTAGTTTTAGGACATAGTTGGTAATATTAGGGGGGTGGAATTTAGATTTTTTTTTGTTTTTGGGAGGTGTTGGTGGGATTATGTATAGGGGTATATATTTAAATATAATTTAAAAAAACAAACCAAAAAATATATATTTGTTTAGGCAATAGGTTTAGTTAGTGTATGTTTAGCTTTAGTTCATGTTGTCCTTCTCGCCTATTGTCTCTTAAAGGGGGTGGGGGGGCAATGTTTATTGTGTGGTGCTACATGTATAAGATAAGTTTACATAAAGATAGTTAGCTGTAGGGATACGTTAAGATTAGTTAGTATAAGTAAGGTGTAGGAAGGTGGCTCTGTATATACTATTTCAAAGTAAGGAATAGCGTGCACAGAGTCCAAGGGTTCCCCTTAGAGGTAAGATAGTGGTAAAAAGAGATAATTCTAATGCTCTATTATAGCCTTGGAACCCACCGTAGCGGGCTCTACCGGCTATTAAAGGCCCGCTCCCCGCGTTAAATGCCCGAGCCGAAGGCGAGGGCATTTAACAAGGGAGAGGGACTTTAATAGCCGGTAGAGCCCGCTACGGCGGGTTCTAAGGCTATTAGAGCATGAACAGAGAAGGTGGGAGCATGAAGGCGTCATAGACTGAGCCAAATTGTTCAGTCCCAGAGCCGTTCATTCTTTTTTAAATTATTTAAACGTGAGTTCTGTCTTTATTTTAACTTTGAGGTTTTCGTTTATTTTCCTGAAACGTAACACCACCGTCTGCAGTTTTACGTTTCAGGAAAATAAACAAAAACCTCGAAGTTGAAATAAATACAAAACTCACGTTAAAATAATAATAAAAGAATGTACGGCTCTGGGTCTGAGAAGTGTGGGTTAATGGGTTCTGCACACAGAGGTCAATTGCCTTATGTTTTGAAAAGGCACGAGGCTTTTCAAAACAATACCGTTGCAGCTCAGGCTGCACACGTTGCGCAACCGGTCCATGTTTATCTAAATATATTTTTAAATGTGTCTGCCTCACTCAATTACTTTTTTGTAAAGCGCATACAGCGTTTTCAAAAACCTTGACAGATATATGACAAAAATAAACGTTTTTGTACACATACCTTCATCTCGTAAGGAGAACAATGGCGGCTGCCGTTAAGTGTAACGGCTCTTTTCACACTCTGTAACTGGAATTGGACGAGGTGCTGCAGAGTTCATTTTTCACTCTATTTAAATAATTTCCAGGGTTCACCCACCTTGCTGGGAAATAAGCATCTTCTTTTTTTTTTCAATAAAGAGATTGGGTCCTTTTGCTGGGCATGCGCTTCTGAGAACGGAAGTGGAGATTCTGAAAATAAGGAAGAGCCCACCCACCATGGTCGTTCTCTACGCAATCTAGAAAGCAGTACTGTTTTTACCAGAAATGAGGTATGTAAGGCACACTTTGACAAAGAATAACAAGGCTTGTAAAATGCCAGTTTCATTTTGAAAATATGACTAAATAATTGAAAGAATCGAAAGAAGCGTAAAAATGTCTGACTTTTTAACACATTTTAAATTTCAGCAACCAACTGGGAACAAAAGGCCTTTATTATATTACTAACACTTCATTCTACAATAAAAGTACTAAAATCATGAAATAAAAAGTTTTACATTCACAAGTTAAATATGCTCACTAATGTGTTTGAGGAAAAACAAGCATTGCAATGCATTAAAACAATCAGGACACATCTGTACTAGTAAGGTTTCATTTCAGTAAAAATTGCACATTGCCGTTAAATGTGATGTTACAGTGTGAGAAAATATCGGAAACAATTCTTTGCGTATTGTGATCTGTGCTGCTCCCTGGTACTCTAAATGAAGAACTGTCTTCTATTTCTACACCGGGTTGTGCTCCATTTATGTATTTTTCAGATCCATCTTTCTTGATACTGTCAACAGCATTTGCTAGTACAGTGGACCAAACAGTTCTATCTTCAGATGAAGCTTTCCAGTAATTTTGCACACTCATTTCGCTTTTGTGGCCAGTGACTGCCATTATCTGATGTGCTTCAAAACCATTATCTGCAAGCAATTGCACAGCTGTAGCACGCAGACAATGGTTTGTGTAAATACGGCTTAATCCTGCTTTCCTGCTGACTTCTTTCATTAGTCCTCCAATTGTATTTTTCCCAAGAGGCTTAATGAAATACCACACAGAGGCACTTGCCGCATCCACCACAGTAAGTTTCTTTGGTTGTACATAGAAACAACTGCATTCTCTGGGCAATTTGGAAATGTACAATTTCAAAGATTTCACAGGACACATTGCACTGTCTGGTTGGGCATAAATGCGCCCTCTGTTTTGATATCTAAGTTTCTCATTTACTTCCTTATGGTTTTTTGTTGGTTCATTGAAGGTTAACGTTGCATACTCTCGGTTGTGTTCATCTAGTAGGAATGTGAAAGCATTTTTAGGCAACTCTCGCAATCCTTCCCTGCCGCGTCTTGCAAGGTGAAGTTGGGTATAAAAAAAAACTTTGTACTGAAGTGAAATAGGTTCATCACAGTTCAAAATATCACTGTGTTTTATCAGTGACAAGTCCTGTGCTGATATTAATTCTTTTCTAACACTGACATCTTTGCCTTCTCTACGTTGTTTTTTTAAAATTGCTACTAACACATTGTTAGCGGGTGCAAACACAGCATCATGCATGATATTAACAGCTCTGCTAAAAGGAGGATTATTAATTTGTCTATTTAGTCCAGCTCTTATTGATATTAGGCTTTGATTACTATAGCATTCCCTTTTAGCATTTCTTACCTCCGCATAAAAATGTCTCAGAAGGCTGCAGAGTTCAGGCAGTGGTTGCATCTCAAAATCAGGTGCGTGCCTATTTTCTACCAACCAGTCTCTGAATATTTGAGTTGCCCATTTTGTTGCTGTTCTAGTCTTGCTTTCAGCCCTCTGCTCTTCAAGTACATCCAGTTCATGTGCAGCAAAGTTTTGGTGGCGTTTTCCAGGCTTCTCTTTTAGTACTCCAGCTGATTTATTTACCCATTCTTCAATGGAAATATGTCCAAATAAATTGAAAGAAATGTGTTGAGGCTTTTCCAAAAACAGAACATTACTTGGAGGATTTGCCATAGCTACTGCTGAGCTCTTCACCTGGTTCTGACTGTTGGGTTAACTGCACTTTAAACTGTAGAATGGATTGCTAGTGTCAGCTTGTGGAGTTTCGAACACTCAGCTGAGAGGGCCTTTACCAGTGAATACAGATCTCTGGAGCTGCATTGTCTTCAATGGAGTGCTCAACATTCCAATGCTCTAATATAGCCTTAGAACCCGCCGTAGCGGGCTCTACCGGCTATTAAAGGCCCGCTCCCCGCGTTAAATGCCCGAGCCGAAGGCAAGAGCATTTAACAAGGGAGAGGGACTTTAATAGCCGGTAGAGCCCGCTACGGCGGGTTCTAAGGCTATTAGAACATTCTGCCACTCAGGGCAGAATGTTCTATAAAAAACAAAAAATGTTCACGGAGCCCGAGGGGATTAAAATCCCCTCGGGCTCCTTGAGGCTTTGTTCACAGCTGCTGCTGTGAACAAAGCGAACATTGGAATGTTGGCGCTGTGGGCTTTTACCGGCCAGTAAAAGCCCGCAGCACTCCATTGTTTTCAATGGAGCTAGCAACATTCCAATGTTCTAATTTGTGTTAGTGTGGTCGAGCAGTAGGCTTATCAGAGGGTAGTGTTAAGCATGTGTTGTACACACACAGGCAATAAATGAGGAACACACACTCAAAGACAAATTCGAGGCCAATAGGTTTTTATGTAGAAAAATATATTTTCTTAGTTTATTTTAAGAACCACAGGTTCAAGATTTACAAATAATACTTTAAATGAAAGGTATTTCACTCAGGTATTCTAGGAACTTTGAATAATCACAATAGCATGTACAGTTTTGACAAAAAATGGCAATAAGCTATTTTAAAAGTGGACACTGCAAAAATCTACTGTTCCTTGGGGAGGTAAGTAAATGTTAAGTTCACAGGTAAGTACAGCACTTCCAGGGTTCAAAGTTGGGTCCAAGGTAGCCCACCGTTGGGGGTTCAAGGCAACACCGAAAGTTACGACACCAGCAGCTCAGGGCCGGTCAGGTGCAGAGGTCAAAGCAGTGCCCAAAACACATAGGCTTCAATGGAAATAGGGGTGCCCCGGTTCCAGTCTGCCAGCAGGTAAGTACCCGCGTCTTCGGAGGGCAGACCAGTGGGGTTTTGTGGGGCACCGGGGAGGACACAAGCAGGCACAGAAAGTACACCCTCAGCGGCACAGGGGCGGCCGGGTGCAGAGTGCAAACAGACGTCAGGTTTCTAATAGGAATCAATGGTCTCTTCAACGATGCAGGCAAGCACGGGGGGGGGCTCCTCGGGGTATCCACCACTTGGGCTAGGCAGAGGGTCACCTGGGGGTCGCTCCTGCACTGGAGTTCGGTTCCTTCAGGTCCTGGGGGCTGCGGGTGCAGTGTGGTTTCCAGGCGTCGGGTTCCTTGAAGCAGGCAGTCGTGGTCAGGGGGAGCCTCTGGATTTCCTCTGCAGGCGTCGCTGTGCAGGCTCAGGGGAGTCAACTCTGGTTACTCACGGGCTCGCAGTTGCTGGGGAGTCCTCCCTGTAGTGTTAGTTTTCCACAGGTCGAGCCGGAGGTGTTGGGTGCAGAGTGGAAAGTCTCACGCTACTGGCGGGAAACGAGGGTCTTTAAAAGTTGCTTCTTTGTTTCAAAAAGTTGCAGTTTCTTGAACAGGGCCGCTGTTCTCTGGAGCTTCTTGGTCCTTTAGATGCAGGGTAGTCCTCTGAGGCTTCAGACGTTGCTGGACCCTGTTGGATGCGTCGCTGTTGCAGTTTTCTTCGAAGTAGGGAGACAGGCCGGTGGGGCTGGGGCCAAATCAGTTGTCGTCTCCGTCTTCACTGCAGGGCTTCAGGTGTTACAGTTCCTGCAGGGGAAGGTGAGAAGCACCTCCACCCAGTACAGGCTTTGTTCCTGGCCACAGAGTGACAAAGGCACTCTCCCCATGTGGCCAGCAACATGTCTGGTGTGTGGCAGGCTGGCAAAAACTAGTCAGCCCACACTGGAAGTTGGGTATGTTTTCAGGGGGGATCTCTAAGATGCCCTCTGGGTGTATTTTTACAATAAAGTGCACACTGGCATCAGTGTGCATTTATTGTGCTGAGAAGTTGATACCAAACTTCCCAGTTTTCAGTGTAGCCATTATGGTGCTTTGGAGTTCGTGTTTGACAGACTCCCAGACCATATACTCTTATGGCTACCCTGCACTTACAATGTCTAAGGTTTGGCTTAGACACTGTAGGGGCATAGTGCTCATGCACATATGCCCTCACCTGTGGTATAGTGCACCCTGCCTTAGGGCTGTAAGGCCTGCTAGAGGGGTGACTTACCTATGCCACAGGCAGTATGAGGTTGGCATGGCACTCTGAGGGGAGTGCCATGTCGACTTTGTCATTTTCTCCCCACCAGCACACACAAGCCTGCAAGCAGTGTGTATGTGCTGAGTAAGGAGTCCCTAGGGGGCATAAGACATGCTGCAGCCCTTAGAGACCTTCCCTGGCATCAGGGCCCTTGGTACCAGAGGTACCAGTTACAAGGGGATTACCTGGGTGCCAGGGTTGTGCCAATTGTGGAGACAAAGGTACAGTTTAGGGAAAGAACACTGGTGCTGGGGCCTGGTTAGCAGGGTCCCAGCACACTTTAAAATCATAACTTAGCATCAGCAAAGGCAAAAAGTCAGGGGGTAACCATGCCAAGGAGGCATTTCCTTACATAAGGTTAATGTGTAGTTTAGATTTTTGATAGGTAGAAATCTTTAGTATTAATAAATCATGTTAGTTTCCTACAATATGGTGTCCATGATGATTGACTCTCTGGGTGTTATAATGTCTGCACTGGTCAAGTTCGACAAATGTCTTTGGGTGTGCATTCAGTATTGATTAACATGTGTGACTATGTGTATCCCCTGACCAAGTACCTGTCTGATTGGTAGCGGTGTGACATCAGCTACTCAATACACTATTCTGTGCAGTTCCTGACACTCTGATTGTGCATGGATACACAATCTAAGATAGGTAATCAGACAACATCTATTGTTTTTGGTAATTAATGTCACATTCATTGTTCAAACGTTTAGAACATTGCACTCCACCTCATTTGGGGAATGGTTACTGGCACACTAATGGCTGCCCCTCACAGTCTTACATTTGCCCATTTTGTTTGTCACATCAATGTTGTACTGGTACATTCATCAGAGATCTTTCCTGACACTTGTATTCTGAGCCAAACATGCCATATGTAGACTTGCAAGGTACCTGTCTCATACATGCCTGGAAGACTCAGACACAGTGCTATCAGTCACCTTAATCTTGCTTGAGTCTATGTGTGTGGCTTTGTGTCTGACAGAAAGCCACACATGTCCTTTTGTTCAGTACTGATTGTCATAGCTTCACGCAATGCATATATTTGAAACAGTTGATGGATCACTGAAAAAAGCAGAACATATGTGAATATGATAATGTATTGACATGTGCAAGTTTTGTTTCAGATGACGTACATGTTCATTGACCCTATGAGTGATCCCTAGCCATTGAATGTCCAGTCAGAGTCCAAGGGTGAGGGATATGTCATGAAATGTGTAGGAAAGGTGTGCATCAGTGAGGAGGTGCCCACATTGACAATAGGTAGGAATTGAGACTATGACAGTCCATGCATGATAAGTTAACAGTGGTAGAGTGAAGAGGGCACGTTGCCAGCTGTCAGTACACTGGCATGATCTTAAGCACAGAACTAAAGAGATACTGTCCTTGTGGCACAGACTGTAGCTACCTGGTGCTTTTCCTTGTGAATATTATTCCTTCCACATCTCCATCCATTGATGTGTGTGGTGCCTCCTGTGCCATGAGTGGTGCTGTTGTTGAAGATGAGGGGCACACACACACACCAGGGTATAGAGATGTGGAATCAAAGTCCCGGCAGCTGCCATTTGTGGGAAAGCAAAAGACATCACTGCAGCAAGGAGGAACTGCTGGTTTCACAACACATCAGCTACATCACAGTGGTAGGCAGCCATGTTTTCAAGAAGGTAGGCCAGATTCCACTGCATTGACTTCAGGACATTTTGAATAGTCCCCATCTGGTTGTCAATCATGCTGCTGTCACTTTGGGAGCGCAATTGTTCCAGCCTCTGCCTCAGGGCAGCAGCTTCGTTGGCCAGGGACTACGGCAGTCCACATAGGTGGGAGTGGGGGCCTCTGATGGCAGAAGAGTTGTCCTTATTCGGACTGAGGCACCTCTGCACACCCTATAGGCTGCCCGCCATGATCTCCATCCCCACCTGCATCTGCTGTGCCAGCTCCCACTGGACTCCTACCTCTGTCTTTTGAAAGGTAATGTCTGGGTCCTTAGAGTCCAGGGCTGTGGCAGTACTGGTCGGTGCTGTGTGTTGGTTGTTGTGTGGTTTATGTGGAGACCCTGCAATGTTGTGTGTCCTCCCTGTGACTGGAGATGGTGTCTGAAAGGAACTCAGGACATCCTGGAGAGTGTCAGCATTGATGGTCTGCAGCTGGTCATCCAGATCATCAGGGAAATCCAGAACAGGCAGCTCTGCAGGAGGTAAGGCTTCACCCTCTGCAATGAGATAGTGAAATGTCAATCTTGGACGGTAGTGGCTGCTGACATGAGTCATCATTTACTTGCTACTAGTGGTTTAGTGACATGGTGCAGACCACACATCAAGGCACACATTTATGCCCCCCTAGTGGCACACTGTGCCAGCTGAGCATCATTTCTATGGAATCACCATTGGCTCAATCTGTCAATCCACATTTCCCTGTGTGTTCCACCCATCTTGAATGACTTATCATGGTCTTCTGCATATGCACCCCTTTCATTTATTTGACAGTGTTACATATGCATGCCATGAGTGTTTTTAGAGACTTGTGCACACACTACAAATGGAGATGTACAGAATATTTTGCATTTGGTTTTACAGATATTTGAGTAAGTAACTGACTACTCTGCTACCCTACTTTTGTTGTTAGAGTGGTGGAAGGGTGTGACTGTCCACATGCATCCTCCTAGCCACTTTAAGTGTCCAGCATCCTGCACCACCCATTGAAAGTTTCAACCACCCCGTGTGTATGTGTGCAAAGAGGAATTTCTCCCTTGCTGCAGAACAACACTCATCCGTGTATCACAGGTTCGCTTGTTGTATGGCTACAAGGATGCTTGCATTTCTGGACTGAGTGTTGTTTTGCTGAAACTTAGGCCTTCCTGTTTGCTCACATACACATGAGGTGGTTCATTGTTACAATGTGTGGGCAGGTTACTGAACACATGACTCAAAGTGGCTAGGAGGATGCACATGGAAAGCCCACCCACTTCCGTCACTCTGACAACCCACGTAGGGTGGCATGAGGACCTGACAATTTTGAGGCTTGATGATGTTTGGATGCATCATGTTGGTACACCACATCAGGGGTGGCATTGTAGTTGTAGTACTGAGGACTGACATTGTTGTAGTCCTAATGTGGACTACTTTCAATGTGTGTTGCAATTCTCATCAATCATTGTAAGCGGTAGACAGCATTCCTGTTGTTGAATTTGCATGATGTGTGCCTTCCTGCACATGTGCATTTGGACCAGCAAGAGGGGCACCCCTACATGCAGATAGTTGGTATTGTTGGCCATTTCTTTTGCCATAACCAAGGTTAATAGAGGATGCCCTGACAGTCTGTAAGAACTGCAAATCCCTGCACCTTTGAAATGATGCTGCACAGCACACCAAGCTGAGCTGTTGCACTGCATCTTTCTTCATAAATAGGTAAATATGTGCCACAATGCCCAGACTCAGATATCATAGTGCTCTACCAATGCAGTTTTTTTTTACCGTACACTCCAGTAGTGGATAATAGTAGCTCATAATTGCCATGCTTCGGTAAGGCACCTTCCATTACTTATCCTTGCCTAATTCTCATGTGCCCCGCTCACACCTGACACTGCATGTGGTTAGCATTCCATGTGTATAGTTGGAATCTTCCCATGCAACACATGTGTGACCTACCCAGCTTCTGATTCCTTTACAAATATGCACATCTGGATTTTGTTCAGTGTAGTCCAAAAACTCAAGGGTGGTGTGGCAGTAACAAGTGGTTGTGTGATGAGTTTGTATTTCCAAAGAATTTAGGGGTTCATTGTGTGTTGCATTGCTCAGCAAACATAGCACAAACTTTCTATGTATTTAGCGCATTGATCCCAAATCACCATTTTCCTTGCAGCTGCTAGCCTCAGCCAACAGCACCATGGAAGCACCTTATTTACATTTCTGGTCACCATGGTGGACATTTCCATAGTAGCTTCATGAGTTTTGGCACTATAGTGATGCTTTACTACATTGGCACCATAAATGATAGTACTAGTGCAGCAAAGCACAGGGAAGTCCATTGCTTACAATACTTGTTTTACTTTCATATCTACCATTGGCAGGCCTCATAAATAAGGTTAACAGATAGCACAGTGCAATCTTTATGGATTGTGTGCCCCAATTGTTCTTCCCTCCCTGCCTAAGAAATATTTCCTTGCATACATCATATCTGGCACAGGCATGTTGTGGTGCAGGGATCTACAAAGTTGGTCTATGCATGCATTGTGTGATTTTGTTAATGTAGCACAAGGGGAATGAATGGTTAGAGTCCGTGTTGGCATCAATTGATATGATGCTAATGTTGCAGTGAGGGCTTGTAAATTTAGGCCCCTAGTAAGACAGTGAGACAACTTGTGGCAGATGTTATGCATTAAGGTGTCCCTTTGTGCGCGCCACCGACCATTCTCACCACACAGGCAACCTTGCTACATGATGACATGGAAGCTACTTTTACGCAACACAGATGATATTGACAGACGTGCCCCATATGTTGTGAATGATCACTTTTGTGCCTATTCCCAATAATGCATGGAGACGTCTTGCAGTTCTTGGTGACCAAACCAGTGCAACAAACGTAATATATGTTGCCCAATGAGTGTTACACATGGGCAGGTGGTTCAGTTGCAACAGTAAAGGAATTTTGTGAGGGATGAGAAATGGTCTGTGCATATAGGGGGGAGGTATGAGCGCATTGTAAGTGTTTGGCCATTATTGTGTCCCCATGTAATCTTTTTGCATGCATTCAGTGTGTCCCATGTGCCTCCCTTCTGCCATTTGTTAGTTTCAAAATTGCCCCCCACTGCAACTTACCCTGTGTTAGAAATGGGATCTCTAGTTGCAGTCAGTTTGCACTGTGTCCAAGTAGGGACCCTCACTCTAGTCACGAAAAAGGAGATGCCCAGCTCATATAACCCCTGCTCATTCCCTTGGTAGCTTGGCACAAGCAGTCAGGCTTATCTCAGAAGCGATGTGGAAAGTATGTGCACATAACACAGAGTAATACAATGACAACACTACAAAAGGACACCACACCAGTTTTAGAAAAAATAGCCAATTTTATCTGTGTAAAACAAGTCCAAAATAAGAAAAATCCAACACACAATAATAAAGATATGAATTTTGCAAGAATTAACTTAAAAATGCAGTTCCTTGAATGCATCGTGAACAACAAATCTAGTAGTTCAGGCAGGCTGCGGCGTAGCGGCCCAGCTACGGTGTCGGGAAGACCCACAAACAGTACCTTGGAAATGTACGGAGTTGTGATCCTCATGATGAGATCTAGAGTGCGGCATCACTGGCGTCGCAGGCATCGGTTCCAGAGGTCAGTGCCGGGGTCATCGGGCTCTTGAGGTCAAATGCAGATCGAACTCCGGGCTGATGATGAAATCATGCATGCTAGTATGGATTGCGTTGGGGCTGCGGTGTGAAGCGGAGCAGTACAACGTGTGGTGTCTCCTGGTCACGGTGCAGGCAGCAGTGTTGTCATTGCTGAAGCGCTGTCGTCAGTAGGCCCAAGGTGGCGGTGTGGCATGGGGCGGGCTCCATGCGGCACCCATGGCCACAGTGCAGACAGGGCATCTGTTGATGACACTGGAGTTGATATCGCTGGTGTCTGTGGGCCAAGGCCTGGATGCAGGATAGGACGGTGCATTGTGTACCTCACAAGCGGTGTCCTCAGGCCACGGTGCAGGCAGCGGCATTGGTGTCAGTGTGGAGCGTCATCATGAGGGATGCCAAGGCTGCAGTGTGAGCAAGGCGAGGCAGAGTGCGGGGCCTACAGGTCACGGTACAAGCAGAGGCTTGGTGATGGCGTCAGGTGGTAGGCATCGTTGAGACCAGAGTTGCGGTGCAGGCAGCAATGTCGTTGATGACGTCACAGTGGTTTTTCTACTGTTGGAGCACAAAACACACAGTTCCCAGTTGTGTAGGCAGATGAAGCTGAAGTTTTGAATATCCCTGAGACTTCCAACAGGAGGCAATCTCTACTCCAAGCCCCTGGAGAAACTTCACAAGCAGGATACACAGCAATGTCCAGTCTTTGCCCTCTTTAAGGCAGAAGCAGCAACTGCAGGCCAACCTAGCAAAGCAAACACTGCAAAGGGGCAATACTCCTCCTCCAGCTCTTCAGCTCTTCTCCTTGGCAGAGGTTCCTCTCGACCCAGAAGTGTTCTAAAAATCCAGGGTTTTGGGTCCACTATTTACACTACTTTCTGCCTCTGAAGTAGGCAAACTTCAAAGGAAAGTCTCTGTTGTTCACAAGATCCTGCCTTGCCCAGATCTGGCCTCAAACACACTCCAGGGAGCCAGAGACTGCATTGTGTGAGGACAGGCACAGCCCCTTCAGATGTAAGTGTCAGCTCCTCCCTCCCCACTCTAGCCCAGGAGGCTCATCAGGATATGCAGGACACACCCTAGCTCCCTTTGTGTCACTGTCTAGAGGGAATTCACAACAGCCGAACTGTCAGTCTGACCCATATGTGGAATACACAAGCATGCAGAGGCACAGAATGGTTTAAGCAAGAAAATGCACACTTTTTAAAAGTGCCATTTTCAAACTGAAAATCTAAAAAACAACTTTTCCAAAAGGTGCAATTTTAAATTGTGAGTTCAGAGACCCCAATCTCCATATCTCCATCTTCTCCCAATGGTAAACTGCACTTAAAAGATATTTAAAAGCAGTCCTCAGGTTAACTTATGAGAGGCATGAGAGAGAAAGGCCTTGCAACAGTGAAACCCAAATTAGGCAGTATTTCACTGTCTGGACATGTAAAACACATCAGTACATGTACTGTCCTACCTCTAACATACACTGCACTCTGCCCATGGGGCTATATTGGGCCTACCTTAGGGGTGATCTACATGTAGTAAAAGAAAAGGTTTGGGCCTGGCAAGTGGGTACACTTACTGTGTCGAATTGGCAGTTTAAATCTGCACACACACAGTCACTGCAGTGGCAGGTCTGAGACATGTTCACAGGGCTACTCATGTGGGTGGCACAATCAGTGCTGCAGGCCCACTATTAGCATTTGATTTACAGGCCTTGGGCATGCATAATGCACTTTACTAGGGACTTATGAGTAAATCAAATATGCCAATCAGGGATAAACCAATCACCAATACAAACTACATAGGGAGCACTTGCACATTAGAACTGATCAGCAGTGGTAAAGTGTGCAGGGACACAATAACAGCAAAAACTGGACTCTGTACTGCAAGCGTATAATCTGGATACAGAGATATTCAAGCATTTTCAATGATAAGAGGGTCTGCCTTCAGGACCCTATATAGGAGAGTGCAGAGGGCCCTGTAGTTTAGTATACGATCCCCCATTGAGCAGGGTGGTGCCCCTGGCAGAGGCCTCGTTGCTGGAACTCGGTGTGCTTTCTCCACTGTGAAAATACCCGACAGTCCAAACGTCGCCACACTCTGCAGCCAGGTCTCCCATATTGTGTGGCATCTCGCCCCTCTGTGCCCTCTGTTAGGCCAATTGAATGGATATTGTTCCGGCGTGACCTCCCCTCTGCATCTTCCACCCTCTCAAGTAGTGTCTCAACCTCTGTCTGCAGCTGATTGATCGCACCCTCACTATCTTTCTGTCTGGGTAGGAGGGTAGCGATGTCCATCTCTGCGGTCTTTACCCTGTCTGCCAATTTTCCGTGTTTGTCCTTATGGAGGCTGAGTTCAGTAGTGATGGACCCCAATCTTTGCTCTATTGCCAAATCAGACTCTCTGATTTCTTTAAAGATAACATCCAGCTTATTCAATTCTGGGGTCAGCAAGCATAGACCGTTTGTAGTCTTCGGGCATGGACACTCCGGAGCCCTCCAAATGTGTTGAGTGCTGGCCCTGCTCTTTAAGGTCCATGTGCTTCCTTTTCGTGCGGTCCATAGCTGAATGTGTAATCGGCTTCCGGGCAGTGCGGTTTTGATACAGTGTACACGTATGCCCGGCGAGGGAGAGCTATTTAATGCCACAGACCACTCTCCTCTAGGTGTCACCAATCATCAAGCGAGTGTTGCAGGCCTTTGAAATCCAACTTGGGGGGGCAGACCACCAGTGCACACCCCACAAGCACCCCCAGGCACACAACAATTGAGGGGGGGGGCCCAGTTGGAGCCCCCAGCACAGCTTCTGGCACCAACTCGTCCCCCCCGCCGGTAGTGCCCCCTCAGGTTCACCCAATCCGGCACCATCAGGACCAGGGTCCTTTAATTCTGACTCCCCCGCCTCAGCAATCTCCAGGCCCCCAGCCAGGGAGCCCTGTCGCAGGTTGCACCGCCAGTCCTCTCTGGACTTCCCGGAGCCTCCCTGTTGCTCTCACCTCTCCCTCAACCAGCAAGTTGCAATGCAGCACCTTCTCGGCCACCATCTGGTCTGGCTACACGACCAGGACAGGTCGTTATGCGGTCCCTAATCTCTCCTCCTCACCGCCTCTCTCTGCTATTTTGCGGTACTGCTGCACATTGCCTCACCCCGGCCACGCAGGCAGTTGCTAGGGAACCCCACAGCCAGGTAGGCTCATCCCATCACCAGGCACGGCCTGACGCGCTTCATTTGTTCCCCTCTGCGGGACCCATCCGGCTCCAGTCCTCGTAGCGCTTGTGAGGTGTGCCTCCAGTGTATGGATGGCCCCTCGATGCATCGGAAAATGTGCGGCTGGTGGGCTCAGATCGGGAACCCCACGTTTAGACGTCCGCCATCTTGGGTGGTAGGCCACGCACCCACCATGTGGCTGTACGATTATAATAAACTTCTACAGTGTTAAATTATAATTGTAGATCCATAATGACCTGAAAGTACACATGTTGTCTGCTTCAACAGGGCCAGCTACCCAGAGAACCCAGGTCCAGACTGAGGGAGAACCATTTGAGCAGGATGACATAATTACACCTGCTACAAGTGGTTCTGAATCCACCCCAGCAACAGAAGTAGTCTGGTTTCATATTATTCAACCTGTGCTGACATCAGACACAACTACTTCAATGCCTGAAATCACACATGCAAAGTCACAACAACTCACTCACTCACACAACAAATGTATTGAGACAGGCTTACACATCAACAATTGTGCAGACAGGGCAGACCCTCTAGCCAAGGGGTCGATCGGATGATACCCGAGGTAACATTAGAGACACATACTGCACACATTTCTGTAGTTTGAAGAAATCTATGCTCATGATTCAATGGTAACATCATAGGCCCACCTTTGAACTCAGAAGGTGGTAGAGGAATATAGGAAAAGCATGTTTGATGGACAAGAAATCATCAGATTAGAATATCTAAACTACCGACAGCAATGAAGGTCCTGTGCCAGGGCAATCGCGCTGACTCATATGCAAACAGATGTTGGCAAAACTGCTTTCAGGCAACAGGACACTCTGTGGAAAAACTGGTATCTGCAAAAACAAATATGTGCTGACCTATAGAAAATATGAAAGATGAAATGATTCATCACAGTGGCAATGCAGTCAAAAGCATTGGACAAGTGTCCAATTCACTTGAAGAAATGCAGTCATTCAATCCAGCCGACAGGTCCAGCACAGCACCAGCGGAGAGTAAAGAGGCTTCAAGTGTTAGTAGTATGTCTCCTGGTACTGTAAGGATTAGACGTTACATGGGCAGAGCGATTCCGCACCTCACAGACAGAACAATGTTTACTAGAGCAGTATGCAAATACCTATTAACAAATAGTGTTTGCATGTTCAGCTTTACAATATATATCATTTTTTCTATTTGGTGATGATGAACAGAGCTAGTTGACCCCATCTTATGTTTATCATAATAAATAATTGATAAAAACTTATCTTTAAAATGGTTATTTGTTTATTTCCATAAGGTGTTATGTTCTAGCAGCTGCCCATCACCAAACTCTACTCTTAATTGTGAGTCATACATTGAAAACTGATGGCTTTGTGAGTGGTGATTATTGTTGTATCTATATACAAATTTACCCCCAGAGTAGCGCATATAGGGACAGGAGTCCCTATATGCGCTACTCTGGGGGTAAATTTGTATATAGATACATGTGTTAATTGTGTTATGGCATACGTTCAGACCATTTTATCCTGCAATTTACCAGGGTTACTAGCGAAAGTGTTATTTGAGACAGCATTGCACCAAGGACGTTTCATAAAATCATTGATTTGAGAGGCTGACATGCAACAACACCACAGTAACTTACTGATTCTGCTAAGTGTAGGCAATTAATAACCAGAATGTGTATAGGTACTGTCTGCGTTGACTATGCTTGTCTATTAAGGTTTGCAATGCCTCATCAGGTATGTCTGACCAGACTTCTTAACAGGTACTTTGCAGAAATCTCTTCTGTTTGCTCAAATAGTCTCACCCTTTGTTGAATATCCTCATACTTCTCTGCCAGGCTGTGAGTATCTGCATTCTCTTCACCACTAAAGAGAGCTATGCCATTACAAATGTTTGCATTGTATTTTGCATCTCCTCTCATACTTTGCACCTAGTTGCCACCCGCTTCCACTTGATGGTCATTTGCAAGTGTAATATGGTGTATTTGCAAGCATTTGTAATTTGTAAATGTTATCTACATATTGTTTGTGAATCGTTGTTTGGTAATCACTGACTATAAATTGCTATTTCCATGTTGCAAAATAGAAATTCTTATTTTAGTACATCACTGTGCAAAGTTAGAAAATGTATTTTTTTAAAGGTTTCAAACATTGTAACATGTTGACTTAGTGATCACAAAAGCAATTTGCAACTTGTTTCCATACCACTAATGCGTCATACACCATTACTTTGCTTGTGTGTCACAGTTGTAGTAATCTTCAGACACCTCTGCCCAATACAAAAGGCCAAAAGCAACAGCTGTGAACAACCTACACACTTATCCCTCCAGCAGCCCGCAAAATACATAATGGAACTAGGTCTGGAACTACAGATATTCAGGGATTTGGAATTCCTGCCAGGGGACGGAGTTCTGCTCCACATTTTCAGGCATCTTCCAATTCCTTATCAGGAAGTACCAAGACATTCTCCTGTGTTAGATGCACAGAGAGATTGCAGTGAATAGACCGATACAGAGTGACAATGGAATTATTTCTGAGCAAGGGGCAATTAAACATGTTTCTCAAAACAGAATCACAGCAGCAGCAGCCAGAACCAGTGCTTAATTTGTGCTTGCTGTTTCCGGTGCTGAGCACCGGCACTTACTTTTGAGGGCCAGCGCTTATTCTTCTGCCCCAAGCATTTGCTGTGAGCAAAAGGCACATTTGGAAAATACGGAGGAAGGGAAAAACGAAAAAGTGTCACAATGGGAGAAAGTAGAAAGCTGCAAAAGTGAGCTGACGGGGCAGGGAGTGGCTTTGAATGGATTGAAGAGGCCTGAGATGGCTTTAGGATTATGCTGCCTCAGTATTCCGTGTTCCCACATTTAATTGCAGCAGCCGCTTGTTTAAGAGGAGGGCTTTGAGCACCGGCACGTTTTTATTTACAAATTAAGCACTGGACAGAACATCCTCCAAGGCACAGGAGAACATGCCCACCTTTTTCAGATGAACCAGGAACACATTCTGCTTCTCGGCTGAGAGTTGAATCAGGCTTCATAGGTATGATTAGACAATGTTTATTGATGGACAATTAAGGAAGAAATTACTGTTCAACTGGCAACTTCCCTCCACCTGTTTGTGTTGAACCAGCAAGTCTAGACACCGCACCTTCTCTATGTGTGCCCCAGGCATGGAGATAACTGAAACGTCTATGAAGTCCTGCTCACTTATCACGCGACTGGGTTCACTATGTAAAGTACCCTACGTAAACAATGATCATATACTCCCAATTTCTGCCCCCTGAGGTGCTTTGGAATTACAGAAGAGGCCACAGATGTTTTTTAGCCCCCTCTGTAATAGCAACAGTACCAGTGCATATATAGCACCAGTGCTATCCTAAAGGTGCATTCACTCATGCAGGGGGGTGACCTCATGCAAATGATGAAAGCACTTTGCCACTTTGTATCAGCACCCAAGGGCAAGAAGAGGGACAGCGTGGAGGCGGGTCTCGGAAGAGATGTGGAGGAGGTGGTGCTGACCACCAGTGCCATTGCTGGGGGCTCAGCTTACCCCAGTAAGTCCTATTATTTAATTATTATTAGCATTTCCCTAACCTTTACCTATGATACTACTTTACATTTTGCCTTATTTAATGTTTTTATACTGCTTCCTTTTGTTCAACTCCCCTATCCAATTTTTGTTTAATTTCCATATCCCTGCATAATCTTTTTTTCCTTATTTCATGTTCTTTTTTGGTAGCTGACTTTTTCTGGTCTATACTAGTCTGTAGATTTCTTCTGCTTTGTTGGTAATCTTTCCCTCGTCCCTATATATCTTATGGTACTGTAAGATGAGGAACAGATTTTTGGTATTCTACCGTCTACTGTGAAGATTGCAGGCCCAAGTAAGCTGGTATTATAAATAATATTCATGCATGTTTGTGGAGAAGGCTTTATTTTTCTTGCTCATGCTCAAACAGTTAACAAGAAAGTAGCCATGGTCATTGACCATCCCCCTAACACCTAATGTTGTGCTGTGCAATGAATTATACAGTATACCAACAGTTCCCATCACAGTGCAGCATGGCTGGAAAGTATGAAGTCCCATTGCATATGCCAACCAACACTATGGCCCTCGTTACGAGTCTGGCGGTCGCATGACTCGCGGTGGTGATTCCACCGCCATCAGGCTGGTGGTGGGACCGCCATATTATGACTGTGGTGGAGCTGCCACGGTCGGACCACGGACACCACCAGGCTGCCACAAGCCGGCGTCCTTGCGGTCCCGGTGGTTTTCATCCTTCAGGGCAATCCTGCTTGCAGCACTGCCCTGGGAATTAAAAGTCCCCATCTGCCAGCCTTTCCATGGTGGTTTACACCATGGAGGAGGGAGTGATTTGGCTAGCAATGAGGTGAGTTGCTCGTTGGTGATTTCGGTCCATTTCCTGTGGGGGGGTCCTTAAGGTACAGATGAGGCTGCTGGGTGCGGTGATTGTGAAGTGTATGCAGTGGTGGTCGGTCCAGTCTGGGGTGGAGATGGTCTCAATGGTGATCCGGTTGCTTGAGGTGAAGATTGGGTCCAGTGTCCTGCGTTGTGTGTGGTTGCGGAGACCAGCTGTCTGAGGCCGAGGGTGGTGAGGTTGCTGAGTAGAGTGTTGGTGTTTTGGTCAGTGCGGTCCCCGAGGTGGAAATTCAGGTCGCCGAGGAGGAGGTAGTCGACTGACACCAGGGCCTGGGGGGACAGCGATGTCTATGAAGTCATCTATGAAAGCTGGGCAGGGGCTGGGTGGCCTGTACACCAGGGTGCCACAGATGAAGGAGTTGTGGTTGGAGTGGACCAGGAATTGTAGGTGTTGCAGGGTGGTGCAGTGTTCTTCTGGGACGGCCTTGACACTTGGGGCCACATGTACGAAGGCTTTTGCATGTCACAAACAGCAAATCGGGCTGTTTGCGACGTGCAAAATGCACTTTCCCATGTACCAACCCATTTTTGCGATTCTGTAAACTATTTACCGAATCGCAAAAAGGGATTGCTACTCGCAATTAGGAAGGGGTGTTCCCTTCCTAATTGCGACTCGCAGTGCCATAGTTGAGTGTTTTGTGACTGCGTATGCGGTTGCAAAACAATTGCAGTTAGCACAAGTGTCACACTGGTGCTAACCCATTCGCAAACAGGAACCATGGGACCCCTTCCCCTTTGTGAATGTCAGTGAAAACATTTTTTCAGAGCTGCTCTGAAAAAATGAAACAAAAACGTTTCATTTTTTGTTTTTGAAATGCATCTTGTTTTCCTTTAAGGAAAACGGGCTGCATTTTTAAAAAAACCTGCTTTCTTTAAAAGCAGTCACAGACATGGTGGTCTGCTGTCTCCAGCAGGCAACCATCCCTGTAAAGGCGACCATTCCCAATGGGGTCGCAAATTGCGACCAATCTCATGAATAATCATGAGGTGGGCATTTGCGACCCCCGCAAATTGCTAGTCACAAAACCAAATGAGGTTTTCTCAAGGTTCTAGATGCAATGAGGAATATATATATTCATATTTAATTAGCACAGGCTGTACAGGTTCCACTCAAAATTGTATCAAGGGTTCAGTCTGTCTCACAATGGTCCCGGGTTCATTCCCAAACTGATCAACAAAAGGAACGCAAAATACCTGAAGCGCTGGCTAGCATGCCTCCATTAAATTAGCACTTGTACTCCATAGTGTATAATACCTGACTCAAAAATGGTAGGTAATTTATTTTATTTTTCCACTCAAAGTGCCTGTTTAGTTACTAGAAAAGTCTTTAAAAGAAAAGCAAATCACTGTTCTTTTAATCTGGTGTTATTCTGTCTTAATTCATTTCCACCAGACAGTCAATGCTTTTTATGTGATGCATATGGGGGAAAACAAATAAAATTGGCCCTGTGACTCTCCTACTCATAATCACATCAGCTTCCAATGTCTTTAAAGGACCAGCAATGTACTGCCACTGTGCTACCACTTTACTTAATTTTCAACAAGTGTTTGCACAGAGCATTGTTTATAATTTGCATTTTTTTTTTAGTTTTTCTCGATATAGCTACTCCTGCTGGTCCACCAGCACCAACCACCAGGCAGGAGATAGTAGCCCGTCTGCGGCAGCAGAAGCTGGAGACTATCCAGGCAGAATACCGGTGGCTGATGATCCTGGAGGATGAAGAGGTGGAACCAGCTACCTCCGACCCGGGCCCCGGTTCAGCACATCAGTCCCAGCCTCCAGAACATTAGATTGCAAGTGCCAGCTGTCAGGTGCCCTGACTGCTAATGCTGCCACCCCATTTGACTTACGGAGCATATTCCTGCGGCCGATCCTGCAGTGACTGGACCGCTTGGAGAGGCAAGTGTAGAGTCAGCTGGAGAGGATTGAGCAGAGCCTGGACCAGCTCCGGCCCCAAATCGCCAATGCCATCTTCTAAGCCCTTTTTCAATTTTTTGTTTAGGTGGGTGGTACTAGTGGTTGGAGAGGGTGGCAAGGGTGTTGGGACCAGGTTTTCACTTTGGACTTTCATTGGATTTTGGGGACGGGACTGTATGTTTGGGGAGAGGGATGGGCCTGTTTTGGGTGGAAAGGGTGGGTTTTCTTACTTTTAAAAAATAAAAGGGGATAATTTATTTTACATCATTTATGCCTCCAAATTTTATTTTGGTGTTTTAGTTTGCACTGGTGTCTTTTAGTGTAGCCTGATCTTTAAATCTGCTAAAAAAGGCTATGTTATTTACTTATACCCTTGCTCTACTGCCCTTTGTAACTTTATTGACCACTAGGGGGTGGTGGCATTGCCAATTTTGCCTACAAAAACCTAGATACATACAAACAACATCTTTTTCGGTAGAAGGTAATTACTAACTAAACAAGTTCACTTCAATCCATACCTCTTCTCTTACCTGAATAGATGAAGCAAGAGCTGATACTTTATTCTTCTTACTGCAGGGTTTTGCCAATGTGGCATCATATCTTTACTCAAGGGGATAGTGTAGGAAAGTACCATCTTGCCTGGCATGTTACCCCCATATTTCACTGTATATATGTTGTTTTAGTCTATGTGTCACTGGGACCCTGCCAACCAGGGCCCCAGTGCTCATAAGTATGTGCCCTGTATGTGTTCCCTGTGTGATGCCTATCTGTCTCACTGAGGCTCTGCTAACCAGAACCTCAGTGGTTATGCTCTCTCTGCTTTCCAAATTTGTCACTAACAGGCTAGTGACCAAATTTACCAATTCACATTGGCATACTGGTACACTCATATAATTCCCTAGTATATGGTACTGAGGTACCCAGGGTATTGGGGTTCCAGGAGATCTCTATGGGCTGCAGCATTTCTTTTGACACCCATAGGGAGCTCTGAATTTTTTTACACAGGCCTGCCAGTGCAGCCTGTGTGAACTAAAGTAACTTATAAGTCACCTATATGTCTAACCTTCACCTGGTGAAGGTTGGGTGCAAAGTTACTTAATGTGTGGGCACCCTGGCACTAGCCAAGGTGCCCCCACATCGTTCAGGCCAAATTCCCCGGATTTTGTGAGTGCGGGGACACCATTACACGCGTGCACTGTACATAGGTCACTACCTATGTACAGCGTCACAATGGTAACTCTGAACATGGCCATGTAACATGTCTAAGATCATGGAATTGTCACCCCAATGCCATTCTGGCATTTGGAGGACAATTCCATGATCCCCCGGGTCTCTAGCACAGAACCCGGGTACTGCCAAACTGCCTTTTCGGGTTCTCCACTGCAGCTGCTGCCAACCCCTCAGACAGGGTTCTGCCCTCCTGGGATCCAGGCAGCCCTGGCCCAGGAAGGCAGAACAAAGGATTTCCTCTGAGAGAGGGTGTTACACCATCTTCCTTTGGAAATAGGTGTGAAGGCTGGGGAGGAGTAGCCTCCCCCAGCCTCTGGAAATGCTTTGATGGGCACAGATGGTGCCCATCTCTGCATAAGCCAGTCTACACCGGTTTAGGGATCCCCCAGCCCTTCTCTGGTGGGAAACTGGACAAAGGAAAGGGGAGAGACCACTCCCCTGACCTGCACCTCCTAGGGGAGGTGCCCAGAGCTCCTCCAGTGTGTCCCAGACCTCTGCCATCTTGGAAACAGAGGTGTCTGTGGCACACTGGACTGCTCTGAGTGGCCAGTGCCAGCAGGTGACGTCAGAGGCTCCTTCTGATAGGCTCTTACCTCTCTTGGTAGCCAATCTTCCTTCCTAGGTAGCCAAACCTCCTTTTCTGGCTATTTAGGGTCTCTGCTTTGGGGATCTCACCAGATAACGAATGCAAGAGCTCACCAGAGTTCCTCTGCATCTCCCTCTTCATCTTCTGCCAAAGGATCGACCGCTGACTGCTCAGGACGCCTGCAAAACCGCAACAAAGTAGCAAGACGACTACTAGCAACCTTGTATCGCCTCATCCTGCCGGCTTTCTCGACTGTTTCCAGGTGGTGCATGCTCTGGGGGTAGCCTGCCTCCTCTCTGCACCAGGAGCTCTGAAGAAATCTCCCGTCGGTCAATGGAATCTTCCCCCTGCAACCGCAGGCAACAGAGGACTGCATCACCGGTCCTCTGGGTCCCCTCTCAGCACGACGAGCGTGGTCCCTGGAACTCAGCAACTCTGTCCAAGTGACTCCCACAGTCCAGTGACTCTTCAATCCAAGTTTGGTGGAGGTAAGTCCTGGCCTCCCCACGCTAGACTGCATTGCTGGGTTCAGCGTGATTTGCAGCTGCTCCGGCTCCTGTGCACTCTTCCAGGATTTCCTTTGGGCACAGCCAAGCCTGGGTCCCCGACACTCTAACCTGCAGTGTACAACCTTCTGAGTTGTCCTCCGGCGTCGTGGGACTCCCTTTTGTGACTTCGGGTGGACTCCGGTTCACTTTTCTTCTAAGTGCCTGTTCAGGTACTTCTGCGGGTGCTTCCTGCTTCTCTGAGGGCTCCCTACATTGATACACGCCTCCTCTGTCTCCTCATCCAAGTGGTGACATCCTGGTTCCACTTGGGCCACAGCAGCACCCAAAAACCCTAATAACGGCCCTTGCAGCTAGCAAGGCTTATTTGCGGTCTTTCTGTGTGGGAACACATCTGCAAGCTTCAACGCGACGTGGGACATCCATCCTCCAAAGGGGAAGTTCCTAGTCCTCTTCTTTCTTGCAGAACTCCAAGCTTCTTCCAACATGTGGCAGCTTCCTTGCATCTTCAGCTGGCATTTCCTGGGCTCCTGCCTACTCTCGACACTGTCGCGACTATTGGACTTGGTCCTCTTGTCTTAAAGGTACTCAGGTCCATAAATCCACTGTTGTTGCATTGCTGGTGTTTGTTCTTCCTGCAGAATCCCCCTATCACGACTTCTGTGCTCTCTGGGGGTAGTAGGTGCACTTTACACCTACCTTTCAGGGTCTTGTGGTGGGCTATTTTTCTAACACTCACTGTTTTCTTACAGTCCCAGCGACCCTCTACAAGCTCACATAGGTTTGGGGTCCATTCGTGGTTCGTATTCCACTTTTGGAGTACATGGTTTGTGTTGCCCCTATACCTATGTGCGCCTATTGCAATCTACTGTAACTTTACATTGCTTTCATTACTTGCTTTTGCTATTACGTGCATAATTTTGGTTTGTGTACATATATCTTGTGTATATATCTTATCCTCATACTGAGGGTACTCACTGAGATACTTTTGGCATATTGTCATAAAAATAAAGTACCTTTATATTTAGTACTTCTGTGTATTGTGTTTTCTTATGATATTGTGCATATGACACCAGTGGTATAGTAGTAGCTTTACATGTCTCCTAGTTCAGCCTAAGCTGTTTTGCCATAGCTACCTTCTATCAGCCTAAGCTGCTAGAAACAACTCTTCTACACTAATAAGGGATAACTGGACCTGACACAAGGTGTAAGTACCTCTGGTACCCACTACAAGCCAGGTCAGCCTCCTACATTGGTTGTGCAGCGGTGGGATACGTATTTGTAACTACTTACCACTTTGTCATTGTGTACTTTTCATAAGAGAATAATATACAAAACAAGTTCAGTGTATGTACACCTAACCAAAAAGTTTTGCTTTTCTCCTCTTACACTTTCTACTAAGTGCTGAAAAGTATTCTAAAAACTTCTAAAAGTTTCCAAAAAGTTTGAATTATTTTTTTCTCTGTTCTT